>NC_142091.1:74363434-75854724 GCF_054644295.1 Miniopterus natalensis | reverse complement strand
TATGAAGTATCTGTTGAAGGTGTGGGGGCCCAAAGGCTGGATCCGAGCTTAGGGGGGACAGTGTGTCTAGGACCTCAGCAACTGCCAAGGCGATGCACGATATCCCACCACATGCAGCTTTGCCAAGGTCATAGCTGGAAGGCCTTCTGGTGCCTCTGGAGGGAGGCAGGGCCTAAGCGAGCCAGTGCTGCCCTCTGCAGGTCCAGGTTTGCTGGGGGTGACACTCCCCTCTTTAGAGGCTGGGTCAGCTGGGAGGAAATGCAGTCACTCACAGGCGGAGCCCAGAACCCCAGAACCGCTGCAACGGAGATCGCGGCTGAGACGCGGCTCTTGAGAATGTGTGATGCAAAATCACAATAGAGACAGAAAATTATCTGCAATGGAGGTTTCTGCTGGGAAGGCATCTGCTCAATAGAAGCAGGAGGATGGCTTTTTAAAATGACAGGATTCCCAGCCCCTGGCCAATTGTTAACAGAAAGCTAGTGACTTTGACACAAAATAGTAACCACGGAACCACAGGGGTCATAGTCTGGGCACCCAGAAGGTACCCGCCCAAGTTCAGACTCTGGGGGTGCTGTGGTCCCTGGGGGAGAGCAGGGGGTCAGGAGGAGACTCCTGACGTGGGGGTGTCCAAGTCCCAGGACATGAGGGACAGTGTGCTGCCGGTGCTCTCGTTCTCGCGCTGGAGGCCCCGGGCCTGCTGGTCCTCCTCGACGAGGTCCGCCACCAGGTTGAGCCGGCAGGCCCGCAGCGCCTCCACCAAGTGGGCTGCGGCCGCGTTCTCCCCCGAGGAGCTCTTCCAGACACGCAGCGACTCCCGCACCTGTTCTGTCAGGTTCCGGGGATACTTCACCTCGATGGCGTCGATCTTGGAGTCAGACACTTTGAGCTGACGGGCCAGTCGTCTCCAGTCCTTCCCCACGTGGTCACATATGATGTCAAACGCTGCACAGAGGTCTAGGGGAGGGAAGGACAAGATGACTGACCAGAGGCTTTGGGGTGCTCCTCAGGAGACAGATAACCTGATGGGCTTCTCATGCTGACCCAAGTGCTGGGCACACAGAGGTCCTCCTGCAAAGGCCGAAGTCACCCGGTCGCAGAGGGGCCGGGAGGTCAGAGGCCCAATAGTAGCTTCTGATCCTCCCCAGCCAACGCTGCCTCAGAACACTACCCAGGAGGTATAGCCTGCTGGCGACCCCATGGCTGGGGCGGGCTGTAGTGAGGCTATCTGCTTAGGACAGGGGAGCCGGAGGAAGGGGCTGGGAGTTGTCCGAAGGAAGGAAATGGGGTTACTTCTCTATCCCAACTGGAACTGTGGTCCTGAAAGGACATATCCATGTCAAACCCCTGGAACCACCAATGTTAACTTGTTTAGAAAAGGGCCTCTGCAGGTGTGATAGAGTTGAAGCCCTTGAGATGAGGTCATCCTAGATTATGCAGGACACTAAACCCAGTGACGAATGTCCTGATAAGACATACACAGAAGAGGCCACGTGACCATGGAGGCAGAGACTGGAGTGATGCAGCTACAGCCAAGGATGCCTGGAGCCCCAGAAGCTGGATGAGGCAGGAAGGATCCTCCTCCAAAGCCTTAGGAGGGAGCGTGGCCCTGAGACACCTTGATTTCTGATTTTAGCTCCCAACTGTAAGAGTCCATTTCTGTTCCTTTAAGCCACCAAGTCTGTGGGGATTTGCATGGCGGCCCCAGATTGACCACCAGTCTCTAGTCCCTGGCTACCATGCTCTGAAGTGCTGAAGTTACTGCTGAGGTCAGTGAGCCGGGCACTATAGAAAACATAAGACTGTTCTGGAATGGGGAGGGAAAGGGGAGGAGGGAATGCTGCATGGACGGCTCCTACAAACTCTCATCTCCAGCTACAAGCCCGAGACACTTGTGTTATGATGACCGTTTGTACAAATAAGGAAAACGAGCACAGAGAAGGCCAGTGTTTTTCCCAGGTGACACAGCTAGACCACGGCACAGCCGGGATGCACGGCCCTGTGGGTCTGAATCATTAGGCTAAATCACCTTCTGCAAGAGTCACAAAGAATCACCCCTTATCAATCCCTGCACCGGCTCTCAACCTTCTAGTGCACTACCTACCCTCCAACATACAGTAACTACACACACAAAACACACACATAAACCTAAACTGCTATCTACAGCATGTGATCTGCCTTCTAAACATACCAGATCAGCGTTCTCCCTCACCAAATATCCTTGAAAATAGTTTTCCGATGTTCCAGTTTGTTTGCCTAGCACTGCGTGTGTGCATACATATAAATATATAAAACCTCAATTTGCCTACTCTTAGGCGGAGCTGTGCTGTCAGCCCGCCATCAGTGTCCCATTTATACCCTCTTTGGGTTCAATGATAGAATGACGGAGTCCAGGCTACAGCCCGAAGCCTGTGAGGGGTGCCCCAGGCTCTGAGAACACGGCCTTTGGCTGAGAAACTCCACTTAACTCCAGCCTCACTTTTACTCCTGGAAACCTCTGCAAGCCACAGGCGCAGGGGGCAGAGGGGGTGCCTGAGAGCGGGGTAGGCCCCGCTACACAGCGGACTCGATCAGAGGGGCAGTTTAGCGCCTAATACCCGCCGCCCGGAGGCCACAGTGCCCGGCTTCGGCCGCAGCTCCCAGCTCCGTCGGTGCCTGGCCAAGCAGTAGGGGCACAGCCCTGAGCCGACCCCGCCCCTGCAAAAGGGGGACGGCGGCAGGCGATGCACCAGGGACGGGCTTACTGTGAGCACTCACAGGTGACGCGCTGGCATCAGCGAGGGCAGGCCTGCCGGGCGCGCCCGTCGTTGCTGCTCGCCGTCGGCGGGCAGCGGCTCCGCCTGGGCACCGAGCCCCGGCAGCGGGCAGGCTGTCCCCGACCCTTCCCCACCCAGCGGACGGCGACGCCTCTTCCTTCCCCGGGTTTTCTCATTTCCCCGGACCGAGCGGGAGGGCGGACACAGCACTGCGCTTGGGGGGGGGGGGGTCCGCGCGCCGCACCCTAGGCTGAGTCCACTGTCCCGAGCTGTGCTTCCCCCGCGGGTGCCCGGAATCCCCGGCGGGTCAGAGGAAACCGCGCAAACGCCGACCTGGCCCCGCTCGGGCGCCCGGCAAACGCGCAACAACGCGCGGGCTGGGCGGGCGAATGGGCCCCGCGCCCCCGGCCCCCTCCCCCTCCTTCAGGCTGTGCCCCTCCCTCCGCCCGTTCCCCATCCCCCCGGCCCCCCGTTTCCCACCCCCTCCGCCCCTCCCCCGGCCGTACCCCATTCCCCGGCCCCTCCCTCGCCGTTCCCCCTCCCCCGTTCCCCATCCCCCGCTCCCCCCGCCCCTCCCTCGCCGTTCCCCCTCCCCCGCCCCTCCCCGCCCCCATTCCCCGGCCCCCTCCCCTCGCCGTTCCCCCTCCCCCGCTCCCCCGGCCCCTCCCTCGCCGTTCCCCCTCCCCCGCCCCTCCCCTCCCCTCCCCCGCCCGGCCCCGGCCCGCGCCCACCTCGCTCCTCCGGCGCCGCCCGCCCCGCCGCGCCGCCCTCGTAGTCGTCCAGCAGCCGCAGCAGGTCCCGGCGCCGCAGGGAGGCCAGCAGCTCGCGCAGCAGCTCGGGGCGCTCGCCGTCCAGCTCGCTCTGCTCGAGCAGCACGGAGAAGAGCTCGACGCCGCTGCGCGCGCGCTCCAGCTTCCTCTTGCTGACGCGGCCCTGGCACAGGAACTTGAGCTGCGCCAGCTCGTCGCTCGACAGCCCGCTGGACACGGCGTGCAGCAGCACCAGGAACCGGTCCATGGCGGGCGCGCCCCGCCCCGGCCGCCCGCCCGCCCGCCTGCGCCCGGCTCTCCTCCGCGGGCTCCCTGGGCCCCGGCCCGCGCCGCCACCCCCGCCGCCGGAGGCCCAGCGGCACCGGCTCCCGGCTCCTTCCGCGTTTCGAGAGGACTCCGGGGACCGCGCAGGCGCCCGAGCGGAGCCGTTTCCGCCTGGGGCCTGCGTCGGCCTCTGCGCCTGCGCCGTTCGGCAGGAAACCTGGGGCCTCGGGGTCCCGGGGCCGGCTGCGGGCGGGAGCGGGGGCGCCCCCTGCGGGAAGGGCCGTGCGGCCGCGGTAACAGGGGCGGCGGCTTGTTGGCACGCGCGGCGCCGCGTGTCCTCCGTGCCCCCGACGCCCGCGAGCGGGAGGCCGCGCGGGGTCACTCGGGGCGCACTTAGTGCCCTCTGACCTCGGGGCCGGACCGGGGCGCGCTGCTCCAGCGCCCTGGGCCGACTGGGTGCCGGCGGCGGTGCTGCGGCGCGCGGGACGCTGGGAAGGTCCCGGGCCGGGGCTTAGTCTTCAGGACGGTTCACAGGAGGAGGGTCGGAAGGGGAAAGGGCGGGGCGCCCGAGGTCCCCGCACCCCGGCGGGGCGGTGGGGGGGTGGGTCCAGGGGCAGCAGGGGCCCAGCAGGTCTGCAGCGGGTTCTAGGAGCAGCAGGGGCCCAGCAGGTCTGCAGCGGGTTCCAGGGGGCCCAGCAGGTCTGCAGCGGGTTCCAGGGGGCCCAGCAGGTCTGCAGCGGGTTCTAGGAGCAGCAGGGGCCCAGCAGGTCTGCAGCGGGTTCCAGGGGGCCCAGCAGGTCTGCAGCGGGCTCCAGGGGGCCCAGCAGGTCTGCAGCGGGTTCCAGGGGCAGCAGGGGCCCAGCAGGTCTGCAGCGGGTTCCAGGGGGCCCAGCAGGTCTGCAGCGGGTTCCAGGGGCAGCAGGGGCCCAGCAGGTCTGCAGCGGGTTCCAGGGGGCCCAGCAGGTCTGCAGCGGGCTCCAGGGGGCCCAGCAGGTCTGCAGCGGGTTCCAGGGGCAGCAGGGGCCCAGCAGGTCTGCAGCGGGTTCCAGGGGGCCCAGCAGGTCTGCAGCGGGTTCCAGGGGCAGCAGGGGCCCAGCAGGTCTGCAGCGGGTTCCAGGGGGCCCAGCAGGTCTGCAGCGGGCTCCAGGGGGCCCAGCAGGTCTGCAGCGGGTTCCAGGGGCAGCAGGGGCCCAGCAGGTCTGCAGCGGGTTCCAGGGGGCCCAGCAGGTCTGCAGCAGGTTCCAGGAGCCCCAGGGGGTCCAGCAGGTCAGCAGCAGGTTCCAGGGGGCCCAGCAGGTCTGCAGCAGGTTCCAGGAGCCCCAGGGGGTCCAGCAGGTCAGCAGCAGGTTCCAGGGGCAGCAGGGGCCCAGCAGGTCAGCAGCAGGTTCTAGGAGCAACAGAGGGACCAGCAGGTCAGCAGCAGGTCTGCAGCGGGTTCCAGGGGGCCCAGCAGGTCTGCAGCGGGTTCCAGGGGGCCCAGCAGGTCAGCAGCGGGTTCCAGGGGGCCCAGCAGGTCAGCAGCAGGTTCCAGGGGGCCCAGCAGGTCTGCAGCAGGTTCCAGGGGGCCCAGCAGGTCAGCAGCAGGTTCCAGGGGGCCCAGCAGGTCAGCAGCAGGTTCCAGGGGGCCCAGCAGGTCTGCAGCGGGTTCCAGGGGGCCCAGCAGGTCTGCAGCAGGTTCCAGGGGGTCCAGCAGGTCAGCAGCAGGTCTGCAGCGGGTTCCAGGGGGCCCAGCAGGTCAGCAGCAGGTTCCAGGGGCAGCAGGGGCCCAGCAGGTCTGCAGCACGGCTGGGGCAGGTCAGGGCGGCAGGGGCAGGTCAGGGCGGGCGCAGATTAGGAAGGGCCTCACAGGCCAGGACGGCCGGCTTCTCCCCCTGAGATGGAGCCCCTGCAGAGTGTGAGGAGCAAAGGCATCTGAGTCACACACACACACTTTTAATTGAGAGAGAACTCATATCCCGTGTAACTTACACTTTTGAAGTGTACTGTGGGCGAAAAGGGGCCACATGCTAAACTGGACAAGCTCAGGAAAGGCCTGCAGGCGGCCTTGCAAACTCAGAGACCTAAAGTAACCACAAGGATGGTCTGAAATGAACACTTTTTTACTAAAAGCTTATGGTGGGCAGTTCTGTCCTAGGCTAGAATCTTCCCTGACAAAGGTTAATTTTCACCTTAACTGAGCCTGTCTTTTGTCTTTTGCATCTATGATAACATATCGTTGGGATGTCAAAGTGATTTTCCTTTTTCCAGACCCTTCAAAGCCCGGGCCTTGCTCTGTGGAGACCACAAATCCTCTCATGGTTATTGAGTGAATTGTTGACTGTTAACTCTCCTGCACCCACCTGAGAAACAAGCGTGTCCATCATTTGACTTTCTATCCGGTCCCAGAGGTTTCCCCGCTTTGCTTTCTCCCGCCTCGCTAACCTGTCACCCATGGATTTCATTTAACCCACTTACGTCTCCTCTTTTGATTGTAACGCATAAAACAAGGTGCAAAACTACCAATCTCAAATCCGTTGAGATTCTGCTTCTCGGCAGGTGTCGACAGTTTGGCTCAAATAAACTCACACAAAAAAAGTCTTCACAGGCTTGAATGTTTTCTTACGTTAACATGATGATTCACCAGTTTTTCGTATATTCGTAAGATTGTCCAGCCCTCAACATTAGCTAATTTTAGGACATTTTCAATACCCCCAGTGGGAACCTGGCACCCATTAGCAGCCGCTTCCTTCTCGCCTCCTCCCCCCCAAACTGGGACTCACACCACTCGCCCCCCGCAAATGTTCAAGCCTCCACATTTGCGGCAGAGGGAAAGAGAAGGGCTCAGCCTTCTTTAGATTTGGGGGCTGGACATACACGAGAGGAACTGAGGGTGCTGCTGGGGTCTGAAGGATGGACTGTCCCTTGACTGACCTGGGAAGGCACAAGTGGCTGCGTTTGGGGGAGGACCTTCTAGAGATGTTGACTGGGAAGTGGGGTGCAGAGACCTGGGCAGAGATGCGAATTGGGGAGTATTCTGCAGATAGATGGTGTTTGTAATGGTTAATTTTATGTCGGCTTGACTGGGCTGGAGGCTGCCCTGTAGCTGGTAAACCATGTTTCTGGGCGTGTCTGTGAGGGTTCTGGGAGAGATGAGCACTTGAATCTGTAGACTGAGTCAGGCAGATGGGCCTCCCCGGGGGCGGGGGCACCATCCAGTCTGCCGAGGGTCCAAACAGAACAAAAAGGCAGGGCCCTCTCCGCTCTTACTGCCCTGAGACAGCGGTGCGCCTGGGTCTTGGATTTTGGGCTCAGCCTGGGACTCGCACCACTTGCGCCCCGCAATGTTCAAGCCTCCTGACTCGGACTGAACACACCACTGGCTTTCCTGGTCCCCCAGCTTGCAGACGGCAGGTGGAGGGACTTCCCGGCTCCCGTACCCCCCGAGCCAGTTCGTACAGCAACCCCCCCGTGCAGGTCTCTGTATTTCCCATCGGTTCTGTTTCTCTGGGACACCTGGACTCAAATAGTATTTCGAGTCACCTGTAGAGGGAGGGCAGGAGGGAAAGGGGACCAGTGGCTGAGCACTGGGGGTCCCTCCGTGTAACTTGTCCGCAGAAATGTCCAATCAAGTCCTCTGCCCATATTTTTAAAAAATATGTTTTTATTGATTTTAGAGAGAGAGAGAGGAAGGCAGAGGGAGAGAGAAACATCGATCGGCTGACTCCTGCACGTCCCTTACTGGGGACCGGGCCGGAAACCTGGGCATGTGCCCCGACTGGAAATTGAGCCGGGGAACAGCCCTCAACCGACCGAGCCACACCGGCGGCCAGGCCTGCCCATTTTCACTTGGGTTGCTTGCCTTCTTGGGGCTGAGTTGAAGGGGTCACTTACATATTCCAGATATGAACCCCACATCAGGTAAGTGATATGCAAATGTTTCCTGCCATTGCGTGAAATGCCGTTTCACGCTGTTGTGTCCTTTGGCGCACAGAAGTTTTAGCTTTTGATGAGGTCCAGTGTACAGGTTTTTCTTCCACGTTAGCGTGTTTTAAGGAGAAATAAAGGCATGTTTCACTGGTGTCCTGGATGCAAATCGGTCATTTGTGCGGCTGAGCAGCAGAGTTGTTTACCTCCCTGTTTCTGTCTCCACCCCTCAGCTCTTTTGTTTCCCCCTTTTTGGGTCTGTTTTGGACTCTCTCATTCATGAGGATTCTGAGCTTTGCTTGGGGGTAGTTTTTTTCCCTAAAGAAAAAGCCTCCTTGCTGGGGGGGAAGGGGTATGTGGCGGCCAGAATAACACCGCGCCCCCAAGATGTCCACATCCAAACCCCAGGCCTGGGAGTAGGTTAGTTCTCACGGCAGGGGCGGTTCTGCAGGTGTGATGAAGATTAAGGATTTCGAGAGGGGGGTTTATCCTGGATTATTCCGGGGGGCCCAATCTAACTAGAGAGGTGGCGGCTTGAGAAGGAAGGACGCCCCGCCATCGCTGGCTCGGAGATTGCGGGAGGGCCGGCCCCGTGAGACCTGGCCAGACGTCTCACCTGTGGAACTAGGGGTTAATCAGCGTGCGTTGTTCGAAGCCACTACATTCGTGGTCATTTGCCCGGAGAGCAGACAGGTAGGCGGCGCTGCCCCCCAGCTGGGCCCTTTCCTCCGCGTGCAGAGCCTCAGGCGGGCGGCAGAGGGCGGCAGCCACCAACAAGCCAAACCAGGGTCGGCGTTTGTGGCGGAGCCTGGACTTCCGTCAGGACCCTGGCTACGGCTGGGTGCGGAGGGGTGACCGGGAGGGAGCCCCCAGGGAGGCTTCCGAGGTGCCACGACACCCTGCTTCTGAGTCCTGGCTACAGAGGTGTGTGTGTGGGGGGCCATGTGGTTGTGCACTTAAGGTGCGTGCAGTTTTTGGTCGCATGTCTATAAAAATGGGGGGGTAGGGGTACAGGGGAAGGGAAGGGGAGAGTGAGAATGGATCACAGTGGATAAATAACGGCAGGGCTGAGGAAATCAGGCCTCAGTTTCACAAGGCTGCCTTTCCCACGTGCGCCCCAGGGTCCTGGCCGCGGGGCTCACGCCGCCCGAGGAGGGCTGGCTGAGGTTCCTGTGCCGCCCAGTCAGTGCCCGGGGGGGCTCCTCTTCCAAAGGCTGTGGGAGGGTGGGCTGTGTGCTGCGGGCAGAGGCATCAGACCTTACCTTCCCGGCACCCCGACCCCCTCCACCAGCACCCCTGCCAGCCCATTCCAAGGTCCACTCAGCTCAAAGGCAGAAAAGCTCGGTTGTCAGTCTGTCTGCCTGTCATCCACGTACCCATTCACCCATCTACCCACCCACCCGCTTATCCATCACCCATCCGTCTACCCACCTGTCTGCCCGTCTGTCCGTCCATCCGTCTATCCCAGCTCACAGGGCTGTGCTGCCCGCTGATGTTTGTTGCTAACAAACGTCCCTTCTTTCATGAAATGATGGTGGCTCTAGGTGGTGGTTGAAAAACAGGTGTCCCACTTACCCAAATGAAAACACTGGCGACTGTGGGCCAGTCCCCGAAAGGCTGGGGGGAAAGTTTAGCTCCATGAAACCCCCAGTGCTACTCTGTTGGGTTGGTGGGGTCAGGGGTCAGGATTTGGGGCTCATGGAAGAGGCTGTTGGGAAGGTGTGACAACTCCCATCCTGACACACATGTGCACACACACATGCATACAAGCACATACAAACATGCACATATGTGCATGCACAAACCCTGACACGTGCACACGCAGAGGCACACACAAACGCACATGCGCACGCAAGCGCCTGCACACACGTGTACACGGACACATGCATGCACACACATGCACACACAAGCCCCTGCACACACGTGCACACAGACACATGCATGCACACACATGCACACACATACCCACAGAGAGAGGAAGTCTCAGGAACACCTAGAGCATGTCATGTGTCCATCACCAAAGGAAACGGTGCCTCTAAGTCCGGCCCAAATTCACAGCTCAGCCACGGGGCTCAGGACATAGGAGACACCTCGGGAGCTCCCTTGGGCAGATGTCACGGGGCAGCGTTCAGTGAGGAAAGTGTCACCCACCCACATTTACTCAGGAGAATGTCGAGCCACCGCCCTCCGGATCTGTGCACAGTCACTTAAAAAAAATGGTTTCCGTGAAAGGATTTTTGGTAATCACCTGGTTTTTAATACAAGATTCATATACAAAACCCCCGTTTCCAATGACTTCCTGTACACGAGAACACAAGCATCCCGATCGCGCGATTTCAGCAAACAAAGGACATCGCGGCGGCCTGCGGGCCCTGGCGGAGTTGGCAGCTGGAGGAGCGAGGAGCGTCAGCCCCGCGCCGCCCGGGCTGGAGCCGAGCGCGTGCCTCCCGCCTCCCCGCGCAGAGACCGCTCTCCCTGCGCCCCTGGGCGCCCGAGGAGCTCGGGGGAGCCTCCAGCCAGTCTACCTGCAAATCCGGTCCCCGCCACCCGCGAGACCTGTCTGCACGAGCTTTTAAAATCCTAACTGTCCAACAGGAACATTCCTGGGAGTAAAAATGTAGAGAAGTGTTACCAAAATAGAGGCCTTTATTCATAAAAATCTTTGGTAGTAACAGTATCTTAAATTCCTCTCAACGATATCTGGTTAACTAGTAAAAGAAATTCCTTCCACCTTGAGCTACAGGAAAACCCCCTCAAATCCACCGTAGAGTCGATTGAAAAAAAACTCAATAAATATCCTACAGCTGTCGACAGACCCCCTGGGAGCCGTAGGACTTCCCGAGACCCTGTCCCCCCAGAGATGCCTCCGAGTGACCTCTCGCTGCCTGTGGTCCTGTCCCGGGTTTGCCGCCCCCCCAGGAAAATGACAGCTGTGAGGTCGGCTCGCTGGGGTGGGCAGGTGTGTAGCTGACGGTGGGGACCCCGAACGGGCTGGTTGCCGGCTCCCTCGGGCCCTGCGCCCGCTGGCTCTCCGGGAGTAAGCCGGCCGCTCCCACGCCCGCTGACCCACGGGCCGGCCACCTGTCCTGGCCAGAGCGCCCGACTCGGAACCACGGGCAAGCGGCGAACACTGGCCCGCTCTCCCGACCTAGAGGCGGGCGGTCTCGGGGGCCGGGCCTCAAACGGCTCGCTCCTCGACCAAGTCTCTGGTCTCTTTCCACGCGGCACCAGCAGGTGCCCGGTGCCTGGCAGGCCATCAGCACCTGTCAGGGCACCAGAAGGATTGAGGAAGGTGTGTCGGGGACCCCTCTGCTCCCCGCCGCCCCAGAGGAGACGCCGGGGCCAGACCCGTGGCTGCAAAGCGCAGGCCCCAGCTGCGCAATCGCCCCAGCCCAGCAATCACTGATTAACCTTGAATAGAAAAGATAAAAAAATTCCCTGCATAATGGTTTTGTGCAAAAACAAGGGGAAGAAAAAAAAAAAAACAAAAGAAAAAAGATTAAAAAAAATGTTGTCCTATCAGAAGGTGGCCGTCAAGGTTTGCCGCAAACGCAGGAGCCACCAGGCCTGGTGGGGGTGGGGCGCCGCTGCCCGGAGAGGTGGCGGGGCGCTACAGGGCCCCCCCGCGGTACTCGGGGCCGTCCTGGCCGGCTCCGGGGCTGTGGTTGTTGCACGGCGCGTCCTTCCTCGGGGCCCTCTCCATCCACGTGTCCAGCAGCTGCTGCTTTCCCTGCTCCTCCCGCATGAACAGCTCGACCATGAGCACCTTCTGCTTGTGGACCTGCTGGCTGATGTCCTTGGGGATGTCCGGGATGACCCAGTCCACGAAGTCGCTCATGAACATGACCAGGTTCTGGAGGGAGAGTCGGCGGGTGGGCGTGGGGAGGAGGGCCCCGGGGAAGGCTCCCCACCTCTGCCCACCCAGCAGCGCCACCCCCCTGCCAGTGACCCCGTGGGCACCACCTTTGAGCTCCTGGCCCTGGTTTTCCAGAAGGTATCACCAAGGCAGGAAACCAGCCGGCAGCCCCTTGGGGCGTGCTTGCCAGCCTTCTTTTTAATAAATGTTTATTTATTGATTTTGAGAGAGAGAGAAAAGGGGGGGAAACATCGATTTGTTCCATTGTTTATGCATTCATTGGTTGAATTCTTTCTTTTTTAAAAATATTTTTAAATTGACTTTTAGAGAGAGAGGAAGGGAGAGGGGGAGAGAGAGAAACATCAACCTGAGAGCGAAACCCTGAACGGCTGCCCCCTGCATGCCCCCCACTGGGGATCCAGCCCGCAATGGGGCACGTGTCCTGACGGCCGGGAAGCGAACCTGCGGCCTTCTGAGGCATGGGACGACACCCAACCAACTGAGCCGCACCGGCCAGGGCCATGGGTTCAATTCTTGTATGTGCCTTGACCGGGCATCGAACCCTCAACCTTGGCATATTGGGACGACGCTCTAACCCACTGAGCCACCCGGCCAGGGCGGCCACCCTTCTTGAAAGGCTCTGAGCTCTGTAAATAGGAACCGTCTCTGAAGGATTCTGGATTCCGTGGCTGGGAGGCTTCAGACATGACCCGCTGGTCACGCATCACCAAGTAAGACAAGTACCAGGCTTTAAAGAAATTAGGAAAATAAAATAAAAACAGCACACACATGGGTGGAACTTAAACTGACGGATGACTCCGTGGGCACGTCCCCAGGTCTCCAGGCGCTGAGCCCTGAGGCCGGCCAGCTCCGGCCTCTCTCACCCTGTCTCACGTGAATTCTCAGACTCCTGGGTGCAGGGGCCCGACGTACCTGGAAGACAATGACGAAGGCCAGCCGCGCCGCCAGGACCGCCCAGAAGTCCTTGGAGATGTCGTACTTGTGTTCCGACCACGGGGGCTCCCGGTAGTCTTTGTACCTGCAAATGCCGCAGGAGTCGGGGGCTGCCAGAGGCCCTTGGGGTTCTGCCAGCGCCCTGGGCGCCTGAGCACCAGGGGAGCAGCAGTGGGGGCAGCCCAGTCATCCCGGGGGGCAGGGAGTCCCTCTCGTGTTGGAGGAGGTGGCCAGGGACCACTGTGGGCTGACGGGGCCCAGGGGCTTTGAGGAAATGAGGGCCCAGAAAGTCCCTGCCGTGGGCACACAGAGCGGGCTCTGCGACCATCAGGTGAAACCCTTTTATCCAAAAGAAGCCCCACCCGAAGCCCCGGTAGATCACACAGAGCAAGCGGGCTTCCCTGGCTGAAGTGGGTGGGGTGCCCTAAGCCTGGCTCCCCCTAACCTCCCCCCAGCCCCCACTGTCCACAAAATCCAGGCGGGGTCCCCTGAAACCCAGCTCGAAAACCACCTGCCCGGTCCGTCCCCTTTGTGGGGAAGCAAATGGAAATACAAAACATTTTCTCAAGGTGGCCTGCGTAGGAGGCTAAACGTACAAGTGGGGTGGTCGGGGCCTGTCAGGCAACTGCCCCTCGGGGCCCAGCGCCTGGGCACCTCCTCTCTCTCCCAGCTGCGGCCTCCTGGCTGTTACCCCCTTACCTCTGCCTGATACCTGTCCGCCCCCTTCCCGGTTATCAAGTTCAGATGTTGCCTATTGACTTCCTGCTGGGAGAGACCAGCTCCTCACAGCCCCCCCCCCCCCCCAGGCCCTGCCTCTGTCCCTCATTCCGAGATGATCTTTATTTATTGTCTGTCCACCGTTCCACCAGTGGGCGTGACGGGCACCTCCTGAGCTTCGGTTCTCTCCGTTCCCTTCCTCTTTCACAGAGGTCCAGAGATGCCCAGGACAGAGCCCGAGGTCCCGTCTCCACCTAGGCCCATCCAGCTGCTCCCTGAATTCAGAGGGCTCTGCACTGGAAACGCGCTGAGAAAAACCCCACAGTTTCCAGGTGAGGGACCCCCGCTGGTCCCTGAAAAGCTGATGTTAGAGACCAGGAGGGGTGGCTCCTGGCTCTGTGAGCACAGCAGCCTGGCCTGCACCCAGAACCAGGAACTGCCTTGCTGTGTACCCCTGCGCCATCACCTGGCCTCTCTGGCCTCTGTCTGGCTTTCCCTCACTTATTCCCATCATGGGCATTTATCGAGCAGCTACTACGTGCCAGACCCCCATCCAGGGTGCAGATTCAGCAGGGAACACAACAGACAGGGCCCCTCACCCACAGAGCTTTACGTCTGGAATGAGCTAGACGGGAAGGCTGAGCTGCCAACCCCAGAGATAGGACTGGGCTGGGAACACAGTCTGGTGCCAGCTGCTGAGCGACATGAAAGTTGCACAACCCGAACTCCGATGGGAACAGGCAGCCTGTGCTCTCCCAGCATCAGAAGCCACACACGTTTCTCCTCCCTCTTCTTTCTGTGCTCAAGGCCTGCTGCACCGGGACACTGGGAAATGTGTTTGGGTCACCTGGCAAACTCCTATGCATCCCTCAAAGCCCACTTACAGGCCTGTCCAGGTGCCACCCCCTGCACTGACCTCCATCAGAGATGATCTTATTTTTTCCTGGCTTGGCTCTCCTCAGCCACCTGCTAGCTGCCCCGGGGAGGGTAGTAATGATCATGTCCTCTGTGGGGATGGCTGCGAGCCTCGCATGAGACAGGCCTGTTTTAGTGCAGGCACAGGTGGCAGCCAGCAGCATGGCAGCTCTCGGCTCTGCTACGCCGCCTCTCTCACACCCACAGCCCCGGGCTGGGCTGGGCGCCACGCCTCCCGCTGCCAGCTCCTCCAGGAGGTGGGTTGACATGGGTGCGGCCGGTGCAGGCGTGGGGCTCCCAGCACCTGCAGCCCATGATCACGGCCAGGAGACAGGGTGGACCTGGCTAAACTCGAATTCCCAGGAGTGCAGCGGTCTGGCCCACGGGGTTCCGCCTCCATGGGGGGAGAGCAACAAGACACTTAAAAATACGGGCCTTCGCCCTGTCTTCTTGTCTTCAGCCCCGAGCGGCCAGGACACCCCCACTGATGCATGGGACGGGGGGCCGCTTCCTTAACCAAGGCCTGTGACCCGCTTCCTGATCCTCAAACCCAAGGCTGACCCCACAGACACCAGCACTGGCACCTCTGAGGGGAGGTCCTAATGAAAGGACCACAGACCCCCCCTTCTTTCCTCTTAATCACTCTGCCTCTAAAATTCCCGTTTAGTTAAGTAGGTCAAGCCCGAGGGTGTCCTTGGCACGAATGTTCAGTGTGAAGGTGTCGGTGCTCCTGAGTGACGGGGCTCGGGCTCCGCCCGCCTGGCCCCTGGGACACCTGCCTGCGGTAGGACCAGGCAGGGGGTGGAATGGGTCGCCCTGCTCTTTCTCGGGTTTATGTGCCCACCTGTGTGTGTTGAAACAGGGTCCCCTCCCTGACACAGAGCACACGGGGCACCACGTCACTGTTCCCTGATCACTCAGGGCCACCAGGAGTGTCTGCTGTTGCAACGGCACCAGCCACACCTGCAGAGTCCAGTGGACTCGGTCCTGGGCTTTTCCTGACTACTGGCAAGAGACATTCCTGCCACTGGGGCAGCGGAGGGGAGGGTACAAAGCAGGAGCTCCTGGGGGGCCGTTCTGCCACCCAGGAGATGATGCCAGCACGGAGGAAACAAAGTTGGGAGGCAGCACCTGGAGAAGGCCCGATGGCAAACTCTGGCGCCTGGATCCAGCCGTGCCTGAAGCTGTCCTGGACTTCGTAGTTAAAGGAATTAAGGGATTTTTTTTTTCCTGAAGCAAGATTGAGCTGCTCTGTGACTTGCCCCTGAAAGAATCCTGGCTCGAACCTGCTTCTCCCCAAAACCCAGCCAACAGGGCTCTTCACAGAGAGGGGCGAGCAGCCGTACCTGCAGATGTGCACCTCGTAGCCCAGGTCCAGGGGGTCGTTGGGGGCTGTGCCATCCTGGAAGTCGCTGACGTTGAAGGAGGAGAGGGTATGGTTGACGAAGCCGTGCATGGTCCCGTTCTTGCTGTACATGTAGAGGTACACCAGGCGGGGGATGAAGTCGGACGTGAAGGAGATCACAAACGCCTGGGCGGGCACAACGGGGGTGAGCGTGGGTCCTGCGTGCTGGGCCCGGCCACGCGACACACCCTGCCCGGAGTTAGCAATGTGATCGAGACGCCCAGTGAACAAATGAAGGAGGGTTGGGGGCGCTCCTGTCAGCCCCCCTGGCGGCCGGAGGAGCGGGAAGGCGTGGGATGAATGCTGGCAGCCTCTTACTGGCTGTGTGGCCTCGGGCAAGTCACCTAACCTCTCTGTGCCTCTATTTTCTTTTTGCCACACAGGGCTGACAGCACCCACTGTATAATCCTCAGACCTTGTTTCCAAATTTTTAAAAGATTTTTTATTGACTTTTAGAGAGAGAGAGAGGGAGAGAGAGTTTAGGGAAACATCTATCGGCTGCCTCCTGTGCACCCCCTACTGGGGACCAAACCAAGCACATGTTCTTGGCTGGGAATCGAACCTGCGACCCTCTGGTGCCCAGGCTGGCGCTCTAACCACTTAGGCACACTAGCCAGGGCACTTTTTTTTTTTTTTTTTAAAAAAACACACACCAGCAGAATAATTGCCTATGAGGAATCTCTCTCAATGTCTCTCCGTCTCTCTCGCTCTCGTTTGTTCTCAGGACCCTGGGGAGAGAGTGGACTTAGGGGTCAAGGTGGGCATGCTGGAGACTTTCACTCAAGGTGGCAGAAAAAAGTTGAGGAGAATTTGTGATTCCCGCCCAGAGCCCCCCACAACGTCTCAACACGACCAAGGGACACTAACAAAGAGGAGACGCTGCCACCAGCCTGCAGCCGCACCCAGGTTGGAGGCAGAGGGTGCCCAGCTGCCCGGCAGCTCTGCCAGGGCCTCCCTTTGCCCGACGGATGTCACTTACGTTGATGATGACGGCAAGCTTCCCGACGCCTCTGAGAATGTTGTACCAGATTCCTGGGGCGGGGCGGGAGAAGCACAGGGTTAGAGAGGCTCCCGCAGCTGGTCTCGGGCCTCCGGCTGGCAGGCCGGTCTGGGGGCCCTCGGACACCTGCTGACGCCCGAGCCTGCGCGTGGCTCCTGCAGCTCCATCAGCTGTTTGTAAGCAAATCGTAGCTTCTAAACGAGGTGCTTAAAACCAGCTGGCCCTTAAGTGTCCCGAACAAGCCCCCGGGAACCTGTTTATATACTAACTGGTTTAGACAATGCCTTTTTTCTAGAAAGACAAAGGTTTGATTCAGGTGTAGCTCCCGCCCATATGAGCCCACGGCATGGAAACTTGGCCCAAGCCCATGAGGTTTGGTGCCTAGCACTATTAGACAGCTCTTTTTTTCTGTCTCTATATATACATACTTTTAAAAATATGTTTTTATTGATTTCAGAGAGAGGAAGGGAGAGGGAAAGAGAGAGAGAAACATCAATGATGAGTCACTGATTGGCTGCCTCCTACATGCCCCCTGCTGGGGATCGAGCCCACAACCCGGGCATGTGCCCTGACCGGGAACTGAACTGCGATCTCCTGGATCCTAGGTTGACACGCAACCCCTGAGCCACACCGGCCGGGCACCTGTCCTTGTATTTTGGGACCAGCCTGAAGTAGTGACGGGGTCGGAGAGCAAAGCCAGGGCCCCCAGTGGGTGAGGCTGGGTCACGTCCTGGGTATAATGACCGTTTCCCATAGCACCTGGTCCCAGGTGGGCAGAGGATCGCCGCCCTGCACCTGGAGCAGCTTGAGCTCCTCCATGGGCCCAGGAAGGAGGCACCTTATCCAGGGGCGCAGAGCAGGCCCTGCCAGTTAGGGCCTCCACACTGTGACTCCTGGGAAGGGGCCCAGCACCCCCTGCCTGATCCCCACCCCACCCTAACCCAGTCCTGTTGGGCCAGGAACCCTGTTGCTGAGCCAGATTTGAGACGGACGATAACTGGTGCTTCTTGGAAAGGGCGGGAGAGGCCTGAGGCCCGTTAGTGTCATTGTCATTACTGAAGAATGGGGGGGGGGGGGGTGGAGTTTCTCTACCAGGGGTGGAGGCTGCTTCAGGCTGGGAGAACAGTGAGCTCCTGGGGCGCCTCCTAGCCCTGTTTTGGGGGTGCATGCTGATGGTCTGCAGAGACATGAGTTCAGGTCCCTGTGGCCCCGAAGCTAGAAACCATGGGCTTGGAGGCAGCACCGAGGCCAGCGTGTGAGATGCTGAGCTCTCTTGCCCCCCAGCCCGGCCTGTGACAATTCTGTGACAGCAGCGACTGACCATGCCTCCATCAGCAGTCCCTGCACCCATGGGAGCTGTGACCTAATCCAGGTACAAGCTGGCTGTGGCTCCTGAGAGCAGGAACAGGGTCACAGGCACGTGGCTCCGTGGCCGTGAGAGCATTTTCCCATGGGTACCATTCACTCGTTCATGCAGCCCACCTGTGGGCCCAAGTCTGAGATCTCCAAGCTGGGGTGCTGGGCACGGGTGAGCCCGGGGAAGGCTGAGGTCTCCGGGTAGCGGGCTCCCGCGGGGGGCAGCCCCTGAGCTCAGCACAAGGAGACAGGTCTGTGGCTGGGCCAGTGACTGGCCCAATGAGCCAAGAAACGTGGCAGCAGGGAGCAGGTGGGCCAGCCTGAGCTTTCCAGAAGTTGGGAGCTAAGCCCGTCCTACAGGTGCCACAGTGTCTTCATGTGGTGGCCGGTGGTCCTCTGTGAGACCCCCACACCAGAATCATGGGGTCGTGCTTAAGGGCACCAGGGCACCAGACCAGCCTGTCTCGGGGTCTGACTCTCCCCCAGGCGCTTGGCCGCACTCCACAGCGGGAACCACCGCTCTGCGTGCTGATCCCCAGGAGCCAGGAAGATGCTCTCGGGGAAAATCTCTGGGTTTCCTTAACGAAACCTCGCAGGGCAAAGCTGCCTTCTTCTGGGCACCTCTGTCACTCTAGAGGCCCTAAGCCCCATTTCCAAGAACACGACAGGGAGGTGTTTAGTCACCCCTGACCACATGCAGCGCCGGAGCTGAATACAGGCAGGAGTTTGTTACCCGGAGGCTCTGCAGAAAGAGGCTGAGAGCAGGAAGCGCGTTCATCTGGTGTCAGAGGTCAGGGCTGGAAGCTGAAGCCGGTTCCCACGCACAGGGCTGGGTCCCCTGCGGCGATCGCCACGCCCCCTCTCCATGCCCAGGCAGGGCAATCGGGGCGCCGTGCCTTTGTGGCAGAGCTTGTCCCGGCCACCCCACCCCATGGGTGCAGGTCGCAGGGGCCACTGGGGCCCTCTGTCCCCTCTGGGCCCCGCATGGATCACAGGGAGAATACAAAAGCCTCTTCAAGGAAAGCTTACAGCAAAGCAAACCGGTGAAAGGAAGCAGATTATGTCTTCAACCAACCGTACAGGAACCGGGAAGCGAGAGGCTGATCTGCCAGGACCAGAAAAAACCCAGCAGCTGCGAGCCAAGCCCCCGCAGGCCCGCGGCCAAGCCTCGCTTGCGGTGGGAACACTGGCCGCAGTGGACCGTGGAGGCCGGAGGCTGCCCCAGGCTCCTCTCCCCCTGGTGGGTTTAGAGTTTTAGGATGTTGCCGCAGGGGACAGCGAGGGCTTTGCCAAACAACGGGCGCCAAGGCAAACACACGCCTGCCTGCCGGGGACTCGCCTGGGGCCTCCGGGCACCTGAGAATCGGGCCTTTGTAAGAAATGAGGGCCGGGGAGGCCATGCTCGCCCCTTTACTGCAACTGCATGGGCTCCGGATTTCCCAGGGACTCTCCGGGGCGCCTGGCAGGCCACCCACTGCCCGTTGAGGCCTCTGGTGCCATCGGAGCTTCTCAAGGATCCGCTCCTCGTGGATGTGTGCAGAGCCGGTGACACAGCTCTGTCACCCCCCTGGCCTCGGTCTGCCATCTGGAAAGTGGGACCCAGGATCTGCCCAACCTTCCTCAAGAGGCTCCTCGGAGGCCCCGACCACAGGTCACCCGGGAGAAGTTCAAGTCCAGGCCCACTCGCCAGGGTCGCCCGCGGAGCAGGCGCAGCGCGTAACGGGCCTGCTGCGGAGTCTCAGTCTCCAGAGGGGCCCTGCAAACGCGGCCTGGGTTTGGGTGGCCCGTAGCGAAGACTGGCTTCTTACATTTTAACGTGTGAGATGAGAATGTGTGAGACCTGGCTGCTTGGACACGAGGACATGGCCTCCCGGTCCACGGAGACTGACCGTTGACTCCCGGGGGCTTTCACAGGCTCGGGTGCTGAGCTCGGACCGTGTCGGGGGGGCCACGGACGGGGCAGAACCAGGGGCCAGAAGGGACTCGGAGCGCCAGCTAGTTCAAGGGCCTCAGCGGCCGCTGCAAATCGCACGCAGAACCTTACAGGGAAGGGGCAGGGAGGGCGTCTGCGCTGAGACGGAGGGAAGCTAAGGTGTCAGAACGAGGGTGGTGGCCGCCACACTTGAGTCCTGGCTCCCACGTCCCTCCCCATGGAAAGCCAGGGTCTCCAGGCTCCTCTCAAAGCTGGGCCCCAGGTCCCCCCACGGATCCCACAGCTCGAATGTGGGGTTGCTCCTGAACCAGACGAAATCACCGACACGCGACCATGTCCGAGCCGGGGAGATGGAGATTTCCCACAGTTCACCCCAAGAGACCACCCTTGTGACGGAAGCTGGAGTCCCAGCCATCTCGGAGGTGGATGGTGGGGGTGGCGGGTCTGGCCACCATCGGGGGGTGGGCCGGCCAGCAGAGGCCCAGGCTCAGACCAAGGACAGGGATGGGATGGCCGGGGGGCAGTTCCAAAGAGGACAGAGGAGCTCCTGGCGGGGCTGATGGAGGCCCTGCATCGTGGCAACACCATATCTGGGCTACGAGACGGTGAAATGGGTAACTGACACCCTACGTGGGAAAGGCCCGGGGTGTCCTGTCACACTGCTACCCAGTCTCTATTCTGGTAAAAGGACAACATCTCCAGCATGCAATTCATTCCAAGAATTAGCACTGAAGTTCTGTCCCCGATATGACTGTTACATAACAGATATAATGAAAATATTTTTGTAATTCTCTAACTCAAGATAAAATCACAACACTTTTTTTTTTCTCCCATCATGAAAACTGGGTCCCAGTTTAAGCGGACTGACTTTAACACCTTGCTGACAGGTCACGATGGAAAAGTAGCCGGCAGCATGGGTGAGTCTGGCTTGAAACAGCCAGCCGGCAAGGTATTAAGATAAGACGGCAGGGTGCTTGTCGGTGCGGGCTGCCTCTGGCCGGGGTGCACGGGGCTCTGAGACCCACCACCCGATGTCCCCACATCCCTCACCACCCCTGGACAGGCAGGCACCCACACTGGCTTAAATGCCTCTGGTGACGGGGAGCTCACTACTTCACAAGAACCATTAGAAAGTTATTTCTTGTGCTGACATTAGATGTGTGAGCCCCCAAGGCCCAGCCTCTTGTTCACACGGGTGAGGAGCCCCTTAAAGACTTAAGGTTAAAGCGCTTGGGCTGCCCCTCAGCCCCGACCCCTACAGGCAATGGTCTTCCTTCATCAGGGGAAGGGGGGGGTCCTCCCTCCTTTCCTTTCTTTCTTGTGAACATGAAATGATTAAATGATACCCTACATAGGAAGCCCTTGTTAAGCAAGTAACATGAGCTTCCCCGTCGGTCTAGCTCTGTGCTCTGGGGGGTGGTGCGCACAGATGTCCTGGTTGGGGAGGGGATGCTGAGGGTCACCAAAGGGAAGGACAGCGCTTGAACCTGGGGCCGTGGATGCTGAGACATATCCGCGACTAACTCTTGCCCAAATATTCTCATGGCCAATACATCTCAGGAGTCGGGAGGTGGGAGTGGGGGTGGGGGTGAAAGAGCCTTGGGGTCTTGCATCACCCCCGCCCAGAGTCTCCTTCCAGGAAAGGTGCAGCGAGGAGCCGTGGGGGCCCCGTGCCTGGCCCCACTTTGCTGGCTCTGGCTCTTGCTTCCCCAACCCCGGCACGTGCTCTGACCCGCCCCGTGGGTCACTCACCGATGTCTTTGGCTCTGACGGCCACCGGCCTGCGCAGCTCCGTGACAAACTTCTTGGCATCCAGGCGGATCTCGATGATGTTATTCAGCAACGCGAACAGGGGGGCCAGGGGGAAGGACGCCACAAACAAGGTGACGAAGCCAAACTGGATGACTGTAGAGAGAGGGGACTGTCAGCACGCCCCACGCCGCCTCCTACATGGGGGTCCACTGCCCCACGAGCCCTGAGCTGACCGACTTGGTCTGGCTGGTGCCCTGCCTCAACCCTAACCCTAACCCTAAAACCCTAAAACCCTAAAACCCTAAAACCCTAACCTAACCCTAAAACCCTAAAACCCTAACCTAACCCTAACCCTAAAACCCTAACCCTAAAACCCTAACTCCAACCCCTCCCATGGGCTCCCTGCACACACGGAAGACGGTGACCGGGGAGTGTGGCTCTTGAACAATGGGAGTGAATCCACTTATCACACATTTAATCTTATGTCAACATTAGAAATTTTTAATAAAAAAGTAATACAAAGTAATACTGAATGTAAACTGTAATTGAAAAGCAAAGGAAATCATTACTAACGGGAAAAGGGCCCGTGAGTGCCAAGGCCCAGCCTCGGTCATCGTGCCTGGGCTGGGAGGGACCTCGAATAGGGCCCTAAGCTCCCATCAGCCACAGGGTCCTGGACGTGGGGGGCCTGCCAGCACATCCAGGGCCCCTTCCACCAGGCCCCGGGGAGCCAGGCAGGGACCACCACTGTCCAGGACGACAGGGCCCCTGCCTCAGGACCCTCCCTCTCACTCCTCATGAGCAGGCCGCCTGCCTCTGCGGCGTCTGCCGGGGGCGCTGCAGCCAGCACAGGGCTGGCGACCGGAGGGGACAGGGAAAGGTTGCTGAGCAGACCGAGTGGGGCTGCTGGTCCAGGAACTGCACACAGGACCCGGCCAAGGTGCCCCGTGCCAGGCGGTAAACAAGGAAGGGACAGAATGTCACCATGGGCCTGGGCAGCTGAGTGTGGCCATTGTCAGCTCAGCGGGGTGGGGTGGGGGCTCCATGTGGACGCTGGTCCTGTCTGAAGGCTCTGGGGGTGATGGGGCCCTAGGACAAGCTCAGCACGCAGGCTCAGTGTGCAGGCCGGTGAGGGGGCTGCTGCTGAGGCCGGGGCCATGGGTGCCCCCACTCCTGTTGCACTGATGGGCCAGGAATGGGGGTGGGAGGGAAGCTGGAGCCTCGATGGGGCTGGGGCAGGGATGGCCATTCTCGGCTGGGCCTTCGCTTCCTGTGTGCAGGCCCCTGTATGCCCCGGGTGCCAGCCTAGGGGGCCTCGAGGGGAAGAGGGGCAGCGGGTGCAGAGTGCCCCCTGGGTGAACAGGACAGAGGTCTGGAAGACTCACACAGAGGGCCCCGGATGGGGCGCCCCTGGCCACTGCAGGAGCTTAGTTTAAATGCTGGTTCTCTGGCCCATCTCTGGTCTGAGCCAGGCAAGACCTGGGACTGTGGATTTTAAAACAAACCCCTGGGCCCAGCCGGGCATGGCTCAGCGGTTGGGCATCGACCTGGGATCCAGGTGATCAGGGTTCGATTCCTGTTCAGGGCACACGCCCGGGTTGCGGGTTCGATCCCCAGCAGGGGGCATGCAGGAGGCAGCCGATCAGTGACTCTCTCATCATTGATGTTTCTCTCCCTCTCCTTCCTCTCTCTGAAATCAATAAAGATCTATTTAAAATAAATAAATAAATAAAAATAAAACAAACCCCTGGGCAAACGCAGCCGGGCGCTGTTCCGCGTGGGGAGGTGGTGAGGGGCAGGGCGACCTTGGGTGGAGGCTTCTGTTTTATTGTGAGCCTTCCCCGTGCTCCCGTTGGCCCAGCTGGTCCATATAAGTCCTCCCAGCTTCCCAGTGAGGCGTGGGGCACGGGTGGGCCGCCCCCTGGGTGGGCAGGAGGAGCCTGTCCCAAGATCTAATTTCATCAAACCCAGGGGGGAACATGGGACTCAACCTCCAGCCATCACAGAAATGAAAATCTGGGGAAACCTCCGTCTCAGCCCACCGCAGGCTGCCTCTCCCCTCCCCTCCCACGCGGGCAGCAGGGAAGGCCCTGCTCCCGGCCCCAGGCTGAGCTGAACGGCCCACCTGCCTCTGGTTCAGCCTGGATTTTTATCCAAGCGGAAAACGGAGAACCTCATCCAAACGCAACACTATCCCTTTGTTTGAAGCCTCAGAACTCTGTCCCTTCCGAGTCAATGGCCCGGGGCTCCCCGCGCGATCGTCTGGGGAGCTGGGAGCCGCGTTCATGGACCAGCCGGGCCAACGGGCGCACAGGGAAGGCTCGCCGGCCACGAAGCAGACGCCCCCACCGAGGTCACCCTGCCCTCCCCGCCTCCCGCCCGCAGCAGCGCCTGGCTCCGTCTGTCCAGGGGTTTGTTTTATTTTATTTATTTTTAATCCTCACTTGAGGATATTTTTTTCCCCATTAACGTTTAGAGAGAGTGGAAGGAAGGGAGAGAGAGCGAGAGAGAGAAACATCGATGTGAGAGACACACTGATTGGTTGCCTCCCACAGGCGCCCCCGGTGGGGCCAGGGATGGAACCTACTACCCACGTGCATGCCCTCGACCGGGCATCAATCCCTCTGACTTTCAGTGCTCCGGCCAATGCTCTGACCCTGAGCCACGCAGGCGGGGTGGGAACCAGCATTTAAAATAAGCCGTCCATGGCGGCCAGGGCGCACCCCCCCCCCCGGGGACCCCTCTCTCCCTCATCCGTTCGTCCAGCAACACGCACTGAGCGCCCACTGTGTACCTGGACCTGTTCTGGGTGCAGGGGGGACTCTAGAAAGGAACGAGGGGAGCTGACAGCCAGCGGGTGATGGGAACCGTGAAGCAGGGGAGGGCAGCTGGGCAGCTGGGCAGCTGTGCAAGGCGGGGCTCCCCCCTCCCAGCAGTGTGCTCAGGGAGACCCCCCCGGGGTGGACATTCAGAGCCAACTCCTGGGGAAGGGACAGAGGGAGTCATGCAGGTATTAGGGGGAGAGCATTCCCGGCACTGCCAGCGCGAGCGGCCACCTGTGTCTGGGTGACAGAGGGGAGGCCTGTGTGGCCGGAGCGGAGGGAGGAGGTGGGGGAGGGGAGACGGGCAGGGAGGCTCCGGGTGGCTGCCGGTGGCCGCACCTGGCCTCCCCCATCGGCCCCGCTCCGCCCGAGAGCTCCGTGCCGCCCGGGCATCCTCCGGGCCCTGGCGGCCTGCGGGACAGTGCGGGCGACCAGGCCCCGGGGGGAGGGCCGCCCCGGCCGCCCGCCCCGCAGCCCGCGCTCACTCATCTCCATGTACTCCGGGGTGAGGCCCGCGAAGGGCTCCAGCGTGAAGTCCGCCTCGTACCGCTGCCTCCTCTTCAGGTGCTCGCTCTGGTCGGCGGGGCTCTGGCGCTTCAGCCGCAGGTAGCGGATGAACTTCTTCATCTTCCTGAAAACGCCACGGCCCGGCCCTCAGTCAGGCTGCGGGGCGGGAGCCGGGGGCAAGGGTCCGCGCCGGGCGCCGGGCCTCAGACTCCCGGGGCCGTCCCTGGGCCGGGCTGCTCTGCCCGCGGCCCCCTTTGCCCTTTCCCCAGACGCAGCGTCAAGGGCCATCGTTTTGTTTGCGACATAAGGAAACAGAGGCCCCGGAAGGGCGATGACGGCCCAAGATCACAGGGAGGCCCTGGCCGGTGTGGCTCAGGTCAGAGCGTCGCCCTGTGCACCGAGGTGTCTCGGGTTCGATGCCTGGTCAAGGGCACGCACCTGGGCTGCCGGTTCGATCCCCGGCCCTGGTCGGGCACGTGTGGGAGGCAACCAATCGATGTCTCTCTCTCTGCCTCTCCCCCTCCCTCCCACTCTGAGAAGCAATAGAAAAAATATCCTCGGGCGAAGGTTAACAATAAATAAGAAGATCAATAAAATCACGGGGAGCCCTGAGGGTGCTGGGGGTCTGGCTGCACCTAAGGGACCCTGGGAGAGAGGAAGCCAGTCCCAGGGCCTTGAAGAGGGACCCGGCCGCGGTTCCTGAAGGATGCTGGGAACGGAGGCCCAGCTTCCACCCGCAACCTCAGCACCCGTGGGTGCCCCGCATCCCCAGCCCGTCTGGGAGCCGAGTCACAGGCACCCTCCCCTCCGCTACTGCCCTGTCCTCCCCTCTGTCTGCGCCATGTCCCTGTGTCCCCCCGCCCTCCCCCTAACCCCAGACCCCGCGCCCGGCGCCCACCGCCCCTGGCCCCGCGGCACTCACGGGATGCCGATCTCGAAGAGGTTGTTCTGGATGAGCTGCTTGCCCAGCATGATGATGCTGAGCTGGATGCAGAGCTCCATCAGGCAGCCCCCCGGGGCGCACTGCGGGGAGGGCAGCTGTGAGACCCCGCCCCGCCCCGCCCCGCCCGGGACACGGAGGGAACCGCAGCCCCCAGGGAGGGGAGCTCGGCCCTCGCGGGTGGGCCCGATCCCGTCCTCCGCAAAGCCGGGTCCGCGTCCTAACCCCGGAACCTCCGAATGGGGCCTTATTTGGAAACAGGGTCTCTGCAGACGTGACCACATTAAGATGAGGTCACACGGGAGCAGAGTGGGCTCCCGTCCAGTGACTGGTGTCCTTATAAGAAGAGAGACGGACACACCGAGAGGCCGAGCGAAGCCGGAGGCAGAGTCCCAGTGACGCATCCGCATGCGAGGGAGCCTAAGGCTCGCCTGCGGCCCCCAGAAGCTGGGGGAGAGGCCTGGGGGAGCCCGCCCTCCACCTTCGGAAGGACACAGCCCTGCTGACACCTTGATTTTGGACACCTGGCCTCCAGAACCGTGAGAGAATCCCTTTCTGCTGTGCTGAGTCTCCCCGTCTGTGGTACTTCGGCCCCCGGGGAGCCTGTGCCCCCGGCCTGTGGGCTTGGGGCCGGGACCAGGCTCGGGGAGGGAGCACAGGCCAGGGCCAGGCGGGCAGCGCTGGGGCTGGTCTCGGGCTCCCCCTCCTCGCCCACGGCCAGTGCCCTGCCCCTTGCACCTGCTGCCTGCCCACAGGCCCTGCACGGCCCCGCAGGCCGGGGTCCACATAGTTGGGGCGCCACATGGTGAGCCGGCCAGCCACCTCTTCGAGGCCTAATGCCCTGTCCTTAGGGGCTTGTGTGGCCTCAGGCTGGGGGCCAGGCAGGTGTGACGGGTGAGAAGCTTAACTCATCGGAGCAAACAGAACTCAGGGGACACTGGGTGACCCCCTGAGTACAGATGACCCTTCTCTGAGTCCCTGGTAAATCTTTTTATAAGTTTACTTTGCAGAGTCATCATGTCATTAAGAAGATGGTGATGTCCTTGGCTTTATTCTATTCTACAAAGGCACGTCCCCAACTCCTCCAAACACCGAAGAGTTCGACGGGGCGCCAGTGACGTGAAGGGCGCGTCACAGCCGAGAGCAATGCTGGGCTCTTCCCAAACACCCGACGCTGTGGGTGAGGCCCGGGTCGGGACGTTCGGAGGCTGGCACTCAAGGGGTCGCACCTCTAGGCTGCGCCCCGGGCAACTAGATCGCCCTGTACCTGATGTCCACCCCAACCTTCTCTACCCTGTTTCGCAGGGTCTTTATCAGGGAGACACCCCCCATTTTCCCAGAAGCCCAGTTATTCTGGGAGTTGAGCTGCTGACCATTTCCCCTGAGACCAGGGTCCCCGGCAGGCTCTGAAGCCTCCGCTTGGCCTTTACATTTCAGTGTTAAGTAAGGAGAAGGTAGCTGAGTTTAGTTTTTCCCTCATCTTAACCAAAGAGAAAAACATTCACGACCTCATAGAAAAAGGGAAAAAATATCGGTGTCGTTTCGTTTCACCAAATATGAAGAGGCTCCTTTTAGGGGAATCCTGTACGGATACCCCTAATGCTGTCAGAGCCAGGCCGCCACCTGGGGGGAGAGGGGCCCCCAGGGGAAGGAGGGAAACTGCCGCCTGATAGGGAACCCGCCCCGTGTGCCCAGGGGACAGGAGGGGAATCGGAGCGGAGGGGGCACCGGGGGACGCGAGCATCTCCTTACCTCTTCCATGCGGAACGACCGGAAGATGTACACGTAATCGCCCGGGCGCCCCACGAACCTGTCATGGTTGGGAGGCAGTTAGAGAGCAGGGACCCGGCTTGGGGACCCCAGAGGGAGAGGGGAGCAGAGCGGAGATTCCCGAAGTCACGGCCCCGAGTGTAGACAGAGGCTTCTCCCCGCCTGTTCCATTGGCTAAAAAACAACCCCTGGGGTTTCTGCTGGTCCAGTGCTTGTGTGGCTCCCACACCCACGCGGGGTAAGAAATGTAACAGGACATCAAGTGGCTGGGGGGACAGAAGGAGGGACCCCAGGAGGGGACTAAGGTCAGGCTGCCACCCGCCAGGGCAGGGCCACAGAACCCCAGGGCCCTGGGTCAGGCGGGGTGGGGTGGTTCCTGGACCCCTTGTTGGGGCTCTGGGGCCCCCGGGTGGGAGGAGAGTCCAGGGTCTTGTAAATTACATGATGCCTTGGGAGGGGCTCTGGGGTCAGACCTGCCAGCCCCAGGGGTGGTAGGGAGTCTCGGGGGGGGGGCACAGGCCTCTCCGAGCCCAGGATGACTCCAAGGGTCAGGCATGGGGTTCACCCTGTCACCAGCCTGGGGCATCGAGCTGGGCAACAGCCACACTTCGCGCACCTTCTCCACAGCCCTCGCCCTCAAGTCATTCCGACCCACTGTGGAAGAACCTGGAGCTCACTGGGGTCCTTGTTATCTGGGGTGCTTGTTATCTGGGGTCCTTGTTATCTGGGGTCCCCACTGCCGAGGGCCCTGCTATCTAGGGTTCCTTCTGTCTGGGGTCCCCACTGCCCAGGGTCCCTGCCCCCTGGGCTCTCTATTATCCAGGGTTCCTGCTCCCTGGGGTCCCTGCTGTCCAGGGTGCCTGCTGTTTGGGGTCCCTGCTGACCGCGGCCCTACAGGAACCAGCACCCGGCGGCAGTGAGAACCACGCTGACTGCTCTGTCCTGGGCCAAGGTGGCCCCACGGATAGGACACAGGGAGGGGAGCCCCACGGCACCGGGAGGGCCCGGGGGGAACAGGCTGCGAGGGTCCTACCGGCCCTTGAAGAAAGCCACGTAGAAGATGGGGGTGTAGGAATTGACGAACTTCAGCAGGAAGGCCTTGAAGATGAGCCTCTCCTCGAAGCTCTTCTCGGTCTTCGGGACCTCTGGAAGGGCGAGAGCGGGCCGCTGAGACGCCGGGCTGGCCGCGCCCTCGGCCCGGCGGGCTGCTCGGAGGCGGCGGCGCCTCAGGCCCGCGGCAGGAGGGAGGCCCGGCCCGGGCGCCGTGCTCACCGATCCTCGTGAGCCAGCGGGCGATGCAGCCGTAGACCTCGTCCAGCAGGATGATGACCACCAGGTTGAGGATGACCGCCGTGGCCGTGACCGTGACCCGGATGTTGGACCGCACGGAGGGCGAGGAGTTCATGGCCAAGGCGGCGGCGGTGGAGATCCTGTAGATGATCACGCCGAGGACAATGGCGAAGGTCACCGCGATCTGCAGAGGCGGAGGGGATGCCCGCTGGGCCGCCCGGTCTCACCGGCCCGCTCCCTGTGCCTCAGCCCAGCCCTTCCCCCACCCCAGGCTTCCCGTCACCCCCCACGCGTGGGGGCTTCGTGGCGTTAACTCCACAGACACGGGCGAGGGACTAGCTTCTGTTCAACAGAAGAGACGGAAGATCAGAGAGGTCAGGGAACCAGCCGGGTCACACAGCACACACGCTGGGATTCACCAGCCCGGCTGGGCGATGGATGGCAGGCTGACCACCGGGAGGGGGCTTCCCCCCAACCCGGTGACTGTGCGGACGCAGGGACACTCCTGGGTGGAGCACAGTTTAAGGGGGGCGGGTGGGGGACGGGTGGCCTGATCCCGGGTGGGCGCTGCTGCAGGCCTGGCTGGGACAGTTAGATCGAACCCCTTTTCTCAACCTCTCTGGAGCCACCAACACCCTCTGGCTTGTCCCCAGGAGTGAGCCCCTTATCCTGCCAAACCCGCTGCTGGACTGGAATGTCCCATAAAGCTCGGGTCGGGGGCGGCCTGAGACCGGGGTGGGGGCTGGCTGCGGTTATGTCTGTTCCGTGTGGAGCTGCCTGTCTGGCTTCCTTTGCCTGTTCCTTGAAGACCCTCATTCGGCCAGAAGACCCTGTCCTCGCCCTGTCCTGCCCTAGGGCTGAGGCCACCTGCAAATCCGACCGCAAGGGGACACCGAGAGACGCAGGCTCCACGCTCCTCCCGCTCCCCCCTGCATGCCCCGTGTCCTTGCACATTTACTCCCATCAGGGAGCGGAGGGGGCCCCGGCTCCCTAGGACGGTCCTGAGAGGCTCTGAGACAGTCCTGGGGCTCTCGGGGTACACTGGGCATCTGTAGCTGGGTTCACCTCTCAGGGACACCGCAGTCAGCAGGGTCTCCTAGCAAAGCTCTTATTTTGAACTTCAGGCCGTGACTCTGCTTCTGCTGGTGACTAACGGGTGACCACACCCTGCCCAAGAAACGGCTTCGCCCCCCCCCCCCCCCCCGATGGAGGGGCCGCCCTGTAGGAGGTACAGGTACACTCCCCGCCGGGCCTGGGAACAGGGCTTTCCTCGGAACATCCCAGGCTCCTGCCAAGAGGCCCCTCCCGGGAAGGCCCCGCCCTGGCCTCGGAGATGCCCTTGTGCCAGCGCGCAGAGGGGCAGAGAAGGCGGCGGGGCCTGCAGGGTGACTCAGCACGGCTCCCCTCCCAGGGAAGCGTTGGCACATCCCTGCGACAGGGAGCCCGATGCAGCCTCCCTGCCTGGGTACCTGGGTACAGTTCCCCTCTGGGAGGAAAGGGCCTCCAGGGCCGGGGTCTGGCTGGTGTGGTCACTCCAGTGCCTCTAGGACAGGGAACACGGGGCACATCGCGACATGCAGCCAAAATCTATTCAGTGAATGGAGCTCCTGAGGGCTCGACAAAACTCACTGATGCAACCGATGGGGCCACCAGGACATCAAGGACCAGTTCGCTCCCTGCCCACCATCCCGCCTGGGCTGGGGAGTGACATGCGCCCACGTCCCTTTCCCTGCAGCTACAGGGGGCACAGGAAATGGTCTGACCAGTGAGACACAAGCAGAGGTTGCGGGCAGGTCTCTGGAAAGCTCCTTCCCCTTGGCCCTAACCCTGCCCCCTGCCTGGAGAGCAGAGGCGATGTTGGCGGTGGAGCAGCCCCGTTGTGACTGAGAGGAGGCACAGGGTGGGTGAGGCGGTCACTGAAGCCAGTGTCCTGTGGCTTTGTGGAGCTGCCAGCCCAGCCCTACGCTGCCCACTGCCTCACTCCTTATGTGAGGAACTTAAAGCTCCCCAAAAGGCCGTCCAAGGAAGTGACATGTAGCCAAGGGCTCCTTGCTGGGGTGCGGAAGGGCCCAGCCAGCCTCCCTGCCTCCTGCCACCTCCTCGCGGGTCCTTCTGCAAGGTCACTGCCGCTACTCTGCCTGGCGCCTCGGTCTCCTGCTTCCCGCACCCCCTCCCCTGCGAGGTGAGCCCTGGGGAGGCTCTGGGGCGGGACCATGCCACCCTCAGGTTATCCCAGCACCGAGCCCAGAGCCTGTTCAGAGGGGACACTCGTGTGCCTTTGGGGCATGTGCTCCTGGGCCTTCTCAGTTTCAACTTAAATAATGTCTGTGAAATCTGGTTGGAATTGCGAGTTATATGAACGTGCCACCGTCACAATGAAAGGTGGGCATCGGGGGCCCCGGGAACTCATCTCACCGACCCCAGGGCATGTGGAGCCCCCCTGGGGACCACTGGGGAACTCTGGCTCCTTCCCATTCCAGGGGCGCCATCCCACGAGAGGACACCTGCCGCGGTGACGGCCGATCCCGGTGCAGGGAGAGGCTCCCTGAGGTCCTCCCGCCTCCACCTTCTGGAACTTACCATGAAGATGATGGACACCAAGTTGGTGAAGTAGGCTGGGAACCGGTCTCTCCAGGTCAGCTTCACCTTGTCGGTCTACAACATGGAACAGCGCTGGTCACTGTGGGAGCCGTCATGGTGGGGAGGTGTGTGTGTGTGCATGTGTGCGTGTGCATTTGCACACGTGTATGTGCTGTGTGCGTGCATGTGCGTTGTGCATGTGTCCACGTGTGTGCTGTGCATGTGTGTTGTGCATGTGTGTGTGCGAGTGTATGCGTGTTGTGCATGTGTGTGTGCATGCCCGTGTGCGTTGTGCATGTGTGTATATGTATTGTGCATGTGTGTGCGTGTATATGTATGGTGCGTGTGCGTGTATATGTATGGTGCATGTGTGTGCATGCGAGTGTATGCGTGTTGTGCATGTGTGTGCGCTTAGGTGCACACAAACTCAGACAACAGAAATACTTGGAAACACCTTAAAAAACCACATCTGCAAGTGATGCGCGGATGCAAACATCTAGTGTTCACAGAAACAGCGGGGGTCTCATGACCTAGGAAATGATGTCCTGTCACAACAGGAGCCACAGTCCTTTAAAATGGGCCCCTTCTAGTAATAGTAGTAATAATAATAATATAATAACAACATCGTCAAACACTTTTCCAAGTCAGGCAGAGCCCCGTCGGGGGACGCCGCGGGGGCGCCCACCCCTCGCTGGCCGCTGGGCGCGAGGACGGAGGCGCCGGCCCCGGGGTGAGACGACAAGTCCAGGCGCCGCCTGCTGCGCGGCCACAGCGGGCCGCGGCGACACGCTCAGGAGGAACCTAAGCAGAAGCCTGTCCCTAACCTGGGGTGTTTCAGGAATCGGGTGGGATTTTAAATGGCAAAATGCCAGCGCTGGGTCCAAGACCGCCGCCGGGGACAGGACGCAGCAGGCCCCTCGCTCCGGGGCGGGCGACATGCATGTTAACGGGGAGACGGAGAACCGGCGGCAGGCGTGGTGACAAGCGCGCTCGCGGCCCCCCCACGGCCCCACCTAGCCATGCAGTGGCATCTCCACACGCGTCACAGCCCGGGGGTGCGGCAGGGAGGCGGAGAAACACAACGTGAATGTTAAAAAAACAAAAACCAACACAAAAGTCAGAGTTTGTCGGGGGGACGCAACGGACATTGGTCCTCACAGACAGTCAGACTCGCACGGCCCCGACACAGAAAGGTACCAATTTCACCCCCGCCATGGCTGTCTTAACCCTCTGCTTCCATTTGTTGGTAGACTCTTCTGGAATATTCCGGTGCTTCTGGGGGGGGGGAACAAGAGAGCACCACGGGTGAGGCGAGACCGCGCCCAGGCCCCCGCCTCCCATCCAGCTGCTGGGCGTCGCAAACCAGGGACAGCTGGCAGGGACCCCGTCCTAACGGGAGGCTGTGACTCGGGGGCCGGCAAGGTCACGGACCGAGACCCCCCACGGAGGCCCCGCGGGCTCCGAGATGCCCGGCTCCCGCGCCGGCCACGTCACCCGCACGGCTCGCCGATGCAGACGCCGAGGGTGCTGAGCACCTGGTGCCAACAAGGAGGCCACCCGGAGCCGCGAGTTAATGTGCCGATTCATGGTTTTTTCCTAAACGAATCTGGTGCCACAGCTGGGGGGAAATTAGGACCGGAAAGGAGTCGCTGGGAGCCAGTGAAATAGAGAAAATAGGGTGTGGCCCCCAGAGGCCCAGGGGGCCTGGGGTCCCGTCACAGCTGCAGAAATGACCCCACCCCTTGCTGTTCTCAGGTGATCAAAGGTCTCTGGTCAAAGCCGAGAGGCAGAGTGAGTGGGGGTCTGACGGGCACTCCAGGGCCCCCCAGACCCACCGTCGGGGCTGGTTAAGTCCCTCCACTTAAGCGGACGTGACATGTGCCACACGGCAGCATTTATTTCCCCTCAGGAAGGGACGTAACACCCGTCCGTGCCCACGCTAAGAGGTGCCACTGCGAAGCCACGGGATGCACTGTCCTGGGGCTGCCGCCCTGAGCGAGCAGTGGGGCTTTGGGGGCATGGTCCCCGCGCCTCTCCCTCAGGAGGGACGACAGGGCCTGGGGGGCAGAGGAGCCCCTCAAGGCCACGGCGGCTGCGCAGAAGGGAGCGTGCACGGGGCTCATGCCTCCTCATCGGTGAAACTGGAGCCAGCCTCCTGATTGGGGGTGACGGCTCGTGCTTCTGTGGTTCTTTCCTCTGCACCCCGAGTCCCGCTCAGACTTGAAGTGTGTGTGCCCACACAAGTGCACCCTCTCTGTGGCCGCAGGAGCGCTAAGCTGGATCCCTGCTGCCACGGACACTGGGGCCCACGAGGGGCCTCTACCCCCTAGATGGGATGCTGGCGACTGCGAGCCCCCGGCCACTAGGAACCAGTAAACTCTGTCCATGCGAACAGTGACAAGGAGAGGTAAACTCAGGGGACTGTCCTAATCGGACCCGGAGGCTGACCATGCAAACGGGACAGCAGGCCCTGGAGCTGGGACGAGCATCCTTCAACTGTCCCGTCCCTCGGGCGCGGATGCGAACGTCCCGGCATAGTCAGGCGCTGACAGGGGCCCCGGGGCTCTGCGCTGGTCCCAGGCCATGTGAAAGCACCTCCTTTAAAAACAGCCACGCCCTGCCAGAGGCTTGTGAGGACTCAGGCTGCGCACTAAGACCGGATGACAGGTTTGGGGGAAAAAGGGGAATTTACTATGAAAAGGCGATGGCCTCGAGAGCATCACAGAACCAACACTCCTCTGCCTCGTTCTCACGGCCTGTGAGGGAAACAAGGAACTGGCCATGTGCTCAGGGGCCGGGCTGGGCAAGCCCTTCGCCGTCACTCTTCAGCACAGAACACGGGGGCGAGACGAGGGTCCGTGTACCCCAAACAAGTCGCAAAGCTAGAGGGTCTCTGTGCTGAATGCTGGCTGAAGCTTGAGCTCACATTCAGGAGAGATCAAGAAGATAGATCTGGAGTAGGTTTGACGAACTACAGCCTATGGCCAAATCTGGCCCCCAGATTGTTTTTATAAATAAAGTTTTATTGGAACACAGCCGGGCCCATTTATTTACCTGTTGTCTCTGGCTGCTTTCAAGCTTCAGTGGCAGAATTAAGTAGTTGCCACAGAGGCCTGTAGAGCCTCTAAATATTATCTGGCCCCTGTCTGGGGGACCGGCTTCCAGTCTACACTGTGGATGGACACACAGAGCTTGCTGAGCCCCGGTCTATACTGTGGATGGACACACAGAGCTTGCTGAGCCCCGGTCTACACTGTGGATGGACACACAGAGCTTGCTGAGCCCCGGTCTACACTGTGGATGGACACACAGAGCTTGCAGAGCCCCAGTCTACACTGTGGATGGACACACAGAGCTTGCTGAGTCCTGGTCTACACTGTGGATGGACACACAGAGCTTGCAGAGCCCCAGTCTACACTGTAGATGGACACACAGAGCTTGCTGAGCCCCGGTCTACACTGTAGGTGGACACACAGAGCTTCCTGAGCCCCGGTCTACACTGTAGGTGGACACACAGAGCTTCCTGAGCCCCGGTCTACACTGTGGATGGACACACAGAGCTTGCAGAGCCCCGGTCTACACTCCTGATGAACACACAATGTTGGACTCTTGGGAAAACCACGAGCACTGGCCACCATACCTCTTTGTTCTTGGATTCTTTCCTAAGTGACTTCTCCAGAACTCTAGCTTCATACTCGGCCCTGGGGTGGTCCTGTGAAAGAAACCAGGTTGGCCTCGTTAATGGTGACTGAGAGATCCTCGCCGTGAGCACGCATGCGAGGTTCCGTCCACACATTTGCCCGGGCGCCCTCTGGGGCCAGTTCACAGCGGGCTGTTTGTACCGTGTCCGATTCAGAACCCGCTGCGCGGCCCGTCCGGGATTCCCCCCTTCGTTGGGACCCCAGCCCGTCGGGAAGCCGCAGAGCCTGGCTCCGTGTGCCCGAGGCAGCGAGGCCTGTGCCCGGCGGCCCCCTCCTCGCTGTGAACACCCCGCTGTGAACTGGCCCCAAGGCCAAGGGCGGGCTATGGGGGCGTGGGGGGGGAGAGACGCGGCCGGTGTCAGCAAGCGCAGGCAGCCCGGGGGCAGGCTCGGGGAGCCCAGGGCAGCTCAGCGAGGGGCGCGGGAACCGAGGAGGGTCAGAGAGGCCCAGGTGCGGGAAGCCGAGCCCCGCCCGCGGAAAGAGGCGAGAGACAGATGAAGCGCCAGAGAAGGTCCCTCTTCCCGGGAGACAGGCTGCGGGGAGACAGGGCGACAAAAGGTTCCAAACCTTGACGGCCTCCTTCAGGGAACCGGAAACGTAGAAACAAAAACAGAAAGACTCCGTCACTTGCGTTGTTTTCAAAGGAACAGGCCACACCCTCTAAAGACCATTTTCTTATGAGCCGGGACGCGGGGGATGGACCCGGGTGGACGAGCAGCCCGCAGGGGCCGAGGCTAACGGCCGCTTGCCGCTTTAGGGTGACCGTTCACGCTGCCCCTTCTGTAGCTCGGTTGGTTTTGGAAAGTACCGGGCAAGAGCTGGACGGACTGTCTCAGTCTCGGCTAAAGGGGGCACACGGGCCGAGAGACGGGGCACAGGCCGAGAGACGGGGCACAGGCCGAGAGACGGGGCACACAGGCCGAGAGGTGGGGCACACAGGCCGAGAGGTGGGGCACAGGCCGAGAGGTGGGACACAGGCCGAGAGGTGGGACACAGGCCGAGAGGTGGGGCACACAGGCCGAGAGGTGGGGCACACAGGCCGAGAGGTGGGACACAGGCCGAGAGGTGGGACACAGGCCGAGAGGTGGGGCACACAGGCCGAGAGGTGGGACACAGGCCGAGAGGTGGGGCACACAGGCCGAGAGACGGGGCACAGGCCGAGAGGTGGGACACAGGCCGAGAGGCGGGGCACACAGGCCGAGAGGCGGGGCACACAGGCCGAGAGGCGGGGCACACAGGCCGAGAGGCGGGGCACACAGGCCGAGAGGTGGGGCACACAGGCCGAGAGACGGGGCACACAGGCCGAGAGGTGGGGCACAGGCCGAGAGGTGGGGCACACAGGCCGAGAGGTGGGGCACACAGGCCGAGAGGTGGGACACAGGCCGAGAGGTGGGGCACAGGCCGAGAGGTGGGGCACAGGCCGAGAGGTGGGGCACAGGCCGAGAGGTGGGGCACACAGGCCGAGAGGTGGGGCACAGGCTCCTGCTCCTGGTGCCAGCACCCGGGGCTCAGACTCCGTGGAGAGGCTGCCTTTATGCCGCGGATGATTCGCTCCCCAAAGGGTCCCTGGTGAGCTACGGGGGTGTGTGTGAAGGGGACACTCACCCTGGGGACCTCATTTATTCCCCTTGGACCTTGTGCCCAAGGGCTCCAATCGCCACCCCAAAGTCAAGTGCCCGAGGGGTCAGGGGAAGGGATGATGGGACTGTCCCCCCAACTTTCCCCGGCCACAGGGACATCATGAAGGCCTTCTAAATCTTTTTCTAAAGCAAGACGACTCCTGCTTTTGTTGCAGCTGGATCCTCCCAACGGAAACGGCAACAAGGAAAGACCCTGCCCAGGTGGCTGGCTGACCCCGGCTCCGCCACGGGGGACCGAGCGGCTCCCGCGCCTGGCTCACCCCTAAAGGGCTGCGTGCCAGCGCACGGCCTGCATTTGTTCTGGTGTTGCCACGTGCGAGACGGGGTAACATGGAAGAGGGTTGAACCCACAGGTGGCTGGCTAGCAGGTTACGGGTCGTGGGGAACTTCCTGCCCTAAGAGCTTCACACCCACTGCCCCTCTGGGACCCCCTCCAACCCTCTCGAGTGAGGGTCACAGTCCGCACTTGAGTAGGGCCACGGAGGCACAGAGAGGTTAGGCAACTTGGCCCACGTCACACAGCGAGGGCAGTGCCAAATCCGCACGGCACCCGGCGGCCTGGCCCCACCACTAAGTGCTGTGCCCCTCCCCACAGACTCCGGTCCCCTGGGCCCCCAGCAGCACTGTGAGCGCGGAGCCCGCAGGGGGCTGCGCTCGATCTGGCTGAAGAGTGGCCAGCGGACGCGGTGTCAGGAGGGAGCACGTGTGTGGGAGATGCAACAGGAATGCTGAAAAAGCGGCAGATTTTCACATCCCAGTGAAAACGCACAGGGCCCTCTCTCTTAAAAAACAAGCTCGGCAGTTTATAAAATTCAGTGGCGACCAGCACAGCCGCACCTTACGGCCCTGCCCTGTGCCCGGCCAGCCGAGGGGACCCCTTTCCTTTGCCATTCCCACTCGCCCGGGGGAGTTCCGGCTGGAGCTGCCCATGTGGGCGGCAGCGGCCCCGCTTCTCCGAGGAACCCCGGGGAGAGCCCCCAGCCGTCCCGGGGGCCACTGGCCCTGAGCGGCCTCTCTTGGGAAAGGGACGCCGCGGGCGTCTGGCTCTCCCTCCATCAGGAAGGGCTCTGCCCCGCTTCTCCGTCACGCCCAATTACTGGCTCCCAGAAGCGTGGTTTTGGCACCCGGGGCAAAGGCCCACAGCCGCTCTCGGGGACTTGGCCTCATGGGCGGTGGCGGTTCCCTCCCAGGCCCGCCCGGCCTCCCCCGGCCTCGATGAGGTCAGCGTGGTGAGCCGCCCGACCGCGCTGGCGGGTGGCACATCCCTGGGAGCGTGGGGATCAGAAACACCGACAGACATCACACGGCTGCCTGGTAACCGGGTGACTCAAACACGGGCGGAATGAGAGCAGGCGGGGCAGCCGCGCCTGGGCCGGGGCTGGGGCTCCCTGTGAGTTCCGGAGCGACGGGAGGGGGACCCGGCGCCACCCACTCACCTCCTCCTCTTCGAAGCCGGTGAGGTCCCAGCGGTAGTTGAGCCGCATCTGTTTCCGCTTCCAGTGCTCCATGAAGGTGGCGGCTGGGGGCAGGGGGGAAAGCGGAAAGTCAGGGGCCCAGCCGGCCCCCAAACACCAGATGACATAAAAGCTTTCTCCGCTTCTGCACCATTTGGTGAGTGAGGGAGACGTGGTGCTGGGCCCAGCGCGTGGCAGGAATTAACCCCTTCAGCCCTCCCAGCCACCCCGAGGCAGAGCCGACCCCTTTTCCATTTTACAGATGCAGACACTGAGGCACGTGGCGATCAAGTCCTAGCCAAGGTTACTCATCCAGCCAGGCAGAGGCCAGGCAGGCTGGTCCCAGAGCCTGGGCTCTTAACCAGCCTGCTCCATTGATCTTGGTGGGGCCCCCAGGCCACAGGTGGAGTTCCTGTGGCCAGAAAGCGTGAGGGGCGGGCCAAGGCCACTCGCTGAAGCCTCAAGCCCACGCACGTGGCCCTGCGGCTGAGCTGCACTCTCGGGCGCCACATCCTGCTGCGTGTGTTTCCAACACACTGAACACAGTTCAAATGCCGCCTCCTCCAGGAAGACTCTGACCCTTCTCCTAGGTTTCAGGAAGAAACTAGCTCCTCCTGGGACCGCTCCTGCTCACGGTGTCCACACTGCACTCCACCACGACCCCTGTCCCACGTCAAGGGGCCCTTCTGGTGTGTGAGGCGGGGCGGGGCTTGGTTCACTCTGGGCTTTCTCAGACTGTGGGCCTGGGAGCCTCGGTATCAGAATCCCCCGGGGAGCTTTGCTAAAAATGCAGATTCCTGGGCCCCATGGGCTATGTCCGGAACAAGCCGTGCGGGTCGCCCTTGAGCACGAGGTGTGTGGAAACACTGACCTGTCCATCGCCTGTCTTCCTTCCACCCATCCCCGCATCAAATGAGCTGGCCGCATCCATCTCACGCCCGGGCCCTGTCTCGACCTGTCCACACTTCTTTCCACCCGGGCCTGACTCCAACGTCCCTAATTCTGGCTGCCTCCTCCGCTGGCTACGGAACCCCTCCCCTGAACGCGGCTGCTGTGACCTTGGCATGACCTTGCAGCTCCACCGGATGCCCTTGGCTCAGCCTCCCAGCTGTCTTTTGTGCCAGGTGGATCATCAGAGCCCCTCAGACCTGATGCTGGAGCCCCAGAGGCCACAGGGGCTCGGCTCCGACCGGTCTGGGTGCCTCTGCAGCTGCGCACAGACCAGCCCCAGCTCCCTAGGGAGGTCCGAGCTCCTAGGGGCCGGGGTCTGGTCTCCCAAACCTGTGGGCTCTGGGTGCAGGCCGGGCTCAATCACTCAGACTCCGTCGGGGCAGGGCGACACCCTCTTTAAAATGCAACACAACCCCCTGAGAGTAGAGACCAGCTTCACGCACAGCGGTCCCCAACAGTCATATGTTTGCTCCACGACCCACCCATTTTTTGAGCGGAGACGGAGCCGCAGGAGCAGACTCCATCCTGCCTGCAGTGCTCCGTGGGGACGGGGCTCAGGCACAAAGCTCCCGAGCCCTTCACTGTCTCACCGAGTCACCGGGCGCCCCCCTTATTTGTCCTGCGGACACAAGGTAGCTCATGAACCCGCCACTGGCCTTTTCAATTCCAGCAGGAAATCACAGCGTGGCCCTCCCTATGTCCCCACCCCGCTCAGGGCGACTCGGCCGTGTCACCCGTCCAGGCCCCTCGGACCCCGGGGAGGGGGTTTCCATCCTGCCTCTGCCATTTCATCAAAGCTGGGACCACCTTCCTCCGGCTTCTTAGAGCCGGGCTCAAGTCAAATAATTTCCTTTGTTCTGCACGACACTGACAAGCAGTTAAAACCCATGATTACGCCATGATTTCAGAAAATTGATCCCGGAGAAAGGCCAAACGGGGACTCAGAGTTGCTTCATGTGACACTGAATTTGCGGCTCTGAAATGTCAACCATTCCAGGCAGCAGGGAGCTGAGGTCTCTGGGACCAGAGCGCCAGCCCGAGAGAGTCGGGCCCCACTGCGCGTGGACGCGAGATCAGGACAGCAGGCTGGGGCCATCCCGGCGACACAGCCCGCTCCCCTCCCACAGGAACAGGCTTGGGGCTGCTCCGTCCCTCTGCGAGCGGAAATATTAACAGCTCGAGGACGGAGAAAGGAAGGAAGGACACAGTGGGTGACGAAACACCCGTAGGAAGACGGTCCCCGAGAGGGTAATGAAAAAATAATTGAGCACGGGATTAAAAAACCAGCAACTCAAGATCTCTGCTAATTATGCTCGAAAAGGAGTGTGAAAGGCCCGGGGACAGAGGGACTGTCCCCCCCTCTACCCTGCGCAGGGGCGGCCGGCACATGCCTCTCAGCCCAGCAGGCTCTTTCCCGCTGCTTCTGCTTTGACTTCCAATAATCTCCTTTTTCCTAAAGTAAGAGCTTCACGGGAGCGGTTGGCTTTTTGGTTATTTCCCCCTGTGGGAATGTGCAGACCGAACTTGCCCTTGACTGCGTGACGGGCAGGTGCATTTGTGTCTCCCGGGGGGAAGCGGAGCTGGAGCAGGCGGGGGGCAGACAGTGGGGGGCAGACGGCAAAACAGGTTTGCCCTTTCCCTCCTGGGGGTTGTGGGGGTGCGGGTGGAGCCATCTGTTTCTCCCCCGAGGATGGGCTGTTGGTAAGGGCTGGCCAACACCTCTGAGGGTGTGAAGCGGCACTGCTTAGCACATAGTAGGTGCTCAGTAAAGGAGTGTGAAGCAAGCAAGCTGGCCGCATGGTGCGAGCTGAACGGCTGGCTGGCTGGCTGGGCACCATCTCTACCCGAGTGCCCCTCACTGCCCGCTCTAGGTGAGTCTCTGCTCCCCCAGGAGGGCACAGAACAGGGCTCGGAGGACATCTGGATGGACAGCCGTGACGGGACATGGATCTGTCACATCTGTTATGAATCTGTTAGCTGTGTGATCTTGGGCAAGTCACCTAACCTCTCTGGGCTTCAGTGTCCTCATCAGAGACACTAACAGAGCCTCCCTCTGCTGTGCGCTGTTGTGGGGTCACTGGGATACGCTGCGCAGAGCCTCCGCCAGGGCAACCAGGGGGCAGCTTCCTGTGCCCAGGTCCGAGGAGGAGTGGACCGTGAGCTGACCGGCGCTAAGGTGTTGAGGAGGGCGAGGCAGGCTGGGGAGGCGGAGCAGCAGGCTATGGGAGGGTATCAGGGGGATGGTCCCCGATGGACAGAGGATCCAGAGAGGCGGGGGTGGGGTAGGGTGGCAGTGGAGGGGGCACAGGTCAGGGACACGGGGACTCGGATCCTGGACCTGACATTTCAATCCTCGCCTTGGCCACTCGGGAGTTCAGTGACCCCGGGCAACCCAGGAGCCTCTCAGGGGCCCCGGCTTCCTCACCTGTGAAATGGGCACAAGCAACCCATAGGGATGCTGCAAGGATCTGATGAGACATGCGCCCCGGGGTCGGCTCAGGGAGGAATGCGGAGCCCCAGGCACTCCCTGCTCTACAGCAGCTGCTTCCTGGGCCAAGAGACCCCGGTCCCAGGGGAGATGTTTCTGAGAGCAAAGCGCCCTCCCCGGCTTTTCCTAAGGGGCTCCAGGCTGGGTCGGAATAGGTCGTTCGTGTCTGCGACACAGCGAGACCCTGGGAACCGCAGATAAAGCGGGGGCGGGGATGCTTCCACAACCTCCCTGCGCGTTTATCCCCGGCACACGCTGTGGACAGCCCCAGGAAGGAAAGCAGCCCCCCCGCCCCCTGCTGTGCTCACCCCAGAGGGCCATGAAGATGGAGAAGAAGACAGTGGCCGGGTTGTCGAACAGGTGGCTGGCGCGGGCCGTGGCGCAGGCCGAGCTCATCTTCCAGTAGCTGCAGGTCTTGTCGCACAGCGGGCACATGGTGATGTTGTGTCTCTGGTCGCACATCTCCATGCTGGGGGGGGGGGGGGGAGCCGCTGAGCGTCGGGCAGGGCTGTGCGGGGACCCCGCCAGTCCACGAGGGCCGGACGCCTCCCGGGAGCCAGGCCGGGGTGGGGAGCGTGCCGGGCCCGAGCCGGGGGACACAGAGAGCCTTGGTCCCTGCCGCGGCGGACACAGGGCAGGCAGCCCAGCCCGCTTCAGCCGGTGGCACGCCCCTCCTCGCCACCCTGGGCATGCGACACGTGCTCTCATATGGGGCCCCACGCTCAGAAGGGCCCCGGGCTCTTGCTTGGCTGTTCTGACCTTAAAATTCTTAATGATTGTCCCGGCCGGTGTGGCTAAGTGGTTAGAGCGTCGGCCTGCACACCACAAGGGGTCTCGGGTTCGATTTCCGGTCAAGGGCACGAGGACCTGGGTTGCAGGTTCGTTTCCCAGGCCCCGGTAGGGTGCGTGCAGGAGGCAACCAACTGATGTGTCTCTCTCACATCGATGTCTCTCTCTCTCTTTCTTCCCCTTCCTGCCTCCCTTCCACTCTCTCTAAAAATCAGTGGGGAAACATATCCCCCGGTGAGCATTAACAAAACAAAGTGAAAATAAATCCTTAATGATTTTTGAACAACAGCCCTGCAGCTTCTGTAGCCAGCCCGGGTGTGACCCACCAGACCTGCCACGTGGCCAGAGAAGGGCAGGTGAGCGTTTAGACCAGAGAAGAAAAGTCACCTGCTCAGGGCCACACAGCGGAGGGGAATCTGAGCCCTGGTCTCTGTATCCACAAATCCTGTGCCCTGCACGGCTCATCTGCTGCTCAGAGGCCACAGGAGGGCTCCCCGCTGAGACTAGGAGACCTGGGCGCCGTGCCCCTGGCCAGGTCTTTAACCTTCTGGGAGATTAGGGGAGGGGCAGAACAAGGCCCTGCCAGCCCTGGCCCGCCCGGCCTCCTCCCCACGGACTTGGACAAGATGCGGGGCTCGCAGGGACCAGGCAGGAGTGCTCGCTCCCAGGGCTTAGACGGTTAGTCCGGGAGCAGCCGGGGGTGGGGGCGGTTTGCTCTGTTTCTAATTTCTGATGCATTTCATGCACAGAATCATGGCAGGCCCGCAGCCTGGGTGTCTGACGTCTGCGGGGTGGCTCCGGGGGCTCCTCTTCTCATCACGGCCGGCATTCCGGCCGCTTCGTCCTCTCGGTTGCTCACCGAGGGCTTACTGACGAGCTGCGCAGGGCAGTGCGGGCCCAGCTCTGTGTGGGGCACGAGGGGGCAAAGGCGGACGGTGGCCGAGCCTGCTGCCTCGGGGCGCCTGGGGAATTGTGCGGTGGGCGTGCACGAGGCGAGTGTGCGTGTGCGCCCAAGGGGTGCGCGGTGCGTGTGCGTGCATGTGTGCACGTGAGGGGCCGGTGCCTGCAGCAGGCGGGGCAGGTGCAGCCAGCTAGCTCTGGATTGGTCTCTGCTCCACCACCGGGGACCTATGTGCCCTCAGGCAGGGGACTCAGACTCCCTGGGCCTCAGTTTCCCCATCTGCAGCATGGGGGTGCGGAGAGGGAAGCGCGCCCACGTGCCTGCGCTGTTGTCAGGAAGGCCCCACAGAGCGGAGGAGCCCTGGAATAGCGCTGGCACGCGCAGGCCACGCTCCGGCTCCGGGCAACCAGGCGCCAGGCGGGGAACACCAGGCGCCAGGCGGCCGCAGTGGTTTTGAAAGGAGGCCCGGGACCCGCCTTGGGGGGTCCGTCCCTTGCCCCTCCCGGGGCTTCCTGTCTCCTGGGGGCCTCTCCCAGAAGGAACCGGGGTGTGCGGGGCAGGACGCCCCAGGGAGGGCCGGGCCTTGCCTCTCTGCCCGCCGTGAGCCCCCGGGGCCGCCACAGTCCTCCCTGCCAGCACCAATGCCAGCCAGACGAACAGCCTTTTTCTGCCAGTTTTAAATCCTCTGCCTCCCCCTTCTCCCCCTTCAGCCAAAATCAAAACAAGGAATGGGATGGCTCGTTCTCTGGAGGGCGTGGAGGGGCAGATCAGACTCCCAGGGGAGCACCCCTAGTCGTAGGCAGAGGCTGAAGTCCCCGGAAAGTGCCGCCTGCCTCTCTGACCCTGGCGGCGCTGGCCTGGCCAGGGCATTGCAGTGCCCTGCCGGGGAATGCACGCCCGCCTGGGAACAGCCTCAGCTGGCTCTGCGTCCCCGGGGGGGGAGGTGAAGTCCCCAGCGGCCTCCCAGGGGGACCACGAGGGCTCCCTACCTTCCACTGGCCACGTCCCTTGGGGTTTTAGAGTTAAATCCCCACCACATCAAGGCCACTGTCATCTTCGGCACAGTCACTCCTAAGCATAGTGACCTCACGTCACATTAGCAAACAAAGGGACAAGCTTTCTCCTGCCTGTGCCCAAAATAAGCCAGATTCCTGCAATGCTGGACGCTGGGCGGGTGGAGTATTTGGGGTGTTACTCATGTGTGAAAACATAATTTGCACAGAGGTTTACCGGATATGGCCTCTGCGCTGTGGGCCCCAACAAGCCGGTCTCCTCGCCAGGTAAAGGCTCACACGCTCTCTCCCGAGCGGACAGAGGGGCACTTTCCAGGCCGCAGCTCGGCTTTAGAGCCGCGGGGCTGTGTCGTAGGAAACGGAGCCCAGCAGATGTCCTAGAGAGACCGGGGGCTCCCGGGAGGCAGGGCCAGCGGGCGTCCGCCCTCGTAAGCGAGGGTCCCCCGCTACGCACAGTGGCCTATAGTCTTCACACGCAACACGGTGTCTCTGGGTCAGTGTTGGCAGGTCTAGGGGACAACTGGAAAGGAAGGGAGGCGTCTATGCACGCGGTGGGACGGGGTTCCCTGAGCTCGTACGACGTGACTCGTGTTCTGGCTGTCACTGGGGGACTCACCCCACCGCGCACAGGCCGGGCTGTCTCTGGGGCTCGGCCCCCGTCCCTGGGCTCCCGCGCCCGCCCGAACCCGTGGTGGGCGGCACGCAGCAGGAGCGTGGGCTCTGCGCCCGAGGCCTGGGCTGCGGTTCCCGCCACACTTCCCGAGCCCCCGGGTCGAGGCAGAGAGAGACCCGGCCGGTGGGTCCCCACATTTCCTAACCTCACAAGGAGATAGTGAATTTCCCTGTCGCATAATTACTGAGAACAGGGGAAAGGAAACTTCAGAGGGAAACAGGAGCTGGTGTTTGTTTTCTGTGCGCTTTTTTTTGGTTATTTTGTTAATTCTCACCTGAGGATATTTTCCCCATTGATTTTTAGAGAGAGAGACATCGACGTCAGAGAGGCACATCAATTGGCTGCCTCCCGAACGCACCCCAACCGGGGCCTGGAATCGAACCTGCAACCCAGGGGGGTGCCCTTGACGGGAAATCGAACCCAAGACCCTCTGCTGCACCGTCCGACACTCTAACCACTGAGCCACGCCAGCCAGGGCTGTTTTCTGTCTGCTCTCGCCACTAAAATGTCTCCCAGGGTGTCCACGCCCGAAAAAGACACCTCGTCTTCAGCCTGCGATGAAGCCCCTTGCGCTGGGCCCCTCCTCCTGACGGCGTGTGGCCCGCACGCCCCGTCTGGGGTGGAGTGTGTGTCGGGAGGGCTGGGGCCCGCGTCCCCAGGAGGCCTGCCGCGGGGCGCAGGCGTGTGCTGTGTCCTGGGACAGGCCCGCCTACCTGGGGATGTTGTCATCGACGGTGGCGCATCCGTAGAGGAAGACGATGACCCCGACCACGGACGCAGGGATGAGCATCTGGGTGTACACGCCCAGCCAGGCGAAGTACAGGCCGATCTTCTCCCCAAAGTACTTCCTGCAGAACCAAACAGAGACAGGCGCATCTCATCCTGCACCAGACATGTCCCGTCCCCTCCCCTGCAGGGAACAGATTGGGGCTACAGGTTCTCTGGACCAAGAAGTAGAGAGTGAGCGGGGCTCGGAGCCAGGCTGCCAGGTTTGGGGGTGCTCTCTGCTTTTCCTATGTCCGCCCCCTCTCTTCTCTGCCCCAGGAAGGTGGTCTGCGATGCATATGCTGGGGGGCTCGATGGAGGGCCCCGGGAGGCTGCCAGCTTCCTTCCACGTCCTGATCAGCCGAGAACTGGAACTTACTCAGGCCTGGAGGCACCAGGAGAGGCCATTGCTCCCCTTATTAAGCGTCTCTGACACCGTGATGGGTCTAAACGAATTTTCACGGGCTGAGCGCTGGTCCCCAGGGGACACACACTGCTTCATCTGGTCCACCCGCCTTCCCGGCCTCGGGACAGAGGTCCTCTGGGACAGGACACCCTTTGAGGCAGCTCTTCTCTGCCTCTCAACACAGCGACGCAAGAACCTGGCCAGTCCCCGAGCTGAGTGAGGCCAGGCTGCGCGTTCAGGACCCGGCGAGCGTTTCGAAAGGGCCCGCCCTCCAGCGAGTTCGCATGAACCGCGTAAACTGAGGCTGCTGGTCCTGCCAGGAGACCGTGGGCCCTCGACACAGCTCTTCAAGTTCCAACAGGTTCCCAGGTACCGAGCAGCCGGTGCAGTTGGGACACACGGGGACATTTACCCAACGGGCATCTGGCTCGGGACTTGCCTCCCCCAGCCGCCCGGGGAGCCCGGCCTGCTCCCTCTCACCTGACCAGGTCGATGGGCTGGTACTTGTAGAAGACGCCATAGCTCGCCCACTCTTCGTACAGGAGCTGGGAGAGAGAAAGCGGTGAGCGGCTGGAGAAAGTACAACGCCCCCAGGTTTCTTCCCAGAACCCGGGGCCGATGCTCTCAGCTCATAGGTGCATCATTCATTCATTCAACAAACACTTGCTGAGAGTCGGCCAGGTGTCGGGCACCGTGCTGGGCACCGTGCTTTCAGAGGTGAAATCGGCACACACAGCCCTGAGACCCGAGCCCCCATTCTGGTGGGGGAGATGGACACGGAAAAACTGGGTCACAGCGTTCAGGTCCGGTCAGGGTCCTGAAGAAGCCACCTCGGTGGGAGCTGAGCTGGCGCTGACGGCCAGCGATGGGGCGGAGACTCCCTGGGCAGGAATGAGCTACATGTTCGGGTGACGGTGGGGGTGGGAAAGACGTGGAATCCTCGCCCTTCCTGATCTGATCTGGAATTGATCTAAGACCCCTGACACTGTGAGGCTTTTCCATTGACGTTTCCCGGTTGTCCTTGTCACACACGGAACCATCGGGATAAAGGACAGAACCCACCAGGCTCTGGAGCAAAGAAATGCAAGTGGCAAGATTAAAAAAAAAAAATCTCATGGGATGCATAGGGCTCGGCGTTGATCTCCTGAGATGGGCTGTCTGATTAACACACTTAGTAAAATAAATGAAGTCTGCACACACCCCATTACCCCCGGGCTGTAGGCAGGGCCGGTAATGAGCGCGACAGATCGGACGCCTTGTGTGAACACGCACAGGGTGTCCCAGGGAAACGCCGTGTCAGGGCTGCTGCCTGCAAGAACGAAATCCCACGTCCTGGGGTAACTAGCGCTCGCCCGGCCTTAACTCCGAGCCCGAGGTCACAGGGCTGGCTGCAGGGGAGCTGGGACCCACCGGGGGCCTTCCGTGCCTCGCTCACCTGTCTCGCCCGGGTCCTCTGGTCTCTGTACACTGCAGCTGGCCTTGTGCCCTTTCCCCTTTTCTTAATATTTAAATTAAAAAAAAATTTGGGGGGGAGGTCTCCTATACTCAATTAAAAAATTTTTGGGGGTTTCCTATGCTCAGGTTTTGCTGTGGCCCCATGAGAACATGCCCCATCTTATATCATCACCCCAAACACTCTATACTATGGACTGAATGTTTGTGTCCCCAAAACTCATGTTGGAGCCCTAACCCCCGATGGGACTGTATTTGGAGATGGGGTTTTTGGGAAGTAATCAAGGTTAAAGGAGGTATAAAAATGGGTTTTGGATGTGATAGCACTGGTGTCCCTATAAGAAGGGTGTCCCTATAGGAAGGGACACTGGAGCTTCCCTTCTCCACACACACGCAGGGAGGAAAGGCCATGTGGGGACACAGCAAGGAGGCGGCCGTCTGCATGCCCGGAAGCGAGCTCTCCCCTGAACGCCCCCGGCCGGCCCCTGGATCCTCGGCTTCCAGCCTCCGGAGCTGCGAGAATCAATGTGGGCTGTCTAAGCCCCAGCCACACAGCTCCGTGACCCCAGCCTGAGCCGGCACATTCTCCGTTTCTAGGCACAAACGTATAAAACTATGTAAGAGGCTCACTGGGTGGGAGCAGCTTCCTCAGACCAGGGAGTCGGGGTCCCTGGCAATGGCCCTCCAGCCAGTTGCCCCCCTTCTGGGCTGCTCCCGCCGCTCTGAGAGGGAACACCCGCCTCAGCGGGCCCCACGCCTCCCAAAGCAGGGAGGGAAATAACTTCGGCGTCTCAATAAATTACAAGCGAGCTGGCTGTCAGCGTCCCGGGTTAGCCTGCTCTGATCTTTACGGGGCGGCTGCCTCCAGACCTGCGGTCCTGCGAGTGGTACAAACAGGACGCATCCAGCACGACGCCGAGTCCCGAGGCCAGAACAGCAAGGCCTGCTGCTGGGGTGGGGGCGGGGGGCTCTGCAGCGGGAACTGGGACGCACGGCCGCCCCGCTGTGCCCCTGCGGGGGGGGGGCCTCCGGGGCAGACCTCTCTGAGCCCCTCGCGGGCGGTCCTGCGCAGACTCTGACCACTGAGTCCCGCGTGGGTGAGCTGGGTCCGGCCCTCCCGTCCGAGCCTCGGTGGGCAGCCAGGGATCCCTGCTCTGGGCCCCATGGTCACCTTTATACTGAAGGACCCTGTCCTTCCCACGGTCACAGAAGGAACCCAGACGGGCTAATGCACATGAGGGGGCTCCGTGGAAGGCAGAGGGCTGGGGCTCCCTGTCTCACTGAGCCTGGTTATGCAGAAAGTGACGCAAAGCCCACGGTTTTACCCTGTAAACAGGGAGGCCTAAGCGGGCAAACTTTGATGAGACCGCACAGCCCCTCCGGTCCGGGCAGTTCCTCCCCCAGCTGAAATCGAGTCACTGATTTATACCACAGACAGGCAGGAGGTGCCCGGGGGGGGGGGGAGATCCTGGGAGGGAGAGAGGGAAGGAAGACAGGACAGGCCAGGGACGCACAGGGGAGAAGCCACGAGAGCCTCTCGAAGGCATGGCCATGTCACACTAGTCACCGTGTTCCCAAACCTGCCCGGGGCACTGGCCCACAGCTGGCTGGCCACCCTCCACCTAGAGCTGCGACAAATGGGGGCACACCCCGATTCCTACACAAGCCGCTTTGCCCTGGTGGAGTTTTCTTCCTGCCAAGGAGAGACCATCAATCACCCCGCAGCCGTCAAGGTAGAGAAACCTGACTTAAGATTTCCCTGTTACTGTTGGCAGGACTCCGCCGTGCACCCCGGCCTCCTGAGCAGGGTGGGAGGTGCCGGGGCCCTGGGTGGGGAGCCGGCGGCTCCAGTCACAGTGACCTAGAGCCTCCCGGCACCCAGGCCTTGGAGGGGTCTCGGCTCAACCTGCCAGCACTCTTCCCTCCCGCCCAGACCCCCCACCTGGGCCCGCACACGCTGGGCACGGATGCAGTTCTTAATGGCTGTGTAGGTACTTGCCCCTTGCCATGTCCCCCCAGAACGGAGGCCCCAGGGAGACCAGGTTTGTCTGGTCTGTGTCATCCCCAACATCCCGAACAAGGCCCAGGGCAGATAACAGGTTTCCAGTAAGTAACTGCTGGGTGGATGGATGGATGGATGGATGGATGGATGGATGGATGGATGGATAAAGGGAGGGAGGGAGGGAGAATGGGTCAGGGCCTGTGGCTCTCAGCCCGGCCCAGGATGCAGCCACCCTAATCCCCGTCTAAAGGAGGCGGCGGTGCGGGGGGGGGAGCTGCAGCCACCCACAGTTACGGCCGCGCCTGCCTCTGGCTGTGTCCCTGCCCCTCCAGCTCAGCACAGGACAATGGCCTTGGCTTACCCGTTTCCATCCTGTCCCCGAGGTCAGGGACCCAGGGCTCCTGTTATGGACAGGAGGCCACAGATCTTGTCATTGGAGAGGCCAAATAGTCAGAACCAGGTCCCTTAAGGTGGAGTTACCATGGGAAAGCGAGTTCTCTAGGTTCTGAATTAGGACCCAAACACCTGTCCAGGGCTCCCTCCCTCCTTCCGTTTTCCCTTATTCCATCCATCCATTCATTGTCCATTTGTCCATCCATCCACCCATCCATCCATCCATCCATCCATCCATCCATCCATCCACCCATCCATCCATCCACCCATCCATCCACCCATCCATCCATCCACCCATCCATCCACCCATCCATCCATCCACCCATCCATCCATCCACCCATCCATCCACACACCCATCTACCCATCCGTCCACCCACCCATCCATCCATCCACCCATCCATCCATCCACCCATCCATCCATCCATCCATCCATCCATCCATCCATCCATCCATCCATCCATCCATCCATCCACATAACCATCTACCCATCCATCCACCCATCCATCCACCCATCCATCCATCCATCCACCCATCCATCCATCCATCCATCCACCCACCCATCCACCCACCCATCCACCCACCCATCCATCCATCCATCCATCCATCCATCCATCCATCCATCCATCCATCCATCCATCCATCCATCCATCCACATAACCATCTACCCATCCATCCACCCATCCATCCACCCATCCATCCATCCACCCATCCATCCATCCATCCATCCACCCACCCATCCACCCATCCATCCATCCATCCATCCATCCATCCATCCATCCACACACCCATCTACCCATCCGTCCACGCACCCATCCATCCACCCGTCCATCCATCCACCCATCCATCCACACACCCGTCTACCCATCCGTCCACGCACCCATCCATCCATCCACACACCCATCTACCCATCCGTCCACGCACCCATCCATCCATCCATCCATCCATCCACCCATCCATCCACACACCCATCTACCCATCCGTCCACGCACCCATCCATCCACCCGTCCACCCATCCATCTACCCACCCACCCATCCACACACCCATCTAATACTCCCTGGCTACCGCCGTGGGCCAGGCCTTGCGTTCGTTGCTGGGCCATAAAATTAAAAGGGGTTGGGTGGAGGGTGGGCAGCACTCCATGCATAGAGCACGGGCGGGTCTGGGTACACGCGGGGCCGTGTTTGCCGGGCTGGCACCCAGCAGTGTCCAGCGAATAGTTCCTGAAAAAAGCAACTGAACGAGAGAGTCTTGGCACAGAAGCAACCCTCTCCCGGGGTGTCTTCAGATCAGCGAGGCAGCCGGGGTGGCTGGAGCGCGGCGAGGAGGGCGGGGGACGGGGTGGGGGGGCCTGTGACCTGGAGGACAGGGTTGGGCCAGGAGGGGTGGCCGGTTCAAAAGGGTGAGAGAGAGGGGAAGGGGCTGGCCTCAGAGGCGAGGCTGGCCAGGCGGGGCCGGGAGGGGTGGGGGAGTTCGGCAAGTCATGGGGTCTCAGACGAATGCCAGATGTTCCACTAAAAATAACCAAATATGTAATTTTGCGCTAACTCAGATAGCATCTTCAGCTGGATTCCTGGGCGGGCAAGTTGGATCAAGTACCAGAGGTTTAAAAACACGGATGGGGGGCTGGGGGGAGGCGGGAACAGGGAACATTCCAGACCCAGAGGTTCCCGGCCCCTGTGATCTGGGACAAGGCTGCCATTGTGAGGTTCTCAGGGGAGCATCTCTACCCACCACCGTGGGAGGACCCGCTCTCGGGGCGAGAGGCAGGACAAGGGGCCCAAAGGGTCGGGGGCCCAGGGAGGGCTGCTCCCGAGGGGCGGGAGGCCTGAGCTTGTCGGGGAACGGAGAGGGGCGACAGGGAGCAAGGAGCGAGGCTGGTATCTGGGTGTGGGCACGTGGGCAGGAAGGCAGGGCAGAACCTTCCGGAGCGCGGAGGGGACCGGGAGAGCCGGCGGGGGTGGGAAGATGTTTACGGGGAGTGGGGGGTGGATGAACAGAGCTTCCTGGAGAGCGGGGGGGGGGGGGGGGGCTGGAATCAGGAACCAAACTGGGGAACCAAAGTGTGTCCACGAAACTAACTTGTCCGCTAGGAAGGGTTCCAGGCCAAGTAAGTCTGAGAAGCACTGGGTCGAACACCACTCAGCAGGTTTCCCCAGGGTGCTGCTGGGGGCCGTGGCTGTCCACGCAGCTGGCCACAGCGGCCCCCAAACTTATCTGCCCGGAGCGGGGCAGGGGCGGGCCGATGCCGGCAAACACAGCCGGAGGTGGACTGTCCCGGGTAGGACACGGGTTCTCCCCCCAGCCGGGCCGGGGAGCCTTGAGGAGCACAGCCTTTCCCACGCTCACCAGAGCCTGCCCCCGACGTTGCCGAGAATCAGAACGAGCAAAGGGCCAGCCAAGTGGGGTTCACCGGCGCTCCCCCAAACGCCGGAGCAGGAGCCTGCACCGCAGACGCCCACTGCGCGGCCTGCCCTGCCCCGGCCCTCCCGCGGCCCTGGGGTCCCTCCGGACCTGCCGGAGCCCCCCCCACTCGTGTCCACTTACTTTCCTGTCGTTGAACTCCACGTTCTCACCCTCATAGTCTCCCTGCGGGAAAAGGGAAAAGGGACATTGTCATCCGAGGGCGCTCTCAGGTGGCTCCCTCCCTTACGTTTCCAATCAAACTCCCCAAGCACGCAGACACCATTAACATCGACCTGGGGCGAAACTTCACACAGAGCAGAGGGGGACCAGGCCTCCCTCCTGACACCAAGTGCTCCGTGTGTCCTGTGAGCTCTGCCCTCCCCCCGACCCAGAGGCAAAGTCCCAGAAAGGACTGCGGTTAGGTCCCTGGAGGTGGCTTGTGGGGCTGGGGAGTCTATCAATAGGGGGAACACACGGTCCACTCTGCAGGACGGTGCCAGTGTCCTGTCTCCAGTGCCCTGTTCTGGTGGGGCCCCTGTCACTCTCAGGTGCCCCAGGAGGGGCAATAAATGATGTGGTCGCTGCATGCAGAGATCAGGGAGCCCAAATCTCCCATTTTACAGATGGAAACATTGAGGCTCATCGACTTTCCTGAGGACAGAAACCTGAAACTGATCAGACCTGGGACTCGGATCCCAGCTCCAAGTGCAATGGCAGGGGAAGGTCTAAAAGTCAAAAGTGAGTCCCATGTACCAGCGATGACACCAGTGACTAAGCAGGAGCCACCAGAGAGGGGCTCTGTGAGGGTCCAGCAGGGGTGGAGGGAGGGGCTGGTCCTGAGCATCGCCTGGCAGATAAAGCTCGGAGGCCTCCTGGAGGTCTGCCCACTGCTCGTTCCACTCACCAGCTCCTTCCACGACCCCGCCGGCCCCGCCAGCCACCTCCGGGTGGGGGGACTGGACCACAGGCAAGCCACCCGACGCCCTGGCCTTGGAATGGAGACGCTCCGAGAGCAGCGGGACCAGCTTCCCCAGAGTCTCCAAGGACCTCCCCTGCCCTGTAGCTCTTCTCATGGCTGAGACGGCCACATGGGTGCCGCAGCACCTCGTCTACCCAGAGGTCAGTTTGCTGGTGACCCCAAGGGGGTAGATGCTGACCAGGGAGGAAGCCCGAAAGCTGCCGAGCGGCCAGTGGACACACTGATTACGGAGCCCTCCTGGGGGTCTCGCTCAGAGCACATGCCGCTCCGGCAGGTGTCCTCTGGCTGACAGATGTTCTCACTGAACGAATGAATGAATGAATGAGTGAATGAATGAACGCAGTGAGCCAGGCATTGGAAGGGGGTGGCATCCGATGCTGTGGGCCATGCATGGAGGGAAGAGCATGACAGGCAGAAGGAACAGCATGCGTGAAGGCACAAATGTGGGAACGCCGGTCGACCTCAAATCCCTACAGTGAGTGACAGGGGACAGGCACAGGTCAGTGTTCTGGGGGGATGCCCCCCAGGTTCCAGCTCCCTCTCTCTGTTTGTCCAGCCACTGCTGCCGAAAACCCTTTCGTTTCTGCGTCCCCTGACACCCACACTGGCCCTGGCAACGGGACAGGGCGGGACACTGAGGCTCAGAGACAGCAAGGGGCTATTTCCACTGAAGACCCCAGGGAGTGTGGCCGGGACTGGTGTCTGGGTCTCTGGCCACCCAGGTCCACCCTCTCTCTCCTGCTTCTTGGCGCCTCGTCTTCGCAGCAATGCACATTTGGAAAGTTCGAGATCCTCTGTCCGGGGTTCCCACACTGCTCAGGCCCCACGGCCCATTCCCAGTGCCCCGCTGAACTCTAACCCCTGTTTCCATAGATACAATGAGAAGGAATCATCTCGCTCTCTCCACCCCGAGCCAAGACAGCGTGGGCCGGGGCCACGGGCTATATTTGTCAGGGGGATCCCAGGGGGATTTGGAGATTCAGTTCAGGAGGCTGGCCACTCGCTCGGCAGAGATAGAAACACGCAGAGCCCGGGCCATTGCCAGAACCCGGGGGGGGGGGGGGGCACCGAGCCAGAGCCAGGGAAGACAGGCAGTGGACCGGTGGCCCCGAGGTTCACACAGAGCCAGGGCAGAGTTTCTGCCACCAACGTTTCTGGTAGAATTGTTCTGCAGGAAAAGATGGGCCTGCGACTTCTCAGTCCCTGCTCGGGGGAACAGAGGAGGCCTGTGCGAGGCTGACATTTAAGGGAGAGCCAAAGCAGGAAGCCGAGACCGCAGGATAATGAGAGCTCCCTGGGGTGTGTGGCCCCCGGGGATCTGGCGAGGGTGACGCAGAGATAAACTGTGTTCTCAAGGTCACTTACATCGTGCAGGGGGTAGGCCGCCGAGTAAACGCCATTGGCCAGCAGGCTCGTGATGCCTTAAAAATAAAGGCAGAGAGAGGATTATGGACCAGGCCCGTCCCTGCCGCTCCGAGTTCAGACGGAGCCATCCCAGGACTGTCTCAATCACTGAGAATTTTCTGAAAGCTAACCGCACCTGGCCGCACAGAGCCCAGCCACCTTCCTGGGGCATCCTCCCCGCGTCCGACTAGACGTCAAGAACATGCTCTATTGGCAGAATTAGGAAGACACAGAGGAAACCCCGAGAGGAAGTTATGTCTGGCAGGAAGGAAGGATCCCCAAACCTGCCACTCACCAGCTACCCCGCCTGCTGGAGGGCAAGCCTGAGGATCAGAAGGATGGATTTTTGAGTGGTTAGAAAAAGCTGAATCATGAGAAAAATATGGATGGGAAGGAAAATTGATGGTGTCAGAAACACACATACAATTTGGAATTAGATTGCAGGTTGATTGGAACAGCTGAGGAGGAGGCCTGCAGCCCACGGGGGGCAGAGGCACTTACCGTATTTACCACATTTTCGCCGTTTACTTAAAAGGGCAGAGTCCTTCTTTCTTCCCTCTCCTTGCCCTGTTTATACATCGGCTATTAGTTACATGCAAGTGGGCCTGAACCCATCAAAACTGCATTTGGGGGAGAGAGCGCCCTGTGGTCCAGTGTTCCTGGGGCAGTGGGATGAGAGCCAGGCCTTAATTTGCAGACCCCAGTCCCTGCACTGAATGCATTGTAACAGTAACCACACCTGCACAGCCTGGACTCCAGAGGTGTGGACTTGGGCACCCAGCCCTGGAAGGAAGCACTGAGAGGGGAAGGCAGAGCCTGGCTATGTGTGGGGACGGGGATGCGGGCAGGGAGTGGGAGTCCTGGGACTCTGGTCCGGCTCCACACACATCTTTGGGATCTAGTGCTGTTGAGGGGTTTCCATGGATCCCCTTGCTGGTCACAGAACTACCTGCCTGGCCCAAGAGGCCTTCTAGGTAATACGTGGGTCAGATTTGTCAGTGGCCTGGCCGGCCCACCTCTGCAACTGTGAGGCTGGTGGGAAGGGGACTCCCTGAAGTCCACTTAAAAACTGACCATGTCCTCGATCAGTGACCCGGAGTGGTCAGAGTACCTGAGGGCTGCTTGGAAATCCAGACCAGAGAGAAGTGGGAGCACATGGCTAAAATCACACACAAGTGAGTTCGTCTGCGACAAGAAAAGGCCGCGGGGCGTGGCCCAGGCCGCTGGCTCCGCACTGTTCCTAGGACGCTCTCGCCACGGACCTGCCTGTGCACAGTGGCTCACCCCTCGCTTCCTTCGGGTCTGGGCCTCCTAACCCCCCAGCACTCCCCTGCACCCCCGGCAACGGGGTATCTGATTATTTCCTGTCTATTGCCCTCCCCCAGAACACAGACCCCTGGGGGCAGGGAGCACCTGGCATGGGCCTGGCAGGTGACAGCCTCATCACGTGCTGAGTGGCTAGTCTGGAGGCCAGTAGGGCTTTCAGACAAGACGCCAATGGGAAATGGGGTGCAGAGAAGGCGGTTGATCAGCTGACACCAGCCCCACCGGAGAGATGGCGGGAACACTCAGAGCCCCCACCCCAGGGAGCACCTGCACCTAGTGGCCCCAGACTCCGGGCACTTGCACAGCGACCACAGGAGTTTCCTCCTTTGGGAAGGGGCCCTACAGGGAGCCTGAGCTCTGAGACGCAGCAGGGGGTCTAGACCCACGTTTCCTCCCCCACTGGTGACCTGGGCCATTCTGGAGGCTCTTGCTCTGTCGAAGGTCGGCCGGGCCTATGGGGACAGTTTTCCTGGGCTCCTTTGACCCCTAGATGAGGCCCCACTCCCTCTGGCTTCGGACACGGGCTTAGAGATGTCAGGCCTAGAAAGGCGTCCTTGTGACCAGCCATCGGTCAAACCGGCCAGAGGACACGCAGCCGCCTGGCCCTAGAGGGTTTGTTCTCTCCGCCCTGTGTCCCTGGCTGTCACCTGCCCAGCATTTTTTTTCTCCCGCCCTCCCTTTCCCTCCACGGCATCCTCCCTGGGCGCGCAGCAGGCGAGCCAGGACTCTCGCTCCTGGACGCACAGGCTCCGGCTCCTAGACCCTCGGCCGCAGCCTCGCAGCCTTAGAGGCGTGTCCAGCGAGATCCACTGCAGGTTGGCACGGCCCTCGGCAGGCCTCACACAGCCCAGGGGAAGGGGAGCCGCTAGAAAAGCCTCCCTTTGCTCTGAATGCTCCAGGTTAGTAAGCTGAGCCGGAAGCTGGGGGCAGGGGACCCGCGCGCGGCCGATCCGGCCACATGCTCCGAGGGGTTGGGTTCTGTACAAGGGCCCGAGGAGCCCAGGTGGACGGTTCTGCAGCAGGTCCGGGAACCAGCGCGTGTGCTGAAGGGAGTGCCATCCAGTGAGGCCTGGGGGGCTGCCTGGGCCTGGTGGGGGGCTGCCCGGGCCATCGCCCCGCTGGAGCCCTAACTACTTCCCGCTGGACTGTGAGGGTCAAGACACGGTTAAGACACCTGGTTGCCCGCAGTGTCCAGCAGCCAGGAGCGCTGGGCTGGGCTGTAAAACCGCCCCCGGCTCCGGCCCGGCCGTGAAACTGTCACTCGGCCTAAATCACAACCCTCCAACCACTCCCCAGCCGCCCCCCCCACAGAGACGCTCCCGAGGCGCGGTTACTGCTGGGAAACCAGCGCTGATGTCAAGCCCCAGAAATGCCCTTACCCATGCTGTACTTGGCCTTCGCACAGGTTGTTCTTTTCAGAATCTCGTAGACCTAGGGCGGAGGCAAGGGGGGGACAGTTACTCGGCCGCGGCGGCGGCAGGAGCCCGTGTGATCGCCTGCCAAGGCCTGCGGTGACCTCCCCCCCCACAGGGGACTTTTCTGAGGCTGCTGGGTCAGCAGGGCCGGGGGGAGGGGGTTCGTGTTCCCAGGGATAAGTCGGCATTTCAAAGGGGGCCCATCTTTTACTGCCCTTCAGGCAGCACCCCTCCTCCGTGTTGTGCTGGCGTCGGGCTCAGCAGTTGTCCCGTGCACCCTGTGTGACGTTACCGGCTCTCCGGCTGAGAGGTGAGTCAGAATTCAGAGACCAGAGGCCCAGCCAATAGGACCACTCCCGGTGTAGCCAGGAATGTTCCAGAAACCCGGTGTGGGCAGGTCTCAGGATTCCATTCTACGCTGTGAGGAGGCCGCGGAGCACAGGGCGCCCGACAGAAGCTCCCCTGAAGGGTCCCACCCCACCCCAGCTCCGTGCCCCATTTACTAACAAAGCATTTCGCTTGGTGGCCTTAGGAGCGCCGGCTGGGGAGTCTGCCTGCCTGGGTCTGAGACCAGCTGTGTGATCTTGGGCAGACTACCTCACCACCCCGTCTGCAAAATGGGATGAAAATAATCCACCCTACGCCACAGACGTGGGGCAGAGCACACCAAGCCCCCCGCAGCCCCACGTGATCCACTCGCTCGGGCACGGCCAACGGCCTTCCCGTGGCCCCCCCAGGCCCGACTGTCTGTCCCACTAACCCCGGCCTCCTGGCTGTTCCTCTCACTCACCAACCCCTCTCCCAGAGCCTTAGGGCCTCCACTCTGGCTGTTCCTTCTGCCAGAAGCGCTTGTCCTGAGATCTAAACTAGAGGGACCACAGAGCACCCACCGTCCCTGCCACTCTGCTTTCTGTTCTCTCATCCGGGAGTGCATTCCTCCACCTGCCCTATTGCCTTCCCCGCCCACCAGTCTTGGGCACATGCCAGGCGCTGAATAACTGCCCACTGAATGAATGAATAAATGAATGAATGAATTATGGCCCACTCAGTTGGCTCCCTCCCCACATCCTCCAAATCAGATTGGTGGCCTCTTCCTGACCACTTTGATTCTCCAGTAACCTGCCATCACTGCCCCCATTCACAACCACCACCGTGACTCTGCCCTCCAGCCTGTCACGGGCAGTTATCTCTGTAGGACAGATCTGACCTTGCTCTACAACCTTCTATGGCTCCCTAGTGCCCAAAGGCTAAAGGTCTAAGTCCCAAGACCAGCACATCAGCTCCTTCCCTGCTGTTCCTGACTCCTATCCACCTACAATGACCTCACCCCAAGGCCAGATATTATTGGGACTCAAAAACCATGGAGTCTGACTAACCAAGGGCAAAGTTTTGAATCACCAAAGGGTTTATCTGGAGCACAGGCAGTTTACAAACTGGCCTTCAGGGTCTCTGGGAGAGAGTGACCCCACCCCACAGGTAAATGGAATCATGGTGGTTCCGTGAATACTTATGCCCTGTCAGATTCGCTTTCTGCGACTTGGGGATCAGGGACTAAACTCAGTTTTATAGCAGATCCCCAATGAAAAGAGAAGTAGAGCTTTGGATTCGCATGTCCCCCCTCCCCCACCTCGGCCATCTCCCTGACAGCAGAAGCTAATTTACAAATTTGAACCTGCCCTTCGCTCTGGGGAGTATTCTGGCAGCCCCAGATAATGTAAGAAGTTGGGGTGCCCATACATATTGAAACACGGGCACGTGACTCAGCTAAAGCCCCGTCTCATCGGGGTGTAGGAAAGGGAAACGATTTAGGTTAAAACTGGGGGTTCTGCTTGGCAGGCGTGGCTCAGCGGTTGGGCATCAACCTATGAACCAGGAGATCACAGTGTGATTCCCAGTCAGGGCACAGGCCTGGGTTTCGGGCTCCATCCCCAGTGGGGGGCGTGCAGGAGGCAGCTGATCAATGACTCTCTCATCATTGATGTTTCTGTCTCTCTCTCTCCTTTCCTCTCTCTGAAATCAATAAAGATATATTCAAAAAAATAAAAAATAAATAACAAACAAAACAAAAAAAGTGGGTGTTTCTCTCAAGCAGTGGGCATCCCAGAGTTACCTCTGGGCACGTCTGCCCCAAGCTACAGCGGGGAGCTGATGTTTTGCATAGAGGAGCCCCTCTTTCTTTATAATTATGAGATTTAATTGCTAAAACTAATCAGTAACGCAGTTAATAATGGAAATCACAGCAGTGGCTCTATGTCCAGGTGGCCCCCGAGGAGGCTCGTGGCAGCTCTTCGAGCAGGAAGCCAGGATCACCCTTGTTCCCATGGTGGCTGGGTGACTCCCGAAGTCACGAGGCTGGGAGGGACAGGAGGGTGGGTGGGACCCGGATCTGCCTGTCCTGGCGGCGGCCGGAGCCCCCACGCTGATGTGCCCCGCAGCACCGCCTCCCGCCTGCCCACCGTCCAGTCTCGGACGTGGTGCGAGGGGCAGTTCTCCGCCCAAGGTCAGGCCCTGCCCCTCTCCCCGCCAGGCTGGGCTTTCTGGGCGGGGAGAGAGCAGAGCTGGCGGCTTGGCTGCCAGCTTAATTTCTTGTTTAGATAAAACTTGGGTCCTGAGCCACGCATGGCCCGGCCTGGCTGGCAGACAAGTTGGCGGCCGCTGGGTAAACATTAAACCAATACCTTGAATAGGGCAGCGTGGCCTGGTCAGGTTTCAAACCTCGGTTTGCTCGTCTGGCAGAGCCTGAGCTATCTACCCCAGGCCACCCGGCTCTGCTGCCACCTCCCATCACTCCCGCCTGCCCGCCGGCTGGGCACCCTCCGGGCCTCGGGCCCACCGTTAGGAACATGCGGATTCCTCCCAGGGTGGGTGGCAAGGGGCTGGCAGCTGTGCTGGGAACAGCCAGACAGACCCCGGGAAGCCAGCGGGAAGTCACCCGAGGGGTCTGGAATCCCTCTCCCTCCTTCCTGCCGCTCCCGCCCCCCCCCCCTCGCCGGGCATCCCCTGGGCCCCCCAAAGCTCTCTCGGGTTTTATTCTAATTATTTCTGTCACAGGCAATTAGAGCCCCTTCCACCCGGAGCAGTTTCTCAGAAATGAAATGATCATCCCTCTCCCCAGGGCCGCCTTTCGGAGAGGGAGCGGTTCCCGCGTGAGACACTTACTATTGTGCTCCGGGTTTTGCTGTCAAAAAAGGAATCCTTGTCAGACAGGTCGAATCTGGGGAAATATGAGGAAGAGAGACGCACGGTTCACTGGAGCCGGGACCGCACCGTCCCGCGAGCTCCGACCGCGGCGCCCGCGAAGCCGTCCGCAGCCCAGGTGCGGCCAGACCCCGGGCGCTGGGAACAGCGCGTGTCTCCCCCACCTTCCCACAACCCCACATTCTCCAAGAGCCTGGGAGACCCTCAGGGGCGGGAAGTGACCCCGGAGACAAGAGTGCTCAGAGCTTTCCGCGGAGGACTGGCTTTCTCTTGGGGACGTCCTGAGAGGGCAGTTTGGTCTCCACCTCAACGCTGCTGGGGGGGGGGGGGGGACGGTATCGCTCCACCGGCCTGCGGTGCTTCCAGCACCTAAGATAATCCCCCTGCAACTCCTCGGGTCTGGTCCTGAGGCCTTGGGCCACCTTAAGGTTGCCTAATGCTTCTGAGGGCATGGGGATGTCTGCGGGTGGGTGACCCACTCCCCAAGGTAGATCCGGGAGGGCGGCTGGGGGAGCTCCATCCCCACGGAACCTCCAGATGAGCCTGGGCTGGGGGTGCCAGGGGGTCAGCAGGGCAGAGCGAGGGGGGCCGGGCCGGGGGGCCTGGAGGTAGAGTCTCCCGCTAATGCCCAGGAGCTCTGCCCTGGAGCTGGGGGGAGAAGCTGGGCTGGGATCACGCCTCCCCTGTTTCGTATTTCTTATCCTGGGACATACGCGGAGTGAAGCCCGTGACCTCTGCTCCATGACGAACGTATTTGCCAGCGGAAGCCCCGGTTCTGGGCGGAGGCACAGGTCTCCACGGCCCATGAGAGCAGGGCTGTCGGGGAGCCCTCCCGCCCCCCGCGGCTCGCCATCCAAGTCCCACTGCGTTCCCAGAGACCAAGCTTTCTATTCCCACCACTGCCCAGGCTCTCGCTCTGCCCTGCGAGGGCCCACGAGGCCTTGCAGCCGCCACTGCCCCAGGTGGCTATGCCCCACTGCCCCAGGGAGCAGGGGAGGAGGGAAGGCTCCAGAACAGGTCCGGCCCTGCCAGGCAACCTGCTGGCTGCTGCATCCCTGGGGCCCAGGACCCCAGCTGGGGCCGCTCTTCAGTTCCTGCCTCCCCAGCTGGGCAGCCTGCAGGAGGCCGCTCACCAGCCCCGCTCCTTGGACACATCCCAAAGGGGACAAGAGGGATGGAGCCGGGCAGGCTTGGGGGCTGTGATCCAAGGCCCACGCCTGCCCTCACTTGTGCCCTCGCTGGTGTCCCTAAGTGTCACCAGGCAGAACATCAAGACTCTTTGCCCCTTAGTTCCTCAGTGAAATGTGACCTCAGAAGGCATTTCAGGGCCTCAAGACCTCCAAGCTCTGAGAACAGGCTCCAGGGGCCAAAATTCCCACTTCTTTAAGGGATGGGGAACTTTGTCTGTGGAGGACTTTGTCCCACAACCTGCATTTCTCGGGTCATGGGCGATGACAGGGGAGGTCGCTGCCCAGCGGGCCCTGCAGGGAGGGGCTGGAGATACTTACAGGTGCTGCTTCTCCCTGGAGAAGGGGTAGGAGAGTCTCTTCATGGACTGGGGCCTGTGCTCCGCCACCCGGGGCTGGATGGGGTCTGTGATCTTCTGGAGCACGGAGTTGATTTTTTTCAGGAGGCCCCGGGGCTCGTTGATGTGGTACAGCTGCGGGTGAGACGGGGAGTCGGGGGGGGGGGTGTCATCTGCTGAGCTATCCCACCCCCCAAGATGGCATGTCCTGGGAACGCACCCCGGGGCCCGTCAGGGTGCTCCCTCCACGCCTGGGACCAGATAAATCTGGAAAGTTGCAGTCTGAGAAGAAGTCGGGCAAAAGAGAGACTACAATACCTTCCAGAAAACATCCCTGGACTTTATTTTTGTTTCAAAACAGGTGATCCAATGGATCCCAGGGGATCTGAGACGCCTGGACGGCTTCCTCCCGGCCACCCCCCCCTCCTGCCCTCACCCAGGAAGCCCCGGGCCTGGCTAAGCTTTGGGAGTGCACCGTCGGATGGCATCTGAGCCACACGGTTTCCAGAGACTAGAAAGAAAACCCCCAGCCGCTGGGAAATGGCGCTGCAATGAGCGATGAGCTGGTGGAGGCTTGGTGAGCATGGCACACCTGAGCGGGAAGGTTACTTGTGTGTGTATCACCGCACGTCTGCGCTCCCTGCCTGGGCCACCCCTGGGTGTGGGCTGGGGTCTCCGTGGAGGCGAGAGGCTCACGGGCTCTGGTAACAACGCAGAGCCTCTGGCCAGCATCTGACTGTGGCCCCTGCGCAGCCCTCGGCCCAGAGACCTGCCCCAGGGCAGACGCGTCCCCACCAACCTTCTTGGTCGGCATCTTCAGCTTCAGAAACTCCGCCTCTCTGCACAGCACGTTCCAGGGCGCGTGGATCTTCACAAACCCCACGCCGTGGATCTTAGTCTGGAGGGGAGAGGGGTTCTCAGTCAGCGTGGGACCAGGCAGCCCGTCACCTCACCCGCCCCTCTGGACAGGGCTCTGAGTCCCCTCCTGGCAGGTGGCTCAGGCGGCTGCGTCTCGCGGAACGGAGGGGAGCCAGGAGGGCCCTTCACAGAGGGGGGCACGGAGGCTGGGAGAGACCGAGTCAGGGCCTGGGCTGCGCAGAATGAAAACCAGAGCTGCCCTGTGGCCCAGCAATCCCACTTCTGGGAACATGGCCGAAGGAAGTGGGATCTGGAGCCTGGAGACACATCCACCCTCCCATGTTCACTGCAATGCTATTTGCAACAGCTGAGATGAGGAAGCAGCTAAGTGCCCACCGACAGAGGACTGGGTCAAGAAAATCCGTGCACGAAATATTATACAGCCACGAAAAAGAACGAGATCCTTCCATCTGCAACGCCACAGATGAACCTGGAGGATGCTATGCTCAGTGAGACGAGCCAGACAGAGGAAGGCAAATCCTGTATGATCTCACTTATATGTGGAATCTAAAAAAAAAGCCTATTTTCTAGAAACAGAGTAGAATGGCAGTTGCCAGGAGGTGGGGGAAGGGGAGCTGGAGAAAGGCTGGTCAAAGGGTACGAACGCTCAGTTATATAAAAATTGAGCTGGGGAGATCTAATGGACAAGCGCACCCGAAAGCTGATGAAAGCACATCTCACCTGTTCCACACACACACACACACACACACACACACACAGTTACCTTCATCTTGGAAATCGTCCCGTGACGTATATGTATGTCAAACCATCACACGGTACACTTTAAATATACACAATTATATTTCCAAATGATTCCCGGATAACGCTGGGGGCTAGGGCCTAGCGTCTCACAGCCAGAAAGCGTGGGGCCACATGCCCAGCAGGCGGTGCGGCCGGGAGTCCGAGGTCAGCCACGGACGAGATCCGCGACGTCCCAAAGGGTCTACGTCTCCTTTTCTCCCGACTCCCCCTTGAATTTCGTGCTCAGGAGAGTCCCTTTACCAGCGAAGAGCGTCCGCAGAGCACTGCCATGTTTCCTCATCAAAGACACGTGCAACCTACAAAGACCTTCCCATTGCCCCGAGGTTACTGGGGTGCCCCGCGGCACCGATGTCATCACACGGCGGCCCATGGCTGGGGGACTCAGGCCAGGTGGACACTGGGCGAGGCCACGGGACTCAGAGGCCCTGGGATCAGGTGGCCTGGGCATGAGTCCTGCCCTGCCCTGCCCTGTCCTGCCACATGTGGTCTCCAGCAAGTAACTCCACCTCTCTGAGGCCCTGTATCCTCACCTGCAAACCTGGGCAACACAGGACTTGCGTCATAGTTGGGGGAGGCCCCGGTGCTCAGCCTCGCGGCCGGCAGGAGAGGTCAGACAACGAGGGGCTGTTTCCTCTGCTCCGGGCCCCCTGTGCCCAGAAACGAGGCAGCTGAGACCATGCCTGCTATGTGGATGGACACCTTTGTCCAAGAAGGTTAAAACAGCTTCCCAGCCCTGGGAAGCCCTGGAGGGCACTAAGCCCCTGGCCCCGGTGACTCCCGGGCACCCTCGAGCAGGGAGAAATGGCCGTGAACAGCCCACGTGCGGGTCGAGCCGTCTCGGGCCATCGCAGGCCAGGTTTATTTCTGTGCACTGCTCATCCGCACGCAGACCCAAAATACCTCCTCTCGAGTCCGTGGAGACTTCTCTCAACGGCGGTCAGGGAGCTGGTGCCACGGCCGCCTCCTTGGGAAAACGCGCTCCTCTGTTGACGTGAGCAACGGGGTCTCTCCCAGGGAAACATCTGGCGGACTTGGGAAAGGGGTCATGGGACCAGCTCAGCAGGAACACATGGGGGATGTTTCAAAACACGGTGCCCAGCTTGACTGCAGCCTGCCCCAGTAGGAAGAAGGTGGGGGGCGCCAGGGCCCCCTTTCCAGTCAGAGGCCCCAGAGCAGTGAGAGCTGTCCCGACTTGGGCCCCTCATGCTGGGGAGTCTGGAGGCCACGGATGGGCCAGGGCCAGGGCCATGGTGCAGGGATTCTGCAAGGGGACAGAGTCAGGGTTCCCACAGGGCCCCCAACTAAATTAAGACACTGGCAAGAGACACACGTGTGTAATGAGATGTGAGCCCTTGGCCTTGGGTTGTGAAAGGATTAGATGGACGACAAACCAGAAAGGTTCTGCCAAGGACAGGAAGCTACTAAAGCACGACACGGCCAACTTGGAAATGGACTTAACAGAACTTCCAGAAACAAAGTGTCACAACGAGAATGAAACACTCCACAGACATGTTGGAAAATACTCAACCCCTCCAAGAAAAGGAAGACACGTGGGGTGGAGCAGGGGGATGCCGGTAACCAGGCTCTCCAGAGAGAAAAAATAAACCCCGGCCTTGGTCTGCAGTTGTAGCATCTGCCCATTTCCGTGGTGTAAATACTCCCGCCATGGCCTACCGCAAGCCGCCAAAGGGTTAGAAACCAGTTGGCAGGCTCCTGATGAGCCAGAAAGAGCCAGAGTGGCATGGACTCCATCACAACGTCCACCTGGGACCTGGGTGGGGCTGTGCAACTGCCTTGGAGGGTTTTTAAAGACTTGGCTTTCAAAAGAATGTCCACTGTCCTAGGAGGTCTTGCTCAGTGGTTAGAGTGCCGGCCCGTGTGGGAGGCAACTAATGTGTGTGTCTCTCTCTCCCTCCCTTCCACTCTCTCTGAAAGGCAATGGAAGAAATATTCTCCAGTGAGGATTAAAAAAAAAAAATTAAAAAGCCTGGCCGGCCGTGGCTCAGCGGTTGAGCATGGACCTAGGATCCAGGAGATCGCAGTTCTATTCCCAGTCAGGACACATGCCCGGGTTGCCGGCTACATCCCCAAACGGGGGCGTGCAGGAGGCAACCGATCAATGACTCTCCCTTGTCATTGATGTTTCTATCTCTCTCTCTCCCTCTCCCTTCCTCTCTCTGAAATCAATACATAATTTTTAAAAATATTTAAAAATAAAAAGAATGTCTAGGATACACTTTAAGAAAAGTGTGTTTCCACAAACCAAGGCAGGCCCAAAGGAAGTCAGGTGGGTGTGCGAAAGCATCAGCAGAAGACTCAAAAGACATAAAACCTTTAGTGCAAAGAAATGAATGTGTAATAGTGGAATTATGAATGGAGAAAAGACGGCTTCGGGACTAGACTAGAGGTCCCTAACATCCCGCTAAGGGAGAGGCCTACCAGGGAGGCACTAAGCCTGGAAATAAGGGGGGGCTGGAAACTGCATGGTTTGGGGCAAAGAACATAAGGTTAGGAGCCAGGCCCCAGGTTCGAGAGCCAGTTCTGCCCCTGTTAGGCCCTGTGGGTCAGTTTCCCTGCTTCAGTCCTGAGCCTCAGTTCCTTTCTTTCCATCTGTAACGGGATCAATTCCTGGACCACCTACTCATGGTGGGGTTAGGGGGCTCACACGGGGTGGGGTGGGGTTTGCTTCCAAGCTGACAAGTCCCCTCAAAAATGTTTGTCACTCATTTGTTTTTATGTATCGCAATGTTGGGATTAGACCTCAGGTTCCTCAAAGTTGAGGACCCCCACCCCCAATGCTGGGGGCTGTGAGGAAGGGCTGCCAGGAGGGGCTGTCCCCACCCCTCCAGTGCCGAGGGCCCAGCTCTGTGGCCACCACAGTGAGCCGAGCCCCAAAGCCGCCTGGGACACCTGCCCACGCCCACAAGGCCTCAGCTGGAAACTGCAAGAATCATGTCCCCTCCCTGGGACCATGACTACAGTGGCCCTACCCCTGTCACCTGGCGGTGTCTCCACCTGCAGGGAGACCCTTCCCCCCAGATCTCCTTCTGGTTCCCAACAGGCAGGAGGAAGGGTGGGAGCTGAAGTCCCCTGTGACCGTGAGCACAGCCGTCTGTGCCCCGGGGCTGGAGGCGAGGGGTGGTAACTCCCTCAGCCCTCTCCCACCACTTCCCGAGAAAGGAAGTACCGTCATCTCCATTTTACAGATGGGAAAACTGAGGTCCAGCAGGGGAAGCCCCATGCCCGAGGCTGCTCAGCCAGGAAGCGGCCAAGGGGCTCTGAGCCCGCGTGGGGGGCTCCGAGTCGGCGTCTTCACCGGCCCGTGACCTACCCTCTCCCGGGCTTGGTCTGGAAGCTGCCTCCATTCTCCCTCGCTCGTTTCTCAAAAGGACAGTAATGAGGATGGGACACAGATGTCGCCGAGGGACGGACCACACCGGCTCCGCGGGAGGAACCCGAGCCAGCCGGCCAGCCGGGCGCACGGCGGGGCCCCGACGGCAGCGGGAACGCCGCCGGCAGACCTCCCAGGGCTCCAAGGTCCGCGGCCCTCGCGGTGCTGCCAGAGCCGGGGTCAGGTTCAACCTCGGGGCAGCGCGGGCCCCGCCACCCCCGGCACACACGGCCGGAGAGCAGTGTGTGGCCTCCTCGGCAGCGGCCCACGGACATGAATAATGTCCCGCAGGCTTTGAGGCCCGACTGGAAAAATGCTGATGGGCTTCAGTTGAGAGGAAACATGTTGTCCGTTTGATGGGAATCCTGGACGCTGACCCCACTGCTGTGGGAGGGGGAGATGGAGATGGGGGGGGCACTTTCCTTCAGAAGGAAGGCGGGGCCTCCTGCTTCAAGGACCCTTTTTCTTCCAGTCATTTCCTATCATAGGTGCCGTCCTGGGGGCCTCTTAGGCCCCTCATGTGTGGAATCTTTAAGGGTTGTCCTCTGGGTCAAGGTGCCAAAGGGTCCCCCAGGGTCTCCCTCTTCCAGGCATCTGGGGGGGCAGTTTTTGAATTGGGGTTCTCTGAGCACACAGTGTCTGGGTGGGGGGGAGGGTGGGGAACCCATGGTCACAATCTGTGGGCCAGCCTTCATCTGTCCCATACGTGGGGGTTATGACAGAGTGTCCCCGAGTCTCCAGCTGCCGGCACGGGTCTTAGACCCCCACCCTCCCACCCACGGGCTCTCTGCTCAGCGCACCAGCGCTGGGGGGCTGCCTCTGGTGCCCATGGTGGATGCGGAGCGTGGACACCAGGCCCCTTCCCTGAGGGTGCTCTGCCAGCACGGGGGAGAAGGCCTGGCACGCACGCTCCTCACGCTTCAACTGTCACCCAGGGGCGGCAGCCTCCCCACGCCCCAGGACCCGGTCAGAAACTCAGTCCTGGGCCCACCCTGCTGCATCAGAGCCCGCATTCTGACAGGCCACACGGGGGTCCTGTGCACATCCTGGCCCTGATGCCAAGGCTGGACCCCGCCCCTCAGGCCACCTGCCTTGCTCTGCCCCCAGCCATGACCACACCTCCCCGCCCAGGGCCAGTACCCCTGTGTGAGCCACCCCGCTCCTGGGGCCGCTACTCCAGTGCAGCCTCAGCTGCTGCGCTGGTGAGTGGTGGTGAGTGGTGTCTCCAGAAAGAGACGCCCGTGTCCTAACCCCTGTACCTGAATGGGACCTTATTTGGGAAGAGGGTCTTTGCAGCTATACCCAGGTTAAGATAAAGTCATACTGGATGGTGGTAGGCCCTCAATCCAACAACCAGTGACCCTGTAAGAAGAGGCCCTGTGAAGACAGAGGCAGAGACTGACATGTCTCAGCCACAGCCAAGGGATGCCTGGAGCCCCAGGAGCTGGAAGAGGGAGGAAGGAGCCTCCCCTAGACCCTCAGGAGAGAGCGAGGCCCTGCCAGCGCCTCGATCACAGACTCCTGGCCTCATGAACTGGGAGAGAATACATTTGCGTTGTCTTAAGCCCCCCAGCTTGGGGTCATTTCTTACGGCCCACCCTGCTCAGGAGCAGCATGGCGTAGCACCCGGGGGCCTCGGGGAACAAAGGCAGGTCGCGTCGGCGCTGCTAGCGACCTCCACGGGGCCACGGGAGACTGGGCGAAACAGACAGTGCAGGAGGAGCGGCCATCGCACTCAGGTGGCCTTGTTTATTTGTCCTGTTTCCCCACCCCATCCCCAGCCTTTAAAACAGGGCCTCTCGATATTAGCCCGCAGAGGACATTTAGCAAAGTCTGGGGACATTCTGGGTTGCATGTGTTGGGGGTATTACTGGCCAGAGAGAGGCCAGAGATGCTGCTACATATGAGCTGCCAGCAGCTGAGGGTAGAAACCTGCTCAACGCAACGGTCCCTACTCTCTGGGTATCAGTGAGTGTTTGAGGACCCAGTGGATTCCATGGACTTCTCTCCCCAGGAAGGTGCACCTAAGCCCCCAATTTTTTTTTCAAATTGGGTAAGATTGCGTAGCTGGGCTCTCTCGGAGGCTATCCTGTTCCCCAAACTACAAAGCCTCTCAGTCCTTGTAATCGGAGCGCACCCCGGGGACTGATTCATTAAGGGCGTCCCTCCCTTGAAGTAAACTCGCCAGTGGCTGTCTGCTAATCGCGCTGGCAGGGCCCACACACACCTCAGAGGCTGTGTGAGCCCGAGCAGCCTTCAGACAGATTCTGGTCCCGCCCGTGTCGGAGACAGCAGGTGGGAGCATCAGGCGAAGGCCTTTCCCAGCCACCTCGGGCCTGATGGCCTCTGGTGAGAGCTCTGGATTACAGGGGTCCTTATAAAACGCGTTCATCGTGGAGAGACTCCACCGGGAGATGGTCCGCACTCGACCTCAGTCGCTTTGAAAACTCGAACCGTCTAGTCTATACCACCATAGTGTTTTCATTTAGAAATGGTCCAGTCAGCTCTGGCAGGTTTGGCTCAGCGGTTAGAACGTCCGCCCAAGGACCACAGGGTCACGAGTTTGATTCCCGGTCAAGGCGATGTACCTCAGTTGCTGGTTCTCCATCCCCGGTAGGAGTGTGTGCGAGAGACAACCAGCCAATGTGTCTCTCTCATGTTGACATTTCTCTCTCCCTCCCACTCTCTCTAGAAATCAACGGAAAAAAGTATCCTCAGGTGAGGATTGAGAAAAGAAAAATAAAGGCCCAATCAGTGGCTGAAAAGCCTCTTTTAGTCACGGAGCCAAATTATAAATGACATTTGTGGGCCCTTTATTGGGGAAACCAGGCCTTTTCTTTGTAGACAGTAACCAATGTCTTTATGTTTGCTTTTCACAAAGTTTTTAAAAACACCTGGCTCTTTCCTCTTTTCCTTCATGGGCACTGCGGCTCCCACTCCCCAGGAACCACAATCTCTGATATATTATATCCATCAGTAAGAACTTGCCATGGGCCAGGCTCGGAGTTAATCACTTTGCACCTGACTCACGATTACCCAGTGATATAAACACCATGGTTATCTCCACTTGACACACAGGGAAACTGAGGCCTAAGCAGTGGAACACGTCTTGCAAAGGACAGGTAGAGGGTCTGGGATCCGGCCAGGGTCAGTGTGAATCACCAGACCTTGCGGGCCCTGTCAAGTCTGAGACTTCATAGTTGTAGTGAGGACAGATTGGCGGCCGCAAGAAATCCCTCGGTGGACAGACAAGCCCGCACCGCGCACCACGCTGAGCCCAAGCTCGAGGCTCTGCACTCCTGGCTCCCGTGAGAGCCTCTCCTGCCTCTGACGGAGCCGTCTGCTCCTCCAGTGAGAACGTGACATGTTGAAGTTGGCTTTGCATAGTGGCAGCATTGTTTCCACAAAGAGCCGCGGGGCTGGCCGGACGGAACAACACAGAAAGTCAGCAGGAAACCTGCTCTGTCGAGTGGCCCCAGCGCAGGTCTCAGACAACTCGGGAGGGCCAGCGCACACCTGTCCTGCAGCTGCTGCCCGGTGTCAGGGACAGAGGGCTCTGCAACCCTGTCGGGACCAAATCTTTGCTGCCTCATCATCAAAGCATTTTAAGGCCCCTCGCATGCCCTTGCAACTCCAACATCCCTGCAGCGGAAGCCACCCACACCTGGCAGGCAGCCCAGCCTCCAAAGGTGAACATAGCCCGGAGAGATGCTCCACGCTGAACACACAGGCCCTCGACTGGGCGGGATAGAAGGAGGTCCCCTGTGCATTTTTACTGCTTTTAGGGGATGTCCCCCGGGCTTGTCATGAAACATTGACCCCTAAAAGCATTGTTATTGCTGGACGCAAAGCATTCGTTATTGATTATGCTTCTCACCGATGAAATAGCAAGTTGACATCAGCTTTCATCTGGCACACTCACAGGTGACCAGTAGCTTCCTAAGTTAACCTGCTCTGTTCTTAACGAGCTGTACAGACTTTTCCTGATTCTCTGTTAACCCTCACGGTGACAGCTCTGAGGGCTAGGGGCCTATCTCCAGTTTCAGGAAAGGCAGGGCCCGTGCACAGAGAGGTTAAAGGGTTGATGGGGGAGCACCAGCAAGCCCAGAGCTGCTAAGGCCCCTCTCTGCATCGCTGTGCCTCTCGCCACCAGGCAGCCCGGCCTGCTTGCCAGGTGGGCTCACCTTTTGCTCTCCCGCAAATCTTCCCCTTAGGAAGGTTCTCAGGATTTGCCAGGGAGCAGGGGCTCCAGAAAAGTGTCAGAGTCGCAAGATTTCAGAGCACCAGGCCCCCAGGCATCAGTCAGGATGGCCTCCCGATTTGGAGAAACTGAGCCTCCAAGCAGGGCCAAGGCTGACCCCCAGGAAGACACCCAGGAGAGCTCCATCCTCTGTTCCTTGCCTGGGACACATCTCCCCAGGGAAGGCACTGACCAGAGCAGGAAAAAAGGCGTCCACCCTAAAGGTCATCGCTCGAAGGTCAGCCCTGCCCCAGAGCAGATGTGGCCGGGGGGGGGGGTAGCTTGGGGCTCCCCAAAGCCATCCGGCAGCAATTTCTACCCAACCTTAACAAACAAGAGTGGCGGCCCCATCCACCTTCGCTGAGAACAGGTTTAAAGCTCAGAGGACACGCCCGGAACTTCTTACTAAGGACCAAGGCACGGCCCCGCCCGAAGGCCCCGCCCACGCCCCGCCCACCTCCACCGCCTCCAGCCGCTACGCCCCGCCCATGCCTAGCCCCGCCCAGTCAGCACGCCCCGCCCACACTGAGCCCCGCCCACACACCACGCCCAGCGGACACGCCACGCCCACACCGAGCCCCGCCCACACACCACGCCCAGTCGACGCGCCCCGCCCACCTGCACCACGCCCAGATGTCACGCCCCGCCCACCTGCGCCCCGCCCACCGCGCCCACCCCGCGCCCACCCCGCGTCCCCCCCGGCGGGCCAGCTACCTCCTCGTCGCGCTCCAGCTCCAGCCCGGCCTCCAGCAGGTTCCCCTCGTACTCCTCCCTGCGGAACCGCTTGTCGTCCTCGTGGAAGTCCAGCGGGGGCTCCGGGCCGCCCGCCCCCTCGGGGCTGCCCTTCCCGGGCAGGGGCCGGTCCTGGCGGCCGCGGGCGCCCAGCGCGGCGTCGTTCTGCAGCACCCTCCTGGCCAGGGTCCTGCTGCCCGAGGGCCTCTTGTGGTGGTAGACCAGCACGTAGTCCACCTTGCGCTTGCCGTCGCGGAAGTACAGCCCGTACTTGCACCTGGCGTCGGGGTCCACGGACAGCGAGTTCAGCAGCTGCGGGGGGGAGGGGGGAGACCCACTCGCGCGCGGCCCTCCGAGGGAGCACGTGGCAAAGCGAACCACGTCCTTCTCTCGGCCCCCAGTCAGTCACTCAACAGACAGCGGGCGGGCAGGGGCTGGGTCAGCCGCCTTCAGGCCACTGACCCTCGAGGAGACACTCCTGCTAAGGACACATTAAGCCCCCAGGCAGGCCACCTGCCCTCGGAAGGCCTCCTGGTTCCAGGACCCAGAGCCGGGTGGCCCAGAGGGACCAGATGGTTTGCAAAGGCAACCGGGGTCGCCCCCCAGGAGTGCCCCTCACGCAGGGTCGCAGGCAGAGCAGAGGCCCAGCCGGTGAGGGTTCCCGAGGTCACAGCCCTGAATCCCGCCTGCGCACCCAGGGCGCTCCATCCCTCCACAGTCACTGGGACTTGTCTGTACTCAGGGCGCTCCGTGGAGGGGCAGTGGCCGAGCCCCAGGCCCCGCAGGCTCAAGGTCTGGGCTTGGACCCTCTCCACCTACGAGGCCTCGGGGGAGGTTCTCTACCCGCTCTGGGTCTCAGTGTCCATCTCTGTAAAATGGGAGGGTAGTATCCGCTGTCCACTGGCGGCCAAGGGGGTTATCTGAGCTACGGAACCGCCTGTGCCGGGCAGACTCTCCATCTAATTCCTGGGGCAGGCGCCTGGGGGCCATCCCGTCACCCTGCCCTTGATCTCGGTGCCAGCGGCAGAGGCTCATTCTCCTCAGTATCTCAGGAATGTCAGAGAAGTGCAGAGTCACCGTGCGCTGGCGGCTAATCACGGTTTCTCTTCTTGCTGCGGAGTGGACGGAAGAGCCAGACCCGAAGGCTGCCCGGGGAAACCGCCGACCGGCGCTCAGGGAATGAACCGCCGCTGGGCGGGGCGAGAACGCGGGCCGTGGTCAGACCACGGTGGACAGGCGACCTCGGGCGGGCAGGGCGTGAGCGCACACTGCCTGCTGCCAGCATCCTGGGCGCTCCAGACTCTGCGTCTGCACAGGTGCTCATCCCTGGTTTCCAGATGGGCACTGCCATCTTCAGAGCTGAGCTGGGCTTGGCTGTTCATTCCCGTGTCCTGCCCCCACCACCTTCCCCAGCTTCCTGTCCCCCGGCCCCCCAACCCGGGGCCTACGCTGGAGCCAGGACATGTTCATCCCCTTGCGAGCGCTGTGCTCCCTAGCTGCATGCCCCCCCATACTTCCAGGCATGGGACAAATCCCCTGTCCTCCGTGATCTGGGGGTCCCTGACCACTCCCGCCTGTGCAGGTCTCGTGTGCTGGGACTGCCTTGGAACCTTCCACTCAGGAGCTCTTAACTCACAGGGGCCTCTAAGCAGGGTGGCAGGATCCCTGAGGCCAGGGCCGGCAGCTGCCCCCAAATCACCTCCATCCAGAACCTGCTACGCACACAGTGTGCTCGGCACCTGGTGTGGGCCCATCAATGCCCCTGGCTGGCTGGAATAATCACTACCACTGAACAAAGTGGGCAAACAGACCCTCAGAGAATGGGGGAGAAATTCAGAGGGACCCATCGAGCCAGAGAGCCGGGAAATAAACCTAGGGACAGCCCCAAACTCCCACCAACTCAAGACAGGAAGAGGTGCCAGGACGCTGGAGGACTCTGTCCACTGAGGCTGGACCCACAGGCCTGATGGTCTGGGGAGCACAAAAACATCCCCAAACATCTCGTCCCACCTGGGGAGTGGCAGCCCAGAGCCTGACCCCGTGGGCGCCCTCCTGCCTGAGTTCAGAGACCAGCTCTACCGCTACGGCCCAGGCCACAGCCTAATCTCTTTGTCCCCTGGATGCTTCCGAGGGAGTAACAAGACCTCCTTCGTCTGATATGACTTCCCTTAAAGGGCCGTTCGTTGCAAGGATTAAACGCGTTAATATATGTAAAGCGTTTACAACAGGTCCTCGCAGACGGTGAACCCGCAACAGAAGTTCGCTTTAAATGGGAAGTGGGACACAGAACAAAGACAGAACTCGGGTAGGACAGGGAAAAACAATCTCATGGTCACGGCAGACCACAAGTGGAAGATGGTGGTGCCACCAAATCTAGATTTTAAAAAGTCATGAAAGGGAGCCAGATGAGCTGCCAGGACACGCAGGAGGCAGCACCAAGCATTGGTGTGAGTCCCAGATCCTGACCCCAGGCCTGGCCCTGTCACTGATTTGTAACCCTGGGCAGTTGCTCTGTCTTCATCTTGGCTTAACTTTATAAAGTGGGGACAATCCTACCCGAGTAAGGGTGAAGCTTCCTTCCTCCTACACTCGTGGGCGGGGAGGCCCCCGGGGTCTGGGGAGCAATTCTGAGCTGGGCTTAGAGGGGAGCTGGGGAGGCGGCCACACTGTGACGACCACAGAAGCTGCCGTGGTGGCCGTGTGGCTCTACGGGCCCTTCCGTGGAGCAGACTGAACTTGCAGCGGAAAGATGTGGGTGGACTGTGCGCATAACCTCCCACTTCAGAGGCTGGGGGAGGCTTCAGGGTGTTCTTTCCTGTCCCTAAGGAGGCGGCAGGTGACTGTGGGGTAACGTGGTTGAATGGGTGGTTGTAGAATGAATGACAGAGGCTTGCGTTTTGTGCACCGTTACTGGTGGGGACCCCCAGGTGAAGGATACAGAAGCTGAGACCCAACGGGGCCAGCAACTTAAACACGACACCCCCTAGCGCCGAGCCTCAGCTGTCTCATCGGTGAGACTGGGACTAAACATCTCCACATGGGTCGCACGATTCTTGTGAAGACAAGGTACGATTGATGGGAGATCTGAAAGTATTTTGAAGATCAATCCCCGGAATATTTGGGGGGAAGTGCTCCCGGAAGGAGCTTCCCCAAGGAAGACAGAAAAATGATGGAAGAGAAATGGCTCCCTGAGGTTCCAGGGGGAGATGTCCAGGGACAAAGGCCCTGTCCCAAGCACCACAAGCAGTGAGAGGAAAGGCCAACTCTGGGCCACAGCTGCCTCTTCAAACTCCCTCCCCAAACCCGGGGAAAAGGGCAGAAGAGGGGCCTGGAGCCCTTTGTCCACACCTGGGATACTCCTGGGACCCGATGCATTCATTTATTTGGCTTCTGACCTGGAGTTGGGGCTCCAGGAGCTGAATGACACATTCGTGTGAAACAGCCAGAGTCTCAAGGACCAAAGTCTCCATGACCATTCCACTCCTACACTCCCTTTTTTTTTTTCTTTTCTGAAAATGGAGAAAATGAAACCAGTGGCCTGCCACATTTCTTTTGGTTCTGAATTTCAGATCCAAGGGGGGAGCCTCACTCTGAAACGTCATTATAATCCAAAAATTTTAAAAATTAAATCACTAGTACTATGTGTCAATTTCTGATGATGGGGCGAATTCTGTAATCTATAAGCAGATCACCTCCAACTGCAGATAAGCAGGGAAGAGCTCTTATCTCCCGGGCAGGCAGACGGATTCCAGCGTCAGGTGCCTCTCTGGGGTGTCTGGGCTTGTTGGGCCCACAGATGGGGCCACCGACAGCCGCCAGTGTGAAGGAGGAAAGAGGGAACCCTCGGAGAGGATCACAGAGAGCACTTCATGAAATAAACAGCGCCCAGCGTGGCCTCTCGCTTTTGAGTCACTTTACACCTCTCTGTAAAAGCAATGTAGTGCCTTTTAGCCTTGAATTTGGGGATGAGAGAGAGGCAAGGCACAGAGTCATGGGCAGGACAGGCGGCCCGCACGGGCCAAGCTTATTCTGCCCGCCGATTTAAATTCCATCCACACCGCATGCGTGGGAATCAGATAGGCACTTTCTGAAAAGCAGCCCACGCCCTCCGGCCTCTGCTTGCACAGAGCCTCTGTCACTGGGTGACTCAGGAGAGCAACTAAGCAACAATTAGTGGCCTCGGCTGTGCCAGGGATGCCCTGGGAGGTTCTCCGGTCACGCTGCCTGCCCGGCACAGACGGGCCCCAGCTCCCAGAGCTGCTGCTTCCGGCCGGTCCGGGGCCACCTCTCCTGCAGTCGGTGCCCGGTTCACAGCCCTCAAGCCCACCGTACCGGGAACGTGCCCATGGCAAGAGTTGTGTGCAAACTAAGAGTCAGCAGTCTCTCTGGGCTTGTTGCAGGCTTCCAGACTCGGAAGACCTTGAGGGAAGGGCCAGGCTGCCTGTCTGCAGACTTTGGGTCCCTCACTAGGGTTTGGGGGAGACAGTTTCTGGATCCAGATAAGCAAGGGGGCGGGTCCCTGAATTAAGACTCCAGAGCCAGGGGCCACTGGGTTAAGGGCTACATTTCTTGTTTCAAGTCAAGTTGGGTCTACCCCTGGAATGCCCATTTCTCTCCCTGTCCTGAATGCCACCACTAGCTCACGCCTCCTACCTGGTGTCCTACATGCCCACCTCTGGGCCTTTGCATATTCTAGCTCTTATCTGACATCCCAGTACAGCTAAAACCAGCTCTGTCTCCAGAATGCCCGTTCCTCAGGAGGCCACCTTCCTAGCTCTTCCCAGCTCTCTCCTCCGAGCCCCCAGGGTGACTGGGAACAGATCACCAGTCCCCGCTTGGCCTCTGTTTCCCCATCTGTAGTAACAGCACCCGCCCCCTACAGTTGTGAGAGTTAAATGAACTGATAGGCAGCATCTGGCGCAGTGCTATGAAGTGTCCCTTGCCACTGTCCTGGGTAACGCTCCATCACTGCTCCTTAAGCCCAGATGGGCGGGGCTTCCCTGTCTCCATCCTCATGGGGCCGCCCAGGGCCCAGCACACAGCAGGCACACCGAGTTTGCTGCAACGACGATTCCAAAGCTCTCAAGGCCCATGGTTTTTATCGCAGGCAGACCCTTCCCCACACTGTCTGCACCTCTGCCCAAGCCCAGCTACAGAGGAGCCTGGAGGTGACTGCAAGGAGCCCCGGCTGTGACCCAGGGGCTGCAAGGCCTTCCAGTCCCTGCCCTGCAGGGAAACCACATGGCAGGCACCTCCCTAGATGCCGGCGTCCAGCCCTGAGGCTACAGGCAGGCCAGGGCGATCCCAGGCTTGGTCAGGGCAAAGCTACCTGGCTGGGGCACTGGCATCCCCTGGGGAGGGGCCTTGGCCCTGGGGGGAGGGGAGTCTGTTGGGTGCAGATGGAGCAGCCCCAGGGTTCCCCTAGCTAAGGGCACCCATCTCAGACCTTCCCTCTTTGGGCAAACTTTGTTCTAACGTTAAGCCAAATCCCTCAGGGGCGAATTCTGCCCTTCACGGATCCCTTGACTGCTGGGTCTGGACCTGAGAAGGGGGGGGGGTGCAGCAGGGACCCCACAGAGGTCCCCAACCACGTGGCCGGCTCAGCGCTGGCCCACGCGGCCGGGCTACCACCGAATCGGGTGCGGGTGCTGCGTGGGAACAGGGACCCGCGTGGGAAGAAGTCCCGCAGGCCGGAGCCCGCCTGCTGCCCGGGGCGCTGGGAGTTCCCGTTCCCGGCAGCGCGCCCTGGGGACTCGGCGCGCCCGGGGCGGGCGAGGGACACGCCGGCGGCTCCAACGCCAGGGGGACGCAGCTGTCGCCGGAGAGTGGCGGTGCCGCGGGGCCTGGAGGCTGCCACCCTGCTCCAGCGGGGCAGCTACCCCCGCCCCACCCCACCCCACCCGCCCCACCCCCACCCGGGCTGCCCCGACCGGCACCAGCAGGGAGGGAATGTGCCCCCAGGGCCGCCCCGGCCGCGCTCTCCGGCTTGGGCCCCGGGCCCTGGGGTGAAGCGACTGCGAGCCTGGGCTGGAGCGAGGGGCGCCGCGCCCCGGACCCGCGTCCCGCGTGCACGAGTGGGCGCCACGAGCGCCCCCTCCCCGGGCGCGGCGCAGGTGCGCGCCCCCCCCCCCCCCCCGCCGCACTCACCGTGCCCTCGGCGGGCAGGTAGCCGATGTCCTCGATGGCGCAGATGTTGATGATGTGGACGCTGCGGTCCTCGGCCGGGAGCGTGGAGTACCTCTCGTTGACCCGCATCGCGGCTGCCTGCGCGCCGGCACCGCCGGGCGCGCCCTCCGGGTCCGCGGCCCCGGCGGCCTCTGCAAGCGGACACGCAGCGTTCGCGGGGCGCAGGGCCGGCCCCCCGCGCCGCGCCCCGGCCCGCGCCCCCCGCCCCCCGCGCGCGCGGCTCCCTTTCCCCAAAGAGCGGCGTGAGCGCGCGGCCCGCTCGGCCCGGGCGGCGGCCGCGGTCAGACTTTCCGTAGAAATTTAAACACAGGAAGAAAGTATTGCTTCCTGCGGGCCCCCTCCGAGGGCTATTTTTATCCGGGGAAAGCGCCCCTCGGGGGGTGGCCGAGGCGTCCTAACTTGGGAGGAAACTCCGGGCGGCCCCCACCTTAAAGAAAAGTCTCCAAAAGCCGCGCTCGGGCGCCCGTCGCCGCGCTGGGGAGAGAGCTTCTGAGCGCGAGGTCAGGAATGCGCTCCTGCCTCTCCCCTCCGCCCGCCGGCTCCCGCCTCACTCAGCCTCACCTCCTCCGGGGAGCCTCCCCTGCTTTCCGCGGGCCCGCCCTCCCCAGCGCCCGGCCCCGGCCCCTGCGGTCTCCCCCAGGGCAACACCCCCTGAGGTGGCCTGCAGCCCCTATTTATGGACCGCGTCGTATTCTGTGGCCGGGAACTAGCGGAGTCCCTTATCCAGCCCATCTCATTTAACCCCCACAGCCTGGCCCTCGTTTTGCAGAAGGGGACGGGGGGCTGGAAGGCCAAGGGAGGGGTGGGGTTCATGCCCAGCCGCCTGCACTCCCTGCACGACTCTCTACTGCCTCCTTGAGGGAGGGACAGCGACTCTGATGGCTCTCCTCCCAGGGGCGTCGGGCGCCTGGCACACAGTAGGTGCTCCTCGGGACAGGTTTTTCATCCTATATCCCTGCAGGAGGCCAGAGGTCTCCAGGGTTAGCCCCCAGGTTTAGTCCCCAGGGGTCACACTGGCAACCCTGCCCAGAGAGAATTAAGTCCCCCTTTCCTCTGCCTCCCTGCATCCTGTCCATTGGTCGTGTGCGTGCGCACGGGACAACGCCACCTCCTCCAGGAAGCTGTCCTGGATTGCCCCTCACCCAAGCACAGGCCCAAGAACCTGCCTGTACCTCAGCTGCAGCACTTCCTTTCTTCACTCCACCTCACTTTACAAGGGTTCATACAGTTGACGCTCACTATCTGCTGGATGCATGGCCACTGGGGAACACCGAGGGTTGACAGAAGAGGTTATAAAGCTGCCTTCCAAGGTCACCATGTCAATAGCATGCCACAGTTCCAAGGGAGGATTCTGGGATCAGACAGGACGGGGTGGGGGAGATGGCATGCTCTGGCACTTTCCAGCCCTGCAACCTTGGGCCAGCCTCCCCTGCCCCACAGAGCGCCTGTCTTCTCCCGTGAGCCCTCAGGAGCCCGTGAAGCTGCTGCTCGGTGCCAGGCACGGGGGAGGCTGGGCAGTGGTCGGCACTGTCACGACCTTCCCTTCCCACCCCTTCCCCTCATTTAGGCTCAAATTTGTGAATTTCTTGGACTTGGAGAGGTGTGGGGAGGTTGCTCTGCCCTTGGGCTGGCCTTGCCAGAGGATGCTAAGTGGCCCTAAAGGACCCTTTGTCTGCACCTTGGACAGGGATGACAGGTTTGGAGAAGTGCGCCAGGCTGGCCAAGTCCCTGCCGGAAACAGCCCTCCGCGGCCTCTGCCCAGCCAGGGAGACCTCGCCCCTAAAAGTTCTCGTTTTTTTAGAGCCGGGAAGAATCTCACACACACACACACACACACACACACACACAGGATTATGTAACTTCATCCGCTTCTTGTTAGTAAACAACCAAGATTGTGTAACCCTATCGCCCTCCTTCTAAATTTATTTTCAAGTACAAAGGGTCTCGCCGAAGTCTGCGAGGTATAATTTGTGAAACAGTAAATACACGATTCGTCAATCCCGGGGACGCTGGCACTCCCCAAAGTTTTGGAAGTTGATGTTTGACTTCTGACCCTGAGAGGGTGCTGAGCCCTTTTGGGGAGCTACAGGGTGGGGGAGAGTCTCTTCGGCATGGCAGCTCCCTCCTTCCTCCCCTCCTTCCTCCTGGGACAGTGCCCCCTATGGCTTTGACCAAGAAGCTGTGTTTCAACTCTCATGTCCACGATTCACGCCTTAGCCAGATGTTCAAGACGTCCGCTTGTCCGTGAAGAGTCTTCTCTTGGCCACAGCTCAGCAGATTCCCTAGCTCTGCCCCTCTCCCTGCATCTCTCGTCCTCCCGCCCCACCCCATCTTCCCAGGTGCGTGGCCTGGAGGGCAGATGCGGTGGCCCCGTGCAGAGCTGGGGAATGAACGGCCAGCGAGGATCAATTCTGTCCCCAGGCCACTTACGGTCTGGGCTTAGGGCTCTTGGATCTTGGATGTCAGAGACCAACAAGAAGTAAAAGCATCCCACCAAGATCGGGGAGGGGCAACGGGATTCTTCTAGGCTGAGACACCTTCCCAGTTAGAGGACTCCGAAGGGCCCCTCTCGCGGTGGTGATTTTGGCCGCGTCACGCGGGCCACCTTGTTGGGATTCTGTCTCTACTCTGAGTTGCTAACCGCTTACAAACAGGCCCTCCAGATAAACTGTTGCGTCAATTTTGCATTTTCTGTGTTTTGACCCAGTGATTCTCATCATTAAAAACCCAAAGGGATACCCCGGCTGGGGTGGCTCAGGGGTTGAATGTCAACCCATGAACCAGGAGGTCGCGGTTCGATTCCCGGTCAGGGCACGTGCCCGGGTTGTGGGCTCGACCCTCAGCAGGGGCCGCGCAGGAGGCAGCCGACTGATGTTTCTCTCATCGATGTCTCTCCTTCTCCCTTCCCTTCTCTTTAAAAATCAATAAAAATGTATTTTTTTAAAAACACACACAAAAAACCCAAAGGGACAGATTTCACCAGCAGGATTAATTCATGTGCCGGGAATTATGTGAATTAGTAAAGACCAGCCTCACTAGTCCAAACAATGCATTTGATTATGGGACGTTTTAGGCTTCACAGCTCACCCTGGCCTGTCACTGTGTTGCCCTTTCGTGTCACTGTGATGTCACCCACCCTCGGGCACTTATGTCTTTGCTGACATTTTAATACCAGGAGTATAGGCACAAAGTGACAAGGGACACAGGAGGTGGCTGAGAGAGCGCTGGGGGAGTTAGAGGCTCAAAGGGTGCCCTTTCCAACAGCGTTTTATTTTCAACATCAGTCTCGCCTCCTGGGCTGCAGAACCAGGCCTCTGGCTCGCCCGGCCCGGCGGTCCAGGCCGGGGTTACGGCAGGGTGGTCTCTTCTAACCTGGTGATCATGGGGGTCTTCTTGATGGGGGTTGCACCTCCCTCTACCAGTGTGACAACGAAAAATGCCCCCAGACACTCACCGGTCCCCTGCGGGCCATGGCTCCCGGCTGCATTCTCAGGGGAGATTGAGGGGGGCGGCCGATCTTATCGCCCCGCATTTCTCAGATGAGAATGCGGAGGGCTGGAGAGGTGAAGTGTTTGGATTACATCACGGCCCAGAGGCAGGGCTCATTCCATGAATTCAACACCCGCTCTCACAGAATCCGAGAGCTCTCAGGTGGCAGGCTTGGTTTGTTCTCACAAAATACACAGACACCCCTGGGGCCGCTCTGGCCGGCGGAGGGGCTGGAGGCTGCTCTCCCTGGGCCCAGCCACCCCTGCCCTGCCCTGCCCGGGGCAGGGCTCTCCCCAGTGCAGATCTCCATAGTACTCGGAGGCGCTAAATAAATGCCGTTGACTCATGGACAGCCAGCGGGTGGGGAAGGAGCCTGGAAGAAGTGAGCAGCGCATGACTCAGGGCTATTGTGAGCGCCAACGGCCACCAGCCCACCGGCCACCCGCCCCACTCCTGCTGGCTCTGTGCCCCCTTAGAGTCTCCAGTGGGCAATGCCCAATAGGTAGATGACCTAACGCGCTAAAAGGGACTTGGGGTGTAATTATCCCGGGGAAGACGTGCCTGGGGGGAGGAGGTTATAACAGAGAGACGGTGGGCGGGAGACGGGGTCACTGTCATTTCCTTCCCTTGATGAGGTCAGAATCCCCAGCACAGGCCTGGAGCTGCAGCTGGCAGGAGACTCCGCGGCACGGAAACCGCCGGCCCAGCGCTCTGGAATGCGGCCAAAGCATGAAGTCCTGTCTGGGGGATTTTCCCCCCACAGGATCCATGGCTGTTGTTTCTATCTCAGCGTTTTCAGAGGCTGCCTTCTGAAAGTAATCCCTGAGAACTCCACAAACACGCCCGGGGTGGGTTAGAGCCTGCCAGCCAGCTCACACCCGCCACCTCCTCCAGGAAGCCTTTCTGGTCGGCCTCACTTGCATTACTCATGTCAGTTCCGCTGGCCCCACTCCAGGCGCTCGGGCTCCAGGCCCCCCCCATCCTGCCACGCTGCAGACGCCCCCGTTGTGTTCACTCATTGAACAAACCTGGTACCGAGCTTACTGTGGCCGGCACCGTGCCAAGCTCTCTACAAATCCTAACTCGCCTTCTTACGTCCTTAAGGTGATGACCACTGTCTGCAAGTGGCTTCACACGGATGTCCCACCCAGCCACCCTGGTGGGGGCCCTTTCTTTGGACATGTGGGGAGCAGTCCAGATCGAGTCTCCAACAGCTCCCTCCTCCCCAGCACGGCGGGAGTCCCGGCCCCGATCCCCATGAAGGCGGCCGCCTCTCCTAAGGAACCCTGTCATCCAGGGGATGGGGACTGGGGACGCACAGGGACAGGGGATGGGGCAGCCTCCCCTGCCCGGCAGGTCGTGGAAACTCCGCGTCATGGGCCCTGGCTCCAAGCTTCTCAAAGGGAAAGCCTTGGCCGCTGGTTTAGTTCTGTGTCCCGGGGCCGGGAGAGTAGATGAGCTTCAGGTTGTCCTGCTCTGAGGCGCAGCAACTGTCTCCCCTCGAGGCCCCATGAGGACCAAGGGCGCCGTGTCATGTACAGAAAGCATCTCCTCCCCCGGAGCTTCGCCCAGGGCACAGGGGCGGCGGGCCTTCTCTGGGGTGCGCTGTCCCCCAGATCCACGGGGCCTCTGACATTCAAGGACCCCGGCTGCAGGCCCGAGGCCTAGACCGCGAGCCGGGATGGAGCCGGGGCCCTGCTCTACTGAGAGTGGTGACCCACTGAAGCCGTTCCCAGCACACAGCCCAGGCCCTGCACCCTCCACGTGTGTGTGAGTGTGTGTGTGTGTGTGTGCGCACGCTCACCCAAGAATGCTGGGGGGTGTGAGCCCACCGCACCTGCATCATTGCCCCCCTGGGGTCAGTGACCATGCATAGCCCTTAGTTTCCCTAGAGACCCATCTCCAGAGAGGCTGGACCCTGATGTCACAGACACTGGCACAGGCACTGGCTGGCACCCACTTGGCCCAGTGCAGCCTCACACAGCTGCCCTGAAGATCCAGTAAAGCCAGGGCCCCTGGACAGACAACGAGGTTTGGGTATCTCCATGAGAAGATGCCAACCCTTTCCCGGGAGACCCTGGGTCTGGGGTAAAAGATCTGGCTTTTCGTGGGACCGTGAGTGGCCGTTCCCTGGACACCTTGGCGTCCGTCTGGTTGTGTCTACATGCTTGTGTGACTCGGTGCCCGCTTCTGTTTTGTGTCAGGGTTTCTCCTGGGGGGACACTGTGTCCTGTGTTCCCAGGGCCTGCCTGCTGGGCACCCAGCCAAAGCTATAGCCCGATGTCTTCGGGACACACGAATGAGCCAATGAACCAGGGGCTCACCGGCAAGTCAACGGAGTGCCCTGACCCAATGCTGGGTCAGAACCTCGCACCTCCATCAGGTGCCACCCCCCAGCCCCAGCCCCCAAGGGAATGAATCTCTCCATGTGCTCACGGAGGGCCTCTCGGACCCCGCGCCACAGCACCGCCTGCCCGGGACACGCAGTGAGCCACGCAGGTAACTGAGAGGTTCCCGGAGCCACGTGATGGATTAAGAACAATTGGGTGAAATTACCAGAATGTTTCACGTAGCCTACGGTATAAAAATACACATAATCAGCACGTAATCAGCATAAAAAGTATTCCTGGGGAACTGGGACTCCTTTCTCCCCGGTGAGCACTTGGAGCCTGGGGTGGGTTTTCCTAGCAGCACATCCCGGCTCGGGCGGGGCTCGAGGCCACATGTTGCTTGGGGACCGCGGGCCGGACGGGCCAGGTTAGCCGCGGGGCCTTGTATTAGTTCCAAAGGGGAGCCCATCGGATGGCTTTTATCTTCTGCCGCATATTTTGCTGTGTTTTCTAAGATCTGAACACAGATTAGTTTATCTTCGGGAAGAGAGAGAACATTGTTGAAGGCACTGGCTCACCCTGTACCCTGCAGACTTGCGTGAGACCCTTTTAAGGAAAAATGGCCAATGTGTTGGAGTTTTATGGGCACAGCACCAACTTAGAGACGACCACCCCTGCCTAAGGGCCCGCTGGAGGCCTGTTCATGAACTATCTGGATGCGACAGTTACACAGCTGTTCTCAGGCTCTCAGTGGAGGGGGGAGCGAGCTCTCTGCTTCCCAACCGAAGGAGGTGCACCTGGGCCCCTAGGGGGTCCCCCAAGGGTCCTCCCTGTTGTGCTCAGAACCTGTGTCCGCCTCACCACGTGCACGCCATGTGCACACCACGTGCACACCGCGTCCAGCTGTCGGCCACGGCCCATCAAGTGCGGGGGAGGGGCGCCCGACCCAGCCGCCTCCCCTGGACTCCTGGACGCCGGGGTTAGGCCCATGCTCAAGCAGGTGGGTCCCGGGGAAGGACATGTGTCGGGCTCTTGCCCACCCCCCACCCCGGCTACTCTGATAGCACCGTGGTGGCTGGTTGGGGGCTCCATTCATTCACTCACCCATGATTTATCCACTCGCTGGGCAGCTCACTCACTGACTCGGTCACTCGCTGACCTGCTCGCAAGGCGGCCATTCCTTCATTAGCCCGCTCATTCCCTCGCGCCTTCCTGCCCGCCCTCAGGGGCCGCGCACTCCCCGCATCATTCACCGCTCGCTCCCACGCTCATTCCCGCACTGCCCGCAGGGTCCTCAGCCCCCTTCCCAGCTCCTTGCCTCCGTGGACTTTGTCACCTTCCACCTCCAGCCTAACTCAGGTCCTTATCCTGCTTGTCATCTGCCCCCCTTCGATGCCAGCTCCAGGCTATTTTGTCGTTTTTTATGCGTGAAAATGATGCCAGAAGTGAGCCACAGGGACCCAGGAGAAAGGCACAGGATTAGGCCAGAGAGTCAACAGGGTTGGGCCCCAACACATTTTCTCTGTAAGAAGCAAAACGCTTGGAGCAGGGAGAGGAATCTCTATCTTTGCAGGAGACACTGATGACCTACAGCCAACCAACCCCTCTGCTCACGTAGACACAACCCCAAGGCTCGCGTCCTATGGAGTTCAGAAGTACACACACACTCACACTCACACACACTCACACAGTCACACTCACACACACACTCTCACATACTCACACTCACACAGTCACACACACACGCTCACACTCACACACACACTCACGCTCACACTCGCTCACACTCACACACTCACAGTCACTCACTCACACACATGCTCACACTCACACACTCACACGCTCACACTCACTCACACTCACACTCACACACTCACACACACTCACACGCTCACACTCACACTCACACACTCACACTCACACACTCACACACACTCACACACACACTCACACACACATGCTCACACTCACACTCACACACACTCACACTCACACACACTCACACACACTCACACGCTCACACTCACACACACATGCTCACACTCACACACTCACACACACTCACACTCACACACACTCACACACACACTCACACACACTCACACGCTCACACTCACACTCACACACTCACACACACTCACACTCACACACACTCACACACACACTCACACACACTCACACGCTCACACTCACTCACACACATGCTCACACTCACACACTCACACGCTCACACTCACTCACACTCACACACTCACACTCACACACACTCACACACTCACACACTCACACACTCACACTCACACACACTCACACACTCACACACACACTCACACACACACTCACACACACACACACTCACACACTGGCTCACCCACAAAGGGTTAAAAATGGACCCAACGTGGGACCTTGTCGGTCACATGTGTATAATTAGTGGTCCCGAAGTCCATCCAGAAGCTCACCCTGCTGACTACGCCCGTCACTGGGGTCCCAGGTCTGCGAGGGCCACCGGCCGCCGCCGGGCCCCGCCTCTGCATCCAGCTGCTGGCTTCCCAGAGCCGCCCGAGAGCCGGCTTCCCTGCTGCCGCTGCGGAGCTGCAGGTCTGAAACTGGACTTTCTAGAAAACCACACGTCTCCATTTTACCCCTGACCTTCCACCCGCCCCTAAGCAGCAAGAGGACAGGGGAGGAGCTGCTCGGTTTTTATTCCCGGATTTGGTTCTCAGCACCTTGAGGCGGCCTTAACCGCGGCCGCCCCCTCGGGCCTCCCCGAGACCAGCGCGGTGCCCCAGAGCCTCCTGTCTGCAGGACGGCGGCTCCTTCCAGCCCAGCCCAGCCCCAGCCCCGCGGGGACGGAGGGGACGCCCAGCCCAGCCTTTGTCCGGAGCATGGCAGTGCCCGGCTCCTCCCAGGAGGGAAGGAGAAACTCTGGCCGTGCCCGGAGGTGGACAGGGCCTTGTGTGAGCAGGTCCCTGTGAACAGTTTCCAGGGGAGCCGTCCTCCCATCCAGGGGCACGGACAGGCCAGCCAGCCTTTGTTAACGTGCCTTGGAGAAGACACGGCACGTGGCTGGTCCTTGGAGCTGGCCAGGTCTCTGCAGCACCAGCGACATTTGGGGCCCGCTTTCCGGAAGGAGACGGGTGGCAGCCTTCCCTTCCTGCTGCTCTGGGTCACCGCCCACAGCCTGTTTACCTTGGGGACCAGACAAAGGGGACTGTTTTCCCTTAAATGACCTCTGGCTGGGGCCTTGGGCATCCCCTCCCCAAGGCGCAGACAGTTGCCGATGGCCTCACAGGAGTTAATTCCCCCCCACTCCCCTGATCAAATATCGCCTTTCTGGAGAGCTCTCCTGGCCCTCGCCCCGCCCCGCCCCTCTCCCAGCACTTGTTACCTGACCTTTATTTTCCCTGCCCTGGGAACCCGGGGACCTTTGTCTGCCTTCTCTGCTGTGCTCTCAGCGCCCAGCAGAGCCCGGCTGCCGCAGGTCGCAGAAGAACTTGTCGGGAGCACACGAAAGCGTGTACTTTGCCAGTGTCCACGGATTCTAGCACCGTGAGGCGCAAAAACATTTCCAAGCTGACGGGGCCTCTGGAGGCAGTTCTGGAGGCCACAGGCCCAGCTGCCGCCAAGGCCCCGGTGACAAGCCTCGTGGGCCTCTAACTATGCCCTTCTCCGGGGAGGGAGCGGGGCTGGGCTCTCCAGGCAGGAGGTGCCCCCCACTCTGCCAGGCAATGGGCATAACTACTGAGGCCCCACTGTGTGCTGCCACTGAGCCCTGAGCCACGGACACCAGGGAGAGGCAGGCCTGCCTGCCCGGGGTTCACAGAAAACCGAGCAGCTGTGGCAGTGTGGACGGACCCCAGAAAGGAAGGTCACGTAGGTTCCAGAAGGTTCTCCAGAGGGAGTGGCTTCCCCGCTGAGCCGGGAAGGATCAGCAGGGACCAGGAAGACAAAGAGGGGGGGACGGCTGCCCCAAGGGAGAAGGCCTGGAGGCCAGGGCACCTGGGCCTGGCGGAGGCACAGGCGGGGACGGGCCGCCGGGAGGGGCGGTGGGTGCCCCCATCACAGGGTGCCCCTGAGGTGACACAGCTGGCACAGTGCCCAGGGCTTACAACGGCTGCATGGGAGCAGGGCAGAGGGATAGGAGGTGCCCGGGGTGACCAACGTGGGCAGCACCTGTCATCACTCGGGACACCAGAGGCAACCTGCCCCCGCCTTGTCACCCTGCCTTTCTTCTCTTGCGCCCTCCCCCTGGCATGTTGTTCATAAGCGTGGGCAGGCGTTTCCCCTCTGGACTAACAGTGTTCGTGGGCCCAGGGCTGTCTGGGTCCCTGTGATGCTGGCGCCTCCTCCCACCAAGTGCCAGGGGCCTGTGGGGACCTCCGGTCTGCTGAGCGTGGACCGTCACGGCGACGGGCCGGCCTGCACCCTGCACCCGGGAGCACGTTGAACTCCACAGAAGAGAAGCCTTCTCCCCGCCAGGACAGGGGGAAGCCACGGTTGGCTGCCCTGCCCCCGCCCCTGCCCCTTCAATCGCCAAGGGGAGGAAGACACAGCCTGCCTTTGGCCCCGATACAGCAGCTGCTCGATAGACGGGCGTGGACTTCAAGAAGCCTCTATCGGGATAGAACTTTCCAGAGAACCCAGTGGCAGCACCAGGCAGCGGCCTCCTCTTTCCGGGCCCCTCCCTGCATGCCCGCGGTGTGTCCTTGGACCCATTACGTAGGATCCGGGGTCCCCGTTTCCTCATTGGTCCCCATCACAGACAGGCTGTTGGGATGGATGCACGGGTCCTGCATGGAACGCCAGCTCAGCACCCGGACACCGGGGACCCCCTGCGATGACATGAGGAGCTCAGCATCTGGCCGCCGGCTGGTCACAGCCGTTTATCATGACAATTATCCCAGATGCAGAGGGGGGTGCACAGGAGCACAGCCATCTGGGCCAGGGACCCCCACACCCGGCCTCTCAGCCACCCCTCGCTCCCACGGTGGACATTCATTCATTCGTCCACCGGACGCCTCCGAGCGCCGGGCACAGAGCACCTGCTGAGACTCGGAGCGGACGCGGCGGCCCGGTCCCTGTTCCCACGGGGCCCACCTCTCGGCGGGGGAGGCAGAGAGCAAACGGGCAAACAGGAATATCAGAGGGTGGTGGCAGCGAGGGGCAGGCAGTGCAGGACGGCAGGCTACGGGTGTGGGTGGGACCCAGAACGCGAGTTTTAGTCAAGGGCCCCCGCGCCGGAGCTGGTACAGACCCTGACAGCAGGCAAGGCAAGGCTGCCTCCGGTGACCACTGACCCCAAGAGGTCCCAGCCCCCGAGACAGAGACCTCGCTGCCTCAGGGAGGGGGCAGCCGAGTGCCCGGGGGCAGCTCTGCTCGTCTCGGGGGAGCCCGCTCTGCAAACCGGCCCCGCTTCCGCGATTCACACCCGGACCCGAGAAGTAAAACATCGAAGATTCAGTGTCCGCGGAATCTTACAGCTCCCCGGGTCTCGTCCCCACCCAGCCGAGCAGCCCCAGCTCTCTGCCCTTGGTGATGCCACAAATCACTCTCAACCATATCTATTTAAAGCCCTTTGTCCCAAAACATGGACAGTGTGCAAACTAAGCGAGGCCTTGGGGTTAGCAGCTTGCGAGTGTGGGCGCCGGGGCTTGGAGAGGACCTCCAAGGCCCACCTCCCCTCCGCCCGCCGCTCCTGTTCTGCTGGAACTGCCCCAAGCGCCTCTACTGTGGCCCCAAGCTTTTCACTGGCATAGGCAACAAATGTCCTGGGGAAAGGCAAACTCCTGGTCTAATTCACACTAAGGTGTAAATGACGTTCTTTCCCCTAAATTACTTGGATAGGTGAACAAGGCCGCCAGCATTGGGCCCACGAACATCTGGAGACGGGGAAAGTGGAGAAAGGGAAAGAACTTCCCACAGATGCGGGAAAGGGAAGCAGGAAGTGGTTTGGGGGGGCACAAGGAAAACCTTTCTTTCCTGCTGGTCTGGCCTGGACTGACGCAGCCCTTCACTGCCCACTGACCTGACTTCGGAGGTCAGCATCTGTCTGATCCCCGGGGGCCATTTTAAAGCTCCCCTCAGTCCAGGGCAACCATCTGAAAGATCTCTCCAGAGCCAAAATAGGACCAAGAACAAAGGGGGAAAATGGTTAAGCTTGACGGAGGGCCACGCCCCCGGGAACTGAGAAAGCTGTTGCTCAGATAAGCACCTGGGCCCTGGAGTTTTCCTTTTCACCTGTGTGGCCACTGGACAGCCAGCTGGGGTGGGGGCGGAGGAGAGGCATGGGCCCCTCCCCACGGACGGGGCCCCTCCCGGCGGACGGGGCCTGGGTGTGAGTGCGCAGAGGGTGAGCGGTCACCGTGCTCCAGCTCCAGGGGCACCGGCTGCGAGTCTCCCGCCCTGAGCCAGACCTATGCCTGCGGCGGGGCCTCCAACTCATCAACATGCTACGTGCAGGGCCCTGACGGCAGCAGGAAGGAACCGCCCGATATGTCACGTCCTTCCCTCCGTGAGCCAGGAACGTGCGGCCCGGCTCGAGCCCTCTCTGCGGCCATCACAAAACCACCTGCAAGCTAGGAAAAGTGACCTCAGCAGTGGACTCCTCCGGGCCACTTCCCAAGCGTGGGGCTTCTGTCCCGATGAAGGAAGGGGAACCAAAGGAGGGAGGGGGAGAGAGAACTGAGCAAGCGAGGGAAGTGAGGGAAACAGACGGAGCAAGGCTCCTGGGGACAGAGAAGACCCGCATCGCAGAGCAAAGACGGGCGAGGAGCCCGAGGGGCCGGTCGGGACCCTCCAAGTCGCATCTCGGTGCTGGTGGTGGCCTGATTGTGATTTATCAGAAAACGACCGAAACGGGGAGAGGAAGACCTGATATGCCTGGGTCGTATTTCTCTGGAACAAACGGGGTTCTGGGCTGGGGTGGGGGGCACGGGACGTGGGCTCTTCAGAGACTCGCAGGCGCTCTCCGGTGAACGCATTTCTCCTTATCACGGGTAAGGAGACACCGGGAAGAGAGTGGGCGAGGCGCCTGGGGACGGCTGGGCTTCCCTGCAAAGGGGAATGGATGCCTGTGCCCAAGACTCATTACCATAAACTCAGTCTTATCTGGAAGAGAAGCGGGGATCACTCAGCGAAAAGGCCGCCTTGGCCGCAAGGCCGCTGGTCGGCTGCCCGCGGAGGAGCTGGGCGGGCCCTGGTGGGATCAGAGGACCTGGGCCCAGGAGCCCGGATCACTTTCCCAGCGACGCTCCTGCCCCTCCGGCTCCCCTCCTGCCTTCGTTCCACAACACGCTAGGCCTGGGACAGTGCCTGCCCCAGGGAAGCGCAGGGTCTCGGCCGGTGTTTATAAAATGAGGGTCCAGGCAGCCCTGCCTCACTCGGGAGCTTTAAAGAGCACAGATGGGGCTTCACAGTCAGAGACTTTCAGCACCCCCAGGGCCCCGAGGGCGGCCAGGTGGGCAAGATTCAGCTCATTAGGTCTTCAGGGTCTCCTAGAGGACGGGCTCCCTGGGGAAGGTTCCCTGGAGCACCCCCCCCACCTTTCACAGACCTTTGCAAGTGTGTCAGGGCTGTGGTGCCTTCGCACAGCAAAAGGCTCTTGTCCCAACTCTGTCCCTGTATTTGGGCCTCACTGCTGCTTTTTTTTTATTTTTATTTTTTATCATCTAAGGATATGTTTGTTTTTTTAAAAATTAATTTTAGAGAGAGAAAAAGGGAGAGAGGGAGAAAGCAAAAACCATTCATGTGAAAGAGAGACATCGTTCCATTGCCTCCGGTACACGCCCCGACCCGAGATGGAGCCCACAACCTGAGTATGTGCCCCGACAGGGAATCAGCCCCGCAACCTGTTGGTGCACTAGACGCTCCGACCAGCTGGGCCGCCCGGCCAGGCCAGCCCACTGCATCTACGTCATTAGATAGAAAGTCACTTCTCTGTTTTCCAAGTACCCGTGGCTGTGTCCCAGTGGCTCATCCTCACTTGAGGTCTACGGAGGACACGGCACAGGCACCATTAGACCCACTTTGCAGTAGAGGAACCTCAGGCCCTGACAGGTACGGGGCTCACTCAAGAGCATGCAGTTGGAAGCAGCAGCAGCAGAAGTAAGAGCCCTCCCCTACCCCAGACCCCCTAATCAAGCCTTCCTTCCACTGTTGGTCTGAAATTGCAACTCTCCCAGCCACACTCTGTGTCCACCCCTCTGAGGCATGAGAGAGTCTGCAGGAGGCAGTTGTTAAGGCCCATAACAGGAGCTCTGCTTCCAGCCACAACAGAGTGGTGACTGGGTAGGGTGCTCTTTCCGTCAAGAGAAACTATAGGAGCTGGACAAAAACAAAAACAAAAACAGAAAAACCTAGGCATGGGAATGTCTTGGAGGACAGCCAGGACAGACAGGACTTGAGGGCTAAGATCCCAGAGAGAAAGAAACCACAGAAACATGAGCCTAGCATCCTGCTTCGTGGATTTCGGCAGTCTCTGGATGCTAGGGAAGCAAGAATTGGAGTTGAGGGTCCACCAAGGAGGTGTGTATGTGTGTGTGTGGGGGGGGAGTCCAGGTAAATCCTCCAGCTTTTAACCAAGAACCCTAAAGTTACATTTCAGAAAGAGACCAGCCTTCCCCAAATCCTGAGGTCTAGACTCAAATCATCTCCATGCCTGATAGAAGCAAGCTGATCCATCCATATCCTGCCTGCCAAAGAAACCACAGTCCTCTCTGGAGAAAGCAAACGTCATCCAAAATCCACCCTCACCCCCCATTTTTCACACACAATATCCAGAGTCAGTGAAAAATTACCACGAGTGCTGGGAAGCTGGGTCAAAGAATGAAAAATTAAGCAAAACAAACAATAGAAATAGACTGACAGTAGATACAGATACTGAAGGTTATTGGACACATGCATTCATATGTGAAAGAAAATAAATGAAAATATGGAAAATTTCACCAAAGAACTGGAGCCTGCAAATAACACTGAATGGAAATTGTAAAATAAAAAGTGGGAATCCAAAGGATGAGCAGAAGAGCAGGTTAGCATGGAGGAGGTCAGTAAACTAGAACACAGTTTAGTAGAAAATATTCTACTTGAAGCACAGAGGGAGAAAGTAAAAGTACATAAAACATAAAAGACCAAGGGAGACATACAAATTTGGGTGAATATGCCTAACGTGTGTGCTGCAGGAGTTCCAGAGAAAGAGGAGAGAGAAAGGGGTCAGAAGCAATATTTGGAAAGAGTTTGATCAAGAGTCTTCCACAACTGATGAAAGATACCAGGCCACGTTTAATTTTGGATATGAGGAGCTCTGTAAGCTCAAGTGGACACATACAAAGAAAACCACAGGTAGGCACATCACAGTGAAACCGGTGAAAACGAAGACAAGGAGAGAGAATCTTAAAAGCAGCCAGGGTGTGGGGGTGGAGGGGGAGAAGACACTATTTTCAAAAGATCAACAATCATGCTGACACTTTCACAGAAACAATGGAAGCCAAAGACAATAGAATGGCTTATTTAAATTTCTGGAAGGAAACAATGGCCAATTTAGGATTCTATACCTAGAGAAAGTATCTTTCAAAAATGAAAGGGTAACTATGAGGGCAAATCCAAATGACTATTGATTATTTAGAATGGCAATAATGCCTTATGGGGGTTAAAACAGAAATAGAAATAATACATGACAAATGGTAAGAGGGGTCAATAAAGTGAAAACATATAAGGTTTTGGCATTGTCAAAAGTGAAAGGTAAAAGCACTATTTTAAGACATACTCTAAAAAGCAAAGGGTGCATTTGAATAGAATGATAAAGGAATGTATAACCAATCAGACGACAGCTGAGAAATTGGGATAAAAACTTTGATTAATGGAAAAGAAGTTAAAAATGTCCAAAGAAACAAATGAGACAAATAAAAACAAAGAGTAAGATGGTGGGTGTAAACCCAGCTATATAGATAATTATATTAAATATAAATGGGCTAAATACTCCAACACAAAAGTATCAGTCTAGATTTTTAAAAGCTTTATATTATTAACAGAAGACAGTCTTTAATATAAAGACTCAAAATGAGGACAAGTTGGGGGATGGAAGAACTATATACCCAGTGAACACAAGCTATGGCGTAGCTATCCTAATATCAAATAAGGTGGATTTCAAAGGATGACATTTCCCAGAGGTAAAAAGGGATGTTTTATAACTATATCAATTCAACAGAAAGACATAACAATTCTAAATTATATTTACCTCAAAAAGCATGAAGCAAAATTGGACAGAACTAAGATATATAATCATCATAATTGTGTATTTTAACTGTTAAAATTGAACAAAGCTCTTCCAGTAAATGGTAGAATTGCAGGCAAAAGAAATCAACTGAAATGACAGACAATAAGTTCTTCTCGGGTGCACGCACACCATTTGCCACAGCGGCCTGTGCTGGACCATAAAGCACGTTTCGAAGGACCGAATGCTGTGCTCTGACCACGAGGAAACAAATAACAACCAATAACAAAAAACAGTGATAAAAATTCCCAAGCATTTGGAAATTAACTGTAACCCTTTTGAATAATCACAGGTCTAAGAAGAATTCACTATGAAAATATGAAGGCATTTTGACCTGCCTAAAATAAAAATATGGTGTTTTATACCATATTATGTTGTTATATGCAGATAAACCTGTGCTTGAAGAATTAGATGCGCTCACTAACAGGAAGAAAGGCCGAGAATCAGTCCCCTAAGTGCTCGTATTGAGAGGCAAGAAAAACACAACAGCAAGTCAAACCCAAAGTAGAAGGGAGTAAATTATTTTTTTAAAAAGGGGCGTCAGTGATTTAGAGAACAGATATATCAGGCAGGAGGAGGAATGAGCAAAACTGAAAGCTAGTTCTTTTTGGAAAGACTCATCGTGTTGATAAAGCTCTATCAAGACTCAGGCCCGCCCTTAGTAAGAGCAGGCCCCGTGCCCTGTATCTAATGCTTAAGTTGGAAATCAAGCCAACAAGCGTAAAGATTCTTCCATGCCCCTGTTCTGAGAAATATACCTTCAGACAACAGAGAAGGTAAGGTTCAATTTTTAAAAAATTTATTATTATTATTTTTAATCTTCACCCAAGGACATGATTAGAGAGAGAGAGAGAAACGTCGATCGGTTGCCTTCTATATGCACCCCAACAGGGGACTGAACCCCCGACCCAAGTATGTGCCCTGTCCCAGAATCAAACCAGCAACCTTTTGGTGTGCAGGTTGATGCGCCAACTGACTGAGCCATACCGGTCGGGCAGTAAGGCTGCAAATTTAGAGGCTTCAAACTCCTTGGAGATCTGTGCCTGAAGCTGGGGAGAGGGGGAGACGGTGCCTGCCCCCCACTCTTGCCACCCAGGCACCATCTAGTACCACGAGGGACCTGCACGTTCCTGCTCTGACCACAGCCCACACACAGTGGCCCTCAGCTGCCCACGGGGCCTGTGCAGCGTGCCCTGATCTGCCCTCGAGAGGAGACAGCGGTCCAGGGCGGGGGGCCATTAGGCTCTGGATGGGGGCTGGGCATCTGGGTACCGGTCTTTGCAGCCCGAGTGTCCGAATGCGGTCTCAGAATTAACAGTGTATTACGTGCAAGGACAGGTAGACGGGCAAAGGGAGCAAAGCAGAGAGATCAGCGACAGACCTACACGTCCACCGTTATTTCGTTTACTGCAAAGTCACCACTGGAGGAGGGGTCATCTTTGGACTCAATCAATGTGTGGACCCCCCCGGGGAGAAAGGTGAGCCCTGACCTCCCAGTTGACACCATGCACAAGGCGAATTCCAGATGTGGAAAGTAAAACAGCAGAGCCCCCAGAAGATATCACAGGAGTTGACCCTCCTGACCTCTTAGCAGGACACAGAAAACACCGACCACAAAGGAGAAGATCCATGCACTGAACCCTGTTCAGGTTCAGAACAAAAGTCGTCACTCAGCAAATGCAAAGGGGAGTCACGGAGTGGAGAAGACAGGGCAATACATACACCTCCAAGGACTTGCATCCAAAAAATATATATGTAAAAAAAAACCTCTTACAAAGGAATAAAAAAAGACAAACCCAACCTTAAAAGGTGCTTGTATCAGCCCTTCCCCGGAGAGGCCCTCCCAAGGGCCTGTGTGTGTATGACACGGTGGTGGCCACCACTTGTGCGCAGAGAGCAAGCGACAACCTCCTCAAGCGTCCACAGTACACTCCATGGGTCATCGGCTCAGCGCAAAGCCAAACGGAGCGGAGAATCCCGAGCCTCTGGATTGCACGTGGGGTCCTGGACATCTCCCACGGGACGTCTCCCGCGCCACAGATACAAGTTTCAATGAGCCCGACAGCTTTGGGGAACCTGGCGGTAACGACTGAAGCTGAGCAATTCCGCTCCTCGGTGGGAGCCCAGTGGCGGGTGCGCGGACTTAACTGGCAGACAGTTCAAGAGTGTTCTCGGCAGCATCTTCCTCGGAGCCCCTGACTGGCACCGGCTCGGGTGCCCATCCGGAGAGCTGGGTGCACTCACAGGATGGGACGCTCCAGAGCGTGACCATGAGCAGCTGTTAACGTTCAACAACGTGGGCACGTCGCGCGGATGCAATGCTGAGCAAAAGCCAGATGCCACCACGTTCCAAGGCAGGTGGACTGACCACGTGGTGGTGGGTGGGCAGGTGGGGGCGGGGGCGTTGTGAGGGGGCTTCTGGGCAGCCGACGATACTCTCAGCTGCTCCGGGTGGTGCTTACCAGGCGAATCCACCTTGTACAAATTCATCAACTATGAGCTTCGGATCTGTGCACTTTTACCGCCCGCTTTACTTCAATAAAAAATGTTTCCCTCAAGATAACACCATGCGGAAGACACTGGTGGGTTCCTGGAGCACAGAGTCCAGTTAACGCTGTCGGTCACCAGCCGGGTACGAGGTCTCTATCCTCCAAGGAACTTCCAAACGTCCCCTCTCTGAAGTTTCCCCCAGCCCTGCATATCCCCATTTTACAGACCAGGAGACGGAGGTCACAGATGTGAAAGGACCTGCCCAAGGTCACACAGTTAGCGATGGTGGGTCAGGATTCGAACCCGGGACCCTCTCCCTTTCTAAAGTGAACCACCCTCGAGGGGGGACAGTGCCGAGAGCCTCGGGCACGTGTTGATTTAAGCAGTAACCATCTGTGAGGCACCCATAGGGGCATGGTTCTTAGGTTCCAGAGGAAAGTAGAGAAGGTGGGGAGTGGGGCCACCTGCTGAGAGAGAAGACTCAGGTGCACATGGTGGGAACGTTCCCCAGGCAAGGTGCCAACGTGGGCACCTGACACCTTGTGGGAGCTGGGCCCAGGGAGCAGCACCGGGGAGGGGGAGGGTCAGAGAAGGTTCTGCAAGGAGAAGGCTCAGGGCTGACTAAGGACCAGAGGAGGGGGCTCCATGCGAGGGCCAAGCAGGGCCCGCGGCCCTGAATTTGGAGTGGGGGTGGCCTGCAGTTGAACGGGGAGCTGCCCCCACTCTGGGAGGAGCTGGGCCCTGCCCCGCCCCCTGGCCTGTGCCGTCCAGCTTCTCTATGTCAATAGTCGCACAATTCAGACCCACCTACTGCAGGTACAGAAAGACCTGTGTTATCACAGCTGCCGGGCCGAGGGCAGGCTGTCATCCTGTCACTTGCCCCAAGCAGGTTACTGCAGGTTTCCACGTTAAGGGACCAGGGCCAGGAGGAAATCGCCAGGCGACCCTCCAGTGATTTTCCCGGGAGGCAGTGCGTCCTCTGCAGAGATGGGGGGATCCCTCCTGAAACGCCCAGGTGCCGTAGCTGCGGCCAAACACTGAGAGGACGTGTACGCGCAGAAGAGCAGTGGGCATGTGGCTCACTCATCCGCTCCCTCCCTCCCTGGAAGACTTACCCCATCTGTTACCTTTTAGCATTTGTCTAGTGAGCTAAATTCAAGACTAATATTTATAAAATCCGCCCCCAGCGCCCATACCAGTGCCTGGAACATTGTAGGGCTCAGTGAATGAACCAACTACAGCGTATTCGGTGCTGACTCTATAACGGGCATTACACTTTGGTCATCTTCGAGAAAAGCTTTAGGCAGGGACTCTTATCCCCATTTGACAGATGAGGAAACTGAGGCAGAGAGACAAAATCACTTGGCCAAGGTCACCCAGCCGTAAACAGTCGACTTGGGGCTTGAAACTGCAGAGCAGAGGCCCCAGGACAGACGGGCCCAGGATGCCCAGATGCCCGCTGTCCTGCTGGGCCTCGTGGGAAGCAGCGGAAGGGCAGGCGGGGGCGGGGGGGGGGAGGCTGAGGTTCCTGATCCGATTTCACGCCAGGTCACGGCTCACTTTGCTGAGCTGGGCTTTTGGCTCCTTGCCGGACCTTGAGTTTCCACCTCCCAGGTATCGCAGCCAACTCCCAGCATAAGCCACCGAAATCAATCAGAGGCCGTCGCCGGCGGCGATTGCTGGGAAAGCGCCGCGGTTCAGGAAGAAAACACATCCTGCTGGGCCGGGAAGCGCGGGCCGGGTGTTCACAAGGCACACACACAGGCCCGAGAAACAAGGCACGGCCCTGCCATTCGAGAAGAACCAGTTTCCCCGGCAAACCCGGTGCCCAGAATCCTGCCTGGCCGCCTTCCCGAGTGGCAGCGGGGCCACCAGGTGGGATCGTTTCCCGACGGGCAGAAGCCAAGGGCCGAGCCGGAGGCCTCCAGCGGGCGCCCAACAGCACCTAGCGGCTGGGACGGCAACTGCGGCCCTGCTGTGCCCGCCTCTGGGGACGGGGGGGGGGGGGGGGGGGGGGCAGGGGAAGGGAAGGGGGGGACAGGAGGGGGGGGAGATGTGCCGAGAACACCGAAGACAAAGTGCATTTCATCCCTCCCGCTTCCTGACGTGCAATCTCACCTCTAATCAATAAGCCGCACCCCGCTCATTGCCTAACCTCAAAGGCCTGACGAAACGCAGCGGAGGTGGCGTCTCCAACCCTTTCTGAAGCGAGGTGGGGAAGAAATGAATATAAACGAATCCTTAAAAGCACTATCCTGCATGAACCTTCAACTCTATTCAACCTTAAAAGCCGCTAAAACAGCTAATAAATTGATACCGTTTAGAGGCGCAAGATGGGTTATTAAATAGAAAAATGTTTACTATGCTTCAAAAATTCAAATCCACAAGTTCACCCATCGGGTAAATGTTTAGCTGGAAGTTCAGGGGCAAAGCTAAACAGTTGGAGTAAAGTGGAATTAAGCCTTACGATTTTGTTTTACTTTGAGTATAGATGGAAGGCAAAAATAATATCTCATAAAACGGAAAGTTTCTATTTTCACCAAAATATTTGGAAAAGTGATTTTATTTTTCATTTGGATACTTCGATTCAATGTAACTTTCTCGAGGGGCGTTTCAGAGGAGTCCTGAGCTGGAGTGTATCTGGCTTTGGTTATTATTTAAAACATTCATTCCACGAAGATATAATTTGTTTCAAAAAGTGTCAGACCAGCCAGAAAGGGCCTGTAAAGCGGCGCTTTTAAAATCCGATGACTCCAGGGGAAATTCCATTCCCTCTCTCATCTGACCAGGTCTCAGGCCCCGGCCTCACGCCTCGGGGACTGCGCCCGCCGGTCAAGCCCTTCATTCCTGAGTTTCCTTCTGGGCCTTTCTTATGATAGTGATCTTACGATGGTAATCGCCAAACTTATTTTAAAGAGTGTCACAGGGAAGGACAAATGTCGAGGAAAGGTCATCATAATTCAAAACTGTACAGAAGTTTTCGCCTTTTGTGTCTGTTTTCAGTTGAGAGGAAAGTCCTCAGAGACCCAGGCCGTAACCAGCAGCTATTCTTCAGAGTCCGTCTTCGGTCTTCTTCTTCCTCTGCCCCAACCGTGGAAAAAGTTCTCTCCTCGGTGATCCTGTCTCCTCCCTGCTCTGTCCAGTCTTGGCCTCACACATGGCAGCTTCCTCTCCCATCATTTCAAAGGTTCTTAGGTCTTTGATGTGTTTCAATCTATTGGGGCCATTATGCTGATTTTCTCCTAGAATTAATTATTATTATTATTTTTAGAATAGTTTTAGCTTTACAGAAAAACTGAGGAGACAGGACGGAGAGAGTCTCCATACCCCCAGCACCCAGTTTCCCGCTGCTAACGTCTTACATCATGCGGTGCGCTGGTTACAATGAATGAGCCGATACCGATACATTGTTATTCAAGTCTGTACTTCATCAGGTTTTCTTAGTTGTTATTCTTTGTAACTTTCTTAGTTGTTACTTTCTTAGTTGTTACTTATCCTTTGTAACTTTCTTAGTTGTTACTTTCTTAGTTGTTACTTATCCTTTCTCTGTCCCAGGGCTCCATCCAGGACACCACATAATATCGTTTTTCTCTTTGATGTCCTAGTGGCCTCCTCTCTGGCCAGCGGAGCCCCCGTGACCGTCTGACCCACCCAGGAAGCTGTGAGCACTTCTTGGCCTTGTGGCCCAACCAGATGCCTCCGGCTTCTTTGGGTCCTTGCTCACCCGGGGACCTGGACTCTGCCATGTCCCACAGCATCCCGGGCGGGCTCATCTGTAAACTGCCACATCCCCGGAAAAGCCAGAAATGAGAACTCATCACATTGTGTTTCTCTCTTTATGTCTGAGCCGCTCTGGTGAGATTCTCAGCCAGGGAGGGTCTGCTCGGCTCTCTGGGGCACAGAGGCCCCTGCGCGCATTGTTAAAGGGTCCGGAGACAGAGTCCTGGGTGGACGTCAGGTGACAGCCAGCTACTGTGAGTGCCACCCTGACATTTTGCCAGCTGACACTTGAATCAGTAAAAGGAAAACCCATCAACTGCTCCACCAGGGACCACATAGGCTGCCACGTCATTTAAAAAAAAACAGAAAGTGGGCAAAGCAGCCGGGACCCCGCCTTCTGCCCCCAGGTACCCCTGTGCTCCCTGCGTGGCCACGTGACTCACTCAACCAGGGGGTGCTGGTGATCCAGGGGCTGAACCCCCTGTCCCTCTCCTGCTCCTGGCTTCCTAACCGCGTCACCTAAGGTAACATCACATATCCCAGACATGGGAAGGCCGGAGGGCAGAGCGAGCTGCATTCCTCCCCCTCGAGGCCGGTTCCCAAGTGAGCGAGAACCCACATCTTCACCGTGGCTGTCACACAGGCGGAGTCACCTTCCCACGGGGCCCGTGGCCCTCGGCTCTGCTGCTTGGCTCCGCTGGTGGGGAGAGCTGGGGAGTCGGGCACACGGCTCCCCCGTGGGCAGGGTCACGAGTCTTCGCCTGTGTCTGCAACGCTCCCATTGCCCTGAGCGAGCGGCCCTGCCGCGCCCCGGCCCCGAAACCAGCCATTTCTCGGAGAAGCCAGGTTCCCCGTAGTGAACAGCGGCCTCTGGAAGCGAAGATCTAGGTAAAGGGTGTGCTCACTGCTTCTGGTTTGTTGGAAATTTCATAAAAACGGGGATTGAAACCCTAGGCAGGGAGCGGCCGGAGCCTCGGGGGGTCCCACGTTCCTTTCTCGTGACATGAAGACGCTGCAGGGTATGAGCTGCTCCAGCGTCCCCACCGCCGGGTCCCGTCTCACGTCGGCGAAACCCGTCTCCCACTAACGCGCGGAGTCCCCGCGCGCAGCTCTGTCCCGCGGCGGACGGCACAGCGGCCACGACCACAGAACGCCCGCAGGGAGCCCTCCCGCGAACGGCGACCGCGGCCATGCTGTCACCGAGCGCCCCCTTCCTCTCACGAGAGCGACTGCGGCATTTCCCCGTGACTCAGCCAGGCTGCCGGCCTCGCCGCGCGCACTCGGTCCCCACGTGAGGCCGACCGGCCGGGGAGCACTGAAACTTCTGACTCAGTTACACGTGTAGACGCAGAAGCCCAGCGGTCAGATCCCGAGCGGAAAGAGCAGAGAGGTCGCGGAGCAGCCCCCGCGGGCAGTACAGGCGCCGAGGCTGGCACCGGGCGCCCTTGGCTCGCGCTCCTGTTCCCAGCTGCCACGTGGCCCTCACACGACCCATGTTTTCCACAGTCCGGCAGAAACGTGACGTGAGGGCCAGTGTTGCTTGTGATTTGAAGGGCACCTGGGGTGGGCACCCTTCCTCCCAAAGCCCGCGCGTGGGGCCAGCCCAGCACAGAGCTCCAGGGAGTCCGGGCTGGGAGGCAAAGGAAAGCCCACCCACGTGGACGTGTTCTCCGGCTCGGGTCCCCGGCACCAGGTCCCGCCCGGCTCCTGGGACCTCTCCACCGACAGCCCCTTCAGCTGTGCTGTTTAGAAAGTTCGTTCTCGGTTTAATTAAACACTTGCTGACGGCTCCTTTATAATGTTTGCCGGCTCTCCTGCGCCCTGCCTTCCTGGGCCACGGGGAGCCCGGGCAGCCGGCTCCCAGCCCGTCCTTCCGACGGCCTCATCTCTCTCTCACGGGGGCTCTGCCACGGCCACTGGCCCGGCTCCGTGGAACGTGGCTCTGCATCCTCTCGTGTTCGTGTTCTGCCTTCAGAACATGCTCCTGAGGTCAAAGCCCTTCCACCGGCTCCGAGCGGCCACACGGACGGCCGCTCTCCCGCAGCACGAGGAACATCGAGGCTTTCTCTGTGGGTGGGAACCCGAGGCCGCCACGAAAGGAGCTCTGTGACCGAGACAAGTTCTTAACTGCCTCAGTTTCCCCCTCTGCCCGTGGAAGTCACTGTGCCCCTCCAGGGCTGCTGTGAGCGCCCACTCAGGGCGCGGGACGGTTCCCGCGAGCCCAGCCCTGGGAAGCGCTCGGCCAGCGCCAGCTGCTGAGTGTGCTGCCTGGCGTGTGCTGCCCAGCGGCCTTGGACACATGCTCTGGGAGTATTTTTTCAGGTCTTCAAACCTGTCCCCAGACACCTGCTCCCGCCTGGGTACCAGGCAGCTCTGCGGGGGCACAGCCTAGGCTGGCTGGGAAGTGGACCCCGTTTCCCTTCCCACTGACCCTTGGTGCTCACAGGGACAGGGAAGAGGCTCAGCCCCTGGGCTCTGGCCCCGCCGGCCCCGGCTCAGCAGTGTCAGGAGCCGGACACTGGGCCCCTGGGAGCAGAGGAAGGTGTGGCCACGAGATCCTGCTGTCCTGCCCCTTCCTGGTCTGGGATGAGGCGAGGACAATGCATTTGCCAGTTCAGCAAATATTGACCGAGCCGCCCGCTGCTCCCCTGGGCCCGGCCCCCCCACGGCTGACGCTCTCCTGGCTCCATTTTACCTCTTTAAAAATTTACCCTGGGAGATGCAAAGCCCCCGTGCTTTACACCACGGCGTGCGCCGAAACGCGAACTTTCCTGCTAGTTTGGGACGAGTGCCCGCTGCCCACCTCAAGGTGGCCCCTGTCCAGCCTCAGCAGCCCCCGTCCGACGGCGAGGCCGCCGCTCGTGGCTGGCACAGAATGAACTTGGGGGGGGGGGATCAATGCGGAGTCACTGTTTCTCTCTCAGTGAATAATTTATGGCGGGCTGGACGCTGCACTGACCGGGAGAGCAGGAGGGCGGCTCCCGCTCCCGGCCCGGCCCTGCCCGGCCCTGCCCGGCCCGGCCCGGCGGTGCCCAGCGACCTTGAGGCCTGCGTGCGCCCGTGCGCCCCCCCTGCCCCAACCCTGGGCACCGGGAACTGCTCTCTGCCCTCCGAGCTCCCGCGACGCCATTCCTGCCCCTCCCAGGCGGCACGTGCCACTCTCTACCTCGGCTTCCTCACGACTTGGCCGCTTGTCTTATTTTCCAGACCAGGCGATGCCCGTTTTCTATAAAGGACCAGACAGTAAATGTTTTAGGCACCGGGTCCCCGGACAGGGCTGAGGGGAGGCTGAGGGGGGTGAGTTGGCTCTGAGCTCAGAGCTGACACCGGGCGCATGCCACCCGCGTCTCCCCCGCAGGAAGGGCGCTGGGCCGGAGAGTGGGGACCGAAGGAGACGGCAGGGAGGGACCGGCTCACATCTGCGCACAGAGAAAGGTCTGCACCGTGCCGCGGCCTCCACCCGGGGCCTCCGTTCGTCTCTTCTGTAACAATTCGGTCTCCCTCCCTCTCTCCACGGGGAGCCTGCACCCCTTTCTCTCTGAAAGCACAGGAGCCGACGCCCACTCCCAGGCCAGCAGAGCAGCTGAGACAGCGCAGGGCCCGGGACTGCTCCTCCCTTGTCCAGAAAGGAGCCCGCAGGTCATGGCTCCTCTCGGGAACCGCACGTGGACCAGAGCGGGGAAGGCCCCTGGATGCCTCCCTCCCGCCCCCACCCGGCAGGTTCTGTGGGTCAGACCCTCAAATACGCCCAGACCCACCCCCTGTCCACGTCCATGGGCCTGTCTCCGTCCTCTGGTCCTCAGATGGCCCAGGCTTTTCGCAGCCCAAGCGGCTCTGCGGGGCTCCCCACCCCGCCCCTTCCTGATGCCTGGCCCAGCAGCTCCAGGACCCGACCTCAGCCCTGTATTTCTGCCCCTGTGCATGGACTACAGTCAGAACTGCCCCTGCCTGTCCCTGCCTGCCACATCTGAGTGGCTCTCCCTGGGGCCCCCGAGGCCGTGCGGGGCGCCCATCACACACTAGCCCTCAGTACGCGCCGTGGGGTGAACCGACGAGTAAGGGGTGGACAGGGGGCGAGGGGTGAGCGGCGCAGACGGTGCTGCTCGGGCTCCCTGGGAGTCTAAGGTGCTTCCATGGGCAGAAAGGAAGCGTCAGACCCCAAGGAGCCCCGAGTCCGAAGCATCCCGGGCTGCAATGCGGGGGGCCCGGGCCCGAGTCGGCCGGGCAGCCTGGCCAGTGCCGGGGCCCGCGGCTGCCCCACGGATACCTGTGCTGAGGGCCACGCCCAGGACACCGATGGTGTTTGGAGCGTCTCCAGCTCACCTCCCCGGGCTGTGCTCCCCCTCCCGCCTTAAACAGGGGACCCGAGATCCCTCCCCCTGTCCCTCCGCCGGTCTCTGGCCTCCTGGAGTCCCCCCCGCCCCTGCTCTCAAGGGCGCACCTCAACGGGGCCTCTCTCCTCTGCACCTCCTGTCCTGGGTTCCTTCCCACTGGACTAGTGGCTGCGGTCAGCTGGATAGTGTCCCTAAAGGTGTCCACGTCCTAACCTCTGGGACCTGTGAATGGCCCGTTACGTGGCACAGGCCCTTTGCAAATGTGACCACCTTAAGGCTCTTGCAATGGGGATATTCTTGGATTATCTGGGCCCTAAACGCCATCTCACGTGTCCTTGTAAGAGGGAGGCAGAGGGACATCTGACCACAGATGAGGCAGAGGCGGGAGGGATGTGACCACAAGCCGGGAAACGGGGAGTCTCCCGGGGAGCACGGCCCTGCTGACACCTTGGTTCTGAATTTCTGGTGCCAGATCGAGAGGGTAAATGTCTGCTCTCTCAGGCCATCAGTTCGTGGTCGTTTGTTCCGGTGGCCACAGGGAGCCACTACGTGGTCCCAGCAGGGCACCGGGACGCTCTCGGAGGCCTGTGCCATGACCCTCGACCTTCACAGCTTTGACCCTACTGGGCCGTGTCACAAATCGCTGATGTGGTGGGGACTGTTTGCTGGGATGGAGGCGGCTGCAGGGGGAGCCCTCCCTGAGTGCTCAGAGGGTCCTTGGCTGTAGGAAGCCCTGACACAGGGCGTTGGGCCCTGAGCCCGGAAGGGGCTGCTGGTGCAGCGGGTGGTCCCTCTTCCTCCCTTCAACTGGAGGCTGGCCCCCACCCCCAGGCCCTGCTCATGGCCTTGTCCCCTGAGCCAGGGGTCTGCATGCTAGGGGGGCAGAGGAGGGGAGGGGAGGGGGAGGGAGGGGAGGGGACAGCAAGTGCAAAGGTCCTGGGGTGCAAACACACCAGGTGCGACTGCTGGACCTCTTGAAGGGAGCTGTTCTCTATGGGGGGGGCCCAGCACACTGTGTGAAACTCCTCCACCCAGCTTCCACTCCCTGGATTTTGCTGTCAGCACTTTGGTTCCTTGAGGAGCCACCACTGTCCCCTCTCAGCCCACACGGTTTAGGGACAGTAGACTCTCCCCGAGCTCCAGGAGTGGCCATGGGGTCTGCTTCTGGTCAGTCACAGCTTAGCATTCCCCAGGCCATGGTGACTCCTCTAGGGATGGTCACGGACCTAAGTCAGGGCAACCAGAGCTGACCTTGGAGCTCTTGCTGTGGGTCCCGGTGCTCTCAGTCCACTGGGGCTGCAAAGGGTGGAGGCAGGAGGTGTGCTGAGGGTGGACCCAGCCCAAAGAGGAGCAGAGCCAAGAGATGGAGAAAGATGGAAGCTTGCAGACACTGAGCCCCTGGATCCAGCTATGCCTGAAGCTGATGCAGGGCTTTCGGTCACTTACAACCTAAATGTTCCTGACCAGTATGGATGGGTGACCCTGAACCCCCTGCATTCTCTCTCGTTCAGTCTCCATGTGGTGAACTCCCCATATTTAAAGCACAAACTTGAACCGCAGGCCGGTTTCCTGCCTGGTCTTCCTCTCAGCAGCACACAGGCCAGACGGCCTGGGAGAGAGACACACACACTCCTATGCAGATTCTAGAAGCCAAGTTCTACATGAATTCGTTAACACAGTCTTTATTATTGTAAGCCATCTAGTGATGGTTTAAATATTTGGCATTTCTTAAAATAAACGGAGGTCTTTGCAGATGGGTCGTCTTGCAGTCTGGGCGCGAGGCCGTGACTCCAAACCCAGCGCAGAACAAAGGCCGACCTCCACGCGCCTGACAGTGGCAGTGACCGGGCCTCCTTGGTACCCGTCCGACCTCAGCCCTGGAGGTAAACAAAGGGGCCCTTGCCCCCTCCTCACGGGTCCTGCGGTCACCCACACTTGGGGGAGGTGCCCTTTGCCTCCTCCCCGTGGGCCTTTGTCGCATATGTTAGCAATGGGAGGACGGGGTATGAAGCAATCCACCCGGCCGGCTGGAATCCAGCCCCACGCTGCTCAGCCCCCAAGGGACTGGCTCTGCCACCTCCTGGTGCACGGAAGACCCAGGACTGGGGAGCCTCGGACACCTCTCCCCTCAACTCCGAATGTCCCATGTGTTTCCTGGGGCTGTTGTGACAAATCCCAGAAACTTACTGGCTTAAAATAACACACATTTATCGTCTTATGGTTCTGAAAGCCAGAGTCCACAGTGGGCTAAAAGCAAGGCATCGGCAGGGCCCCGCTGCTCCTGGAAGCTCTGCGGCCGAGATCATGGCCCGGCCTCCTCTGGCTCCTCGAGGCACCTGTGTTCCTTGGCTCGTGGCCCGTCCCCCATCTTCAAAGCCGGTGACCGGTGACGCCTCACGGGAACCCCTGCTCCCACTCACGTCTGCCTCTGAGCCCTCTGTCACATGTTATTTTTTTTTCTCTCTTACCCAAGGATGTTTTTACCATTGATTTTTGGAGAGAGTGGAAGGGAGGGAGAGGGAGAGAGAGAGAAACATCGATGTGCAAGAGACACATCGACGGGTTGCCTCCCGCATGCACCCGCCTGGGGCTGAACCTGCAACCCAGGTGCCTGCCCTTGACCAGGAATTGAACCTGCGACCCTTCAGTGAGTGGGCCGGCGCTCTAACCACTGAGCCACACCGGCCAGGACGCCTCTGCCACACTTAAGGGCCCCGTGGTTCCACTGGACCCACCCGAATCGTCCTGGGTGATCTCCCCACGCCAAGGCCAGCTGATCAGCTGCCTTCATGCCACCCGCAGCCTCGATCCCCCCTTGACATGCACAGTAAACATTCACAGGTGCCAGGGATCAGCACGTGGGCACCTATGGGGGCCTCGTTCCGCCTGCCACACCCACCAAGTGTGCACCCACCAAAAGTGGGGAAAAGACTTGAGCAGAAGATGTGTAGGGCCCTTTGTCCATTCACTCACTCACTCATTCATTCAACAAATACGCAGTGCCCCCCAAAACGTACACTCCCTTTAACAGCTGCTAACTCACTCAAGTTTTGCTCCTTTTCAGGCTTAACTGACTTGAAATAATGGGTGAAGCCAGGCCAAGCGTTGAACAAAGAAAACATATCCTAAAGGGCCACTGCACTTTTTTTTATGGGGACACATAAAAGATCAAGTTTATGGTACAAAAGCGGGAACCGCCGACGCATTGAGGGTGCACAAACACCGCAGGAAATGATTCCTGACGTCAGCTACTCCGTTGCTTCGTGTTATCAGCAGGGCCTGGGCCAGACGGTCGTCAGTGTGAAAACAGGTGTTAATAAAAAAAAATTATTCATTTCTGTAGATTCTTTTAAAAGTTGAAAATGAACTGTGTGCTAATAAACAGCGACTTTAGAGTCATTCAAACTGTGGATACCTTTTGGGGGGATACCCTGCATTCATTGAGGACCTACTGGGTGCCAGGCCCTATGGGTCCTGGGCGATACAGCAACGGAGAGGCCAGGCCAAGTTCCCACCCTCCTGGGTCCTTTAGCTAAAACAGAGAAGTGAAATGACCCCTCTCCGAATCCGTCCCGAGGGCAAGCTGCTGTTTCCTGCCGTGTCCACCCCACCCCCGCCCCCTCGGGCATCCTCGGGCCAGCCTGGGAAGCCCTGTTTTTCTCGGGGAGTCAGTTCTGCCTGGGAAGGAACTGCCAGAGGGCGGGGAGAGGGGCGAGGAGGGCGGCCTGGTTCTGAGGAAAAGCAGCGGTTTCTCAGGTGGGGTTGGTGAGAACGCCGGGGCACGCCTGGCCTCCGCGTCTCCTGTTTGTCCTGACACTCCGGTCTGCGGGGGGAACAAGCTCTCAGGAGACGGCAGCTGAGATTTAAAATCCCGGGACGGCTCCTTCAGCTCTGGCTCACACGCTCCTGCAGGCTGGGGTGCCCGCGCGGGAAAGCGAGGGCCCCGCGGCCTGGGGGCGGCGGCAGGGCCCGGGTCAGGGTTCCACGGACTCTCCCTGCGCGTCTCTGGAGCCTCCCGGGCCGGAGCCCGGCTCCCGGGGCCTCGCCCGCCCAGCCCCCGGCCGAAGCTTCATCCACGCGTGGGAAACGCCGAGGGGCGGGCGGGTGGGCTGAGTGGGAGCGTTAAAAATAATGAGGCGCTTTAAATGAACACAGGTTCTGGCGAGAGTGTGAACCGAGCGTGGGTTTATTTTAAAATATACTTTCTTTCCCATCCTGTCTCTGTTTAATCTCTTCTGATAGAGCTAAAAAAAACCCTAAAAAAACAAAAAACCTTACTCTACAGAGCTTAAAAGGGGACGCCGGGGAGGGGCAGCTAAAATACAGCTCGAAACAGCAGCCTCACCGGCCACAGCTGTCTGCGTGACGGGGCCGAGCGAACATTCGTTGGATCGCCGAGCAAACCGACACCTGAAATTCTCCGTGAAGCCCAGAGTCTGGGCGCCTGCGTGGGATCGGCACGTACGAAAGTTCCATCATTTCTCTTACTCTTTCCCCAGATTGATATTTTTTTTTATTTTCTAGATAATTCTATGGCTGCACAATGGGAACAACACTAACTTTGGAGTCAGGGAGATCGGGGTTCGAATCCCGCCCTCCCTCGGCAGCCGCGTGAGCTTGGGCACGTCTTCCTACTTCTCTGAGGAATAAACGCCAATCCCCACAGGTGCGTCCCTGCGCTGAGACCTGACAGGTCTGCAAAGGAAGCGCCGAGCGCCGCGCCCGGCTCCCAGTGACCGCGTGACAGTCGTCACCGCTGGCAGTGATTGTGCTGTGACAGTGTGGCCACCCAGCCAATTTTCCAATAAAGACAGCTTTTAGCTTCTTCAAACAGTCAAGTCCTTCAGCGCACAGAGAATCATTCCATTCTGTGCCTCGTCCCGATTTGGGGTGACAACTCCCGCTCAGGTCCTGCTTTCTGACCTGTAGCTGGACCTCCGGAGACTGGGGGAGACTCAAGGAGATGCCTGGGGGGCTTGGCTCAGGTCCCTGGGGTTGGGGGAAGGTGGACCGGGGTCTGGGTTGTGCTTCAAAAGTGTCTCTGGCGAGAGGCTGGCTGGAGAGTCCTGGGCAGTGGGGAGGGGGCTGCCCCCATTCACTACAGGGATGTAGGGGGCGGACGGGGCAATGGTGTCCGAGAGGCTCCTATGGACCAGAAGTGACCTCGGGAGGGAGCCAGACAGGAGCGAAGAGACCCTGTGTGTTACTACCAGCGGCAGATGCCTGGGGGGTTCGAGTGGGACATTTTCGTTACATCTGGGTCTAAAAACCCCTCAGAAGTATCCTCAAAAGAGCCAACTTCAAGCATCTACCCGGCCAGATATACAAGCCCACAGAGCTAGTGCCTCCTGGCCCTGCGGCCTCCACCCCCTCGGCCTGCCCGGCAGGGTCCGAGGGCTGGAGACCCGGGAGGAGAGGGAGGAGGGGCCCGGTAGGGAAATGGGGCAAGGGCAGTGAGCCCCCCTCCCAGCCGAGGCCGCACCTGAAGCTGCTGGGCTGGAGCAGCGAGAAATGATGCTGCCACGTGAACTCTCACCCGGGACTGGGCGTTTTAATTCTTCATAGAGAAACCAGTGCTTTTGTGAGTAAACACAACTGGGAAAGCATTTATTATGACAGTGACCAGAAAGTCCTGGGGCCTGCCCTAGAGTTACCCAGGGGCCGGGAAGACCAGCTCCAGACAGTGGTAGGCGGGTCAGCTGGCTCTCGGAAACAAACAAATCAGACCTGATTTATAGTGTTTGCCGATTATGTGGTGTAAATATTCCCACCGTGGCCGAATTCAGGCTACTAGTGTGACGTCACCAATGCAGCACTGGGAAGAGATATACACAGATGGCTCTTATGATTGGGTGTGAGCTAATGTGAACCTGTGTGAGCCAATGTGAGTCCTAAGAGCTGGTGTGAGCTGGTGTGAACTAGTGTGAGCTGCTGAGAGCTTCTGAGAGCTGGTGAGAGCTGGTGTGAACTAGTGAGAGCTGGTGAGAGCTGGTGTGAACTAGTGAGAGCTGGTGAGAGCTGGTGTGAACTAGTGAGAGCTGGTGTGAACTAGTGTGAGCTGGTGAGAGCTGGTGAGAGCTGGTGTGAACTAGTGTGAGCTGGTGAGAGCTGGTGTGAGCTGGCGAGAGCTGGTGAGAGCTGGTGTGAATTAGTGTGAGCTGGTGAGAGCTGGTGTGAGCTGTTTAGAGCCGGTGTGAGCTGGTGAGAGCTGGTGTGAATTAGTGTGAGCCGGTGAGAGCTGGTGTGAGCTGGTAAGAGCTGGTGTGAACCAGTGTGAGCTGCTGAGAGCTGGTGAGAGCTGCAGAGAGCTGGCTTCAGCACACCCTGATTGCAGTGGGGAAAGAATGGCACCGTTCTCGCTGTGCCCTCGGGAGTCCTGCTCCTTTAATGTAACAGTGTCCCCGCTTTCCTTTCCTCCAGAACACTCCCATCCCTCATGCTTTGTGCACATGCAGGGGGTTTTCCTTCTCTCTCTGCACCCCAAGGTGCGTGAGAACAGGCGCACTTTCCTGGTGTCTGTCTAGGGAAACAGGCGTGAGGAAAACAACACGGATCCTTGTCCATAGCAGGTGGCGTTCTAGTGGGAAGGAGGGCCGGGGGCAGGAAAGGGGAATGAGGTAGGATGGTAGAGCGAGAGGTGGTGATAAGGCAGGGACGGGGGCTCCAGGGCAGAGGCTGCCGGCTGGGATGGGTGCCTGGGAAATGGCCTGATTTCTACCAGAACAAGCAGAAGCCCTGTGTCGCCGGCTCTGGCCGTTTCTCCTTTGCCCACAACGTCCAGGGTGCAAGTCACCTTGAGGCTCACAGCCCCGCCGTGGGGGCCTGGCCGGGCTTCAATCCCTTCAATCCCTCCGCAGGCCCGACAGCCTGGGCAGAAAACTGTGCGGGAAGACCCCTGAGGCTGCCCCTGCCCCCGACAAGTTCCTAGGCGGGAGCGGCCCCGTGGGGCCTGACAATGTTCTGCTTTCGCTTGCGTGATGTCCCATCCTTATCACCCTGGACCTGCCCCATCCTTTGACAGAAATCAAATCACTGAAGTGGGACAGAAGGAAGGGGCTCGACTCCCTCATTCTCACTTTGCCTCCAAATCTGGGGGAAAGGCACAAATGACCACAACTTTCTGTCTCTCTTTTTGCTCCCACAGGACTCTCCTCAACTGCATCTTTAGTTTTGCTAAAATGCACGTTGGAAAAGTCAGGGACAAATGGGTGGATGGACAATTGGATGGATGGATGGATGGATGGATGGATGGATGGATGGATGGATGGATGGACAAATGGATGGATGGATGGATGGATGGATGGATGGATGGATGGATGGATGGATGGACGGATGGACAAACGGATGGATGGATGGGTGGGTGGGTGGGTGGATGAATGAATGGATATGATATACTTATGAACAAACGGTTGGATGGGTGGATAACCATCCCCAGTGAAAACATCTCCAGTGGGCAGGAACTCTGTGGGTGGCTGTGTGCTCGGAGCCCTCTGCCGAAGCTCTGGGCAGCGCGGACACCGCAGCAATGAGTCAGCTCTACGCTCTGCTGGTCATTGGGAAGAGCTAAGAATATATCTCTGAGGCTTTTATCGATGAGGGAAATGGTGGGCTTCTTTAAATATTTATGCTTCTAAAGTGCTAACGTTTGGAAACACCTAAAAAATGCTCCCAACTGTGATGTATGGCCTTCAAATGCCTGCTCAAGGCCATCCAGCTCTATGGAAAGGGGGAAATTTAATTATTTGAAAATGAGTGGCAGACATTTCCCCGGCACCAGAAGGAAATGTGAGAAAAGTCCTGGTGCTTGTACCCTGGTGTGTGGGCAGCTGGCACAAGCCAGGGTGGTGGCTGCTGGGGCTGCCAGAGCCCATGGGTGCTCCTCTGAGACCTGTAAGGTCAGACGGAGGCCGGGTGGGTCCCAAAAGTGTCACCCATCTTACAAGGCAATGAATATGCCAACACCTGCGTACTCCCAAAGGTCAATTCCCACTCCCACCCCCTCAACTGCTGTGCCCCAGCCAGACCCTTTGCCTTTCAGTCCCTCCGTCCTGCTCTCTCCCCTTCAGGCCTTTGCATGTACTGTTCCCTCTGCTTGGAACACCCTTCCTGTACCCTTCAGCCTGACTAACTCCTAATCATCCTGTAGGTTGTCAGCAGAAAGGTCACTGCCTCCAGGAAGCCCTCCTGAAATCCCCCCAATACATTACATCAGCCTCTCCTTCCACTCTTCTCTGGCACTGGGCATTTCCCTGTACATTCGATCTGCACTCGCAGAGTGCCTGCTGTGTACAGGCCAGTGCCAAGCCCCTGGGAGTGTGGCAGTGAGCTGATGTCCTCGTGGAGGTCAGAGTAATACCCACTATAAATGCAGAGCGGGATGCTGGGAAGACCCTCCAACAACAACCAAACAGCCTGGGGGCCCGGGGGACGGGTTGGCACACCCAGGTGAGTGGTCGGAAAGGGGTCTGGGGATATGCAGTGCGGAGTGAGCTGTGTGGCCCTTGGGGGAGCGTGTCCCAGACAGGAGTGACAGCAAGGACCAGGGCCTGAGGTTGGAGGGTGAGGAGGCCTGTGGGCCCCTCCCACCTGCTTCTGTTGTTGCTTGGGTGTCTGTCTGTCTATCTCTCTCATGACAGTGCAGTCCCCTCCAGGTCCCTGCTGCCCTGTCCTGTGGCTGCCCTGGTTGCTGGCCCCTCACCTGCATCTGGGGTCCCTCGGGCCTTTGCTGAGAGTTTCTCCAATTCCCCTCCCCTGCTGCCACGGAGCCGGTCCCCTGGGAGGGTCGAGAAACTCAGCCTAGAGAAGGAAGCCACTTGCCGTGGTCAGACATTAGCAGCAGCAGCTGCAGGAGGGCCCAGGTGGTGCCTGCAGAGGCCCCAAATGTGTGTCTCCCCCACCTCGGACCCGGAGGGGCAACCCCGGGTAAGTGGATGCAAAGATGCTAGGTTAGTGCTGAGCACAGGGGTGCCCCGGCTGCGTGGCTAAGACGAAAGCTCCCTGTGTGGCTGATCTGTGTCCCCTCAAAAGTCCTATGTTGGATCCCTGACCCCCAGCACCTCCGAATGTGACTGTATTTGGAGACAGAACCTTTAAAGAGGTGATTAAGGAAAAATGAGGTCACTGGGGTGGGTTCTCACCCAGCGTGACTGGGTCGTAAAAGAAGGGGAGGTCAGGACACGGACACACACAGAGGGACAACCATGCGGGGACACGGAGAAGACAGTCGTCTACACGCCCGGGAGAGAGGCCTCAGGAGGACCAGTCCTGCGACACCTGGATCAACTCCGGCCTCCAGGACTGGGGACGGTAAATGTCTGTGACTCAAGCCGCCATCCATGGGACTGTGTTACAGCTGCTACAGCAAAGTAATTCATTTCCCTCTAAGGGAAAAACGGACATGAAACGCAGTGCCAAAGAGGTGGGCAAACACCATAGCTTCTTAAAACAGCCAACTGCTTGTCAATAGCATGGCAGTGCCATAAAGACCGACACACAGGCCACCGGACAGAAGAGAGCCCAGGAAAACCCTCGAGTGCAGGGTCACATGATCTTCAACAGGGAGCTAAGACCATCCGGTGGCCTTTTCGCCAAATGGGTTGGGAGACCTGGTCATCCACATGCAAGAGGGGGGACCTGGACCCCTACCTCACACCACATACGAAAATCAACACAACATGGATCCAGGACCTAAATGTAAGACTTGAACCTATAAAACTCCAAGAAGAAAACATCCGGGAAGAGCTTCAGGACATAGGATTTGGGGATGATTTCTTGAATATGCCACCGAAACACGGGCCACAAGGGTGAAAATAAACCAGTGGGGCCGCGTCAAGCAAAACCTGCGCATCGAAGGAAACCGTCGACAGAGCGCAAGGCAACCCACGCAGAGAGAAAACATTTGCAAGCCATTTGTGTGACCAGGAGTTAACACGCAGATTGTATTAAAAAAAAACCAAAAAACGCCTACAACTCAAAAACAACCCCCCCCCCAAAATCTGATTAAAAAGTGGGCAAAGGACCTGACTAGACGTTTCTCCAAAGGAGAGATACAAACAGCGAACAAACAAACGTAAGACGCTCAACATCACCCATCATCCGCGAGACGCAAGTCAAAACACCCACGAGAGACCCCCTGGCGCCCATTACAACGGCTACAATTAAAAAAACAGAGCATAGCAAGTGCTGGCGACCACGTGGAGAAGGCGGAGCCTCGGGCGCCGCTGGTGGGGGTGCCAAACGGGGCAGCCGCTGCGGAGGACAGTGTGGAGGTTCCTCGGGGACCTAAAGACAGAACTGCCGTCTGATCCAGAGGCCCTGCGTGCGGGTAAATATCCAGACAATCGAGAGCAGGCCCCTGAGGAGATGTCTGCACACCCAGGTCTGCCCATCATCACTCGCGGTAGCCGCGAAGTGAAGCAACCCCAGGGCCCATCGACCGAAGAGCGGACAAAGCGCGTGGCCATCCGCACGGGGAATATTGTTCAGCCCTCAGCAGGAAGGGGCTCTGACGCCCGCTGCGACGTGGGTGGACCTTGAGGACACTGTGCCGAGGAAAGGAGCCCGACGCAGAAGGACACGTCCTGCGTGGTCCCGCCTCCAGAGGATCTAAAGCAGACTGTAGAAACAAAACAGAGGATGGTGGTGCCCGGAGCTGGGGCGGGGGGGGGGGGGTGTTGCTATTCGGTGGGGACCGAGTTTCCGTTTTGCAAGATGCAGAAGTTGCAGAGACCGGCGGCAGGCAGTCCACTCGGCCGCACCGCACACTTCAAATGGTCCAGACAGCGCATCTGATGTTGTGCTTTTTACCGCAATAAAAAGAAAGCGCTAAGGGCTCCTTGGAGGATCAGAGTGTGTGGGAAGGGGCGGTGCGTGGGCGTCGGGACAGGGCGCGGGCTGAGGAGAGGCGGGCGGGAAGGGAGCCGCGCGCCGGGTCAAATTCCCAGGCGGCAGGTGGACACGGCGGAGCCCAGCCCAGGCCATCCCTGGACGTGGCCAGTTCGCTGAACAGAGCCGGGGGCAGACAGGTTTGGGTTCCTACAGGGAAGACACGGGCAGGTGGGAGCCGCGAGGGGTGAAATGCGATGGGAGGGAGAGGGCAAGGCTGGCGGCTGGGGCGGGTGCTCGGCTCAGGAGCCGTGTGGGTACCGGGTGGGACGCGAGCTCCTGGAGCGCCCGCCCTGTGCTGGTCGGTGTGCACAGGTGGGAAGTCAGCCGACAGGTGGCGATGACGGGGGACAGGTGGGCCAGCCCAGGGGCCAGGGCTCGGCTCCACCTGTTTCAGGCTCAAAGGGCTCTCTTCCCGGGAACATCATCTTTGGTTTCTTAACTGGCGGCCGTGGCAGCCAAGATCTACTAGAAGTTCCCTCTGAAGTTTGCTGGGAGTTTGCGTGTGGCCTTCAACGGCCGAGGTTTCACGGGGGCTCGGGTGCCTGGCACGGGGAGGGGACCCCGCCCTGGGGCTGCCTCGGATCCCGGAGAAGACAAAATCTTGCCCTGAGTCTCTGCTCCCCAACCCCACATCGGCACAAACCGTTTGACAGGCTGTAAGGCGGAAACGGATTTATCACTCGGTCCACAACTGTTTCCAATGTTTAAAAAATGGGTTGCTTGCCGTTAAAAGAGAAACAGTCCCGGAGGGGCAGCCCCGTCAGGTAACTATTATTAAAAGCAATCAAAACGCACGCGCTCCCGGGCGGACGAGGCTCGGTGCACGCGCTGAGCAAGGGGCAGAAAGCGCCCCGTGTGCTCAGAGGAGCCGCTCTCGCAGGGCGCAGCCTCCCTGCTGTTACTCACGGGAACTTTCCGTTTTGAATTCTTTGGAACTGGCAGACACATCTGATTGGCCCACTCGTTGTGAATCGTGCACAGGAAGTAAAACGGGGGGGGGGGGCATGGTTTTATTTATAGAAAGCTCATTTTTGCTACTTATCAAAAAATAAACATAGCCCACCTCACACTAAAAATATGCATCTGAAGATCAACAATGAGGCCATGCTTGGCCGACTCGGCAGAGACGTGGAGATTTCAGACCACGGGCATTTCTCAGGCGCTCCTCGAATGAGCCGGGACACGATGCCAACAAGCTTTTTTTCCGTTAACATTTTAAGCAACATGCCACCTCCTCCCCAGTTCTGAAACTGGCCACAAAAAGCCTCCTGCTCTGATACATTAGTTCAAGCTGTGTGACCTCTGCCAAGTCACTTGACCTCTCTGAGCCACAGTTTCTTTGTAGAATGGGGACAGTGGAGTCTACCTTTCAGGAATGCTATGAGGGGTAAACGAGACCATAAACCCAAAATAAAGTTCTGAAAGCAAGAGAGCTGCTCAGTGACCAGGAGCGAACACCGTAAGGCACTCACGGTTGGAATTCCGACACCAATTCTAATTCCACGGGTCAGGGCTGGCCCACACGCTGGTGGAGTCAGCCCCACGTGGGGCCACCGTGTTGAATGTCTAGCAGCCACGAAAGGACGTTTGCCGAGACTAAAAGAAACCAGGGCGGCGCGACTGGACAGTCCTAGGGCTCCGTGGTCTATTTTAAAGGCAGAGCCACGGAGGGGCCGGTGGTCACAAGCCGCGCAGTGTCTCGACGTGTCTTATCGCCTGCTTCCACCTGCTCGGGCCTGGAGCGCTGCGCGGCGCACGGTCCCGCCGTGTGGATTGAACCCCGAGCCCGCCGCCCCCTAACGGCCGGACGGGGGCTGTTTTCTCCCTGTGAGTGGGGAGGGAACAGCTCCCTCGTCAGGTTCAATGACCGGTGCTGAGATGACCCACATAAAGCGCACACCCAGCCTCCGGTGTGTGGTCACACAGTCGGTCTCAGCCGACACAGCTACTGACGGCGACGGCATTTCAGAATCTTTCTCTCTCTCCACTTGAATGTGTTTCACTCACCACTGGAACCCCCACACCCAGCGCAAATCACACGCTCAACAAACACTGGCCTGCAAGGCAGGAGCGTGCACTGCCCTCGCGGAGAGGAAGCCTCGCGAGGGGGGAGAACGCCGTGTGGCGACTAGCCCGCTGGAGGACCTGGGCTGCAGGACACTGTTGGGCTCCTGGTGAGCTCCTGGGATGGAGCAGGGGGAGAATGGCTCCTTGTGGGGTGTCCACAGGTAGAACTCACCCCTCACTGTGAGCACTTAGGCTGTTCCCAATGTTTTACTGTTCTGTCGGAAACATTCATGGCCTACCTCCTGCTCAATCAATTCCTTAGAATATGTTTCTAGAATGGAATGATGGGATCATGTGTGAACATCTGTTTTATTCACTTCATCATCCATCCATCCATCATCCATCCATCCATCCACCTACTCACCACCCATCCATCCATCCATCTATCCACTCACCATCCATCCATCATCCATCCATCCATCTACGCACCACCCATCCATCATCCATCCATCCATCATCTATCCATCTACTCACCATCCATCCATCCATCATCCATCCATCCATCATCTATCCATCTACTCACCATCCATCCATCCATCATCCATCCATCCATCATCTATCCATCTACTCACCATCCATCCATCCATCATCCATCCATCCATCATCTATCCATCTACTCACCATCCATCCATCCATCCATCCACTTACCATCCATCCATCATCCATTCATCCATCTATCTACTCACCATCCATCCATCATCCATCCATCCACCATCCATTCACCATCCATCCATCATCCATCATCCATCTACTCACCATCCATCCATCATCCATCATCCATCTACTCACCATCCATCCATCATCCATTCATCCATCTATCTACTCACCATCCATCCATCATCCATTCATCCATCTATCTACTCACCATCCATCCATCATCCATCATCCATCTATCTACTCACCATCCATCCATCATCCATCCATCCATCTACTCACCATCCATCCATCATCCACCCATCCACCACCAATTCACCATCCGTAATCTACCCATCTACCCATCCACCATCAATTCACCATCCATTCATCCATCCATCTTGTGCTCAGAAAATCTTCCCGCAAAATCACATAAATACCAATCTTATTTTCTTCTAGAATATCTTTGATATTTTTTTACACTTAAAAACTTAATGCATCCAGAATTCATTTTGGTACATTTTGGGTGTCAGACAGGAACCCAGCTTTGTTTTTCTTCAGTGGTTGGTGGTTATTCCCACCAACAGAGAGCTCCAACCTCTCTCGGGACTCAGCTTCATCCAGATTTTCCCTAACACTCTGTCCTGACTGGTAGCTTCCAGTCAGAATTTGAAAATAGTTTGAACACCCCTCCCAAAGCTGAGTGTCTTATTAGAATTACATTTCACTTATAGATCATCTTAGAATTTGTGTCTTTACAACACTGACCTCATTCATGCTTGAAGAGTGACCCTGGCTTATTTCACTCAGCATAATATTCTCCAGGTCCATCCACACTGTCCCAAAGGGTACGAGCTTCTTCTTCTTTATAGCTGCGTAGTATCCATGGTGTGAATGTCCCACAGCTTTTTATCCACTCATCTACTGATGGGCACTTGGGCTGGTTCCAGATCTTAGCTATTGTAAACTGTGCTGCTATGAACATGGGGGTGCATATATTCTTTCTGATGAGTGTTTCAGGATTCTTAGGATACATTCCTAGGAGTGGAATCACTGGGTCAAAAGGCAGCTCCATTTTTAATTTTTTGAGGACCCTCCACACTGTTTTCCACAGTGGCCGCCCCAGTCTGCATTCCCACCAGCAGTGCACCAGGGCTCCCCTTTCCCCACACCCTCGCCAGCACATGTCGTTTGTTGATTTGTTGATGGAGCCATTCTGACAGGTGCGAGGTGACACCTCATTGTGGTTTTAATTTGCATCTCTGATGATTAGCGACGTGGAGCATTTTCACATGTATCTCTTGGCCATCCGTATGTCCTCTTTGGAGAAGTGTCTATTCAAGTCCTTTGCCCATTTCTTAATTGGGTTGTTTGTCTTCCTCTTGCTGAGTAGTATGAGTTCTTTGTACACTTTGGAAATTAGCCCCTTATCAGATGCATCCTTGGCAAATATGTTTTCCCAGACTATGGGGTTCCTTTGTGTTTTGAGGCTGTTTTCTTTTGCTGTGCAGAAGCCTTTTAGTTTGATGTAGTCCCATATGTTTATTTTTTCCTTTGTTTCTCTTGCCCTAGGAGATGGATCAGTGAAAAGTCCACTACGTGGGGTGTCTATGTTTTCTTCCAGGATTTTTATGGTTTCACAACTTACATTTAAGTCTTTTGTCCATTCTGAGTTTCTTTTTGTGTATGGCGAAAGCTGGTGGTTGAGTTTCATTTTTTTGCATGTAGCTGTCCAATTTTCCCAGCACCACTTATTGAAGAGACCGTCCTTACTCCACTGGATGCTCTGCCTCCTCTGTCAAATTGGAGAGCATTTTAAGTAAAGCCGGTGACAGCTGCTCATGTAAGAAATATTTAAACCTGGAAAGAATCCTTGTGATTTTATGAGTCAAACTGTCAACAATCGCCAGTATAGGATAGTTAATGATTAATAATTAATGCGACATAAATACTAATGAGAGGTTTTGTAGTTTATATTCTGGTGTATTGGCCGCGTCCCGAGTGGTCCGGAAAAGGGGAAGTTATCTTGACCTTTTTTAAAGGCACGTTGCCACAGGTGTAAAAGACAATAGACAAGCTTAGCTAGGGTGACGCCTGGCTGCCGTGAGGGAGGAGTCTAGTCTAGGACATCACTATCGGCCATAAACTGCTTTAGTTTACAAAGTTCTAGTTTTCTACTATCCTTTGAGGTGGTTTCAGGTCTCCAAGTCAACAAGGCCGTCCCGCGGCCTTGCCTGAGCTTATCAGGTTAGTCCTGGGCCCCTCTGCGGTCAGACGCCTCCCTTTCTGGCCTAAATTCAGTCCGTTGAGATTTTGCTCCCCTGTGTATGTCGACGGTTTGGCTAAAATAACCTCAAATACAGGCTGGATGCCGCCTGTCGGGTGGCTGCGCAGGGTTCTCTTTGTTCTCTGCTGGTTTGATTAGATGCTCCTGACTCGGTTTCCAGCTCCTCCAGAATTTAGGGAGGCGCGTATCCTGTGCCCACCTCTCGGGATACTGCCAGTCTCTGGAGACGGTGCCCGCCGCTCGCGACACTGGCCTCTGCTTGTGATACTGGCTGCTTTTCGCGAGAGTATCGCCTCTTAGGATACTGCCCCCCTCTCCCAACGGCGCCCGCCTCTCCCGACGGCGCCCGCTTCCCACTATAGCGCCCGCCTCTCCCCATAGTGCCCGCCTCTCGCTATAGCGCCCGCCTCTCCCCATAGTGCCCGCCTCTCGCTATAGCGCCCGCCTCTCCCCATAGTGCCCGCCTCTCGCTATAGCGCCCGCCTCTCCCCATAGTGCCCGCCTCTCGCTATAGCGCCCGCTTCTCCCGACGGCGCCCGCCTCTCCCCATAGTGCCCGCCTCTCCCGACGGCGCCCGCCTCCCACTATAGCGCCCGCCTCTCACTATAGCGCCCGCCTCCCACTATAGCGCCCGCCTCTCCCGACGGCGCCCGCCTCTCCCCATAGTGCCCGCCTCTCCCGACGGCGCCCGCCTCCCACTATAGTGCCCGCCTCTCACTATAGCGCCCGCCTCTCACTATAGTGCCCGCCTCTCCCCACAGCGCCCGCCTCTCCCCACAGCGCCCGCCTCTCCCCATAGCGCCCGCCTCTCCCGATGGCGCCCGCCTCTCAGATACTGGCTGCCTCCCGCCAGGTGGATGGAGCGGATTGGGAGGGTCTCTTACAGAGACGTCTAAGGCAAGAGGAGAAGGGGACAGGGACGGGGGGGGGGGGGCTCCAGGCAGGGGCTGCTGTGTGACGCCCCGGTGGCCGCCGCCTGGGGGTGGCTGGAGAGAGCCCTGGCTGACCCTGTGGCTCCGCCTGCCGTGGGCCTGGGCTCGCTCCGGGCCCTCTCTGCCCCTGCCCTTCGCTTCCTTCATTTCCCCCTTCACCCTGATGTTATTTTACGCTGTTCTCTTATATTTTTCCCACATGCGTAAGTGGACTGTCATCTTTTATTTCGGAGATGCGAGGACGAAGCAGGGTATTTTTAAAAAAACCAGCAGTAAGTGTGAAGTGTGAAGCAGCCGAGGTGTGCCCTGGGGCCACCCACACTGTCCCCGAGGGCACGGCCGATTTGCTCGGAATTAACTAACAGGGCGGGTCCCCTGGCCGGAGAACAGAGCAGAGAGGACAGCACACCCTCAGCTCTGCAGGTGGCTGCACCCCCCCCCCCCCCGGGGGCGCCGTTGCGCGAGGTGCGCCGGTTGTTCCTCCTTCAGGCCTCCTGCTGGCGGCCTCTCGGCATGTGGGCATCATGTGGGCATCATGGGGTCCCTGCATTTTCCACACTAACTGCCCTCTAACGACAGCTACCCCCACTCAGCTGAAGGGGCGGCGTCCCTCCTCTCTTCGAGGGCGGCAGGAAAGAGGTGGCACTAGGCTGACCTTCCAGCTTGGTGTCCAGTGTAGCCTCTGAAGGGACCGTCACAGTGACCATCCTTACGCACCAACCTCCTCCTTAGCTTAGGGAGGCGGGGAGAGAGCACGGGACACCCAAGGTCAGCACACAGGCACTCTAGTCCCAGCTCTGCCACCAAGTGCTGTGTGACCCCAGGAATATCCCTCAACCTCTCTGTGCCTCTGCTTCCTTCTGCTACCTGAAGGTTGGACCTGGAGCTCTCAAATTCAGGGGCCCCCAGGGGACACACGGGACATACGTTAGCCTCCGTAGGGCAGAAAAGCACCCGTTCTGGTGAATATTTATTATGATCGATGACAATTATTTTAAAATTTCCCTTTGAAATGGAAGCTGCAGAGCCTCTGCATGTCCACGAGGCGGTCAGTTGAGGTCAAGACTCCATTTATCACACTTGTAACCACTCTGGAACTTTGGCCAAACGAGTGTTTGTTTGAAACTGTATCCTTTGTCAGATACTGTTTAATTTATAACCACACTGTGCCGGCCGCGTAAGGAGCGCTGCGGTTACAATGTTAGGTCAGGGAGAGCCCGCGTGCCACGGTTACCCGGTGCATTCACTGCAGGGCGCTTTCCTAAGCTGACGGCTGTCATCTAAAACCATCTATGGCCTGTCATAAACCTCCAGATCTGCCAGCACCGAGGGTCAAGAGAGGAACCGGTAACTACAGGGCGGAGCCTGCCCGCGCCCGCAGCCCGGCGAGGTCGGGTCACGGGGCGCGGCGCCCTGAGAGCGCGTGCCTGGCGCAAGGCCTGAGCGGGCACCGCCCCCCGGGGGGCCTCCCCAACCCACAACCAGGGGCTCATTGTGACAAAAACGTTCCAGTTAAGGCCATCCTGCAAAAGCACCGCACAGTCCTCCCCCGAACGGTCTGGGTCATCAAAGACAAAGACGGTCAGAAGCTGTCACCGCCCAGGGGGGCCTCAGGACACAGCACGGAGCGTAACTCGGGCCCTGGATGGGGTCCCGGGACAGGAAAGGACATTAGGCAAAAGCCAAGGAAACGGGCCAGAGGACAGACGTTAGTTGATACAATGTGTCCACGTCGGTTCATTGCCTGTGACAATGTCTCACACGGAGGTAAGACGTTAACGACGGGAAACCTGCTGTGGGTCTTTGGGAACTTTCTGTCCTAACTTTGTAATAATTCTGTAAATCTGAAACTGTCTGAAAGGAAAAAAGTTTATTTAAACAAAAACAGAGTAACGATGGCGACAATGATCCCGTTGGAACCGGCCGGGAGCGAGCCCCGTCACCTGCCCGCCGGGTCCCCTGGCCGCGGGAGCTCCCGCAGAGCGGCCTGAACCCCCAGAACCCACTCTCGGAGGTCCTTCGGCACAAACAAGTCGCCAAAAGTACAAAACCAACAGGCTGGTTCTTACAACGCGTCGTGGGAGATGACGGAAGTAGCCTGGAGCTATGTTTTAGGTGACAACCCGAAACCGGTCATACTGAGGACCGATTTTAATTTATAAATAACCTACATCTGTTTATAGAGATAGGTGGCCCACAATCGTTATCTGGAGCGCTGTCTGCCTCCCTGCTGTCCGTCTATCCGTCCACCCTCCTATGTAGGAGCTGGAAACCTTTCTACACTAGACCCATATCCGTTCTTCACCGAAAATCGTGTCTTTCTCATGGAGCCCAAAGATGAAACACGACGGCGTTTCATAATACTACCGACCGAATGAGCGAGTATTAAAGGATGTGCCACACGTAAGGGCTTGCGACGGTCTCCCTCCATCTACCTGCCCGCCCGGCCGGCCCCGCCACGCCGGGCCCTGTGCTCCGGCGAGAGCAGCGAGTCCCTGGGGGAGGCCGATGTGCAGGGCGCGGTTCACAGAGACCCGACCTGCTGCGTGCTTTCAAGGAAGGACAGCTGAGCCCCAGGTCAGCAGCTCGGGGATGAGGCGACGGGTCTCCCAGGACGGACTGGCCTCGGCACACAGCGCCAGAGTGTGCCAGAGTCAGGGACCTTCCACATTCAAGTCACAGCACAAACCGGCACAGGCTGTAAACCCCCGAGAGGAAGGTCTGCGGCTACCCTGTGGCTCCAGCTCCTGACCCTGCGACTGGCCCAGAAGGGGAGCAAGTTGGACTGGATGGGGCGCCACACGGCGGGGGCACAAGACATTACTCAGTTTGTCCCGTCACAGCACAGAGAACACATTATATGTGGGAAGACCTCGAAGGACATTGTCGAGAAAGTGAAAAGACGACCTAAAGGGGGCGAGGGAATACTCGCAAATCGCATCACCGCCAAGGGTTTAATACCCAGAATATATAAAGAGCTCCTACAATCCAACAACAAAAAGGCGACCCATAAAAACAGGCAAAGGAATTAAACTGATGTACAAAGAAGAGATGCGAGCGGCCAGGGAGCCGTGCAAAGGTGCCCAACATCCGCGGCCAGCGGGCACATGTAGGTCAAAACCGCAGTGAGATACCACGTCGCCCCCACCAGGGCGGCCGCGATCGAAATAACCACACACGCGACTGCGTAGCAAGCGTCGGTCAGGACGGGGAGGCGCCGGGACCCCCGCACCCGCGGAGCCGGGTGGCGGGTGCAGACGGGCTCAAACTGACACGTGCGCAGGCGCTCGTCGCGGCCTGTGAGCCGTCGCGGAAAGTGACTCGGGCCCACTGCGGGCGGAACAGGCCAAGCGGGGCCTCTACGCACAGCGGGCCCCGGCCTCGGGAAATAAGGGCGTCCAGACGCGCTGCACGGCCGGACCTTGGAAACACGGGAAGGGCAACAGGCCGGGCACGAAAGGGCAGACACGGCGTGATTCCACCCACGCGAAGTTTCTACAGCAGCCAAGTTCACAGAGACAGGAGAGGAGGTTACCGGGCGGCGGGAGGGGAGGGGAATGCAGTCATTGCTTAATGGGCCCAAAGTTTCTCCTTGTGGTGACAAAAAAGAAGTTTTCGAGACAGATGGTGGCGACGGTGTCATAACACTGCGAGTAGGCTCGACGCCCCCGAACGGTACACTTAGAAATGATTAAAATGGTTTGCTATATATTTAACCTCAATTTTAAAAAAAATCCAAAAACATAAAACGAAAAGGCAGCCCCTCCCCTACCCCCACCAGACCTGCGTCCTGTGCAACCCAGAAACCTCAGCGCTGTCCCTGAGGCCTCTCTCACCCTCACACCCACATCCAGCCGTGCCCACCACCCGCCGGCCCTGACCCCCACCTCTCCCCGCCCCGTGGGTGCAGCCTCTCGCACCCGGGTTACGGCGAGCGGAGCCTCGGCCCCTGCCCGCTCAGCCTGTCCTCTGCGGGGCAGCCAGAGGATTCCGCCTAAACTGAAGTCAGCTCCCGCCCCGCCCTGCTCCAGGCCCCTCCAGCGGCTCCTGTGTCGCCCAAGTCCCTGCAGTGACCAAAGGCCCGTCGCAATCTGACTGCCCCCCCCCCCCGCTCCCTCCTTTCTCCCCAAACTGCCTCCAGGAACCCACCTGGCATGTTGCAGGCGCTCTGGGTAAGAGGCTTTGCACTGGCTGTTCCCTCTGCCCGGATGCTCTTCCCCTCTTGCTGCCCGTGGGCGAGGGCACCCCGACCACCCTGCTTGGGCTCGCCCTGCTCCTGCTCAGTGCTTCTTCCTGACACGCAGCACTGAGCCAGCACACGAGGTGTTTAATTAGGTACTTTTGATGGTCAAGAAAGCTTCGGGAGGGCCACGCCTTTGTCTGCCCTGTCCCCTGCTGTGTCCCAAGCCCTGAGGACACAGTGCCCGGCACCCAGCCAGCCCATAACTGTCCCACGAACGGGCGAAGGAAAGACTCAGGAGAGAGGCTCTCCCGTCCCCGTCGCCGTCCCCACCGAGAGGGTAAATTAACGGCTGCTTGGGCTTCGGAGCCTGCCTCTGCCACTTGGCAGCTGTTTGACCTTCAGTTACTATGGCTCGGGGCCTCAGTCTCCTCACCCACGCATGGGGAACACCGCACAGAGTGAGCGAGGACCGCCCGGGATGACACGGGACGACACGCGTCCGCTCAGCGGGTCAGCTGTCTGCCCCCCCCCCCGCCGGCTTCCCTCCCTCCCTCCAAGCCCAGCGCCATCCCCATCCCTGTAGAGACGCACAGAGGACAGCCCAGCAGGGTTCTGTGGGGTGGGCAGGAGCGTGTTAGCCTCCACCTGCCCTTGCAGGAGGCACAGACCTGGGCTTATGAACAAAGACTTGGGCCTCTTACTAAGCAGTGAGGGAGCTGGCGGGGAAACCGGGGCGGGAGGCGGTTGGTGAAACAGTCGATGGCCCTGATGGCCCTGGGGGGGGGGGGTGAGAATGAGCTGGACCCAGGACACGTCGCAAGGCCTCAGGGACTTCGCATCTGGGGCTCAGGGCCCCACTGATTTCAAGGCCCCCTGAGAGCAGGACGGTTTGGCCTGGCCCTCGGGTGACTTCTCAGGCCCTGCCCTCCCCTCCGGCGCCCAGCTCCCGCCTCCCAGCCCCGGCTCTTCCTCCTGGGCTGATAATCGGATGAGCGCCCAGGGTCCCGTCTAGAAAGAAGCCCAACTGGGCGGTTTAAGCAGCGGACCCCGGGAGAGGTTTCTCCTCGAAATCCGAAAAGAAAAGACGGGGGTGGGCTGGGGAGCGGAGAGGGAGAGGCATCCTGAGCACAGGGCGTCCCAGGCTATAGTTAGGGCTCCAGCCCGAGGTGGCATCTGAGGGCAGGGCACAGAGTCCAACGGGGAGGAACCGGCCTCGGAATTAAATAAACCGAGGGCGGCCGCAGCCCCCGGTTCCCCATCCCGCTCGCTCCCAGGTTTATTAAGTAACCTCTGAACTGGGAGGGGAAACCGTCCAGGAAGCACTGCCTGGGCCATTTATTTTAAAATTATTGGTATAAAAATATCCAGGGTCGTGATTGATGTGCAGGGAGAGGCCCGGGAAGCGAGGGAGTCCCCCTCCCAGCCGGCCCAGCCTCCTTGGTCCCCCCCCTCGCCTGCAGTTTCCATTATAACTTCAAGTCCGAGTAGTTACTTTATATCGCAAATAAATCTCCAGAATAGCACGGAAATATTGTGTGTATTAATAGCGCCTGTAAAAACATCCGAAATCCTTCCATCCGCTCGCGGGGGGGACACAGCGGGCTGAGGGGTGGGGGTGAGGGGGTGGGGGTGAGGGGTGGGGGGTGGGGGTGAAGGGGTGCCCTCCAGGGACCGGGACACCTCCAGGAGGTCGCCCCCAGCCCCAGCCCCTGCCCAGCCTCCGCCCGACTGCCTTCCTTCCATCTGTGGGTGTCCCTGGGACCTGCGGCTGACAAAGTGCCCCCCACACCCGGTCCCCGCCAAGGAGCCTGGGGTTCCTGTCTCCGCCTCTCCCGAGCCCCTCAGCCGCGGGAAAGCCGCAGTCCCCGGGCGCGCTCAGGGCCCCTGGCCCCCACCCTCCCGCGGGGCCCTGGAGACTCACTGGGTGCAGGGTCCTCCTCGGGGTTCAGCCCCTCGAGGCCGATGTCGCCCTCCAGCATGGCTCGGCTCCGGGGCGCCGCGGCGCGCGGGCTCCAGGAGAGGGGGGCTTGGTCTTCGGGGGGCTCTGAAGGCCGGGGTCCCAGCCCCGCCGGCCCGGGACAGCACCCCGCCTCCCGTGCGGACGCAGGACGCGAAGCCGCGCGCGCCCCGGAGGCAACCTCGGCCTCCCGGCGGCCCACTCCTCCCCTGCGCTTGGCGGGGGTCCCCGCCGGCCTCCCGCCCCTGGGGGCCACCTGCGGGCGCCGCCCTCGCCCCGCCCCGCGGCCCCGCCGAGCGCAGCGCGCGGGACGCTGGAGCCGGAGCAGCCGCGCCCCCCGCGCCCCGCGCGCCCCGCCTCCCCCGCGGGCGGCTCCACGGCCCGCGGCCTCTTATCAGCCGCGGCAGCCGGGGGCCCAGAGCAGCCCCGCGGGGAAGGGCGCCCCCAGCCAGGCCCCCGGGGGAGGGCGCCCCTGGGCGAGGGCGGGGGAGCGCGCACAGCTCCACGTGGGGCGAGTCCCTGGGTGGCCCGTCCAGGGAGCGCGCTCGGACCCCACCCCCGGGCCAGGGAGGCTGCGGGTCACAGGGCAAGTGCCGGCCTGACGGTGAACCCCAGCCGAGGACGAGCTTGGACTCTGGGTGAAGAGAGAACTGACCCCCGGACAGGAGAAATCCTGTTACAGAAGGGAGGCCGAGAAACCCCGCGGGGGCGGGGGGCAGGCAGGGGCTTCTGACCCACATCCTGCCCCCCAGCGCTGGGCTGGGGTCCCAGGTGCCACCCTCCAGCCTGTACACGGTCAGAAGGCCAGGTCTGGACAGTTCAGCGTCTGCCAGAGACGCGGGCACCAGGCGAGCGCGGGGGAGAGCCACGGGGAGGCCCCTCCTGCGTCTGTCCAAACCTCACACCCAGGACACCGCAAACTAACCGGGTAAATGCTGAGCAGAACTGCCTTAAACAGGTGGCTGGTGTAAGGGGCTCCCAGCCCCAGCACAGCACCGGCAGGACAGGGGCCGCCCGCGTTGGCATTTCGAAAGGTCATCTCACACTTTCTGCACAGCAAGGAAGAGCCAGGCGGGTGCTGGGAGCCCTCCTGCGCCGGGGACCCCCGAGTCACCTGCCAAGGCAACACTCCACAAGCCACCAGCCTCTGGTGAAGACAGACCGAGCCACCCCGTGGGGACAGGAGACAGGCCACATCCACATGAAAGGAGCCTGCATCGTGGCGGGGGGTGCCGGCCCCTCCAATCCGCCCGGGCCTGCTGGGATTGGCGCCGCGTGCCCTGCTCTGGGCGGAAACTCCTGGTAGCAGCGAAACCACAGGGAAATGTCTCCGGCCCAGCCCAGGCCTCCCTGTCCCCCACCCAACGTGCTACAAGCAGAGGATCCCAGTGCCCTTGCTCCCAGCAGCCCGGGAGGAAGGTGACCTGCCAGTGTCGTCAGGACTCATCCCCTTTCAGGGGGACTGAGAGACCGGGAGCCGGGCGCCAGCGGGGCCTCTTGTCCCCGCGGAGGAGGGCTCACCTGTGGGCTCAGAGCGGCCCTTGCGGGGCCACGGGAGTGCCACACAGCTCTCCCACCTGACCCCAACCCCTGCCCTGTGGGAATCGAGATAAAAACTCACTTTCTTGGAAGGGCCTGGTGGCCGCCGTGATACATGGCAATAGTTCAGTTGTGTAAATACACAGAGAAAATTTTAGAATTCTAACCCCTGGAATGATGAACTGTAAACCGAAAAGGCTCAGGGGGAAATGTAAACAGGGCCGGGCTATTTTTAACGCCCATTGTTTACCTTTTTGGGCCAGGGATGGGCCATTGTGCGCTGGGCCAGCTTAAAAATGCACATTATTTAGTGCATTCTTATTAGCAGAGGTATGTTAAACAGCCGTGAATAGATGTGGCCCGCTCCGACTGGAGCCATTTTCCCTTTTCGTTTTCTCGGCCCGATCGCGCTGCTCTGGTGAAACCCCCGGCGTGGGACGCGTGCAAGGGCCGGTGGTAGACGGAGGCCGGCTGAGCGATCGTTCCCTCTCTCCAGTTTGAAAGGATATTTCAGTAAATTCCCAAACCGGCTCGTTTTTACCAAGACTGGTTTCGGCTGCTATTTTGGTCAGTGTTGCCGGGCGAGAGGGATGCCAGGCCGGGGAGAGTCGGGGCTCCCACGTGGCCCGAGCGGGGACAGTGCCCTGGGAGGAGATGGAGCCCCGCGAGGCGGGCAGGAGCGGCCTGCCTGTGCCAGGGGATGTTTATGTCGAAAGCAGACTGGGGCAAGCGGACTGGCGCGGGGAGGTGACACGCCTGTCATCGCAGCCACAGCCATCATTACGGACACAGCAATCACGCCACACGATGCTTATAATCATGGTTTCCCTTTTGGGGAGGCGGGCGGGGGGGAGAGACGGCAGCTCCCGGCGAGGCGGGGGCCAGCGCTCGCCCCAAGGTCAGGTTTAAAATAGGCCTCGCGGGGTGAGGCCCGGCCCGCTGGGGGCACAGGCTCAGCCCTCCTGGACCCCGGGGCCTCCTGGAGACTGTGAACTTGCACGTGACTTGGGGCCACCACCAGTAGCACCCGAGTGTCTATGGCTCCCCGCTGCTGCTCAGGGGCGTGTCAGGGGCCAGAACTGACTGGACAAGCTGAGTGTCGCGGAGCCGAAAAGGCTCCCTCGGCACCACCTGCAGCAGCCCAGCCCGGAGTGTCACCTGCCCCCTGCCCCCACCGTCACTGGTCCTCTGCACAGGAACAGGTCATGGGTCATTTCTGTACTGATTTCTCGTAGTCTCCGGAGGGCTGTTTTCAATTCACCGGGGTTCCCTGAGCACCTGTCGTGGGGAGGCCCCGGCTCAGGGTTGGGGTGGGGGGGACCGAGCAGGGCGAGGCCCCAGCCCGGAGCGGAGCCGGCAGGCGGGAGATAAGCCAGGTGGTGGAGGAATTAAGGCCGGGGCCTCGCAGGGAAACCAAGCGGCTGGAACCGTGTCCCGGACAAGCTCCTCGGACCTTGGTTTGTGCATCTGAGGAAAGGGCCTTGGCTGGAGTCGCCTCTCAGGGGGTTGTGAAGCTGCGAAGAGAACCAGCTTCCAGCCCAGAACCTGGCTCTCATCAGCACTGGACTGGAGGGTGTCACTGCTGCTGTGTGTGTCATATTCCCTTCACCAGGCAGGGCCCGGCTGGGACGCTGAGATTCGGGGAGCAGCTTGGAGCCGGCAGTGGCCCCTGACCTGGGGGCCGCAGAGAGGTGGGGGTTTCTCTGGGTTGAGGGTGGCCCGTGGGCGAGGCGGGGTGCCGCCTGGCTTCCCCGAGGAGCCTGTTTGTTTAACAAGCACTTGGCCAGCACTCACTCTGCTTGGTTAGAAAACCCACTCTCTGCAGGGTGTGCTGGTATCATTCCCACTTTACAGATGAGGAAACTGAGGCTCAGAGAGGGGAAATCACTTGCCCGAGGTCACACAGCAGCCAGTGTGAGAGCTGGACTCAACCCCAGGCAGCCTGGCTCCAGAGTCGGCAAACAAACTGAGCCTGTGCTCAGGTCCAAACCCAGCCTTTCCCAGCACCCGCCATCCACGCCCCATGTCTCTGACTGGAGCCCGAGCTGGGAGCCTCCAGGGCTATGATTTACTTCATAGTTTTCTTTAATTTAGCTCACTTTTTAAAAAAAATCCTCACTCAAGGATACATGTGGTTTTTTAACTGATTTTTTAGAGAGAGAAACATTGATCAGTTGCCTCCGGTATGTGCCCCGACCAGGGATCAAACCTACAACCTTTTGGTGTCTCTGATGACGCTCCAACCAACTGAGCCACCCGGTCAGGGCTCCAGCTCCCTTTTCCAACTTTTTTGGGCGATTTTTATTTTTCAATTGTGGTAAAACATACATGGCATAAAACTTGCCATTTTGATGATTTTTGGGCGACTGCTCTGGGGGCACTGAAGTTCATTCACGTCGGTGGGAAGCCTCGTTGACCACAGCACCGTCCTCTTCCCAAACCCAAGCTCTGTCCCCATGAAATCCCCCCCCCCCCATCCCACTGTCTGTCTCTATGAATCTCACGCCCCCAGAGACCCTCCTCTGAGCGGGGTCACACGGGACGCGTCCTGCTGGGTCCGGTGTCTTTCATGCAGCCCAGTGCTCTCAGGTTCATCCACATGGTTGTGGGATTCAGAATTTTCTTTTTTAAAAAACGAAAAAGCTCATCAAACTTGATTTGTAAAGAACCCAGCGTTGCTATTGGAAATGGAACGTTGGACTCACTGGCCACGCAGACAAGGCAATGGTTGAATAGAGTAAAAAAATGCAGCGACGTTCGCTTCGGCCTGGGCACCCTGCTGGGGGCCGGCCGGGAGCCTGACGGTGCCGCTGAGCGGGGACCGACCCGGCCTCCCGACCCCAGGCCGAGACTTTCTCCCCAACATGCTCCAAAGTCCACAAGACAACCGGAGACCTACTGCATTCCCAGCCGGGGCGGCGCCCCCTGCAGCCCGAGGCCTGGCGACGCCTGGAACCGGCCCCCTTTGCACTGAAGCGGGCGCGGGGAGCCCCAGGGCTGGGGTGCCGCATCGGGGGGACGCCCCAAATCGCGACGGTCACTTCTGTGCACTACCCAGGTTCTGCGAGGCGACACTGGCCCCGTCGCGTCGGCCGCCTGCCCTCTCAGGAGCCGAGGCCTGGGGTTAAACGCTCGCGCTCGACGGGCTCCTGACGTGACCACAGCCAGGCGAGGCGGGAGCTACTGTTCCCGCTGCCCAGGGACCGGACGGCGCGCCCAAGCCCGCGCAGCCTCTAGGTGGCAGGACCAGGAGTCGAATCCAAGTGCAACGGATTCTAGAACTTTCCAGTCAGTTCCAGGACCGCCCCCACCGCCCCAACCAAGCCGGGGGGTGAGCGCGGTGGGCCCAGCGCCGCAGCTGCAGGGGCGGCAGGAAGGCGCTGGGAACGATGGGAAGGGCCCCACTGCGTCCTCTGGACCTGCCGGGTCCCAAATCCGGGCTGGCGCCGCTGGGCATCCCCCGCCCGGCCCGGCCGAGCGCCTGCAGGGTGCACTCTGCGCCCGCAGCCTCCGGGAGTGGCTGGCGACTCGCCGCCCGTGGACCCGCGAGGCTGCCCCGGTGGCCCGCGCTTTCGGAATTGAAGGGGAGCTAATGAATGGCGCAAATATTTACGCTCAAAGCCCCACCGGAGGAAACACTGCTGGGTTTCTTCAGAGTGAGTAACACAGCCGCCGAGGCTCTGGCAGCAAAGCCTGACGCTGCCCGAGGGCGGTAGGAGGCTACGGAAAGTCTCAGGTGTTCAGCACACCCGGGGCTTGTCCCCAAGCTCCATTCCGCAGAGACGGCGGGCTTCCTTCTGCGGTCGGGACGAGGTGCCGCCCGGGAGGATCGCCGCTCACGGGCCTGTTTAGCAGGGAGACAGCGGCCGGCAGTGGGCCCGGGCGGGCCTCTGTCAGGCGCCCCATCGGAGGCCGCTTCAGACCTGCCACCCGGCCCAGGGCCTTGCCTGGCTAAGGGCCATCGGGCGGCTGGGTGCCAGGCCCGCCAAGAGCAGGAGGCCGCCTCGGTGGCCCAAATGCCTCACTCGCCCTCGTCTGCAGTGTGGGTGGGCGGTGACAGGCCCCAGGGAGAGCGAGCTCGGGTCGGGTTGCTGCTGGGGACACAGCTGCCCAGCTCCGCGGCCGGGGCCCTCCAGTGTCCCCGCGAGAGTGTCCCCCGGGGAGCAAGTGCAGCGGCTCCGAGGGAAGGCTGTGCTGCGTTCCCAGGCGTGGGAGGGAACCCGAGAGGCACAGCAGAACCCGACCCGTTTATCTCCAAAGCGCCGGGAGCCGCCAGGACGCTGCGCCCACGGGGTCTGGGCGTGGGGCGCACAAAGCGCAGTCATCTCGGGGGACGGCCGGCCCGACGGGGAGTAGGCGTCCATTGTCCTTCAAAAGCAGAGGGTAAGTCACATCCCCAGGCCACCCTGTTGCCCCATTTATGATGCATCTGATGGCAAAACCTCGCACTCAGAGCATCGGCCCAGGGCCCCGGGGGCTGGCCTGCCGCTGGGGTCCCCGTGTGGCCTAGTGCAGGGGCAACGGGTCCTGCGGGGGGGGGGGGGACTTGCCCGTCCCCTCCCGGCTCTCCCAGGCCGCCTTCATCGCTGCCTCACGGGGCCTTCCTTCCATCACGACCTTTTCCAGATGGGCCGCCAGACTGAGCGTCTGTGGCTCACAGCCAGGGATTCTGACCCATGGAAATCACAACTTGCTCTCACACCCCAAATCCGCTGGTCTCCGGCACCTTCCTTCCGAGCCACTGGTGTGGTCTTGTTTCGGGGACACGAGGTCGTATAACGGCTCTCGTTTCCTCCTAGACTTGGCCACTGGGGTGCTCAGAGACGACATGGGAGGTGCGTCAGGGCCAAGAGCACAGGCCGTCCCCCGGGCCAGGAGGCCACTGACGGGCACCCACCGGCCCCTTGTCAGCTCGGCGATCTTGGGCAAGCGCCTTTTCCTTTCTGTGACTCAGTTTCCTTGTCTGTGAAATGGGAATCCATTACTGTGCCTCCCGCCAGCACTGGCTCGGACAGCAAGTGAGCAGAACCGCGGAGACACCGCGTGTCTTGCCCAAGGCAGCCGTTCAGAGGGTGCCGATGGTTACGTTTCACCCCCTTACGTGCAGAACCCTGCTTTCCTGTGCCTCGTCCAAGCTTCCGAGGGATTTCACTGCTGGAGGAATGTTAAGGAGCTTAGTAAGCTAAGCGGCGCCCTTTAGGCCAGGTGGCCTCGCAGAGCACCTGCTCCGGCAGGAGATCAGGCGACATCTGCGCCCCAGAGCAGCCCCTGGAATCGCCAAGTCAGAGAACTGAGTGTTTTTCATCTTTCGAGTCTTTAAGGACCGACAGGAAATACTGAGGAGCGCGGACAGCTTCAGGCCGTAAATGTCTGTGAGCGGCTCACATAGCCCCGGCACAGGTCCGGATGCGGAGGGGACAGGGCTCTGAAAAGTCTTTGCCGCTTTGGAAATTATATTCTTACACGAGACGAGAACAAGCAAATGATCCTGCTGGGGAGCGAGGGGGGGCTGGAGAAAAGGGAAGCAGGGCGAGGGGACTGAGAATGACCAGATGCCACAGACCCGGGTCAGGGGAGGGACGTTTGCACCAAGGTCTGAGTAAATCGGGAGGGAGGCCTGTAGGTGGCCGGGGAAGGACATTCCAGGCCCAGAACAGCTGAGCAAAGGCCCTGGGGGCAGCTGGCCATTACTTTTACAACAGGCTGAATTGCCCCAGGAATGCAGACGGGAGGAAGGATGTAGACTCCGCCTGGATTTACAAACAGATCTTCGGGCACCACCCAGGTAACTATTGATACAGTGTATTTACACAGAAGTATCTTATCACGGGGCAGTGTGAAAGTGACCAGAAAATCCAAGTGGCCACGAACTGTTTTACAGCACCGGGAGGGTGACACATAGGGTGTTAATCACGCACTTTACAGTTTCCAGTGGGAGGGAAAATACAGATGGTTGTGCATTGGAAGGAGCCCTCGTGGTTTGCCAAGACTGAAACATGTATCCAACTGTTTTGCCAGGACTGAAACATGTATCCAAATGTTTTGCCAGGACTGAAACATGTATCCAAATGTTTTGCCAGGACTGAAACATGTATCCAAATGTTTTGCCAGGACTGAAACATATGTATCCAAATGACTATGTACCCACCTTAAAAAAAAAAAAATGAGGCACACACGGCTCCCTCTGTGCATCTGACACCTAGATAACGCCGGCATTTCCAAACACAGCCGAGGAGTCAAACACCCCAGCGCTTTCCCTGAACTTGCCCGTACTTTTCCTTCCAGTGGAATCATTTACCCGAAGCATAGGAGATGGGGACCAGCCATCCCATTTTATAGATGAGACACCGAGGCTCAGAGGGAGGAGGAGAAGCCCAGGTCCCTGGTTAATCGATGGCACCAGGACGAGAAATTGTCCTAAACCCACCTCACAGGCTGCCAATTGCTACCCCCTTCTCCAATATTTATTCTTTACCTTTTTCTTAGTAAAACAACACCTAGTTTTCAGCTGCAATGACTACTCAGAAAAAACACAGCATTCCTGGCCATCCTTGCAGCTTGGTGTGGCCATGGGACTAAGTTCAGGGCAGTGGAAATGAGTGAGGGTGTGTGGGCACCTTTCTGGGAGGGAGGGTACCTTCTTTGCCTTCTGTCATTCCTGGACTGGAATGCATATGTTATGGCTTGAGCTCAAGCAGCCACTTTGGGCCATGAGGCAATGCCTTTGCCGAGCATGGCAGAGCAGTCTGAGAGAAGGACCCTGGGTCTCTGATGATTTTTGGGAATCCTTCTGCCAGCCCTGGAATCCTGAAATGCCCACCTCTAGACTTCTCTTACATGAGAGAAAATTACTCCGACCTTTTTAAAGATAGCTTTTTTGTCCCTTGCTGCTGAACCAACACAGGCCTTCCCTGAGTGTCCGCTCCCTGCAATGTGGCTATTTACTCAACCCCTTCATGATGATAGAGATGAAGGAACAGCCCCAGAGAGGGGGCGTGAACTGTCTGAGGTCACAGAGTCCTCTTACATAAACATTTCTCTCCAGACCTGTGTGAAATAAGTGCGAAAGCAAATAGCCCTGGCCTCCAGTGTGCAGGCCAAGACCAGGGCCTGGAGAACATTTCCCAACAGGATGTTCACACGACAACTAACCGATGGGGCCGGTGACACTTTGAAAGCCGTGGCCTCTGTGGCCGCTGTCAGCCCAGCCCTGCCCCACCCTCCCCGAGGACACACTGCAGGGCCCGGGTGTGCGACCCCCTGGCTCTGAGGAAACAATTCCCCAGAGGGTCAGACAGTTGAGTTCACTGGTCCATCGAGCTCTGATGGAGCTTCTGATGTGTAGCGTCACCCGTCCCGGGTTCCCCTCGGGGCCGAGAGGTTCCCAAGGCCTCCTCCCCTCCCTCTTCCTATTTGTCTGCATCTCCTGCCTCCTCACAGGGACCCCGGCTCTGATGGCTGAGAGAGAGAGCGCTCGCCCCCACGTTCCTGCCACGGGGCCTGGCAAAGCTCCGCGCCGCCTCCTCCCCTGACCTTGAGGTCCCTCAGTGGCATTTCACAACGTATCCTCCGGGCAAGGAGAGGCCAGTTCTCCCTACAGGCGGATACTTAGGGCCTCCTTCCGAAGAGGAAATAGAGGCGGCAGCCAGAGAGGCCCTTCCCAGCTCCCCGCCAGACCGTGAGCACCACCAGGGAAAATGCTGCCCACGCAGCCTGGTCTTCCAGGATCCTCTGCGGTGGGGACAGACCCATTTTGCAGAAGAGGAAGCTGAGAGCTGGGAGGCTGGTTTGTCCCGGGTCACAGCAGCTAGGCTGTCCCAGCACCAGGATCTAGCCCTGCCTCAGATCAGAGCCTGAGTCTCCCTATTGCCCTTTCCAGCCCTTACCCTGGGAGGAAGTCATCACCCCAGGCCCTGAAAGGGAAACCTGGACCTCAGGTGACAGCTGGAGGAAGAGAGTGGCTTCTCACTGCCAGCCGTGTACCCCCATTCCTTGCTCGGGACCCCCTCACAGTCCCTGCATGGTCCTTTGCTGACCCATGACTGTCCAGCATCCCACAGTCAAGCCCGTTTCCATTGAGCCTGGAGTCACAGAAGAGGCTTAGGCTAACCTGATTTATACTAGGGTGTGATTGACTGATACATGTCTGTTTCCCTTTAGAGATGCCGGCATTATAATCAAGGGCTCTGAGAACCTAGAGCTTAGTGACAAGGGAATGAAGGCGGAAGGATGCAGCTTCCAACAGCATAACAAGGGTGGTAGTGTTTTTTCAGGAGGTGGCATCCAGCCCTATGCTGACAGAAGGAAGGTAGTTAAGTCCAGGTCAGATGTCCATGGGCTGTGCAGTTTGCATAGGAGTGTCACTCACTATGCAGCTTGTGGACGCAAATCCCAGCCAGGAAGTGCTCCTGGGAGAGGTGGCGCCTGAACCTGGAGATGTCCGTGCTTGTCCCCTCCCGATGCAGATGAGTGAACACTGCACCCCAGCCCCCCCGAAGGGACCCCAGCGGGCTGCTGTCCTGCCTGCCTTCACCCTCTCAATTAAACAGCTTATGTCTTTGGTCTAAGACGGCCTTTCCCAGAATCCCGAGCCCCCCCCCCACATGTGCATCAGGCTGGTCCCTGCCACCTGGAGAGGGAGGGACTCTGCCTTATGGTGACAATGACAGAGCGATGCCACCACACCGCTGACGGACTGGCCGAGGGCCACGGAGGAGGAAACGGCAGTGCAGGGATCTCAAAAGTTTGGCAAAACTTTGTTGCTATTTGAGGGCTTCTCTGTAAACACTCGATTGCTCAATGCGCATCCCTCCTTCCTCGGCCCTGACTCTCAGGCGCTCTCAGAACAAACCAAAAATAAAAGTCAGCCCTTTTCCAGCTAATTCATTCATCCTTGCAAATCCTCGCCGGGTCCCCCCGTCCTCGGAACTCGTCTCCCAGAGGAGGCAGAGGCCCCAGAGACAGAGGTCATCCTGGGGTGCTCCGGCCTTGGCAAGGGAGTCTCTGGGAAGGCAGCTGCCCCATGGACTCTGACCTCTAACCTCTGACCTTTGAGGGGGTACACAGAGTGGGGGACACTGAGGACCACCTCCTGTCCCCTCTGTCCTATGGGAGAGGATGCCCCAGCTCCTGTCCTGGATTCCCTTTGGAGGGCCAGGGGTGGGGGGTCAGCTTCCTCCCTCGTTCACCCCTAGAAGGAGGGAGGCACCCACTCCCTCATTCACCCCCAGATGGGGGGATGGCACCCACTCACTCATCCACCCCTAGATGGAGGGATGGCACCCACTCACTCACTCACCCCTAGAAGGAGGGAGGCACTCATTCACCCCTAGGTGGAGGGATGGCACCCACTCCCTCATTCACCTCCAGATGGGGGGATGGCACCCACTCACTCATCCACCCCTAGAAGGAGGGAGGCACCCACCCACTCATCCACCCCTAGGTGGAGGGATGGCACCCATCCATTCTCTCGTCAAAGGACGGAGGGTGGGGCTGGTCAGGTCTTGGACTCAGTGGCTGGATTCCTGTGAGACTAGAGAAGGGCTCTGTTTTCAGAAATGCCCTCTGCCCTGCCCCAAAGCGTCCCCAGCTGGTCCCTGATGCCAGGAGGGCCCTCAGAGTGCCCCCCTTTCCGATCACAGTCCCCTCTGGAAGGATGGAAAGCTGGGTGCTAACAGCCGGGAGGCGGAGCCTTGTGCTCTCCCTGAGCTCGTGGTCCTTGCCCACCTGGGGGGCTGGGAGAGGCCTCGCCCGCCTCACCAGGGGCACGGACACTGCTCACTGTGTGTCGCTCGGAGCAGGATCTGCTGTGGTCCTGGAGGCTGGGCCCAGAGCTGGGGAGCAGCTGCCCAGGCCCCAAGTGAGGAGAAGGGCGGGCGGGGACCAGCCCCATCTCTGCAGTCTCAATCGCCCCTTCACGGCGTCCCTCCTGCTGCACAGGAGGCTCTGGAGAGAGGCCGTCACTCAGCCCTGAGGCCACCAGCTGTGTGACTCCCCGGGGATGACTTCCTCTCTCTGGGCCTCAGCTTTACTCTTAGTTGAAATGGGATCATAGCAGCACTTACAGGCGCCAGGCCCGGTACTTAGAGCCCTTAATGCAGCGCACGTGTTTCTCCACCCAGAGTCCTTTGGAGTGGACGCTATTATTAGCCCCATTTTACTGATGAGTAAACCAAGGCACAGAGATGTGCAGTAACCTCCTCTAGACAGCCCCGCTGGGGAACAGGAGCTGGGGTCGAACTCAGGGTCTGGCCCCAAAGCTGCCGCGGCATCGGGCCGACCTCCTGGGGCCCCGCGCGGCGCAAACGTATCACTGCCCGAGGCTCACCGGACGTCCCAACAGCGCTCAACACCCGCAGAACGGCGGTTCTCAATGGAGGGAGATGGCGTGTGCCTTCCAGGGACACCGGGCAATGTCTGGGGACATTTTTGGGTCGTCACAACAGAGGGTAGGGTACCGCTGGCCTCTTGTGGGTGGGGGCCAGGTTTGCAGCTAAACCCCTGGGGTGCACAGGACGGCCCCGCGGGACTGGAATGGCCCAGCCCTGAACGTCAGCAGCACCCGGGGTGAGAAGCCTGGGCTGCGGCCTAGAAGGCGCCTTCATTAATGTACCACCCATGGGCCTGCCCACCCTGGGCGCTTTCCCCAGCCGGGCCGGGCTGGGCACCGCCGGGCGCCGCGTTCCCCGGGTCCTCCCTGCACCCTCCCAGGGGCACCGAGGGCAGCCTGGGCTGGGCTGGCGGCGATGGGTCGGCGCTCCCCTGGCCTCCACCGCATGGACCCCACCCGCTCCTTACTTGCCAGCAGAGGGTCCAGCACCGTCTCCTCCATTCGCGCACCTCCTGTGCCCCGGCCTCGGGTGGGCGCCGGGTTCCCGCAGCAGGTGGGGTGGGCGCCGGTCCGCGCGACGCCTCTGTGTGGGAATCCTCGCGAGGTGGCCGAGGCGGCTCCCGAGCGAGCGGGGTTTGCGGAGTGAGTCAGCGGGCGAGAGGCTTCGCAGGCAGGTGTTGCCCATGAGCTAATCATTAACGCGCAGCTCTGACGCTTCCCGGGGTCCCGCGTGGCATCTGCCAGCCTTAGCCGTTAGCCGTGGTCCTGCGGGACCCACCCCACCGGGGCTCAGCTCGGCCTGGTTATCTGCAGAGGGGGAGGGCCAGTGCCCGGGACCCTCCCTCCCGCTGGCCACAGGGCTTCCGCTCTGGAAGGGCGGGTGGTTGAAGGAGCGGGGTCCCCTTTCCCAGCCAGCACTAACCCCCTGACCGGCGACGGGCCCTCAGGTCACCCTGCCGTCCTTTCCTAAGCACCTCTTCCGTTCCCCACACTGTGCCAGCTCCGGGATGGGCATCATCTCCTGGAAGACTCTCGCCAGCCTGCGAAAGAGGGCGTGTGTGTCTCCGGGCCACGGGCGATGGGGGCGAGGCCCGGGCAGGTGGCTGTCCAGGGACAGGCCTGTGAGCAGCAGGGGAGGAAAGAGCGGGTCATCGCCTCTCTGGGGGGCCCCGTTTCGCACCTGGCAAGGGAGCCCCGTGGCGCGCAGGGCTGAGGGAAGGGCACGCAGAGACGCGCCGAGCACCGGTCTCCGCGCAGGGCGGGCGCTCGGTGAACGCTGCTGCTTCCCAGGGGCGTCTCCAGGCCAGGGTCCTGGCTGCTCTGCTCACAGCAGGCGCTGGGTGACCGGTTATGTCCGGGGACTTGGCCGAAGCCACAGGGCAGGACGGAGCCTCAAGGCAGGAGGGTCTGACTCCCGATGACCTGCCTTAAACAGAGATGCATGCGGCCCGGGATATCGTTCACCGTCTGGGAAAGTGACCCGCCTTCCTTTAGCGGGGGTCTGACAGCAGCCGTCCCGGGAGTGGCCGCAGGGCTCCGTCCACGTGGGCTCCAGGCCAGCTGAGCTCCCGACATGTCACCGCCGGTGCAGATGACAGCAGAGCCCTGGCTGCGGTGACAGAGCGGCTGCTTGGCATTCACGCGTGTGGCTCTCCTGATTGGAGGGGGGCCTGAGGGCGTGGACAGGAGTGGCAGGTGGGTGAGGGAACGGAGGGAGGCCTCCCCCGGCAGGGTTGGGGGAGGCTCTGAGGGGCAGGGGACTTTGGGGGGTGGCAGGGGGCTTTTGGGGGTGGCAGGGCAGAAAAGCTGAGGGCTGATTGCTGTTGGCCTCCCCAGAAGTCAATTCTGGGCTCAAGCATTTCGTTCTCAAGCTGGTCCCGGCTCCCTCGGCCACTGCGGACCCAGCCCACGTGGCCTCACGTGAATGGAGAGAGGCGAACCGGAGGCTGTCCTTGGAGAGATGCAGCGACGCGGCCAACTCATTCGCTCGCTCCCCCACTTGGCCGTTCACTCATTCGGCGCTTACTCACTCTCCCCTCCAGAAAGCATGCCCCGAGCACCTGGACGACAGAAAGGATGCTCTGGGGTAGACAGCAGAGGTGAAAGTAGCGGGTTCCTGGCCTCGAGCAGTGCCTGGGGCACAGGGCGCAAAGGGCTCGGCGGGCGGGGCGTGCTCGAGAGGCCCACGCCACGGGTGGGACTGCGCCCCCGCGTCCGTCCTGTGCCACCCGGGCCTCATCCCGGGCGCTAAGCGTGGTCTCGGCTGACGGCACCCGTCCCGCCGAATCCCCTGGGTGAGCGTGTTCTTGGCTGCGGGTTGGGGTAGTCCCCGGGCTGGGTGCAAATGCCAGCAAGTTGAAGCTCTGTTTAGGCTTTAAAGCCTCCTAATGGGTTTTCAACATTTACACTTGTCTTATTAACACCAATTGCTGAGACCCGGCCCTGGCAACCGTGCCGGTCATTTTATAAATACTGTCAGCGCGGAAGGTCACCCGCAGTTCTCAGCAGCGCCAACATTCAGGTTTGCAAAATAAAGTTTGAAATACCTTCCCTGGGCAGAAAAAGGTACCTTGCAAATAGAGCTGCGAGGTTTGCCCTTTCAGGGGTGCCTGTTTTCGCTCAGGCCCTGCAATAAAACTTTAGGGGCTCCCCGACCCTTTAAATCACGCGTGTGAACGTTTACAGCCGGGATGTGCCAGGACGCGGGAGGCCCGGGGGCGAGACGGGGTCGCCGCTCAGGCCTGTGTTTGAAGCGTGATGGATGTTGTTTCTGCGAGGACGTGGCAACTGGCTGTGGGCAGAGTTATGGGCGCTGGGAACGGGGAGCCGGGGAGCCCTGCGCCTCTCCCTGTGCCCCTGGAGCGCAGCTCGCGGGGCATAAACAGAAATGTAATATGGCCTTATATGGTCACAGAGCCGAGTCATCACTCGCGAGGCCTCTCTGCCTTCGACTGTGTGAGAAAGGACCAGGCGGCGGAATGCGGGGGCTGCCTGGGCGGGCCCTGCGGGGGCTCCAGGACCCCCATTTGGATGCAGCCCCTGGGGCCTGGTGCTGACAGGCTGCTTATGCCCGGTCAGGGCTGTTGTCCCCGAATCTGGGGCCCCTGGAGAACCCCTGTTTCTTTGCAGTTTCTGTGGAGTCACCCAGGTCTTAAACAGAAGAACCAGTTGTCTGGAAGCGGAGCGGGATGGAGGAATGGGAGGCACCCCCACATTTCAGGGAGGTCAAGAAATGCACCAAACACGGGCGGGAAAGCAAAGCGAGGGGTCCACTGTGGCCACAGTCCCTGGGAGGCCAGGCTTTGGGCTCAGCGCCTGCCACGGGCCCTGACAGAGAAGTGAGGTGGCTCCGGGGCTCATGGAGGAGGGTGGACTGTGGACCATCGGCTTCCATTGGAGGGAGGTTGGCTGGGGTCCTGGGGCTTGAACCCAAGCCCATGACAGCTACACAGAGGACGCCCCTCTCCTCCCAGACAGCCCCGTGAAGTCCTCTTCAGAGCCAGTAGCCTGAGCCTCCTGGCCCAGGGACAGAGCACTCATCCTACCCATCTGGGGGGGGGGCTGGCCTCGTGGGAAGGGTGGCCATCCCCGGAGGGCGTCCTCTCAGTCCCACTCTCCATGCCCGGGCGTCCCTCCCGGGGCTGATCTGAGCTGGACCGGACACTGAGTCACAAGGAAGTGAAAACACAAAGGGGCTGTGACTCAGCGGGTGGCCCAGAGTGGGCAGGAAGCCCCCGTGCACAACCTGGGGGTGGGGTGGGGCCAGGCTGACATTGGAGGACCCTGGGCTGGGGGGCACCAGGCAGGGCCACACAGGCCATGCGGTGGAGTCTGGCATTTTTCAGCTGAAAAGGTGAGTTCTGGGGAGGAAGGTGGCCAGGTCTTGAGCGGCCCTCCAGTGTCACTCTGGGTGCTGCCCGGCTCCCGTCTGCGGGACAGTGCCAGGAGTGCAAAGGTGCCCGGGCAGCCCGTTTCCTGTCCTGGTACCTGCTGCCTCGAACAGGTGAAACTCGGGAAAGAGGCCACCTGGGGTCCCCTGTAGCTCGAGGGGCCATGCCGTGGGCAGGTTTTACTCCCCTACACACAGGTGTCCTCACCTGTTGAATGGAGATGTGATGGGACATCTTCAAGCCCAAGCGAGTGAGAGGCCTTAGGACACGGCTTGTGCAGGGCCGCCCGGTGGGCGGCGGGGCCGGGGGTGCTCTTAGCGCAGACCCCTGCGCCCCCGGCCGCCGCATCCAGAAACCAGCCAGGCGGCCTTGGGGACGGCAAAGGGGGCGGAGGGTAGTTTTCCGTGGGCTTCCCACTGGCCCTTCTATAAATCTCATTTTCTCCTCAGATGTTGACACCAACCTGGCCCATCTGGCCGGTGAGAAAGGTGACACCTGAAGAAGCTAAGCGACTTGGCTGAAGCCACGAGGGCCTGGATCCGGGTCTCCGGGGCCGGCCTCAGCGTCAGGACCCTGGGGGTGTCTGAGCTGGGGAAGCCAAGGCCACCCCCCCAACCCCCGCGACCAGGCTGGGCTCCTTCTGGGTGAGGAGACGAGGCTGGGTCTCCAGAAACATCTTTGGAAAGTTTAACAAATTCCCCTCATTAAACGATTAAGGGGGGGGGACAGGTGCGATGTGAGCATCTGATCTGAGAGTTGTTCCTCCTTCAAAAACCCTTCCGATAGCTGAGAAGAGTGGATTGTGTTCTGCCCATTAACCTTGAGCCCCAGTAACCGCTTTCTGGCACATTACGCGGTTATTTTGCATTGTCGGCAAGAACGCCCGGGGCGGCGGGGTTGGCGGGGTTGGCGGGGTTGGCAGGGTTGGCGGGGTTGGCGGGCGTCCCTCAGGTGTGTTCGTTTGGATCGCAGTGTCTTGTACAGAGAGGCCCGAGAGAACCAGAAGAGTGGTGTCCCCCCCACACCTTCCGCGGCCTGTCCTGCGGGCTGGATTCCTGGGGACATGCACAGGAGGCCTTATTTGGGATTACTGAGCTCCATGGATTTTACGGGCATTGAACCCTTGCTCTCAGGGCCGCGTCTGAGCTTTGGTTTCTGCGGTGGGTGATGGGGGTCTCGTGGGTGGGAGGCTGCGAGTGCCAGGGAGATGCTGGCAAGCCCGGCCACCTTGGGCTGGACTCTGGTCCTTGAGGCCTCAGTATCCTCACCTGCAAGCTAGGGACCATAATGTCCAATACCAGGCGCCACCGTCCTGGGTGCTGCCTTGGTCTTTCTCCGGGCAGCCTGGCCAGATCCTGGCTCCATCACTGACCCCTCCTGCCTCCGTTTCCCCATCTGTAAAGTAGGGTTAATGATAAGGTGCCCCCTTCCTGGGGCGGCTGCGCAGAGGAGTCTGTGGGTATAAGTGCTCAGAGCAGTGGCCGGGGGACGCCTGGGTCAATCAGCCTTGCTGGCCCCCGGGAGGGCTGTGGCGAGGACCGAGGGGCCCGATTGGGAAGGACACAGAGGTGCCTTCCCCAGGCGGGTCCCCCTCTTCACCACACCCCAAGCCGTCCCAAGAGCCAGAGGTGGCTGGAGCTGGCCTCCCTCCAAGTAGGCCGCTGCGGTGCCCGGTGCCAGCCGTGCCTGCAGCCGGCCGGGCCCTCGCCTGTGATGCCAGCGTCCAGGAATGCTCGGCCACAGCCTTCAGGCTCCTCTCCGGGAGCTCATGCATTGCAGCCGAAAAGATAAATAAATGCCGTCAGCTGCGCTCCGGCCGCCTGCCCCGCGGGTGCGGCATCTGCAGGCCCAGGGAGCCACCGGCACACGATGGTGCCGCACAACAGAGCTGACTGCTCCTGTTAAAAATGGGGTGTGAAGGGAGCCCGGCGGGGGGCGGGCCCGGGCACTGGCCTGACCCCACCTGACCCTGGTCTGGTGGGTCTGGGCTCCTACAGGCCCTGGATCATCCCCTCCGTCCTGCACCACCCAGAGCCCTTCGTCTCTCCCTCCTCTCTCCTCTCCTGTCTCTGTCTCTCTGTCTCTCTGTCTCTGTCTCTCTCTCTGTCTCTCTGTCTCTGTATCTCTGTCTCTCTGTCTCTGTCTCTCTGTCTCTGTATCTCTCTCTGTCTCTATCTCTGTCTCTCTGTCTCTGTATCTCTCTCTGTCTCTATCTCTGTCTCTCTGTCTCTGTATCTCTCTCTGTCTCTATCTCTGTCTCTCTGTCTTTGCCTCTCTGTCTCTCTGTCCCTGTCTCTCTGTCTCTTATCTCTGTCCCTGTCTCTCTGTCTCTCTGTCCCTGTCTCTCTGTCTCTCTGTCTCCCTGTCTCTGTCTCTCTGTTCCTATCTTTGTCTCTCTCCCCGGTCCACTCTCGGCTACACCGAGACTCCCGGAGGCCTGGGCGCAGCAGGCTCCGCGGCCCTCCCCTTGGCCACTGGCCGCGACAGCTGGTGCAGAGAGAACAGGAGACTGGGGGAAGTTGAAACACCTCCCGACGGTCCGCAGGGGTTTGGATAAAGGCAGATTTGAATTAAAATGAGCCCCGACTAGGTTGAGAAGCCTTGACGTTAGAAAGAAAAAAAGGGGAGACGTTAAATTAAATCTGTGCCCCTAATTTTACCTCATTAACCAAGAACGCATCATTCCGGGGGCTTTGACCTAGATGGGATCCAAGGGAGCTCGTATTCGAGAAAAGCCAGTGACAGAGCCCAGGCCCAGGGCTCCAGGAGACGGAGGGAAGAACTCCTGTGTCAGAGTGGTGACCCCACAGTCACGCAGAGCCCGAGCTTGGGACCCCGCGGTCACATGGAGCCCGCACTTGAGGGGCTCAGGGTTGGGCAACGCTCTGACAGTTCTTAATTGTATCTTTGAACTCGCGTTTGGAGGAGGAGGCGCGGGCTCAGGGGGCGGGCGGAGGCGCTGGGAGCCAGGTGCCGCGAGTTTCGAGTACACGCGAACGCCCGAGCTCCGAGGCACCGCGACGTGGGGTTCAGCAGAGTATGGGGGCGCCTCCAAACGGAGCAAGTGGACCTCCCAGCCCCCGGGGGGCGCAGTCTCAGAGAAGGCACCGCCCTGCGAGGAGCCACCCCCTCCCCGTCCTTCCCACCCGGGTCCTGTGTCATCGGGACCCTGGCGATGGGAAAGAAAGGGGAAGAAGTGACAGAACGCGGCGGAGACAGGTGTGCGATGTCCCCGCTGCTCTCGTAACAACAGAAGCGCACCTGCATGTCCCTTCTCAGGGACGCGGGCCCACGGCGCCTTGCTATCCCTGCCCGGGTTGTCCTCTAAGGACCTGCCTCCCGCTCTGCTCCAGGAGGGGTTTGGTTGCTTGAGTCACCTGGGAGTCCCCGGAGGACGCCTGGCCCTCGGCCGCGGGGCTGCTGTCCTTTAGCAAGTCTGGCCTGACCTCGCCTTGGCCTCGCCGGGCTGCACAGGAGAGCTGCCCCCGGGGCCGGGCCCGTGCAGGCGTCCTGCACCCGCAGAGCAGCACTTGGCTTGCCCCAGGCCCTTCCCACCATTGACGCGACAGGCCACTGAGGCCCGCACCCTTGGGGGACAAGGAATCCCCCTCCCGAGTCCCAGGTCAGTGGGGGGGCAGAAACGCTCTGGTGCCCCACAGAGTCACCCCTCGCCAGCCGGCGCCCTGAGGAGCTGGCCTACCCGGGTGGCACGTGGCCCCGTGGCCTTGCCCTGGCTTCCAGTCGGGTTGACCAAGAGAAAGCCTGGCAGGGGACCAAGAGGTTGAGGGATTTGCCGCCGGGTCCTTCCCTGCAGTGGCCGAGTTCCTCTACCTGAGGGGCAGTGCCATCGGTGGCCTGTCCTGCAGCCAAAGCTTCAGCCTGTTTGGTGACGCCCTCCCCTGACCCCTTCATTCTGGAGACAGATGGGCTGCCAGCCCCGGGGACCCTGGGCACTCTCCATCATTAGTTTCTCTTTTCTCTGTTCACACCTTGAAAACTGATCCAATTCATTAAATGCTCGGACCCCCTTCTGAGGGTGTCATCTCTCCTCATTCAAGCTTTTCTGGGGAGGCCTCAGCCCTCGAAGAGGCCGCTCTGCTCCGGGCCGGGCGGTGCAGGCTATGAATGGGCTCTTTCTCTGTTTAAAATTGTCCTGCGTTGCGGCCACTCCCTGTCCTGAGGACACACCAGCCTCCCTCCGCTCTGTTCAGTGAGTCAGCCCTGTAGCTGGGGGGGGCCGCATGCCGGCCCTCTGTCCCTGCCCTCCAGCAGGGCGGTCTTGGAGGTTCCAGCCCCTCCCTGTCCCGGTCTTTGCTCCCTAGGTACACCTGGTGACTCAGGGCCCCCTGACAAGCAGGCCCGGACGTGAACCTGTGTCCTCCTGTTTGACTCCAGGTGGGGCTCAGATCTACAGGGAGAGCCCAGGGCTTGGAGACGGGGTGAGGGGCAGGGCTGGGGGACAGCTCTCCTTACCCTCCGCTCACAGACATGGAGAGGGGCAAGTCAGGGGGCCTTTCCCCACCCCGATTGCCCAAAGGGCAGTGTGTGCGGGGTGCTCGCTGAGGTTCTTTCTCAGCTCAGAATCCCTGCTCAGCCCACCGTGAGGGGACCTGCAGCCCCGCCCGGGGGCCCGCCCTGGCTGCGGATTGGAATCACCTGGAGAGTTTTTAGAAGTAGAGGTGCCAGTGCCGTCCAAGGTCATACAGAACCAGGCTCACAAGGGATTTCAAGGAAACACCCGAGGGCCTGGGCATGTGGCCTGGGTGGGGCCGGTCAGCTCTGGCAGGACCGTAGGATGGGCCAAGACGGGGCAGCCGCCCTGTGCCAGGAACACCTGAGTCACCTGGGATGGTTTTACTCAGAAGCACAAGGTGAGGCCTGCGGTGTTTCCATGAACTGTAACACTTGGGGCGTCCGGGACTGGGGTTTCCAAATGTTCTGACATGTTCTGGAATGGGCTGTGTGCCTGGATGGGACCACAGACCACTTTCGGTTTTCACCTGTTTTGTTTTTATAGCTGCAGAAAATGCGGAAATGCTGGAATTGATGGGTTGGGAACCCCTTGTCCATGTTGCGGGGCTCTGCCTTAGGTGGTTGCAAGCCATTTCTGCATCCACTCACCCACCAATCTTACCATCCATCCATCCATCCATCCATGCACCCATCCACCCACCCATTTGTCTATCCACCTATCCACCTACCTGCCCACCCACATATCCATCCATCTGTCCATCCTACCTCTGCCCATCCATCTATCCATCCAACTTTCCTCCCTCCCTCCCATCCAGTAAGTAGTTGCTGAGCACCTGCCATCTCTACTCTCCCTGAGTGGGGTCCGCTGGGAAGTGGGTCTCTCCCGATTGAGGCCCCTCGGCGCCTCCTACAGTCATGGGCAGTAACCCAGCCTCACCGGGAGGCCCAGCTCTCTAAGTTGTGCTCAGTCCAGGTTCAATACGTTAAGGCAGGTGAGTGGAGCCAGCTTGATTCCAGGTAGGAGATGACCCCTGAGGTCGGGGGGAAGGAGGCGGGGTTGCACTGAGGAAGGTGGCTCCGTTTTGCGCCAGGGGCTCCTGCCCTCTAGCCCAGGAGCAGGAAGCCCCACAGAGAGCAGGCAGGGGTCCTAAGAGTGTATTATTCCCCTGGGGCCTGGGGGTACAGTCTTCTCCCGGCCCCAGGCCCCTCTGACCAGAGGAGGCCAGACCCAAAGCCCTGCCCCCAGCACCTGGCTGGTGCTGACCTGGGCCACCCAAGCCCTGGAGGGCGGCAGCCTGTCACGAAGCTCCACTGTGAGTGCTCATTCTGATCACTGGGCCTCTGCCTCAGTTTCCCTCAGCGACCCAGCCCCTTCTTCAAGGGTGCCCTATGGGGAGCAAGGTTCTTGAGTCTTTTGGTGACAAGCCCAGAGCTGTGAGATCAGGACAGTGAGAGGAGCCCGGAGTGGCCTCGGAGGACGTCCCTGAGCCTCTCGGCGGGAGTCTTCCGCTGCTGCTCCTCTCCAGGGCCCAGCCTGGAGCGGGTCCCAGCACCGGCTTCCGGGCCTGGCCTGGGTCAGTCCCTGTAACAGCCTCCCCGGGGGACCTGCACTGCGGGAGGGGCGGCGTGGGAACCGGTGGGCAGCCGCAGGGCCTGTTCCGATGCAGACCCCCTTTCCCTCTGGCCTGGCCCCCGGGGGAGGAGGGAGGGAAGCCTGGCAGAGCAATGTTCTGTCCCCAACGTTTTCCGCGTGTGCCATGGGATCAGCCAGTCCCCACAGCCACTCAGGCCCCCCAGGCCCCACGCAGTAGGAATTCCACACTCAGAGTTATTCTCTAACAGGGTCCCTTCAGGGCTCTGCCTCCCGCCTGCCAGGCCGGGGTCACCTGACCTCCACAGGGTCTCAGCGGTGATGAGCTTGTGCTGTGTCCTTGGGGCCAGCAGTGGCCTGTCCTTATAGGCTCAGGGCTCATCCTCAGCACCTTGGACCTCTGGGACCCTCCAGCCTGCTGATCGGTCCCCATACTCCAACACCGGCCTATGGGGGTCTCTATGGGTCACCAGCAGGCGATGCCTAGAGGAATATTTGGCTGCCAAACCTGGGAGTGGGAGCGCTATTGGCATCTAGCAGGTGAAGGCCAGGGAGGCTGCTCAGCACCCTGCAGGACGCAGGACAGCCCTCTCCCCGTCCCTGCAGCAAAAAATGTTCTGGCCTCAAACATCAGTAGCGCTCAGTGAGTAGCAAAAACCTCAGTGGTGGGTTGATCTTGGGGTCCCTGTGGTCCCCGTGGTCCTGGCACTCACTCTGGCCCCTCTGGGCCGAGGGCACTGGCCCACAGTTTGTTTTTAACTGATTTCAGAGAGAGGAAGGGAGAGGGAGAGAGACAGAAACATCAATGAGAGAGTCATCCATCGGCTGCCTCCTGCATGCCTCCTACTGGGGACCAAGCCCACAACCCAGGCATGTGGCCTGTCTGGGAATTGAACCTGTGACCTTGTGGTTCCCAGGTCGACACTCAACCACTGAGCCACACTAGCTGGGCTGACCCACTGTTTTCCTGTCTTCCCAAAGATTTGCTGTGGGCCCCGAGCTGCACTGTTGGAACACAAAGGAGAGTGAAACCAAAACACGGGCAGGGACAGGACGTGCCAGGAGGGACAGAGCCGAGCACAGGGTAGTTCCAGCTCAGCGTGATCCCTGCTCCCAGGGGGTGATGGGGCAGCTTCCCCAGCAAGGCGTTGGATCTGCCCCATGGCCATGGCTTTGGGGTGGACCAGGACAAACCGGCCAAAGGGCATCGCACATGCAAAGGGCCTGAGGAGTGACCCCTTGAGGGGTTAACACCACCTGTCTGAGCTGAGAAGACAGGAAGAGGGAAAGCCCTCCCCCCCCCCCCCCCCCGCCAGGGTCTTGGGATCAGGCCCAGCCTGGGAGCCCGCGACTGCTCCATTAGACACCCTCGGCCCTCCTGGGTGTCCCGGGTCCCCAGTCCACATCCATCCTGTCTTGTCGCTTCACTGACTTGGGGAAAGAATGCTGACAGCAGCCAGGCCATGAGCACGGGCTCAGGAAGTGAAAGAAAGGGCAAATGCTGGGATCAGTGCCCCGGCGGTGCGCAGAGGACCCCCCCATTCCCGCACGGCGGCCGGAAGCCCGGCCCGGGCCGCGTGCACTAACAAGCCTTGGAGTCGGCCCAGCTCCCAGGACTGAGTGACAGGGTCACAGCACGCGGGACGCGGCACAGCGGCCGACCCTGGCGGTCAGGAGTCTGTGCCCAGCCACGTGTCCCCGCGGCCCCAGCAGGCGGGCACCGGGAGGCCGGGCACTGGTCCTCGCAGGTCTGCGCACTTTCTCTGCCCCTGCCGCACGGCGGGTCCTCACACTTGGCGACGAACTTCCCGGCGGAGATAATATCCTAGCAACCTCGGAGCCGACGGCCGGAGGGAGCCGCGGGGCTGTTCACACTGCGCCGCGGTTCAGACAGCTTCCCAAAGCCTGTCCCGGGCGCGGGGCTAGGAGCCGGCGGCTGACTTCCGAGGGCTGTGAACTCCAGGCTTTCGACAGCCCCTGGCGCTGGGAGGCTGCCGGGCGGGCAGTCTGGGCCCCGGGGCTGCGGGCGCCAGCTCACGGCTGCTGGTCCCTCGCGGGAAGCATGCGTGTCTGGGGTGGGGCCGGGACGCCCGGGGCGGGTGAGGAGTGAAGGGCTCCGTGGGCAAGAGGAGGGCGTGTGCTTTTACTAACGACCACGGTTGACATCGTGGCGACTGTTCCTTTACTGTTATTGGTATTTGGAGAGATCCAGGCCTAGTGCAGAAAAAACACCCCATAAATAAATAAAAAAGGAAAGAACGAGCTCCCAGAAGAGGCTCCCGGGCCACCACCAGCACGAGCCTCTCAGGGGCGGCTGGTGGCCCTCGGACTCCCCTTTCCCGCCTGGCCTGGCAGACGGGCGGCGTTCGAGATGGTCCCTGAGTAGCTAGGACGAGCCCGAGACGAGCTTAGATGGACCTGTACCACGAGCCAGCGCTAAAGCACCGTCATTTTAAGCCACTCCGATCCGGGGGCTGCTTTGTTACTGCGGCACAGCCTACCCTGCACCGACTCGTCCAAGTTCTTGTGGATTTGTAAAAGCATTTTATTCGTCGAGGAGATTAGCTCTTAATCTACGGCACGAATGACAAGGGGGTTATAGTTATTTCTTGGCACTGGGCTGTCTTTGCCATTCGAAGATTAAAGTTTTTGCAAAGTCTGGTTTAACCATGTTTCTCTCGTGGATTTGCGTGTGTGCGTAGGAAGGCCTTGACTTCTCCAAAAAGTTTTTCGTTTTTTTTTTTAATTCTTTCTGTTTTCTTTTCATTTTATGGCTTTATGGAGGGATCACTCATATACCATAAGATCTGCCCGTTTAAAGTGTATACTCAGAGTTGTACAAAGTAACCACAACCGAATTTTAGTGTATTTTCACCATCTCGAGGAGAAACCTGGCCCCAATTAGTGGTCATCTCCTGTCCCTACCCGCCCCGGCCGGGCAAGGGCCGGTCTGCCGGCCGGTCCCGGGCCGAGTGTCGGGTCAGATGCCGTCGTGTGGCCCGAGCTGTCCCCCGACCGGTGTCCTCCGCCCGGCGCAGCTCCGAGCCTCACGCAGGCTGCAGCGGGAGGGGCGCTCGCGTCCTCTCCGTGGCTGAGGGTCCCGCTTCCTCGGCTGAGGGACGTTTGGGTTGCTTCTGATCCGGGGCTGCCGTGAATAGCGTGTTATCTGTTAATCGCCTGTCGACACTCCTCCATTTGTGTTTTCTTACCGGCGTCTGTGTGGGAGCACGTGCGACCCCTTTCGTCTTAATTTCGCTCATTTTCCTGCATTTTCCCTCCAAAGAGCTTGCTCGGCCACCCCTTTCCTGGAACAGGCCACTCGGAGGCTCACTCGGCCTCGCCTGGCCCGAGGTCCTTTGCCCCCCCCCCCCCCCATCTTATCCCTGCATCGGCTCTCGCGGCCCCACTCACTCCCCGGCCGCGGTGCGGGGAATGCGCCGGAAGGGGCGAGGGCGCCCAGCTGTTGCAAGGGTCTGGGGGCCAGACCGTGGCCGACCCCAGGAAGCGGGGAGTGGGAGGGCTGAGCAGTGGGGGGAGTCTGAGAGCTGCTGGGATCGGCGGGACCCGGGGGTCAGGGCACACATTTCCCCGCTTCTCGCTCTAACACTCCTCCCAGGGGCACAGGAATCGGGCAGAGCTACGAGGCCCACGGCGGGCTTGAAATGTTTATTCACAAGCTATCAACTCTGCCTTACACCTCTTGTCTGGTCTCTGCAAAACCCTGCGTGAGAAAGGAGACCCGGCTCAGAGGCCGCAGTGAGGGCTATTAAGCAGCCGGAGGGGCCAGGCCCCCAGCTGGCCCTGCTCCTGCCCCGGTGGGGCCTGGACCAGCCGCGCGGACCCAGGGGCTGACCTGGGAGGGCTGGTGGCCAGAGCCCACCTTCCCCAGGATGCTAAAAGAAAGGAAAATCTAGAAAAACCCAGTTCTCTCCAGGTGCGTTTTGTGTTGTCTAGTTTTCTGTTTGTTTAGTTTTTTTTGGTGTTTTTTTTTGCATTGTCTCTTTTTGAAAATAGAGTGTTTTGGTGAGAGGGGACCCCAAAGACCACCTTAGTCCCCTGGCCTTCAAGCTGCTCAGCACAGGGGGGACACGGGGGAGCCAGCGGAGGTCTCCCCAGTGCCTGCAAGCCCAGGTTCATCTGCGTCCCACACATCCCTGCCCCCTGAAGGCAGGCACAGCATCTCGGGCAGGGGTCCCGTCCCCGGTGTGAAGGTTTTACTCGTCTAAATTCAGCCACGAGGTCGAGCCCATCCCATGCCAATGCCTCCTGAGACTCTGAGGCCCTGAGAGCCGGAGCAGCGGGGGGGGGGGGGGGCTCCAGCCGCCGGGACGCAGGGGTCTCCTACAGGCCCCGGGCCCCAGGCCAGCGCCAGCTTCCTCCAGCCCGCTCTTGGCTCCACTGCCCCTTGGTCACTGGGCGCAGCGGGTCTGACCCAGCCAGCGTCTGGGCATCGGGGAGAAGGCGCGCCAAGCGTCGGGCAGCCAGGCGCAGAAGCAAGTACAGATCAGAGAAGAGAGGTCCCGAGTACGGGGCGCTGGGACCCACGGGCACACGTGCGTGGCCATCTCCTGGGCGCCGCCCTGTGCCGGCGCCCACAGCTGCAGCTCGGGGTCTGCGGCGGCTGGGAGGCCGGGAAAGATGGTGGGTGAAGGGCCCGCGAGCCCCGCGAGGTGGGCAGCGACAGTTCCCCTCAGGTCACACCCACACGCACCCCGAAACCCCGAGGGAGCCACAGGGTGAGCGCGACCCCACCGTGGCGCCCGCCCCCCTCCCAGGCGTGGGGAGCAGTGTGTGTCCGCGGCCAGCTCCTAAATCCCTTAATCTTCTTATTCCTCATGGGAAGGCTCCAGGCATTCTTTCATATAAGAAAAGAAAGAAACCTGACAAGTTCCTTAAACAGCATTCTCTCTTTTAACCCCTGATTGCCGGTAGGATTGTTTCCCGCTGGGGCCACTGACGGGCCCTCCCGGGTGTTGAGGATGTGAGGCTGGGGCGACGGAGCGCAGGTGCCTGTGACTAGAGCCCCGGCACACGCCTGGCCCCTGGTGTGGGGACAGAGGACAATGTGGGGACCGAGGGCAGAAGGTGCCTCCGATGGGCACCCGCTGGGAGGCGGCTCTCAGGGCCCCACCTTAGTCACGCTGATGCGGAAGGTCAGGTGCGGGAGCTGAGCCCCCGGAGGCTCTAGCCGGTGCCCCCGGGGATCTGACTCAGTCTGTCCCCGGCCTGGCACTGGGGAAGCCGGGCTGCAGGGGACCAGGGGGCAAGACAGATACAGCCCGGTCCCTGGGAAAGTTGGCCACCTGGAGGGGAGGGTAAGAGATGGGCCCCAGTGGGAAACGTCACCCCAGGACCGAGGCAGCGACGTGCGGACGCTGCGAGCCCGGCTGCTTTCACTGGGCCTGGTGGTTTCCCGGGTCCTCGCTCAGTGCTCTGAGCTCCTTGGGGCCGGGGAGGAGCTCGGAGACCCAGCCCCCCTGCCTCCTGCCACCCGCCCCCAGGTGAGCATGGGGACAGGAAACCTCAGATGCATCTCGGATGTGCCAGCCGTGAGCTGAGCCGCGGGGGGGGCCTCCACCTCCGTCTTGTCCACGGGTCCAGGAGGCCAGGCAGCTGCCAGCAATCGGCCTTTTACAAATGACCGCGTTGGGACTTGGTTAGAAAGCGATGTTGGGTAGAAGCTCCAGGCCCTGCTTGTCCTTTCTATTTATTTCCTCCTGAAACTGGGCCCCTGGGCTGGGCAGCCGGCTTGTGGGATGTGGGGGACCATCTTCCCACCAGATGGGGCGCTGGGACTTTAACCAAAGCCAGGCTGTGTTCCTGGGGCCCTGGGAGCCCAGAGACAAAGCTAGAGGAGGGCCACACCTCCATGATGTCCCCTGGAGGGGGCACATCCCCTCCCTACCCGGCTCCTTTCCTTCTAGGATCCAGCCTGCCCTGCGGGGCCCTTGAGTCCCACAGACCTGGGCCAGGCAGGATGTCCCAGCTGACCCCCCCCCCCCGTTGTTTTCCTGTGTTGGGAGGACCATGGGGGATCGGCAGTGGGACAGGCGGCCTCCTGGAGCCTGGAGACCCCAGGATTGGGGGAAATCTGCGGCAGGAGCATCTTCCCGCCCCGCTCTTCCCAGGGGTGTGGATGGGCCACAGGTTCCAGCCAGTGGAGAGGTGTGACCCCCCCACTGGTGGAAGGAGGAAGGCATTTATCATCACAGAAGGATCTGGCCGCTGGTGTGTTTATCGAGAGGAAGGAAATGAATGCTTTTCATCTCTTCCTGGCGGCGTCTGGCCGATCTGCCAGCCGGGATTTTAAATAGCATGTTGCGCGTCTATCAGGACCTGTTTTGTGTCTCTGCGGAGCCCTGGGCTCATCGCTCCCTGGTGTCGCGCTTTATTGCTCCTTCCTCTGTTAAGTAAACTCTGTCATACGTTTACTTCTTGCTGGAGCTGAGTTTAGAAGTCTGTCCCGGCAACATGGGCCAGCAGGCAAGGCTCTGTCCTTGGCTGGTGTCCACAGTGGACTACCCAGGACATCTGGGCCTGAGGGGTGCAGCTGGGAGGCCCCTAACCTTCCAGATTTCCATGCCAGGGAATAAGTAGTAGAGTCTCACCTGCCAACTGGCATGGAGATCGCTAGAGCGGGATTGCCCAAACCAGCAGCCCACGCCAGTCTGTTCACTGCTGGCCAACAGGCTCATGCAGCTGAGAGTGCCGTCCAAATGAGCTGCTATGGCATCTGCACCCCCAGTCTCCCCCAAGGCAAAGTGACCCAGGGGTGAGACCATAGGGCAAGCAACCTTCCTTCCATCCATCCATTTGTCCATCTATCCATCCATCTACCTGTCCATCCACCCATTTATCTATTCTTCCATCCATCCATCATCCACTCATCCATCCATCCATTCTTCCATCCATCCATCATCCATCATCCACTCATCCACTCATCCATCCATCATCCATCCATCCATCCATCCATCCATCCATCCATCCATCCATCATCCATCCATTCATCATCCACTCATCCATCCATCCATCATCCATCCATCCATCCATCCATCCATCATCCATCCATCCATCCATCCATCCATCATCCACTCATCCATCCATCCATCCATCCATCATCCATCCATCCATCATCCACCTATCATCCACCCATCCATCCACCCATCATCCATCCATCCATCCACCCATCATCCATCTGTCCATCCACCCATCATCCATCCATCCATCATCCATCCATCCACTCATCCATCCATCCATCCATCCATCCATCCACCCATCATCCATCATCCATCCACCCATCATCCATCCATCCATCATCCATCCATTCATCATCCACTCATCCATCCATCATCCATCCATCCATCATCCATCCATCCATCCATCCATCCATCCATCCATCCATCCATCATCCACTCATCCATCCATCCATCCATCATCCATCCATCCATCATCCACCTATCATCCATCCATCATCCATCCATCCACCCACCCATCATCCATCCACCCATCCATCCACCCATCATCCATCCATCCATCCACCCATCATCCATCTGTCCATCCACCCATCATCCATCCATCCATCATCCATCCATCCACTCATCCATCCATCCATCCACCCATCATCCATCCACCCATCCATCCACCCATCATCCATCCATCCATCCACCCATCATCCATCTGTCCATCCACCCATCATCCATCCATCCATCATCCATCCATCCACTCATCCATCCATCCACCCATCATCCATCATCCATCCACCCATCATCCATCCATCCATCTATCCATCCATTCATCATCCATCCATCCATCCATCATCCATCCACCCATCCATCCATTCATCCATCATCCATCCATCCATCCATCCATCCATCCATCCATCATCCATCCATCCATCATCCATCCATCCATCCATCCATCATCCATCCATCCATCCATCCATCCATCCATCCATCCATCCATCCATCCACCCATCATCCATCCACCATCCATCATCCACTCATCCATCCATTATCCATCAATCAATCCATCCACCCATCCATCCATCCACTCATGGAGGCACTATCATTTCAGATGTCTCCATGGGCTGGACACCTCACAGGCCCAAGGGAACGATGCCCCAGGGCCCCTCTTGGCTGTGGGGAGAGGGGGCCTCAGTCTCAGATGGTGATAAGGGGTTGGGGTAGCTGTGGGGCAGCCCCAGGCTGTGCCTGGGAGGGAGGGTGTGCGCATTCTGCTGCAGCTCTCAGGAACCATGGCTTTGATGGGTTTCTTCCCTGCTCTCTCCAGAGCTTAAGACCAGTAGGGCTCAGGGCACCCAGAGCCCTTTGGGGTCTCAGGCCAGGCTCCCCACTAAGCCTGAGGGCCTCTTGTGGGGAAAGTGTCAGGCCTGGGTCCGCCTTTTGTCACCCACCTCTCTGACTCCCACGGGCCATGCCCAGCAGCCTCGGGTCCCCTGGGCCTTCTGGTGGCCATGTTTCCAGAACCAGCCCAAGGGCACTGTTCCTGGGTGTTTTTCTTGGGCCACGTTCTGCTGGTTCTCAGGTCCTACATCTGCTGCTGCTCAGGGCCCAGTGCACCCCTGCCTGGGGGCCATGGGGCTTTGGGGGCTCTGAAGGGTCAGGAGCTGTGCCCTGAGCCACCAGCTGGCCTGAGACCCCCCTCTCAGAGAAATGGGGTGGGGGAGGGTGACAGCTGATGAACCCAAACAGGAGACACTGAGGGCAAGGGCCAATAGCAGTGCCACTCACCGTGAATCGCCTTCCACCCGCCCCCAGGGGCACTGAGCCCAAACCAGGCCTCGGAATAAAGACGCAGCTTTCCAAGCCCCACTATCTGGAAAGAATTGCTCCAAGGGCGTGGGGACGTGTCACCTACTTCCTGTCCCACCCACCAACTCTGTCCTGGGCACGCCCGGAGCTCTCCAGCCTTTGCCATGCGGTGCCCTGCGCCCCCCGGAGTGTGCTGTCCCTGCCCTGCCTGTGGCTGGTTCCACCCGTCAGGGAGTCCGGGTCCCAGGCATGTGCCAGCTTGCGGGGGCCTTGAGGAGGCTCCATGGAAGCTGGGGGTGACTGCAGAAGGACCCCAGGCAGGAGGACTCACCCTGAGTCAGGAGGACGCAGCAAGGAGCCTGCAGGGGTCCATGGCGGGGGTGACTCCTGGGGCAGCTGGTGACAACACAGAGGACCCCGCCCCGGAATGCTGGGGGAGTGTTGTGTGTATGTGTACATGCGTGTGTGTACATGCATGTGTGTTTACATGCAAGTGTGTGCGCACATGCAAGCAGGTGTGCATGTATGTGTGTGGGTGCATTTGTGTTAGTGTGTGCACACGTCATGAGTGCTCATGAACTGTGTGCATGTGAGTGAGCAGTGTGTGCACACGTGTGTAAATGTGAGTGGATCTGTATGTGCATGTATGTGTGTCTCTGTGTGTATGTGCACTGGTGTGAGTGTGTGTGAGTTCTGTTTGTGTGTGCACACGTGTGTTAGTACGCTGTGTCTGCGTGTGTGCACATGTGAGTGCACGTGTCTGTGGAAGCACCAGGCAGCCATGCCATGTGGAGTGAAGTAGCCTTGAGGCCAAATGGGGCGCAGGCGTTGTCCCCCTCCCAGGTTCCACCATTGGGGCCTCCCAGTAATCTGGGCAGGGACAGGAGTAAAGGGGGACAGTGGCCTCGGGGAGGAGGGAAACCAGGGGTCTGGGGAGGAGGCGAGTCACGGAGGGTTGGCAGAAGCATATTGGTGGGACTTCACAGCAGGACCCAGGCTGGAGGACGGGCCGCCACGGCCTTTCATCGGGGCTTCATCCTGGGAGCCCCTCCTCAGGTTTGTAGGAACGGGAAGTGGGGTCTGGAAGGGGCCAGGCCCATGCTCACGGCTCAGCGGTAACCCCGGTGAACCCCTGCCAGGAGCAAGGCGGGTGCGTGGGACCAGCAGATGCCCTGGAGGTGAGACCGATGCCGCCCCCTGGTGGGGGCTCGCCCCCCCCCCCCCCCCCCCCCCGCAGCCCGTAATTTAAAATTCCCCATTCACAACTTCGCAGCAACCCCCCGAGGCTTTGATAGAAGATGCGACGCGTATACACCAGGCCTTCCAGTGAGGCTGAAGGGTCCAGCGGCCTCACACTGGGGGACAGAGAGGTGGGGACAACACTGCTATCTATTCCCCCTCACCCTCTGAGGCGGGGCTGTGGGGCAGGCTCTGCTGATAGCTAACAGGATCCAGACTTCACCCCCAACCTCTCCACCTGACCCCACTGTCCACTCTGCACACGTCATAGCAGGGAAACTGAGGCTCACGGGGAGGGCCGGCCGTCCCAATCACCAGCATGGGGCGTTTGCCTTGCCCCTAAGCTGTTAATCCCAGTGCTCAGGACCCTGAGAAGCTGGAGACTGAGCAGACGTCTGGTGCTGGCCATCTCACGGGGTGGGGGACACACTCCGTGGGGGCAGAGAGCACTCCCTACAGCAGAAAGCCCAGGGCCAGGGCCGCGGCCTTGCTGAGCTGTTTCTGCCGAGATCAGGAGCCCCGGGGCCTGCCTGCCCCGGCGGGGGCCTGGATAGACGGCCTCGGGAGGGCAAGGCCGGCATGCAGTCGGTGCTCATTTCTAATAAGTCCCTTGGGCGCCAACCGTGTGCCAGGTCTGTGACCCCAAAGCTGTCCATAGCTTAGTCCCAGAACCTGCAAATACGTGGCCTTACGCGGGGAGGGCTTTGCCGGTGGGATGGAGTTAAGGATCCTGAGATGGGAAGTCGTCTCGATTTTCTGGGTGGGCCCCGTGTCATCACGAGGTCCTCGTAAGAGGGAGGCAGGAGGGTCTGAATCAGAGAAGAGATGTGACCGCGGAACAGAGGCCAGGGCAAGAGGGAGTGACCTGAAGACACCGCAGTGCTGGTGTTGAAGACGGGGGACAGGGCCACTAGCCAACAAATGTGGGCGTCCGGAATGGATTTCCGCCTGAGCCCCAGGGGGAAGCGGCCTGTGAGCCTGGATGCTGGTCCGTGAGACTTCTGCCCTCCAGCTGGTAGAGGGTAAATCCGTGGCGTTTCAAGCCGGTAAATTTGTGGTTGTTTCTGTCAGCAGATAGGAAACCAACACAGGTCCCATCTAGGATGTGGTTTAGTGTCCTCTAAATGAGACAGGGCACGTGGGGCTGATTCCACGGCGTCACATCATCCCCCACCCCGTCCAGAGGACTCCGGCCCGCTTTGCGCAGGCCCCAACGCTGAGGTGCGGCGACCCTGGGGGAACCGAAGCAGCCTCAGTTTCCCCGGGAAGTGGGCAGCTGCTCCCACTCTCGTCCGCCTGGCTGCCCGAGGACGGACGGAGGCTAGGGGCTGAGGGCTGGGACTTAGAGCTCAGAGCCCCCAAAGGGCTGTCGCTATTGACACGGCCTCGCCCCGGCCCCGCCTGCTCCTGCCCCTGAGCCTGCCAAGAGCGACCCAGCGGGAAATAATAGAACGTTCCTTTTGGCCGTGTTTCCTCCTATTTTTAAACCATTTCCTTTTTTCCCATCACTTTTTGCACGTTGAAAAGGGGCCGGGAGCGATGCCCCCCAGCCTGTTCTGACATTCTCGCGGGTGGCACAGGATCCTGGCCCTGCACACCAAGCCCCACTTTACGGAGGGGAACACTGAGGCCCAGAGCGGAAGGGACTCGGCCAGCGTCACTGGGCTGCTGAGGCTGCAGGGGCTGTGTCCAGACCCGGTGCCCCGAAGCCGGCGGCGGGCTGTTTCCCGCGACGCCATGCTGCCCCCTGGAGGCGAGTCTGGTTTTCCAGGCGGTGCCAAGCCGCCCGGAGCTGAGCGGCTCCTCTGAGCATCGCTCCTCTGCTCCCCCGTCAGATGCAGAGCCAGGCCCAACGTGATGGGTTACTCAGGGAGCAGACTGCGTTGCTTGGACATAGCCGGTCACAATGTGGGGTGACTGGGAGCTGGCTCCCCTCTGTGGAGGGAGCGGGGAGTGAACAGAGTGACAGCCCAGGAGTCTGGGAACTGGGCGGCAATTTTCATATGGGGCTTAAAAATGTAACACTGGGCGCTTTGTGTCTTTGCTTAATGAAAACGTGTTGAGTCTCCTACCATGTGCAGGGCCTGGAGACAGAGCAGAGAGTGGCCTTCCAGCAGTGGGAAGGACGCCAGTGACATTGTCATGGAGACTGAGACACAGAGGGTGGTCCTGAAGCTAAGACCAGCTCTGGGGGAGAAGTTTCCAGGCAGACGGAACAGCACGTGCAAAGGTCCTGAGGCGGGAAATAGCCCACGATGTTCGAGGGCCAGCAGGAGAGTGTGCGTGGCCGGTGAGGGCGGGGGCACGTCTCAGGGCTGTGAGGTCCGGAGGGGGGGGGGGGGTTGGAGGCCCGGTGAAAAGTGGGCAGTGGGTGGGGCTCCACAGGGTGTGGCCATGCGTCTAGAGCACAAGGCTGTGGACCTGCATCGGCCTAAAGGTCTGGGGAGAACAGAAAGGAAGAGGCGCAGAGAGCGGGAGGAACTTCGGACTCAAGGTCAGGCACCAGTGTCCCCGAAACAACCTCGGCTCCCACGCACTTGCCACGCCCAGGCCCCGGCCCGAGCGCTTTGCCTGTTACCCCACGGAATCTACAACAGCCCTGGGGCGGGTACGGTTCCTTACAGATGGGGAAACTGAGGCACAGAGAGTTAGCCGATTGGCCCAAGTCCCGAAGCGGGTGGTGCCGGCGGTCCAGGTGGAGGGCTGTGTTCTCTCAGGTGCCGGGCGGCGCCTCTCCAGGGCCCGAGCCCCTCGCTCCCTGCCCCCTCCCTGCCCTGGCTTCGCCCCCAGCCCTGGGCCCCAGCTACTCACAACCTCAGCTCAGTTCTGTCTTCTTGTTCTAGACATTTGGGGACTTGGGCTCCCCAGGGCAGAGAAAAAGCGGGTCCAATGTTTGATGACATATTTTTGTACTGTGTCTTCCCTCGGAGATGCTTAGGTTCCTGAGGGCAGAGACTCGGTCCCCAAGGGTAGGAACCGTGCCTGTCTTGCTGACCACTATCTCCCAGCACCTAGCACAGGCCTGGCACCTAGTAGGGGCTCGGGGAGTGTTTGCTGAATGAAAGGAGGTGTGAACCGACGCGCAGGGGCCCGCACACCCGTCAGGAAAGCAACATTTGCTCTCATTCTTTCAAAAGCAGGTTCGTACCAGGGAAGGCTGACTTCTGGGGAGTGTTCTCCTGCCCAGTCTTCTGTAGCCCCTGCACCTTCATTCAACTTTTTCCCTTTTTGCCTTGGCTGCTAGGAAGCTCCGAGCCAGCTTGCATAGCCAAGGGCTGTAGTATCTCCCTCGGGCTCCGGAGCAGTTACCCCCCCCCGCCCTCCTCTGCCCCCCCCCCGCCCTCCTGCTCTCTTCCTGATTTCCTTCCTAACTGCCTTTCATTACCTGCCACCTCCACTGAAGCAGAGAGTGGGCAGGTGACAAGCAGGACAAGAGGGAAAGGCATGCAGGGAAGCGGCACTGGGCGAGAGGGACAGAGGCAGGGAGGCCCCACCCCCGGGCTGGCCCTGGGCACCCTTGACTGCCCACCTGGCCTCCCAGGCCTTGGGGAGCCAGCTCCAGATCCCCAGAGGACAGCAGATAAGATCCTGCCAGATAAGGATCCATTGACCCCGGACGTGAAGGAGCCCGACTTACACGGGAATAAAATACCAGGTGCGGGTGGGTGTGGAACTTCCGGAGAGACTTCCCAGCCTGGCACCGCCTGGCAGGGACGCCAGGCAAAGGTGGGGACAAACAGGAAATTCCAGGCCCGACCCCGCCCGCAGGAGAGGCAGCCTTGGAGGCCCCGTGGCCTTAGAGGGTGGCCTGGCCTCCGGGGCCCCTGGTGGGTGTGAGGCTCCGAGGAGAGAGCCCGTGGAGGTGCCTCGTACCCTGTGGGGGGCTGTGCTCCTACTGCAGGCTGGCTCAGGGTGACTCCCGGGTGCTACCCCAAGGGCTCCTGAGCTTGGCCGATGGGCCCAGCCATCCTCATTTGAGACCATTTGTCCCCAGTGAAGGGACATGTAGGGCCCGGCCTGGGTGCCCCTGTCCCACTGCTGGGGGCGGGGCAGGAGGTGGAGGCTGACAGTCACAGAGATGTGGGGTTCAGTCTTGTGTTGGGGCCACCACCCTCTGCAGTATGTGTGGGGGGTGGGGGGTGTTCCACCTGCTGGGCCTTCCCAGCCCCCAGTCCCGGGGAACCTGGGGTGCTCAGGCCTGAGTCCAAATGTACCAGTTCGGGTGTGAGCCCAGCCCATGTCCTCACACCTGAGAGGGTGCCCAGGGCCCAGCCCCACAGGTTCCCATCCGGCAGGTAGGGGTGGCCGGCTGCTGGCTCTGTGACGCCCCTGTGCCCCTCCACCTGGCCCAGCGCCGGGCACACAGGGCATGTGGGCAGACACTATTTGCCTGTGAGTGAAGGGTGCTGCTTGGGTCCTCCCATATCCCTGGGGGACCCAGCCCCAAAGAGGGGGCTCTGGGGTCTCAGGAGGTCCAAGGAATCACTTGAGGTCCCCTGGCAGGTGAGTGGGCCTTTGGGTGCCCGCCTGGGAGCCTCTTGGGCCCCGGCTGACACCGCGGCCCCGGGAGACAGAGGTTCCAGTAGGCTGCCTGCTTGCTCAGGAGCTGGGGGCCTCTGCTCACGCGGTTCTGAGCCGCCCTCCAGGGCGCAGCGCCTGCCTGGGACCGGCCTTCGGGAGGGCCATGGCCTCCCTCCGGGCTCGGGTGACTGGAATCTCCAGTGCCCTGGACCCTCGGGAACAGGCTAGGGGAGGAGGGGGGTGTCCAAGGGGAGCGCCCGGAGCCAAAGGGAGTGGGGACTTGGAGGATGGGAGTCCCCTCCCCACCCCCAGGCTTGGGGGCGGCTCTGGGGACCAGGGCTTTCTTCCTGATGCCCAGTCCACGGCCTGCCGGCTGAGGGGCACTCTCAGAATCAAGCCCACCCTCCTGGCTCGATGCCCCTGGGGCTCTGCTTCCCACTGGGGAAGGGAGAGAAACAGGGGGGCAGTCTGCAGGGGACGGTGCACCCCCAGGGGAGCCGGGAAGTCAGCTGGGAAGGCAGGCGGCGACCTCTGTGTGGACCACACTTTCCAGGGTCTCCACGTCTCACTTTCTCATCTCCTCTGGATCTTGACTCGGATGTCACCTGCCTGGTGAGCCCTTCCCTGGCCACCTGATTAAAAACTGACGCTCCAGCACTGGCCAGCGTGGCTCAGTGTTTAGAGCGCCGGCCCTTGAACTAAATGGAGGGTCTCGGGTTCGATTCTGGCCAAGGGCACGCACGTCGGTTGCAAGGCTTCATCCCTGGCCCCGGTCGAGGTGTGTGCTGGAGGCGACCAGTGAACGTGTCTCTCTCACATCAATGTTTCTCTCTCTCTCTCTCCCTTCCACTCTCTCTGAGAAGCAATGGAAAAAATATCCTCAGGTGAGAATTAAAAAAAGAAACCCGAGGCTCCATCCCTCCCCCGGACACACGCGCACCCATTTCCTCCAGAAGTTTCCTGCTGGGATCTCTCTCCATAAAATGGACCACACGTTCTGCCTGCCTGTCCCGTTTATTGTCTGTTTGCCCCACTGGAGTGGAGGGACTGCGTCTGTCTCAGGCTCTGCTGTGTCCCCAGCAACCCTGGTACCGCACAGGAGATGCTCAACAAATATTTGTTGAATGAGTGGATCCAGGGGCTGGAGGTGGAACCTCTCAGCTGGCAGCACCCAGGCCCAGGGGCTCAGCCTGGCCCTGAGCACCCTTCAGGAGGGACCAGGGATCAGGCTCCCAGAACCTCCCATGAAGGAGCCACTCGGGTCAGACCACTCTGGTTGCTTTACAGGACCCTGGGTACAGCCACCTCCTGTGGTTCCCCAAGTGGAGGCTCATTTTACAGGTGAGGAAACTGAGGCTGGGAGCCGGTGGAAGCCCCAGGCCCAGGGCTGTGCCACCCCCACAGGCCGGATGGTGGAGACCGGGCTGGTAGGATCAGGTGTGCCTCGAGGGTGTCAGGAGACCGAAGGGGGACATAAGAAGAGGCCTGGGGGACTGGGACACCCCAGGGTCTCCCTCTCAGGGTCTCATCTCCCTGGCACCTCCCCCGGCTCTGCTCCCACTTCCAGGTGGGTAACCCCAGGTCCCCACAGGGCCCATGCAGCTGCTGAGCCAGGGCTGGCACAGGGCCCATCCCTTTCTAAGGGAAGAAACCTCAGCCACCCCCTACCACCAGGCGCCTCCAGAGATCACCCCCACTTCCCCAGAAGCCAACTGCCCTTGTAAAAGCATAAACCAGTGACTGGCGGTGAGAGGCGGCTGCAGATAAGAGAGACCTTTACGACCAGATAAGCTGACAAGAGCGTCTGGCCCCTAAGTTTGGTCTAGCAGCAGGCCCCGGGCCGGGGGCAGCCGTGCCCGGCTGGGCTTGCGAGAGAGGAAAGGACAGAGGTGGGCTCCCCGGGCTGGCCCCTCAGGAGTCAGAGGTGTGGGAGCAGCTGGGGGCGGGGGGCTGGCCTTGCTAGTTGCCCAGCACCCCAGCCCTGGGTTCGAGAGGACTGCGGGTCAGGGCTCACCAGGCGGCACTGGGTAGGGGTCACGGTCCTCTCTGAGCGGAATCCATCACCCACAGCATGCCGTGTGTCTTACAGCTGGGGGGGGTCCTTCCCAAACTGGTGTGCCTCGGAACCTCAGGCAGCAGGCTTCTGGGTCCCATCCCCGGAGGCTCAGATGAGGTGTGTGGGAGGTGAAGGCCTCTGACTAATAGCTCCCTGAGGATGCCCTTGAACCAGGGCAGATGCTCTGCTCTGGCCATTCCTTTCTCTTTGTATTTTTTTTTCTCCAAAGGGAAGTGGACAGGATAAGAGGGAGCGAGGCTGTCGGGGAGGCGGCGTCCCACGGGGCCCCTGTGCCGCGAGCCTGCTGCGAGGCACCCAGGTCTTCAGCCAAGACTCAGGGGCAGCTGGGCCTGGGGCCCCTGACCTGGCGCAGGGATGCTCGGCCGCCACCCAGGCACCGCTCTCAAGGGCTCCCCCTAGAGGAGGCCGTGGGCACCGGCGCTGGAGGCAGGGCTTTCCCTAGGGGCCCAGGCGGTCTGACAGCTGTCGTGAGTTTTGGAAAGTAAATACATTTTTTAAAAGACTAGAAGGAAATAAGCTAACAGGTTAAAGTGGAAAATTCTGGGTGGGAATATACATGATGGCTACTTTTTCCTTGTTTTTTTTCTGAAATAGTCCGATTGTAAAACATACTGTTATAGCCCCACCCCCTCTCTCTGTCCCCGGAGGTGGCTGGAGCACATGTGGCAGCCCCCCGGGTCTGAGTTCCCTGGAGATAGGACTAGAAGGTTATTTATTAGCCAGGCCATACAAACGGGGAAGCCGGCCAGGAACAGGAGTTTCCTTGAGTTTGGCCCAGGAATGCCTCACTCCTGTGACTCAGCAGGGGCTTCCGGTGGCGACAAGGGACATGCCCTGCAGGTCACTGACCCCACCAGCCACCCAGGAGCTCACTCGAGAGCCACCTCAGAGCCAGTGCCGACCCCGATCCAGCTCTGCGTGGTCACCCTGGGGTGTGGTGGGGGCTGGGACCTGGGCTTGTGCCCAAACTGGGGACAAGGGGGCATTTCTATCCTTTCCTTTCCCAGGGCTTCTCTGATTCCTCGGTTTGCTGTCCATCCTGGGGCAGGTCTCACAGTGCGAGCTGGCCGTGTCCATCCTGGGGCAGGCCTGACAGTGCGAGCTGGCCGTGTCCATCCTGGGGCAGGCCTGACAGTGTGAGCTGGCCGTGTCCACCCTGGGGCAGGCCTGACAGTGCGAGCTGGCCGTGTCCATCCTGGGGCAGGCCTGACAGTGCGAGCTGGCCGTGTCCATCCTGGGGCAGGCCTGACAGTGTGAGCTGGCCGTGTCCACCCTGGGGCAGGCCTGACAGTGCGAGCTGGCCGTGTCCACCCTGGGACAGGCCTGACAGTGCGAGCTGGCCGTGTCCATCCTGGGGCAGGTCTCACAGTGCGAGCTGGCCGTGTCCATCCTGGGGCAGGTCTCACAGTGCGAGCTGGCCGTGTCCACCCTGGGACAGGCCTGACAGTGCGAGCTGGCCGTGTCCACCCTGGGACAGGCCTGACACTGTGAGCTGGCCGTGTCCACCCTGGGACAGGCCTGACAGTGCGAGCTGGCCGTGTCCATCCTGGGGCAGGCCTCACAGTGCGAGCTGGCCGTGTCCACCCTGGGGCAGGCCTGACAGTGTGAGCTGGCCGTGTCCACCCTGGGACAGGCCTGACAGTGCGAGCTGGCCATGTCCACCCTGGGACAGGCCTGACAGTGTGAGCTGGCCATGTCCACCCTGGGACAGGTCTCACAGTGCGAGCTGGCCGTGTCCATCCTAGGACAGGCCTCACAGTGCGAGCTGGCATCAGCCGCACCCACCAGGGAGAGCCGGCAGGTGAAAGGTGGGTGCGGGCCTGGAGCCCGCCCTCCCGGGCGCCGAGGCCTTGTGAGGAAACCTGGGTTGTTCCCGCACCGTGTTCCTCTCGTTTCGTGTTTGCCGGGTTATGCGGGACGTTGGCACTGGGGTAAGCTGACTGACGGGCACATGGGAACTCTCTGTGCCGTCTTAGACCACTTCTTAGTAACTAAAATGATTCCAAAACAGAAAGTTTACTTTAAGACTAGAACTCTATTAAAAGTGAGGCGAGGAGTGAACTCTATGACAAACTCACATCTGTTAGAGACGCACGTGTGACCCTCTGCTGTAGGTGGGGTCAGGGGCCGGACACGCGCTCCTGTCCGGACCCGGACAGAATGTAGGGCCGGCGGTTCCGAAGACCCTGAGCACCAGGCGGCACGGGAGAGGCGCTCCCCGGGTTCCACCATCACTCGCTCCTGGTCGGGCTGCATCCCGGTTCCACCGTCGACCCCCCTCGGGTGGGCCATCTGCCTCTGCCAGGACCCCGATGGACACATGTCACTGGAACCAACAATAACAACGCCTACAGCAATGATAATAAATGTTTTCAGATGTGGAAGCTGAGGCCGGGGGAGCAGAGTAGCAGGGTCAGCATCCAAGTCAAGGATTCTGGAGGGGCGAGGAAGCCAGGGGCCTTCTCCTAGGACTGGACCCTCGGTGGGTCCCCGGATGGGCGCCTTGACCCTTGCCCCCCGGCCATGCAGCTCACACACCTGTGCCCCGGAGGGCTGAGCACCATTGGCCAGCGGTGGCAGGTTGTCACTGGCAGGAACTCGACCTCGGTGGCCTAAGCTTTGCCCGATAGTTACCCCGGCGGTCAGGTGACTCGCGGGTTTCTTTCTGTTTCCTTTCTGTTCGGACAGAGAATCCGAAAGGCGAGTCAGCGGTGCCCGGGTGACAGAGGACAAGCTAAAAATACCAGCAATAAACAAACAAAGCAGGTCAGTGGTCGGCAGCGTGAGACAGCACGTCCAGGTGCCCCAAGGCCGCGGTTTATGGGTCGGTGGCCCAAAGAGTGCCATGCCCGAGATAAAGGCGGGCAGTGTCCTGCTGGGCAAGGACACCGTGACCCACATCAAGTCATCACCCTCCGGGAGGCCGCACCTTCCCGGCCAGAACACCTTCCGCGTGCTTCCTGACAGGGTGCCGGGCCTCTGAGACTCGGGTGGGCATGGGGCTGGCGCTGGGCACTGAGCCACGACAGGACACCCTCCCGCTGGGAGGTTTCTTATCCGAACCAGACAGAACAATCACGGGGCCGCTGTTAGGTGATTACTCTCGGCGTGTTATCAGCTTGAACTCTTGGGCAGAGAGGTGCCTGTGCCCGGGAGCCAGTGCTATTGGGCAAGGTGGGCCCCTCCGCACCCCTGCCCCAGGGGAGGGGGCATTCAGGGCGAGGGCGAGGACTGGAGGACCGCAGGAGGGGTCCTGTTTGGTCTTCAGTATCAGGATTTTAACCAAAAATAAAGGCATCAGTTACTATTTCAGTGGGTTGATCTCAAATAACCTTGGGAAGGCGGTGGAAGCTTTCAGAGCCTCCGTGTGAGGCAAACTGGGGTGATAACAGGGCTGCTTCCTTGTGCTATTGAGAAGGTTCCAGAAGAGCCCGTAGGATTTAGTGCCCTCACAGAGCCTGGCTCGCAGTAGGTGCTTGACAACGGACACTTGTGTCTGTTATGGGCACAGCTCTCATTTTGCTAATTTCACAGTCGTAAGGAAATTGGGACGGACACAGAGGTCCCTGCCCGGGGCCCGGGGTGGGGGCTCGGCCGTCCCCTCCGCTGTATTCCCCAGGCTCCCTCCCCACTGCGCTGGCACCGCTTCTCCTGGGCAACTAGGCGCTTCCTCCCGCGGGACCCAGGGTGCAGCCTGGCAGGGGTGGGGGTGCGGGACTGGCAGGCCATCTTGCAAAGCGAGCCCCCAACCCCATCATACAGCCGTTTACTTGGGGTGGAGTGCGCACAGGGCCACGGTCACCCCCCACCCCACGTCTCCGCCTTCCAAGGATGCGGCTGCTGGTCTGGCCCAGCTTTTCTGCACCAGACACAACGCATGCTGTGCTTTTAAAAGCCACGTTTGCACGTGACCTCAGAGCTTCGGTCGGAAGGTTCAGTCCTGTCCCTGCATCCACCAGGCCCGCGGCAGGCAGGCCGTGGGGCAGGGCCCCTCGGGATCCTTGCAGGGAGGTCTGGATGTAGGGTGCTGAGGCCCATCCAATTGGCTCTGCGCATCCTCTGACCAGGGAGAGCCTTCAGCCAGAAGCCAGGGGCCGGGAGCTGGGGCTGCAGAAGCCGGGACTGCGAGGCCTCACCTCACGGGTGCCCAGCAAAGGGAGGCCCTGCCCAGGCCTTCACCTGGCAGGCGCCTGGGGAAGAGAGGGTCCCGTTCCCAGGCGCCCAGACAGTCATTAGCAGAGAGGGCTCTAGAGCGCGAGCCTCCCAATATGTTTCCCTGTTGTTTCTCCTCTTAGATCCAATAAGGAGACAGGCCAATGGCAAAGCTTGACGAACCCCTCGGCGTATCTCTGTTGGGGAGACCGGCTCGGGCTCCGCTGACAGAGACCCGTTTCCAAGCCTCCGGGCTCCCATCAGCGCTCGATCAGCAATTAGCAGATGTCACAGCCCCTCCTCTCCGCTCAGGCTGCTGGAGATGTCAGATTCCTGCCAGGCCCCACATCTTGATCTAAACCGTCTTTCTGGGGGCCTCGGGGGAAATTAACATCACGCCAGCCGAGAGCACCCCGGAGCCAGAGCCGGAGCCCGAGCGCACCACGCCCTCCCCGGGAGGGAACTCAGCCGCGGGACTAAAGCGCCCGCACCCACAGCAAAAGGTTAATTGGTGCGGAGCAGATGATGGAAGTCTCGGGGCTGTTCCCGCCTCCCACGCCTTTGGAACCGGGTCCCTGGTCCCACGCTGCGCACGCCGGGTCCACGGCAGGGCTCCCCTGCCCTCCCGGGAGGACACCCCAGGCCCTGAGATGAAGCCCAAAGTGAAGCGTGTTTAGAGCCGGGGCGGTCAGATGCCAGTGCGAAGCCAGCGCCCCTCCGCCCCCTGGCACTGACAGCACTTACTGTACACCCCGCGCTGGGCTGGCGCTTCGCACGAATTAAATTTCATTTAACTTAGCTCAGTAAGTTCTGTTACTGTCGCCGCTTTGTGGGTAAGGGCAGGATGGCACAGTGACTGTCCCCCAACTTGGTCATTTGCTCACTGAATATCCTGAGCACTCGCCCCTGAGGGCCGGGAGCGGGAGTGGGGAGCGGAGCCCTGCCTCAGAGCTCAGGGTGCCCGGAGGGGAAGGTGAGGGGTGCTGAAGGGGGCTCTGGGCACTGCCCAATCCCAGGGGTCAGGAGGTCTGGGTGGGGCTGGACACCCAGCATTTCTCCCAGGCCCCCAGGCGGGCGGTGGCGGCAGAGCAAGAGCCCCCGGTGCCGACGCTCAGCTAATCTCCTAGCAGCCAGGTGGAGATGCCCAGGGGTGCCTGGCCTCAGGCCTCACGCAGGGGGGTGGCCCAAGTGAGGACGGGCGACCCCGACACAGGTGAGCATCAGGGTAACAGCCCAGCTCACAGAGGTGAGTGAAGTTCAGGGAGAGAGGAGCTTCCTAAAGTCCCCAGTGCCCGGGGCACCCAGGCCCCTCGGAGCCAGCGCAGGGCCGTGAGGGGGGAAGGGGTGTAGCTCCAGACCAGAGCGCCCGCCGCTCCCAAACCAGAGGGTGGCTGAGCGCCCGCCCCAGGGTCCTGCCCAGCGGGGGGGTGGGTAGGGGGGTCCAGTTGGTGTCAGCCCAGCTCCAAGGCTGCACTAAGAGAAAAGTCCCCAAAGGAAAGGAGCCACCACCCGCCTGGGGCCTGGGCCTGCTGCTTCCACAAGGTGGCGCTCTTTTGCGGGGTTTGTGGGTTTCGTTTCCTTTATTTGCAACCTGAGCGCGGACCCCGGGGTCTTCTCCAGGCTGGGTGAGGTTCGTGTCGTGTGCGTGAGCTGAGCGTGTGCGGCGTGTGCACCTGGTCGTGTGTGCGTCTCTGTTTGCCCACGGGGTGTACGCTCCCGTGTGCGTGTGTGCACCTGTGCGGCTGTGTGTACATACATGTGTGCTTGCCGTGAGCCGTGTCTGCGTGTGCAGGTCTGCCTGGGCCTACGTGCTTGTGTGCAGATGCACACACAGGCGTAGTCTTATGCTTGTTGACTGACTGCAATTTGGGTTGAAGGAAAATGTCTCGGAGCCCAGAACATTCTGTGCCCACACCCCCTGCAGGCCTCGCCTGGGGGAGGACAGGCCGTGGGGCGGGTCCTGCCGGAAACGGAGCCACGTGCGCAGAGGGTCCCGGGCTCCTGCCCGAGACGATGGGTCTCATCCTCGACAGTGGGAGCTCTGCAGAGTCCTATGTGGTGGCCACTCCGGCCCCTGGAATGTCCCAGTTGGTACAAATTACTGGTTTGGAGGCCCGAGTGCCTGCGGTCGGGGTCCGGGTGGCGGAGAGAGGGGCTGACCCGAGGTGCATTCTGACCCGCGGCCGAGGCATTAATTACTGAAATGACTGCGTATCATCAAATCAAAGGCCCCGCTTGGGAATTAAGCTCGGATTAGCCCCTGCGCTGCTTCCTGTAGAATCAAAACCATTTGGTTGGGGAGCGGACACCCCGAGGGGAGCCGAGAAGAAAGCCCCGGTGGCCGGCGCGTCTCCTGTCCCTCGTCCCCCATCTCCCGTCCCCCGAGGCAGGGCCCCGGTGCCTTCTGGGGAGGGGCTGCCGGTCCCCCGGCCCCTGCTGCCCACCCCTGTGGCCGGAATGGAAACCCCAGGCTCTGGGAAGTCGCTTCACCGCGGTGGCCTCTCATCCCTGTGCTCTGGCAGTGGCCCAGCCTGCGGTGGAAGTTTCTGGAACACCAGGGCGGAGGGAGAAGCTATTTGCTAACCTGGTGGATCCCTGGGCATCCTGTCTCTGCTGTGGTGTCCCCGGGGTACTGATGCTACTCTAGGGGCCACGTGCCATCCAAGCTGGCCCTGCGGTGGCCAGGGCAGCCCTGGTGACCACCGTGAATGCAGAACAGGTTGTTCTGGGGGCCACCGAGGGGCTGCAGAGGGCACACCTCTGCCCAGGGCAGCAAATTCTGTGTGGGGTCTGCAAGTGGATCTGCCCCGACCAGCGGCCCGGCGGTGGCGATGGCACTCACGGGGCCACGTGGGTGTCCCACAGGGACCCACACGGACACTGACACCTCCAAGGAAAAACTGGGCCCTCAGGAGCCCCATCCTGAGATCCAGCCGGCGGGGGGCTGAAGGGGCGACGTGGCTCCGTCAGGTGGGCCTGGGAGGCCGAGGGCGACGGGCGAGGGGTGGGCAGGCCCGTGGGACACTTACTGGGTTTGGGAGGTCACGGCTGCCGTGGGCGAGGCGAGGAGCCTTCAGGAGGAGGCTAAGTCACGGGCAGGCCTGGGTGGGGCAGGGCCGTTTCAGTTCAAACCCACCCAGGCGGCCCGCCCCTTTCTGCAGGGTCCACGGCGCTGAGACTCCCCGAGACAGGGAAGGAGCATCGTCTGGTGGGAAGACGATGGAAACCCCCTGCAACCGTCCTCGAGGCCTCGGCTTCCCCGCCTGTGAAATGGGCGCGGACCGGCCCTGCCCACCCACCTCCCGGCATCTGCGACGCCCGGGGAAGGGCTGGGTCAGCCCGGCTCCCACTGAACAAATGAAGCCAGACCGGCCCGTGACCCCAACAACAAGGGGGGCCGGGACCCCCAGCTCCCTGGCTTCTCCTGAGACCCCGGAAAAGACCAAGATGCAATACCGCCGGGTTGCTTTTAACAAACATTTTAGCCCCTCCAAGAATGCCTGTCCCGTCTCTTCCAAAGCCCCCTCAGGGAAGGCAGCCCTGGCTCTTGGAAGGGGCCTGGCCGGGGCGTGGTGGCAGCTGCCCTGGTCTGGGGAGGGGGTGGGGGGTGCGAGGCTCATAGAAGAAACCCTCCCCGCCCCTTCTTGGTCCTGGGTCTCCACAGGACACCGTGCCTGGGTGACTGGGGCCATTCCAGTGCCTCTCTCAAGAAAACGCCATTTGGCTCATCAAAGCCATTCTGTCCCTGGCTGGGCCCAATTCGCACCTCGCTGCAGGTCGTTGAGCAGGCGGAGGGGCTGGACCGGCTTTATGACAGGCAGGGCGGCCTCGCAGCCTTCATCCGGGGCCTGCCCTGGAGGGGGCAGAGCCGGCACCTTTTGGAGCCCGTGTTGGGGTCTGCCCCTCTCTGCACGCCCCCATCCTGCCCCACACCAGCCAGCAGGAGGGAGGTCACTGGGAGCCAGCTCTGAGGACACAACCAGGGTCACAGGCCTAGGAAGTGGCCACCAGGAGGGGGTGGCAGCCCCTGCAGGATGTGTGGAGGCCCCCAGAAGGTCTCTCCATGGCAGCCAGAGGGATCTTTCCAAAAGCAGATGGACCACAACTCCTCCAGCTTAACCTTCCAGAGCTTTCTGTCAGACGCCAGTCCCGGCTGGCCCGGGCTTAGCTCACAGGGTCCCTCCCCCCTCTCACAGGTCCTCTGCCCCCTGGAGCACCCCCCCCAGCTCCATCATCACCTCCCCAGGTAGGTCTTCCTGCCCGGCCGCGCCCTGCTAAGTCTCTCAGCCCAGGTTTCACGGTTCCATCAACATCTGTCTTCCCTGCAGAATTCTCGGCTCCCTGGGGAGACACCCCAGTGGTGTTTGCTCACAGCTATGTCCCCGACCCCACAGCAAGCCTTAGGGCACAGCAGATGCCCCCCAAACGTCTGGGTGGAGTGATGTTTGCAAGTGTCGGTGAGCACGTGGGGGGGGGGCTGCTGTGCTCTGGCAGGCGGAGGGGCCCCAGGAGGGACCTTTCCATGCCGGACGCAACCTTCCTGCCCCCATCGCAGTGAGGGGCTGGGGCAGGCGAAGCCCGGGTGGAGGCCTTAATGGGCTCAAGCTGGGCAGAGCCCTGGGCTCCAGCCTGAGTGTCTCCTCCAGGCCCTCGTCCGCCACTGGCCCAGCCAGGGAGGCGAGGCTGGGGCTCTACAGTTACCGCAGTGTCCCCAGGGCCCCCCGAGGAGACTGGGCTCAGTCCTGCTCTGAGTGTGTCCCAGTCAGGCACAGGCAAGACGCGAGTGGCCCGGGGCACAGCTCCCTCTCCCGCGTCCCGGCTTAGTGGCCCCTGCCCGCCCTCGGCCGCCGCTGGTCTGCCTGCGGCTGTAGACCTGCCTGGTCCCCGGGCGGCGCCTCTCACTGAGCGATGGTCCAGGCCCCCCACGCCGTAGCGTGTGCCAGGGCTTTGTTCCTGCTTGCGGCTGAGTAATATTCCATCCCACGGGCGGGCCACATGCTGCTTGTCCTGTTAGCTGAGGGACCCTGAGCTGTCTCCCTGTGGGGCTGTGTTGGTCACGCTGCTCTGAGCACCTGCGCCCGAGCTTCTACCCTGCGATGTTCTAGAATCTAGAGATTCCAGGCGAATGGGCCGGTGATTTCCTGGGCCCTACATGGGGGGGGGGGCAGCAAATAGACAAAGAGACTAGTTTAGATTGTGGAAGGTGCCCCAGAGCCAATGGGGGTGATATGCAGGACATCTGGGGCCGGGAGGGGACCAGGAAGCCCGGGGTGCAGTGCTGGGGACCGCTTGCTTGGTGCTGTGTGGCCCACCTGGTGTCCACCGAGACACTCAGCAGCACCCTAGCGCAGGCGGGGCCCAGGGCATGGGTTTTGGGGAAAATGTCCTTTGCGGTGGCACCAGGCCTGCAAGCCTTGGACCCTGCACTCCCGGCCCAGAGCCTGGAGCTGCGTGGAGCTGTGTGTGGAGCTGTGTGTGGAGCTGCGTGGAGCTGCATGGAGCTGTGTGTGGAGCTGCATGGAGCTGCGTGGAGCTGTGTGGAACTGTGTGTGGAGCTGTGTGTGGAGCTGTGTGTGGAGCTGCATGGAGCTGCGTGGAGCTGTGTGTGGAGCTGTGTGTGGAGCTGTGTGTGGAGCTGTGTGTGGAGCTGCATGGAGCTGCGTGGAGCTGTGTGTGGAGCTGTGTGTGGAGCTGTGTGTGGAGCTGTGTGTGGAGCTGCGTGGAACTGTGTGTGGAGCTGTGTGTGGAGCTGTGTGTGGAGCTGCATGGAGCTGCGTGGAGCTGTGTGTGGAGCTGTGTGTGGAGCTGTGTGTGGAGCTGTGTGTGGAGCTGCGTGGAACTGTGTGGAGCTGTGTGTGGAGCTGTGTGTGGAGCTGTGTGGAGCTGCGTGGAGCCGCGTGGATGAGGGGCAGCTGGCGGGACTTATAATTAGGCGGAAATTGCGGGGCTGCCCCCGGGACGCGCACAGGAGGGCCGTGGGCCGGCCCAGCCTCCGCCTCCAGTCCAAGCTGGTGTAATAAACAGTGAAATAAAACAGCTGAGGAGCTTCTCAGTCAGCCTGGGCTCCTCACTAAGTGGTGGGCGGTTTCCCATTTTCTCAAAATAAGTTCTTTCCGTGGCCCTGTGGCCAGGGAGTCTGAGCCCCACAGGACCAAAGCCCCCTGGCTGCTAGGACACTGCTGGGGACACCAGGAAAAGTTCCCTCAGTCGCAGAGCCCACTGTCTCCTCTGGCACCAGAAAGGCCCAGGCGCCTGGCCCGCCACCCTGCCAGCTTTGAACTGCTCCCCAGGGGCGGGGGGCCCGTCCCTCGGGGCAGACCTCCCTCCCTCCGGAACCTCCCCGATAAGCCACCTCGGCAGCGTGGCCCCAGCGCAGCCACTCACCACTCACAGCAGCCGGGATGGCATTTAGCCTCGGAGCCTGGCCGTCTGCTCCGCAACATGGGGCGTCTCCACCGGGTTTAACGGAGTCGTTTGTGAAGCACTCCGCAGGGCACTTGGTATGTGGGGGCCTGAGCAGCCCTGACCCCCAAAGTCCGCTGTCCAGGCGCTCGCAGGGGCTCTGGACTCGGGATTGTCGTGGTGGGAGGCAGGCCGGGAAGGGGGCGGCTCTGCTGTGAGGAGCACCTGGCCCTGCCTTGGGCATTTCCCAGATGCTAATTTAAATTAAGGATCCTGCCTCCTCTCCGAGTTCCAGGGTCTGCTCGGCTCACGTCAGCCCATTGCACCTTTACAGAAACCCGGGGGGGGTGGCAACTGAGCCATTGCCCCTTCCACAGAAGTGGACATGGGCACAAAACAGTCAGGGCCACCTGGCAGGCCCAGGCCAGACCCAGGACCCAGGTGCCTTGCTCTTTCATCTCTGCCCCACCCCACCCCAGGACTTTACAGAGGTGATTAAGGTAAAATGAGGCCACCGGGGTGGGTCCTAATCCAAGTGACTGGGGTCCTTATTAGAAAAGATCAGGACACGACACAGAGGGATGACCATCTGAGGACGCGGGGAGAAGACGGTCATCAACACGCCACGGAGAGAGGCCTCAGGAGGGGCCAGCCCTGCGACACCTGGGCCTCGGACTCCAGCCTATAGGACAGGGCAGTGCATGTCTGTGGTTTAACCCCCCAGTCTGTGGGACTTTTCTGTGGCCACTCGAGCTGACTCCTACAGCTAGGGATACGTTGGTCTTGGCTCCTGATCTTTCTCAGGAGGTCCTCCCTACCACCACCCCCAACCATGGCCCGTGAGTGGTCAAGAGGAAGGACATATATTATCATTAAGTTCCCTAGATGTGCTGCCACACACTCTCCTCATTAACCCTGTGATCCAGGGCTACATTTTAAATCAGACCCGAGCACAGAGACGCTGAGTGACCGGCCCAGCCTCACACAGCATCACAGCACTGCTTCCAACCTCTTGCCTCCTGGCTGCAGGGGCTGGCGAGCAGGGCAGGGTGAGACAGGCCCTGGGGTGGCTGGCCATCTCGGGGGCCTGCATCCCCACACTGTCTCACACAGACCGCTCTTAGGGTCCATCCATCTGGGCCGGTGTGCTTTGGTGCCAGTGGGCATGATGACACTGAGGTTTGGCTGGCCTGAAGCAAAATAGGGGCCCGAAGTTTCTAGAAGCTTGCTCCTGCCACCCAGCATTACCAGGCACCCCAGCAATGTGCCCGCAAGCTGTTTGCTGATAAGCTACTTGTAAATGGGGAGGAGCCGCAGTGATTAACGCTATTAAGTGATAAGTGTTGAGATGTGTGGAGCGGCCCAGGCGAGCTCGCCTGGTGATCAGAGAGCCGGCAGCTGCGCCCAGCCCCGGAGCTGGGCTGTAGGTGTGCGGGGCCTGGGGGCTCCTCACCTCACAGGCCAAGCTCTGGCCTTGTCCGGGCCTCAGATTCTCCGCACCATCTTTTATCAATTGGTTGGTTTGTTTCTAAATAATTAATAGACTATTTTTAGTACAGTTTTAGATTTATAGGACAATTGAGCTAATAGTACATAGAGCTCCATATACTGCCCCCAGTCTCCCCTGTTGTTAACACCTTGCATTAATCTGGTGTTTGTTACAATGGATGGACCGGTACTGATACACTGTTGTTAGCTGAAGTCTACAGTTTATACTGATACACTGTTGTTAGCTGAAGTCTACAGTTTATACTGATACATTGTTGTTAGCTGAAGTCTACAGTTTATACTGATACATTGTTGTTAGTTGAAGTTCTACAGTTTATACTGATACATTGTTGTTAGTTGAAGTTCTACAGTTTATACTGATACATTGTTGTTAGTTGAAGTTCTACAGTTTATACTGATACATTGTTGTTAGCTAGAGTCTACAGTTTACCTTAGGGTTCACTCCTCCTGTTGTACCATTTGGTGGGTTTGCCAAATGTAGGGCACACCCGATATTACACAGAACATTTCATGGCCCTACATCTCCCCACTTCACACTGTCCTTAAAGTGGGCAAGAAGCCAGGCTCCAGGTGACACGGCAGCTGCCTGCTGTGTGTCAAAGTCATCTGGTTGGTTGTGAATCTCTAACATGAAAGGGGCAAAGAGTCCACGTGTCTCAGAGGAGCTGAGACGGAGGGTGGGGCAGCCTCAGAGCACAGAGGTCTGGGGTTGCACAGCCCCGCTGAGGTGCCCACAGCAGCTGCACCTGTTATGGTCCCTGGGACCTTGGGCCAGTCACTCCATCTCTTTAAGCCTCAGCTACTCCTCTGTAAACTGGGGAGAGCTGTGTTTCGCTTGTCTGCTGCAGGAGCTTGGTGTCTGGCTCTGGTGAGAAAACCGCCTTTGCAGCACGTAATCAGGCCAGCTCCTCCTGGACCCGGGGACCTTCCTGCTGTCCTCCTGTCCCCTGACCTGCAGGCCACCCCCTCACACACAGCAGGTGGGTACCCACACACCTGGTACTTCCTGGGGGAAGCTGAGAGCTGGGCTCACAGCTCATCAGAGTGGGTATTTGGAAACTGAGCCCAACCCGCTAACAACCCATCGCTGAGACCGCAACTCTCAGCCCACAGACGGAGAGACCCTCTGCAGCCACCCGCCGCCCTCTCAGCTCTCAGCTCTCAGCTCTCACCCTTCTCTCCAGGCTCCAGCTGCCACAGGACCTTTGCATATGCTCAGTTTACAGCAATCCTGCCTGTCCACCTTGCCTGGCTAGTACCTTCCTTCAGTTAGCTGGGTGGCTTTATATTTTGTGTCCGGTCCTCCAGGGCTCTTCTCTCACCCATATCTGCCATTACCTCATCTCCCCTATCAGACTGTCATGGGGGCCCCTAGGGGTGGATGAAACTAGCCAAGGGAAAGCCAGCTCTGCTCAAATGGAAACAGATGCTAGGCCACAGGAGGTGGGCAGCCTGGAACAGGGGACTGTCACTGTCACTGTCACTGAGAGCTGTGTGTGCCCCTCATCACTGGTTGTCAAACAACCCTGACATTGTATAAATGTTGGTAAGTCAAGAGTTACTTGTCACCACTCGGTGACAAGGGCCTCTGCCCTGCCAGCTCGTGAGCGACCATAGAGCACAGGTGGGGAACATGTCCTGGGCCAAGTCACCTGAGCCTCAGTTTCCCCATCTATAAAATGGGGTGATGGCTCTAGTCCCACTTGATGGGGTTGACAAAGGCATCAGGGTGGCGGGGGTCTGCCAGCTTGGTGCCTGATGCTGGGAACATTGGGAACATTCAATAAACTGTGTCTCCAGTTTTGATAAAGGGGCCAGACCCACTGGGAACAGGACATTGAAGGGTGCCGGTCAGTGAGCTCCAGCCTGCCCTACCCCCACCGGTCAGGACCGTGAGGAGCCTGGGTGGGTGGAGGGGGTGCTGAGGCTCTGCTGTCACTTCAGCACTGTGATGGCTCCTTTGAAGGTGCTGAGACTGACAGTCCCTTTTCGGTCAGTGTGGGGCTCGGCCTGGGAGCTGGCACCCTGTCACCGGGGCGTGACCGGGGAGAGGGCCTCCCCTCTGCGGCCGGAGACAATGGGGGCCGCGGCCGGCCGCGGGGCTGGCATAGCCGGCTGCCAGGGAAGCGGAACCTTCCTGTGCCCCCGCCCTCGGAGAAACCCAATCCGGGGGCACAGCCCCGGCCGGAGAGGGGGCGCCCCTGGGCCTTCGGGCTGCGGTGTGCTCATGGTAATTTGAGGGCTTCCACGGGGGGGGGGGGTCCTGATCATTTGATGTGGCAATTAGCGAGGGGACTTTTGTCGTCCGGAAGACACAGCCGCCCACTTCAATCACGCTGTTTATGCCCCACAGAAGCCAAACAGCCCAGCACAGATAACGGCGGACTTCAAACAGCCCAGGTCGCTGGCCCCAGGACCGAGGGGCTGTGCTGCGCCCCCCGCCTTCTGCGCAGCCAAAGCGGGACTTTTCCCACGAGAAATTCCGGCCTTAGTGGCGTCAGATAATAAGGCCGGCGCTCGCCCACCAGAGCGCTTTTCATGTGGGTACATGGCTTGTGAGGTGGGGGGGCAACTCATTTCTCCCTCATTGAAAGGGCTTATGCCCCCCCCAAGTGGGGTGGCCCAGGTGGCCCCTGGATGCCTGCAAGGGCCCAGGTCCCTGTCCCCTTGCAGGGCTGGCAGCTTGGAACTTGGGCTTTGGGCCCAGAGGGAGCCCCCTTTTAGAGGGAGTTCCACTGTGGCTTAGACGGTGACAACATTGAGGACGTCGTCTGCCTCAACTATTTGTGCTGCCAGGCCCGGGGCCAGCACAGCATGCAAGCCTCAGCTCGGATGCAACCTCCTGCCAACACCCGAGGGTTCACGGACCCAGCTGGGGGACTCGCTCGAGGTCACACATGGGACAGTTGGGGCAGCCCGAGGGGAGACCCTGGGACCGACACCCAGCCTGCCTCTCGCGGCTAAGGGCTGACGGAGACCCTGCCGGACCTCGCCATCAGGAAAGTGGACCTCACACCAAACCCCGGCTGCTGCCAGAGTGTCGGGGGTCTCAAGGGCGGAGCAGAGAGGGGCCTCAGCCCCAGCGCCATGGTTAGTGGAAGCTCAGCCACTGTCCCGCCAGCCCCCGGGGCCTTGGTTCCCTCCCCGGGAGATGGAGCAGGAGAGCGGGAGCAGATGCCAGGCCCCGGGCGGTCTCCTCTCTCTGCTCTCTCCATGCCGGCCTCTGGCATCTGACCCCTGGCCCCTCACAGTCTGCTGTTGTGGCGGGAACAGGTAGGGGACAAAAACAGCCGCTGGGATATCTGTGCCCACCCCTGTCCGAGCCAGGTGTCCCGAGTGCTCATAAAACACAGACGTGTCCTTCCTGGTGAAACAAATCCACACCTTCACTCACTGGTGGGTCTGTTCCTTCTAGGCCACCAGTGTGCCACCTGCTGTGGACAGGCTGGTGCTGAGACAGAAGAGGGACCTACTCTGCCAGAAGTGACACTTGGTGGGGTGACTCCGGGCCATTTCTGAGGGAGGCCATTGTCATGTCTGCTGGTGGAGCTGGAGGGAACTGGAAATGAAACATCCGGGGGGTTGGGGGTAGACAGGCAAACAGCAGGAGCTTACTGGAGTACCAACAGGGGGAGGTCCGGGCGGACTTCCTGGAGGAGGTTACCATGGCTGAGTGGACTCCTGGGAGTGGGTTGGCTGCAGCAGGCCAGGGTCTCTGGACGGAGGTACAGCCAGGGCTTGCTCCTTGTGCCCTGGGCTCTTCCTGAGGGGCCGCTCTTGGCAGGGGCCTCAGCCGGTGCTGATCCCAGTTTCCTCAGCATCTTCAGCAGTGTGGAGTGTCGGGGCTCAGGTTCCTCTGCCACAGGGCACCTGCTGTGTCATGGTCTGGGCGGGGCAGGAGACAGGAGCCTGAGGTGAGGACCCAGCTCTGTGACCTGCTTGCCGTGTGGCCCTGGGTAGGAAGCCGCCCCTCTCTGGGCTAGCAGCTCCTCTCTCCTGACACCCAGAGAATAAGTTGTCAGTAAATGAGGTGGGATCCTGACCTGGGACTTGGACCCCGAACCTCCCCCCTCCGTGCCAGGCTCAAGGGCCCTCACCTGATGTCATCCTGTCCACACATCCGCCGGCTCCAGCGGGGCGCCCGCCTGGAAGTCACTCTCACTCCTGGGGCGGGGGACAGGGACTGAGTCAGTCTGGGCCCCCCCCCCGGCCCCGGGAACGCGCCCGGCTGAGATGTGAGCAGGGCCCTATTGCTCCCAGGGACCGAGGGCAGCCTCGGGGCAGCAGCAGGCGGGCCTTTTCCTCCCTGTGCAGGGGGAGGGCGGCCGGCCAGGCCGCTCGCAGGAGCCGCAGCTCCCTCCCAGCTCCGGCAGCAGGATCGCACCTGGGACTAGAACCGCAGCTTTGAATTTTTTCAAGGTCCGTGACTGGCCTGAACAGTGACAGCCTCCCACAGGGCGGCGATGGCATGTTTGCAGAGGGTCACCCTGGCACCGCCTGCTGGGGCCGGGCACTCTGTCCATCTCTGTGTGACCTGAGGCCTGAGGCCAGGCCTGCCGGTGCCCCCGTGCTCCTGGCCCAGGCCCGCAGGCCCCAGCCCACACTGGCCGTTCGCCAAGGGGAGAGTCCGTCTGTAACTTCAACGCTGCGGACGGTACAGGCCTGGACCCAGCCTGCCCGCCTGCCCCGCCTCGGGGACAGGGGTGACCCGCAGGAAGGACTAGGAGGAAGGCTGGAGCAGAGGCCTGGCCCATCCTCACATCCACTCGGCGCGAGCTCATAGAGCCGGGCATGTTCCCAGGAGAGGAAGGTGCCCGGCCAGGTGGAGGCAGCCGGGATGCCCAGGGGTGCAGCCCGCTGGCCGGATCTCTAGAGGCCAAGTGTGAAGTTAGCAGGGATTCGGGGCTTCAGGGATCCTCAGGGGCAGACACCCCTGGCTGCCACAGGGCGGTAAGGGGGCTTCCCCACCCCGCAGCAGAGTCCCCGGGGACCAGGGAGTTGCCGCCACTCCTTTGGTGATCAGTCAAGACTTCTGCATCTGTCCCCACAGAAAGGCTCCTGGGGGGGGGGGGGGAGGCCCCCGGGGACAGGCCTTTGACGCCTCCTGGACACAGGCTGAAGTAGTTGGCTCTAAGACAGCAATTTGTCACCTCATTATGAGTTTGATGGATGAGCGAGGGGCTGGGACGGCAGTCCTTCAGGAGCGGCAGGTCCTCGGCCGCCCGGAGGGCCGGTGACGTGGGACACAATGTTCCGGGACCGCCCGCCTGCCCGGTGCGGTGACAGGCCCCTCAAAGGAAATGCAGCAGCTGCAGAAGGGACTCGCGCTCGGCCTTCTGTGGCGCTGAGGTCGGCTTTTATTCGGCGGTTGAAGAAAGGGCCACCGGCTCCTTGCTGTCTCTGGGAATGCGGTCCCCGTGGGCCACCGGCCCTCCGACCGGCACGCACGGGGCCGCTCCTTGTTCCGAGGAGCATCCGGAGGCCCAGGCTGCAGCTGGGGCCACAACCCCTCCGGGGCTGGGCTTGGCTCCCGAGGGGAGGCGGGCTCCGGCCACCACGCCTGCAGCGGGAGGGTGCCAGGGCCCCACAGTGCCCCGTCCCACCCCAAGGTCATCGGACAGGGAACGGGAGCAGGGGTTGGCTGGGATCTTGCCGCCGTGGAAGCATAACCTCCTATGGGCTGTTCCCATCGGCATTTGGTTCCAGCCCCTCTGGGCCCTCGTGCTGGGAGAGTGGGATCGAACTCCCGACACCCCTTCCCTGCTCCCCAGGCGACTGCGCTCTGGTCTCCAGGGTGGGGCAGGCACACAGGTCTCCAGAGCTGGACACCACAGGGTGAACTGAAAGAATGGTTGTCTTGCCGGGCCGGGCGCGGCTCGGCGGTGGGGCCTCGACCCAGGAGCCAGGAGATCGAGGGTCAGGGCGCAGGCCCGGGTTGCGGGCTCGATTCCCAGCAGGGAGCGTGCAGCAGGCAGCCGGTCTATGACTCTCTCTCATCGTGGATGTTTCCATCTCTCTCTCCCTCTCCCTTCCTCTCTCTGAAATCAATAAAGAAAACATATAAAAATTAAATAAATTAACTAATGAGTAAGGCAGGAAAGCAAGGCAGCTGCAAGCACCAGCCTCACCCACTTCAGACAACAGCTGTCCCCGGGCTGAGCCACTTCCACCAAGCTCGAGGCTCTGAGCGGCAAAGGGAGCGAAGGCTCCAGAGGTGCTGCAGAGCCTCACCTCCGCCGGAAACAGGCAGGGTGAGCGCCGGGCCCCACTGTGGTGACAAGAGTCCTGAGACCCACGGGAGCAGGGAGCAGCCCCGAGCCTGCCTCCGGGCAGCTCAGCTGGCGTTTGCAGACTTGATTTTCAAATGCGCCCTCTCTGGACCGAGCCCTTCTTGCTCGAGGGCCTATGGCCCAGCCATGACCTGCTGCATGGTGGGGGTCCCCAGAGGCCTCCAAAGCCAGGCTCCAGGCTCCGATGCTCCAGCCCCAGCACTTCCCAGAGCAGCCTTGGCCGTGCTCCAGGCCTTCTCGGGCGCAGGGTGAGCAGGACAGGCTGAGCTCAGGGGCACGTGTCTGGTGTGGTCGGTGCAGGGGGCAGGCAGTCCTGGGGTCTTGCTGCTCCCCTAAGGTTGTAGGGAGCGCACCTCTGAGGTGACGATTAAGTGTGATGAAACTCCCCCTGCTTCTCCTAACAACATTTGTGGTTATGCTTAGGGCCCACCTGGATCATTCAGGATAATCTCCCATCTCGACATGTTTAACATCATCACATCTGCAAAGTCCCTTTCAGCACATAAGGTCAAGGTCAAGGTCATACCCACAGGGTCCGGAGAGGAGGACCGAGATATCTTGGGGGCCATGACTCAGCTTACATCTTGGTTATCTCCCCACCACCACACTGGAATGAAACCTCAGTGAAGGCAGGGATTAATTTTTTTCTTTAAGTACAGTAAATGCACAAATTATGAGGGGACACCTTGGTGATTTTCACACTGAACACACTGTGTTTGAGAATCAGAACGTCTCCCTCACCAGAGGCCTTGCTCAGGAAGCAGGGCGTATGTTTGTGTCTGTCGTGGTCTCTGCAATACCCTTGGAACAGGACCCGCCCCAGGCGGCATTTGATGGACACCTGGGGAGTAAGAGGAATTCTGAGCCCGGGGGAGACATGAAGGCAGGATCATGTGAGTCTGGGCAAATCTCCACTCCTCTGGGCCTCAGCTTTCTCCCCTGCGAGAGGAGGATCTCAGCAGCTCCCGTTTTACAAGATGTCTTGAGCATTAAGTGAGATGATGCACGTAAAGCCCCTGGAACAGAGCTTGGCACACAGTAGGTGTTCAGCACACATGAACGTGAGTGCTGATGTTGCACAGGAAAAGGGAAGTTTTTTGCAGTCTGGGGAGCTGTGTCGTGGAGAGGTGACCTGGACGTGCAGGTTCGGGGCGTGGCTGAGAGCAGTCTGGGCAATGCGGAGCTCCTAGGTGCCCTTAAAAGCTCCCCACTGTGGGGCGTGCAGCACCATGCTCCTGGGGTGCAGGGCAGTCCCAGCTGTGCTCGGCCCCTTACCTAGATGCCCCAGGTGCTTTTCTGAACTTGATGGGTTGATTTTTATGCCCCCCTTGGGTGACCCAAGGAAAGTCCTCTTGCACTCAGAGCCCAGGGTTACCTGGATACTTGCGCCCACCTTCCGTATCTGCTTACCTGGAGCCAGAATTTGGACAGGTGGAGAGCAGAGAAGAGGCGATGCGTGAGCAAAGGTGAATGGGGGAAGAGGCAGGAACTTTGAAAAAAATGGTCTCTTCTGTAAACTAATTTCAGGTGAGGTAGATCCGCCTCCTCACGCAGCTGCAAAGGTCCCCGATTCCACTTGATGGACAAGAGCATTTACCTGTGGATCCTACGTCCCTCAGCTGGTTTTGGTCCCTGTAGCTCCTGTTGGTGACTGCACCGCCCGACGCAGGGCTGCTGGCTGAAACCTACTCTGCCTCAGCCCACCGGAGGTCACTGACCCGCCTGCACGTTGGCATAAAAACAGTCGGGTGTTACCACTTTGTCATTCAAAGAATCATTTAAAGAAAAGGAAGTGAATTTTTTATATGAACACATCACGCCCAGTTTTCTAAATATTTGCACACAACTGCATCTCTGCCCTGAGGGCACAGGGCCCCTTGTTCCCCATAAGAACACACCTGGTCAGTTTGGCCCAGCCATGCCCTCTCTCTGCCCTCAGAGCACTCAGTTGCCCCCAGACGCAACTGCCTGAGTACTGGGAGGCTCCTCCTGGGCGGGGCTCCCCAGCCAGGGCCACCCCCTCATATCTGGATGACCGCAGACATCTCCAGTGTCTTCCCCTCAGCGTGGCTGTGAGGTCCTGTGTGACTGTCTCCCACCTCCGTCTCAGACCTCAGCACCACCACCCACCCTGTGGCTGCTGTCACCAGTGACCACAAACTTGGTGGCTTAAAACAGCAAGAATTTGTTCGCTCACAGTTGAATTCCAGATGTTTACATTCAAGCTGTCGGCAGGGCTGTGCTCCCTGCGAAGGGTCCGCGGGAGGGTGCTTCCTGTTCCCTCCAGCTCTGCGGGCCGTTTGCAATCCTTGGCTCCAAGCGCTGTCTCCATGGTCACGTGGCCTCCTGCTCCGCTCTGTCTCTCCCCCATGTGTCTCTCTTCTAAGGACAGGTGTGATCGCTCTCAGGGCCCACCCAGCTAAGCCAGGAGCCATGCCTCCTCTCAAGATTCTTAACTGCATCACACCCTGTGCCGTACGAGGTAACTCTCACAGGTTCCAGGAACGGGAACAGGTAGGAAGTAGGTCCGTGAAGAGGCAGGTGAGGTCACAGGGCAGAGGGAAAGACCTAGAGCTGGGAGGGAGCATGAACATGGTAAGTCAGGAATTGGGACATTGGCATATCTTTGGGGGGGGCCACATTCAACTCCATGCATGCCCCAGTGTTCACACAACCTCAGCTCCCTGACCCCTGGCCCTTCCTCACATGTATGAAGCACATTCCCAAGGCCCTTCTCCCCTCTGATAGACTGCCCCCCCCAACCCCACCCCTGGTGGCCTGGTCTAGCCCTTTATGCAGGACTTACCTGCAGAGGTCACCTCCGCTCTTTCTAAACAGCACAACCCGGCTGTTCTCCATCCATTGTCTGTCTTTTTCACCTCCTGACTTGAACACATTCGCATGTTTATTGTTTTATTTCCTGCCTCACTCGCGCAGAATGAATGCTCCACAGGCCAGGGACGCAGGTGAGCATGCCCGCAGCACGGGTGAGCAACTGGCACTGGCGTGACGCTCTGCGGTCGTCGGCAACCCTGGCCGTTTCTATCTTTCTGCTCCTCCCTCCTCAGCGTGTGACTTCCTTTCTTGTGTCCTCATGATCCAAGACGGTTGCTCTAGCTCCAGCCATCCTGTTGGCATCCCAGGCAGGGGGAGGGAGACAGAGGGAAGGGCAAAAAGGATTTTCTTCAAAATCCCCTCCGATAACTTCTGCTCACATCCCATTGGCTGCATCGCCTCCAGGGCTTCTGTTGCTAAAGAAAGGGAGGGGGGATCGAAGAGGCCGCGGGCTGACTCTGCACATCTGGGGGTCTAAGCCCACGTCATCTAGTTCTGGGTACCTGTGAATCTCAGGAATCCACTTAAGAATTAGAGTAGCTGCTTCAGTTCAAGGTGGTATCAAGGGGTGTGGGGTCATTGGAAAGAGCGTGAGAATGGGGGTCAGGAGCCTCGGATGCCGGGTCCAGCTCTGCCACTCACTGCTCTGTGACTTTGGGTTAGCTCCTGCCTTTCCTGTGCCTATAAAGAGGACATTGGAATAGATGCTCAGCGGTGATAGCATCTCAGCCTTCACCATGGTCTTCACCATCCCCATCTTCACCACCATCTTCACCATCCCCATCCTCACCACCATCTTCACCATCCCCATCTTCACCATGGTCTTCACCATCCCCATCCTCACCACCATCTTCTTCATCATCTTGGCCATCTTCATGGTGATCACACCTTTACCATCGGCATCAGTATCATCATCTTCCTCACACCCATCACCACCAGCAGCAGCATCGCCTCACCAGCGTCATCTTTGCCACGGGCTTCGTATCTTCATCGCCATCACCACCACCATCATCCTCCCAGCTCACCCTGAGCACCCAGCGTGTATCGGGCGTCGTACATCACACGCGGCATCTCAATACATCCTCGCGGCAGTTGGGGCCTGGAGGTGTGACTTTCTACCACCACTTCCACTTTTAAAATGAGGAAACCGAGGCTCTCACAGGGTAAGGGACCCACCACAGGCATGGAACATGCCAGAGCCAAAACGCAAACCGGATCTCTCTGTCTCCCAAGGCCCCGGCGCTGGGTTCCCTCTGCGGGGTTCCAGCCTCAGCTGCCACCCACCCTGTGACCTGTGACCTCGAAGCCCTGACCTTACCCAAGTGCTGACAGAGCCTCTATGTGAATTGCTTCATAGCCAATTAGCCCCTTCCCCGGGCCCACTCCTTCGCCCCCCCAAAGCTTGAGTCAGGAGCCCCTTCCTTTCTTTCGGTTGGGATGGGAGGGCTCCCTGCTTCAAAGTCAGCCTTCCCGTGCAGGGCCTGCCTATTGATGATGCCAAATTATCAAAGGGCCACATCAAAGCCTGCCAAGGTGGCTTTCAGATGGGCAATTTACAAAACAAAAAAGGAAGCCTGGGCTGTGGGAGGGGTAGGGGCCAGGCTGGTGAAGCCCTGCTTGAAAGTGTTGGCTAAGAAGTTGATTTTGCTGCTAAAAGTGAGAGGTCGCAGAGCCACTCCCCCGCCCCCAGCCTCATCAGCGCCTCCAGACATGGGATCTAGGTTGCCCCTGCCCATGCGGGACTCTGGGTACCAGACGGGAAGGCCTCTAGCGCCAGGGGAGCAGGGAAAGTGAGTAAGGTGCAAAATCCACACCTTCTCTAGACCCAAAAGGGTGGCTGGGACTCCTCCAGCTCAGCTGCAAGTGCTCTTGAGTACAAATGGCCCGGGAATCCCTAGGATAAAGGCCCTCAGCTGTGGCTGTTGGCAGTGGTCCTCAGGGTGCTACAGGGTGCTCCTAAACTTTCTGTCTCCTCTGAGCTCACAGCCGGGCCCATGAAGCTCATTTGGCCCCTCCCAGATGAGGTGCTAGCTGCTGCTAAGTGCAGCGCCTGGACTGGGCTCCTCTTGGTGTCCCCCCACCCTGAAAGTCAGGTTTGCTCTGTAGCCCACTTTCTATTCACCATTGACAACAGCTATAATTTTCTGAGAATTTAAAATAGGCTAAACAATTGAATCATCACGATCACTATCATTACCATCATCACCTTCATCATCACCATAATACTATCACCATCACCATCATCACCATCACCATCATTACCATCACCATCACCATCATCTCCACCATCACCACCATCATCACCATCACCATCATCACCATGTTCTCCACCATCACCATCATCACTATAATTACCATCATCACCATCACCACCATCACCATCATTACCATCATCACCATCATCATCACCATCATCACCACCATCATCACCATGTTCTCCACCATCACCATCATCACTGTAATTACCATCATCACCATCATCATCACCATCATCACCATCACCACCATCACCATCACTATCATCACCATCACCATCATCACCATCACCATCACCACCATCACCATCATCATCACCATTGCCATCATCACCATCATCATCACCATCATCACCATCACCATCATCACCATCATCACCATCACCACCATCATCACCATCATCATCACCATCGCCATCATCTCCACCATCATCACCATCATCACCATCACCACCATCATCACCATCATCACCACCATCATCACCATCATCATCTCCATTGTCGTCACCATAGCACCATTATCATTCTGTTGTTGTTGTTCTTAGCTAAGATCATGCTTGTTCTCTGCCAACACTGTTCTGAAGACATTGTACGGGCTAAGTCATTGGTCCTGACAGCAGCCCTGCAAGGAGCGTGCCGTTATCAAGATCCCCGTTTTATAGAGGTGGAACTGAGGCCTAGATTGGGTAAACAGCTTACCCAAGACCACTCAGCTGGTAAGTGGCAGGGTTGGGACTAGAACTCAGGTCCGTCTGACTCCAAACATCTGCTCTGTGGCTTTTGGATTCAGCAGGGACTCCATGGTGGACTCGACTCCGGGTGGACAGTCGGTAGAATGAGCAAGACTGTGAAGGCTTCTGTAGAACATCCTCTCATCCTGAAGGGACGGGGGGGGGGCTCTGTCCTGAGCATCGGAAACTGAGCACCTGCTCGCAGACATGGGGACCTGGGTTTCCTGGGGCATCCTGGGGGCTGCCTCTCATGAGCATGGGAAGTGCGGCAAAGCAGCAAAGGCATGTTTGTCACCAGGCTGCGAGCTACAGCCTGGGCTGTGGGAAGCTGCCAGTCCCGTGGGTGTGTGTTGATCGCTGAGAAAAGTGATTGTGCTAATAACCTGTATATAAATGTCAAGATAAGTAATTGTGAGGCTGGCAAGTGTGCACTCCAGAGGGCAGGCGGCAGCCGGACACTCCCGGGCTCGTTCTGCGTGGGAGCCCACGGTTGGAGCACTGCCTGAAGGGCCCATCTGTGGACGGATACCTCCTGTTGGCCCCGGAGCGCGGCGTGGGTGTGCACTGGCGCAGGCTGGGGGTCAGCCCTGCGGGGGGCATGGCCTCCTTTGCATACTGCACCCTCCTATCTCACGCACGGGGGAGGGAGCCCGGCAGCCTGGCTCGGGCACAGGCTCCGGAATCAGGTTGCCTGTGTTCAGATTCTGGGTGCCGGCCTCACAGCTGAGCAAGCTCCCCGGCCTCTCCAGGGCTCGGCGTCCTCAGCTGTAAACAGGGATTATGACGATGGTGTCGTGGTCAAGGGGAAATGCCTCGAGCCCAGTGTTTAGAGTAAGTTTGGCACAGGCACGGGCTTCCTCGACGTTGGCCACCCTCTGCCCACGTTGTGGAAGAAGTTCGCTGGGATCCACTCCGTGATCCTGACCACAGCCCTGCAAGGCGGGCACCTTGTCATTACCCCTCTTATAGATGCGGGGCCGGGGCTGCGGTGGCTCTTAGGTTGCTGGTGTTGGTGTTGCTGGTGTTGCTGGTGGTGCTGGTGTTGGTGTTGCTGGTGGTGCTGGTGTTGGTGTTGCTGGTGGTGCTGTTGGTGTTTCTGTGGGCATTGCTCTGGGTGTCAACGGTGCCCACAATGTTGCTGGTAGGAAGCAGGTGGCCAGTGGCCCGTGGGCATCCCGTTTGCCTGTGGTGCCCCCCTCCAGGGGGAGCTGCTGCTCAGCTCCATGTGCGACCCACCGCGGCTCTTCCTCCCACAGCAGGGCTCCTGGCAGAGCCCAGGGCTGCCAGGCAGGGCGGGGAGGGGCAGCCCTGCCAGCGGCGCTGTGGGCCGGCCTGGCACCCGTGTGGCTCAAGGTGCGCCAGACTGCAGCTGGCCCCCGCCCCCAGCTTTCTTCTCTCTCCTTTTTGTTCGGGCCCTTTTGATTTGGGAACAAGGCCCCTTTATGTGGCGCGGGGCCTGGCCAGGCCGCCCGGTCCCACCCAGGGCTGGGGATTTCCTTTTCATCTGGCACTGGGAGCCAGGGCTCGAGCGAGAGCGGGAGGGATTTGGTGGTGTCACAAAACCTGGGTGACTCAGCTTTCAGTGGGGCATTGTGGCCTCGCGGCTCTGACATTTTAAGTGGGAATCGCAACAAAGGGGAGCCAGGGTGGCGGGGCGGTAATGCTGCTCTCGGGGGCTCTTAATGGCGGGGCTCTCCAGGGCGCGCCCGCTGAAAGGAGGCCCCTCTCCCAGGAGGACTATTCCATTTCGGTGGGAGGACTGGCCTGTGACCCCGGCCTCTTAAGGGTGACATTGAGTAGGGCTGCTGTCTGGGGGGGTGGTCTGCCGCCGGCTCCTTGCCCCCACCCAGCGGCCCCTCAGCTGTCCTCGGTCCCTGGAGCTTCCCACGGGGAGCCGCAGACGCTCCGGCCGCGGTCCCGGCAGAGGCGCTCGGCAGGCCTCTGGCCCAGGTCCTGTGAGCCGGCCTCGGGGGCTGGAGCTCGGGGCCCCCGGCGGCTCGGGAGCCTGAGCGGGAGGAGGTTCCCTATGGCGAGGCCTGTGAAGGGACCGGCCATCGAGGACATCCTGTGAGAGCGTAAGAACCGTGCCCCCCCAAAGACTTCTCCACCCCCAAACCCCAGAACCTGCGAATGGAGCCTTATTGGGAAATAGGGTCTTTATAGATGTGACCAAGTTAAGATGAGGTCACACTGGAGGAGGTGGCCCTTTTTTTTTTTAAATCCTCACTTGAGGATATTCTCTCCGTTGCTTTTCAGAGAGAGTGGAAGGGGGAGGGGGGGGCACTGATGTGAGAGAGACACAGCGACTGGCTGCCTCCCGCACACACCCTGACCAGGGCCGAGCCTGCCGCCAAGTTCCGTGCCCTTGGCCAGAATCGAACCCGGGACCCTTCAGTCCGCCGGCCGACACTCTAACCACTGAGCCAAACCAGCTAGGGCTCTTTTGTTTTTATCTTGTTGACATCATTACCGATGTCCCCGTTTTCCCTGCCATCTGCCCGCCTCCCCCCGGCTCCCACGCCCCCTCCCCGGCCCTCGCCACACTGCTGTCTGCGTCCACAGGCTGTGCACAGATGCTCTTCGGCTCATCCCTTCCCCGCCTCCCACTCCCCACCCCCTGACTGGTGTCCTTATAAGGACAGATTAAACAGATGCCCGCAGGACAGAAGGCCATGTGACGATGGGGGCAGAGGCCGGAGGGATGTAGCCACAAGCCAAGGAGCCCCCAGAGCCCCAGATGCTGGGAGAGACAAGGAGGGCTCCTCCCTCCCCCAGAGCCTCTGACGCCGCCGTGATGTCAGACCGCCAGCCTCCGGAACTGTGACAGGTGAATCTCTGTCCTTTCAAGCCCCAAGTCTGTGGCCCTTCGTGTTACAGCCGCCCCAGGACACTGAGACCAAAAGCTAGCCGTCACTCTGCCAGTCCCCATCCGCAGGCCCAGGAGCCTCCCACGGCCCAGTGTCTGAGGTAGGGCCGTGCACACTGCTCAGCTGAGCTGCTGGGAGGGGACCCCGTTCCCACTGCTGCCCACCTGCCCCGCCCCTGAGACTGGACCAGCTCCTCCAGTTACAGTGTCACCATGAAAGGGGTCCCCAGCCCCGATTACTCATCGTTTTAGGCACTTACGCAAAGTCCTCCCAGCCCCTCACAATGCCCGATCGGCCCCTCCGGAGCCTTTTCTCTTTCCGGCTTTGAAGGTGAATGAATTTTCAAGGCCACAGCATCCCTTTAAAACCAGACAAATGGGGGTGGGGATGGTTGGAGTCCAGAACGCCCTGAAGGAGTGTCCCGTGTGTGCCCCGAAGCCGCCTCCCTGCCCCCCACTGGAGGGCAGGCCCAGGGAGGTCAGCAGCTCGGAGCTGGGCCTGGGTCCCAGGGTTCCAGTGCCAGGGAGAGAAGCCCCCGGAGCATCGGGCTGTAAAAACCAGCGGGATTGAGGCTGCGGGACACGGGGGCTGCTGGAGTCCCAGGGGCTCCTCTTAAAGGACCCGCACACGGACTTACTGAGACCCCTCCCTCTGAGCTCCAAAGGCACCTGGGCACTGGGGGAGGAACTGAACTGTTGGGCTGATTCAGGGCGAGAGCTGGGGGACAGCTTTCTCCCAGACAGAAGCGGAGCCGGGGCCCCTGCTCCTTTTCTGAGCCCCCCCAACCCTCAGGGAGTGGACAGGACCTGAGGCTCCATGAGCCTGGCTCACGCGGTTTGCCCCGCCCGGGTCACTCCCCGAGACTCCGCCCCAACTCCACGCTGTTCCCCCGGCTCCTCAGGGGGGACCTCTGCTGTCCAGACACTTCTCCCCGTTTTTATTTATCCGGAACACGTGGCTGTGGGGCTGCGGGTTCCGGCTCCGCCCCTCCTACCAGCCTCCGTGTGGCTTCTTCCCTGTGTCCTTAGCTGTGGGACGGCCACTGGGCCGGGTCTCGGGCGGCTCTGAATGGTGGCTGCCGGGCAGGTCGGCCGTAAGTCTTATGAGGTCGTGAGAGGGTGCGCGTTCCGAGGCCGCCACGGGACCAGAGCCCCTGCTGAAGCACTTTTAGGGCTACGCTCTAATCAGGGCGGGTGACACTGGTCTCCATTCTCGAGAAGGGTGTGTGTTTCCTTTGAAATAAACTGAAGTTAAAAAATAAAAATCAGTCCTTTTGTTCTTTCCACTGTCGAGGTGTCTTGGTGGGATTCCCAGCTGCCGTGAGCCCGGCAGGGGCGAGCCTGCTGCACCCCCAGGCCCGGGATCCGGGGATGGCCGCTCTTGAGGGAGCTGGCGTGAATCCAGGCACAGCCCAGACGGACGGAAAGCCACGGCCAGCGGGCCTGGGCCGCTCCTCGCCTGCCGAGGACGGGCCACCAGAGGCCCCTCACGGGGGCTGCAAGGGCTGAAGGGCCGTGGCTTTTGATATTGTTCCAACACTCACTACCTGTGGGGCCATTCTAAGGGGTTTGTCATCACGAAAACCCTATGAAGTGACTATTATCATGTGTCCATTTCATAGATGTGGAAACAGGCACAGAATGGGTCGGTCCGAGGACAGAGGCTGACTGCGCTGTGCAGGCCGTGTCAAGGCCCGCGTGGACGTGTGGGCACCCGTAGCTGTGACAGAAGTGTCCCCAAACTCTTTGCACCGGTGTCAACAGCACCGGTGGCTGCAGTCTCCTCAGAGACTGGACCTGCTGGACGTCTGGGGGTTTCCAATTTATAGAGACTGAGCCTCGACCTCCCTGGAAGCACAGCTGCCGGCCCGTCCCCTCCACAAGGCGAGTGCTGGGAGTTAGCGCACTTCGCCTGCTGGATTCGGAGCTGGAGAAATGCCTGCGAGGGGCCGGAGTCTGCCGGGGCCACGGAGCATCCGGTGTCCCGCGTGGAGCAGCGAACCTGGGCGCTGGTGACCCGGGACGCTCCCGCGTGCCCCGCTAAATGCCGTTTTTCTTTCGGGACTCCTGTCCCCCATCCTGAGCCCGGATAATGGGCCCCTTCCTCTCATTCCCGGCACCTGAGTGAGCCGGAGAATCCGACAGGAATTTTAAAGTGACACTTGAAAGAAACCCATTCATGGGGGAGTGAGTTATTTTTGTTGTAAAGACAATGGTGAGCGGCAGGAGAGGAAGCGGAGGGGCCCCTCCCGGCCCCATTCCTCCCGCCGCTCGCTGGCGTCCTGCTCTGCGTCCGCCTGCCGGGACCTGGCCCAGGTAACAGGCCGGAGCGGGTTTTTAAGCTATAAAATATGTCTATGTTTTTCTGTTTGCAAACAAAATGCTACACGTACAGCGTCGAATTCTGCCTCCCACTTGCTCCGCTTGCTTTCTGCACAGGACACGATCTTCACTTTCCCCTTTAGGCCGCACAGTGTACAATCCTGCGGGCGCCAGGGCCCGGCTGGCGCGCACACCCTGGGGCTGGCTCCCGGCGCTGAGCACCTGCAGGCCGGTTGCTTGGCCTCTCTGTGCCTTAGCTTTTTAATCTTTGAAATGAGGCTACTCGTAGCCCCTGCCCACTAGGGCTGTGAGGAGGATTATATGCGTTAATATTTATAAGATGCTTCCAAGGACACAGTGTGCGTCTCCGGGGCTATATCCTGTTGTCAGGCTCTGGCTGTGCCCACCCGACGGCTACAGATCACAGCCAGAGGAGCAGCGCCGCCTGGCTCTCTCTCCCTTGCCGATGTCATCCGCTCCTGGGCGCGGGTCCCTCTCTGGCCCTCGGTGTCTTCATCTGTGCAATGGAACGCACACTCTCTACCTGTTGGGTGCACAGGTCTCGGGTGTGATGCAGCGGAGGGTGGGCGTGGAAGGGAAGGTATGGCCCAAACCTTTCCCCATCCCAGGACCAGTGATGGGTTACATCTTAGGACAGAGATGGCCTGTCCAAGGTTCAGGCCACTCCCTGCATTCACAGTTTGGGGGAAAATAAAACTTGAGAGATTTGGAGCAGAGGAGGGGCCCGCGATGCTCACCCGGTGGTTAAGTGATGAGAAAGCCACATCCTCCCTTCTGGGGTATCTGCCCAGGTGGCCTTGCACCTTCTGGTCACTCGGGGACAGGTCCCAGGCCCTGGGTCCCCTCTGGCTTCTGTGACTTCCCTGTCCTTTCCCCATCCCAGCGATGGGTTACACCCTAGGACAGAGATGGCCTGTCCGAGGTTCAGGCCACTCCCTGCATTCACAGTGGCTTGAAATCTAAAAGCGAAAATCAAAGCGAGATGAACGTATACAAACAATAACCTAGTTTCCGGTGGGGAGGCTGCCCCCCCCGTGGGCATTCTCCCTCCTCCTGGCCCTCCAGGCGGCCACCGCCGCGGGCTCTGAGCTCCCCTGGGGCCACGAGGGCTGGTGGGGTGCTCTCGGCGTCTCCCAGGGAGTGAGGCATGGCCGGCCGCCCAGGCTCTCAGACCTAAAAGTAACCTGGAAACCTGACCTTGGGGGACAGGGGGAGGGATGTCGGTGATTTTCCAAGGCATAGGGCCCGTGAGGTCGGCCCTCTGGTTGGCTCCCTTTGGGGAAAGGTGGACTCGTGGGGTCCCAACCTCAGCAGAGGCAGGAGCTCCCCGGCTGGGGAAGGCAGAAGCGATGGAGAAGCGCTCAGCTCTCTGGGGGTCGGGCGGCGCTGGCAGCCCGCAGCCCACAGCCCACAGTGGGTCCGCCCATCTTGAGGGGTGGTTCACAGGGCCCCCTGTTATCTTCCGAGGCGATGGGGCCGCAGCGAGGGGCGACCCACCCAGGGGGAGGAGAGGGGGGAGGAGCAGAGAGCAGAGCAGCTGGCTGAGAGCTCCCCTCCCCGGCTGCGCAATCCCCGCAGCAGCCTCACGAGGGCACCGCTGTTGTGCCCATTCTGCAGATGCATAGACTTTGGGGGAGGTTACATCCCCACCCGACTGCGGGGTTTGGGAAGAAGAGGCGCTGGGGCCCATGCCTCGGGCAGGAGGAAGCCCAGCTCCCGGAAGACCGCAGACGGGAGGCCAGCTGCAGGCCCTGCCGGGTGGCAGGGGTGACCGTGGGGTGCACACTGGCCAGGATCACATATGATCACGTGGGTGCAGCCCCGGTCCTGGAGCACAGCTCACTGTTGGGACTATTTCTGTTATTTCCCTCGGAATCTGCCAGCCCCTCCCGGAGGGCCTCTGACCACCCGTTCTCAGCCTGGCTCCAAAGACGCGGCCAAATACCCGCTGTCTCCACACCAGGTGGGGCTGGGGCCCTGCCACCCCTCACCCCGCTACACGTGGGTGGCTAGTAGGTGCCAAGTGGGGGACGTGGGGGAAGAGAGGGTGCCCTTCCTTTGATTCGAAAATAGGTTTGACCTGTCAAAAAAGACCACTGTGGTCTGGTTCATCTACATGGTATTTATAGGTCAGATGGAGAGCCGGGGAGTGGCGGCTGCTTGGTTAGAGCGTTGTCCTGCTCAGCCAAGGCTGCAGGTTCGATCCCCGGTCGGGCACATACTAGAAGCAACCAATGGTGCGTGGGTAAGTGGAGCAACAAATCGATGTTTCTCTCTCTCTCCCCCCTTCCTCTCTCTCTCTCAAATCAGTAAATAAATATTTTAAAACAAAAACAAAAAACCCAGTGGGTTTCCATGGGCATCGCAGGAGGCACGTGGTATCTGCAAGGGAGTCCCGCGAGGACTGGGCAGGTGGGCCCCCCGACCGGGTCCCTCCGGGCAGGGCCAAGGAACCGGTTGGAGCCGTGGGGCCCGGCTTCGTCTTTGCTGTGGGTCTTTGCTGGGGCCAGGCTGTGAAATGCGGCTCTGTCTGGGTACGAGGTACAAGGAGGACCGTATTTAACGCTCATCAGCGGTGGTCACAGTGCAGGTGAGCAAACCCAAGTTTTGCAAATGCGACTGCAGAGCCCCCAGAGAGGACAGCAACCACGGGAGGGCCCCTCCCTGCTGCCTTCGCCAGGAGCTCTGTTTTAGGGGACCCGCGATCCCCAAACTCTCCTGTGAGCCCCACATTCGCAGTGGGGGTGGGGGTGGGGCGAGGCCTGGCACTCTGGGCAGTTCTTCCCCCGTCCTGGGTTGACTCACAATCCGCAGTCTATCGCGCCTGCCGCGAGCTTGTATTTCAAGGCTCCTGCCCGGCAGTTCTATAGGCGGCTCGGGGAGCCCACAACGCAGCGTTTTCCCACGGCAGACGGGGGGGGGGGGGGGGGGGGCGAGCACCAGAGCCCAGAAGAGCTGGGGGAAGTGGAGGCCTGGGGGAGAAGCGCGCCTGTCCCTGGGGATGGGATCGGGACACTGCTCCTTGCGCCTCCCCTCCCCGGCCGCCCCTGCTGCTCCAGCCGACCCTGCGTCCCGCCCAGCATCCCACTGCCCGGCCACAGGCACCAGGATGGCGGGGGCTGAGGTGGACAGGGCTGCCTGCCTCTGCAGCCCCCAGGGGACAGCGGGAAGCTGCCCCCAGGCCTGGGTGGCGGGACAGCCCGTGGGGGAGGGGAGACCCCCTCTGCCTGGGATGCTGGGAGCTTCCAGGTGAGACGCAGCGGGCCTTGCAGGAACAGCATGTGTTTCTAGAAGGGAAGGGCGAGGTGCCCAAGTGGAGCAAACAGCACATGCAAAGTCCAGGGTGGGGCTGAGGGGGGGAGGATTTTGTGGCTGTGGTTTGCTTCCAGAGCTCTTATCAGTCTCTGCCAGGCCATAATCCCGGGGGTGCAATCACAGCCTGTTGCGGATGAAGGGCCAGGTGGCCAAGGTGAGGCCGACGGATGGAGGTTCCAGTCGCCTCGGCTCACCTCCCAGCTGTGTGACCTTGGGCAAGTCTCTTTAGGTCTCTGAGACTCCGTTTCTCATCTGTAAGGCAGGGGGAGGAGGGCTGCCATAGGACTGGTGTCCCCACTGGCTCCGGGCTGGCACTGGAGGCCCGGGCTTTCTCCCACTGCTCTGGGGAGCACAATTAGAGTGAGTTTGGGACCTGGAGCCAGCACCCCATCTGATAGTCACCCGTATGGGCAAGCTGGGACTGTATCACAAGACACCGCTCTGTGCCGTCCCTTCCCCTGGCTCCCTCTCCAGGGGAAGGGTCTGGAGACTGAGGCCTGAACCTGAGGGCGAGGTCACAGGATGTCAGCCAGGTACCAGAGAGGCTGGGAGGGGACCCGGGGGTGGGGACACCCAGAGCAGAGGTCTCGGGACTGCTGGTGAGGTGGGCGGGGGCCAGGCCTGGGGGTGACCAGGCTGGGGTCTGGAAGAGACCAATTAGTCAAATGGCTACAGTGACCATTTGGAAGCAATTAACAGGGTCGTTATTACCACATCCCCCCCACCTGGTTCTGTATGGAGCGGGAGGGCGGAGGTCGCCTGGGGTGTGGGCTGCGTGGGTGCTTCTGCCCGGCCCAGCCCAGCAGGGCTCTGGGAGTGAGACCCAAGCCCTGCCCGAAAGATGCCACGGAGCCAGGGGCCTTCCCCCAGCGGGGCCTAAGCCTCGAGGGCAGCCGGGCAATGTCCAGAGCCAAGCCAAGGCCCTCGGGGGCGTCCCAGGTGCTTCCCGGGCCAGGAAGGCAGGGGTCAGGGAGAATTAAAGAGGAGGCCGCAGTGGTGGGTGAGCGAGGGCCTGGGGCCCGGAGGAGAGGCTGTGGGCAGCGGGCTGGGGTGCAGGCAGGGGGGCGAGTGCTCCCAGCGCCAGCCGAGGATGGGGCTGCAGGGCCTCGGATGGCAGCCCCTGCTCTGGGGAGCGGAGGAAGCAGGGCCCAGCGAGTTTACCGCCTGGCAGAGTCACACTGGAAGGGATAGCATGCCGCGGGTGCCTGCCATCCTTGCGTGACTGTTGACTGTGCCCAGTCGCCCCTAAGGCACCATGGTTTACATAGCAACTGTGGTCCCCTATAGATGGGCCTGCTCTGCACTAATTCTGCTGAGTTTCTCTCACTATACCTGAGGCATTTCATACAGGAGCCAGCATCTCTGAGGAGCAATGCTACGTGGCCAAGGCCACAGGGCAAGGAACTGGTCTGGTCATTTGTTCATTCATTCATTCATTCTTCATTCAAGGAGTAGGGCTACCGTCTAGGAGCTGTGGGAACAACAGTGGACAAAGGCAGACCCTCCCGCCTTCCTGGCTTCCCCCAGTTCCAGGGTGCGGGCAGACTAGGGGGTGGGCTCGGGCTGAGCCACAGTGGGCAGGATCGAAGCTAGTCCTGGGGCACCATCGGGCGGCGTGAAGAGGGGCGAGGCTGCAAACCCTGAGCTGCTTCCGTAGAATTGTTCTGGCCCCTCCGCATCTTCCCCAAGGGGACCCCAGGGGAGGAAGCCGAGGCCTCTACAGCAAAGGGGCGTCTTGTCTTCCCCCAACCCAGCGGACCGTGCCTGCTCGCATGCTCTGAAATTCATTCTCTCTCTGAATTCCACGCCCGCCCGCCCTCCCTCTCGTCTCCTCTGGACACCCCCTCGGGAGGCACCTGTCTGACTCAGGGCAGAGCTAATGGCCTTGGGGACACCGATAGCCCTCACTGTGTGTGCCTCTGCACTCTCACAGGAAACCAAGTGACCAGCAGTCTCAGGCCAGGTCTGTGGGTGGAGCCCAGATGGGCAAGTTCCCCTCTTGGCTCTGTCCCCAGGGCCTGTCCTCTGTCCCGGGTGAAGCAGGCTCCATTATTAAGAGTCTGGGGCTCTAGCAATCGGTGGCCTGGTCTTTAGACTGTCCTGGTGGTGGACAGATACTGGCCAGGAGCCACCTCCCCAGGGACTGAGGGACCGTGTGATCCCCTTCAGATGCCCTCCCCCGGCCTTCAGGCACTGACCATGCCGGGGTGGGCTCACTGAGGACACAGTGGCCTGTTTGTGTTAGGCCAAATGATGAGAAATGTCCCAGTGGGGTGTGCCAGCCCCTGCAGTGCAACGGAGCCCCTGTGCCCGGCACGCCTGCCCCTCCCCTGGGCAGGACGCAGGTCCCAAATCCTGATACAGGTGGGTGAGAGGAAGGACACCAGCCGGGCTCATCCCGGAGCCCCTGAACCTGGAGCCAAGACTGTGGCCTACACCACCGGATCCCACAGGGCCCGTCCCCATCCCTGCCCTGGCCCCCTGTGCCACCCCCTTGCCATGGAGCCAGCCCCTGCTTGAGCCGGTGTCAGCGTCTGATGGCCGAGGGCCAGGGGGCTGCTGGGGGACAGAGGCCAGGGAACAAGCGCAGGGTGTGGGGTGTGACTTCCCCAACCTCTATCCCCTCTACGCCCCTCTTCTCAGGGGTCCACGGGAGAGGGTTTCGCTGCTGCCCCTGACCCACCAGGCAGGGGGTTCCATAGCCCCTCCTATCCCACTTCTCTCCCCTCCCCTCCCTGTGGCCACCAGACTCCCTGCTTTTCTCCGGGGACCACTCCCTGCCCTCTTGGTGTCCGTTTCTGCGTCTTGGTCTCTCTCTGCCGCACTCTCTCCGGTTCTTCCTCCCTCTGCCTGACCCTCTGGCTCTCTGGGGCTTCCTGCCCCCCTGCTCCCCTTTCTCCGGCTCTCCAGTCCTCGCAGCCGCTCCCTCCAGACCCTGGGAGGCCCCCCCCCACCCCCGACGTGCGAAACCCCCGCTTCCGGATCTGCCCGGCTGGGGTGCGAGCCCGGATAACGCGCTTCCCGGAGGGTCCCCCTCGCCTGGGCGCGGCGCACGGAGCCCCGGCTCCAGCAGGGACCCCGGGCGGACGCGGGCACATGCCGGGGCCCCCCACGCGCGCCCGCGCCCGCGCCCCGCGCCCCGGGCCCTCCCCGCCACCGCCGTCCGGGCCCCTTCATTATGCGCCGCCTCCAATGGGCGTTTGTCAGCGCGACTTCCCCGCAAGTTGTTTTCGCGGACATCAGTCATCGGCGGCGTCCCCATTGTGCCGGGCGATTGATGGGGGGCGGGAGGGGGTGACAGGGCCCGGGGCGGCCGCCTCGAGGCCTCGGTCTATAATTTTCGGAGGCGTAATTGGTCTGGGGGAGGGGGCGGGGCGGGGCGGGGCGGGGAGGGACCTCGCGGGGCCGGGCGGGCGCGGGGGCGCGGGGCGCGCGGCGGAGCCAGGCGGCCGCTCGACGGCGGCGCGCGGGGGCGAGTGTGCGCGGGCGGCGCGGCCCGAACCCCGCGCCCGCCGGGCTCCCCGCCCGCCCCTCCCGCGCCTCCGCCCGGGGACCGGGTCGGCCTTTTGTTGCCGAACGGTCTTTTCTTACAGCGCTTTGCGCAGCAACGGAAATTTCACCCGATCCTGGGTGAAAATTGAAGGAGATCCCCGCTCCCCCTCCCTCTCCCTCCGCCTCGCTCCCGCTCTCCCCCGCCCCCCGCTCCCCTCCCCTCCCCTCCCCCCCCCTCCCCTGCCCTCCCCCCTCCTCCCCACCCTTTCCGCGGAGCCGCGTCCGCACCGCCCGGGGGAGCCGCCCGCGCCTCGCCGGGCTCCGCCGCCCCTTCCATGGGAGCCGCGCTCGCCGGCAGCCGGCGCGGGGCGGGCGCGATGCCGCGATGGGCCTGATCTGGCTGCTGCTGCTCAGCCTGCTGGAGCCCGGCGGGCCCGCGGGCCCCGGGGCGCGGCTGCGGCGCGATGCGGGCGGGCGCGGCGGCGTCTACGAGCACCTCGGCGGGGCCCCGCGGCGCCGCAAGCTCTACTGTGCCACCAAGTACCACCTCCAGCTGCACCCGAGCGGCCGCGTCAACGGCAGCCTGGAGCACAGCGCCTACAGTGAGTGTCCGCCGGGGGCGCGGGCCCGGGGGGAGCGCGGCGGGGGCCCCGAAAGCTCCTCGCCGCCCGCAGGCCCGGGGTCTGCCTCCCCGACCGAGGGAGGGCCGAGGGGCGCTGGGCTGGGGTGGGGCGCACAGCCCGAGAGGAGGGGCTGCTGTCGGCTGTCGCGCGAGCCGGCCGGGCCGAAGCTGCCCCCCGCCCGATCTGCCCCCCGCCCGATCTGCCCCCTGCCTGAATCTGCCCCCGCCCGAATCTGCCCCCGCCCGGCGCGGGCCGGAGGGGGCGGCGGCTGCCCGGGCGCCCCGCGTGGCTGACTCGGCGGCCGGACACGTCTGAGCTCTCGGGTTTTTGGGGGAAAGGCGCTCGGACAAGACACTATCACGCTCTTTACTATCTCGAGGACTTCTCCCCCGCCACACCCGGGGCGCCCCCCCCGCGCCCCCCCGCTCGGGCCGCCCAGGGGGCCGCCCAGCGCCGCTGCCTCGGGGCGGAAGGTGCTCGGGGGCCGCAGACGGACCCCCCCACCCACCCCCCGTGGACCCTGCAGCGCCCCCGCCTCCGCCCTGGGCCCCGAGCGGCCGGCAGGACGGGAGCCTCGGGCCCCGGGCCACCCGCCCGGCTCTGGAGGCGCAGAGACGCGGGGCCCCGCGGCGAGAACCCCCGGCCTGGGCCGCGCTCGAGCCGCCGTCCGGCCGCTCCGGCCGCCGGGCCCGCCTCGTCTGCGCCCCTCCCGGAGGAGCGCACGGCCTCCGGACTCCCCGCGGCTGCGCCGGACGGGCGCGTGGGACCCGAGCTTAGCGCCGGGGCCGTGGCGGGGGGCGTGGGAGTGGGCGCGGGGCTCGGGGCCGAGGTGGGGGCGCGGGAGTGGGCGCGGGGCTCGGGTCCGCTGGGGGGAGCGTGGGCGTGGGCGCGAGGCTCGGGGCCGAGGTGGGGGCGCGGGAGTGGGCGCGGGCCTCGGGTCTGCGGCGGGGAGCGTGGGCGTGGGCGCGGGGCTCGGGTCCGCTGGGGGGAGCGTGGGCGTGGGCGCGGGGCTCGGGTCCGCGGCGGGGGGCGCGGGAGTGGGCGCGGGGCTCGGGTCCGCTGGGGGGAGCGTGGGCGCGGGCGCGGGGCTCGGGTCCGCGGCGGGGGGCGCGGGAGTGGGCGCGGGGCTCGGGTCCGCTGGGGGGAGCGTGGGCGTGGGCGCGGGGCTCGGGTCCGCGGCGGGGGGCGCGGGAGTGGGCGCGGGCCGCGGGTCCGCCGGGCGACGCGCGCACCGGGCGCGCGCAGGAAGCGGTTGGGTGGGTTCGGGCGGCGGCGGGAAACCGCTGCTTCCTGCGAGGGCGTTTTCCGAGGAGGCCCCGGGGCCGCGCGGTGGAGACCGACTGTCGCCAGGGCTGCCCCGCGCGCGGGGCCGGGCCACCGAGCGCCCCTGCTCGCCTCCCAGGGCGCCCCGCTTCTCTCCAAGCTCGGTCTCCCCTCCGGAGTCTCAGAGCATCCGCCTTTTGGGGTTACCCAAGACGGGCAGCCGGGAGCCGGAGGAGGGCACGCGCCTGCCGTCGCTCCTCTCCCGCATCCTGGTCGCGTTTCTCTGGTCCCCGCCCAGCCCGCGCCCAGGGGACGCCAGAGGCCCGTAGCCTGCACCCCCACCCCAGCGCTTTGGAGACCCTGGGATCCCTGCCCAGATCACCCCCCAGCTGGCTAGAGAGGCGCCCCCTGGAGAGGCCACCAGCGGCACCCCATCCCCCTCGGAGCTGTTCTCAGGACAATGGCCCCACCCGGGCCTTTGTTGCCCCCCCTCTCCCCCAAGGAAAAGGGCTCTTAGGTCCAGAAGGAAACGCTGCCTTGGTGGAGATGAAACTCTCCGACACCCAGTGGGGAGCGGGCGCGCCCAACCTGCCTCCCTTTGTGAGCTCCGGGGTCTAACCCAGCGGGACCTCTCCCACCGCCTGGGACAGTCATCTCCCGCCCAGGTCCAACGCCTTCGGGTTTAGGTGACACCCTCCGTGTGCCGTCTGGATCGTGTTACCACCCAGGGCCCCAGCTTTCCCACCCCAGGACCCCATGGCACCGCGGTCCAGGTGCAGCTAGTGTCTGCAGCCCGAGTCTGAATCCAGGTCAAACACTTGTGTGTGTCTGGCCGGCGGCAACCTCAGCAATCTTATGACACTAGCTGGCAAGGTTGTCTCCACGGCCTTGAAGGCCACGGTGGGCGGCTGGCTAGAGTGGGTGTGGAATTGGGAGCTTTAGTCTAGCCCCCCTCCAGGTTTGAGCTCTCCCCCTTGGAGCCCTCCCCTGCCGCTCCACCTTTACGCCTCCTGCCCGGGAATTTCTCTCTCCCCTGAACTTCCAAAGTCGCCCTCCTGGGGGCGCGGTTCAGCTTTGGGCAGGACTGTCAGGCACTTGGCCCTCACGCCTCGCCCTGTGCTGGGTGAGAGGCGGGCCGAGTGATGAGCCCCCCGCCTCTCCCCAGGCATCCTGGAGATCACGGCGGTGGAGGTGGGCATTGTGGCCATCAAGGGGCTCTTCTCCGGGCGGTACCTGGCCATGAACAAGAGAGGACGGCTCTACGCCTCGGTGAGTCCAGCCTCTCGTGCGGGTGGGCACGGGTGGAGCAGCCATCCCTGGCACGGCAGCCGGTTCTCCCTCTCTCTAGGCAGAGAGCGAGAGCCGTCAGCTCCTAGGGGGGAGCCCAGGGGAAGGGAGACGGGACCATGGCCCAGGCACCTCGGCGGGAGCCCAGTCTACCCACCGCCAGGGCTTCCACAGCAAGAAAGGGTCCTGGGTCTCGGGGCGGGGGCGGGGGCGGGGGCGGGGGCGGGCCCTTCCCCCAGGACAGGGTGGGGGATACACGGAGGAAAGCCCACGTAACTAGGAAATGTGCTCCCTCCAACTACTCATTACGTGCAATTCGGCTGATACCTTCTTGGGCAATGAGAGGTTTTCCATCCGCACGTAACCTAGACGACGCAGCCCCAGGACCATCTCCGAGCAGTTACCTCCCTCCACTGGGGTTTGCAGGGGAGGCCCCGCCACCTTTGAAGTCAGGAAAGCGCCATCCAGCGGGGCTGCAGGAAGACCTGCCCTAGGCCGATTAGCTCCTCACAGGCCGCCCCGTTTGGCTAAAGCTGGGCTGCACCCGTCTGCTCGGGCCCAGCGGCCACTGGGGAGGCTGGATCTGGGAGGAGGGCCCTGGGGGGGCCTCTCTCTCCTCTCAGTGTGGTTTACAAGGTCCTGCCCTTAGCCTGGGGTCTGGTCTGAGTTTTCCCTGAGGTCAAGTGTGGCTTCCCAGTCCCTTGGGCACCGTGCCCCTGGTGTCAACTGAGCTAAACTGACTTTCTGTTCTTGAAACAGCCTCAGACCTGTCCCTTCAGAGAGGGGACACCCAGGGAGGAGGTCTCGTTGGCCTGAAGTGATGGTGACCCATGGAGGGCCTCCCGTCCACACTGGGGACACCCACAGAGTAGGGCAGGGACGGCTGAATTGAGAGGGGGAGCCTAAGCCTACTGCCACCTCTTTCATGGGCGACCCAGGCTCCGGGCTCTGGGGGCAGAGCAAAGCAGGAGCTGAGTGACCTCGGTGGGTCAGAGCCCACCCGTGGCTTCCGTCCCCGAGAGCTGACGGCGCTGGCTTGGGGGAGGGAGGAAGAGAGGTCCCGGCTTCACCGGGGGAGAGCCAGGAGGTCCAGCCGTGAGGCGTGGAACCTTCCAGAGAGCCAGCAGGAGAGGTCTCGCTGCCCTGCAGAAACCTGGGAGGGGAGGCGGCCAGGTGCCACCCTGTTACTGCCACCCAGGTCCCCATGCAAAGCACTGCCAGCTGGCCTGCGAGTGCTGTTCCCACCGCCCTGCCCCTTGGCTGGCTGGGTCCCCTAGTCTTTGCCGTGAACCTCCCGTTCACCCCATGCCAGCTCATCCGTTATGGGGCTCCGTGGCCATTGCACCCCGACAGCTCCCAGTCCCAGCCCAACCTCCCATCCACCCATCTACCCATCTGCCCCTCCCTCAACCTGTGGGGCAGGGCCAGAAGCCGAGGCAGCGGCTTTCTGAGTTCAGGCCCAGAGCCGGGACCCTCGCTGGGTCTCTAGTGGGACCCCACTGTGTCCCCCCCTTCCCTTCAATGCTCTTTTCCTTCTTCCTCGGTTATGTGATGTCTTCTGGGACGCCCCCCCCCCGGTCCACTTGCCACCCCTGCCTCGTGCCACCAGCAGGCATTTAGGGAACTTGGGCCACGCAGGCCCTGCCTCTGCTGGCCCTGCGCTGGGGACACCCTCCAATGTCAGTGCCCGTGGAGGGCAAGGGAGGGTGGGGGCCCGAGAGGGGAGCAGGGAGAGGCGCTCCTCCCAAGGTGCTCAGGAAACCTGGGCGGAGGAAGAGGCGCTGAGTGAAGCCCAAAGGCAAGTTCACCAGACAAAGGCAGGAGGAAGGGCCCGCGGGCGGAGGTGTGGAGGGCACAGCGCAGGGGCCTGGGCTGGGTGAGCAGCCAGACTGGGCAGGAGCTGGGGGGCGTTGAGGAGGAAGCCGGCCCCGCGCCTGTGTGGCCCCCCGGCCGCTGACCGTGGCCTGTCCCCCGGAACCCGCAGGAGGACTACAACGCGGAGTGCGAGTTCGTGGAGCGGATCCACGAGCTGGGCTACAACACGTACGCGTCCCGGCTGTACCGGACGGTGCCCGGCGGACCGGGGGCCCGGCGCCAGCCCGGTGCCGAGAGACTGTGGTACGTGTCGGTCAATGGCAAGGGCCGGCCCCGCCGCGGCTTCAGGACGCGCCGCACGCAGAAGTCCTCCCTCTTCCTGCCCCGCGTGCTCGACCACAGGGACCACGAGATGGTGCGGCTGCTCCAGGGCGGCCCCCCCCGGCCCCCCGGCGAGGACGCCCGGCCCCGGCGACGACAGCGACACAGGGGCCAGGGAGGCCGCGCTTAGCCACCGGCCGGGTGGAGCGGAGGCCTTGGCATCCGGGGCCCGCAGGCGTGGGCCAGCCCGTGGCTGAGCATCCCACGTCCATCATAGAACTGCCTCTCCCCACGTGTCCCTGTCCCCTCCCCTGCTGCCATTGGGACACATCCCCCCCCTTCCTGATTCTCTAAAACAAGCCTCAGTCCCATTGGGCCAAGGGGGCCGGGGCAGGACTCTGAGGAGCTGCTGCTCTGAAGGAAGACACTCGTGGGCCTGCACTGGCCAGGAGTCCCCACCCGCGGGGACGACCCTACCCATGGGGACGACCGGCAGAGCTCGGGGTCCCGGCCACAGAGGAGGCTCCCCAAAGCTCAGCTGTGGGACAGCTTGGGGGGTGCGTAATCCGAACATTAAAGTATTTTACCTGCCATGTTATTTAATAGATTACGATGCAATTTTTACTCGAACACATTTGCTGGCGAGGACAGTGGAGCGTGTGCCACGCCATTGAGATGTGAGATCGTATCCTGAGAAGCCGGGCTCTAGATGCATTCAGTCCCCTGGTTCTGAAAGTTACTATTTTTTAAAAGCAATAGATGGTCCGTGTGGGTGGATGAAAGGCTAATGCGTGGGGGGGGGGGTGCACACGCGCACGTGCTCGTGAATCCCGTGACCGGCTGCAGACATCTGTGTGGGCACCTGTGCGCGTGTGCGTGTGCGTGTGTCCGTGTGCTCCTGGTCGTAGCTGTCCTGAGCGTGCGTGTGTGGAGGCAGAGAAAGAGAGGTGCACTTCGATTAAAATCCCAGGAACTCCCTCCCCAGGGAAGCTTCGGCAGGCAGTTGCGAGCCCCTGCGCAGCGCCGGGTGCGCGCCAGGCCTCCTCCCTCGAGCTGCCTGGGCCTGGAGCGTCTCTGCCTTCGCCTAAGGAGGCCGAGGGTGACGCTTGGAGCTTTAAGTTAGTATTTAAGACAGACTCCACGAGAGAGCGTGTGTTTTCCAAGCCTCTCTTCGGGCCACGCAGGTTCATTTTGGGCGTGGGCCGGAGGGGGTGGCAGGTTGGGTCGTTTTGTTTTTTACGTATGAAAATGAACCCCAACGGGAGGAAGCATTTGACGCCAGACAAAAGCACTTAAGGAAATGTAGTGACTCCAGCCTGGTACAGGTTGGAGCTGCTGCGGCAGGGACTTTGGGGGCCCTCCTGTGGGGGGGGGCAGAGGGTAGTCACGCCCGACTCGCAGCTGGGGAAGCTGAGGCTTGGAGGAGGCCTGGCTTGCCGAAGGCTCCTGCGCGGTCCGGCCCTGGCTGCCCTGGGTGCCTGCTGCGGGGCAAGGGCCTGTGCCAAGTCGGGTCCACAGGTGTCCTGCTTTAACCCCACATCCTGACCAGCACCGCCTGGTCCCAGGAGGCCCCTGCTGGACAAGGCACCCGCCCCAAAGCCACCCCGTGGATCGAGGAGCTGCGAGAGAGGGAATGTGAAAGGGGTAGGGGCTGTGGGCACGGGGTGGCAGCTCCTGAGAAAGGTGAACACGGACTCGGCCCGGGACCCCCCACCCGCTCCTGGGAATGTACCCCAGACGACGGAAGGCAGGGACTCCACAGGTGTGTGCACGGCCACGTGCATCCTGGTGCTGGTCCCGGCCATCGAGAGGTGGGAACAGACCAAGCCCGTCGGTGGATGAATGACCAGCAAGATGTCCATCCACACAATGGGGCACTGCCCAGGCTTAAAAGGAAGGGAGCCTGGGCGGTGTGGCTCAGTGGTTAGAGCGTCAGCCCAAGGACTGGGGGGTCCCGGGTTTGATTCCGGCCAAGGGCATGCACCTCGGCTCAGGCTCGATCCCCGGCCTTGGTCTGAGCAGGTAGGGGAGGCGACCAAGCGATGTGTCTCTGTCACAACCATGTTTCTCTCTCTCTCTCTCTCTCTCTCTCCCATTCTTCCTGAAAAAGCAATGGGAAAAATGTCCTCGAGTGAGGATTTTAAAATAAAGGAGGGGGGTTCTGACACCCGCAACCATGTGGACCAGCCTTGAGGACATTGTGCTGAGGGAATGGGCCGGACACAGAAGGACACATCCTGTGCGACTCCACTCACAGGAGGTCCCTAGAGGAGTCGAGTTCATACAAAGGATGGTGGGGGCCAGGCGCTGGGGGAGGGGGGGGAGTTTGTGTTTAATGGGGACAGACCTTCAGTCCCCACTGAAGACGACCGAGTCCCGGAGATGGTGGCGGTGATGGCTTAACGCCGTGAAGCTGTGCAGGGGAAACACTGTGCAGGGGAAAACATCAGAAAACGCTGCGGCACCCTGACTGCGGGAGTCGTGTGCGTCTCCCGTGAAAGGTAGAGAGACCATGTGGGTCAGTTGGATGAGCACCGTCCAAGAGGTCACCAGTCCAGTTCCCGGTCGGGCCACGTGCCCGGGTTTCGGGCTCGATCCCCAGCAGGGGGCGTGCAGGAGGCAGCCCATCAAATGACTCTCATCACTGATGTTTCCATATCTCTCTCCCTCTCCCTCTCTCTAAATTCAATAAAAATATATATTTTTAAAAAGTAGATAGACGGAAGCATCAAAGGTGCCCAGTAAACAGTGCTGAATACATTTATTTATTTTATTTTTTTTAAAAAGAGCCTTTTAGGCGTGGCCAGCTGGTCGCCACTATCTCCCAGAGCTGACCGGGAGAGGCCGCCAGGTGGGCCACTCCGCTCGCCCAGACCTGGTCCACTCCCCACCTGTCCCCAGGAGGAGGCAGCCCTGCCTGTGTGAAGCCAACAGGTCGGGGCCCCCGGCCTGGCCCCTGAGTCCCGGCCCTGGGCGGCCCTCTCTGATGGGGACCAGGACCAGCCGGGGTGACCGGCTTCAGCTGCTCCGAGCGGGCCTTTGAACCCCTTGGTGGGTTCAGAGGCCTCCCGCCCCCCTGGGGGTTGAAGGACCCGGAAAGACGAGCCAGCGGGTCTATAATTAGCGCCCACCCATTGGAGGGTGACCTTGCCGGGGTTGCATTCCAGGACCGAGCCAGATATAGCATCTGGGGCTGACCCTGTCCCCTCTCGGGCTGCAACAGCTGGACGCCCAGGGCAGCCCACAGAGAGCCCGAGCCCTGCCGGCTGCAGATCACACCTCAGAGCCCGACCTGGGGACAGGGGCTGCCTGATGGGCAGAGGCGGTGGTGCTGGACACAGCCTCGGCCACTTCTGCGGTGTCACGACTGATCACCAGAGCCCAGGGCCAGCCTCTGCCTCTCCCGAGCCTCAGTTCCCCATCTGTCAATGGGCTCCCACAGTGGTGGCCAGGATTCGCTGAGGAGACTCAGACACGGAGTGGTCTAGAAATAACAGCGTCACAGCCACGAGTGGATGGGGCGGGCAGGCATTGCTGTTTCCAGGGGGGTCTGGGAGATGCACTGGGGAGAGAGTGTGCACCCCCGTTCCCGTTCTGCAGGGCCCTCTCACTGGGTGAGCTGACAGGTGGAGTGAATGGAGGGCCATGAGGGCGCACAGGGAGCACCGAAGGCAAGCTGGGGATTTCTGGGGAATCCCATGCCTTGGAAGGTTAGTTTCAAGTTAGAAATTTCCAAAATTCATTTATAGTCATCGATAAAATAAATAAATACATTTATCTGCCTTTTGTACAGTTCAGCAGAATGGCACTGAATTCTCCATCCATCCATCTCCATCCATCCATCCATCTCCATCCATCCATCCATCTCCATCCATCCATCCATCCATCCACCCATCTCCATCCATCCATCTCCATCCATCCATCCATCTCCATCCATCCATCCATCCATCCATCCATCCATCCATCTCCATCCATCCATCCATCTCCATCCATCCATCCATCTCCATCCATCCATCCATCCATCCATCCACCCATCTCCATCCATCCATCCATCTCCATCCATCCATCCATCTCCATCCATCCATCCATCTCCATCCATCCATCCATCCATCCATCCATCCATCCATCCATCCATCCATCTCCATCCATCCATCCATCTCCATCCATCCATCCATCCATCCATCCACCCATCTCCATCCATCCATCCATCTCCATCCATCCATCCATCTCCATCCATCCATCCATCCATCCATCCATCCATCCATCTCCATCCATCCATCCACCCATCTCCATCCATCCATCCATCTCCATCCATCATCCATCTATCCATCTCCATCCATCCATCCATCTCCATCCATCCATCACCCATCCATCCATCCATCCATCATCCATCCATCCATCTCCATCCATCATCCATCTATCCATCTCCATCCATCCATCCATCTCCATCCATCCATCACCCATCCATCCATCCATCCATCATCCATCCATCCATCTCCATCCATCATCCATCTATCCATCTCCATCCATCCATCATCCACCGATTCATCCATCCACTCACCCATTTCTCCATCCATACTACATCCATGTGTCCATTCATCCGCCCATCTATCCACCTCTCCTTCTGTCCAAGCATCCATCTACCATCCATCCGCCCAGCCACCCACTCCTCTGCCATCCCTCCATGGAGCATGGACTGGTCAAGCGCCAGGCCTGCTGGGCAGGCAGCTGTTCAGCTAAAGCAGCTTGGCCTTGTCCACGAGGAGCTCGCAGCTCGGGGGTGGCAGAAGCACAGCTCTAGAATCGCAGGTTTGGAGCAGTGACTTGGAGAAATTCAGGAAAAACCAGGTAGCTCCCTGCTAGTGAGGATGGGTTCATCAGCAGCAGCCAGGACCCTGTTCTTGAGAACTGGTGCCTGTGACCAGCCAGCCACCATACAGGTGACAATCTGACAACATTCTCAGCTGCCTTCAGAGCTGAACTGGGACATGGAAAGGTCCAGACTGAACGGCTGGGGACAAGGTGGGGGAGACGGGGCAGAGAAAGAGCTGGCTTCAGGGCAAGGGGTGTTTGGGGTCACTGGCCTTAGAGTTAGGGTCTCCATCAAGGCCGGTCCAGGCTCGATGGCCCCTCACGCGCCATGCCCTGCAGCCTTAGACAGCAGAGCGCCCGGCCAGGCCTGGCTGCCCAGGCCCAGTGGGGGGGACATCCCGGGCTCCCCCAGGAGGACAGGGCCATGCCGGAGCCCCTGCCCTAGGCCCTCCCTGAGTCCCTGGGGACGCCGGCTGAATATGTGAAGAGGAGGGGCTGTCAGAGAAGCCTGCCTGCCTGCGTGGTTCTTAGGAAGGGGTTTCTTGTTCCTTTACGCGACCTCCCTCCCCGCCCCCCTGCACTCTCACCGCGCCAGCAGGTTCACCTGAATGCCCCAATCCTTGCCTCTGGGAGCAGGCTGGCCCCCGAGCCTCCAGCAAGCCTTGGTGCTATTTCAGGAGCGCTCTCCTTGCCAGGCTGATCTTCTGGGCCCCCTGCCCCCGTCCCGTGTCCGTCGCCCTTTCCCCACTGCTCGGCCACAGGACCTCTGCACGTGCCGCCTGCGGGACTATCCTTCCTCTGCTGCCCACCTGGCTGCTGCTTCTCCACCTTCACTTCTCAGGTGTTGCCTCCCCAGAGAGACCTGTGACTACTCTATCCAAAATCGGGTCCCCTCTTATTTCTCCTCACAAGGCCTTGTTATTTTGTTCACAGATCCCTGCCCGATCTATAATTATCTAGTTAATTGTACAGTCGCTGCTGGCCCCCACCAGTCACCCACCTGGGGCCGAGGCACCTGGCCTACTTATCTCCAAACCACATCGCCTGAGGGTTGCTCACAGGCCCAGTCCCTCCGAGAACCCCTGGCCCACCCCCTGAGGAAAAACGGGGGCTGTGGTGGGAAGCTCTGGGGTCCACGTGCCCTGGACCCTGAGGGCCCCGGGATGTGGGCGGAACCCCAGGGGCATCTGCTACTATCTGTCAGTACCTTTTGCAGGTGAGAAAACTGAGGCTCAAAGAGATTAAACAGTTTTCTTAAGGTCACACAGCCAATGAGGGGCATGTCAGGATGGGTCCCAAGGTCACTCCAGCTACAACACTTTACTACCACTCGACATGGTACCCAGGCCAGGCGGGACACCAGGGGGTGGGCACAGTGGTGCAGCCGCTTGAGGAAACAGCCTGGCAGTTCTGCAAAATATTACAGTTACCCGTGACCCAGCAATGCCACCCCTAAAACACCCGAGAGGCGGAAGCCATGTCACACGAAACCTGCCCGCAAATGTCCCTGGCAGCATTCTGCATAGTAGCCAAAGAGCGAAAGCCACCCACTGCCGTCAACCGATGACCAGGTAAACCGTGTGTGCTCCAGCCACGCGGTGAAAGGCACCTGTCCACAAAAAGGAAAGAGGTGCCAATACGTCCTGCAACGCGGGGGGGAACCCCCAAAACATTATACTGAACGAAGGAAGTTTGCCCCAAAAGACCACGCGCTCAATGATTCCACTTTATGAAACATCCAGAATTAGGAAATCCATGGAGACAGGGGCTGCAGGGAGCTGGGGGAATCGGGGACGGATCGTGGGCACGGGGCTCCTCTTGGGGGTGGCGAGAATGTCCTAACACTGATTATGTTGATGGCTGCCCGAGGCCCTGAATATAAACCCAGCGAAGCGCACACCCTCAGGGGTGACTTGTACGGTGGGAAGATTGTATCTCAACACGTTTTACTGTCACAGCCGCGTCCGAAAGCCTCCGGGTGAGTGTGGAACTGGTTGGGCCCTCCCCGGGCTTTGGGGACCAGCGGCAGACAGGAGGTGGGGGCTGGGTTGTCCCCAGGAGGCTGGGAGGGCACCCCTGCCTGCAGTACCGGGGCCGCCCAGCAGGTGGCAGTGACCTCAGCCGCAAGCCCCAGGAGGCCTAGCTGACCAGAGGGCCTGGGCTGCCCAGTCCTGGCGGGTGGCGCCGTGCCTCCCGCCCGCCGTTTGTGACATGCTCCCGGCGCCCGCTGGGTCACTCTGGGTCAGGCACTTGGGGATGAGTCGGTCAGCAGTTCAGGAATGACTAAACCCGGGGGACAGGCCAGTGGTGACCATCGCAGCCTGCGGGCTAGGATGACACACGGAGGGCAGAGGGCCCTCTCCCCAGGCACCGGGGGCAGAGCATGACCAGGAGCGGCAGTGGGCCTGGGCGCTGGGCGTGCAGTCGGCGCCCACTCCCACTGACCGGCCAGGAAACCGAGAGCGGCGCCCCCTGCTGAGAACCGGTTTATCTGTCCAAAATGATGGTGGTAATGATGATAGTGGGGGGGGGAGAAACATGTGTTGGGCCCTTGCCCTGCTCGGCACCCTGTCACTGTGATTGCTGTCCACCCCCCCGCAATCTGAGTTGGGTTCAGACTTGCCCAAGGCCACACAGTTTCCAAGGGGTGCAGCCCACGTTTGAACCCAGCCACCTGGCTCCAGAGCCCTGCTGGCCTCGGGCTCAGGTTGTCTTAAGGAGGGGATCACATCATGTTTTTGTCTCAGGGTCCTTGACTTAAACCAGTGGTTCTCAAAGTGGGGTAACCTGACCTGGATTTGGCTAGAAGCGTGTTCCCAGGCCCCACTCCAGACCTGGGAATCAGAAGGCAGGGGGAGGGCCCAGCCATCCGCATTAACAGGTGCTCCAGGTGAGGGAGCCTGTCTTAAAGGGACCTGCCCATGAACTGCTCACACTAAGTTAGCTCATAAAGCACTTTGCTATGGGCGGGGTGGTTTTCACCCATCCTCACTCTGAATTTTCCTGGTCACTCTGCAAAGCTGGCCGTTATGATCCCCATTTTGCAGATGGAGAAACTGAGGCTCAGGTCCCTAGTGGTAAGGCAAGAGCTTAGAAAGAGGCTGGGTCTGAGAGGTCGCTGTGCCTGCTGCCCTGTGGACAGACAAGGGTCCTGGGGAACACGGCTGTACTCCCAACATGTACACTCTCTGTGTGGGTTAGAGGGCAGGTGGAGAGCTGGTCAGCTCTCCAGCCAGGCGTGTGGGCCTCAGGGAAGGCTTTGCCACTGAAATATGGGCATCACTGTCTGGGGCCACCTCAGACCCTCGGCTGAAAGAAGACGGGCAGAGAAGATGGGGTCACAGTTCTTTTGAAGGTCAGCCGTACCTCATCTGGGGTACCCCCGCCCCCATCAGCAGGAGGCTGGGTCCTTCCAATACTCAACCCCACCTGCACCCCCACATTGAAGGTGCTTTGGGAACCAATCCTGGTCCTAGCTGAACTTCCCAAAGTATCAGTTTTCCCTCTATGGGTTAGTACCCAGCTCAGCTACACGGGTCAGAAAACTGAAGATAAATAAATGTTAAACAAGATGAAAGTGTACTTTTTCCTGTAAGGAAAGAGGCTGCTCCTCATTTTTTAGGAAACCAGCTTCCTCCTATCTTTTTCCTTCATATTCATCATATGGTTTTGGCCTCATGGTACACAATGGCTGCTTGGGCTCCGGCCACCCCCTCCACATTCCACCCAATAGCGGCAAAGAAAAGAAGACGTCTCCCAGACGCCACACGCACAAGTGCTGCTTACCCGCCACCGGCAGAGCTCGGTCACACGGCTGCTCCAAGCTGCAGGGGAGGCTGGGAAATGCGGTCTTTACTCCAGGCAGTGATATGCCAGGCAAAGCTCGGTTTCCTTTACTAAGAAGAAAAGAGAGAAAGGACATCAGGGGTCTCTGCCTCCTTAGATTCCTCCCTCGCCCGTGTGCCCCACAGGGCCTTCGAGTCCCTCCTGCCCTGGCGGCTTCTTCAAAGGTGAGGAGCACAGAGGAGAATGCTTGGCCGCGTGGATGTCCTCCCTGCTGCCGAGTGGCATGAAGATTTATTGCCAGCCCAGCCCGAGGCCACCTGCTGGAGGTCAGAGCCCCTGTAGGTCCCACGGAGCCGGCCGTGGCCCAAGGATGCGCAGGGTGCTGAGCGGCTGTCCTCAGAGGCCCTTCCCTGGGCGGGGGCAGGAGCTGGGACCCTCACCTGTCATCCCCACTCTCCCCTGGAGTGGGGCCATTGCGAACTGCCAGCCAGGCCAGCGCCTTCTTCAGAACCACAGCCCCAAGGGAGTAGGGAGGGTGGGGGGTGCTCCCGGGTCCTGAGGGGGCACGTATGCCAGGCCCTGACTCTGGCACAGCCTGCGGAGCTGACCGGCTGTGATGCTGGAAGTTCCAGGGACAGGTGTCCTGGGAGCTCAGCCGGGGCAGCACTGGGCACTCGCTGGGCTTACATAGGAGCCAGGCCCCGTGTGGACTTTGGCTGCAGCCCAGCAGTGTCTCCCTGGCAAAGGGGACAGGATGGATCCCCCCCCATGGAGGGGCTGGGGCGGGCATGGGGGAAGGGGGCGCTGGACCAGGAATGGGAGTTCTTGTCCTGCTCGCAGTGGCTGACAACCCCCTGAGACACTTGCTTCATGGAGCCCCAGGCCCCTTGCTCGGGCCTCACCATTATTCTTATTGTCATCCCTGTCTGGCCAATGAAACAAACAGTTCAGAGAGATGAAGCCACCTGCCTGAGGTCACACAGCACTGGATCTTAATGGTCAGAGCACAGGCTGGTCAGACAGACCTGAGTTCAAATCTGACTCACCGTGGCGGGGATGGGACAGTTGCTTTGCTCCTCTGAGCCTTTCTTCCTATAAAATGGGGGTGCCTATTTGTGTCCCCCCTATAGAGAACCCTGTGGGATACTCGGGTGAGAAGGGCCAGGTGGGTCTCTGGGAGCCTGGGGTCCTTTAGGAGATGCTGCTGAGGGGGATGAGGCTGGGACTCTGGTCCTGGTTAAAGAGGAGGTGACCGCTTGTCACTGGGGAGCCACCACCATCAGGGCCAGCCCCCTCCCTGCGTCCTACCACGAGGACGTAGCTCTGTCCTCAGGCCTGGCGCTGTGGCCGTCACCGTGGCCGCTCTGGCAGCAGATGGAGCTGTCCCCCTCCAATTCCTCCCACAGATGCTGACCTGGGTGCCAGCCGGCCCTGGCAGGGAGAGGAGGCGGGCCAGTCCTGTCCTGGGCCTGCACTGGGACTCTATGGAGGCCCCCGGGCCATCGGTGTGGGACAAAGAGCTACTCCGAGGTGAAGGGAGCACTTCCCACTTCCTAAGGCAGCCTGGTGGGGGGAGCAGAGCCATGGGGCCGGACAGCAGGTGACAGTCTGGCCAAGATCTGCTGGGGAGGTGACATCCAAGCTGAGACCTGAGAAAGGCTCATGCAAAGCGGGTCGCCAGCAAGTGCAATGTCCCCAGTCTGGGCGAGAATCCTGGCCCCGGGCAGGAGCAGCCAGGCCAGCTGAGGGGTCCCCAGACCGGGGGCCGCGGGTACGAGGTGCAGTGGGCAGACGCCCTGCTGGAGACTCTGCATTTTGTTCTGAGTGTGGTCAGGGGCCATGAGTCCGGGGCCAGGCTCTAAAGGCAGGGGCAGGGCCCCTCTGTGCTTGCGAGGGGACCTCACCCTTGGCCCACCCTGGGAACAAGAGCCCTGCTGCTCCCGGGGGGCCGCCTGTGCCCCCGCAGCCACCACCCCTCCTCCCAGGGCTCCCCGCACACCAGGCCCTCCCTCGACCTCCTGCCCACTGGCCTGCCAGCCCCCAGCACCCGTCTCCTCACAAGCCGACAGCAAGAACCACGAGGCGATGCCCCGAGTGTGTGACCGGGCTTCATGCTGACGGTCGTCAGCCGCTCGGGCTCCTGGGAAAACCATCGGGACCCCACAGGACCCCATCGGGACTCACAGCCACTCGCGGAGACATCGTCGGCCCTGGAGGGCGTCAGAGGCTCAGGAATCAAAACCTAGAACCAAACCGTCACGGAAAGAGGCCAAGTCTGAGAAACTGTCACGGCAAAGGGAGCCTCAGGAGACGGGGCAGCTAAATGTGGTGTCCAGACGGGGTCCTGGAACCAAAAAAGGGACAGTAGGTAAAATTAAGGAAATCTGCTTAAAGCAGGCCTTAGTCAACAATAATGTCGGTTCGTTCGTGGGACCGAACGTCCCGGTGTCACCACAGGAGGCTGGGGCGGGGGCCAGAGGAGCCCCCTGTACTGTTCCGTAACTTTTCTATGAATCCAAAACTATTATAAAATTAAAAGTTTACTAATGAACGAAATAGGAGTCCGGTATCGTTGCTGCCTCTCAGATTAGCACAGCAGGAAAGAAACAAAACCAAACAAAACTGCAGCTTCCCCAGGGCCGGCGAGGACGCGGCTGAACGGACGGCCTGCAGCCCCAACTCCTGGCCTGAGTGCGGATTCTGCTCCCGCACAGCGCACCCCAGACGCAGAAACAAATGTTTATGCACAGAGATGTTCATCACGGCGTTGTTTATAACAGCAAAGAAAAACCCGGAGACCGCCCAGTAACAGAAAGGGGGGCGAGCGGTTGAGTAACCCACAGGGCAGCATCCTCTCCGCAGCCGGGCACCCGCGGACCACGTGGTGGTGGGAAAACGGGGGGCCGGCCGAGTGAGTGAGAACAAACATTGCATTTGCAAGTGATTCATTCATTCGGCTGTTCCTTCGGCAAATAAATATTTACTGAAGCCTTGGCTGAGCCGGGCAGCCCCTGTACTTAGGAGCTGGGGTGTCCTGGGAGAAGCGGGGCCAGCTGCTGTCGCCCCAGGGGAAGGGCGCAGAGGGGGGTAACTACGCTGGACCCTGGGGCTGGGGAGGGGCTTCTAAGGCCACCGGAGGGGGGGGCGAGACAGCTCCCGGGGACGAGCTGCCTTTGAGCCGGCCTCGGACTCCCAGAGAGGGTGGGAGGGAGTCCTCCAGGCCTGGCTGGCCGTCCCTTCGGTGGGGACTGTGCAGGGAAACCAGGTGGGAGCACAGCCGAGGCCGTCGGATCTTCTCCATCAGGCGCGGGGAGCCACGGAGGGCGAAAGAGGCGACGGCCAGATCAGATTGCTTTCCCGCGCCCCTCAGGAGCCCGCATTGTGGCCGCCCGCTCACCGTGACCGCGCCCTCTCCCAGAGGAAGCGGCCGGCCCCCCAGGGCCTATCGGGGTCTCCATCTCCAGGGGCCTTTCTGCTGCCGGATTCCTGGCCCGGGTGATCAGGATGGACGGAGGCCGGGCCCCTCCCGAGTGCCACGGTCACTGCTTCTGGCATGTCCACATCCCCTGCCCCCTGGGACCACAATGGCTCGTGAGAAACCAAACATCCCGGGGCCGACTGGACATCCGTCCTCGGCCCAGCCCTGGGTCCTGGGAAGCAGAGTGACCCAGCGAGGGGGCCCAGGGAGGGACGGAGGCCCGTCAAGAGGCCCGCTTGCCCCTGCCACGGAGCATCCATGCCAAAGAGGTCCCATGGCCGGGCCCTGGCGCCAGCAAATGCCCCCAGAGTGCCTGGCGAGGACATCAGGCCACCAACCAACCTTCCACAGGGGTCTCGCCTCCTCCCCAGGTTCCTGTGGAATCCCCACCACAGGGTCTGAGGCTCAGAGAGGGCGCAACTTGCCTGAGGTCACACAGCAGGGGGTTAGCAGAGTGGAGCTCCCCAGAGGTCCCATCCCCTCGGAGCCACAGCCGGGGGGTCTGTTCCCAAGCCCTCTGGCAAGGTCACCGGGAAAGTGAGCGAGCTGGAAGACAGACAAAACACGCACGCAAAATAAAGCCACGAGCCCACGGAAACGCCGCGTTGGAAAGACTCGGTCGAGACGCCGTCAGGTCAGGGTGGGCAGGGCCTGGGTGCCGTGAGGGAGAGCTAGCGGGCATCTAGGGTGCTGAGCTCCCATTTCCTGGGGGTACCTTACAATGGTCCGCCCTCCGCGCCCTGGCTGACTCCAGTGCGGCGCCTAGTTCCCGGGTCCCGCTCTGGCTTCTGATTCTTTACACAGCATGGCAGGATTTCTGTTATATTTACGGCACGGAGCCTAATTTCAAGGAGGATTTGCAGGCTCCAGGGGCTCCTTGAATTACGGTTAATCATCCCGGTTTGCATGTGACCGGCTGCGTTGCCTCAGTTTCCTCCTCTGCTCCCGGGAGCTGTGAGGTCTACACGAGACAAGCAGGTGCCCTGGAATGCGCTCAGCAGTCACTGCCACCAGGGTGTGTGCCCGGTATGTTGTTCCTGGGGCTACCGAAGCAGACTGGGCGCCCACGGAGACTCGGAGAGGCCGGAGTGGGCGCGCGGTGAAGTGAGGCCCCATGACCGCTCCGTCCACCAGGGCCCTGCACGCCCATTCCTGTAAGCGGGGTCTCCCAGATGCCCAGCCACACCCACGGTTTATGTGTTCCCTGTGGCAGATCTGAGCGGTGGGGACAGAGGCTATGTGGCCCCAAAAGCTCCAAATACTTTACCTGGCTCCTTCCAGCGCGGGTGGCCCCTGCCCTGCTCCGTGGCAGCAGCTCTTAGACAGATGGGGGAGCATCTTCAATTCTCCAATCGCTGCTTTTTGCTCTCAAGATTAAAAAGCCTCCCCCAGCCTGCGAGACCCCTGTGACCCACCTCCCCAGCCTTCATCCCCATGGCGTGCCCGAGCCCCCCCTTCCTGCTCGGCACCCCGGCCACCACCTTCAGTTCCTCGGCGCTATGGGCGCAGGGGGCCCAGGCTGGCCATTGGGTTGCACAGGTCAAGGACAAATTCCCAGGCCCAGCCGGAACCCTTGGGTCCCAGCAGGACATTAGGAAGACAACCATAGGGGGCCCAGAACCCACAGCAAGTTTGGCTTAAGGTCGGATAAAAGGACAAGGTCTTTTCTGCCACCCCCAGGCCTGGCGTGGTGCTGGGAGCCGGGACGCAAACCTTTGCCCCACGTGGATGTGCTCACAGGAGCCAGAGAGCCCCGCCTTTAACACAAAGCACCCGACCCACCCAGCAGCCTTTCAAAGCCCCACGGCCTCCCTGGGCTGCCTGCCTTTCCCCAGTGGCCTCCGTGTCTCGCCTCCAGACTTGGCACACGCTCTGCCAGGTCGCCCTCCCCACCCCACTCCAACCTTAGCTTCAGGTTGACCAGAGGCCTCACCCCCTCAGACTTCACCCACAGGACCTCTGGTTTCCCTTCTGAATGCTCCAGCTCTGGGTAACTCCTCCTCCCTCCGGAAGGGCAGCTCTATCTCTCCCGTGTCCCGGTGCCTGGAACAGTGCCTGGAACAGAGCCTGCACGCGCAGAAGCGCAGCCAATGTTTGTTGAATGACTTACTGAGCTTCCAAGTAGACAAAATGCCCCCTGCACTCCGGGGCCGACACCATCACAAAGCATTGTGACGACCAGGGTCAGACTAGGAGGAAGGGGCGGTCGAGATGGGTGGACCATTTAGGGGAAGCCCTGGAGCTGAAGGGAGGGGTCCCACTGAGTTTAGTGGACGGCTGGCGTTTCAGGTACCAGGTGGCAGGTGACACACCTGAGCCGTTTTCCAATCTGATGTCTTGGGAAGACAGCCGGGCATCTTTAGTAAAAGCTGAAGTAGCATCGCTTAATTGCTGGAATTCCCAACGCAACGCTTATCAAAGGACCCAAACCACTCAGGTGTGCCAGGCCTCCGTGGGCTCCTCTGGCCTCCTCTGGCCGCAGAAACACAGGGGACAAGGGCTCAGTGGTCAGAGCTGGTTTCAGGAGCTCGGCTGCAGGGAGGGCGCCTGGGACACATTACTGACCAGGAGACTCTTCTCCCCAGACGTGCGCCCGCGGAGTGGCCCTGCATTGGCGCTGGCCCGGCCGTTGCTGTTTGATTCCCTCGGGCTTACTGGCCGCCTCCCGCAGCTGGCCCCCGGGGTTTCACAATGAAAGTAAGAGCATCTGTGAAGCTGAGACTCCGGGGCAGCTTGGTGGGTCGGCCAGGTTTTAGATTTTATTTCGGTTTCGGCCCCACGTTTGCTGTCGTATTTGGGTGGGGCCCTCGCCACAGCTACACATGCCGGGGTCTGGGTTTGACCTGAATGAGCTCCCGGGAAGGAGCCTGGCCAGTCGGACCTGGTCCTCAGGGAGTGACCTCTGGGCTGGGAGCATCTATTTTAAAGGACGCTGCCATTTGGTCTTTGCCAAAATAGTTGAAAGAAGACCCCAGAATAGCAGACTGGGTCTGCCCCGGCTTAGAGCCGCATCGTGGGCTCAGAGGCAGGCGTGGGGGGCGTCAAAGAGCAGGCAGCCGAGGCCGAGACCCCGGAGGGCCAGCGCGTCCCTGGCCTCGAAGCGGCAGGAGGGTCCCACGGGGTGATGTCAGAGGCGGGACTGGCTCAGGAGAGCTAAGGCCAAGAGGTGTCGCCTCCTTTAGGCATTAACTCCTGTCATCTTCTCAATGCGACCCATTTCAGAGATTGGAAGACTGAGGACAAGAATCTGGCCAAGACCTCACAGCCAGAGTAAGGGGTAGAGCCAGGCGGTCCACCCAGCCCCAGTGGACCCACCGATGGCAGCTGTAGTGACAATGCTGGAACAAGACAATGCCACCTACGGCGGTGGTGCCTCCGGCTGTTCCCTGAGCCCTGGGGGTCCCCTGTTCCTCTCAGGAGCCTGGCACGCCTGCCCGAGCAGGAGACGAGTGTGCAGAAGTGGGCCCTAAAGCAAGCCAAGGGCGACCTCGCAGGACAGGGCCAATGGGACACACGCTGGAGGACCAGTGGCCTCCTGCGACCTGACAGGTGTCGGCTTCTGGGAGGATTTTTCCAGGACGCGTTTGACTCAGTCGGGTTTGCTTTGCCCACACCGACTGCAGACACCCAGGGAAGACGTAGCTCAGCATAGGGAGAGACTCGGGATGTCACCACCCTCTGGGCCTCCGGTCCCTCGGTGGTAAGCGGGGTGGGTGACACCTGCCCCTCCAGGGTGTTGAGGACTGAATGAGAAACGGGCTCCTGAGATGGGTGCACCAGCCCCCTGCAGGCCTGCTGCCTTCCCCAACCACCCTGGGCTCCTGTCCTGGTTGCTGGGTCCTGCCCAGACTCGACCCGGGGCCCCGGGGTCACTCTCACGATGCGTCAAATGTCACCCTCTAAACCGCCAGCCTCAGAGCCAGCACCCCAGCTGGCCAGGCAGGACTGGTCACCAGGAGCCCCTGGCTGCCCACGGGGAGGCCGGCATCAGCTCAAGCCAGCGGCCAGGCGGCTCTCAGGACTCCCAGTGCTTGGCGGGTGACAGTGGAACGGGGAAGGTGACGTGCGAGGCCATCTGCCCGGCGTGCGCCCTGCATCCCAATGCCGTCGTCAAGAGTGTCTCCTTTCTGGACCCACAGGCCTGCGCCGGACTCCCTGTGGTGGCGGTTGGGCTGGAGAGGTCAGGCAGGGCCTCCGGAAAGGTCAAGTTTGAGCTGAGGTTTGCAAGGCGAGTAGCTACCCAGGCAGGAAGGGGAAGGGTCCCCTCTCCAAAACGTCTCTGCCCCATCCCCATGTCACACCTGCCAGACTCCCCTGGCCTGTAAACCGAAGGGACAGATGACCTGGTGCCAAATATGTGCCGTCCCAGGACAGACACCCGCCCCATAGGCTTCAGGCCCCAGGGGCTCCCCTCCTCTTGCCCACCTCCCTTCACAGTGACCTTTCTCCCACAGTGACCTTTCACCCTGCCCAGGCCTCACCTCCAGGCAGCAAACAAAGGGACAGGGTGACATAGCTGGTGTCACCCCTTCCAGCTCTCCCAGACCAGGCGGCAGCCCCCTGCTGGGGCGGAAAGAGGCCAGTTTGGCCGGTGCTGGGGGCTGCGGGGGGGGGGGGGCACGGCGATTTCATTCAACGGCCTTGTGTCCCAGGTCCCTCTCCCATGAGGCCAGGAAAGCGAGCAGAGACCGCGGCCGCCCTGAGACCAGCGGGCACCCAGCTCCAGGCAGAGACCTGGCCCCTTCTCTGCCCGTCTGCAGCCTCACTCAGAGTCGGGGGGGTTGCCACAGACTCGTGTTAACTGGCTCCTCAAAACTGAAAGACGCCTGGCATCTGCCGGCTGTAGCCGGACGTGGCCCCTCGCCCCAGGACTGGCTTTGCCCACGAACTCCGCTGGCACCGGGAGGGGACTTCCCATGTTGGATGAACGAAGGGCGTAGCTCTTCTGTGAACAATGACCACGTGCGATAATTGGGGGGCCCGTCCTCCATCAGATCAAACTTCGCCTGTGCTGTTTACCGGTCCAGGATTTGATAGCATGTGCATGATGTTTTGATCGACTGTGTATTAGTAACTGTGACGAAAACAAAATCCAGAGCAAGAATGTTTCCTGCTAATTAATGGTCACAAGAAATTCAATTTTTAAAAATATTTGGATTCATAGAAATAGTTTGGTCCCAGAGAATTATGATAGAATGTTCAAAAAAGATTTTCGAGGTTAAAATGACCTTAAAATTTGGGTAAGATTGATGGGGGAAATAGAGTGGAAATGTGATCAGGAAGAAAACAAAGGAGAGAGTTTAAGGATTTGGGGCAGTTGGGGTAAACCTTGTTCATGATATTTTCTAAAAAACAAAAAGATGGCAGAGAGCGAACTGTTGTGGTTCTAGACGTCCTTGGGTACTTTTAAAAGAGCAGCAGGAATTTCCTTTTACAATGTCGACCTTTAGAACACACGAGAGATTATGTTCTTTGCAACTATTTATGACAATTTTTCAATTTCAACGTGAAAAAGGACCGGGGAGCCAGCTCGTTCACGCACAGGAGAGGGAAACTGACCCTGAGGATGGGGGGCCAAGGCTGAGAAGGAGCCGGGGTCCCTGGTGGACACCTGCCGCCAGGGCAGGAAAGAAGCCTGGCTGAGCCAAGCCACTGTGGGCAGGCTGCCCGGCCTGGCGAGCGAGCCTGCGACACCGTGGCCCCTCCCCACCGAGGTCCTGTCCCCTGGAATCCAAACTTGGGGGGTGTATTTACCCACTCCTCCAGGGGGACACTCCTGTGGCTCCTCAACAGACCGAGCGTCTCGTGCAGGTGACCACACAAAGGTCCGACTGCCCAGGAGCAGAGGACACCTGAGTCCCGTATGAACAAGGTGGGGGGAGGGGTCAGCCCCAAAGCTGGAGCCTCGATTTTGCCCTAAGACCACCTGAGCCTCCCTCCCAGCGCAGAGGGACGTCCAGCCTCCGTGAGGAACCCCTGCCCAGGTGCCCCAGCGGACCTTCCTGGGGCTTCCTCCCATGTCTGGGTCCCCCGCAGCACCTCTCCCAAGGAAGGGGGTTGCCCCCCAGCCCCATGCCCGCTGGTCTCGCAGAGAAGAGAAGCCAGGTCAGGGTCTCCTGTTGAACCTGGGAGGCTGGGGTCCAGCTGTGGAAACCCACCTTCCCGAGAACGTCGGGCCCCCTCCCCCTCCTCGCAGCAGTTTTGTCTGGACAGAAGCGTTTCTGTATAATTCGGATCAGATCCCTAACGTCCCGGGGTGACAGCGGGGTGGCAGACAAGGTCAGGGCCAGGAACACTGTTCATCAGAAAGGGAAACTGAGGCAAGGAGCGGCGCAGCCGGGAGCCCGGGCGTGGCGCCCAGAGCGGGGCGGGGTTTGAGCTCTGGCTCTGCTATTTGCTGGCTCCCTGACCTTGAGCCAGCGGCTCGAGGCTGGGCCTCGGTGAATCCTCCTGTGAAACGGTGCCGGTAAGCCGGCCCCACCTTCCAGGGCCAGTCGGACACCGGACACCGGACACCGGAGCCCAGCCCCAGGTAACACTGGCTCCCCGCAGAGCTGAGTAATGGTCTCGGCCTGGCGTTTACCTGGAGAGGTGTCGAGGTGTCGCAATGCCCGGCGGTTCCCAGTCCTGGATCGCACACCGCGCTTTACCAGCCTAATTCTTCTAATGCTCTGCACGGAGGTAGGTACTGGGCACGGAGGGGTTGAGCCAACGGCCGCCCGCAGTCCCGGGCGGAGTGAGGCAGGGCTTGGCGGCTACATCTGGCCAAGTGGGGAACACGGACCATCTCAGTCCTCCCAGATGCCCTCCGAAGTGACAGCTGTGTCCTCAGTTCATACACGAGGCAACTGAGACAAGGTTTCTCACCGATTCTCCCAGGGTTGGGCGAAAACACCCACGGGCCTGCCTCTGCTTGGTGAACCACCGCTGTATTGACCTGCAGTTGTACAAACTGTCCCTGTGGCTGTCACTCAGACCTGGCTGGGTCAGCTTCTGGGCGAGAGAGAAGCCGGAAGAACAGAAGAAGGGACCCTCCGGCGGGCACAGAGCCGCCTCTGGGCAGGCTTCTGTCTGCTGAGGGCACCTCTGTGAGCCAAGGAGGACCTGAGTATAAAGAAAAAAACGGTTTCCTGGGCACTCCGGTGCGGCGCAGATGGTCTACACCAAGGGCTTTCCTCCCCTTTGCAGGAGGACACTCCTGAGGGTCTGCTGGCCTGGGCGGAGGAAGGGAAGGGAAGTTAAGCCGAGGAGACAGGTCAGGCATTTGCAAAGTCCCCGCCTGGGAACCCTGCCCCAGGCTCCGCCTGTCATTCTGCCCTGAGGATTACAATTGAATTTTTATGCAGCACTTTTAAATTATTATTGCTACTATTAAGCCAAGTAAGTTCTTAACAGCAGGGCTGGTGGTTCTGAGAAGCCCAGGTCACTCCTTCAGGGAAGGGGAAACTGCGTGTAAAGAGAGGACATTGCCATTTTCTTTATAGGTTAAAAAAGGTCACAGCTAGGAGGGTGGATAGGCCTGGACTGGCAGGCTTCAGTCCGGGCCTTTGTTCTGTCTCGGAAGATTCCTGATAAAAACGTGGGTTTGTTCATTCCACGACAGTCCAGCATCTGCTCTCTGCCAACCCCCCCCCCCCAGGGGCTTGCTGTCTACAGGGGTGACTTCAGTCAGCCTTTCCTACGACCGGGGATATCAACCCCTAAAAGCAGCAGTTGTTCTGCCCATTTTATAGATGGAGAAACTGAGGGTCATCAGAGGTGAAAGTAGCCTCCCGTCCTGGGGCTCTCAGAGACGGAGCCTGGATATGAGCCCGCGGCAGGAGACCAGATTCCACGGGCTTCCTGCACCCCAGTTCTTGGTAAACCGAGCTCCCTGGGGTGCAGCAGGGCTTATTAGAAGTCCTCAAGGGGGTTGGAGCTGGAAAAATGAGTCACCTTGGACTCACTAGTCCTTTCAAACACCAGCGTGGCGCTGCTGGTGGGGCAGCAGGCGGCTGAGTCCTGAGGCCTCCGCAGGCACCTGCCCTCTGCCCAGGCCCCGGGAGGGGTTGGCCCTGCACCTGGGGTCGGAGGGTCTGCAGGTGAGGAGCTGCACCTATCCAGGCAGCACCTACTCATGAGTACCCCCCGGAATGCCCCCCGTGTGCCAGGCCCTGTAGAAGGCGCCAGGGATACAGCTGGGAACGAGACAGGCCTGAGCGGGCTCCATGGAGGCAACGGTCTAAAGGGCTGGAAGGTCAGCAAGTCCATGGAGAAGGTTCCTTAAGGTCTGTGAGGAACATGACCAGAGGGACCGGTGGGAGGGCCTACCTTGGTGGGGGTGGGGCACACAGGAGGTCTCCCCGAGTGGCTGATATTTGAGGGAGACCTGCCTGGGGAGAACTCTAAGGGAGCATCTTCCAGTGAGAAGGTGGGAGGGAGGAAAGAAGATGAGTGTGGCTGGTACGCAGGGGCCGAGGTGGGGGGCATGTGAGAGGTGAGCAGCAGCGGGGGGCGGCGGGCGGTGAGGAGAGGGGTTCAGCAGCTCTAGATGCCTCTTGGGGCATCCTTCACCTTCCATTGCTGCACTAACCCTCACTGTGCTTTGTGGGGCTCCACCGGACAGTTGAGGCTGAAGCCTGCAAGGTTAGGACGGGCTCAGGTCCGTGCACCCCATAATTCCCAGCTCCCAACACCCCTGCTGGCTGCCAGCTCTTCCAAGGACAGGCACTAAGAACACCTACTGTGTGCGGGTGGGTTGGGGTTCTGGGAGATGAGCCAGCGCCGGGGTCCTTCGCTGAATTTACCAGCAAATAAGAGAGACAGGGAGGGAGGTCCCTGTGGGGTTCTGCAGAGAGAGGGGCCACACCCTGCCAGGAGCTGGGGAAGACATCAGAGGGGCCCTCCCGGATCTGGGCTGAGGGGAGGGAGCCCACCTTTCCTGCTGTTTAGCAAATGGGGAGTCAGGGGTGCAGAGATGGAGAGGACTTGCCAGGGCCTCACAGAGCCGGGCAGGGCTGGGGCCGGGTCTAGGCCTCCTGTGTTTGACCTTGGCCGCAATTGTCTTCTTGGCTCCAGATACACAGGCCCATCTGGGAGGGTCCAGGGTCCCAGCAGCAGCTGTGAGGCGATAGCCCATAGCCCAGGAAGGCGTTGTTCGGGGGGCTGCAGGCCTAGAGGGGAGCAAAGGGCCTCGTGGAGTAGTCCAGAGACCAAGTTCTGGCCCTGCCAAGGCCACTCACCCCTAGGTACCCCTCTCTCTGGGCCTTAGGAGAGATCTCAAGCCTCCCGGCCCCTCCAGGGTTCAGAGGCAGAGTCCAAGGTCTCCTCAGGTAGGGATGGGATGGGATGGGGGGGGCTGAAGTGGCCTGGGGACCTCTCTGGTCTCAGGTGTTGGTGGCTGCAGGGGTAGGGTGGGCTCCAAGCCCCCTATAGCTGTGGCTGGGCGGGACCCACTGGGAGGGGCTCCAAGGCTCCTCAGGGACCAGAGAACAGGGGTTTTCACACGAGGTGAGCCAGCACCCAGCCGGCCTCTGGCAGGTCCTGCCCCCATCGGGCCATAACGGGCACAGTGGGAGGGGGGACAACAGGTGGGGGAGGGCAGCCTTCCAGGGGCCTGGCCTGGGTCCCCGCTGCTTTGAGGGCTCTTGCTAGAGCAGGTGACTCTTCCTGCTGCGGAATCCAAAGGGAGGGGGCGGCGAACGTCCCCTAGGGCCCTGTGCCCTGACACCCTGCTCTCCCCCAGGTGTGTACGCCGAGGGGGTGCCGGGCTGTGCCCTCCCCTGGGCGTGCGCCCTTGGCAACGCCCCGCCGAGGCCCGCAGCTCAGGTGATGCCTACCTGGCGGGCGGGAATCCATCCCCGAATCACCCGGAGCGCAGGGCGCCAGAGCCCAAGGCCTGGGCTCCCTCGGCCCGGCGCCGGTCCGTCCTTCCCGCGCCGGCCCTCCTGTCGCTCACAGCCCTTCCCAGCCTTCCTCCCCAGGTGGTCCTCCTACGGGACCCAGGCTCCTGGGAGTCCCTGAGAGGCGGGGCTCGGGAGCCCAGGGTGCGGGGTTGGGCGGCACCCAGGCTGCTCCACCCGAGGGGGCCCGAGGGAGGCCAGGCTGCCCCGAGGCCGGAGCGGAGGGGCCCGGAGGGGCGGGACCAGCCGCCCCGTGGGCCGGGCGAGGCCGGAGGGGGCTGGGACCCTCCAGGTGGCACCCGCGCCCGAGTCACCGGCCGCCTCCCCTCCCCCAGCGCTGATTGGCAGGCGGCCTGCGGCCGGCCTCGAGCGCCACAGCGCCCCGGGCGCACGCCGCCGGCCCCCCGGGAGTGGGAGGGGGCTCCGGGCTATATATAGCGGCGCGGCCCGGGGCCGGCCCAGCGCGCGGGGAGGCGCGCACGGCTCCGGAGGGTCCCAGCCCGCCGCGCGCCCTCCATGCGGCCCGGGTAGGTGCCGGCGCCCGGGGACCCCGTCGCTCGCCTCCCTCCCTCCCGCCCTCCCGCCCTCGGCCGCGCGCTCCCTTCCCCGGCCCGGGGCTCGCGCCCCGCGGGCCACCACCCCAGGCACCGTTCGGGTGGCCGGCCGGCGGCCGGGGCGCACGACCCGAGGGCGGGGATGCCGGGGCCCGGGGCGGCCGCGGCCGCGCTCCTGCCGGCCGTGCTGCTGGCGGCGCTGGCGCCCTGGGCCGGCCGGGGGGCCGCCGCGCCCGCCGCGCCCAACGGCACGCTGGAGGCCGCGCTGGAGCGGCGCTGGGAGAGCCTGGTGGCGCGCTCGCTGGCGCGCCTGCCCGCGGCCGCGCAGCCCCCGGAGGCGGCCGTCCAGAGCGGCGCCGGCGACTACCTGCTGGGCATCAAGCGGCTGCGGCGGCTCTACTGCAACGTGGGCATCGGCTTCCACCTCCAGGTGCTCCGCGACGGCCGCATCGGCGGCGTGCACGCGGACACGGGCGACAGTGAGTGGGGCGGGGGCCCGGGACCTCCCAGCGCTGCCCGCCGCCCCCGGGCCCCCCGGGCCGGCACCTGTTCCCCGGCGGGCCCAGGCTCGGGCGCCTGCGGCGCGGGGACTCGGGGGCGCAAACGCCGGGCTGCGAGCGCCGCCGCGGGGACCAGCCGCGCGCACTCCCCGCGCCCGGCCCCGCCTCCCCGCCCTCGGAAGCCTGGGCTCCGGGGGCCGAATTCCATCGCCTTCGCCCGTGGGCACGGGGCGCGCGGCGCAGCCACGGGCACCCCAGGGCGCCCGGGACTCGAGCCCGGGTTGGGGCCTGGCTCGGGGGGCCCGGAGCAGAGGAATTGGAGCCCAAGCCCCGCGCACCCCGGGCTGTTCCCTGGCCCCTTGGGGACGGCCTGCGCCCGAGAACCCTGGGCCCTTTACACCCGCGCCAGAAATGGGGGTCCTAGGGCCGCGCAGGCGGAAGAGGGGGCGGCGCGGGCAAAGGGTCCCCTTCCCCAGATGACCCGCGCCCTCCCCGCAGGCCTGCTGGAGCTCTCGCCGGTGGAGCGGGGTGTGGTGAGCATCTTCGGGGTGGCCAGCCGGTTCTTCGTGGCCATGAGTAGCAAGGGCAAGCTGTACGGCTCGGTGAGTACCCCAGGGGCAGCGGAGCCCCGGGCAGCGGAGCCCGGGGAGGATCCTGACCCTCCAAGCCCAAGGAAATGCTGGGGGATCACAGGATGGGCAATCCCCAGCCCCCAATGCCCTGGCAGCGCCATGACCAGGGCCAGCCTAGAGGAGGAGTGCAGCCCCAGGACCGTAATATTGAGGTTTGTGCCATCCCTGAGTGGGCGCCTCCTGGTCCATCAAAGGGTGCCGTTGGGAGCCCTTCTCCGAGCCGTTGGGCTGTGTCCCTTTGGGGCAGGACTGCGGCCTTTAAGGTGGACACAGCGGAGATGAAATTCTCTGGCTGCCAGGTGCCGGGCAGGTGGCTGGAGCACCAGCTGCCGCGAGCTGGCCATGTCCCTGTTCTCGCCCGGGGAGGGTCTTGGCACCTGACTTCCCAGGAGAGACCTGTCAGCCCTAGTGGGGCCGGGACAAAGAGGAGCCCCTGAGCACTGGCCCCCAGGGTCCCTCCGCTGAGAGGAGGGCCCCCTCTCACGCGGCCCTCCTTCCTCCCAGGCCTTCTTCACCGAGGAGTGCAAGTTCAAGGAGATACTCCTGCCCAACAACTACAACGCCTACGAGTGCTACCGGTATCCCGGCATGTTCATCGCCCTTAGCAAGAACGGGAAAACCAAGAAGGGGAACCGAGTGTCCCCCACCATGAAGGTCACCCACTTCCTCCCCAGGCTGTGACCCTCAGAGCCCCGCCTGAGCCTCGGAAGGCCCCTGGGAAGGGAGTGCCGAGGGCCACCTTGGTGCACGTTCCTCCAATGGACAAGTTGGATGCCAGAGTAGGTGTAAGATATTTAAATTAATTATTTAAATATGTATATATGGCCACCAAATTATTTATGGTTCTGTGGGTGTGTTTCGTATTTTTCTGGGGTGAAAAAAGGCAAAGACAAGAAAACAATACCCTGACTTTTCCGGTAAAACAGTGGAGAGCCTGCCACTGGATTTATTTAACTTCAGAAACTTGTCACAAGTGTGCTGCTATTCTGTGTTCTAAAAGCCGGTGACATCAGACTCGGATATCAGCTTGCTTTGCACCCTCGGGTGGCCCTGTGTGTGGAAAAGCTGTCCCTGGGCTCCGGAGAGGGGCTCAGGACGCTCCCCTCCTGGCTGGCTTCCTCCCCTAGCACCCCCCAGCGCCCCACTCCCTTTGTGCCCTGTTGCTATTAATTGGGGCGGATCGGTTTACTTCGGGTACAGAGAGTGCGCTGCGGAGCCCACCCCTGCCACTGTTTTTAGATCTGCTGAGACTGACCTTTGAACTTTGCTGTAGTCAATCTTCCTCCCTCTACCAGATGGGAGAGACCTTTAGACAACTTTATAAACTCCCTCCCGCTTTCCTTTTTTGGATCAGCCACGGCCACGGTTCTGTGGCCACGGGGGGGGGGGGGGGGAGGCAGAGAAGCGCAGAGCTATTTTGTAGACCTGCGGAAAGGCGCCGGCATCCCACGCAAGGCTGGACCTGGACGGGACGGGCTTTCTGGCGGCCGCAGCGGAGACCGCGGTGCAACACGGTGTCTCACGGCAGATGCTCCGGTGGCCCGCAGGATAGAAACATTTGAAAGCAGCGCCGGGCCAGTACTAGCTATTGAGTTTCGGTGGAATGTCCTCGTAACTGCACAAAACCCTTCCTGCAGCGTCTGCAGGGGAAGGTGCTCCTCTCGGCTGCATCCCCTGCTTCCGTGCATTTAACATCTACCTCGAAGCCTTAGCCCCGCTCCCCCGGCGGAACCTGCGGGCAGCCGGCCGGCCGCCGGCGCAGGGTCGCCGTCCCAGTGGCCTTTCTTCCCGATATGCAGCCGAAAGAGCTTGCAGATCCCGTCGGTGGCCCGTTCGAACCTTGTCACGTTTGAGCTATCTTTACCCCGGGATTTACTTTTAGTAAGGACAATCATGGTGAAAATATTCACAGACAGCTGTCCCAGTGCACTATATGGTCACCAAGTAACCTTATATTTTTCTTTATATATTTTACAAATGTCACCCCTGTCGTTGAAGCAGAGATGGAAGAGCCAGGGTCGGGGATGGTTAAAAAAAGTCCCGAGGTGCCGGCAAACATTTAATTTTAATGAATGACTTTTTAAGAGTTTATACAAAATGACCCTAGCCCGCCACCAGAAATGCCCCGGCTGTCTCGCAAAGAGGACCTTAACACTCGCCTACATGTTTCTGGACTGTCTCCCAAATTAACTTTATGGGAGTCTACAGACAGCGCGGCTGGAAAATCCGATCGGCGTTTTTTTGTCTTTCACATTCCTTTTTAAAACTCTTTGTTTGAATGCAAATCGTCCGTTTAAAATACTATTCTTATAGAGGCCCAGGAGAAAGAAGCCACTTGTGAGCCCCCGGACCACACATCTGACCCGCGGGTCACACGCGCTGGAATGAAAACGCGTTTTTTCATTCTGAACCACGCCCTGGACGCCAGGAGTATTTGGGGAGAGGTGATGCTCCAGGCGGGCGCGCGGGCGGCGGGAAGGGCGCGATGGAATCTGTGGCCACTCTGTGTGCGGCGTGGTCACCTAGCAACCCCCGCGTCGGTCTCAGGCGCCTGAAGTTACTGCACCACGTCCTGTCCCGGAGCCGCAGCCAACGTCAGGAATGAAGATGTCTGAAGGGCAGGACCGGCCACCCTTGACCCCGTGTATATATTCAGCGAATCGCGAGGGGCGCGTCCGGGGACGTGCCGGACCTTGGTCGCGCCTTGTCTCGCTGCGATGAGGGTCGAGGGTTCTGTATGTACCGCTGTTTCCAGACTGTAGTTTTATACAGGCGCCCACCGTGTTGTATGTATGTGCTGTGCACACCGAGATGCCGAATAAATGAACATTTACCATGTAAGAGCCCCACCGGACTGGACGTAAATAACTGGGGAGGGTATTGACGACGATTCAAACCTGCCTGAAATGCCAGGATGGGGCTCCCTCCCCGTCTCCCCATGTCTATTTGAGGCCTCGAGCCCCACGTGGCTGGGGGTGGGGCGGGGTGGGGGAGACGAGTTTTAGCCAGCTGTGTCCACACAAATGTGGCCTTGAAGATGAGCCCGCGGGTGTGAGTGTCAGAGCTTCGGGATGACTCTGAATGTTGCAGTTTAGTCTCAGGATGGGCTGATTCACGCCCTTCCCACCTCGGGACGAACCAGCGCCGGCCCCTGGCTGCGGCACGTTCCTGGGGGTACAGAGTGCCGCCCCACAGCTGGTCATCAGAAGACCGATTCGAGCAAAGCCTTGGGTATTTCCCACCAATGAATCTTGAAATCAATAAAATGAGCACACGCGCCACCCGGCATTTTGTCAGAGGGAAACAGGGAAGTCCTGCAGAGAGAATTCGGTGAGGGCGGAGATGTTTAGTGGGCATGTTACATGCTCTATTATAGAACTAACTCGGCTAGGATGTGAGGTAGAATGTGTGAGGGGGTCACAGTGGAAAGAAGCAATGACCAAATGCGCCTAGAATCTGGGTCTCCCCTCCACCCACACGGTCTATCCAGTCACTTGCCCCAAAGACCCCCAAAAGGCATTCAGGGACCTTAACTGTACCTATTTGTTCTCTAAGACATCACCTTGCCCTTCCTTTCTCTGTGACACCCATCATCTGGGGGTGACAAACAGGGGCAGTGCTGTGGGTTCAATCCTGGCCCCCCAAATGTGTTGGAGTCCTAAGCCCCAGTACCTAAAATATAGGGTCTTCACAGAGGCAGCCAAGCGAGAGTGAAGTCCTCGGGTGGGCTCTATGCGGTAGGGCTGGTGAGCTCATGTAGGAAGGTCCTAGAAGCAGAGCAAGGGAGAGGCCCCAGGAAGGATGGGGTGATGCGCCTCCAAGCTGAGGAACCCCGGAGACGGCCACAGACCTCCAGCAAACCCTGATTGACATCCAGCCATGGCCTTTCCTGCTGTCCCCGAAGGTCTCCGTCCAGATCTGTGTTGGCCAAACACAGAAGACCCCATCCAGCCTCCGGGGTGAAGCCTTCTGGTCTCGAGTGTAGGCAGGTAATGGGTCCAAAGGACGACTGAAAAGTCGCTCGTTCATTTAATGCATGTCTGTTGCGTGCCTACTGTGTGCCAGGCACAGGCCTGAGAGCTCGGGATTCCCAAGAGAGGAAAATGAAGATCCCTGCCCACGCCGGGCCTTCATTACTGTGAGGGAGTGACACACGCAGGGAGCCTGACAATGGGCTGGGTGGACGGTGCTGGCCGTAGGAGGAAGCAGGAGAGGGAGGGGCCTGAGGGAGGAAGCCAGGCAGGGAAAAGCATTCTCAGCATGGGGAACGGCCAGTGCAAAGGTGCTGAGCTGAGAGCAGGCCCGGCCGGTTGGAGGAGCCTCCAGGAGACCAGGGTGGCTGGAGTCTTGGGAGGGGCCCAGGAGGAAGTGATGTCAGAGAGGCCTGGCCTCGAGGCCCATCTCAAAGCCCTGGCAACCGAGCCCAGAAGGGGCATCGCCCATCGGGCTGAGACTAGGTGGCGGAGGAAGAAGACTGCTGGGGTTCGGGCTGTGCTGGGTGGGTGGAGTGACAGCAGCTGCACCTAGGAGAGGTTTTCCTCCGTTCTGTTTCTCTAACGTCCGCCCTCCCCCAATGACGGCGCTCAGGCCCAGCCCACTGCCTCCTAGCTGTGTGACCTTGGACAAACCAGGTGACTTCTCTGTGCTTCTCAGGGTCCCACCTCCGGGGCCTGTAAAGTGTCTGCCACAGCAAACAAGAAGTGGGGCCTATTGTTATTGTTATTTCCCTAAGAGACTTAATTATGGTCTTAACGTCCAGATCCTTTTTGTCTTGTGCTGATGGGCAGATTGACTGTCATGCAGAGCACAGGCCCCCGCTGGGCGTGGTGGGCACCTCCTGGAGAGCGGGCCACCCTCCCATCCCCGGGCCTGCTCCGCTGTGCTCTGGTCTGGTCTAAAACAAGAGGGGCCCAGGGCTGCTGAGTTCAGTCTCTCCCCACTGCTAATAACTTCTCCTTAATTCGTAATCTAAATCCTGAATTCTTCTTTGAAAAAAGTGGGGAGGCAGGAGGGGCGTCCACACTGGGCCGCGTCAGGGTAGGGGCGGGACCGGGGCCAGGGCTGGGACAGCCGGGTACCGCAGGGAACTGGACACCCAGCAGGCCAGGGCCTCGGACCCCCCTGCTGGACAGTGTGACCTCATTCCCTGCCGCCCTCGCGGATGGTCCTCCTGCAGCCCCCGTTGCTATTTGGGTCCAGGTCACAGTCCGCAGCACGGCCAAGGGGCCACTCTCGTTGCTTCCGGCTGCACAGCCACCCGCCCCCAGCTGGGGACTGAGACAGCCGGTCGATGAAACGTCACCGCGGTGGCGCAGGGTTTGCCCAGGACCCTGTGGGTGCTGCTGCCTCAGGGCTCGCCGGGAACAGGCTCATCTAGAAGGCCTAATTCTCCCAGGGACAGCGCTCCCCGAGGCCCAAGGGGGCCTGGCCTGGAAAGTTCCAGAACATAACTTCTGCCATCGGTCATGCCCAGCCCAGCCTCCAGGGGAGAGGGTGGGGCAGACTGTGTGGGCAGCTGTAACCTGTGTGCCCTCCTCTGCACCCACCCCGCTGTCTCCCCCACAAGGCCTCATGGTGCCACCTGCTCAGCCGCAGGGCCTTTGCACACCCGGCCGTCCCAGCCCGGAGTGATCTTCCTTCACCCCAAGCTCTTCCCCCGGCGGTGTCAGTGTCCTGGGGCTGCCCTAACAGTGACCACAGAGCGGGCGGCTTAAAACAACACATTTATGGTCTCAGGGTCTGAGGGTGGTCTGAAGTCAATGTGTCCCCCCCAGAGGCTCTAGGGGAGGGTCCTTCCTGCCCCTTCCAGCTCCCAGGGGCTCCAGGGGCTCCCTCCAGTCTCTGCCTCCATTGTCCTGTGGCTTCTCCTCTGTGTCTCCGTCCAAACGCGCCTCTTCTAGGCACACGAGTCGTTGGGTTTAGGGCCGAGAACCAGCTCCCCCCCTCAGCTGCTCCTCGCCCGGCGCCCCGCCCGCTTTAGCTTTGGTAAGAGTCATGCGACATAAACTTACCGTCTTAACCATTTTTAAGTGCACAGCTCGGTGGCATTAACTACACTCACGGTGCTGTGTGGCCGTCACCACGGTCATCTCCAGAACTGCTCATCTGGTAAAATCGTACCCCTGCCCCGTGAAGCACTAGCTCCCCCCCCCCCCCCCCAGCCCCTCGCAACCTCTGGTCTGCTTCCCTCTATAAACTGGACTCCTCTAGGGCCCTCCCCTAAGTGGATCCCACAGGATTTGTCCCACCGTGTCTGGCTGATTTCACCCGGTCCTCAGGGTCACCCCTGTGTCAGAAGGTCCTTCCTCTCAAAGGCTCAGTGCCTTTCCGTGGGGCGTACGCACCGCCGCCTGGTGACCCGCCCGTCGCCCGACGGGTGCCTGGGTTGCCTCGCGTCTTAGTCCTAAGAACGCGCTGCTTCGGACGTGTGTGCGGACGTCTCCCCAAGGCCCCCTCAGCTCTCTCGGGCCTATTCCCAGGAGTGGATCGTAGGGTAATTCCATGTTCAATTCCTTGAGGAGCCGCCTACTGTCCCCCTCAGGGGCCGCAGCAATTTGCACTCCCGCCAGCGGCGCCCAAGGGCTCGATTTCCCCGCGCCCCCCCCAGCGCCCGGTATTTCCGCTTGGTTATTTTTTCACAGCAGCCTCCCTCATGGGCGTGAGGCGGCATCCCCTCGTAGGCTGGGCCTCGATCTCCCCGCGGACCAGTGACTCGGGCACCTCAGGGGCCGCTGGCCGCCTGCGTGTCCTCCTTGGAGAAGTGGCCGGTTGAGCCCTCTGCCCGGTTCCGAATGGGCTGGTTTGCTCGTTGCTGAGTTTCAGGAGTTCTCTGTATATTCCGAATACAACCCCATCAGGTATGCGATCTGCAGATATCCCCCCGATCTGTGGGTCTCCTTTTCGCTCTGTGGGTAATGATTTTTGATGCACAAATTTTTAAATGCTCATGAAGCCCAGTTTGTCTATTTCTGTTGTCTCTGCCTTTGGTGTCACATCCGAGAGCTCGTTGCCACGTTCAGTGTCGTGAAGATTTGGCCCTATGTTTTCTCCTAAGAGTTGTACCGTTTGAGGTCTTACGTTTAAGCCCCTGACCCATTTTGAGTTAATTTTGTATACACGGTGTTAGATTTTTTTAAATAGCGGGGCAGCCCGCTTATTTCCAAGTCTTTCTCTCCTTCTGACTCTTGCATTTAGGAGGGCGCTGGGTTTTCCTGTTGCTGGGACAGTATGGAGAGTGTCCACTGGGTTGAGGCCGGGATGGCCATCGGGACTTCTCCCTGGTCTTGTCCGCCGTGTGGGTTACCCCAGTGCCCCTGGGTGGACACCAAGGTGCCTCGAAGATCCCTCTCTTGGAGGCCCTGCGTCTCCAGCCCTCAGGCACAAGTCGCTGGGCCCTCCGCCCCCCATCACCCTCCGCCATTCAGCCCGAGCAGATAGGAGCTGAGGGGAGGCAGAGTCACGACCAGGCAAAGAAAAATGACAAGCTGCCCAGGGGCCTCAGCTGCCCAGGGAGGAGGACCCCTCCCACGAGTGATGGAGACCAGGAAACTGGCCGGAAAACCAAAGGACGTTTCTGGAGATGCGACCAAAGCACATGGAGCAATGAATTTAAAATAAGTTATGTAGGCAGATGTTTTTAAAGGGTGGTATGAGTCTGAGAGCTGCCAGGTCTCCCGGCCAAATGTCTTACAGTGCGTCCCTGGTGCACTGTTTCCCCACCCACGGGCCCCTCTGTCCTGGCCCCGGGCCTTTGCACACTGTACCCTGGGCCTTTGCACACTGCCCCTGGGCCTTTGCACGCTGCCCCTGAGCCTTTGCACGCTGCACCCTGAGCCTTTGCACACTGCCCCTGAGCCTTTGCACACTGCCCCTGGGCCTTTGCACGCTGTACCCTGGGCCTTTGCACGCTGCACCCTGGGCCTTTGCACGCTGCACCCTGAGCCTTTGCACGCTGCACCCTGAGCCTTTGCACACTGCCCCTGAGCCTTTGCACACTGCCCCTGAGCCTTTGCACACTGCCCCTGGGCCTTTGCACGCTGTACCCTGGGCCTTTGCACGCTGTACCCTGGGCCTTTGCACGCTGTACCCTGGGCCTTTGCACACTGTACCCTGGGCCTTTGCACGCTGTCTCCACTGGACCATGAGTAGCCGGAGCCTGTTTCCACTGTCACCCCTTAGCTCCGGCTCAGGGCGCTTTCACAGACACGCTAGAGAAGCTGGCCCTCCCATCCTCTCTCTGTGGCACCTACATCATCTGAAACACCTGTATTCATTTGCTTTTGCGCATGCAGGTGGGTCCAAAGTGGGTTTATAGTTGTGAGTAGAGCAAACGGAGCCCACTCTTGTGCTGGTCTTTATTAAGTGTTGCATTGTTTCCATAGGGGCTGCTGGGAGCCTCCGTCTGCCCGGCCCTGCTCTTGCAGTCTGGCCGCCTCCCGGGTCAGCCCCTACCTTCTACCTTCCGGGGTCAGTGCGCATCCAGCCGGAGGGCGGTGCACAGGCCCTCAGCGCACACTTGCTGAATGACTACGTGAATGAACGTCTGGTGACCGTGGACTGAAATGTGTCGCATGGTTACAGACACGTCTTGGAAGGGAAGAAACCTGCCTTAGGGAATGTGGGGAATCTTGGAGCAACGCCGCCACTTCCGGGTCACCCAGCCTAGGATGGATCTTTTCCTTCAAATCAACTTTTATTTTTCTGTGTCTTTTCTATGATGGGCAGACCGCTTTCCCTGGACATTAATAAGAGCTGACATGTGTGCAGACCAGGTGACGGGAAACCATGACCAACACAGATGGGCCAGAGTCCTGAGCATCAGGCTAGGCTTTCTCTGTGTTAAAATGTCCAGACGGGGGAGTCCCGGAGAGGCAGGCTGGGCGCAGGGGTGTTGGGTCCTATTAGCCCAGAGAGGCGGGCTGGGCGCAGGGGTGTTGGGTCCGGTGAGCCCGGAGAGGCGGGCTGGGCGCAGGGGTGTTGGGTCCGGTGAGCCCGGAGAGGCGGGCTGGGCGCACGGGTGTTGGGACTGGTGAGCCCCGAGAGGCGTGCCAGGCGCAGGAGAGGGGACCTTCCATTTCCAGTTGGAAAGGGGACACAGAAGAGAAGGGGTTCCTAGGACACCTTGTAGCCAGTGTGACAAACTCACATCTGTGACTCGTCTCCAGCCATTTCCTAATCCAGCAGGCGTCTGTGGCCCACACTTCGGGGAAACACTGAAACAAAACCCCCAAATCAGCAGAGAGAAAGGGCACGAACTGGAGGGATCCGTCACCGAGAGCAACCACTGAGCCCTTGGGCAGCGCTGGCCCGCGGGGCCCTCCCTGCCACGAAACGCGCTGGAGGGGGCTGGACTGTGGATCCAGCCACGGAGGAAGCTTGTGCCCCCGTTATAATGTCACAGAACAATGAAGAAACAACACTGAGGTGAGTTCCTGCACCCCCAGCGCTTGGCCATCTACAAAGGCTTCTCCATGGGGACGGCTTCACGGCTCTCCCCGGAGGGGGGACTCTGCCCCCCACTTCCTGCGCGGCGCTGGGTTTGGCCACGTGGCTCGCCAAGGTCCACGGACAGTCACCCACAGGAAGCAAGCAGAGGCTTGGGCAGCGGCCGGAGCTGGCTTTTTCCTGCTGCTCGTGGGAACCTGGTGGCCGTCACCATGAAGGAGCCCAGGCCGGAACGAGACACGCGGTCCAGCTGCCCAACTGCCAGACACCCACACGTGAGAGTGAGGCGGTTCTTCGGCCAGGGCCACGAACACACCCGCAGGTCCCAGGTTGGGAGGGAAATGCGCGTGAGTCTACACAGAGGGCCCGGGCCCAGGTCACCCCAGGTCACGGTGCGGGGACTGCAGGAGCCGGTCTCTCTCCCTGTCGGTGGTGTCCCCAAACACAGTCACACTTCCCAGGAAGGCTCCTGGCCTCTTCCCAGCCACTTGACACCAGCCCAGGAGGTTATGGGTTTCAAGAGAGGGGCAAACAGAGCCGGAGGAAAGGCCCGGAGCCCCCAGCTCCTGGCTCTTTGAACCAGCTCCGGCCTGGCCTGATTTGTACTTCAGAGCTAATGTGATTAGGGACGCGTTTGTCGCCACAATATGTTAATGGCTCAAACAGCCCCCAGTCACCTTCCCTGGTGCTGCTCAGCCCAGCCCAACCCATGGTGACCAGAGCCCAGCCCAGCCGACATCCTGAGCTCAGCTTTGCTGAGGTCCTTGCTGCGGGGTCTTCTGGAGGGACCCTGCTGCTCCTGCGAGGTGGGCGCTGTGGTCGCCTCATTTCACAGGTGAGGAAAGTCAGGTTAAAGGCAAGCTACCTGTGCGAGTCCACCTGGCCCGTGGAGGGGCACATCTGAGCCCCAAATCCCTTTAATCCTAAACTCTCCTTAGGCCCCTTCTCCCAGTAAGAGGTTGTCCAGGAAAGATAAGGGGGTTCGCAGGTGTCTGGGCCTCATAGCCAGCAGTCAGGTCAAAGAGAGGCCAGAGGTGGCGTGTAAGGTCCTGGGCTGCTGTGACAGGTGATCACACACCGGTGGCTTAAAACTACAGACCTTCATCCTCTCCCAGGTCTGCAGGCCCGAGCCTGAGATCAAGGTGCAGGCAGGCCGTGCTTCCCCCAGAGGCTCTAGGGAAGGGTCCTTCCTGCCTCTTCCAGCTTCTGGGGGCTCCAGGTAGCCCCGGGCTGTGGCCCCATCCCTCCAACCTCTGCCCCTGTCATCACCTGGCCTGTTTCCTGGGCTCTGGGTGGAGAAGAGAGAGGGCTGACCTGGCTGGTCCATCCAGTGCCCCAGCCCAGGCACAGCAGATGGGGGAGTAAGCTCACCAGGGGCGGCGTGAGCCCCCGGAGCAGACAGAACCTGGAGGAAGGGCGACCTTACCAGCTATTGTCACCCAGCCCACAAGGCCCCTGCCACCTCCCCAGCCTCACTTCCCACTCTGTTGTCCCCTGTTCTTTTCCTGAACGTACCTAACCGACCTACCCAACCGAGCGGCCCCAGGGCCTTTGCACTGGCTCCCCCTCAGCCCGGAGTATTCTTGCCCCACATCCTCACAGATGGGTTCTTTTCCCCCACCCCGGTGAAACTCCCTCCCACAGCCCAGCCTTGGCACCCTCCCAGCTTCTAATTAGCAACCAAAAAAATCAAGTTCACATCTATTGTGTGTGTCCTCCACTCTGAGCCCCTTGAAAGCAGGGCTTTGTCCATCTAGTTTGTCTCACCCCCAGTGCCTAGAAGAGAGTCCGGCATGTTTTTTGTTTTTGTTCTTTGATTTTCCGTTCTGGAATGTGACGCTCTCTCTAACGTGTGGCTGACATACAACATCATGTGAGCTTCAGGTGTACAGCACAGTGATTTTGTTCCTGGCCGGTGCCCTGTTCCCAGGCGTAACCGACAGGCCAGCATCCTCTCCGTCATTCAGACTTTCCTGGGCATGCGTCGAACTAAATCGCAGCTTCCCTCTGCCCCTCTCCAGTTATTGATCGATAACTGGGTTAATTACAACGATACCAACTTGACAGTCACGTAGTTTACCAAGCGATCACCGCGGGAAGCCTCGTACCATCTGTGGCCGTGCGCAGTTATTGTGATTTTATAGACCGTGTTCCCGATGCCGCACCTTCCATCCCCCTGGCCGTTTATGTTGTCAATTTGGGCCCCTAACCCCTCGAGCTTTGCCCGTCCCTCCACCTCCCGAGCCCTGGCGGTGACCAGCCTGCCTCCGCGGCCATCCCGTCCCGCTGTTCACGCGTCTGTTTTGCAGGCCCCACGCGGAAGCGAAACGACGCAGTGTGTGTCCTTCTCCGGCTTATGTCACCGAGCCCGATACCCTCGGGTCCGTCCATGTCGTCGCAGGTGGCAAGGTTTCGTTCCTGGCGTGGCGGGGCCGCCGCGTCTCTCCCCGCTCGCCCGCGGGCGGACACCGAGGCGGCTTCCACGTCGCGGCCGCTGTAAGTAACGCGGCCGTGAGCCGGGGCGCCTGCGCCTTCTCCAGCTAGTGTTTTTGTTTCCTGCACAAATACAAGGGGAGCAAAGACATGAGCACGCAGGCAGGGGGTCACCCGCAGCCCTGGGGAGGGGCTCACAGGCGGCAAGGGAGAGGGACCCTCACCCCCCATCCCCTCCTCTCTGCCCTGAGACACCGGGATGTCCGGGGCCTCAGTGTCCTGGCCCCCCGCAGGCTTGTTCCAGCCGGGTCTGACGGAGCCAGGGCGACCCCGGGAGGGCCCAGCCCCTTCCACACCTGGGGACGAGATCAGCCTGGCTGCTGGCTGGAACCTGTGCCACCGGACCTGGAGCCTTTTGGTGAGAAATGTGCATTTTTGTGGGCAAAATGGTTTCAGGAAATCTCCCCCCATTCATGTGCAAATGCTGGGCTTCTGGGGTCCGGGGCAGTGGGGGCTTTGCAGAGCAAGGGTGGTGGGCCTGAAGGGCAGAGGGGGGCCTGGAGGCCGCTCGGGGGCCAAGGCCAGCAGACACTCGGCAGGAGAGTCCAGAGGGTCCTGGGCGGCAGCCCCGCCCCCGGGGAGCCCTCCCCGCTGGGTGAGAGGGTGAGGCTGCTGCGGCTCCTGTCTCCGGTCCCTGTCGGGCTCGGCCTCCGTCCACACCCACTCCAGGCTGTGGGCTTGTCCTGAAAGAGCAGGGAGTCAGGACTCCGTCCAGCCAGCCCTCCTCCCAGACCTCAGTGTCCTCATCCGTAAAATGAGGCCTGGTTGCTTCTGCTGTTGGTTTCTGGCCCTGAAAACTGTAGAATCTTAGGACCTCCCTCTCTTGCACAGCACAGAATCCTTCCCCCCGTTCCTTGAATGCTCCCAGTGATGGGACACTCACTCCTGAGACCAGATGGGCTGCACTCATGAGGAGGAAACTGGCTCCATGTTCTGGACCTTGAGGGGCCCTGGAGAGGTCAAGACTGTCAGGCATTTCCTGCTGCCCAGGATATGCTGGCCACCGTGGCAGGGAGGGGCAGAGGGGCCTGGAGGGCAGGCAGTAAACAGAACAAATGAAATGACATTCTTCTGGGAAGGTGAGGAGAACTTGAGGAGGGAGGCCCGGCCGCGGGCAGCGCTGCGCGTGGTGAGGGCGGGATGTGGGAGCTGCGCTGCCGGGCGCTGGGAAAGCCTCGCTGGGAAGAAAGTGCCCTTTGAGCGCTGATGTGCGGGCGGAGCCGGCGAGTGGACCGGGTGAGGGTGAGCCAGCAGGGGCACAGCCGGCAAAGGCCAGGAGGCTGGGCTGGCAGAGCGGGAGGCCCGCGGCGGCGGGAGCGGGTGAGTAAGGAGCGGGCGAGGGGGCCAGGGCAGGACTTGGGCTTTTACTTGGGGTGAACTGGGGGCCACTGGGCAGCTTGGGGCATCGCAGGAGCCAATGCGACTTGTGCTGTCTGTGTCAGTGCCCAGCCCTGGCTGCTGGGCCGAGGACAGGCCACCCTGGGACAAGCAGCAGAGAAGGGCCAGGAGGCTCCTGATGTCACCCGGGCAGCAGGTTCAATGCCCGGGACCCAGGGGAGCGGCAGGTGGGAGAGGGGGCCACCGAGCAGGGTCTAGCTCTGGCTCAGCTCGCGGGGCCTGCCAGTCCTTGTCCTTGGCTTTGGTGGCCGCTGCCCTCGGATTGGAAACTCATTTGTTTTTCTCCTTTGCAATGAATGATTTATTTTCCGGTTTATAAAATGCACCCACCACCCTGGCTCATGAGTTCACAGACCTAAAGAAAGAATGTAAGGAATTTCCCAGCAGGAGGGGGGGCAAGCTCACCCCCTCCCCACAGCCAGGCATCTCCACCGGCCCCCTCACCCCTGCCCGGCCCAGCACCCACAGGCCCGGAGCCAGCGACAGCCTTGCGGGGCCCCACGGCCCCGTGGGAGCAGATTCCAGGTCCAAGGATCCACCCTCGCCTGGGGCCACAGCGTCGGGGAAAGGTCCCCGCTTGGCTCCTCGTGGGCCGGCCGCTGGCAGGCAGGGGGCAGCCTGGTTTCCAGCGAGACCAGACAAGAAGAGGGAGCCGGCAGCAGGCAGGAGCTGGAGGGGCTGCTCCGCGCTGCTGTGCAGTCTTGGACAAATCACTTAATCCCTCTGTTCTGTTCACCGTCCAGCTGCAAAACAGCACTTAGGGGGCTGGGCCCTGAGCCTTAATTACCCGGCTTGCAGAGGCCTCCAAACAGATGAAAGCACCCATTGAAGTACAAAGTGTGTCTCCAGTGGCGTCAGGCCCTGGCAGGAGTGGAAACCAGCGAGGGGAAGGAGGGGGGCCGAGGTCATCCAGCCCAAGCACTGGCCAGGCACGCTCGGGGCCGGGCCAGGGCAGGTCTCTCAGCTGCAGGCCTGAGGCCACCCTCTCCTGTCCTCCTCACCGCTCCCCCCTGGGCAACACCATGTCCCTGCAGCCTTCAGGGATGGGCAGGCCGTCTTCAGGGCACAGCAAGGGCTGCAACTCTGAGCAGATGTTGGCAGACACCTGCCCTGGACCAGCATTCAGGGCTCTGCACGTGGCCCCCAGCCGGCCTGGCCTCTGTCTTGGAACAGGGCCTCTCCGAGCCTCTGCCCGACCCTCCTCCCGCCCAGACGCCCCTCTTCTCTCCTCCTTCCGCCTGCCTGCCCATCCTTCCTCACCCCCCACGGATGGTGACCTGTGGCCTCGAGGGCCTGGTTCCCGGGTGCTTGGGAACCCCGGCCTGGGCACGTAAGCCTGTGCGTTCCCTCCCCTGTGGGGTCCCTGGAGCCCACCAACTGCAGAAACTGGGGCCTGTCCCCAACTTCTGACCGCCTATGCCCCCATAACAGGGCCGCTCAAGCATCTTTCTACCCAGAAGCAACCCGTTCCCTCTGTCAGGATATCCAAACTCCCCCCGTCACCTCTCTGACCCTCTCTCCTGGCCCAGGCTCCGCGCCACGCTCTGGGCCTTCCGAGATGCCTGCCGACATGACTCACATCACTCTGGTGGCTGTTGGCTCCCAACCAGCAGCCAGCCCTCCACACCAGCCATCTAGAAAGATCGGCAGTTCTGGGTATGAGCAGGGCTGCCCAGGAGGACTCTGCACAGAGGGCCCTCCTCGCCTCCACACCCAGGGCCCTGAAGCAGTTTGGACTCTCAAGGCAGCCCCCAAATATGCCAGTGCCAGCCCAGACCCCAGAGGCTGAACCAAGGTCCCCAAGAAGAGCAGGATGTGTCAGTGTCACCCAGGCCATCCATGTCCCCTCAAGGTGCCTGTTAGCCAGGGAGCCCAGCGGGGACTGAGTGTGAACTGGAACAGCCTTCCTGGAGTGCACTGTGACAGTGCCAGGGCAGGCATGGGCCCAGAGAGGCATGGGCCTGGCCCGGCCCGGCCCTCAGCTCACCCTCCAGGCCTTTAGCTTGAAGGAAGGGTGGTGGCCACACATTGTCACACTGGTGCTGGAGGAAGTGCGATGCAGAACTGGGCAGTCGCTGTGGGAAACAGTCTGGCGGTTCCTCAATAGGTTAACAGGGTTACCATGTGGCAGCAATTCCACTCCTGGGGATGTGCCCCAAAGGACTGAAAACATGTCTGCACAAAAACCTGAACACAGCCTTGGCTGTTGTGGTTCAGTTGGTTGAGTGTTGTCCCGTGCACCCAAAGGTCCCTCCCTCGTTCAGTTCCTAGTCAGGGCACATACCAAACCCCCTACTGGGTTTGGTCCTCAGTTGGGGCATGTATGGGAGGCAACCAAGCTATGTTTCTCTCTCTCCCTCTCCCTTCTTCTCTAAAATCAATTAAAAAAACATTAAAAACAACAACAAACTGGACACAAATGTTCATCTAGCACAGTAATCAAAAAATCGAAACAACCCACATGCCCAAACAAGGACCAGGTAAACACAATGGGGCCCATCCATGCAGTGGAATACTATGCTGCCATAAAAAGGAGTGAAGCTTAAATTAAATCAGAGTTCGCTCTGATTGGTTTGGACAGTTAAATAACTCAGAGTTCGCCCTGGTTGGTTTGGCTCAGTGGTTAGAGCATCGGCCTGCAGACTGAAGGGTCCCAGGTTCGATTCCAGTCAAGGGCACGTACCTCTCAGTTGCAGGCTCAATCCCCGACCCTGATTGGGGCGCGCGTGGGAGGCAACCCATCGATGTGTGTCTCTCCCTTTCATTCTCTCTGAAAAGCAATGAAAAAACATCCTCGGGTAAAGATTAAAAACAATAATAATAACACCAAGTTTACATTCTGCGCCATTAAAAATGATGCAGAAAGATGCTCCCAGGATATTAAGTGGAAAAAGTGGGCGGTCAGAGGTTTGAATAGAAAGGTGTTTGGAAGCGTAAGTGTGTGTGACTATGCACAGAAGCCGCAGGACAGACCCTAGGCCACACTGAGCACCCCTCGGTGATGGGCGATGGAGGGTGTGGGTGTGGGTGTGGGTGTGGGTGTGGGTGTGGGTGTAGGTGTGGGGGGGGGTGCACATATTTGTTCTCAGTTATTTCTAAAATGTCCACAGCAAACTTTTGTAACCAGAACACATTTCAGAGACAGCAAAACAAAGAAAGCAGCAAGATTTCTCTCAAGTCCTGCCAGCCCGTCCTGGTGGAGCTGGGGGGGGTCAGCCCGAGCCAGGCCTCTTCCCAGTTCCTGTGGGAAGTAGCTGAGGACGGGACGGCCAGCGAAGCCCCCTCCCAGCCCCTGTCCCTTCCTGCCCAGGAGGGCTGGAAGCTGAGGAGGGATTTGGAAGAAGAGGGGGGCGTGGAAGTGTTCCAGGGCCAGGGAAGATCAGCGGCTTTTCTCTGTGGACCAGCGGTATAGCATTCATTCACTCACTCACTCATTCATTCACTGATTCATTCACTCATTCATTCATTCCTCACTCATTCATTCACTGATTCATTCATTCATTCATTCATTCCTCACTCGTGCCTCTGCTGGACCTAACACTTGCTGCATTCCTGCTCAGGCCCCATGTGAGGGTCAGGGAAGCCCAGGAGGCTGGTTGAGGCGAGGACGCAGGGAGGGAAGGGAAGGACGGGAGGCCCCCTTCGGCCCTTTGCACCAGCCCCCATGCCCTCCAAACGCCCAGCAGTGTTCTGATCCTCTTGGTGGCAGCAGAGCTCTGGTCTGCCTGCCTGGACTGAGAGGGCACGGTGGTCCCCTCAGAGGGGAGCCCTGGGTGTTCTCCCAGGGAGGGGCTGAGTCTTCTCCAAACAGCCACATTCTGCTCCCCGAGCAGCTGGGGGAACACCCCCAGGCCAACTGTGCCCTAGCAGTGGATTTGACTTTAACCCCGTAAGTCGACAAGCGATGAGGCCCTACTGTGTGCCAGGTCCGGAGCTGGGGCTTCACAGAAGTCACACACGGGCCCTGCTGGGAGTTCCCTGTCTGATGGCTCTTTCTGGGAAAGTCTTCTGAGAAACCAGACACAGGTAACACACATAAAATCAACGTCAGCCTCCAACTGTAAACCTCCGTTGGTGCCCAGCACAGAATGAGGTCCACATGCCCCCGGGATGGGACTCTGTTGTGGCTCCCAACTCCCTGCCCACCTGCTCCCCCCCACTCACCGCCCTCCAGCCACAATGCCCTTTCAGGCTGGTTCTCCAATGTGCCAAGCTCTCTCTACCCCAGGGCCTTTGCACTTGCTGTTCCCAATCACCTGGTGCATAGTAGGTGCTTGATAAGCATTTGCCGAATGTGGGAGTGATGAGAAAACTGGGGGTTGCGGATCCCCCAACTACTGCTCAGACTCCTGCCGCAGGGACCTGATCAGGCGGCTCTCTGGGCTCCACTGTGCAATTTTTTTTTTAACCGTTGTGAGAACCCGCAGTAATCGCTGGGCTCAGCACTAATCCCGAATTAATGAGGCAACACTGGTTCTTTGGTGTTAATATTCTCTGAAGTTCCACTCAGAGAAAAACAAAAAGAGAGACTCCCCCTCACCCTTCCACCCACCAAAGCCAGGCACAAGTGAGCATCCCAGAGTTTGGGGCGAGTCAAAACCAAAGAAAAAAGCAGAGCCCGGCCCCCTGTTTGGCCCAGGCAGCCTCTGAGGGCCAGCTGTGCCCGGCGTGTTTGTAGTGCGGTGCGCAGCCCGCCAGATGTTCCGGGAGGACCGCCACTTCAAACGCTCACGCCGAGCCCATTACCTGCGCAGCCTTTGTGGATTTCAAAGCGGAGCCAGTTGAACTTTCCCTGTAATCATTGGGCCCCAGCGCGCCTTTCATGGACCATTAGGGACTCTGCGAGGAGAGCTCCCCGGTCATTACCAGGTTCCAGGTTCCGATGGCCTGGGAGCCCACCTGCAGGGGCCCGCGGCAGCCACCTGTAGCGCCAGCTTCCAGCACCCTCTCCGCGGGAGGCGGGCACACCACCGGCCTCGGCGTGGCCGGGAGAGCAGAGGCCACCAGGCTCACCTGCGCAGTCTGGGGCCCGGCCCCTCCACCCGCCGGCGGCGACACCCGGGCGGGCCCCTGAGCCGAGCTCTCACGGCCGTAGGCTCCAACTAATACGATAGCCGAGCTTGCAGGTTTGCTGGTAAGTGCTGGTCACTCGGGTCAGTGTGCTCAATGTGCGAGGGGACCATGCACGGGCACAGATCTCAGAAAGTGGGATCATTGAGGGCCCTCTTGGAAGCTGGCTACCATGGTGACTAAGAAGACCACGATGTTCTTGGGGACACGGGACACTAACAGGTGACTTCACTCTGCATACTTGCCTTTCAGTCCAGCCTCCTGGGACTGACAGGCTCATCTGGCCACATGCCCGGCAGCTGGACTGTACTTTTATTGCCTAACCCTCTCCATATCTTGCTGTGTCCCCCTCATGGGGATGCACAGGGCCAGCATTTTCCTCCCCTTTCCTAGGGTCACAGGGTCCATGATTGTAGGACTGCTGGCCCGGGGCCCTGGTCAGCAGGCATCCGGGAGGCCTTACCCCTTCTCCTGGGGGCTCCGCCTAAAGACTCGGCTGTCCCAGGCTTGGGCTGTTCCAGACTCAGGTCCCCGGAGATCTGAGACATCCCTGGGCAACCGGCAGGCCTGAAGGCCTTGGACACTCACCAGAGGCCCGAAAGCAGGGCCACTGGCATGTCCGTGTGCGTGGGTGATACACACACAGGTATGATACACACACATGCATGCAGTGAACGTGTCCAGGTACCAGTGTGATACAAAGGCAACCGGAATCTGTCCAATCAGGACCAGTTCCATGTGGCCCGGGCCTGGCCAACCACTGGGTTCCATTCCCCTGGACACAGTGATTGGTTTAGAGATGACACGTGACCCAAGCTCATCCAATCAGGGTCCAATTAAGGGGAATCTTGTTACTTGGGAATCTCCACTGGGGCTGCGGGATGGCCCATCTTGCCACCCCTAGGGACAGGTAACTAACTGGGGGCAGGACCAAGAGATTCAGAGAGAGAAACTAGGTCTTAGTGATAGCCTTTGAACTCCTAGAACAAGCCGGACCTGAAGGTCGCCCTCCCTGACTACTTCCTGGTTGCACAAATCAATAAATTCCTCCCCCCGGTTTTTCCCTAAACAGTTTGGGTTGAGTACGCCTTCACTGAAAGATGGAAATGGCTCTGTGATGGGCACACAGACAGACATGAGCAGGGCAAGGAGGTTGGGCCAGGTACAGAATGTCACCAGGATGGAAAGCCCTGGCTGCCTAGCAAAGGACAGCTGTGGGGAGGGACCTTGCCCTCAGGGTGGCCTTTCCTCCCCTAGCATATCACTGGTCATGTGGTTTGGACCTTTCCTCCCCAGAGATAATATCTAGGCCTCAGTTGTATTTCAGCTCCAGGCCCAGAAAAGCAGCTAAACCGGCCACAGCTGCCCTCAGGACCAGCTGCATTGAATGACGGCCCCCACCCCGCCCGGGCGCCGACCAATCAATCCGTGGAGCCCACAACCCTGGAAGGACACCCCTGGGAAACTGCTGAATAGTCTACTGAGATCGTCCCCTGGGACTTCCCTAAAGTCTGCTCCCTCAAAGCCCGTGGGACGGGGGACCCAGGGCTCCCCCCAGCACACCCTCGCCTCTCCCTTCCCTCCCCTCCACCTTCCTCCCACCCCCCAGGCGTTACCATCACCTTCCTCACTCCCACGCTCCCAGGGCCCTTCCTTTGCCTCTATGACTTGCTTTCTAAGACCATTTCTTCTAGGAATTTCTTCTTCCACCTCTGTGATTAACCAAATAAATGTTCTCTTGCAGTTTGGGTCTTGGCACTGAATTCTGTCCCCGCCAGAGGCTGCTGAACCCAGGTCCAGCCTGACCCCACGGGACTAACACCCGGTGCCGCTCCGCCACCTACAGCGTAACTAATTCACTCTCGACGTTGCTGCCGGGTCCGTCTTAGAACCAACCATGTGTCTCCCCGGCTTCCATCCCTTGGCGGCCGACTTCTTTCCAGGATGAAGTTGACATTCCAGCTGTCCACACTGGGGGCCTTCAGCTCCCGGCAGCCCCCCGCGTTGGAGCTGGGGGGACACCCTGTTGGCAAAGTGGAAGGCCTGCCTGAAGGACACGCCATCAGCCATGCGGGCGGGAGATTCTCGGACACAAGTCCCAAACCAGACATTACTCGGCAGCCCTCTCGTCGCAAGGGGCGTCTATTCCCAGTCCCTTGAGTCTGGGCTGACCTGGGACATGCTTAGACCAATAGAAAGTGGTGACAGTGACCCTGGGCCAGCTCTAGTTCTAGGCTTAGGATCTGCCAGCTCCCACTGTCATCCTCTTGAGCCCTGAGCCACCGTGTCAAGAGGCCCAGCTACCCAGCTGAAAAGACCAGCAGCGAGTGAGAGAGATGCCCAGGCCGCCCGGGCGGTGAGCCAGCCCCGAGGAGGCACCCCACGTGTGGGCCAAGCCATCCGGGGTGGTCCAGCCCCAGCGAGCTCCCGCTGGGGGCGCCCATGGCAGAGGCCAGGCCGCCGCGTGTTCAGCTACCCCCTGGAGATCCCGTGAGCTGCCCCGCAGGCTGGCGCGGTGCATCTTCGAGGAGGGAGGCCCCAGAGGGTCCCCGGGATGTGCCCAGCCCAGGGTCCCTGGGGGAAGGAAGAGGCCCCAGGGAGGCCCCAGGGAAGCCCCGGGACAGGCGCGGGGCCCTGGGCGGCCAGGAGGGACTTTCTCCAGGAGAGGTCGCGGTCTGTGCGCTCCCTGTCCTCAGCTCGGACCTCGGAATCCAATCACTGAAAGTCCCTTTCTTCTCGGGGCCCCACCCAGCAGCCACCGCCCCAGAGGAGGGTGGCCCGGGCACAGGGAGAGGCCCGGGCACAGGGAGAGGCCGGCCGCCTTCCTTTTCCCTTTCCTGGTGGATTTGCTGTTCGCAGAGTGAAATGGGCACCGCGGCCAGGGCTTCGCTCTCCCGGGACTGTCCCAGAAGGTCCGCTGGTCCCCAGGAGAGCTAATGCCCCAGGGCTGTGAAGGGTGGGGACCCACGGCTGGGCCGGGACACTCGTCGCCCCCCAGGAAAGTCACGGCTCCTCCCAGTGCCCGGGGGCCTGCCGTGGCCGCTGCTCCTGACAGGTCTGGCCAATGCGGCCCGCCTGCCCCAGGGCCGCTTCTCACGCTCTGCTCCCCAATTCCCTCTGGAGCTGAGCCGATCGGGAGGCACTGGGACTGTCAGATGCAGCCTTCAAGCCAGGAGCCTGGGTGCCCTGGGGTCCTCCAAGGTTGGAACCACTGAGCCCACCCCCGAGTCAGAGGCACCCCGACCCTGCTCTCAGTCCAGGCAGCTTCCACTTGCTCTCAGGTGACCGGGGCAGGTCCTCTCACTTCTCTGAGCCTCAGTTTCTTTATCTGTGAAGTGGGCACAAATGACCCCTGCCTCATGGGTTGCTGAGAAGATTCAGGAGACAGACCCCAGGCCCCAATTAGCAGGCGTCTCACCCGATGAGCCACAGAGGCTCCCGGCACAGGTGTCTCACACATCAGCCTCCCTTTAACATCAGAAAGCTGACTGCTGCCTGCCCTAACCCCGCAGCCTGCGGGGAGGGTCCTGCCCTTTGAAGAGGGTCTTTATGGTAATTGACGGTAATGGTGAGTGGCCTGGAGGGCAGGTAGGAAGCCCCCCAGGAGATAATTGAATTAGCCTGGAAAACAAATTACTTTCAGCCAAAACACACTCAAGCCCAGAGCACAGATAAGATCCTGAGGCAGCAGAGACACTGACAGCTGGGGGGCAGGTGGAATGGGGGGGTTCCCCGCTGGTCCCCAGGTGCTCAGGACCCAGGCTGACCACAGGCAGTGCCAGGGCGGACCTTGGGCCAAGCCGGAGTGGTGTTTCCTGGTCAGCTGCGGTTTGAGCGTCAGCTGAGGGGTCCTCTCTTTGAGAGATGGGCCCAGGGCCTCCCTCTCTGTGGATGGAGGTGTTTCCGGAACACTCTGGCCCAGCCCTGGGTGGCAGGGGCTCTGACCCCTGGTTGAGGACAGGAGAGCACTGAAGCTCACTGGTTGCATCACACATGGGGCGACTAACTTGTCCTGGTCTCAGCAGTGGAAGTCCCCCGTCCTGGGGAGCCCTCTGCGCCCCCCTCCAGACAAAGTCACACAGCTACAGAGTGGCAGAGCTGGGACAGGTCTGCTCCCTCTAACACCAAGCCTGGCTCTCCCCACCATTCACTCATCTATTCACTCCGTTCATTCACTTAGGAGGCGCCCAACGCACACCCACTGTGCGCAAAGCCCAGTGCCCAGCCATGCCAGGTGGGCCAACACCACGTGGCTCCTGCCCCAGGACCCCGATGCATGCAGGAGGGTCCATATGGCCCGAGCTGCAGGGTGTAGATGGCACAGGGAGCCTCACTGGGTGGGTGCCCCCGTCCTGCTCGCTTGGCGGGTGCTGAGCATTCCAAGGCCAGGACTACCGTCCACACCCTTGGACATGGATGGAGAGGAGGCCAGGGTCCTGCCAGGGTCCCGCCAGGATCAAGGACATAGTGAGGAGGGCAGCCAGGCTGGGGACTACCAGTATCCCCACCTTGAAGATCCCAGGGGACAGTCCCCTGGCCAGGAGGGTGACATGCGGTCCATGCTCTGCCCTTCTTGCTGCATGACCTTGGGCAAGTGACCCAACCTCTCTGAGCCACAGCATCCTGGTCTGTAGAACCTTCTAGAAGATTATTCCCATCACCCATCCTCTGTTCAGTGTTACCCAATAACCACAGAGAACAGTGAGCACTGGGAAGAGAGCCTGTGGGCAAGGCCATACCCCTCCCACCTCCTGCCCCGGGCCCAGCCCTTGGCCCTGACACTGCCCCGCGGCTCTCAGGGGGGGCCCTCCTCTCGCCCGCGCCTGCTCCTCTCCTGCCCGTCTGAGTCTTCTGTGCCCCCCTCCCGCTCTCCTCCCCAGGACCCTCAGCCTGGTGGTCCTCTGACCACCATCCCCCACCATTCCACCGCCACTGGAGCCTTTGTGTCCACATGCACCTCCTCCCTGTGCCCCACCCCGGCCTGGCAGCTCCCTCCTGGGCTTAACCCTGCAAGACCCTAGAGGTCTGCCCCCCCAGCGCCCCTGCACCCATCCCTCCATCTCTCCCCTTTCACGCGGGCCCTGTCCCACCCGGCACCTTCCTGCTTCCCTGGAGCCCTCCTCACACACGTCACACCCACACTCACACCCAAACTCACACTCACACACACTTCACACACTCACCCAAACTCACACTCACACTCTCACAAACACCCACACACACTCTCACGCTAGGGCTGAAGCTCCGCGAGGGCAGAACTCTGCCCTGTTCCCGTGTGTCCCCAGTACCCAGGACGGTTTGCAGGGTCCGGAGGGCACTCAGGGATTGTCTGGACGCCTGCCCCTGTGAGTGACGGCTGGGAGGGAGCACGTGGCAGGGCACCGGTGCTGAGGGAGGCCCAGGGAATGTGCCATTGGGGCTCTGGTGGCCCTTGGGCTCACGGTCGGCTGTCCACAGCTGCGGGTGGGGACACTCAGCCCCCGGGCTCCCAATGCCAGGAGGGAGGCACCGTCCTCTGTGGCTGAGCCCGGGACCAGCGCTGGCGGGGGGCTCTCTGGGCTTCATCCGTCTCTCCGGCTCAGCTTCTGCTTCTCTGACTCTCAAATGGTCCCTTAATTGGCCATTTGGCCCCTAAATTAGGGGCGATTAGGATCAACCCCCAGCAGCACTTCAGATGGCAGCCGGGGGGCTGAAGCCCCTCCTTAGGTCCTGGGGTCCTGCGGGTTGGTCACACAAAGGTCAGCCCTCTGGCCTGGCACGGGTGCCTGGGCAACCTCTGACCTCCAGCCCTTACACCTGCCCCTGGCCCTCGGACCCGAGGCCCCGGCTCGGACGCTCTGAAACCCGCGTATGCACGCACCCCCCGGCCACAGTGCCCTCTCCACAGGCTGAGCGCCGCCCGCAGGAGCCACCTGTCCCCGGCTGCTTGCGCTTGGACGCGTCTGCACGCCCTCCACGCCTCAGTCCGCTTGTCTGCAGAGTGAGGGCCACCCGGGGCCCGCAGCTGTGACGCGTCGCTCTGAAGGTTACAGGACGCAAACGTGCGGAGAGTCCCGGCTCCTGGGGGATGCGGCATCTCAGCTGCCACCGGCCACTGCTCCGCAGTCCTCCTGTCCCGAGGTCGCGGACCCTCTGAGGATCTGATGAAAGTGACTCGGGGCGCCGGGGAAAAGTGCCCGTGTGCGCACACGCGAGTGAACAGTCCCAGCAAAGTCCAGGCAGGCCTGCCTAGTAAGGCCGTGCGGGGCGTGCCCAGAACAAGGGCTCCTCCTGAAGCCACCCCAACCGGCGACACCCCTGGGGGCAGGGCTGTGTCAGCCGGGCAAGGGGCACCTTTTCCTCTTGCCGCTGGCCGTGGTGGGACGAGGGGCCCTGGGTCCCAAGCCCCACTCAGCCACAGCGTGAATACAGCCTTGGGTGAGCTGGGCTTGCTGGCTGGGCCTCAGTTTCCCCCTCTGTGCCTCAGCCGGCAGGATGCCCAGGACACAGCACACCTAGGTGTCCGGACAGTGCTGGGTGTTTCTGTCCCCACGACAGGCAGGCAGGGCAGGTGTCAGCCGATACCGGCTTGTTTACCTCAGAATCCAAAAAAAAGGCTCCTGTTGGCTCCGCACACCTGGAAGGGCAGGTGCCCGGTGGGCCCCTCTGATGTGCGAAGCTGAGCCCCTTTGCTGTGGCCTGAGGAGCGGGGCCGAGCACCCAGGAAGGGCCGCCCTCCGCGGTTCTGGTCCACAGCTCTCGGCCTCTTCGGTGGGTCCACCGCCACCCTCCCGAGCCCAAGGGCCATCGCCCTGTGGAATGCCACACCTCCGAAGAGTCGCAGCCCCTGGTGAACTGGCCACCATTGTCCCCGGGCCTCCCAGCTGCCTCTCACCTGGGGCAATTTATGGGGTCACGAACCATCTCGAGGGTGCAATTCCTGCCCTGGTACCAATTGGCCCCAAAGTGCTTTACAACCTGCTTATAGCACCAAGGAAGGGAGCAGGCCTCCCAGGGACGGCCTGAAGCCCCGGTGGCCCCGCCATTTGGCACCCAGGTCGGGGGCAGGCAGGGACGCCCAGGTCCTGCCACCTGGAGCCCCAGCCCAGCTCGGCCAGAGGCGGCCACAGGGCCACGGTGGCTCCCTTCCTCCCGCACAGCTTTTCTTCAGGCCCCTAAGGTGTGAAAGGGGGTCATAAAAACCACCTTCCAAAACTCTTGTGAGGACTGAATTAGATGACAGCTGCCGAGTGCTCGGTGAAGGGTTATGATTTTATTAACATGAGAGTGGAAATGACGCAGAATCTCACCGTCCCGAGGTGACTGCTCCTGTGTGGAGCCTCCCCCGGAGCGGTCGCCTCCGCCCCGTGGACTCAGCGCAGTCTCGCCGGTGACTCCACAGCAAAGACCCACGGGCCCCCCGCCCGGCCAGGCCCGCCCTGCGCAGCCCAGCCACCGGCCGACTCTCGACAATAATCTCCCTGCTTTAGCCTTAAAGAGCGTGACCTGGGCTCTCTCTGTCTTGAGACTTTTTCCCCTTCATGATGGTCAGGAAACTTGTTCACGTCGTCGCGTGAACTTCTTGCCATCACTTTCCTTTGCTGCGTAGTGTCCCCCGGCGTCACTGCGCCGGGGCCTCCGTCCACGCCCCGCAAGAGGACGCCGCACTGAACGCAGCTGCTCGGGGCAGGTCGGTCACGAGGCGACGTGTTTCTTCAGCTCCTTCCCCACAGCAGGTAGGAGGCCAGGGGTGGGGACACAGAGCCGAGGCAGCTTACCCAGGTCCCTGGGGACACTGGGCCATCCTGGAGCTCAGCAACGCTTCCCTGATTCCCTTCCACCCCCACCCACCCCTGACTTCATTCCTGCCACAAATACAGGGCGTCCCCCCAAAAACCTTTACACACGGTGTCGGTAGATTTGATTACACTTTGAAAATGTAATGTGTTTAATAAGCACTGCCTTTATAATTATTCAACGTGTGTGTTCGTTCTGGGGGAGCACCCTGTATGTGCCAAGGCGTTACGATGAACCCGCCAGGTGCGGTGCAGGTGCTGGAGAAACAGGGGTCGTCAGGGGCACGGTCCCCGCCCCCGTGAGTCGTGTGCAGGGGAAACATGCTAAGAAAATACCCAAATAAAGAAGTCGCTGCGTGTCCTGGCCGGTGTGGCTCAGTGGTTAGAGCATCAGCCTGTGGACTGAAGGGTCCCGGGTTCGATTCCAGCCAAGGGCACGCACCTGGGTTGCAGGCTCCATCCCGGCCCTGGTTGGGGTGCCTGCAAGAGGCAACCGATGGATGTGTCTCTCTCACGTCGATGTTTCTCTCTCTCTCTTTCCCTTCCACTCTCCCTAAAAAGCAATGGAAAAAATATCCTCGGTGAGGGTTAAAAAACCAAAAAGAAGCCATTTCCTGCTGGGACTAGACAGGTCCTCTGGCGTCTGACTCTCCCCCGCCCCACCCCTCGGCCGAGCCCCCCGTTACCTAGACAGGGCTGCCACACCGCATCCCCCGGGACCTGCGGAGCTGTGCACAGTGGTCTTGTGCACCCGCCTCCTGGATGAACCCCTGGGGGGCTGAGGGGGCAAGGCCGGCCCTGCGGTGGCCTGGCCGGGTGGCTGGAGCGGCCTCTGGGCAAGAGCAGCAGCTGCGGGTGCTGAGGGCCACACGGCGTGTCCAAGCGCCACCTCAGCTGCTGCTCAGAGCAGCCTGCTGTACAGAGGGGGAAACTGAGGCTCAGAGGCCAGGGCGATCACAGCAGGTCAATGTCAGGCCCAGGAGCCCGTGGGCCATGCTGCCGGCCCCTGAACCGCAAAGGGGTCCCCCTCCCTCCCCTTGCAAGGACCACAGGTGGCAGCCCCCAATTTGTTCGCTGCCCATTAACAGCCCGTCCCCCGAGCCCTCCCGGGCGTCAAGGCCTTAGAGAGAGATGTGCCACCTTTTGGGCGCTGACACCCTCATTCTTATTTCATTCCCGCCCCCCTCGGCCCCTCCGTGCGAGCTGACAACCATCTGTCCGGGAAATCAAAGAGCGGCGGCCGCCAGGTTTGACGGGCCTCCGAGAATTTCATGGAGCCCCTCGGAGGGGAGAAGGCACCGTGTGAGCTGCCGGAGCATCTGAAAAGCTAAAGGCCCCCTCACCAGGACAAGGTGGCCCAGAGAGCCCGGCCGTGAGAGGCGGTCACAGCCCAGCCCTGGCGGCCAGGCGGCCGGGGGCCAGGGGATTCCGCCCCCCACCCCGGGCAGCGCCTCTGACCCCAGAGGGAGGTTCAGGGGGGCGCGGAGCCGGGCACTGTGCAGGCCCAGGATTTGTTTGGGAGGAAGGTGTCGTTCGGGGACGCGTAAGACAGGCACTGCCTGCACACCTGTGACCACTGAAGCCGCAGGGACGTCCCCGCATGTGGCCACTCACTGTTGGCTTGGCGTTTGGGTGACTGGAGTAGCTCAGTCACACCACGGGCCCGAGTTAACGTCTAAAAAATATCTGTGATGGATTGAACAGTTTGTGTCGTGACCACACAAGTGATCCATTTCCAGTGTAGAAAATTCAGGACAAGCAGAGACGTATAAAAATAAGAAATAAACTAAAAATACAGAAAATGAGATAAGAAATAAAATAATAAAATAAAATGAGAGAAATAAAAATAAAATTATTTCACTTTTTTAGATGCACCTCTATGCATGTTTCTGTCCTTTTATTTATTTTTGATTCAGAAAACCAGACTCTCACTGTATATTTAGTGGGGTGCTCTGTCAATAACTTGAGTCAGTGTCTGGACTCCCCTCGCCCACTAACCAGCTCCTGTAGCTGGACACTCCGTCCTTTCCAGCCTGTCCGAGGCTCACCCATCCTCTCCCCGCCTCGCCTGCTGCGGGAAGCGAGGCCTGGCTCCACGTCTGGTCTTTCCCTGATGGGAGCACCGGCGGTGATCCAGGGCCGAGGCCCGAGCGGGCTGGGGAGAGTGTTTCATGCCTGCCGGGCAGGTGAGGGACGGCCATGGCCCCACCAGCCCCCAGGGTGCCTGGCAGGGAGTCCCTCAGTGAACCGAAGTCGGAAAGCAGCCAGGACCCTCTTCCAGAAGGACGGACATCTGGGGCCAGCCTCAGGGGCACGGGGCCTGCTTGCTCTCTCCATGCCACGTCTGCCCAGAGGACTCCATTAGCACCCCCGCCACACACACATGCACACACACAAACACACATACACCCACATGCACCCACAAGCACACACAAACACACGCATCCACATGCATACACACATGCACATACACACTTATGCACATATACACATGCACACACAAACACATACATCCACATGCATACACGTGCACACACACACACATGTTCCCCTGTCTCTGCTGCTGGAGGACACTCCTGGAGCAGCTGCCCACTACCCCTCTCTCAGGGCAAAGAAGGGGACACCTTGGTTCGGGGTCCAAGTGCTGTGCTGGGACAAGCATCACCTGATGGAGCCTGCAGTGGGCTGAAAGGGCCCCCACAGGTATGTCCACCTGGAACCGTGGATGGGACCTTACTTGACAAACGGGTCTTTGCACATGTAATCACGTTAAGGGTCTCGAGGTGACATTGTCTTGCATGACGCAGGTGGCCCTGAATCCAATGACAAGTGAAGGCAGAGGGAGGCTTGGCCACATTTCACCAGGGATGTCACATAAACACATTCAGGGTCATTGGTCCCAAGTTCAAGAGGAAATAAGGCTGTGACTACAACTGTCTTGTGAAGAAGCCTCTGGGAATCAGACCATGGGAATCAGACTCTGGAGATGAAAAAGGAAGGTCCACCCACACGAGGCCAGGTTGTCTACACTGGTGACATGGCCCGTCATGGCCCGGCCAGTGCCTCTGCAGGGACCCCCCCCACTGATACCCTCGGGGACCCTGCCAGCTGAGCCGCTGCTGAGTGAGGGCCACGCAGAATGAGCGTCCGTTTCCGCCCTCGCCACCGACCTTGGAGAAGTCACCGGTCAATGTCCTGTAGTAAGGGGGTGATGGTAGGACTCAAACAAGGGCCTAGGGGCGGGTTTCGTGGGGAAGGGTGGGAACGGGGTTGGGTGCTATGCACAGGACAAAGGGGACCTGGGGGGCTGAAGAGAAGGGGAGACGGGAGGAGTGAAGGGCTGGGAGCCCCCTTCACGTCTCCTGCGGAGGGCCGGCTGACTGTCCCTGTGCCGCAGTCCCCTGTCTGTGGAATGGAGCTGTGTCCCTCACACCCAGCACGGTCTGGGTCCCACAGGCAGTGAGGAAATGGTCTAGGGCAGCTCTGGATGGGGCTTCGGGGAGAGGTCCCTCCTTGTCACGGCCTAACCCAGAGAGACCTGGCTCTGAGCTAACGGGCCCGGCTGGCCTGGCCCACCCAGGGTCCCCAGGAGCCTCCAGCCACTGCTGGGCCCCTCTGTTCTCACGCCACCTCTGCGGCCGACTGGTCCCATTTCCTAGTCGGGGAAACCGGGTCAAGGGCTTGTCCCAAGACTCGCAGTGGAAGCCTTTGGAAGGAATCTCCAAGCCCCTGATCTGTGGTATTTGTGGTCAGAAAGCGCAGCCGGAACTGGGCCCGAGCATATGTTTAAATGCCTCCGAACAGAAGTGCCCCTGGGCTCCGGGGCCCTGGCGGAAAGGCTGGGCGGGAGGCCCAGGAGGCCACGGACAGGTTCCCTCTCGCCCTCCCTCCTTCCCTCCTCTCCTTTGTCAGCTCACAGACGTTCGTCACCCAGTGACAGGCTGCGCTGGGGGCACAGTGGTGACCAAGACCTCCACACCCTCGCGTGGAGCTCACGGACTCACCCGGCCCAGGGGGTTTGAGTGAACCCCGTGAATCATCCCTTGATTGCATCCCAGCAAGCGCTGCGGAGGAGCCGCGTCCGCTCTGAGCTTCCGTTTCCTCGGGGGAAAGCTGCCACTCGCTGCCCGACGGGCCTGTAGACCCGGCCACCTGGGGAAGGGACGCGGGGCCAGCGATGCCCCCTGAGGGTGGACAGGTGTGATGCCGGAGGGGACCCTGGCGACCATCTAAGCACCCAGCACTAGGGGGCAGACGACCAGCCCAGGACCCCACCCAGACGGCTCGTGTCAGGTCAGGGGTGCCTTCAAAGGGCATTTAGTGCCTCCGGAAATGTTTACAGATATGTGGCTGGAGGGAGACACAATCCAAACACTTTTATTTTTTTAAGATACATAAATACTTTTTTAAAGTCTGGGAAAGAAATCAACCCAAATAGAAACGGGCTCCTAATTCAGCCTCAATATTCCAGGTTTTCACCGTTATTTTGGTTCAGCTTCTCTGGATTTTCCCCATGTTCAACCACAAACAAGTGCCACTTTTGCCTTGACAATGTTCAAAATCAACTTTTCTGAGGTGTGATTGAAAACACAATGCACCCTGACTCTAAGGGCACCCCTCGGTGAGTTTGTTCACCACCCCAATCCAGATATGGAACATCCCCCTGTCCCCAGAGAGCACCACCCCCATCTCCAGCTTCAGGGGACCACCCATCAGTTTTCTGTCGTACATTAGAGTTGTCTTTAGAGCTGCCGTCGCGTCTTAAAAATAAATAATAAGTGTGGCAAAGGCGGACGGGGACCAGCCTGTAAACCAGGGGTGGGGAATGGCTGGCCCGCGGGCTGTATGTGGGCCACGAAGTCATTTGGTCTGGCCCTGCGAAGGCCTCACCGAAAAGCAGCAGTTCCAGCCATCACATTAGGGGAGTTTTAAATGTTTGACCAAATAGAGCAGGCTAATTTTTAAGCTGATAATTTTGTATGGCCCGCAGATTATGTTATAAATATCCAAATGGCCCTTGGCAGAAAAAGGGTTCCCCAGCCCTGCTTTCAGTGACTAGCAATAGCTACCCCTCTCTTACACATCTCCGGACGCCACGCTGTCTCTATGAATATTGATCTCTCCAGCGATGACCTTTTCCAACTCTCACGTTAACCCTGAGCGCCAGCTGCCCTTTAGCTCTTTTTCAAGTAAGGAAACGGAGGCTCAGAGAAACCGTCCCGTTTCCACTCCGCCACTGCCCCTCCCAATTCCAGGTCCGTGGGGCGGCCTCTTTTTGGAATAATGGCCCTAATGGGGAAAACTTGTGTTTGGGTGAACTAGAAGGCTCTCGGGAAAATAATACGGGTTCCAGCAGATTCGAGCAGATTCGAGCAAAAATATAAGGCTGAGACTCAGGCCCCGAGTTCCGGTCTCGCCTCAGCCAAGGGCCGGCTGTGTCGCTTGTCCCCTCCCCCAAGGCTTCACCGTCCTTTCAGTCCCAAGTTCAAAAATGCAGTTCCCGGTTTCTGATGAAGATTTTCACCAACACCCAGAGGCCTCTGCAGTTACAATGGGGCGGGGCGGGGGTTGGGAGGGGCGCGGGGAAGTGCCTAAGAAGGCACGTTTGCCACTGTGATGTAAATTTCTAACCGTAAAGTGAAAAGAAAAACAATCACTGTCATAGCGCCGAGACTGGAAGGGAAGCGGAATAAGATTTTCTCCACTGCTGGGATGTGGGTTAGAAACGGTGACACTTAAAAGGATCCCAGCTAACATCAAATCCAGAGCAGAGCCGCCAAGCCAAGGCCCCTGCCCATCTGTGCCCAGAGCTGGGGCGGCGCCCGGCTGAGCTGGGCAGCTGGGACGCCTGGGACGCGGCCAGCGCTGCCCACTCCGCTCGGCGAATGAAATCTCGCCAGGGCGAGCCCGAGGGCCCAGCACCTGGGCCAAATCAAGTGCAGCCTGAAAACTGAAAATCAGCCCAACCCAGCCCACCGGGGCCTGCAAGGGCCAGGGCGCTTTGAGAGGCCTGGGAACCAACCGGTCCTCACCTTCAACTTGGCAGCTGTCACCTGGCCGGCCTTGGCCACAGCGCCCCCTGCTGGCCAGCGCTGCTTTTACTCTACTTGGCTTCCTGCAACCACAGGGACCTGGGCACCAAGAAACCAGGGATGCTTCCCCACCCCGCCTGCCTGGGTGCCAACCCTTGCTGGGGCCGGGCCGACTCTGTCAGCCTCGGTTTCCTCACATGTAGCACGGATTAATCATCTAAAGTCCCAGAGCACTGCTGTGACTATGAAATGCCTGGTACTCCCCAGACCGATGGGGGGGGCAGCCATCACTCTTCATGAACTATACACTCGGGGCACGTTAGGTCCACTCTCCCGGAGGACCACAGCACAAGGCTGAAAGCAGGCACCAGGGGACAACGGGCCCAGCAGGTTCACGACCTGCCCAGCGAGTGGATCTGTGCCCCTGGAGCCCGAGGCCCTGCCAGGAGCCCGCCCCACCTCCCCTAGAGGCGGCATGGCCTGGGCTTACCAGCCCGCGGGCCCGAGCTCAAATAACAGGTACACCACTTGAAGGCAGTGCAGCCTGGGGTCACTCTCCCACTTTTCTAGGGCCCCCATCTGTTCAATGAAGGGGCAGGATGTCATGGGGGCACTTGTGGGGGTTTAAGCCGAAAACACCCATAAAGCGCTTACAACAGACTAGGCAACTGCCTCCTCGGTCATCTTCCCAGGTCACTCCTTTCCCACCGAGGCCCTAGGAGGGTCAGCTGAGGGGTGGGGGTGGAGCCAGAGGCTGGCGACCCCCCCCCCCCGCTGGATTTGGGGCGCTCCCCCCCCCCCCCCGCAGCCACTGACATCCTCCTCAGGCTCCGCATTTATCCAAGGTCTTTAGAAAGGAAAGCTGCAGGGGAGGGTAATTAACTTTAATAGGAGCCGCCGTCGATTTAAAGCCACAGGGGGGAAGTAATTAGATTTAACAGAAGCCGAGGCTTTCTGAACCAAGACACACAGCGCGGGGGTCCCCGGTCTACAAAGCCTTTGAGATGATGTCTTTCTGTAAAGACTTTCCTGGTGACATTTTCGGCGCGCTCCGTCATTAACGCCCGTCGTGGCGTCGGGCGTGAACCTGGCCTTGGCGTATTGAAATTCGCTTGCCTTTCCTGGGTCTCCACCGTGTGCCCTCCCATCGCCTTTGCGCTGAGCCAGTGAAGCGTTTCCCCAAAACCAGCTTCCTGGGGCTCCACACCCAGGAGTTGGGGTGCGGGGGCGCGGTGCAGGAATCGTAAGAAGGAATCAGTGTTGGGCCAAAGCCGCCTGGGAGGACCCCCCTCTCTCCCGCCAGGGCGCTCTCTGGAGCTGTTTCCATTTTCCGAGGATCACTGCAGAAGGTCTCTGGTTTTCAGGAGCCACTTCACTGGGGGGCCCCAACTTCCCCACCTAGCGCGGGCCCGCACCCCAGCAGCGCGCGAGGTGGATCCTCCGCCCCTTCCCACCAGGTAAGGAGCTCCCGGGCCTCTCCATCCGCGCTGCGCGCAGGGGCGCGAGGACTGGACCAACGGCAGAAACAGGGGGGCCCACTTGCTCCAGGCGCCCGGCCTGAGCTCCGCGCCGACGGCGAGAGGGGCAGAGCCGGGGCCGAAACCCGGGCTGAAGCGCCATCTAGCGGCGCCCGCGGCACCCCATTGTTTCTCCGGGGACGGAGATCCAGCCCGCTCCCCCTTCGGGGCACAATTTACTCGGATAAGGGGCCCGGGGACGGGGGGGGGGGGGGCAGGCAAGGATCGCGAGAACACAGCTGGGAGAACAGGAGAGGGTCCGAGCCGCGGGGAAATTCTAACGCTTGGCGTTAAGTCCGGGGTGGGAGGGTTGGCACCGTCGCGGGAGGGAGCGAATCGGGCTTTTAAGCGGAGAGGGCCCCAAAGCCGAGGCAAGGTTTTTTCCGAACAGGGGGTGAAGGATGCAAAGCTCAGTGCCCCCCCCCCCCATCTCTGGTCCTGGGATTCCTGCCCCCGCCCCTGCTAGTGGCCCCGCAACGAACGCATTCCTGGGGAGCCGCAGCCTGGAGGCGGGGCTCCTCGGTCTCCTTTATTGCTTTATAAAATCAAACTGGCCCAGTCCAGAGCGCCCTGGCCGCCCGCCCACCACCGCGCCGCGGGGAGGAGCTCCTCTGAACACTCCCGCGAAGTGGGGCCTCCTCTGCCCCCAGATCCATCGACCTGGGCGGGGTCACCCGGGCAGGGCCCGGGGAGGGGGCTGGGGCTGGAGGCGGAGTGTGAGTGGGTGTGTTGGGGGGCGGGGGCCTGATGCAATCCTGATAAGAAATGCTCGGGTGTCATGGGCACCCACCCGCCCAGAGGGTGAGACGCGCTATATAAGGCCGATAGCCTGGAGTCGCTGCGCCCTCGGAGCAGCAGCAGCGGAGCGCACCCAGAGTGCACAGCCGGCTGGGGGCCCCCGCGGACACCCCCACCTCCTCGCACACAGCCCCGCACGACGTCCCTACTGAGGCCCAGCCTCCCGCACCCCTCAGCCGCCCGCGCGAACTGCTCCTGGAGCCCGAGAGAGGTGCCATGCGGAGCGCACTGAGCCGATGCGTTGTGGCCCGCGCCCTGGTCCTGGCCGGCCTCTGGCTGACCTCGGCCGGGGGCCCCCTAGCTCATTCGGACGCTGGGCCGCATGTGCACTACGGCTGGGGGGAGTCCATCCGCCTGCGGCACTTGTACACCTCCGGCCCCCACGGCCCATCCAGCTGCTTCCTGCGCATCCGCGCCGACGGCGCAGTGGACTGCGCGCGGGGCCAGAGCGCGCACAGTGAGTGCCCGCGGGTCCCCCTCCTGCCTAGCGCCCATTCTTCCCTTCACCGCCTTCCACTCCCACGGGCTCCCCGCTCCCGATAGCGCCAGGTTTGGGCACAGCCTCGTGCTCTTCCCTTCCCCGGGTCACAACAGCTCGAGGACTGGGGGAGGGGGTGCGTGGACCTACCGTAGCCATGTGTTACCCTCCCCTGACTCCCCTTTGGCTCCCTCGGACCTCTCCCTCGTGGGAACCCCTGGGCTTGGCACCTTGGCGTTCCACTCCCTCCCTGGGCCCCCAGCAACGGGAGGAGATGGGGAAATGGGGGGGAGGGGGCGGCACCGGCAGCGACCGACCCATCCACATGTGGGCCACGCGAGTCCAGCTGCAACTTTTTGCTTCTCTCGCATCAGGTTTGGTGGAAATCAGGGCAGTCGCCTTGCGGAAAGTGGCCATCAAGGGCGTGCACAGCCTCCTGTACCTCTGTATGGGGGTCGACGGCAGGATGCTAGGGCTGGTAGGTGTCGGTGGCCCGCGGGACTCGCTGGAGCGGGGGCCGGGGGCGAGGGGGGCGAGGGGGGCGCGCTGGATCGAATTCAGGGATCCCTGGCTTCCTCCCGCTCGGCACGCTCGCAGCTCCGAGGGGAAGGCTGCAGGGGCCGGATTACATTAACAGCCGACTTCTTTCTGCGGACGTTTCGGGTCGCGGCCAGTGGCGGGAGAACGGGTGAAAGCCGTTGCATTTACGATTGAGCCAAGGGCAGCCCAGCCGGCGGTGGGAGCCCGTTATTTGGCTCCCTTCGGAATTGAACGGGAAAACCCACTCTGGGCCCTTTCCGTCTGGGGCAGCGCCTGGGTGGGCCTCACCTCCGTTCCCCTCCCCACAGTATTAAAAAAAAAAAAAGGAAGAAAAAGAGTGTATCCACAACTCTTTTTTTCCAAAAGGCAGATCTTCAAACAAGTCAGGAAAAAGGGACATTTAGGATTGGAGATATTTTTTAAATTAATTTTTATCTACTAGGAAAACGTTTTTTGCAGGCGCATCGGAATAGCATTCCAATGCGCTCGCTTCCTCGGTGCGTCCGGGCGCCCGGCTCACCTGCTCTGCAAACGCCTTGGGGGCTGGGGCGCTGGGGGGCTGGGGGCCTGGGGGGCTGGGGGGCTGGGCTGCGACTGGCCGGCCCAGGTACCCACGGGAGCCTCAGGGCAGGAAGTGTGCGGACGCAGGGTCTCCGGTGCCCGAAACAAAGACCTAGAGTTCAAAGGGAGCCCCGCACCGAGCGGCTGTGTGAGGTCGGGGCCGCGCGGGGGCTCCGCTGGGAACAGGGGCGGAGACTGCAGCCCGCGCCTCCGGGAGGCCCCCCTCCCAGAACAGCTGCAGACACCCAGCCTGCCCCGCAGCGCGAGTCTTCTTTAGTTTCTCAGAATTGTGCTCTGGCTCCGTGCGCCCCGAGTCCCTGCGTCAGGTTCTATGGAGAGCCCCGCGCCAAAGGACCAAAATGGAGGCAGAGAAAGGGGGTGGTCCGCTTGCTGAAAGCCGACACCCAAGGCCACGCAACCCCGGAGTTGCAACTTTAGTTACTGTGACATTTACTTATGGGGGTGGGGCGGAGGATGGCGGGAGGCCCTGCTGGGGCTGATGCCGCTGACCTACCAGTCTCCTAATCCAAAGGTGGGGGTGTCCATCTAACATCCAGCTCTGCCTCTTGATCCCATGGGCATGGCTTAGCCAAAAATTAGGATTAAAATATATATATGTATATCTACGTATTCCACATTCTCCCAGAAACTTGAAATCCTTTCATTTCTGTATGGAAAAGAGAATGAAATGCTCATTTCTCCCAAATAACCAGCAGAGTAAAATGGGCCACCATTTGGTTTTACTTCCCTTGTTTGTTTGTCTGTTTGTATTTATTCCTCCTGCCGTCTGGTGGCTTGATCCGAGTGCCTGGGCTGCAGACCTTATCAGGGCCTTATCAGCACAGCGATCACCCACCTGCAGTTCAACGACCTTTGTAGGCTTGGACAGAAATGAGACTGGGTGCCTCCTGGGGTTGTTTGCTGCCCAGCCCTCCTGGCTCCCAGCCGTGGGCGGTCCTCTGTGTCCCCAAGGGGTAATGACACTAGTTGGAGACAGAAACCTGCCCGCTGGCACCTCTCAATCAACTATGAATGGTCTGGTACCCAGCCCCGGTTTTCCTCCTGCCACCCCCACCTCCTGAGTTTCCGGCCACCCCTGCTGGGTGCAGGGGCTACCCTGGGCCTGGGGGAGGGGGACTGTCTTAATCCTGAGGATCCTGGCAGGCTGCCTGGATGGAACTGGAGGGGGACTGATGGTTCTCATAAGGACCCCAGACAAAAAGGCCTGAGAATCTCTGTTATTTGGGTCTAAATGGGGAATAGATTCTTTAATCTGGGTCCTCGATCGGATTACATGTGATTCTTAATTAAAAGACTGATACATGCGCGTATCATGCCTCTGACTTTATGGGTGTCGTTGCTCAGAACAAGACTAAGTTTAAAAAGGGACACTGCGTGGGAAATCAAAGTAAAGTATATATAGATGCTGAGTAATATGTGAAATCTACCCGAAGAGTGTGTGTGTGTTTACGGGTTATAACTTACAGATGTAAACTTATAGAAAGTACATACATTTAGTACATTTAGTATATACACTTAATGTTACATTTAACATTTACATAATGTATTATCAGTGCCAGATGGGTACTAGACATATGGGGCAATCACTTCGTAAATTACATAAATATCTAATCACCGTTGTATGCCTGAAACTGATATACTGTATGTCAACTGTAATTGGAAAAGAAAATTAAAAAATAAAATGATAAAAATGTTATAAATGTATATTAAAATGTTATCAGTGTAAATCTCTATATAAAAATATGTACTTTAAACACCTTTATATTTTATATCAAGCCTTGTAACCTTTAGACACACACACAGCAGGACTAAGAGAGAGCGGGAGGGGGTGCCCACGGGTGCTCACGGCCATGCTGTCTGCTTTCTCCGCAGCCTCAGTTCTCGCCCGAGGACTGCGCTTTCGAGGAGGAGATCCGCCCCGACGGCTACAACGTTTACCGGTCCAAGAAGCACCAGCTGCCCGTCTCTCTGAGCAGCGCCAGACAGAGGCAACTGTACAAGGACCGGGGCTTCCTGCCGCTGTCCCACTTCCTGCCCATGCTGCCCAGGAGCCCGGCAGAACCTGAACACCTCGAGGACCCCTCGGAGCCCGACACGTTTCCTTCGCCCCTGGAGACCGACAGCATGGACCCTTTTGGGATCGCCAACAAACTGAGCCTGGTGAAAAGTCCCAGCTTCCAGAAGTAACCGAGGCTCTGCCCACCCCCCACCCCTGCCCCCCAGGCCAGGACCCAGGGCCTGTGGTGCTTGCAGAGTGGGCTCTGACCCTGCTTCTACAAGCACGATCCTGGGCCTGTGTCCTATTTAGCTCTGAGAAGAAACATTTAGAACCTGTACATAGTTTGACACTGATTGTGCCAGTTTCTAGGAGATAGACCTGTAGGGTTATAAAATTGTAAGTCCTTCACCCCCCTTCCCACCTCCCGGGTGCTACTCTAGCTCCCTACCCTGAATTTGGTCATTGCTGGACAAGTGCTTTCCATGCGCTGCCCCAGTTCTACTTGAATACCTCCACTGATGAGAAACTCATTCTCTTTGGGAAAGTCCTTAAGGCAGGCTGAAAATCTCTGCAGATTTCTACCGTAATCTCCAGCAGGGGCAGCCAGGAAGAAAGCACTCGTTTAAAATTCACATACAGGTGATCAGCTCTGAGCGGCAGGCAAATCTGACCCAACCACAAGGGAGAATTGGTCCAGATCTCAACTCCAGGCCCCTCCAACAGAATCGACTGGGTCCAGGCATGGCCCAGCAGGCTTCCCACACGGGGGAGCCCAGAGCCCCCTCCAGCCTGGGTGAATGTTGAGAACTCGCCACGCTGGCTGGTTCCAGTGTGGACAGCCTGCCGGGCTACTTGGCAGTTCACCTCCTGCCCCTGGCCCTCTCCTGGCAGCCAGCACCCTGTACGCAGCCAGTAATTGCCGGGTTTCCCTTAAGGCAACCAGCCATCCTGTCACCTGTTCAGAGGGACAGGACATGAAGGCACAGTCCTAGCAGCCCGCCCTTGCCACAGTGACGGGTTTCCAGGGAATCGGATTTGATCAGGTAGTGGGGTTCACGTGAGGGCCTTTGAGACGGACCCCTCCTCCGCCAGCCTCCCCCTGCCCCCGCTGTCCTCCCTCCCAGTTCTCCCGTCACCTTGGGGCTCTTGGCACCCACTTGAGTGCTGTGGATATTGACCCAAAGAACAGGCGCGCAAGCTGCTTCCATTTCCCAGCCCTGTGCCCCGGCACCGAGTCACTGTGTGTGGGGGCCGGCAGCTTCCGACCCTGGGTGAACCCACAAGGTTCACTCAAAAGCCAGAAAAAGAAGATTCGAAAGCCCCAGATCTTGCCAGTAGCTCGTGAAAACAGCGGGGACCATGACTTCCCAGCACTTAGTTGCCAACGTGATATTTACAGCTAATTTATTTTGATGGGCACCTCTGTTTATTTTCCTACATTATTTATACCCCCAAATTGTATTCATGTGTATACAGGAGTTTGGGGCTTTTTTACATTAAAGCAGACTTTGTATCAAGCGGCGTGTGTTGTTAGCAACTGGAATGTCGGAGGAAGGGGGGGGCAAAGCGGGGAGCTGGGGTGCCTGCTGTTTGCTGCATCTGGTACTCTGCCCTGCCTTCTGTAAGCTTTTTTCTTTTTCAATTACAGTTGACATTCAGTGTTTTCTATTGGGCCCTGGCCGGTGTGGCCCAGTTGGCTGGAGCGTCGCCCGTGCCCTGAAGGATCGCCCGTTTGATTCCTGGCCCTGGTTTCAGTTCCCAGCTGGGGCGTGCAGGAGGCAACGGCTGATGTTTCTCACATCAATTGTTTCTCTTTCTCCCTCCCCGCTCTCTCTAAAAAATCAATAAAAACATTTAAAAAAAAAATAAAAACTATTTTATATTGGTTTCAAGTGTACAGCGTAGTGGTTACACATTTAACTTATGAACTGACCCCTGGGAACTCCAGTGCCCGCCTAGCGCCACACAGTTACTGCAATGTGATCGACCCTATTCCCTGTGCTGTATTTATATCCCTGTGTTTGCTGTGTGCCTGGCAATTTGTGCTTCCAAATCCCGTCTCCCTCCTCACCCGGCCCCCCAAGCCCCCTCCCCTCTGGCAGCCATCAGTCTGTTCTTTGTGTCTGAGTCTGTTTCTGTTTTGTTCCTTTAATTTGTTCGTTAGATTCCACATATAAGTGAAATCATACGGTGTCTGTCTTTCTCTGTCCGATTATTTCACTGGGCACGCCACCATCTGGGAGCATTCATGTTGGTGCAGATGGCAAGATTTTGTTCTAGTTTATGGCCGAGTAATATTCCATTGTGTGTACCTCTTTTTTTTTTTTTAGTATGTTTTCATTGATTTCAGAGAGAAGGAGGGAGGAGGGAGAGAAAAACACTGATCGGCCGCCTACTGCACACCCCCTACCAGGGGTCGAGCCCCCAACATGTGCCCTGACCAGGAATCGAACTGGAGACTGCCTGACGCATAGGATGAAGCTCAACCAACTGAGCCACACCGGCTGGGCTGCACCAGCCGGGGAAGCTCAGGCTGAGCCAAGGCCGCCCTGCCCAAGGCTACATACATGGGCACCACCGTGGTCCCAAGGGCACATGCCCCCCTGCCCCAGCCCTCTCCTCTCCCTGCCTTCCCCCCTCCCCCCTTCCATTCCAGCCCCTCTGGCCTCCTCATGGTCCCTCCTACCTGACCGGTCCCACTAGGGTCTTCAGTGCCCAGTGCTTCCCCACCTCAACCCGCACAGGATTCCAGCTGCAGGTGGATGTGCCCTCCACACCAGGCCTGTGAGGGGCACGCAGGGTGCTGGATGCTTCCCCAACCGCCCCCTAGAAATCTCCTGGACACCTCTCAGGCCATTGTTTAACCCACCGCAGAGGGACAGACATGAGTGGAATTGCTGTGCTGGAAGCAAGTGCACATTGAGAATCTTCCTAGAGGCTGCCGATGGCACCCTCAGTTGATCCAGGGTAGGTGTGATGCGCGCCTGGGCACAGTCAGACTGGTAACCACGCAGCTCACCTTACTTTAGGGAAGACAGGATGGAGGGTGAGGGTGCCGGGCCCACCTGTGGCCCTCCACAGACGCCTGCTCAGGCTGGGGGCTCCAGCCTCAGGGAGGGCTGGTGGGGTGCTCACAGGCCAGGGCTGAGACCCAGGGCAGGCTGGGGAGTTCGTGAGGCCACTATCTTTGTTGTAGTTGCCCCAATCCTGTGGCCCCTGGGTCCCAGCCGGCATGGGGGACCCCAGCTGAAGCCTGGACCCCAACATCAGCCCTTCGGTGAGGGGTCTGAGAGCTTGGAGGGCAGTCGGGGGCCCAGACCGAAGCAGGCTGATGGCAAAGCTCCAAACCCCAGTGCCGTCTGCTGTCCCAGGACCTGGGGGCAGGGCTCCACAATCCTGCTTCCCCCGCAGAACTGGGTAACGTGTTGGGGGGCAGTTTCTTCTCACCACCTGTGACATCTGAGCGGGTGGCCCAGGGCCTCCTGCCGACCTCTAGTGAGGGCTGGACAGGCGGCTACAACTCGGCTGGTGGCCAGCCTGGGGTGGTCAGCCGCCTGCTGGCTTTGCCATGGCTGCCCCTCAGGAGCCAGGAGCTCCGTAGCGCACCCCCCCCCCCCCCAGCCTCAAGCATTAATGACAAGTGATAACCGAAGAAAAGGGCCTGCTGCACGGTGAGTGCTCATCATGGTTATCACGCCCGAGGGGGAAAGGAAGGATGGGGGGGGGAATGTTCTAGAATCCACAGAAGGGCAGCGAGGAGCCCAGGCTGCGGGGGTTGGGGGGCCGGGGGCGCAGACCCGGGGCCGCGCCAGCGGGGCGGGGGCGGGTCTGAAGCGCAGCGGGGCCCCGGGGGCGGGTGCGCGCTGCCCGGCGGGCGCGGACGCGGCTCTGCGCGCGGTGCCCCGGGAAAGGGGTTGCTGGTGGGCACCCACCTGGCCCCGGGGCGCGGGCCCGTCCGAAGGCCTGTGAGCTGCGGCCCCCACCCACGCACCCACTTTGGCCGACCAGCCACCCAGGAGGCGACAGAGCCTCGGAGACAGGACCCTGGGGGAGCGCGAGGGGGCAGGGAGGCGCGCCCCTCCCCCCTGCAGCCCGACCTGAACCCGGATCGGGAGCCCACTCTAGTTATGACATTTATTCGTATCTTTGTTCTGCTTCCCGCGTGCCAGGAAACCCACCCTCCCATTTTGCAGGTGGGCAAACCGAGGCACGAGCGCAATCCCACTCACGCCCACGTGGTGAGCGGGCATCTCAGGAGCCCGGGAGCGGGTCGGCGGGACCAGCACCTCCCATCCCCCCGCGCCCCACTCCACCCCCGCGAGCAGGGCCGGAAGGAAACGCGCGGCCGCGGGGGACGCCCAGCCCCCAGCCGCCGGCCCCACGTGGCCCTGCCCGGGAAGCGGCCGGCGCCTTCCGGAGGTCGCGCCCCGCCGGGGAGGGGCGGCGGGGCCGAGGAGCCAGTGGCGGAGCGCGCTGCACGGGTCTCCTGACTGCGGGGAGGAGCCCGGGATGGGGCGGAGGGCGGGGGCCACGGGAGGGGGAGGGGGAGGGGGCCCGGAGAGGGGTCCGGGGCCAGGCCACAGCTCCGGGGAGGCGGGCCCTGGAGGTCCCGAGCTGAGGCCACCGAGAAAGGAAGGGGTGTCCCCGACGTGGGGGCCCTATAGAGCCTGCCTGTGCCAGGGGGTCCTGAGCCCTGCACTCCTCTCCCTTCCCCCATAGAGGGGGGCACTGGGGAGCTGCGCCCGCCCCCGCGCCCTCGCTCGGGTCCACGGGAGGAGGGGCGGCCGCCGGACCAGCCCCTGACCACCCCGCGCTCCCACCCCCTCGGCTAGGACCTGGGGACGCGCGCCCGCTCGGGTCAAAGGACTCCCAGCTCTGCAGAGAAAAGCCTTTACCGGGCCTCCCTCCCCGTGGGCATGGCTGGGGCTGTGGGCAAACCTGGGGCTAACCGCCCCGCTGGCCTCCCAAGGCTGGGGTCCACCTGCGCCCGCCACCTGGGTTCTTTCACCTGGTCATTCAAAGACCTGGCCCTGGGCACCGCTCTGTGCTGGGCCCTGCAGTTTTGGTATCTGCTGATACTCAGACGTTCCCATTTTCGTTTAAGCCTTTATTTAATGTGACGATCACAGTTTTGGAGAAACTGCGGCTGCCACACTCCGCGGGGCCACTTCTCCTCCTTGCAGCTGACAATGAAAAGACATGGCAGAAACAAAATAACTCGAAGCCTATTTAATTTCCTCTTTCAAAAAATATACCTGACTGGTTATGCTGGTGAGAGAAGCTCGTCTCATGGTGCAAACGGGCTGCTCAGGAAAGAGGCAGAAGGCGAAGCCGTGCAGTGGCTGCAACTCTACAGGCTCGGCAAAGCCCGTGTTCACTTGTTGCTGGGCCCACATTTTCTTGTTGGGACCAAGATGCTGTATTTGAAGGAATGGGACAAACGGGAGACAGGAGTGGGTGATTTGGGACAGGTTATAGGAAAGGAAAAGGTGACCCCACATGCAGGCCCAGCTCTGGGGACCAGGCAGTCCTCCCTCCCCAGACTATGGGGACCCAGCACAGGCTCAGCTCTCCTCAGTCTCCAGGGAGCGCTGGTCACAGACACTCCTCCAGGCCAGGCTCAGGGGCCCCAACCTGGGCAAGGTGGTTCCTGGCACCCAGTTCCTGCATAGATTTCACCTGCTCATCCAGGTGGCGAGTCTCAGTGAAGCCAGGCAAGTGAGGGTCATTTTTGCCAGTGGCCAGTGTGTGCAAGTCCAGTGGTGACTGATCGGGGCTTTTTCCCGAGTGTAACGCACACCCCGTGGCATCCGGCCCCTTCTCCGGGCCGTGGGGTCCGGTTTCCTGATGTCCTGAAGGAGGGCTCGGCCCCCTCGTTGGTCCTGCAGCTCCATCAGGCCCTCAGCATGCCCCTGTCCTCAGGACGGGTGAGGAAAGTATTTGGAAAGTTCTTCAAAGCGGCTTCATCGCAGCAGCATCGCCTCATCGCGGTCCAAGTAGGAGACCTGGGCCGGGAGACGCAGGAAGCGGGGAGCTGCAGCTGGTCTGGCGGGCGATGGCGGCCTCGGAGTCCTCGTGGTGGCCTGGCGCACCTGCGCGGACCTGGTCACAGTCGTCCTTGGCATGGGCACTGTTGTTGGCGTCAGCATTGGCATCATCACGGTGGGCAGCAGGCGGCTGTCTGGCGCTGGAGCCGCGGGCCTGGGGCTGTCCCCGGGCCAGGGCGCCGGGAGTAGGCGGCGCTGGGCTGGATCTGGGCGCTGGCTGCTTTGGGTCCAGCGCCGGGTTTGGGTTCGCCCAGGCACTGTTGGAGCGAGAAGCCAGGGCGGCACTCCGCGAACGCTGTCGCTGTCATTATTTTATATATATATATATATGATTTTTAGAGAGAGAGGAAGGGAGAGTGAGAAGGAAAGAGAAACATCCACAAGAGAGGGAAACATCCCTGAGCCAGAGCTCCTCACGCGCTCCGACCCGCGAGCGAGCTCGCAACCCAGGCCTCGAGCTCGCAACCCGGCATCGAGCTCGCAACCCGGCATTGAGCTCACAACCCGGGCGCCTGCCCTGACCAGGAATCCAGCTGGCGACCCCTTGGTGCACAGGACAGTGCTCAACAACCCAGCCACTGTGGCAGGGCTGTACAGTAAACCCTCAGTTTAGGGGACCCCGATTTAGGGGACCTCAATTTAGCAGACTTCAGATTTATGGGACCTCAATTTAGGGGACCTCAATTTAGAAGACTTCGGATTTATGGGACCTCGATTTCATGGACCTCGATTTAGAAGACTTCGGATTGGTGGGACCTCGATTTCATGGACCTCGATTTAGAAGACTTCGGGTTTATGGGATCTTGATTTAGGAGACCTCGATTTAGTGGACTTTGGATTTATGGGACCTCGATTTAGGGGACCTCGAGTTCAGGGACCTCGATTTAGCAGACTTCAGATTTTAAGGACAAAATTTCCAGCCTGTATGTCCTGGAAAATTAACACCCTATTAATTTAAAAATGTTTTTAAGCAAGATTTGCTTATAATAAATTAATAGTTACTTTTTGTTATTAATTCACTATTATTTTTAACAAATTTTAGCAAATAGGTTATATGTGGGAAAAAACACTGTAGTAATTTCGCCACATAAATAAATATCACACATCTACAACTATAGTTAGACACTTGAGTCGAGGAGTCAGCGCTCCGGAACAACGGGCAGGAGACTGGCACCGGAGCCCCGCGCCCGCGCCCAGCGGCGAAGCCCGCTCGTGAGCATGTGCTGAGTCCTGGCGACTGGTGAGCGCAGGCACTTACTAGACCCGTTCAGCATACATTTAAAACTACAGTAACACAGAGCACTTTTCTGTGAAGTTAAACTTTTCATACACACTTAGTTTAAATTACGCAAATGATTCTACATAAGTAAAAACAGGAAAACTAATTTGTCAGTTTTTCAACGCGCGCACGCGGGCAGCCTCCCTGGCTGTGTGCCGGACTTTCTGCTACCGGACGCCCCTCCCCAAGTCCGTCTGTCCTTCTGAGGCTTCACTGTGCGAGGTTTTACGTCCATGAGTTTTATCCCGTAATTGTGAGTCTGCGAAACAGAGTTTATGCAAGTATTATTTATTAATTATTGTACTATTTTCTATACGAACAACTGGATACCCACTTTTGCCCCATCCTGAGATTATTTTTATGTGAAAATCCAAGGAAACGAGGTAACAAAATTAGCAAAAGTCAACTGGCGACCAGGGAGGTGGGCGAGCGGTTTGGTTGCCGGCTTGTTTGGCCCCCTTTCCCACGTTCCAGATGTTTTCTGTTTCGTTATGAACAAAATCAACTAACAATGAAAAGACATGGTAGGAACAAAATCACTGGAAGCCTATTTAATTTCCTCTTCCAAAAAATATACCTGACTGGTTATGCTGGTGAGAGAAGCTCGTCTCACGGCGCAGACGGGCTGCTCAGGAAAGAGGCAGAAGGCGAAGCCGTGCAGTGGCTGCAACTCTACAGGCTCGGCAAAGCCCGTGTTCACTTGTTGCTGGGCCCACATTTTCTTGTTGGGACCAAGATGCTGTATTTGAAGGAATGGGACAAATAGAAGTCAGGAGTGGGTGATTTGGGACAGGTTATAGGAAAGGAAAAGGTGACCCCACATGCAGGCACAGCTCTGGGGACCAGGCAGTCCCCCCTCCCCAGGCTATGGGGACCCAGCACAGGCTCAGCTCTCCTCAGTCTCCAGGGAGCGCTGGTCACAGACACTCCTCCAGGCCAGGCTCAGGGGCCCCAACCTGGGCAAGGTGGTTCCTGGCACCCAGTTCCTGCATGGATTTCACCTGCTCATCCAGGTGGCGAGTCTCAGTGAAGCCACGCAAGTGAGGGTCATTTTTGCCAGTGGCCAGTGTGTGCAAGTCCAGTGGTGACTGATCGGGGCTTTTCCCCGAGTGTAACGCACACCCCGTGGCATCCGGCCCCTTCTCCGGGCCGTGGGGTCCGGTTTCCTGATGTCCTGAAGGAGGGCTCGGCCCCCTCGTTGGTCCTGCAGCTCCATCAGGCCCTCAGCATGCCCCTGTCCTCAGGACAGGTGAGGCAAGTATTTGGAAAGTTCTTCAAAGCGGCTTCATCGCAGCAGCATCGCCTCATCGCGGTCAAAGTAGGAGACCTGGGCCGGGAGACGCAGGAAGCGGGGAGCTGCAGCTGGTCTGGCGGGCGATGGCGGCCTCGGAGTCCTCGTGGTGGCCTGGCGCACCTGCGCGGACCTGGTCACAGTCGTCCTTGGCATGGGCACTGTCGTCGGCGTCAGCATTGGCATCATCACAGTGGGCAGCAGGCGGCTGTCCGGCGCTGGAGCCGCGGGCCTGGGGCTGTCCCCGGGCCAGGGCGCCGGGAGGAGGCGGCGCTGGGCTGGATCTGGGCGCTGGCTGCTTTGGGTCCAGCGCCGGGTTTGGGTTCGCCCAGGCACTGTTGGAGCGAGAAGCCAGGGCGGCACTCCGCGAACACTGTCGCTGTCATTTTTTAAATATATATATATTTATTATGACTTTTAGAGAGAGAGGAAGGGAGAGCGAAAAGGAAAGAGAAACATCCACAAGAGAGGGAAACATCCCTGAGCCAGAGCTCCTCACGCGCTCCGACCCGCGAGCGAGCTCGCAACCCAGGCCTCGAGCTCGCAACCCGGCATCGAGCTCACAACCCGGCATCGAGCTCGCAACCCGGCATCGAGCTCACAACCCGGCATCGAGCTCGCAACCCGGCATCGAGCTCACAACCCGGGCGCCTGCCCTGACCAGGAATCCAACTGGCGACCCCTTGGTGCACAGGACAGTGCTCAACAACCCAGCCACTGTGGCAGGGCTGTACAGTAAACCCTCAGTTTAGGGGACCCCGATTTAGGGGACCTCAATTTAGCAGACTTCAGATTTATGGGACCTCAATTTAGGGGACCTCAATTTAGAAGACTTCGGATTTATGGGACCTCGATTTCATGGACCACGATTTAGAAGACTTCGGATTTATGGGACCTCGATTTAGGGGACCTCGAGTTCAGGGACCTCGATTTAGCAGACTTTGGATTTTAAGGACAAAATTTCCAGCCTGTATGTCCTGGAAAGTTAACACCCTATTAATTTAAAAATGTTTTTAAGCAAGATTTGCTTATAATAAATTAATAGGTTACTTTTTGTTATTAATTCACTATTATTTTTAACAAATTTTAGCAAATAGGTTATATGTTGGAAAAAACACTGTAGTAATTTTGCCACATAAATATCACACATCTACAACTATAGTTAGATACTTGAGTCGAGGAGTCAGCGCTCCGGAACAACGGGCAGGAGACTGGCACCGGAGCCCCGCGCCCGCGCCCAGCGGCGAAGCCCGCTCGTGAGCATGTGCTGAGTCCTGGCGACTGGTGAGCGCAGGCACTTACTAGACCCGTTCAGCATACATTTAAAACTACAGTAACACAGAGCACTTTTCTGTGAAGTTAAACTTTTCATACACACTTAGTTTAAGTTACGCAAACGCTTCTACATAAGTAAAAACAGGAAAACTAATTTGTCAGTTTTTCAACGCGCGCACGCGGGCAGCCTCCCTGGCTGTGTGGCGGACTTTCTGCTACCGGACGCCCCTCCCCAAGTCCGTCTGTCCTTCTGAGGCTTCACTGTGCGAGATTTTACGTCCATGAGTTTTATCCCGTAATTGTGAGTCTGCGAAACAGAGTTTATGCAAGTATTATTTATTAATTATTGTACTATTTTCTATACGAACAACTGGATACCCACTTTTGCCCCATCCTGAGATTATTTTTATGTGAAAATCCAAGGAAACGAGGTAACAAAATTAGCAAAAGTCAACTGGCGACCAGGGAGGTGGGCGAGCGGTTTGGTTGCCGGCTTGTTTGGCCCCCTTTCCCACGTTCCAGATGTTTTCTGTTTCGTTATGAACAAAATCAACTAACAGTGAAAAGACATGGTAGGAACAAAATAACTCAAAGCCTATTTAATTTCATCTTCCAAAAATATATATATGCTGGTGAGAGAAGCTCGTCTCACGGCGCAGACGGGCTGCTCAGGAAAGAGGCAGAAGGCGAAGCCGTGCAGTGGCTGCAACTCTACAGGCTCGGCAAAGCCCGTGTTCACTTGTTGCTGGGCCCACATTTTCTTGTTGGGACCAAGATGCTGTATTTGAAGGAATGGGACAAACGGGAGACAGGAGTGGGTGATTTGGGACAGGTTATAGGAAAGGAAAAGGTGACCCCACATGCAGGCCCAGCTCTGGGGACCAGGCAGTCCTCCCTCCCCAGACTATGGGGACCCAGCACAGGCTCAGCTCTCCTCAGTCTCCAGGGAGCGCTGGTCACAGACACTCCTCCAGGCCAGGCTCAGGGGCCCCAACCTGGGCAAGGTGGTTCCTGGCACCCAGTTCCTGCATGGATTTCACCTGCTCATCCAGGTGGCGAGTCTCAGTGAAGCCAGGCAAGTGAGGGTCATTTTTGCCAGTGGCCAGTGTGTGCAAGTCCAGTGGTGACTGATCGGGGCTTTTCCCCGAGTGTAACGCACACCCCGTGGCATCCGGCCCCTTCTCCGGGCCGTGGGGTCCGGTTTCCTGATGTCCTGAAGGAGGGCTCGGCCCCCTCGTTGGTCCTGCAGCTCCATCAGGCCCTCAGCATGCCCCTGTCCTCAGGACGGGTGAGGAAAGTATTTGGAAAGTTCTTCAAAGCGGCTTCATCGCAGCAGCATCGCCTCATCGCGGTCAAAGTAGGAGACCTGGGCCGGGAGACGCAGGAAGCGGGGAGCTGCAGCTGGTCTGGCGGGCGATGGCGGCCTCGGAGTCCTCGTGGTGGCCTGGCGCACCTGCGCGGACCTGGTCACAGTCGTCCTTGGCATGGGCACTGTCGTTGGCGTCGGCATTGGCATCATCACGGTGGGCAGCAGGCGGCTGTCCGGCGCTGGAGCCGCGGGGCTGGGGCTGTCCCTGGGCCAGGGCGCCGGGAGGAGGCGGCGCTGGGCTGGATCTGGGCGCTGGCTGCTTTGGGTCCAGCGCCGGGTTCGGGGTTCATCCGATCACTGTTGGAGCGAGAGCCCACGGCGACCGTCTGTGAAAACTGTCACTGCCATTCTTTTTAAAAAATATATTTTAATTGATTTTTAGAGAGAGTGGAAGGGAGAGGGAGAGAGAGAGAGAAACTTCCAGTAGCGAGCGCTGCGCATGGGCTCCAGCCGGAGACCGAGCCCGCAACCCAGGCATCGAGCTCGCCACCCAGGCCTCGGGCTCGGAAGCGAACCAAGCTTTTGTCGCCTGAGAGGAAGCCCAACCAACTGAGCCGCGCCGGCCAGGGCTTACTTTCATTACTTTTAAAAACAGAATTGTTTAGCCCTGGCCGGCGTGGCTCTGCGGGTCAGCATCCACCTGGGATCCACGAGGTGACGGTTTGATTCCCGGCGAGGGCACATGCCCGGGCTGCGGGCTCGACCCCCAGCCGGGGGCATGCAGGAGGCAGCGGATCAGTGACCCTCTCATCATTGATGTTTCTCTCTCTGAAATCAATAAAACATACATTTAAAAAAATAACATAAAGAGCCATTCCTGCCTGGCTGAAAGGTGGCATTAACGTATGCATCTGTGGGCAATGATAACGCCTTCCATTCTAGAAAGGAGTATTTTTTGAAACTGTTTCACAAGGTAAAGCCGGCATCATATTCCTGTTTTGATCAGTCTGCACTCCCTGGATCACTGGTCAGCCAGCCTGCGCTTTCCTGGGGTTTGTGTGCCAGCCCTTGCTCTTTTCTGTGAATTTGGTAACTTCCTGGGCCCATTTTTTTTTCCTGTGAGGGTGCATTTATTTCTTACCCATTTGCACACGTTCTTTATAAACCAGAAATAGTATTCCTTCAGTTATAATATTTATGACAAATATGTCCCCAGATTGTTCCTTGCTTTCTGATTTTATTACCACTTTTGGCGTGCCAAAGCTTGCATTTCCATGTAGGAAAACATACAGGTTTCCCCGTTGTGATTTTCTCCCTGGGTTTTCACATCTCCATGGACATTCCAGGTCCATCTCCACACTCACCTGAGTGTTACATCTAGATCATTAAATGTCCTTTAAAAACAACAACAACAACAACAACAACAACAAAGTTAACTCTAACTTGTCCCGAACTATTTCAACGAAGGCTGGGAGATATAAGTGGAACTAGACTTTTCCCAGACAGCCCGTTTTTCCATTGCAGTGGCTGATCCCTACTCCTTTCCCGGTAACCTGCGCTGCTTTTCTCGAGTGAGAAGGTTTTATGTCACCTTTCCAGGCCATTCTACTCTATTTCATTCATCTGTCTCTCCTTGAACCAACATATTACAATATTTTAATCGAAACTTTATCGTTTTCATGTCTGGTCTACATTCTCCGTATCACTTTTTCAAGAGCGCCTTAGCTATTCTTACCAATTTATTCGCCCAGATGAAATTTAGAATTTCGACGCGTTTTCCCCGGACCGTGTGGAATTTTGGTTGCGTGGGTGCCCATCCGGGGTCAGGGTTCGGCTGCAGTTTTCTTCCTATAGATCCCGCTCAGATCTCGTTTCTAAGCGATCTATGGTGAGTATTGGAAAGCGGATTCCGCACTCTCTCCGCTCAAGGGGAGGTTACTCCTAATAATTACTAGTAATTATTGTCAGAACAGAAAGCAAGGGTTTGTGTGTTTTTGTTTTGTTGAACTCTACTATCGATCCTGAGAATGCCTTAAAGGCTTCTCGGGGGTTCCCGCATGGGCGTCACACCTACCAATCATGACACTGGGGTGTCCTCGCCCTGGTCCCGAGTCTTCTTGCTTCTGTTCCCTGCGCTCCTGCGGTGGCGAGGCCTCGGAGAGGACGCCCGCCGGTAACGGCCCCCCTGTTTCAGGTGTGTTTTCCTCTCCAGGATGCTTCTAGCATCACGTCTCTGTCCCACTGCCCCCGAGAGGTGAAGGCACCTTGTTAAAAACCGTGTTCAGACAGTATCTCATGGAACCAAATGGGAGACGTAAACCTAGCTCCTCCTTTTTAAAAAGGGGGGGAAGGCTGCCTCCGGCTGGATTTGGGGGCGCCGCTGCTCTTACAAACCCCCTTTCTTGTACGATTGGATTCTGGACTCTGCAGGGATTGTGAATTACTCTGCTTTTGCTTTAAAATCAAACAACAGCAGGAAAAAGAAAAGGTGCATAGAAACTTCTCTTCCAGTTTTCAAATAACTTGAGACGTCAAGAGCGGCGGCCAACGCTGACCCCCCCCCCCGCGCTGGGACGGCCCCCGCGCCCCCCGCGCCCCGCGCCCCGCGCCGGCCGCGCGGTCCTGGAACCGGGGCGCGCAGACCCCGGGGCGCTGTTCACCGGGCCCTGGTGGCACTTTCGGCCAGGGTCTGAAGTCCGAGTCCTGCCGGACGTTGTCGTCCGGCTGCGGGTCGGGGTCCGGGTCAGTGAACGCGGGGGTGGGGGTGGGGGTCCTCTCCCCACCCGGGAATTGCCCTTCCTGGAACTTTTCCCCCCAAACCCCTCGGGCAGAGCCATCGGGTCCCGAGCCCCGCTCCCCCGGTTTCCTCCCTGGCTCTTCCCGAGCCCCTCTGGGCAACCCCGTCCCATAGCCTCGGCTTTGTAAACCCGAGAGACCGGCCACGCTCCCGCCCCGCGGCCACGTGGAGGCTCCCCGCTGGGACCGACCTGCCCGTCTCCGAGCCGAGGGGCGGGGCAGCGGGAGCCGGGGGCGGGGCTGCAGGGCCAGGGGCGGGGCTTCGAGAGCCAGGGGCGGAGCTGCGGGGGCCGGGGGCGGGGCTGCGAGAGTCGGAGGCGGGGCTGCGAGCGCCAGGGGCGGGGCTTCGTCCAGGTCCAGCACCGCCCAGCGCCACCCCCGCGCGTGCGCATCCTGGCTCCGCGCCGGCGCTTCCTGGACCCTCCGGCGTGCCGTCGTTTCCCGGCCTGCCCCGCGCCGCCGTCCCCGGAAGTAGGCTGTTTCTCGGAAGCGGCGCGTCGGTCGGTGCTCAAGCGGGAGGCGCAGGCCGCGGGCAGGGGCTGGCCGGGCTGTCGCCATGGCCGGGAGTCAGGACCTGTTCGACGCCATCGTGATGGCGGATGACAGGTGGGTCGCCGCCCTGTCAGGGCGCCTCTCTCAGCTGCCGCGCCGCGGGGGCCGCTCGGGCCTGGCGTCCGGCGGGCGTGGGCCTGGAGGGCGCTCTGTGGCCCCGAAGGCGGCGGGCACGTGCGGGGCCGAGGTGCTACTGATGCTCCTTTGCTCCCGGGCGCTGGGGCGGGGCGGGGCGGGCGGGCGGCACGTGCCCAGCTGGTCCCCCGGGCCCGCCCCCGCCGGCCGGGCCGCCCCGGGCATCTGCTCGGCCCTGCGGGCACGCCCATCCCCGGCGGGGACAGGCCCCTGCCATCTGGGCACTGCCCCCTTTCCTTGTTCCTTCGTGGTGGGACATACGGCAGCATTCACGGGCGGGCTGATAAATGTCAGACGTCGTCCCTTTTCCCTCCGGAGCCCCCGGGGGTGGCCGGGGGGAGCTGTGAGTTTGCTTTGTGCCCGAGACAGCAATAGATGTCCGTCAGGCGCCGCCGACATTTATTTGGAGCCCATTGTGAATCCAACACTGACGGATTCCCCCCCCCAATTATCTATTCTAGTAGCTTCTGCTACTCCCCCGACCTTACAGATGAGGCAGGGTCGCTGGCCAGGGCCGCACCCACACAATAGGCCGGATCCAGGCGGGACACTCTGCCTTATTAGGGGCCCCAGCAATAAGTGGCTGCAGGTTAAATGGTGCCATTTCTACTGCTGAGCCTCCCCAAAGTCGGAGCCAGTATTATGCTCCAGGCCCCAAAGTCACCTACGTTTCCTGGCGGCCTAATGGCATTTTCCTGGGCCTGTCTGCTCGGGTGTGATGGAGAGCCCCGTATGTAACCCCGAGCTTTTGAAGCTATTGGCTGAGTGGTGTATCTTACAGACTCTCAGGACTTCGCAGGCCGGAGTCACCCAGGAGGTTTCAAAAAGTTGGTTCCTAGGTGGGACCCCAGACTTACTGAATACTGGGGTGAGACTCTTGAATTCGTATCTTTGAAATTTCCCCGTGTGTCCCTGGCGCCCCACCAGGCCTGGGAATCACTAGTGAAGCCATGCCCCTCATTGCAGAGGAAGACAGACTTAGGAAGGGGTACTGCTGGGATTGGAAACTGCTTTTTCTAACTTACGTTCTGTGCCTTTTTTGCCATTTCTTACCGGGTCTGGGTAATGTGGAGTGAACTGTTTTTCCAGGAAGGATGCTCTTCTGCTTGTCTGATCAAGGTTGCTTCTCCTTTGTCCCAGGTTTCACGGGGAAGGGTACCAGGAAGGCTATGAAGAAGGCAGTAGTCTGGGTATAATGGAAGGAAGACAACACGGCACAATACATGGAGCGAAGATCGGGTCCGAGGTAAGTGGGGCCCCCCACGCAGAAGTGAGTCCTTCTCACGTACAGTTTATAACGGGCTTTGACGGTCAGTGTGATCGAGCCAGCACTCAGGCCTCTTAAAATGGCAACAGACGAGGCAGGATGTTGACAGAGGGATTCTCTCAGCACAGAAGCCACAGCATGTGCTGCTCCTGGGGATGATGTGTCATGCAGCCAGGGAATGAGAAGAGCATCCTCAGTCACCCACGTTTCAACGGGGGTCACGGTGCCCCCTCGTGTCTTTAGCCAGCTGAACCCTCACTCAAAGAGCGGGTGTTGTGGGAAAATGCTCCCTTTTCATTTGGGTTGAACCTCCCATCCCTTCCCTTCTCTTCCGCCCTCCATCCTACACTGGCCCTTGCTTATGGACATCTCACCCTAAGCACAGTCGAGGTGGCAGTCCTGACTGTTAGATAGCTGTTGCTGCAGAACAAATCACCACAAAACGTAGAGGTTTAAGTCAGCAAACGTTGATTCCCACCAGGTTCTGAGGGTCAGGGGTCCAGGAGCATCTGAGCTGGGTGGTCACGTCTCGGGGTCTCCTGATGGTCGTGTCAGATCAGCCAGCGCTCCACTGGGGCTGGAAGAGCCACTGGTAAGTTGGCTCCCACGGCTGTTGCCTGCGCAGTGTCCTGACACTTGAGTGAGTGATCCAAGACATTATGGCACAGGTGACATTGTCTGTGGGACCAGCTTGGAGGCCGCCCCACTGATGACGTGGCCTCCTAACGTCCGATGCCCGAGCTGGACGCATACCCCCAGAGCAGCAGTACAAGCACCCTCCCCGCCTCTCTTTGGGGAGCTTGGTAATGAACTCAAGCACAGCGAGTCAACTGCTTGGTAATTTCACTCTTAATGTTTTGTGAATTCGCAGATCGGGTGCTACCAAGGCTTTGCGTTCGCTTGGAGAGGCCTCCTGCACGGTTGTGCGACTGAGAAAGACAGGTACAGTTCAGACTTCTCTTTTTTTCAGTGTGTGGACCAAGTGTTCTGGTTTCATAGGGTGACCGTGGGCAGTTAGTGTCTCAGTCTCTCCTCAGTGAAATGGAGAAAATGATGAGGCCAAACTTGAATGTTGCCATGGGATTAACAGGAAATAGTACAGTGGTTCTCACTTGTCTGCAGTTTCTGTCAACTGGAGAATTCCAGAAATAAACAATTCATAGGTTTTCAGTTGTGCACCATTGTGAGCAGTGTGGTGAAGTCTCGCGCTGGCCTGCTCTGTTCTACCTGGGACACAGATCACCTGTGTCCAGCGGGTCCACGCTGCGCATACTCCCTGCCAGTTAGTCACTTAGTAGCCATCTTGGTGATCAGATTGACTGTCCTGGTGTCACAGTGCTTGTGTTCAAGTCACCCTTATTTTACTTCATAATGGCCCCAAAGTGTAATGGTGGTGATGCTGGCAGTTTGGGTATGCTGTGGACCGTGGTGCTTTTTTAAGTGAAAAGCCTGTGTGTATATGTGGGAGAAAACAGTATACATAGCGTTTGGTACTATCTGCAGTTTCAGGCATCCAACGGGGGTCTTTGAATGTAGCCCCTCCCCGTGGGTAAGGGGGCACTACCGTAAATAGAAAGTCCTGGGCACATTTTCCGTGTGTGATAAACACCAGTTGTTCCTACTTCTCAGGAGTTCTGTCCCCCTGGCTTTTCCTGGCGTCATTAGAGCAGTTGGTGGCCTTTGGATACCCTGCCAGTAAAATAATGAAATTGGTTATAATCTTCCTTCTTCTGTACCCTAAACATGTGACAAACAGTACAGTAGTCTCGGTGTGAGTACAGCTCAGAAACGGTGACTTCACCATCACCAACTTTTCAACACAGCCAATGAGACCTACTGAGGAGATGGCGCATTCATGTGTTTCACACGTGCCTGGCACTGGAGGCACTAAGCACCTGTTGGCTGTTGTAGACTTTTTAAACTTACATGTGTACCCACTGAAGCCCCACAACCCCATCACACCTGTCTTCATTCTGAAGCTGGGCACAAACCCTTAAGTAAAGGGCCCCGTGGTCTGGCTGTCCTGCTGCTCCTGGGAGTGCAACTCAGGACACTCCACGTCCTCCTGATGCCTGGCAGCCTTGCCTAGCCTGGGAGGGGCGAGGAGAGTGGTGACAGCACAGGGGAGGTGGCATTCTCATCACATGACTTGTCTGATTTGAGATATTTTGAGTTTCTGGAGCTTGGACCGCCCCCCCCATTCAGACGTAAGAACAGGGGTGCTTGCCGCTAAGTGTGGTGGTTCCGAGGTGGCCTGCTCTCTGGCTTGGTGGGTCGCTGGGCCACTCCATTTGTATAGATAGGTGGAAACTGACTGGGTTCTGGTGCCCCTGGGGGATTTTCCTTTGAGGAATCAGTTGGAGTGCAGGGTGGCAGGGACCTGGTGGGAATGTGGCTGGCAGCCTGTGGCACCCCTGGGTGGCAGTCAGAACTGAGCTTGGGTCTCCACTTGGGTCCATGAATGACAAGGGGTGGTACACTCGTGTTCTCCACTAGCCTCCCCCTGCCAGGTCTGCTGGCTCATGGAGGCACGTTGCCCTGGGGTCCCACACCCAGGGCTCCAACCTTTGTCCCAGAGCAGGGGTTCCCCGCGCCCACTCTGTCTCTCAGAGGGACACCCGCTCGCCTCACTGCCGCCCCACCCCATCGGCAGGCCTGAGGGTCTCTGAAGCACAACCTAGAAGCCTTAGCATGCGGCCCGCAGCATGGCCTGCAGCTCTCGGCTCCCATAGGTCAGTACACTTCTGAGGAAGTGGTGGGCAGCTGATAGAGCGTCTCTGCTGCTTTATGTCCCAAGCGAGGATGTTAGGAGAGAAAGACCTGCCGCCCGCATTATCACTCAGTGAAATCTGGTTTTACACCAGAGGAGCCGTGGACAGCACTGTCTCAGACTGAGCGGTGATGCTTTACCCGGTGGCCGGAGCTTTTCTTGCCCTGTGAGCGGCCTGGTGGAGCATGTGCCGACCAGCACTTGGCCAGGCTGGGCTGGGGTTCTGGCAGCCTCGCTGCTGCTGCAGCGCTGTGAGCAGTTTGCGCCCTCCTGACATGCACAGACTTCTCTGGGTGTGCTCGGGGCAGCTTCCCTGACCAGGGAAGACTAAATCGCTACTTGCAAAGGTGGAAATGGGTGGGGGTGGTCACGTTGTGTTGGAATGCAGCCGTTTCCCACGCGTGGGCTCTGCCGAGATCTCCCTGGATACTGAGTGCTTTGTTGCTTTAATTAATGTACTTGGACATTTCACCACTCTGCACTTTCTCAGAGAGGTGGCCACTGTGGTCCTGGGACAGCGGTTTGCCTCCGCAGACTCACTCATGCACGTATCTAAAGCCAGCAAACGCAGCAGGCTCTCAGGAAGTCTTGGCTGCTTGGAATTGCTGTTGATTCACCTTAAGGATAAGTTCTTTGAAATTCCCATTAATCAAATCCTAGCATACTTCTGACATTCAGATGATCAAATGTGGTCCAGGGGAGGGTGCCCATCGGGATCCCTCGTGGCACATTACCCAGATATGCGCGGATGTGACTGTATCTACCCCCATACCGCCCCAGGTGAGAGCCCTGGCCTCCAGGGTCCTGTGGAAGCGAGAAGACTACATTTATTGAGCACCTATTCTGTGCTGGGTTCTGTGCTTTCCATCGATTCTGTGATCTGGAAAGCCAGTGAAGTCACTGTTCACTCCCCATTTTTCTGATGACGCTGAGGCTCAGAGGTTAACTAACCGAGCACCTTGGATCAGTCTCGCTCTGGGCTGCTCTCCATGCAGAACCACCTTGCCGCCCAGCAGACCCCGTTCCTGCCCCTTGCAGGGAGGGGGCTTGCTGGTTCACCCGCTGCTGAACCCCGGGAGCAGAGTGCCTAGGTCCTGGGGACTCCTCAGATCCAGAGCAGGCTTGATCATGCCCGGCCTCTGTCCTGTCTAGTTTTGTCTGTTTCTTAGTGTGACCTAGGGAAGCAGCGGTTGGCAGGCTTGCTGGGGTTGCCTCAGTCACCTGGCTCCAGGGCTGGGACAGAGGTGTATCTGACCTCCCAGCGCACTTGATGTGGAGGTGTGGGTGTGGGTGAGCAGGTTGCTAGGTAAACACTTATTATTTAGTGTAATGAGAAAGTGAGTCATCCGCCTCCTGAACATGGCCCGTTAGCATGCCCATTGCTTTAAGTAGGTGTGGTGGTCGTTACCTAACCCGATCCTGTCGTGTGCAGGGGACTGAAAGTCTTTATCTGTGCTTCACAGCAAAAAGATGAAGGTCCTAGAGGCCCTGATCGGCATGATCCAGAAGTTCCCCTATGACGACCCTACTTATGCCAAACTTCATGAAGACTTAGACAGAATCAGAGGGAAATTTAAACAGGTTTGTCTGCCTCAATTATCCAAGGCAGGAGGGATGCTCACTTGGCTGGTGGCCTAGGGGCTGCGAGAGCCAGATGTGGTCGGTGTGGGGAGAGGCACCGCGCCTTCCGTGAGGGCCTGTGACTTAGACAAAGCTGCAGTAGAGGTAGTCGTGCTCTCATCTCTGAGTAAAATACACAAGGTCATAAAAACCACCTCTTCTCTTGTGTTTTCAGCTTTGCTCATTACTAAATGTTCAGCCGGACTTTAAAATTAGTGCGGAAGGTTCTGGACTTTCATTTTGAGGATGACAGATGAACAAAGACGAAACACAGAGGAACAGATGTCCGTACGTTAAGTGTTTAAAACCGATGAAAGGGAAACAATGGTGGGGCGTTCATTGTCCTGGAGGGAGGGTTCCCGTTTGGCCAGTGAAAGGGCTCCCTTCCCTGAGCCCGCCTGTGTCGCCCGGGTGCCCCCACGGCCCCTGCACAGGCCTGTGCTTTGTGGAGCCCCGTCCGCTCCTGGGTCTGGGTGAGGCCCTGGCAGAGCCCTCACCAGGCTCAAGTTGCCGGAGTCCCCTGGCCTCCCTGGTCACGTCCAGCGGGGCGAGTCCAGCTGCTTCTAGACTGGGGCTAGCTCTGGGTGGGATCCCCAAGCCTGGACTCGGTGCTCAGGAGCAGTTTTACAAAACCTGAGAGCCTAGGGTTGCCATGTGGTAGGTGGATGGGAAGTAGTGACGAGCACAGGGATATTTCCTGAACCTGAAGCTGGGCCAGTGTCAAGTGATGTGCCTCCGTTTTATCTAATCCCTTCTGTAGCCCACGAGGTGGGGTTCCTCCCCTTCCCCAGGGAAGGGAACTGAGGCCTGTGGGCACCTGGCGAGTGGAGAGACCAGCTGGACTTGGGGAGCCCAGATGTGCTCGTCGCTCCAGGTGGGGCTGGGGCTTTGCAGCATTAAAAGTGGTTAATGGGACCCGGCTGGCATGGCTCAGCGGTTGAGCATCAACCTAGGACCCAGGAGATGGCGGTTCGATTCCTGGTCAGGGTACATGCCCGGGTTGCGGGCTTGGTCCCCAGTCGGGGGCGTGCAGGAGGCAGCTGATCAATGACTTTCATCAGTGATGTTTCTATCTCCCTCTCCCTTCTTCTATCTGAAATCAATAAAGACACATTTTTTTAAAAAAAAGTGGTTAAGGGGGAACGTGTTGAACTGGAGACGAAGCATTAGGCTACCGCTGTGAGCTGTACATGAGGACGCGGCCTGCGTCTTTTTCGTAGGAGCCCTCGGGTCTGTCCCTCTGGGCGGCATCGTGCACGGGTTCTCGGCGCTTCCACACAGAAGTGAGTGAATGGAACGGTGACCGTGGGCCGCTCGTCTTTAGTCGTTCCAGGGCATCTTGGCGAAACGTGTTCCTGGCTCAGGCCATGGTTCCTGTCACCGGACCTGGGGCTGGGAGTCCCTACAGGCCGGATGGACGTTTCCCTCCTTTCCTCCGTGCCCTGCCGGGTGCTGAGAGAGCAAGAACTGGCGGTTGCCGAAGGACAAGGCTAGTGCTTGTCCCTCCGCGCTGTGTGCGTCCACCTGCAGCCCACAGTGCCATGCGCCCCGCCTGGGCACTTTCTGCCTCCGCTGGTCCTTGGGGTGCACACGCCACCAGGGTTCTCCAGGCAGTGAGAGTCAAGGGTGCTGCTGTTTCCCTTGGTGCTTGGTGGATTTTTGTGTCTTCTGTTACCTGCTTTTATGTGTATTACTTTTATAATTGGAGAAAAAATAAATAGCGTATTTTAAAGCAAAAGGCCATCTGGGACCATTCATCACGCGACATCCAGCCAAGCCTTCCTTTCTGGGTACTTGGGATCTAGGTACAAAGGAAGGCGGGCAGTGGGTCAGCCTGGGCAGCTTTCCGTCTGTGGGTTTCATCAGCACATGTAGAAACCATTACTGGGAAAGAGCAGTGCCAGCGATGTTCAGGCCCCGCCGCCTGCCAGCAGTTATTACTAATCCCTCCTGCCCAGCGGCCCTCCCTCCCCGCTCCTCTCAACCTCAGCCTCTCCCGTGCCGGGTGTTGGCATGTGTGCGGCCACTTCCTCTTCTGTTCCCCCACACAGGCTGGGCTGCCTCACTGACCCTCAGGGTCTCTGGGCACTGGACTTGGCCTGTGCCTGCCCAGCTCCTTGGAGAACTACACCCAGTTTCCAGGACCCTTGGTCGCCCCAGACAGACCTCAGTTCTGGTACAAGCAGAGCCCAGCCTCACCGGTCACTTGTACTCCATCTTGGGGTGCTGCCTCCTCTTGCCTCCTGTCCTGTGGCAACTGAACCCAGTACACACTTTTCTCTGATCACTCAGTAGCGCAGTGATTCAGTGTCCTGAGTCACAGGCTGGCTCTTCAGTTCACTCATTAAGGACCTGAACAACTGTGGAAACTAGGATGTCCTGGCCTGTTAATCACAGGTTTTGATATCTCTAAATTCGTGGTCTCAGGGTTGTGTTGAGGTCACATGAAAGCTCACAAAACTAGTAGTGTGAAGGTCACCTCCTCCAGGAGACCCTCCCTGTCCTCCTTCCCATTCCCTGCTCCCCAGGCAGAGCTGAACCTGCTCACCCCAGCTCTGTCAAGGCACACAGAGGAAAGATGGCCACACGGATGCAATCAGAGGGATACAACTATAAGCCAAGGAGCTCGGGGAGTGCCTGCAGCCACCAGAAGCTAGGAGAGAGCTCGGCCCTGCCAACACCTTGATTTTAGGCTTCCAGCCTGGAGAACGGAGGATTTCCGTCGTTTTCAGCCACCCAGTCGGTGATCATTTGTTACCACCGCCCCAGGACATTGAGGCGAGAGGTCCCTCTGCCTGGGCTGCAGTGTGCATGGCCTCTGGGTGGAGCCAGGTAAAGGCTTCCAGCATTTTCCTCAAGCGCCCTTCTGAAGACCTGCCCTTTCTTTGCAAGGCAGCTCGGCCGATGATAGGAGTGCAGGCTCCCTGAGACACACCTGGCCACTGGACACAGTTCCTGGTAGTGTGACCCCAGCTCAGCTACTTCACCTCTCTGGGCCCATCTACGACAGGGACCAGAACCCCACCCCCACCCCACCCGGTTTGGCAGAGGCCTGACTGGCCACCGGGGAGCTCATTTGCCTGCCATTGTCTGCGGTGCTTTTGCTGAGTGATGGGGGTTGGACGGAGCCCGAGGGCCAGCAAAGCCCATCTGGCCCTTATGGGCAAGTGTGCTGACCCTTGACCTGGGAGATGGGGATGTGGGCTCCGAAGGGCCCCCCCACTCACCTGTGTGCCCCCTGCCTGTCCCTTCCCCTCCCCTGGGGGGTTGTTTCAAGATTTAGGGAGAAACCATATGTTAGACCCACAACACATTCCTGGTATCCAGTCCCTGCTCAGTGACCGAGACTGTTACCCTCTGTGATGGGACCAGGGAAGGGAAACGCCCCCGACGAGCTGGGGTGGCCGGGCTCCAGCGTGGGGGTCCTTGGGTCAGACCACGCGGCTCTCAGGAGCCTGCGGTGACTTGTCGCAGCTGCCTCAGCTGGGAATTAGAAGGATGAATGGACGCTATGGTCTTTGACAGGCTCCAGGCCGACTGCTGCGACAGTGGACGGCTGTGGAGTTCTCTCCCCCACCCTCCCTGTTGGTGGTGGGGACAGTGCCCCCGGATGTGGGCCTCAAGGCCGAGTCCGGAGCTGCCCGCCCACCATCCCCCTCCTATTGTGTGCTGGGCCCTGGTGTAGCTCAGGGCTGGGGGCCGGCGCTGGGGCTGTGGGAACGGATTAGAGGCCCCTCGCTTGCTTCCCCTCGGTGTAAACTCCTGATCAAAGGCATTCCTGGGATGACAGAGCCCTGTGTGCTCAGAGGCCGCCCAGCTTGCGGGATGCACCCCCACGCGGCCCAACCGAGCCCTCTGCTGGGATTGGCCTTGTGGTGTGACCACCAGACTCGAGAGGCTCCGGGGCTCGGGCTTAGAGGAGTGTGGGGAGCCTGGCCCTGCAGCAGGGCCCCCAGGGGCTGGGTGCTCACGTCTGTGATCTCAGCTGTGGCCATCTGCTCTGGGGCCCCCTCCCCTCCCCTCCGTGGTCCCAGCATGAAACTTTTCTTATCGTATGCACCACCCCACCCACCAGCCAGGTCCTAGGGCCTTTCTGGCTCTGCCTGGGCCCCTGGGGAGCCCCTGCCCCTACCTCCTCACAAGGCGGGGTCTATCCCCCGCCTGCTGGGTCAGGCAGGGCCACCTCTGTCTCTGTAACTCAGAAAGCAATGTGGGTGCCCTGTGGGAGCACTCATGCCCCTTCCATTCAGCTCCCACCTCTCAGCACCACTGTTTTTGCCACCCAGTTTGGAATTGGGGGCGTAGAGCATGAGCAGGACACCTGTCCGGGGGCTCACACCTAGGGCAGTGACGCCTGGGCAGGTGTGATGGGGAAGGCCTGCGGGGGGTCTGACATGAGCCCTGGAGGGAAGGCAGTGGGAAGGCTCCTCAGGCTCAGAAGTGGAGGCAGAAGGTGCCTGGTGTGCCCTGCGGTCCATGGGTAGAAACTTTGGGGTTAGGGCAGTCAGGGGAGGGGAGATGGAGGTGGGGGAAGAAAGGGAGTGAGATGGGGCTAAGGGGGAAATCTGGGCCAGGCACAGGGCCTTGGATGGAGCCAGAGGAGCCAGCAGCCCCAGGAGGGTTTGGCCGGGGGTGGTGGGGCCATCTGAGGCAGGGACGTGGACTGGAAGGCTGGGAAGGCCCAGGTGAGAGCAATGGGGCTGCAGCGGGGGTGATGCTGGCCATGTGTCCTACCAAACTCCACAACAGGTTAGGTTTTATTTTTGCCATAGGCATGGGCCTTCACTGCTACCGCATGAGGCTACTCGGATGCCTGAGGGGCTGTAGGTGGCTTGAGGTCAGGGCCTAAAGGCATCACTGAAAGGAAGAGCCTTCCAGACACCTCCCACGGGGTCTTCCCAAAAGGAGCCAGGGCCTTGGGGGACTCTGGACCCCCTTGCTTGGCCCAGACCTCTGTGCTTTTGGTTGTACAGCTCCTCAAGGTAGGGCCTCTGCCCCTTGCCTCTGGCCCACACAGGGCTGTGTCCAGTCCAGGCCTCTCCCTTCCACTCTGTCTGCCTGGCAGCCCACACAGATCTGCAGTGCGGGAAACACTAGATGTCACGGAGTGTCACAGCCCAGCCTCTGAGCATTCACCTTGCACAGGCAGCTCGCCCTTCCTCTCGGATTCCTGCTGGGACCCTGCCCTTCCTGCTGGGACCCCTCCCCCAGGCCTGCTCCTCAGCATGATCTGCGGTCTTGGTGGTGTCAGAGCCACGGCTCAGCTGACTGTTCACATGTGGTCTGTGGATAGAGACCACAGATGTCCCTGGGTCCCCTGCGCTGGCGTGCCTAGCTTGTTCTGGGCTGAGCCACCATGATGGTGTGGACCCTCACCTGGCCTTCCGGGTGCCTTCTCCAAATCTGTCACTTGGCTTCCTGCCACATGGGATCCCCTTTTGGAGCATCCCTCGGGCTCCTGGGGCAGCAATTCCAGCCCCTCCACACTGCGCCTCCTCCCAGAAGCCCTGGTGCCCACCCCAACCTCATGGGTTCCCCCTGGAAGCCCCCAGAGGAGGAAGGCCCTCCTGGGCAGGCAGGTCCACAGCAAGTAGTGACGTCCTTGATGGGTAACCTGGGCTCGAGTTGCTCCTGAGCACTCTGAATCCTCACGACCCTGGGGGAAGGACACAGGGAACTCTCCCAGGCTCTGGGAAGCTGGGGCTCAAGCTGCTGACACCTGCCCAGTGTGTTCCCACCCACCGTTGGAAACAGGCTGGTGCCATGCACCTGAAACCTAGAGGTAGTTGTCCCAGGTGTCCACCAGGCCTCCCGGGTCACTGGCCCATATGAACGGCCACCAGAATGCAGCTGACACGTGCTGTGCCCTCCACCAGCCCTGGGCTGCAGGATCGTGATTCACCAAGAGCAAACAGCAGTTTGTGCCAGGAGAGGGACAGTGGAGGCTGGTTTATTTATTTTCCTATCTGCAAATAGCCTGGGAGGGCGAGCTGGCCAAGACAGCTCCAGGCAGCAGGCAGTCACGTCACCCCAGCCACAGGCAATCACTTCCCCAGTCTTCTCGGGGGAGCAGGTGCACCCCGCCTCCTGCGCCGAGCACCACCAGTTCCGGGACCACCAGGGACACATGGCAACACGAGACATTTCTGGTTGCCACGCTGGAGATGGCGGGTCATCTGGTGGGCAGAGGAGAGGGATGCAGCTAAGCACCCCACAGCGCACAGGACAGCCCCCATGCCAGAGGATCCAGACATCCTGGCTGCCTGTCACCCCCAGGCCTCGCGCCCCTGGCTCCCGGCCCCACCCCACGAAACAGGCAGGCACCACACTGGGGTTTTATCAACTTTATTTCTAGACTGTTTTCCGCTGGAAACGTGCCGGTTATATGTCCACGCTGGGAGACGCCGCGGTGTGCCACCCAAAACACACAAGACCCACTCACCAGACCCTCACAGACTTGCTGGTCACGGGACAGGCCCCACCGTGCTCCCACCCTGCCCTGGCCTCAGAGTACACAGCGCTCACCCCGCAGGACAGGCCTAGGACAGGCTGTCCCTCAAGGACCAGGTTTGGTTCAGACATGGGTGCTGCAGCCAGGACAGTTGAGGTAAACGGAGCAGGGCTCCTGTGGGCGCGGCCTGGGCATGCCAGCCGCCCACTGGGCAGGGCCGCCAGGGGGCAAGTCCTTTTGGTTCGGCAGCATGCTGGGCGATGTGGGCACCTGGCACCACAGGCGGCTTCGGTGACATCTGTAGCCTCTTTACATGAGCATCACGCGGTCAGTCGTGGACAGAACAGAGGACACTAGGACATCATAACAGATCCAACACCCCTGGACCTTAGGGACTCCAGAGGCCGGTGACCCAGTCCAGGGCACAGCACCTCAGCGGCACATCAAGACGCACTTGTTACAATAATAATATAATAATGCAAGTTTCATAGCTATACGCAAACAACACAGCCGTAAAAACTACCGGGATGGTCGCCAGGGCAGGTGGAGAGCCCAGCACAGTGGGCGCAGGGGAGGGACCCGGACACGGGCTGGTCCTCAGAGTCGCCGGGCGGCCGCCCGCCCGCAGCCCGGCGCCCGGCCCCACCTGGCCGCTGGTCCGCACGTCGCTAAGTGAAACATGAGGTATCGTGGAACGGGAACCTTTTTGGAATAGAGCAGTAATCACATTAAGTCAAAATTGATCACATAAAAAAAAAAAAAAACTACCAAAAAAAAGGCATCCGTAATACATTTTTTTTTCTATGAGAAAATTAAAACTAGAACATGGCAGTACATGACATCGTAAAACAGAAAGACTGATCCTCCAAATAGCAGCAACACAATGTGAGAGAAACAGAGAAGCGATGTGAGTGTCTCCAGACCGGGCTGGAAAGTCATCGGTAGCAGCGAATGAGAAACGGAGCCGCACAGCCTGTCCCTCGGGGTCCCGCCTGCCTCCCCCCACTTCCTCCTCACTCCCTCCCAGCACCAGCCTGGGCACTCTGGCCACCCCTCCACACTCCCTACTTAGCATCACACAGAGGTCCATAGCCAAGGTGTGCAAGTCATCTACTGGTCGCTAACATTTTTTAAAAAAGGGGAGCCGGGGATGAGAGCATGCGGGAACAGCTTGATTCGAGCGCCCTAACTTTCCTGGAACCGAGGCCTCTCCGATCGATCACGTTGGGAAACACCATTCAGGCCGAATCCGTGTGTCTGTTTTTCCGGGGATTTTTCCTTCTGCGGAAGGACCTGACTTCTCCAGGCGGCGCTAAGCCTGCCGCCGGAGGGCGGTGTGCGAATCGGGAGAGTGCATCGCGTCACACATCCTACTGGCCTTACGAGCATCCTCTGCAATAAATATTCCTTTTAGCCTCAACTATAAATTATACATTTTAGTGTTTAAAAACCTCCCTAACCCTTAAGCTACGCGTCCTCTAGGCGAACCTTTAAGGCCCCTACTTTCAAACGCCGGTGGGCACCGAAGGATTCCTAAGCCTGAACCTCTCTGCGGGGGAAGGGGCGCCGTCCCGGCACCGCGAGAGCGACCCTTCCTCCTTGACCGGAGCCCCGACTTCCAAACTACCCCCTCGAACACTGCGGCGACTTGCACTGGCCTTGCGATCCTGTCTGCCCGAGCACGTGGGCGTCCCAAACCATTCCACGAGGACCCCCCCCCCCCCCCAGCGCAAGCAAGAGACCTCCCCGAGGGCTGCTGGACCGAAAGTGCTTTGAAATGGAATGGTTCTAGAACATCGAGAAGGAGACGGACAGGCGAGCTGTGGGTTTCACCCGGACGTGAGCGGGCGGCAGGTCCGGTGGCTGGCGGCGTCTCCTAAACGGGCAGCTACAAAAATACGAGGATTACAAAAATAGAATCTGTGACGTTGCTACTGCGGCCCCTCGTGAAGAGCACAGGCGGGGCCCGGGCCGGCCGGCGGGCAGGAAGGGCTAGCGGTGCGGATGCTCAGCTGCACGCCCCCACCCGGCAGGTTACACGGCCGTGGACAAGGTGAAGGTTACACGCCTACCTACGGGATACAACGCGCACACAGGTGACTTATAAAGTGACTACATGCATGAGCAAGCGGGATACAGGTGCCTACGGCCGCCTCGAAGCTGCGCCCCGTAGGGAAGCGCAAGAATACGTTGTCTACCTAAACTCTCTTCTACTGTAAATGGTTCGAGTTTTTTTTTTTTAGAACGTTTTTAAGCTTTTTTTTGTTTTTTTTTGCCTTAAACACAAAGAATCAACCCTAAGCCCCCCGCAGACGCGCTCCCCGTGTTAATGCCTATCCTTAAATGCAGACACAAACACGTTCCTGGATAACTAGTCGATTATGGGCTACCAGGTCCTCCCCCCACCCTCCAGCTTGGGGTTATACAAAATACTATTTTTTTTCTGATTTTTTTTTTTTTAAAAGAGTTTTAGGTACTTCCCCCCCCCCCCCCTTGCTTATGAAGTCAGAGACGAAAGGGAGAACAAAGGAAAAAACCAAAGAAGGAGAGGGAGCGTTTCCCTCCTGCCGAGGCCCGTCCTGGGGGAGCGGGTCTGTCAGGGGAGCACCTGGGGCCAGCCCCTCCCTCGCCGCCTGCGCCCTCAGATGTTCACGTCGCGCACGTCAGTGGGCGTGCAGGCCAGGTCTGCCTCCTCCTCCAGCACCTCCTCCTCTTCCACCACCTTGAGGTCCAGGCTCTGCTGGGCCTGGCGCAGGCTGGACTCCAGCAGGGCCTCGATCTGCTCCTGGCAGGCCCGGAGGCAGTCCTGGGGAGACAGGAGGGCGGGGGGACGGGGGTCCTCAGGGGGAGGCTGCAGGAGGGAGCCCACAGCCGGCCGGGCAGCGATGGTCCCACTCAGGACCGAGACCTCAGGGCTGCTGGCCATCTTCTGTGAACGCAGACGTCCTGTCCTGCAGCCCCCCTCCCCCGCCTGTGCCTGTGCCCCCAGCAGCAGGGCCCGGGGCTCTCCCTGGAATTCCTCTGCCCGGCTCCCATCACAGGCCCCGCCATTCCCACCGGCCCTGCCACTGTCCTCGGCACGTCCAGCCACATGATCCAGGGCAGGGGCCCCTCTGAGGCCGGCCTTCTGGACTTAACCTCTGCCCCTTCAGCCCCAGTGAGCCCAGCCTTCCGTGATGAACGCCATCAAAAGCAGGCCGTGCACAATGCGAATGACTGTTGGGGAGACCGGGACCCTTTACCCCGTTTGGCTCGCATCCTGGACGATGCATGCAGTGCCCACCCAGACCTGCAGCTCCATCCTGTGACGAGCTGATGTTGGTCCCCAAGGGCCAGCTCTGGAAAAGGGCAGACAACCCAGGCCCCCACTCCTGAGGGGTGTCTGTGTCTCAGCTGGGCGATGTTTGTCACTGGGTGACCAGACTAATATCTGTCAGCCTCAACTGACCGCCCCCTCTTCCCCCTTGGTGGCATTTCTAGTGCTGATCCCCGGTGGCCCCCGAGAGCGAGTGATGGAAGCGCCGTCAGCAAAGCGAGCACCGAGAGGCAGAGGGGAGGTCCCCTCTGGGAGCTGCCCATGTCTACGAGCAAGAATTTGTCTTCTGGGGACACATAGGCTGGCAGCCGAGTGCTGCTGGCCAGAGGACAGGCAGGTGTCTGTCTCACGCCCACCTTCCCTGCCCCGAATGGTGCAGGGGAGATGGCACCTGGCTGAGGTCCATAGAGCCTCCCAAGCCAGGCCTGACCAGGGTTAAGGCGATCACTCACTCCCAGGGGTGGACGGCTGACCTGCCAACCACTCAGGTCTAATTCAGTAAACGCCACAAACCCTTGTAATTGTTATTTTAATCCTTTAAGGAAAGCAAAGACGTGGGACTAAAACAATAGCATTTTTAAAGAAGACAATCGACTGGGGCTCTAACCGCAGCAGCCTCTCCTCTCTCCGAGGGCCATAAAGAGCAAGGTGGTCCCCGCCGGCCCATTGTCATGACCCCGGACCTCACAGGGGCCCTGTTAAAGCTTCTATTTATTGGCTGTCCGCATTGTGGCCCAGACAAAGCTCCCACGGCCCCTCCCCGCACACCATTAGGGCACGCATCGCTGGCGGCCTGCAGTGGGCCCCTTCCCGAGGGCTTTATGGCTCCTGAGAGCCCCGGGGGACGCTGGGAGCCCAGGAGGACCCTTCCTCACCTGCTCGCAGGTCCAGGAGGTGCTGCTTCCAAAGGAAACCCCAAGGGGGGGTGCAGCTGGCACACTATCCGCCTGGGACAGGTCCTGTGCCTCTAAACTCAGCCACCTGCCCCCCTCCCGTTGACCCCAACCCCTGTCATCCTGGGGGATGGGGCCGCGGCACTAACTGTGGCCTCGGCACCCCAAGCACCGGCATTTGGTTCTGAGACTTCCAGGTCCCGCCCCAGCCGGCGGGAGGGGGGGGTTACTTACGGGGTCGCACTTGATCACTTTGGAGAGGAACCGGGTGAGGCGGTGGTAGGACAGGACGCTGTTGGAGCTCCCCAGATGAAGGCCTTGCACCGCGGCCACCACACTCCCTGCGGCCACCATGGAGGGAGGGTTGGAAATGAACTTCACGTCTGCGGAGAGGGAGAGGCGAGGGGGCCTTGAGTGGGGGTGCTCCACAGGATCCCCGTGATCTGATCTGTGCTCGGCAGGCCCTGGGCGGTCACTGGAGGGAGTCCCTGCACCCGGCTCTGGTCCCGTCCCCACCGGGGCACAAGAGCAGGCCCCAGGCTCCAGATGTACCTCATGCGGGAGCTTGTGTCCTTCACTTGATGCAGCCCCTGGGGGACCCCTCCCTGGCTGACCCTGCCCCTCTGGAACACGGCCGAGGCCTGGGGAGGGCACTTCCTGAGAGCAGAAACACCCCCTCCCCCGCTCGTGTCCTGCACTGGGGCCCGGCCTCGCCCAGGGCGGCAGGCACCCTAAATCAGTGCTTAGGCCACTGGCCTTCCCCCAGGGGTGAGCTGAGTGAGCTCCTTCCCCAAACTGTAGGGAAACCCTCCACCCAGTGAGGGGGGCCTGCCCCTGGCCAGGCCCACCCCCACCCCACAGCTCATGGGGGCTGGGACCTCTCACGGAGAGGAGGGCAAGTCAGTGAGGACACGGGTGGCACCAGCAGCAGCGGAACATGCCTTTGTCACACCCGGCGAGGAATTATTGGTGGGAAAGGCCACTCATTTCAGGACCTTAATGGGGGAGCTGGGGCCCTGAGCCTGGAGCTGGGTGCTGGGCGTGGCACCTTTGTTGCCACTGTAGCAAAAGCAAAGGCTCCCGTGTCCACGTGCAAACACGTTTAAGGAAAAGTGAAACCCGCGCCAGGCGGGCGGCATGTGCTCGTGTGCAGGGATTCAGGAAGCCAGTCTCCTGGCACGGGGAGAGCAGAGCCCCCCGTGGCACCTTCCAGCGGGACACGCTCACACCTGCATCTCGCATAACCTGTACGTGTTTGAGCTTCAACTCTGTCACTCTCATCTCCGGAGAGGTCCCTTTGTGACCAAGGCCGTGGCTGCATCTCAGCCATCTCCAAACTGTGCGGCTCGGCCAGGCCCAAGCCCCGAGCATCTCGAGGGACCTGGCGGGTGCTGCTCCCTTCCTCAGGCTGGAGGTCTCCCTGGGGCCCCACCCTGGAGTAGTGTTTGCAACAACCTGGATCAATCACCACAGGTGGGCCAGGCATCTGAGCAGAGGCAGCTTGGGAGCTGGACCACGGCCAGTTTGCAGCCTGCGCGCCAGGCTTGCTGCCCTCGCTGCCAGCACCCGCAGGCTGCACACACGCTTTCCAGGGATCTCGGGAGAGGGGGAGCGTCAGGGCTCAGCTATCCTGGGGGGAGGGTATGCAAGAACCACTCCTCCGAGGAGCTCCAGGAAACTTTGCTGTTTTTCCAAACAACCGTCAGCTCCATAAAAGGCTGCCTGGAAGTCTCGGGAGGCCTCCCTCTCCATAGGTGCCCCAGTCAGAGGGGCCAGCCTGTGGGAGACTCCCCACCCGCTCAGAGCTAGGGCGCCTGGTGAGAGGGAGCCCGGTCTATCTGCCCTGCTCCTCACTTGGAAGGACTCGGAGAAGGGTGGGGAGGCCAGCAGAATCCTCCCAACTCTCGCCTAAGCCAGAAATACCAGCCACCAGGGCCCCCAGACATCGGGAGGGTGCAATGAAATGTGGGCTGGGGGCTCTGCCCCTTTGGGGGGCTGGAAGATACCAGAGGACAGCTTGCCCCTTTGATCAAGTGTAGCTGTCAGGTTGCCCAGAGTAAGCCCCAGAGTGTGACAGCTGAGGCTGGATGGGGCAGGGGCCCATGGTCAGGGTCTCCATGGAGGGAAGGAAAGGCACGGGGGTCAGGAGTGAGGCTGGGGGCAGCGCTGTGTGTGTGTGTGTGTGTGTGTGTGTGTGTGGTGTGTCCGGTCTGGAAAGGCTGGCTGCTGCTCGGGTTGGGCCGGGGGAGGGGATGCTGCCCCCTGCCGCGGACCTCAGCCGCAGGCTGCTCTGGAGCCCCTCCCAAGGCTCAGCCAGGCTCCCCTAGCAGGGCCTCAGGCAGCCCAGCCAGGCTCCTCCGGTGGCCGCCCCCGCAGGAGGGCCAAGCTGGCCGCCCAGAGCACGTGGTGCAGGCACTGGCGGCCAGGGCTCCCCACCCCTGTAGGCGCCCCTGGCAAGTGTCCCAGCCTGTGAGAGGCCGGGAGGGGGCCCCAATGCTCCAGCTCCTCGAGGACACAGGAAAGGACTGGAGAAGGGTGGGGAGAGGCCCCTGCCTGGGGTGGGGAGCAGAAGCCAAGGCAGCTGGACACAGGCAGACCAGCCACCCAATCAGGAGGACAGCAGCCCCTCTAGCAGGCCCAGCAACAGCCCAAGCCCTCTGCTCAACAGAATGGGGAAGAGGAGCCCTTCTGAGGACAGGAGGGGCCTGGTGGGGAAACTGAGGCAGAGGCAAGGAACTGTGCTAGGAGCACCCAGGGAGGCCCGGGCAGCGGGCCCTTGCCCTACCTGTGGCACAGAGGGCGACGAAGGTCTGCGCGTGTTTGCGGATGACCTGCTTGTGCACCTCGGCCACGGGCATTTTGGAGAGGAAGTGTTCGATGAAGTCGTGAGGGGTCATGGCCGCCAGGTTCCACTTGAGCTTGTTCACCAGCAGCAGCTCGGTGTGCTGTGGAAATAGGTGACCAAGTGACCAGAGGGGCAGGGGAGCCCCTGGGGGGCCGAGTGGGACCGGGGCCTGGAAAGAAGGGATGGAGATGCTGGGGATCCAGGAACTGGGGGGCAAGGGCAACATGCGATCCCAGATTTTTTAAAAAAAGAGAAGGAACCCCGTTGGCGTGTAAAGGCTGCTGCTCATTCGCATGATAGTTCACAGGTGGCGACGCAGGCGACCCCGCGCACCTGGAGCGCGCGGGGCCTCGTCCTCAGCGTGCGCGGCCCGCCCTCGCCGCTAGAGGGCGCGCACCGCCCGCTTTTGGGCCCCTCTGGGGATGCAGACGCGGTGGGAGTCTGAGCAAAAGCGAGCTGGGGCGGCAGGGAGTGGGGGGTCCCGCCCGCTCCTCGGGAGGGGCCGGGGTAGTAGGGCCTCCCGTCCGTCTCCCCCACACCCCGGGGCCCGTTAGCTAACGGGGTGTCGCGTGGCACTGAGGTTACCAGCAGCTCTTCGGGCTGGATGGAGTTGTCCGTGTAGATGCACAACTTCTCCGCCGTCAGGGGGATGGTCTCCTTCATCTTCGAGGCCACGAACATGCAGGTGGCCCCCAGCAGCTGCAGGCGGCTCTTTTTCACGGGCTCCAGCGACAGGAAGCGGTCCAGGTAGTTCATGGCCAGCGGGAAGACCTCCTCCTCGCACTTCTGCTCCTCGCAGACCTGCCGGGGCACCGGGTCCGTGACCGCCGCCGCTGGGACCCCTTCCGCGGGACCCCGCTTCCCCGCACCCGGCTCGCGCGTCCCCGAGCGCGCGGGGGGTCGGGTAGCGGCGGACGCTTCCAGGGATGCGCCCCCTCCCCTGAGCGTCCCCAATACCCACCCATCCGAAACTGAAAGGGAAAGTCCGGGGAGGCTGGCACTGTGGGAAACAGGAGCGGGCACGGCTGGGCGAAGTGCGCTGTGCGCGGCTGCCGGCCCGGGGACCCCGGCCCGGGTGGGTGCTCGGGGGCCCGCCTGCACCAGGGTCGCATCAAATGGGGTGCGGGGCCGCGGGGCTGGGCGCCACGCTCGCAGCGCCTGCGAGACACAAAGGTGGCGTCCCAGGCCGCCGCACCGCATTTCCCCAGACGTCATCTTTTCAAAAAATATTTAAAAATATTTAAAAAATAATTTGGTACATAAAAAATACCTGAAAATGACCGCCGGGCGGCCCTTTACCCGAGCCGGGGGTCGGGAGCTCGTTGCGGACCCCGGGGAGATCCCCAGGAATTCAAATCCAGGCCCCCCCCTTCTCCCTGGGCGCGGGCGCCGTTTCTCTCTCGCAAGGGCACCATGCCGCACTTTCAAAAATTATTTTAAAATACTTGCGGGTCCCTCAGGCTCTCACTGAAAGCCTGAAAATGTGGCCCGAGCCTCTGACTCGCTCCAGACAGGTCCCCCAAGCTGGGACCCCTGCAGACGAGGGTCAATCCCCAGAGTCTTGGGGGCCACGCGACCTTGCAGCCCGGCGTGCTCTCCAGCCCAGGCTGGCCGTGCAGGGCACCCCAGGACTCGCTGCTTGAACAAAGGGCCCCCCTTCCTGAGTGGGGTACCCCTCAAATGCCCACGCTCCGTCCCCGAGCCCCTCCCGCCCGTTCCCCGCATCCGCGAGGCCCCTCGCCGCGGCCCCAGCGCCTCGCCGGCCGCTCCCCGCCCCCACCCTGCCCCCAATTATTAATAAACACTTTAGCTTTGCAATAAAAGAACAAAGATGGCGCATAATACTGGCACGAGCGGACCTTGCATACGTGTCCATGGGTATTAATTTAAAAATCAAATACATGCCCCCTCCCCATGCAGCTGATGGCTCCGCGTCCGGGAGAGGAGGCGCAGCGGGGCTCGGGCGCAGGCGGGGACCACAAAGGGCGCCCAGCCTGCCCGCCCGCACCCTCGAGCCAACTGGGGTGCGTCTGGCACTGGCTTTTTCCCGAAGGGACCCCCCCCCCAAGAAAGGGTATTTCTAACGCCCCTACCCCTTCGCTCAAAAAATGCCTACAACGTATATGTATTTTGAAAATACGGTTCCTAGCAACAACCCCGGCAAACTGCAAAGCTAGAGCGGGAGAGAAATGCGGGTTTAGGCAACTAGTTGCAGGACAGCCGCCCGAGGCCCCGCACCTCCAGCATCCAGGTGGCCACGATCTTCCGCATGGACGGCAGGATCTCCTTCTGCACACACTTGAAGTAGGACACGGAGGGCGCGCAGGTCTCCTCCGCCTTGAGCATGGCCCGCAGCACCCGGTCGTTGAGGAGGTTGGCGTCGGGGTACGCCCGGCGGATGGTCTCCACCTCGCAGCACAGGAGCTGGTGTGCCATGGCTGAGGCTTGCTGGGTGCCTGGGGCGGGCGCGGGGTCGGGACTCGGTCCGCGCTCGGCTCTGCTTCTGCGCCCCGCGCTCCCGGGAGCTCGTCTACGCTTTGCTGGAGCGCGCGGGCGCCGCTGCTCGCTGCTACTGCGCCGACAGCCCTCTGGAGGCTCCCGGGCTGCAACTTCCAACAAAACTCCCCTATAGTCCGTGTGACGTTACTGTTGTTCAGAGATCAAAGCCGCGCGGAGAATGGGAGGGGGACGGGGGCGGGCTCAGGGGGAGGGGGCGCGGGCGCGGGCGCGCAGCGCCGGGGAGCGGCGAGGGGCAGAGTCCCGCCGCGGAGTTGCCCCAGAAGCCGGGTTTTCATAGAAATGCAAATCGCCCCGAGGCAGCCTTTCTCCCCACCGGGGAAGAGGGGTGCAGGGGGGCTGTTCTCCCAGAGTGGGGCCCCTGTGATTTGGGGGGTGGGGTGGACGTGGCTCTGCAGAGGGGGACACCTAGGAGGGCGCGCAGGCCACACGCAGCGGGGGGTGGGGGGCGCATGGAGGGGGGACTCCGGGGCTCGGCGACACCCTATATCCGAACCCGGAGAATGGGCACATTTCCGAGAACGCCACGAGGGCACCCACGGGTGGAGAGGCGGCCAAGGAATCTCAGCGCCTGCATCTTCTTTCATTTTCATTAACACGTGTAGATTTCAGGAACCATTTAACATTCAGGGGCACGCTCCCGGCGGAGCCCACGGCCCGCTGGAGGCTTCATTCCGGTGCACTGGGGGTCGTCGCAAATGGCCCGGGGGGTAACCCTAAACCTTTAAGAGATTTCAGCCTAGCATGCGCTCGCTAAAAAAAAAAAAGAAAATAAAACAAAATAAATGCCCGAAAATTCCAGCAGCAGCCCAAGATGGTGGCCAGCATTTTCTTCGAGCTGTTCTGCGCGCCCCGGGCATCTGCGGGCTGTCTTGCCACCTTGGCCAAGGCCATCCTTGCGGGGGTCCCCAAGTCCCAACCCACCCCTCCCGGCAATTTGATGCTAGAAAAAAAAACCACCCTGTATAGAAAGCAGCAAGACAGTGGTCCCTGTCCTGTCTCATTTTTAAATTAAAAAGTAAAATAAGTCGCTGGAAATATTAGTCGCGTCCCTGCCTGGGACAGGACCACCGGAAGCCTCCTAATTGGTTCTGTTGGGGGGGGGTGTGATCTTTTCACCTCCATACTCCGCCCTGGGGCTCGCATTCCTGAGCCCGAAGGGGATGGACCGACGGCCGGGGCGACGCGAATTAGAACAATGATGAAGTTAAGAAATGGGCGCACCGATCTGACGATTTTAAACAAAAATCTGTCTATGTTCACGATTATGCGAGAGGGTCCCCAATATTGTCGCAAACAGAAGGCACAGAAAAGAATACGTAAAGTGTTTTTATTATTAGATTCCGTCTTTGTGGTGTCTTTTTTTTTTTTTTAAATAAAAGAACATTTTACCCAATCTTAATATTTTAAAAAGTTTTACACGACCTGCCCCAAATTAAGAAAACTGTTCATTTACTTCCCCTCTGAGTAGAGTTTAGTGTCATCAAACCACCGCATCCCCTAATAGTAAAGACTCAAAGAAAAGAGACAAAAAAAGCCCCCTCCCGTTCGCAAGGGCGCACGCCCCGAGGCAAGGCACCCCCACTTTCAGGGCTGGTTCTTGCCGCGTCCCCTCCCCCGCCGGGAATTCGGGTTACAGATATTCCGGGTCCAGGAGGGTAATCGCCTCGGAAGCCGTGGGTGGCCCGAGCACCCCCCGCGGGTCGCCCTCCCCCGGCACCCACGCTCGGGTTGGCCCCGAGCACCCGGGAGCCTCGCGGCACCAGCCCGCGCACGAGGGCGGCGGGGCTGCGTTTTCATTCATAAAATTCCGACCCGGGTGATTTATGGGGCTGCGCGCGATCGCCGGGCGGCTCCCGCCTCGGGGGCAGGGGCCCGAACCCGCGCGCGCCCCGGCGGCGGCGAGGGGCCGCGGGGCGCAGGGAGACTCGCCCACTCGGGCCAAACGGGCGCCGGGTCCCGGAGGGCGCTTCCCCCCAGCCCCGCCGGGCAGAGGAAACTGGAATTAGCATGAGCCAATGGGGGCGCGGCGCTGTTACTAGGCGGACCGGGCAGATCTCAACGAGGAACTTCGTTGATTAGGCGGCTCAGGGACGGGCGCAAAAGTGCAAGCCCGGCCAGGGAGCGTGAAGAGCCGTCCAGGAACCCGCGGGGGAGGCGCTGGAATTTGGGGCCCGGCGGGGAGCGCCGGCCGCCCAGCCCCCACCAGGGAGCTCAGCTCTGCTTTCCCCGGGGCTCCCGAGGGGGGCCAACAGCCCCGGGCCCTTGAGGACGGCTCCTTCTAGGAGAGCAGAGGATGCGTTTCGATTTTAATTTTTTTTTTTTTTCTAAGAGAAAAGCAACTTTTTAAAAAAACCTTCCTGTTGCAGTTTTAATTTTGCACGGCCTTTAACAAACCCACCACGAAGCAGGAACTGCGAATTCTGGGCTCACTTAAAGTGCTCTGCGCTTATTTCTTGGTGACCCTGCGGAGACAAAGGGCCGGTGGCCCAATCGGCAGGGAAACCACGTTGGTTCGGAAGGAGATCTAAAAGTAACTTAAATCGCCTTCCCGCTGTCCTCGGTCCCTGGCCCCCAACCGCGGTGACCGCGGCCGGGGCGGGTCGTCGGCCCCGAGAGGGCGAATTCCGCGGCGAGCGCGTTCGCCACCGTCCCTGGCTGTGGGAACCTTCATTCAGGCGGGGGAAGGGAGCGCGTTCATTCAGCTGCGGGCGCGCGGCGCCGGCCCTGGGAAGCACCGCGGCTGCGCGCCGCCCCGCGCGGGGCACCCGGAGGGGTGCGGGACCCAATGGAGATCCCCCACGGGCGTCGACCTCCCGCACCCGCCCTCCTCGGAGAGGACAGGGGCGCAGGGTGGGGGGCGCACCCAGGTGGGGTCACCTGCAGCCGCATACCTGGCGGCGACTTGAAAGGACTTGGCTCCAGTTCCGCGAGTTTTCCATTGTTAAGCCCTTAAGTAGCCCTAGAAAAACGCTTCCGAACGAGGGCCACTGAGTTCCGGGGGAAGGGGGGGGCGCGCTCGGGTTCCCCTTCCCCCAGACTGCTGGCTTTGGGGGCGCGCATGGTGGCTCCACGTGCTGCGGCAGCTCCGCCGGGGCCTCGCAGTGCGGACCCGCGGCGCCCCAAAGCTGCGGCCCCGGGACAGTCACCAGCTGGGTACCGGGGCAGTCGCACCTCCCGCCGTCCCAAGCCGCCGACTTGCGTTTCTATCTCGGATCAATTAATTTCAGCCACACACGAACCACCCCCTCCTCCGAACCCGCCGTGGGTATGGCGGGATGCGGGGTCGGGACACCCCTTCCCCACCTCTGAAGGCCTCAGACGAGGCGCGCGTGGGAATTGAAAAGCAAACCCCAACAGGTGTGGGAGGGGGCTGGCTCCCCTTGCCTCTGGGATACCGAGGGAGAAGGTGCATTTTGGGGGCTGCAAGGAGATTCTAACTCCCTGATCTTCGCCCCTCAAAACGCATCGCCTGGTGCCCTGGGCAACGTGAAACCCCAATTCCACTAGGAATTTCCTGGCCTCTTGGCTCAGGCCCCTGGGCGGTCGCCGACCAAGTGTCCCGCGGAGTGGGCGCCCAGATGGAGAAGATAACCACCTCCAGCGACGGCGGATCCGGCGGGAGGTGGGGGTAATGACCTGGGGAGCCATGTTCTTCTCGCGTCTCCCTTGGCCAACCAAGCAAGCGGACCCCCGCCCGGGACCAGGGCGCAGGGAGCGGCTGCGGGGGCTCGCGGGGCCTCGGCGGGAACGGGACCTGCCGCAGGAGGGCGGGTGCTAAGACCCTCGTCCACTCCTGGGCCCCCACGCCGCCCAGGAAGGACTGGGGGCCCCTTCGCTCGCCTCTAGGACTCGTCACGCGCCCCCCATCCTCGCCCTTCCTGGGAGACCGCGGGGAGGACCCCGTGTCCTCGTGCCTTCCAGTGAGCTTCGTTCTGCCCTTGAAACGCCCGAGTTTCCATTCTTCGCCATGGCCCCGGGAGTGGATGGATGGAGGGGCCCGGTGGAGGGGGGGGGGGTGGCCAGGGGTCTTGATTGTGGGGATCCTCCGAGTTCTGGGGCTCTGGGCACTTGCCAAGAGGGGCGGGGGCGGCACTTTTCAGGTGAGTGGCGAGCGGTTCCGTACCTACCGCCCCACACCCCTCCCCGGGGTTCCCTCGCGCCTTCCGGCCTGGCGGCAGGACACGGGTTTGGACCCACTGGGGAGTTCTGGGCGCGTGGGGCTTGAGGAGTCAGATGGGCGGCTCTCCGTCCCCAAGCCTCGTGCGGGGCTCGCCCGCCCCTGCGGTTCCGGGCGACGGGGCCTGCGGCTGCGGGGCGACCCGGCTGGGAGGAGAGGGGCGGCGGGCGCGCTGCGGGAGCCGGGCCTGGGCTCGGAGCGGCGGGGCCGTGCCGCGCATTCCACGCATTCCCGCCCGGCCTCGGCTCCGCCGCCACGTGGTCGCTCCGCGCGCCGCGCTTACCGTAAGGCTTGGAGGAGGCGCGCACTCGCTGCCGGAGCACGTGCGCGCTCCCGGGAGGCAGAACCCGGGGGCCCAGGGCCCAGCCACGGCGCCCTCCCGCCGTCTCCCAAAGCGTAGGGGGGGGGGGGGGTGCTTTTTTACGTAACAAGGAGAGTAGTACTGCTGATGGAAGGACATATTTCCTGGTAAAGACAGGCTGGAAGGGTGCTCAGGCCCTGCTGCTATCCGGAGTAGGTTGACTGTCCATCCGAGGAACTTGACCGAACCGGACCCGTGACCATTAGGACTTCCCAGCAGTGGCAGCGCAGAGGAAAGGAGCTGCGGCTGTCGAGTAGTTTGCTTCTCTCGTCTTTATTAATCAAAGTGAGTTCGTGGCCCAGTCCAGTGCTGTGCTTGGGCAGGGAATCCAGGAGGTGCTCAGCGCATAGGAAAACATTTGCTAGCCGGTTATAACTGAGAAAGAGCCCTGCAGGCTCCTTCCTCAGCGGGCATTCCGAGCTCCTGCCCTTAACCAGCAGGATGCCAGTCTCTGCCTCACCAGCCCCTTGTGAACCGCGCCCCCCCCAGGCTTGGCTGGGTCGCAGGCCTTCTGCATCCCTTCACTCGTGTCCCATCCACAGCTCCTCATTTCTCCTGCAAGGTGCTCCTCTCTCCCCCAGAAAGCCTGTCACTGTCAGGCACTTGGTTTTCAAAACAACACCCTGAAGCACTTAACAGGTGGGGAAACTGAGGCACAGTTACCTTGTCCGGGGTCACGGCCTTGGCCACCGTGCCGATCCGCACCCTGGCTGCGCCTCCCTCTGTGCCGTGGGCACCATCAGAACAATTCCCGGTCCTTCCAAGCTGATCAGGACAATCATCTCCCTTCTCAAGGACCCATGTAAGAAGCCACTTCTTCAAGGTGCCAGGGAGTTTGCAGCCACACTCAGGGGTCTGCCCAAGGGTATCACACAAAGACCTACACCTGCCAGTAGCTGTGCGACCTTGGGCAGATCTCTGTTCCCATCTGCGAAGTGGGACTGACTGTGCTCACCCCAAGGCCAAGGAGAGTAGTGGAGGTAACACGTGGGAGGCAGTCCGTGGGGCCCTGTGGTCAGTGCGGGGCCAGCATAGGGCAGGGCCCCTTAGATCTACTCATTCACGCATTTGTTCTTGTGATGGGCACTGGACGTGGCATTAATTAAACATCTCAGTTTATATTCAGAAAGAGAATTTTTTAAATGGCTTCATAGTCCACAAACTCGCTTTTATTTGTCGACTTCTCTCTAGCTGTCTGGATGTGAGATTTAAATCCTAGGATGTACTTACAAATAAATGTTTTAAAAGTTTAACCACTAATCTCTTCTTCCTTCTTGCCCTGCAAAAGGAGTAAAAGACGATTTAAAAAGGAAGCATATTAATTGAGGCCTAAGCGTCCACACTAGCGTGAGGGACAGATATGAAAGGGAGGGTTCCTGCCGGGTCAGAGGGCCAGAGCCTCAGGCCCTGCCCAGGTCTCGGTGGATGGGCCCGTGCCTGCCACCACATTGCATAAAAAGGGCCACTCTCTGCTCTTTTGGAGAAAGAGGGCAGGCAACCACAGGTGACACTGGCCAAAGGTGCGGGCCAGTGGCAAGGCTGGAAGCTAAGGGGGGTCACTGTGAAGAAGCCACCGTCAGCCCACGGCTGGGACACCGCCTGCCCTTGAGGCCTTGCTGCAGTGAGGGGTGGGAGGGGACAGAGGCTGGAGCCTTTGGGGAGAGAGGGCTCCTGGACCTGCCAGCCTGGAAGACATGCTCTGTGCCCCAGACTCTGGGCTCCACTGTCATCTGCCCCTTTGGACTGAGTTGTCTAGTCACCTTCTAACCCACAGACAAAGGTGGAGGCAGCAGCCGGAAAACTTTCAAGCAAAATGCAACATTAGCAGGGCAACTGGGCCCACGGGCTACCATTCTGTGAGCCCGGTGGGGTGGGGTGGGGTGGGGTGGGGTGGGGTGGGGTGGGGTGGGGTGGGGTGGGTGAGCCGAGTGATCACCCCTCCAGCATGAGCCTCAACGCTTCTGGCCCTGGCGAGTCCCAAGTCAGCCGTAACAGAGGACCATAGGCTGGGGCCTTAAAAAGAGAGACAGGGATTCTCTCAAAGTCTGCAGGGCCGAGTCCAAAGTCAGGACAGCGGCAGGGTGTGCCCCCCGTGGAGGCCCCGGGGGAAGGTCCTTCCTGCCTCCTCCAGTTTCTGGGGCTCCAGGTGTTCCCCCGGATGTTTCCATCTTCCCCCCGACTTCTCCTCCGTGTGTCTTCTCCTTTTCTGTCCCTTGGGAAGACACTTGTCATTGGATTTAGGGACCACCTGGATACTCCCAGACAATCTCAAGGCCCTAAACTTGGTTACATCTGCAAAGACCTTATTTCCAAACGAAGCCGTGTTCACGGGCTCTGGCGGTGAGGAGGGGCACGGAGATTTCTGCGGCCGGCACCTTCAACCCGCTCGAGCAGCAATTTTCAACCTCTTTCGTGGCACATAAACTAATTACTAAAATTCTGCGGCACACCAAAAAATAGAACTTTTGCCAATCTGGCCCAAAAAATAGGTATAATTTCGATTCATTCACACCAGACGGCTATTGCTGTGTTGGCTGTTGTCATTGTCTTATTTGACGACCTGAGGGAAAAGAGGCCGGTGCCCTAAGTAGTCAGGCATCGCATGTTTGGAAGTTCTTGGTGCACTCCGTCCGGGTGAGAGTCGCCGCCCTAGAGGTGGGGGGGGGAAGGGGGGGCACCCTCCGCTGCACCTAATAAGCGATCAGATCCTTACATTTGCTGAGGACTTGGTTTGAGTCAGGCCACGCTTGTGGGGTGTCCAGGGTCAGAGGGACAGGGCCCAGACATGACCGCGTTGTGGTATCTGTCCTCCCGGGGCTTTCCGCTGGAGACCTGAGAAAGCATGCTTGGGAAAAAATATTCTTCTAAATGACAGTTCCTGGCCAAATTGGCAGGTGCCTTCTTCAGCGCCCAGGGTCGCTGTCCTGCTCTCTGCTCTCTCGAGGTAGGTTAGTGAGCAGGCCGACTGCCCCAGGCTTCCGAGGAGGGGTGCAGGGGAAGGCCTCCCCCAGGAGCCAGGGCGGGGAACTGGACAGGTCAGGACGGAGGTGGCGAGGAGGCGGACAGGCCTAAAGAGCGGAGTCTCCGAGCAACTCCTGGGGTCCTCCCCAGTGTTAAACCCGGGTGGGGAGGGTGGACGCTGGAACTAACAGCCTCGGCCCCCAGCTCTGCCGCCTCGGCCCCCAGCTCTGCCGCCTCCGTCCCGTGTGGCCTCCCTCTCGGAGCCTCAGCTTCCTCCCGTCGGGGGAGATGATGACCGTGTTGGCCTCGCAGGTCTTTACGGAGATTATCCGGTTGGCATAGGTGAGTCCGGGCACAGAGGACGGGCGTCCTGCCCTTGTGCACGAAGACCAGCGTCGATCCCACGCTCTGAGACTGAGACTGAGACCGCCTCAAGTCACAGCCAACGCATCTCTCCGTTAAAAAGAAAACCGAAGGCTCATGTAACTGCCAACGAGATCCACCCGAGACAAGCAGGGCGGCTATGCCAAGTTTCTCCCCTCCGGCCCAAGGGGAAATATCGGAGGTTTAGGGCTGCTTGCTCTGTGCCTCTTGGACAACAATCGGTCTCAGAACCCCTTTTGTAGTTTCCCAGGTCGGGTTTACAGCCATAAGAAGGAAGCCACTGAGGCCCCAAAGGGCAGAGAGTGGGGTGGGGAGCCCCAGGGAGCAACTCCGAGCGCTCCTGGGAAGAAGAGTCTGGGCTTTTCCAGGGGGAGCCCCTCCCTGGCCTCACCCACCCCTCCTCCTGCCCCTGGGTTACTGGTTGCTCAGGATCCACCCCCCAGCGAATTAGGAGGTGGCGGGGAAGGTGTGAGTACCTTGCAGGGGCAGAGGGGGAGCAAGGGGGGCCGTCCACAGGCCAGGAGGGTGGGCAGGTGAGTCAGGGAAGCAGCCCCTCCTGGTCCGCCCCCCCTAGCTGCTCCAGGACGGACACTAGCGTGATGCTGAGGGCCCTCGATCACGGACCCTGCCTAGGACACCTCCCGCCTGCACAGCATCTTCCCAGATGGCACCCCACTCATCTTCCCAGCAGGCCCGGGGACAGCCACCTGATCCCCATTTCACAGATGGGGAAATCGAGGCCCGCAGAGCTGCGATGCCTTCTGGCTCTGTCTCCCTCTAAAACCCAGGGGCAAAGGCATGTTACGAAGCACCTAGAAACTGCAGGGTTCGCCTTTAAAAAAACAGCCTCATTGAGATAAAACGTACACACCCTAATGTTCACCCGTTTAACGTGCACGGGTCGGTGGTTCCGGTCTGTTCACGGAGTTGTGTGGCCACCACCACTGTCAATTCTAGAACGTTCTCCTCGCCCCCAGAAGAAACCGGTCCCCATTAGCAGTTGTCCCTTTCCTCCCAGCCCCAGGAAACCAGGACCTACTTCCCCTCCCTGCGGATTCACCCACTTTGGACACTTCATTTAAACGGATCCTGCAATTTGGGGTCCTTTGTGTCTGGCTCCTTTCATTCAGCAGAATGTTTCCCACGAGTCAGCATCTCATTTCTTTTCCTGGCTGAGTAATATTCCGCGGAGCGGATGGACCACATGTTATGTGTCCGGCCGTCCGCTGGTGGGCATCTGGGCTGTGCCTGTGCTCTGGCTGTTAGGACAGTGCACGTTTCTGTGCGGACACGTTTCCATTTCTCTTGCGGATCGGGCTTCGTCTTTACCAGCTGAGGGGGGACCTCGTGGGGTTTACTCTCAGGGACCCCCGGGACCAGGACAGACTGGACGTCTCAGCCTTTTCGCTCCTCCTGCCTCCTGCTCTCTTTTCCTTTGATATTTTTCTCCCATTCCTTCCACCGGGAGGTCTAACGTCTGGAGCCATAAACAATCACGTGTAAGAAATGCTTTTTTCTGTGACATTGAGAAACTCGATGGGAGGGATGCATGGTCCTAATTCACATGCGTAGGTGAAAATTGGGGTGAGTGTGGGGTTTCCGGGGACCTCTGCACGGGCATCTGGAGTGCGTCAGCTCTGTCACCGAGTAAACCTGCCCCTTCAGCATCCCAGACGGAACCCTTGGGGAGTCTTTGGAGTTAAGAGAACTTGCCCTGAGTCCCGGAGCAGAGCTGGGATGCAGAGGGGTGTGTGTGTGTGTGGGGGGGGCGGGGGGGGTCTGTCTGCAAAGACAGCTCTTTGGAAACCACGGAAACACACGGGATGCCGGCGTCCAGCTCGTCCCGAGAAGGTGCCCCGGACCCGCGGGGACCCTGCGAGATGGAGGCTTGGGCACTGGCCATCGCTGTCCTCTGTGCCACGAAATTCACAAAACCTCCTCAAAGGAACCTGAGCAGGAAAGTTAGAGGGAGCCGGCTGGCAACGGCCTGGTGGGGCGCCCGGGCCCCTCCCCGCGGCTGATTAAGGGGAACTGGTGTTTGTGGGGGCGGCCGCCAGAGGCCTCTGATTGGGAGACAATTTTGTGGCTTTGGCCTGTAATTTGGACTCAGGGATCAGGCACAGTTAATGTGATAAACTTACAAACCTCCGCTTGTGCCCAGACGCCGAGGACGGCCCCCACAGGCGGCCACCAAAGCGGGCCCTGCGAACGCTCGACTGCTGAGGCTGGGACCCGTGGGGAAGCCGAGTCTCCCAGGGCCGCTGAGACGTGCTTTGCGACTGTCCCTGTGCCAGGCCGTGAGCTCTGTGAGGCAGGAGGCAAGCACCCTGGGGCCTGGCACAGACACGGGGGACCAGGGAATGAATGGAATGAAGGGTTAAAGGACGTGTTTCTGGCCTGAAGAGCCCATAGGCCAGCCCAGGTCAAGGGTTTGGCCCAAGAGGTCTCCCTGATGACCACGGTCATGTGAATGTCGCCAGGAACACACAGGTCATTTTTGGCCAGGGCCCACGTCGGTATATTTCTCTTGCCCCCTAAATCACCAAGATCAGGCTGCCGAGAAGACAAACATGGGTGTGTGGGGTATAAATGCTGTGGGGAAACTGGGAAGATGGGTCAGAAGTGGTGGGATGGGGTGTGGGAGGGCCGGGAGTGATGGGTGGGGTGGGGCTGGGGAGGGTCAATGCACAGCCGTGGCCCCTCCCCGTGTCCCTGCAGCGTCCCCCTCTGGGAAGGGGGGGCTGCACTCACCACCGCTATCCCTGTGAACATATGACATCCTTGGGCGTCTATATAGTCTTCAAGGCTCTGGTTGTACTTCTTTCTTTGGTTCGACCTTCCCCCTCACTGTGACCACAGTGGGGTGCATGCCCGTCCCCCTGCACGTGGCTGGCAGAAGACCGGGCATTTTCAAGCAGGGGCGCTCGCCGGGACCCTGCGGGCCCGCAAGCCAGCGGAGTATGAGACACACACGAGCCCGTCCAGCGCACATTCCGGATGCTGGCGGAGCAGAGATCTGATCGGGGGTCAGTCGGTCGCGCTGACACCATCAGCGGGGACCAGGCTCCTGCTTCTTCCCTTTCTAAAGAGACACCCGATGTCAGGCCCCCGGTATTCTTTCCGGCCTGATTCCACAGGACGCGTGATGTTAGATAGCGCCTCTGGGCCAGATGATAACGCGGCCCGGTTGGTTTTCTCAGTTAAACGGGGACCCTGAGCAATGGCCACCGAGGAAGTGGGACTTGCATGAGGAGCTACGGGGCTCTGTGACTTCAGTAGCCTGCGGATCAGACGAGAGGGAACTTGCCTTCAGGGGATTCTCCCTAAATACGACTGGTCAGATAACTTGTCCTGGAGGGGGGGGGGGGGACAGTCAGGTCTTCCAGTTTTCACTTTTGCAAATAGCAACTTCATACAAAATGCTTCTCTTGATCTCAGTCTGATTCCCAGCCGCCTCGTGCTCTGTGAGATGTTAGTAAACAGCATAAAAGAAGATTCTGAGGTCAAATGAGGTGGGTGAATACTACGTACTTGGGAGGCTCCAAGGGCACGTTTACAAAGGCACTGAGAAGTCCTGCAGGGTAGAAACATGCTGGTTTGTGAGCAGAACGCTTTTCGTGTCACATCTATCGACATGTTTCCGCAGCATTCCGGAAACCTGGCTACATGGGAAATGCTGCCTCAGAACGCGCATTCCTAGTGTGAGATTAGAAAGTATAAATAGTTGTCTTTTTTCCCCCTTAAGACGAAACAGACTGTCAGAGTATTTGCCAGACGGAACCAGATTGGGGCAGGCCCCTCCGCCATGTGGAACCCCCCCCCCCAGGGTCTTGTTTCTTTCAGCTGGATTCACAGGGATCTGATGATGCTGTTTTATTATTTAGAGTTTATTTCTTTAATCGCCAGCGACAGAGCTTTGCATTTTCCACAGGACGATTTGTTATCTGAATTTTCTGGTGGATAAATTATATTATCTTCTTCTCCGAGCACGTAGGAATTGAAACTGGACATTGTGTATTTTATAAATACTCCATCTACATGGAGATCTGACTTTTTTTTAGAAAAACTATGTCTTTTTATTGATTTCAGAGAAAGGAAGGGAGAGGGGGAGAGAGAGAGAGAAACATCAATGATGAGAGAGTCATTGATCCGCTGCCTCCTGCACGCCCCCCACTGGGGATTGAGCCCCAACCCGGGCATGTGCCCTGACCGGGAATTGATCCCCGATCTCCTGGGTCCTAGGTCGATGCTCAACCGCTGAGCCACGCCAGCCGGGCGGGAGCTGACTTTTATTTGCATTTATTACGCGTTTGCCCAACGCGGTGGCTCTTTTAATATCTCATCCCGCGTATGATCACGTAACAGGTTTAATTTTTTCTTCATGTTCTCGAACCCCTCCATCTTGTCTCTAATGAGATGTTTCCACATCTTTATTCAGAATTTGTTTTCTTCCCAATGGGAAAATGTTACTCTATTTTCTTCCAGCTTGTTAAAATAAATCTGAAAAAAGTAAAACATGGGTTTTTCTCCTCAGACACGTAACACATGTTTATCATGGGAAATAAAAATGAGCGGAAACAGAAGAAAAACAACAGCCCTGCAATATCGCCGCCCTGCTGGCACCGCTCATGTTCTTTTGTCAATCTTTTCAGACTTTTCTCCACATTTATATACAAGTTTTTAAAAAGGTTTTTGACCTTAATGTTTCAAGTGTGCACACACCGTGCGCACCCACGGGCAGGTATGCATGCGTGCGCACAGGCATACACAGGTGCACGAGCCCACACGGGTTCTTCACTAGCGGTACTGGACTTTCACAGTCAGTCACGTACCAATAAAAAACCTCTTGCGTTTACTAAACGTGTTCATGGGCAGGGCCCTCCGGATGGAAAAGCCCTGACCCCCTGCCGATTCCTGTGGTGTAAACTCTCCCGGCTCCCACCATAGCCAATTTCAGGTTTCTTTGAATATTTAACTGTTGCCTTTTGTCCATTGGCCAGGACCGGCTGGTCATCTTGGTTATGTTTCGTCTTCCTAAGAGGAGCAGGGAAAGCTCTGGTTTCTGCCTCCCTTTTTTTCTCCTACAGGGTCTTATCATGGTCTTTGAGTAAGTGTTTTGTGTCCCCAAGTAAAACGGATACTCAATTATTTGATTCTCTAATCGTTATGAAAATCTCTTGCCCTGGCCGAGCGGGTTGGAGCATCGGCCCAGGCACCAAAAGGTTGCAGGGTCGATCCCCATTTGGGACGCATACCAGAGGCCAGCGATCGATGTTTCTCTCTCTCTCTCCCTTTTCCTCTCTCTCTAAAAATCAATTTTAAAAAACCAACATGTCCTTGAGGGAGGGTTAAAAAAAAAATCTCTTATTTTGCGTGCATTTTCCAGTTGTACGTAGGACGCTGTTGATAAACATGTCCCCATGTCCCACTTCGTCCAGAATTAATTCGCTAACAGTTTTGGTGGCTTCCCTGGGTCTATAATCACGACTCAAACAAAGCTGACGTTTTTATGCCTTCTGGTCTAATTCATGTGTTTATGTGTCCTAATTTTCACCAATATCTCTAGTTTTATATAAAAACAGGAGTGGTCCCTGGACGGGGCACGGTGCAGGATGATTTGATTTTTGAAGCTAAGTAACGTTGGCTTTGGGTTTAAATCCACCCTTTCGCTATGTTTAGGACAGACCCCGTGCTACGAATGTTGAAACAGTGGGCTGTTCCGAGGGTCTCCGCATCTAGGGAGACGGTCAAAGGAGCTTTTACTATTTCTCATGCCGTTGTGGCAAATCCCTTCCCTGCTCGTCGCCACCAACTTATCCTTGGGACAAACCCTACTTGGTTGCTGTAGACAATTTTTTTTTTAAGTGCTGAGAGTCTCTGCTTGTATTTAAAATTTTAAAATAGCTGTTTTGTTGAAGACTAATTTTTTTAAATTCTCACCTGGGGATATGTTTTTATTGATTTTAGAGAGAGAGTCATTTTCCTCCGTGCCTCTCCTTCCCAAGGGCAGGTACCTTCCGGGCCAAGGACGGGCTTCTAGGCCCCCCCACCCCGGGGATGGTTCGCTCGCTGCTCCTGGGCCGGGGGAGGCTCAGGTTTGCATCAGGGGCCGGACCCGGTCGGCAAAACAGGGGCTTTACTGAAACGAGGCACTTTGAGAGCGGGGAAGACCCGTGCCCTGCTCACTCGCAGCACCCTCAATGGGGTGGCACCTGGGCGCCGGGGTGGGAGACGGGGGAGGGGAGTTTCCGGTGGGACTCTGTGCCACCCCTGGCTTGGCAGGAGGGAGCCCTACTTTCAGGTGACGAATGATACGCGCTGACATTTCCCCGCATCCTCCTCGCATCTCGTCTTTCTCCCGACGATGCCCATCTAAGCTCAGGGCTGTAGATGCCAGCTCCACGCCGGCCACCCCGCCCCCAGGCTGGTCTGTGCAGCCAGGACACCTCCCAGGTCCCCACGTTCATTTACGGGGCTGCTGGATGACATCCCTCTCCCCCCTCCTCCCCCGCCTCCCCTTCCTCACCCGCGGGCCCCCATCCTGGCCGGGGGAAGCCCATCTCTCCAGGTGTCCAAGCCCCATACCTGCTGTCATCCTTCACTGGCACGGTCCCCTCGGACCCCAGGTCCTTCCAAGTATGTCCCGACCCTCCCACGCCTCAGCACCGGCGACTTTTCTGTCTGTCCCATCCTGTTCCCGGGGGCCTCACTCATGACCTCGTCACCTCCCAAAGGCCACGCTTCCTAACGCCGTCACCTTGGGGTTAGGGTTCAACATGTGAATTTGGGGGGCACACAGACATTCAGTCCACAGACTCCGCTTGAGTCTCAAACGTCTCACTGGCACAGTGGGATTTTCCTCACCCCACCTCCACGTTTAGGGTCAGGGGTGGCGGAGGGCAGGGGCCGGGCCGCGGGAGACCAGAAGGTCTGGCAGCCTGAGGCCTCCGCCCGGCCCGGGCCCTCGGAGCTCGGTTGCCACACCGGCCTCTGCGGACTCGCAGGGACGCATCCTCGCGGCTGTTGCGGGAGTTTGGGGAGCTGCCTGCCCGCTGTGAATTGGGGAGACTCGGCCTCCCCCAGTGCAGGGAAAACCATGGCCCAGGAATTGAAAATTATGTGGTTAACAGCAATTTAGAAGGCTCCTCACGGAGCCAGGTTTAAAACTGAAAAGAAGAAAAAAAAAAAAACAGGAAAAAAAACCAGCTTGTAAAATCTGTTATAAAAACCTCAATGGACGTGGTTCCTTCCAAATACTCCCGTTGTCTCTGACTTGATTCAGTAAAATTTTTATTAACTTAATTATTTCCCCCCTCTCTTGTTTTTGCACTCAATAAAAACATCTAAACAACCTTTCAAACCCCCAAACCAAGGCTTTTATCTTCACGGGCAAATTCCACCTGCCAATTTGCAAACGGGCTCGGTTTGGTCAGCAGACCGCAGGGAGCGGAGCGGAGCGTCTGCCCCGGGGGGGAGTTTCCACTCGTGGCGGCCACGCCTGCACGGCCCTGGCCCTGGCCCTGCCCCGGGGCGGATGCGCCTGCAGTTTTCGTTGGTTGAGGGTGTGGGGGGAGCAGAACATGGACATTCCAAGCTACTTTTTTGTTGTATCTTATGGCTTTCATAGCCTCAAAGATTTCAAGGTAGGGATGCAGGTCCATCCTCGGGATCCCCTACTTCTGGGCCTGAAACTTCAGAGGGGTGGGGGTGTCTGCTGCCTCTCCCACCTCGCGCAGGGACCCTCCCGATCTCCCTGTCCCTCTCCCATCCCCTGTGTGTCCTGTGCCACCATCCCCCCCGCAACCTGGGCCAGGCCCCGCCCGAGAGCCACCGCCTGCACCTTCCCGCGTCCGCGCTGGGTTGGGCAGGGTACCAGCGTCCTTCGCTCCGCCTGGAGCTTCCAGCCGGGTGGGACCTGGACTCCTATAAAGTCATCATGAAACAATTGAAATGATCCCGAGATAGAGGAGAGGACAGCCAGGTTTTGGGGTGTAGCGATGTCCCCTCAAGCACAGTTGGAACCTGCAGGAGGCTACGAGTCCCTCAGGGGGAAGGTGGAGAGGGGACTTCAAGGAGAGAGCGGGGCCGACGAGACACCTCCCAGGGACCGGAGACACCCTGATATTCCACAGATCCTGCCCGTCTGCTAAGTTGGTCACGTCTGTTCATTGGATTGTTATCAACAGCTGCTACCTGAGGGCAGCCCTGAAAGAGTTGGGTGGGGAAACTTCAGGCAGTTACCTGGCCACCACTTTGCACGGAGCGAGAGATGTCCGGGGGTAAGAATTTACACGGAGCCCTGGACACGCGCAGACGGCGTGGCTGCTTGGCAGCCGTGGGTGCGTGGCCCTGGGCCTGGCCTCACCCCGTCAGCAGGAGCGGTCGGCCCAGGGGAACGCCACGTTCCCCTAAAGACTCAGCCAAGGGGGCGCCCAGCGGAGCTGGGGACCCGTCGTCTTTCCACTCACCCTGTGTGGGGAATCCACCCAGACCACGGCCATCCTGCGGGGCTGCGTCCCTGAGGTCGGGAGGCACGGACGCAAAGCCGGACGCAGGAGCGACGCCTGTTGTCCTCACGGACACCTGTGCACCTCGCGGGCAACGGGGCAGCCGGGCCTTTGTGTGGGGCTCTGAGTGAGACACAGGAGGGGACCAAGGGGACATCGGGGCAGAGGGCACAGCCAGAGACCACTCGAGGGACACGAGCGTCATTTCCATTCCAGCCACTCGGTGTTCAGAAATAAAAATTATTCCGTTTCCCATAACGCCCCCGAGGAAATGGCTTAGCGGGATTACACAGCTTCATGTCCTCGGTGAGCCCTGCGGCTTCGCACCACACACGAGCCTCCATCCATTTTCCTTGCCCGGCGGACACGATCCAGGCAAAAAACGACGACGACAAACACGGACAACAGCCCGGCCAGGCTCAGCGGTTGAGCGTCGACCTGGGATCCAGGCGATCGGGGTTCGAGTCCCGGTCAGGGCACATGCCCGGGTTGTGGGCTCGATCAATGACTCTCTCATCATTGATGTTTCTATCTCTCTCTCCCTCTCCTTCCCTCTCTCTGAAATCAATAAAGATATATTTAAAAACAAACAAACAAAAAACCCCACAAACAACAGAAAAAATCCCCACCCGCATCTCAAAGACGGCAGATCACAAGGCAACACAACCGCGAGCGTCTCAAATCCCTTATGAGAGACCCGGCGTGGCTGCCATCAGTCAGCTCTTTCTACTTTATGCCGACAAAAGAGACTAAGTAGAAGACAAACCGAGGCCTCTCCTTGGCTGCTCATCGCGATTGGGAGCAACCCAAGCCAGGTGTGGTGGGTACCACGGTCGCCCCCACGGCGATGGAGACGCGGGCCAGAATCCGACGGCAAAGATACGCTTTCCTCCCTGGAAACTGCGCAGCTCAGGGGCGCGTCCAGGCCTAATGACCGCCGACCTGGGCACAAGTGGCCCGCGGAAATCGAAGGACCTCAGGGGGGCTTGAAAGCAGGTGTAGCGGACAGAGGGACCTCCCAGGACCCGCCATCGCTGGAAGGGACAAAGTTCAGGTGGTGCCCCAGCGTTTGAGCGCGGAGAGGAGGGATCCCGCCGGGTCCTGTAGTAACAGCGTGCGTTTGCGGTCTCTTTTCACCCGAGGACCTCAAAACGTTCGCAAGCGTTAATTAAACTTCAGACTGGCCTGACGCAGCGGGTGTAATTAGTCCCATTTCGCAGCTGGGCCACCTGAGGCCCATCACGCCGAGCCGCCGAGCGCAGTTAGAGCCTGGGATTGCGGCTTCTCTCTTTCCAACTCCAGCTCGCCCGGTTTGTTTTAGCGTCTCCAAATCGGCGAGAGACGCGAACATTTAAACAAACCGACTCAGAGGCCAGTTACTTAACGAATTCTCGGGCAGGCCCTCAAGGGAGCTCGGTGGCTGCCGCGCTATCAAGGTCTCTCATCACGGTGAACCGAGGTATTTTTTTACATGCCTTCAGGAAAAGTCGTTGTATGAAAATATCCCGGAGCAGGAGGCGGGTCCCAAGGAGCCGGGCAAAAGCGCCGCTTTCCCATGGCCCGAAAGGGACCCCCCCGGGCACACGGGAGCCCCAGGTACGCTGCTCATGTCCCCTCATCCGGCCAGGAGGCTATAAAATGTCTTTTCATCTTAAGTTACATAAGCATCCAGCACATGAGAAGACTGTTATTACAAAGGCAACCATTGCACTGGGGGGGAGAAAATTTAAAAAACCCTCTCATTTCTTCGAAATGTCCCCACCAAACACTCTTGATGTCTTTGAAGGGCCCCCTAAGTCCTGCGAGGCAGGAAAATGCACAAAAGTCCTTTGAAAAACTTCAACCTGGCTGCCGAGAGTGTTGGGTCTGGCGAGAAGGCCATTGTCCAGGGGCCGGCGAGGGCCGGCGTCCTAATCCGTCCTCTGATATTTGCATTCGCTCCCCTCTGCCCCGCAGCAGCTTATGCAAAGCAGCTCGGGACGCTCAGGATGGGGGGGCCAGGGAGGACCCTGCACGTCCACTCGCTTCAAAACGCCCCTTCCCCCTGATGGCCGGACAACCCCCCCCCCCCCCCCCGCCTGCCTCCGGGAAGACAAGTGCGCAGCTTCCCGACGGGGAGATTTCTAGGTAACAGAAGGAGGTGTGCGGTGCCAGCGGGTCCGCCTAGTGCTCCCCAAACCATCCAAGGCCCCGTTCGCCGGGGTCCCCACTGCACCCCGTCCTTCCATATTCTTTCCTCTCGACTGACTCGTAGATACGTTGTCTGGGGAGCAGATAGCTCTGGCCCGGGCGCTATCGGACAATTGACCTGCGGGGTGCGGGGACCCGGGACAGCCTGGCCCCTGAGGGAGATCTCGGGGCACGCCGGCCCTGCAGATTAGGGGCCCCCCGGGAACCGAGACCGCCTCCGCGCTGGGTTTCGTCTGTGATCTTCCCGGCGAGGTGTGTTCGGTCAGCGACTTCCTAGGAGGCCTCCAGCTGTACGGAGGGAAATTTAAGTTCCCAGTCGCCGTCCCCAGGGCCCTCTGAATGGGGCCGGTGTTTGGGGCCCAGCCAGGACCCCCTTCCGCGCCCTGCCGGCCTGCGATAGCATCTGGGCTGCCACCGAACGTGGCCCGCCGGGAGAAACGACAGTGGCCTGTCTCGGAGGCCAAGGAATTCAATCCAAACCCGCTTTTAACTGAGGGGAGAGACTGAGAAGTTAGGTCCTGTGCGGACCGCAGAGATGAATAAGTTAAAAAGGGAAATCTTCGCTGGGAAGCGGTGATGATGAAAGAGAGAGATATATATATTAAGGGAGGCAGGAATATGCTCCCGCAGAGAGATTCGTCCCGTCGCTGAGAACCTGGGGTGACAGTCAGCTGGGTTCGGCGGGATCAGCGGCGTCTGTGAGAGGAGGGCTGCGGGAGTCTGCCCGCGGCCGTGGCACAGTCCCGCCGACCCTGTGCCCGAGCCGCAGACCTGGAAGTTCCAGGTCAAGGTGCGGGCAGGGCTGGCTCCTCCTGCGGCCCCTCTCCTGGGCGTGTAGGCGGCCGTCTTCTCCTCGCGTCCCCACGTGGCCGTCGCTCCGTGTGTGTCTGCAGCTCCCCCTTTAGTAAGAACCCCAGTCAGAGGGGTTGGCACCCGCCCTCAGGGCCTCATTTGATCTTCATAACCTCTCTACTGGCCCTGTCTCCACATGCCGGGGTTGGGACCTCAACACACGACCATTCGAGGACACAATTCAGGAGGGGTTCCCGTGGTGACAGCCCTGTTAGGAGACACCCATTCCCGCGCCAACATCGTTGGAGGCTTCACGAGAGACACGCGCGGGAGGTCGGGAGCCGACCCCCCCGGCGCCCTTCCGCGGAGCTCGCCAGCGGGTTAAGAAAGGGAATTGCAAACTTCACCTCGCGGCCCCCCCAGCTGCCCGGGGTGCGAGGAGGGAGGTGAGGGGAGCCCACCCAGCTCTAACGGGCACCGGAGGATGGAGAAGGATCCTGGGGAGTCCCCACCGCCCGGCACCCGCCCCGGGCGCAGCTTAGGGCCGGTTTCACATTTTGCTCGCAGCGGGCAGACAGTTCCCTCTGGAGCCAGAGCAGCAAAGCGGGACAGCGCCCTGCCCTGCGGAGAGGCGGACACCTGGTGTTCCAGAGAATTCTTTTTTAGCAACTTTGTATCCAATTCCGCGTAGACGTAGCTCCTCCCGCTCCCTCCCCCGACCCTGATGGCGGGCGCGGCCTGCAGACCCAGGCAGGGCTTAGGCTCACGCGCAGGGCTTGGCGGCCAACATCCCGGTCTCCCCCATTTATAAGAATATGGTGCTTATTTTTCAGATTAAGGGGCATGAAACAGGCAAAGAAGGCAGCGGAGAAATGCTAATTTAACTCGAGCGGACCGGCTTCTTAGCTGACGTTGAGGCAGGACAGAAGTCTGGGAAAGATAAAGGGACAGGTTCAAGTGCATAGAGCTTACTTTTCGCCCGCATCAAAGCCAACCAAACACTGAGAAGGTCAGCGTGCGGGGCCGGGACCCTCCATTGATCTTTTCTCCCCCCGCCCGCCGACCGCTCGCTGGGGACGGCGGCCGCCGGCCTCTAGGATGACGCTGGGAACAGGGCCCGATTGTGCGCGGCCCAGTGCCCCGGGCAGCCGGTGACTTCCTGTGTTGAGACGATGACTGGAGATTTCATGGTGATATCCCTGCGCACCAGGAAATATCGCCTTACAGACCTGCCGCTCCTCCAGGTAATCGGCGAGAAGGCCATTAAAGCCGATGTCTTAATTAAGCCCAGCATTAGCCGTGGAATTACAGGCATCCGCGGCTCGGCGTCTTGGGGGATCTGGTTTCTCCGGGCAGAGGTATGCGGAGGGCCGGGCGCTCCAGGGGACAGGTCGCTGGCTCTCAGAGCGCGGGCCTCCCAGGAGCACCCCCAGAAGGCTGCTCAGAAGCCGCACAAGGGGAGCCCGAGCCCGAAACCCTCCTCGCATCTCAGCGCCTTTAACCCCTGTCCTTGCGTGCGGTCGGCTGCTCCCGGCGCTGGGCGGAGGCGCGTGGACCCAGGCCGCAGGCTGGGTGCTGCGAGGTGGTGCCTCGGACGGACCAGGTTCCCCTCCACGGAACTTACATCGCGGGGCACTGAGGCCCAGCAGGAGCAGCCATAGCCCTGTACAGCTAGGGAGCGATGTGCCTGGGCTCGAAGGCAGCTGTCTCCCGCCCACCGGGCTGCCCACCCTCTCCGCCAAGATGCCAGGAGCCCCGGAGGTTCCACCTGGAGCAGGCGGGCCTTTGCCTCTGGCTTCTAGGCATTTATTTAACTTTTCTGTTCCCCAGCGTGTTTTTTTTTAAACCCTTGTTTAATTACAAAGTCCATTTATTTTTCTGTGACTGTAAGTTTGTGCTCCAAGTATATATTTTTAAAATATGTTTTTATTGATTTTTAGAGGGAGAGGAAAGGAGAGAGAGAGAGAGAGAAACATCAATGATGAGAGAGCACCGTGGATCGGCTGCCTCCTGCACGCCCCCTACTGGGGATCGAGCCCGCGACCCGGGCATGTGCCTTGACCTGGCATCAAACCACCGCCCTCTTGGTTCATGGGGCAACACTCAACCGAGTCATACCGAACCGGCTCTGTTCCCTGTTTTCAGCTCTGGGAAGTGGGATTCAGTCTCGGGCGCCCAAGTGGAACCAGCCCGTGTGTGGGTGACAAATGGCTATAAAATGTAATATAGGGTGTATTGGGAATAGCACGAAGCCAGGGGCCTGAGACCCCGAATCGTCCTCCTGGTGAGGTGGCGAGTGTGAGGACCACGAGGGGAGGAGCAGTTACGCGTTCCGAACACCTGAGTCCTTGTGCAGGCGAGCGGTTATTATTATTATTAACACCAGGGCACCGAGCTTAGTCTCTGCGGCGGCCGTAACGAGACGCCGAAGACTGGGTGGCTTAAACAACAGACGCTTATTTGCTGGAGGCTGAGGAGTCCAAGATCCAGGCTCTGGCAAGATCAGGAGAGAGGGAGGGAGATCTCTCCTCCTCTTCTCATGAGGCCACAGTCCTGCTGGATCAGGGCCCCACCCTCATGACCTCATTTAACCTTAGCTACTTGCTGAAAGGCCCCATCTCCAAATGCACCGGGGTTAGGGCTTCCACATGAATTTGGGGGGCACAGCCCAGGCCATCGCAGTGTAGTTGTGTGTTCCGGGAGTGAGGTAAGGTCCAAATCGGCTTCCCTTAGTGCTCAGGTGACCTGCACACAGCCCGCCGTCCCTCCCTGTGCTCCTTGTGACGGCCTCTCCTTACCTCGTGTGAGAGCGCAGCTCAGGTGTGCCCACGCAGGTAACGGGGTCACTGCCAGCCCCGGGACCAGGGTCTGCCCATCGCCCATGTCCTGCTCACGACCCACACAGCGGGGCAGGGGATGGTACCCACTCCCTGAAAGGAGTTGAACACGTATGTCCACACAAAAACCTGCACACGGATGTGTATAGCAGCTTTATCTGCAATCGCCAAAACTTCAAGCAGGCAGGAGGCCCTTCAGGAGGTGACGGATGAATAAAGTGCGGTCCATCCACACCGCGGAATATTACCGGCGCTAAAAGGGATGTGCTCAGAAGCAGGAACAGCCAGGAAGGAATCTCAAATGCGTTTGACTACGTGAGAAGAGGCATTAATTTGAGAAGGTTAGACACGGTGATTCCAACTACACGAAGGTCTGCAAAAGGCAAAACCATGGAGACAGTAAAAAAGCTCAGTGGCTGCCGTGGGCTGGGGGAGGGAGGGATGGGCAGGGCCCACAGAGGACTTTTAGGGCAGCGAAGTGATTCTGTAGGACACTACAGTGTCATCACGTATCTGCTCGAACCCACAGACCGTAGACACCAGGAGTGAGCCTCGTGTCAACTGAATTCTGCTGAATGACAGGCCGTGGCGCAGCCTCCCAGGTCCTGACGAGGTTCCCCCTCAGCCGGCTGTTCACCAGGGAAACGGGAGGCGGGGGTGACGCACGTGGGAACCCTCCCTACTTTCCCGCGTTTTTCCCTAAACCTACAACTGCCCCAAACCAGTCTATTAATTATAAAACAAAACATTGCGAGAAAGGCCCGCGGTGCGAGGCTTCGTAAGGGCTCCAGCAGAAAGCCGGGCCTCTTTTCCGAGGGAGGATTCTGGGGAAGGACGCGGCCTGCATCTGGGACTCTCCGGGGGTGGCCGCTGCTCCGGGGACGCCTCCGAAGGCTGCCGTCAGCTCTCAGGGGGCGGTGGGTCACCAGGCTGGGTGGGCACCCACTTTTAATAAACAAAACCGCACGCGCGGTATGGCCACGGAATGAGTTTCTAGTGTGGCTGAGGGATTCTAGAGGGCAGCTGCCCGGCCTGGCGCCTGCAGGCCCCGAAGACACCTGCCTCTGGAGACGGCTGCACGGCGGGGCCCAGGCAGAGCCATTCCCGCAGCTCTGCGCCTCTGCGGGGTCCCACGGGCCAGCAGCTGGCATCCGGGCTGCCCCGTAACAGCAAGGTAGCCGGGTGGCAGCCCGGTCCTGGAGGGAGGGACACAGAGTCAGGGCCCTGACCAGCCAAGGCGCTGCCCATGGACCCTGGGTCAGAGACCTGCCCAGCCCTGCATCCGGAACTTTCCCCCACATCCTCAGCTCGGGAGCTGGCCGAGCAGACCCCCGGTTCCCGCCTGCAGCGCGGACAGAGTGGAGCCGGCCGCCACCAGCCCACGTCGGGCCGCAGGGGCCCTTGGAGCTATTCCGCCTGTGCCCCCCTCTCCTGGTGAGGAAGCTGAGGCCGGGTGTGGGGTCCCCGGCAGGGAGAGGCAGGGGGTGGTCAGCCCATCCTCCGGGCGGGCCGGCCACCACCCTCCCAGTTTGTCCCCCGGCTGGCCTGAGGCTGCCCGTAGAGGGAAGCAATTCTGTGTGCAAAAGACGTGATCCTTTTGCTTCTAGACCTGAAACCCGGACAAGAGCGGCCCCGCAGCGGCGGGAGGCAGCCTCTCCCCCCGAGGCGCCGAGGCCGTGGGAGTGCTCCGAAATTCCTTCTGCCCCGTGCCCTCGGCCTGAGAACCCTCCGGGCGGTGCCCAAGCCCATCCCACGTACCTCCGAGAGCTTCGGGCGGGGAGGAGATGCCCTGGAGCAGGGACAGGCTGTGGAGGGCTCACCACTCAGCGCTCAGCAGTGTGGGAAGAGAGACAGAGAGACACCCAGAGACAGGGAGACACACAGAGAGGGAGACCGAGGGAGCTCTTAGCACTTCAGAGAGGAAACTGAACCCCAGCCCCCCCACCCCAGGCTCTGGGGCTCCCTGCAGTGCCTCCCATGTCCCCGCCTCCAGCCCCCGGGGGAGATAAACACGTGCCAGGTCTGTCCCCGACCTCAGATGGCTTTCGGTCTGGCTGAGGTCACGTAAAGACCAACGCAGGTACACTGGCGCCCACCCGTGGCCACACCCAGGCCCCGGAGCAGGGGGGGGGGGGCAGCTGGGGCCGGGGCGCAGGACCCAGCAGTGTGCCCCAAAGAGGTGCGAGCAGGTGTTCACACCAAAACTGGCCTCCACTGGTTTACAGCAGCGATAGTCACAACGGTCAAAAGGGGGAGACAGCCCGACTGCCCCTCGGCGGAGGGCGGATGAACGGTGTGGTCCGTCCATACAGGAGTGGCACTCAGCCGTCAGAAGGGACGGGGCTCTGACACAGGCTACGGACGTGTGGGTGAGCCCTGAGAGCACCGTGCTCCGCAGAGAAGCCAGACCCGGAGCCCGCATACCGCGTGAACCCACGAATGCGACATGTCGGGGACAGGCAGGCCCACGGGGGCGGAAGGCAGGTGGCTGGCTGCCAGGGCTGGGCAGGGGCGGGTGTGACGCCAACGGCCGGTTTCATTGGGGAAGGCGATGGACTGTTCTGGAACTAGACGGAGGTGGTGCGTCTTTCACCTTTAAATGGTTTGTTTTCTGTTGGGTGACTTTCACCTGAATGGGAAAAAAAAAACAGCAAAAACCAGAGTCAGGACACATAAGGAAAGGAAATATAAAGCCATGAACATTCTTTCACAGGCTCTTTTCTGCAGTTTCGGGGTGTGTGGGGGGGCGGATCCTGAGAATGGGGACAGTGGCGGGTGAGCCCCTGTGAGCGGGACTTGTTTGCAGGGAACCCACCGAGCCCACGACGCCCGTCTCAGCGATAGGCCCCCAGGTCCCTTCAGCCCCATTCCCGGCTCTTTCTCTCGCGAATGACTCCTGGTGACGGAGGCGGACTCAGGGCTGTGAGTGCCCCCCTCCTCTCCTTTGTGGGTCTTCCTGGCCCCCCGAAAAAGCCCAGGGCCACTTCCTGCTCAGGCCTATCAACAGAGTTAACCGCGAGCCTTCAGAGACGCTCGTGGTGCCCGCTGCCCCGGCTGGCACCCAGGGTCTCCAACACCGGAGGCCAGACCGCGTCTGCTTCTGTCCCTTCCTCATATAAACGGGCACAGTTCCTGTCCCCCCCTCGCTCCCCGAGGAGTAGATGCTTCTTCCCAGCGAACCAAGCGGATCTGAGGGGACAGGAGAGGAGAGAGGCCCGGAGCTGGCACTTCTGGGATGTGGGGTGACGGGCGAGGCACAGGTGACATTATTTTTTCTGGTTCGTGTCCCGATTTAGAAAACCTTTCCTCTTATCACATAATATGTAGATCAAAGGGTCCGCAAACTTGGATGACATGACAGACAGACAGACAGCCGTCATGGTGGAAGAGGCGGTGGGGAGGGGGAGGCGGAAAGGAAAGTAGAGGAAAGCGGAGGAAAGAGCTGTGTGCCATCTGAGCGGCCCCCGCTCCGTACGGTTTGAGAGCAGGTTATTATTATTGTTTTCTTGTTAATCTTCACCACACGGTATTTTTTCCATTGCTTTTTAGAGAGGGGGCGGGGGAGAGAAACATTGAGGTGAGAGACACATAGACTGGTCGCCTCCCGCACGCGCCCGACCCGGGGGGCGTGCCCTTCACCAGGAATCGAACCCTCGACCCTTCGGTACGCAGGCCGACGTTCTAACCACTGAGCCACGTGGGCCAGGGCAAGAACAGGTTATTATTTCTAAGACATCGCCAGCGAGGAAAACCCACTAGAGAAAAACCAGAAAGCACTAGGTGGTCAAACCCACGTTTGGGTATCTCCCTCTGTCCACGAACAAAGCATGAAGGTGCTGACACAGCGTCGCAATCCAGGTGTCACACGCTCACCTGGACCGGGAGAAGCAGGACAGGAGGGGCTGTGGCCAGTAGGACAGCACACGGCCCCTCCTGAGGGGCAGCCCCAGTTCCCTCTGCCACTGTTTCCCACGTGGGAATTTGGTCCAGTGTTTGTCAATCCTGACATTTCTAAGGGGAGCAAGAAATCTGGATGTTTATGTGAAATCTCCGGACTTTTAACGTTGGCCAACAATTAGAATTAATAACAGTACGTAGGCCAACGGAAACACGGCTGGGGTGGGACCCGCAGTTCGGGCAGCCTTGCAGCCTGGATCTTGTCTTGTATCGGAATCGTAATTACAGTCTAGGTGCAGTTTCCCCGCTGAACATGTCGTGAATATTTTCCCTGTTTATGTAATCCTTTAAAAGCTATTGGCAGCAGTTACATAATGTTCTGGACGTGTCTTGATTTGCTTTGCCTTTCTGTCCTGTTAGAAATCATGGTTTCGGGGTGGAGTCTTAGGCCCATTCCCGCCTTGGTTGGCTATTTCATTTCCTTCAGGTGGGCAGTGCCAGGGAGGAGCCACAGAGAACGGTCAGATGTATCTTACCTGCCCCCCTCCAGGGAGTCCCAGAGACCTTAGGGCTGCAGGGCAGGAAGGGGCGCTGGGGATCGCTGATTTCCATCCTTTGGTTTTTGTAGGTGAAGAAATTCAGGCCTCTTCCTAGGTCCCAGGGCGAGTGTATAATAATCCTTTTATGGTAAAAACATCCAAACTTCACTGAAGTACATTAAAGAGGAGTTAAAGCAACATTTTGTTTGTTTGTTTGTTTGTATTGGAACGGCACTGAATCTAGATACACTTTTGGGGAGAACTAACCCCTTTATGATAGTGAGTCTTTATCCAAACACACACTGTATAGAGATATATTTTTGTTAGATTTACTTCTAGGTAACTTTTGTTACTTTGTTTCTGTTGCTATTGCAAATGGCATCTTTTAAAAACTTGTGTTTTCTAACTAACTGTTGCTGCTTTATAGAAATGCATTTGAGTTTTGTATATTGGTTTTGTATCCACTCATCTAATTTAACTCTCTTATTAATACTTTTTTCATAGGCTATTTTTGGGTTTTCTATGTAGACAATATTTTCATCTGCAACTAATAAAAAATTTTTCTCTACCTTTCTCCTTTTACATATATATTTTTCATGTCTTATTGCATAGGGTTAGAACCTTGGATTTGATGTTATGTAGAAGTGTTCAATATTCGATTTTAAAAGGAATTCTATCAGCATCTCTCCATTAAGTATGGTTAATATTGTAGGCATTTTTGATAGATGTTCTTTATCAGATTAAAGAAATTCCCTTTTATTCCTATTTTGCTAAGATCTTAAAACCATGATTGGATACTGAATATTATTGAAAAATTTTTTGCATTTATTAAAGCAATCATTTTGTTTTTCTCCTTTAATCTGTTGATTACTAAATATTTAGGGCTCTAAATTTCTTTTTAAGTATTGCATATACTGTTAACGCATTCTTTCATATTTTTAATATCCTTTCTCTGGGTGACATTCTCAACAGTTTCTTCACTAAGTCTTTTTTCAGCTGTGCCTACTATGTTGTTTAACATTCCATCCATTTCTATTTTTTATTTTTAAAATTATCATACAGTAAAATCACTTTTATTGGAGCGGAGGTACAGATCAATGAATTTTAACACATGCGTAGATTCTCGTAACCACCACAGTCAGGACACAGGATGGTTTTGTCATCCTCACTGATGCCCTCATGTTATTCCATTATTAGTCATGCTCCCGCATCCCCAATTTGTTCTCCTTTGTTGTAATTTATGGGATAAATGAAACCATATCATATGTAATTTTTTTTAATTTTATTCACCATGATATCTCGGAGTCACTTAAACTGTTGCAAGTTGTTTTTATTGCCAACTAGTGTTTCATGGGATGCACACAGCTGTTCATCTGTTGACATACCGAAGGACATTTTAGTTGTTTCGGTTTCAGCAGCCATGAGTATAGCTGCCACAAATGTTTGCTCATGGACATAAGTTTTCATTTCTGCAGGGTGGCTATCCAAGAGTGGAATTGCTGGGTCCTGTAGTGAGTGCATGTTTGGCTTTTTAAGAAACTGCCAAACTGCCGTTCAGAGTGGCTGCCTCATTTTGCATCCCCACCAACAGTATCTGAAAGTCTCACCTGCTCCACATCCTTGCCGGCACTTAGTATTGTACATTTAAAAAATTTTAACTGTCCCAGTAGGTGTGTGGTCACATCTCATCATGGTTTTAGTTTGTATTTTCTTAACTGCGAATGACTTGTATGCGATACTTGCGATACTTGCTCTCTGTTTTCCCTCTTTGGTGAAGGGACTGGTCCGGTCCCTTGCACATACTTTAATTTGGTTGTTTGTTTTCCTCCTATTGAGTTTTGAAAGTTCTTTACATATTCTGAATATACGTCCTTTGTCAGATGTTTGATTTGCAAATATATTTCCTCAGCCTGTAGCTTTTCTTTTCATTCTTTTAACAGTGTCCTTCTCAGAACGAATGCTTTCACTTTTAATGAAGTCCAATTTACCCGTTTTTATGGTTCTAAGAACTCTTTGCCTAATTTCAAGTCACAGAGCGGGTCTTGCATATCTTTTTGTGAAAGTGTTATAGTTTTAAAGATTAGATTTAGATCCATACCCATCAAGCAGTCTCTCCCCATCCTATCCCACCCCCACCACAGGGTGAACTTCTAGGAAACAAGAGGCAGGAGCCGCAGGGAGCCACTTAGAGCCATGGGTCCTGCTCAGACACCTGATGGATTTCTGCACAGCGTCCTTTCCTGGGCGCTTGACCTTGCTCCCTGCTCCCTTTCTCTCATTCCCACCATCCAAGGCCTGCACCTCCCTCAGAAGGGCTCTTCTTTTTAGAGCAGGCTTCTCAAACTGTACTGCGAGAGGAAATCCTCGGGGCCATGCGATTATGGAGGCGGAGGGTAGAGTGATGCTGCCACGAGCCAAGGAACACTGAGGATCACCAGAAGCTGGAAGAGGCAAAGAAGGATCCTCCACCTCAGAGCCTCCGGAGACAGCATGGGCCTGCCAGCACCTTGACTTTGGACTATTGGCCTCCTGAACCATGAGAAAATACATTTCTGTTTTTTTAAGTCACCCAGTTTGTGGTATTTTGTTACAGAGGCCATGGAAAACTAATACACTTCTCCATAGATATTGGTTGGTTGGATGGATGGGAGGATGTGTGTGGGGATGAGTGAGTAGATGGATGGATGATGGATGGATATGGATGATGGATGGATGTATGGATGGATGATGGATGGATGGATATGGATGATGAATGGATGGATGGATGGATGGATGGATGGATGGATGGATGGATGGATGGATGGATGATGAATGGATGATGGATGGATGATGGATGATGGATGGATGGATGGATGGATGGATGGATGGATGGATGGATGATGAATGGATGATGGATGGATGATGGATGATGGATGGATGGATGGATGGATGGATGGATGGATGGATTATGGATGGATGATGGATGGATGGATGGATGGATGGATGGATGGATGATGAATCGATGATGGAGGGATGTGTGGATATGTGGATGGGTGGTGGATGGATGAATGTGTGGGTGGGTGGATGGAATGGTAGATGGGTAAGTGAGTGAATGGATGGTACTTACAGTGGTTTGTAAGTATCTCCTCGGTTGGTGCCCGACTGTGAGTTGCTCAAGCACACAGGCTGTGACTTTCCTCTACGTGTTTGGCAGTCGGCAGGCGGTACCATGTCTGCTGAGAAGATGCCTGTGGGAATGTGGGTGCAGTGTTGGTAACCAAGGGCTCAGAAAGACCTGCCTTACAAACGTGGCAGAAATCACGCCGAGCCCAGAGGCATGGTGGTAAAGGAGCGTGGGAAACTGTTCCGACCATCCCCAGTCGCCAGCAGGAAGATCGGAGGCTCCAGGGAGGAGGTTCTGAGCAGAGACGCAGGCACAGCGCCCAGCCGAGGGCCAGCGGAGGGCAGAGTGCTGCCTTTGCCCCAGGAATGGGACCAGGGCCGCTCTTTCTCTCCGCTGCCGAGGCTGGCAGGGGATTTCCTGGAAACCACTGTGATAGTTGGGACGGTGCCCTCGAGGCCTTCTTGGAACCCTTCTGCTAGTGAGGAGCGGGCAGCACACAACGATAGCACTGTTGCTGGCAGTTCTGTTTTTCTTTTTCTTTCTTTCTTTTTATTGTTGCTGTTAATCAAAATCAAAAGTCTTCTTTCTAGTCTTGAAAGCAATGGACTCATCCAAAATATTTCTTTAAAATCTGTCGGGAATCAGCCCCTCTGGATACTGCTGAGGTTCTAGAACTGGAGAATCAAGAGATGTATTTAGCCGGCCGGCGTGGCTCAGCGGTTGAGCATCGACCTAGGATCCAGGAGATCGCGGTTCGATTCCCGGTCGGGGCACATGCCCGGGTTGCGATCCCCAGCAGGGGGCGTGCAGGAGGCAGCCGATCAATGACTCTCATCACTGATGTTTCTCTCTCTCTCCCTTCCTCTCTCTAAAATCAATAAAGACATTAAAAAAAATAGAAATCTACCAAGCGGAGGCCATCGTGGGGTGAACGTGCTTCCTCTGTGTCCAGACACCGGGAGGAGGAGACTGCGGGCCAGGGGGGCCAGATGGTCTGCGGGTTTCTGTGGCCTGACGTCCTTGAACGCGACCACTGGCCCTTCGGAAAAGAGGGGCCACGCCCAGGGCTGGTGTTAGTCAAACATCTTTTCACATGTTTCGGGTTCAGCAAAAACCCACATCTATCTGCCAAGTTATTTTTCGTTTAATTATCCACGCTGGGCGCATTCCCAGGAGAGTTTAACCCGCAGCACGTTAGATTCGTCATCGGCACACTTCAGGGGCCTTCGCCGGTGTCGCCGCCTTCGGACTCTCTCCAGAGGCGTCCTCGCCCCCCCAGCTCGCCCCTTGTAAACAGGAAGCTGAATGTTGCCAGCATGGGATGAACTAACAGCAGAAGGACTGAGCTCAGCGGGAAATTCAGGACCCTGGGATTTCAGGAGGGTGCTCGGGGTGTCCAAACATCCTCTCCCCCGCCGCTGCTGTGAGCAGCCGCCCCGCAGAGCAGCGCAGAAGGAAGAGTCCAGAAGGAGCCGGGCTGCGTGTGCACTCGACCCAGCAGCTGGGAACCTCGCGTGTAGGACCCTCTTAGGCAGACACCTCGCAGAGTGGCATCCTACAGGACCTGTCCCCCTGTGACTGGCTTATTCGCTCTGCATGATGTCCTCAGGGCATCCACATTGCAGTCAGAACATTTTTCAAAGAAACTCTACCAGGTTTCCCAGTGTAATTGTTACAAAGGGAATCGGGGGCCTGGAGCCCCCACTCCAGGGAGTCCCTGGGGCACCTTCACAGAACCCCAGCACCTCAGGAAGTTGCATGCAACACCCTCGGGTTAGGGACGGGGCGAGGGAGCAGCTGGAAGCTGGCGGGCCAGGCCAGGCGGCAGGGCCGGAGCCCAGAGCGGCGGCCGCCGGGCCTCCCGCGGGTAACCGGAGCGCTCTGATAAGCTCCCACAATGCCGGGCCAGTAGCTGATAACAGAGTGGCCTGTCCCTCGGGTCAGGTCACCGACAACCTGCATTTGGACGGGGGGCCAGGAACGGGTCCCGTGGGAATGTGCCCGGGTCCCTGGAAGGCTCATCAAAGGAGGGCTTTGTTCCGCTCCAGGGTGGGGGGCAGGCAGGCAGGGCTCCGCGTCTTACTCTCGCACCAGCCCGGTGGGGGCGCAACCTGCGCGCCCAGGGGTGGCCCAGAGACAGGTGATGAAGGGATCCCTCCCGTGGGTGCAGCCCAGGAGGCTCCGTAGGTCCACTGGACCCCTGCATCACCTTCGGCCACTAACACCTGACCCAGCCCTTGGCCGACAGCTGCCACCTCCCTGGCCATCTCGGAGCTGCGGGCAGAGGGTGCGGGGAAGGCAGCGAGCTGGCCCCAGCTCTTCCCGCGGTCCTGCTCCCAGTCCTGCGGTCCTGCGGGCGACACTGAATGGGGCTGGATAGGGTGGGGACCTAACCAGAGGGGGCTGCGGTCCCGCAGAGTCCAACACCAGCCGCAGTGGCCACCAGCAGTGTGGGTCACAGGGGATCAGGTTTCAGTGGGTTTTAAAAATTAATAGATTTTATTTTTTAGGTTTACAGGAAAACTGAGCAGAAAGTTCAGAGAATTCCATACGCCCCCTTGTCCCCCCGGCACAGTTTCCCCTGTTGTTAATGTCATGCACTGGTGTGGCGCAAGTGTCGACATCCGTGAACCGGTGCTGATGGGTCATGGAACCGGAGTCCGCAGTTGACATGAGGGTCCACTCTTGGTGTCGTGTGTTCTGTGGGTTTGGGCAAAACTATAATGACCCGTGTCCACCATCGTAGTATCAGACGGAGCGGTTTCCTTGCCCCGAAAGCCCTCTGTGCTCCGCCTGGTCTCCAGAGGCGCAGAGAGGGGCGAGTGCGGAGGCGGGAGGGCAGGCCTGGGCCTCTCCTGAGTGGGCCCCTTCTCCTTGGCTGGCCTGGAGCTGCCTTTGCCCTGGACCGTGCTGACCGTCTCACCTAGAAATCAGGGCAAGGGGCCTGCAGTCGGGCGTCGGTGCTGCGCAGCCAGCTGACCTTGTCCTCCGGGCTGCCCTCCCCGGGCCTTCAGCCCTCCTCAGTGTGGCCATGCCTGCGTCCTGACCAGAAGCCACCAGAAGAATAGCACCCCGTCCACCCAGGGGTGATGCCTGCCAAGTCCAAGAGTCCTCGTGAAGACTCATTGAGAGGGAGCAGAGCTCTGGGCCTGCACCTAGTAGGTGCTCAGGAAAGGTGGCTGGGAGTCCCCTCCCAGAGCTCAGCACGCTGGAAACCCAGGCCCCCGCCAGCCTAGGGAGAGAGGAGGGCCAGCGCCCGGGAGGAAACCCAGGCTTTATTTATCTGTTTATCTGTTTATCCAGCCACACATCTATTTATTTTCAACGCTAATATCGTCTCATTAGGGAGGCACCAAGAAGGAAAAAAAAGTGAAATTGATAGGGGTCCTTTTCAAGTGGGGAGCCGGCTGCCTGCGCCGGGGCGGGAGGCGGCTTTCTGATGTCCTGCCAGCGAGCGGGCGCCCTGGGCTTGCGGAGCATCGCCTCAGATCCCTCTCGGGACCGGCCAGCCCCGTCCACCACATCAGGGAGTCGGAACAACGTGACCACACTCTGCAATTGGAAACATGCAAAGTGTTTTGCAAAGTATCAGTTTAGCAGCTCCATCAGTTGGCAGGCCAGCTGGCCGAGTTTCTGCTCAGGAGTGCAGAGGCCCGGGTTCGAATCCTGAATTTTACAATCATAACCTAGGTGACCTTGGACATGTGACCTTCTCTACAGGCTGCATGGCAGGCCCAGAAGAAAAAGGGTTTCCAAGAGCAAATCTTGGGACACTGGGCAGAAAGGGCTCATTACATGTTACCAGACCCCGGTCTTCAGGTCTTGAATTCACAGCAAATCCATCGTGGGGTTCTCTGTCATTCAGGCTCCTAGGTGGCAGGGACAGCCAGCTAAGTCTGGTGGCAGGTGGGCTTTGGGTGCAGTTGAACCGGGCTCTGGCTCCACTCTTGAGCAGTTCTCTTGCTCTGCCTGTCTCTGTGTGTTGGGAATGTCATCAGGATGGGTTGCCTCATAGCAACAAAGTCGCTGCAAGAGTTCCAGGCTTTGCCTCTGTATCCCTCACTGGTCTGTCTTAGTGAATAGAAGTCCTGAGTCTTGCATCATCTGTATTTGTGAGGGTGAGTTCAGGGCCCAGGAGGGAGGAGAGAGTGTCCACCTCCATGCCCCCAACACTGTCTGGTAGAAGGGTTGGCAAAGGGACAGGCAGTCCCAGCTACGACGCTGAACTCGCACCAGGGATCACCGGGCATTTGTGTAACAGGAACACCAGGCCCAGCAAACAGAAGAACTAGCACCAGTGGAAATAACGTTAACAAACAGAAGAAGATTTCAAATACACACACGTTTAAATATTACGACCTTCAGGTGATGCAGGAGAACATCCAAAGAGCAGTCAGAGAGCTTGAGAGTTATCGTTTGATTCTCGAAAAGGGAAAAAAATAGCACCCAGCAGCTTGATGGACAATAGCTGGAGGAGACATTCGTTGCCGCCGGTCCAGACGGCAGACTTCTCCTAGACCCGGGAACGAACGCACGAAGGGATGAGCCAGCTTCTTTGGCTCAGTCGTGTTTAATCAGACTTTTTGAAGAGTTTTAAGCAGGTTGGTGGTGCGGTCGGGCGTGCCTTCCAGAAACATGGCCCGGTGCTGCCTGGAGTTGCCTGGTTTCCAGGGGACAGGGAGCCAAGCTGCCCACCGGTGTGGGGCGAGCTCTCACCGCCCTCAGGACCCTCAGGGCCCGCACATCCTTCACGGCTCGTAGTTTCCTGACACCCCTCTGCCTCCTCCGCACCCGCCAGAGTCCAGCTCCCTCCGCTGTGTCCCTGCATCGCTTGTCTCAGCCCCCCACTGTGACAGCAGCCCCCCCACTGTGACAGCAGCCCCCCACTGTGACAGCAGCCCCTCACTGTGACAGAAGCAAGCTCGCTGACCCTGGCCAGAGCCTTCGGGCAGGTGGCTGCCCCAGGCTGTCTGTCTGTCTTGGGGTGGGGACACCCAGAAGCCAATGTGCCTCTCATGTCCCCCAAAGAAACAGCTGGTCGGTTTGACTAGATTTACGCAGGCAGATCTATACATCCAAGGCCGGGGTGATCCGAGAGCTACGGTAACTGGTTTTCAGATAAACTGGATCCCAGAGGGCACGGGCCGAGCCGTGGTCGGCTTGGGGCATCTGGGCAGCCCTGGCGCGTGGGGTGCTCAGGAGGGGCCTGGAGTCACCGGGCGGCTGTCTCGATGCTGCGAGCGTCCCCGTCCTTCTAGCGTGCGCGTGAGGCAGGACTGAGTGTACCTGACGTTCGTCTGACTTCCCTTTTGTTTGTTTTTTGTTTGTTGGGCATCACTGCTGTTCATCCAAGTCCATACCCTGTCCAGCCTCTGTATCTTCTAGCCCCTGTGTCTCTTCCAGGGCCCGCGGGTGCAGGACCCATCACCCTTACGCGTCACGTCCCCTCGGGCTCCTCTGGGCTCTGGGATCATCCCAGACCTGCCCTGTTCTTGATGACTTGACGGCCTGGGGGGAGCGGTCAGCTACTTTGTAGGATGCCCCTCACTGGGGCTCATCTGGGTTTGTCTCTCGGTTGCCGGGGTTGCAGGTTTGGGGGGAGGAGCACAGAGGTGCCGTATTCTCATACTAGCTCGGCACGGCCTTCCACTGGGACCTTGACCTTGACCACCTGGCAAAAAGAAGCACAACTTACAGGGGTGAAGTGACCACAGGCCATCGCCCGGAGCCGAGCTGGCATGGCCATCCCGGGGTGTCCTGGTCCCGGGTCGCCCATCTCTCCCTCCGTGTCTGCGTGCACAGCCGCTGGGGCTCGGGTCTCACACCCCGATGAGGGGGCATCAGCTGTACCCAAACGGTCCAGGCGACCTACCTGTGGACAGCCAGCCCCGGCCCCCCGGTGTTCCTGGGGAGCTGTGCGCCCTGCACCCCACCCGCTGCAGGAGGCTGGGCCTCAAAGGCTAGCTGGGCGCTGGCGTGAGGTCAGAGGCTGGCTGGGCGCTGCTGTGAGGTCAGCACTATTTCTGGGCGCTGCTATGAGGTCAGCGCTATTTCTGGGCGCTGCCCGGCATTTGCACACAAAGGCCCCCCTGGGCTGTGCCTGCAGCCGGCGTCCTGCACATTCCTGCAGCCGGCAGGCCACCCGGACAATAGGGCGTCTTCTCGTCTCCAGCGGCCTCTGTGAGCAGAGCGGCGCTGACAGCCAGGGCCACTGTCACTCGCAGGGAATTCCAGAAACGGAGCCGCTTTCACCGCCAGGCCTCCCAGGCTGGGCGCGGGTGGAGAGGGGGGCCCGCCCGGAGGCCGTGGTCGGGGGCCGCCCGTGTAGCCGACCCTTGGTCGGCATTTCAATGGAACCAGAGGGGGGAGAGTGGGGGCCAGAGAGAGAGAAGAGAGGAAATAAAACCAAAGAACTCTGTGAATAAGCTGGGGCCCCTCCGACTGGACGGTCCCATGGAGAGGACGCCGTGATCTTGGGGTCACATGAATCTCGCTGGCCAGGCTCATGCAGGCACCGACCACCCTTCGAGGCCTTCGAGTGACTCCCTGAGTCCCAGACTGTGGAGCTCACCCTGGGCACCCCCTCTGCCTGGAGGAAGGAGGTTGGGACAGAGGAAGTGACTCATGGAAGTCATGAAGCTTCGAGGAGCAGAGTGGGGACATGGGGACAGGCAGGACCCGCGCTCCTGCCTCCCAGCCCAGTGCTTGGGCCTCGGCTGCCTCCAGAGAGCCTGCATCCTGACTCGGAATCGGGTGGGGGCTGCTCCGCAGGGCGACCCTTCTTCCATATCAATGCTTCACGGACAACCCCAGAGGCCACTGTGGCCGGCAGAGTGACCACTCCTGGGCTTCCATGTCCACTAGCCCAGGGTGTCTCCACTGTGGCCCCACTGATGTTTGGGGCTAGGTAGTTTTTTGTGGGGGGCTGTCCTGCGCCTTGTGGGATGTCTAGCCTGACCCCACTGCATGCCGGCAGCACTGTCCCCTGTCCCCCCACTCTCACCTAGCTGTGACACCCGGAACGTCTCCAGGTGTCTCTGTCCATTTAGGCCACTACACAACGTGCCACAGATGGAGTGGCTTATAGACAACAGACGTTCACCCCCACAGCTCTGGAGGCTGGAGGTCCAAGATCGGGGTCCTGGCGAAGACCCTCTTCTGGGTTGCAGACCTCCCGTTTCTCGCCGTGTCCCCATGGTGGAAGGGGACAGGGAGCTCTCTGGGGCCTCTTTCATCAGGGCCCTAATCCCACCCCAAAGGCCCCATCTCCTGGTACTGTTGCCTTGGGCATTAGGTTTTCAACATATGAAATTTGGGGGGAATATGAAACTCACAGCATAGCAGCAGGCATTGCCCAGTATCCCTGGGGGGCACCCCTCACGGGGAACCTCCGGACTATCCTGTCTGAGCCTTGCAGTGGTTTTAAAACGTGGCGGTAAATTCTCCGACGCTGTGCATGTGAAGAGGTGGGGTCCATGCCCTCTCTTCTTGCACGTGGGCGAGCTGGTGACTGTCGACCCTTCAGGCGGGTGGAAATGGCTCCCGAGCTGCTCTGTGCTGCTGGAGGTGGGCACCCTGGGGAACCCGCTTCTCGCCTCGTGGCCCCGTGGACGGCCACCCCCACACCTCTAATCTCGCTCAGCTCCCAGCAGGGCCGAGACCCAGGCAGTCTCATCGCCACTTTGCTCCGAGCGGCCCAGCTCGCCCAGGGTCACCCGTCCTTCTGTCAGGGCGGCTGCTCTGTCTCCCCAGGCTGCCCCTGTGACTCTGCAGGCTGGGGGCATTTCAAAGGGCCATTTCCACCGCAATGCCAGCTCTCCCCAGCCCCGTAGCCTCGGAAAGCCCCCGGGTTCGCCCTGAAAGACCAGGGTGAGGTCAAGGTCTCTGTGGATGGGGCCCGTGGGGCCCTGGCCTGAGCTCTGCAGGAAGGCCCGCTCCCCAGCCCGGCCCCCAGCCTCTGCTGGGGGGGGGGTCCGGCCTGGCCTGGGCAGATCAGAGTGTCAGTGATGCGGCCGGATGGCGTCCCCTCGCAAAGAACAATTGGGCGATGACAATCGGAGGAAGGTGAAGGATCTTGTCCCAGTGCTTCCTGTTTTCGTGGGCGGGTGACTCCAATGGGCACCGATCATCCTGCTTGGAGACGGTCCCGCCGCAGGAGAGGTGGTAGCCAGGCCCCAGTGGCTTCGGCTCCAAGCCCCCTGTGCGGCCCTCTGCTTCCCCCCGAGCCGGCCCAGGGGCCAGTGGGCAAAGTTGATGGTCCAGTGGCGTGGCCGAGGGGCCCTCTCTGTTAATGCTGCAGACCTGCCCTCCCCCCCAGGCTGATCCTCCGTGGCCCTGGGAGGAGGGGCGTGGGGCTGGGGTGACAGTCTCAGTCCCTGGCCCGGGGCTGCCGGCTAGTCCAGGACCACCTCTCATCTCACTGCCCTTAACTAAACCACACTCGCAAAGCCCCTTTTGCCACTTAAGGTCACGTAGTCACAGGTTCCAAGATCAGGACATGACTCTGGGGGGCATGGTTCTACCAGCCACCATCCCCTTTCTCTCACACTCACATCCCATCAGTCAGAAAATCCTGCCCCCCGCCCCCCAGTGGATCCAGGCGCAGAGCCCCTGCCCGCCTTCCCGCCTCCTCCTCCGGGAAGCACTGGCTGCCTGGGCCAGGGGCGGTCTCCCCGCCTCCACCTGTGCCCCGTCCCCACTTACTCTCAGCCCAGCAGCCAGGCCGATGCTGTGAAGACACAGGGCCAAAACCCCCGCTGGCTCCGGTCTCACTCAGAGTAAAGTCAAAAGAAGTCAAAAAAAGTCAAAATGCCCTCAGCAGCCGCTGGGGCCAGCATGGCCCGCCTTGTGCCTGGTCCCCTCTGTGCCAGCCCCGGGGGCCTCCTTGCTGGACTCTAACAGCCCAGCCCCTCCTGCTCAGGCCTTTGCAGACTCTGGTCTCCACCTGGGCATCATTTCCCAGCGGCCTGAGTCCCTGCGCCCGATGCCGGGTCCCTCCTGCTCTGCTTCATTGTCCCCATCACTGCCCTTTGCTAACAGGCTCCATTGTCCACTTGTTTCTTACATTCTCGCCTGTGTCCCCACACTACAGGGACACGGGGTGGACACTGTCTGCTTTGTCTACTGACAGGGTCCTGGACGGGAGGGTCGGGCCACAGTGGACCCCCCACCCCGTAAAGACTTGAGAGCGGGCACGTGAACGGACAAGTAGAAGCCAGCAGGGGCCGCAGGGGGGAAGGGAGGGGCACCCAGCTGCGTGCCTCTGGCCCCTGGCTGGCTCGAGGTGGAGCAGGGAGACCCCCCCAACAGGCTCCCCAGGAGGCCAGAATCCCCTCCACCCGCTCCCCGGAAACACGGTATCCCCTGGGCTAGTTCCACTGTTAAGGAGCCTTAGGAGCAAACCACTCATTCGTTCACTCTCTCACCCTGCAGCGTTTACCAGTGGACGGTCCAGGGTGTTCCGATGCTGGGATGGGTACGATGCTGTAGAGTCCAAGTTGGGAGGTGGCCTTGCAGGTGCACAGCAGGGAATGATCCTGGCTTCACTGTCAGTTCATTCCCCCCTGCCTGCATCCCGCACGTCTCCACCCCCACCCCACCCCTCGCGCCTCCTGGGCCCCCAGCTCTGCCGCCACTCTCACTGGGATGGGGCACACCTCTCACTCTCCTCACTTGTCTCTTCCGCCAAACCCGGGGTCCTGGAGGTTAAGTCCTGGGGTTCTCCATGTCTTCATGCCTCAAGATGCTGGCACAGCAGGTGCTCAGCTGACTGACCAATTAATGGGTTCCAGGGGAGGCTCAGCCTGGGCACAGCACAGGGGGTGAGGGGAGGTGGGGTCGAGGGGCCCCTGCTCCGAGCCTGCCTGGTGTGGGTTGGCACAGTTGGGTTTGGATGTAGGTGGCACCCCCAGGCCTCGAAGGTGGCATTTGGACTCTGTTCTGTCCCAGGGTGCCACCCAGCCTTGGGAAGCAGCTGTTGAGCTGGCCTCGAGGCCCCCACCTCACCTGCATACAGGGTTTCTCTACTGTCATCCACTTCAGCTTCTTTATTGCCCCAGCCGAGTTTTCACCTGGGAGGAAACATGGTATCATTGGCCAACAGTATTCCCAGCTACTGCAGGTGCTGGGGAGCCACGGAAAGCGTCAGAGCAGAGGAGGAACTGGATGAGAGGCCATCCCTATGAATCTTGGTGTGCCCTTGGTTTTCTAGGTTCTGTGTCTTCACTGAGGGCCAAGATGTCCCAAGCCTTGGAGCCCTGCTCTCCAGAGGTTTCAGTTCTGGGACAAAGGCCAGTTGGCAGGGCCACCGGTGGAACCTGTGTGACTAAGGCTGGGGATTTGGGATGGAGCCCGAGGTGTGCCGGGGTGCAGGGTGGAAGCCTGGATCTCCAGGAACCAGTCCCCAGGGAAGTGGAAGAGGGGGGAGGGGGTGGGGTTCGGGTTCTGTAGACGAAACTTTGGGACTATTCTTGCCCCCTTGGGGCAGGAATATCTGACACCCCCTGGGGGCTGGGACTGGCCATGTGCAGGGCCTGGCTGGGTGACCTGGGAAGGGCCACTGGGGACTCCCCAAGGGCAGCCGCCCTCTGCCCTGATCACGGCCCCTCTGGGGAGCAGCCCCTGAAACCCTTGGTGTTGGATTTTGCCACTTTGATTTTGGGAGCTGGACTCTCCCCACTCTGGCCAGACGGAGGCCCCGGGAGTGGACAGAGTCCGAAGCACTGCCCACCCCCACGCCTGCGCTTTCCCACTGCCCGGGGCTATTATTAACAGGCCTAGAGCCTCGGGCTCCAGGGCTAAAAATACCCCACAGCCTGGCCTGTGGGAAAGCTGCCCCGGGCTATTTCGGTGGTTCCTGCTGCCTCGGGGGCCCTACGTGCTGCCCCGGCTGGGACCGCTGCGGCCCTGCGCTGCCCGGGCCCCGCTGGGCCCACGTCGGGGCCTCCTGTCCTTTTCGGAGGCCGTGGTGCCCGACGGCAGGGGCCGGCCGTCTCCAGGGAGGTCTGGGAGTCATGAAGCTCCGACTTCACAGCCGGGAACCCGCTCCCAAGGTCACAGTGCCGTCTGCAGGGGGCCCTGGGCAGCCCCTCTCTGGGTGGCCTGGTCCTGCTCGCCCCACCACAGGGGCATTTGGAGGCTCTACGCGGGCCTCTTGCTTCTTACACCGTGCCTCACCGAGCCGCACTGTGACGTCCACAGGAGCCTTTTTTCCTTTATTCCACGTGCTCTCCCCACAGGCCTTGGGGCGGGAGAACCAGCCTGCTAGCAGCCCATTGTGGGGATGTGAAGACCGAGCCTGTGAGGGACAGGCTCAGGGGCAGAAGCTGGGGGGGAGCAGCAGCCAGCGCTCCGGGCCTTAGCCCTGAGCCGCGCTCCTCCGCCTGCTCCTAGCGCCCCCCTGCCTCCCCCCCACCGGTGACTGAGGGCACTGTGCTCTCAGACAGCAGGTCATCGCTCCCGGGGTCCCAGGGCCGCATCCCCCGAGCCGGCCCCCCGCGGCTGCCACCGCGGCTTCGAACCCGTTAGCGGCGCGTTCCCAGGGACGGAGCCCTGATGGGTGAGCAGGAGGATCGCCCCGACAGGCGGCACAGCGAGCCATTGTGCGGGGCCCCCATGGGCCGGGTTCATTAGCCGCCTCTGCCCGGGTGGCCCGTGGGCCCCACTGCGCCGGGGACAACTCTGAGGTCTGCAGGCCCCTCTGCGGGGCTGGACAAAGGCTGCTTCTCTGTGCCCTCCTGCTGCCCCGGGGGTGGCCGGGGGTGTGATGCCCACCGAGGAGGAGCAGCCAGGCGGCTTCCCAGCATGCCCTGCGGCAGCCCAAAGGGCTCAGGAGTCGAGATGTTTCCGGTGCCCTATGGCCGAGGGCCTTGGGGTGTGTTACCTCTCTGAGGCTCACTATATGCCCCCTCCTGGCCTCGACCACGGGCCTGGGCCAGTCCAGGTACGTAAGGCGGGTGCGGGGGATATTGCGAGCGGCTGTGCTCAGGGCCTGGGTGCATTGTGATGCTCACGGGTGTCAAGAAAACCAAATGAACTTCCTAAGAAGTGGCACTAGGTGCCCACCAGGCCCTCGGGCGGGCCCAGGCGAGGCCAGGGCGGAGGGAGGCGGAGGCTGGCTCTGTGATCCCACATCAACAAGGCAGGGAGCAGGGAACCTGCTGCCTTGGGACCGGGAGGGGTGGAGCGTGGCCCGGCAAATGCTTTCTGTGTCTGTGCCTCAGTTTCCCCCTCTGCAGAGTGTTGTTCTCTAAGGTGCTTCTGTCTTAGGTGAGGAAGATGAGGCCGCAGATGCACAGCTGGTTACTAGGGTCTCTCTTCGGCAGAGGGGGACAGCGAAGGGGCCCAGATTACTGTCCCTGGCTCCTCCTGACCCACGTGGGCCCCCTTAGGGGACAGAGGGAGGCTCAGTGCTGTGAGCCCGGGGCAGCAAGACCCCGAGGGGACACCACCGCCAGGGCTGGCATACACAGATGGCACACAGCTCCTTCTGGAGGGTGGGGCTGAAAATATCTGCGCCGGAGGCCCGCACCCAACACCCCATCAGCCCTCCACCCAGCCCCGCCCCACGTGGGCTTCAAAATATCAAGTCCCATTTCACAGATGAGAGGTGCAGAGCGGGTGCAAGGGGTGGGTGCCCTGTGCTCCTGAGTGGTTTCGAGGCCCCCCCGAGGCCTGAGCCTCTCGCCAGCCCCCTTCCTTTCACTGTCCCATCCCCACTGCTCCCAGGGCTCCCCCCGCCCCCCTCCAGTCCTCTGCTCGCCTCCTCCCTCCCCCTTCTCTTCTCTGCCCAGCTCCAAGCGCCGCACCCAACCCTCAGGGACACCACGCTCAGCCTCCAGCATTCCTGCCCTGTTTTCATTTAGGGGACGTCCCCCAAAATACCCAGCCTGCCGGAGGCGGCGGCAGCCTCAGGCCCCTGGGAACGCACTTGAAAGCCTTGGCTGGCTGGGTCCTGCCGCCGCCAAACCCGAGGCTGGCGAGGATGTTCCCGGATGAAAGCCGCGGGGACCCGGGGTGGTGGGGCAGGGCCCGACCCACCAGCCGCTGTGGGGGTTAGGCTGAGGCAGGGGAGGCAGCTGCCAGGAGGGAGACCTCAGGAATGTGGCGGACAGTGCTGACACTCACATTTTCCCTGCCTGGCTCCCAGCTCATCGTGGGGACAGAGGGCAGGGCCGGGAGCCTGGGCCTGGGGACACAGCCTGGCAGAGATCCTGGGCTGGCTGGCATTACGAGCCCTGCCACGGAGCCCCCCCCCCCCCCATCATGAGAGAATCGTGGGGCTCCTCAGATGGCTGGAGTGGCCCACATCTTTGGTCCCTATGGGCTCATCCTCAGGAAGCCTCCCCAGGAGGTCCCAGGAAGGACAGGCTGTCCCCAGGGACCCCAGGGCCCGAGTGCCCACGCGGGCTTCACCCGTTCATGGGTCCCAGAGCCTCTCAAGGCTGAGGTGCAGCTTTCTAGTGTCATTACCTGGGTCAAGTAATGACACTAGACTGGATCTTACTTGACCTCCAAGCTAACAGGTGGGACAATGCCCGGTCCACAGATGAGGAAACAGCGGGTCAGAGTGGCAAAAGGCCTCTCCCAAGGGCCCACAGAACAGGAACCCAGGACAGATTGGACCTGTAAGAGCCCCCCACCGGCTTCAAGTTAGCGAGACCAGAGTGCAGGTGGCACCAGGAGACAAAGGCTGACAAAACTGGGCCCGGCTGCAGACGGACGTTGCGGTGCGGGCTGAAATTGAACAGAGCTTGGAGGAGCAGGTGTGGCCGAGGCAGGGCCAGCTGAGGCTGAACTCTCCATGCCCACACCCCCAGCACCCAGCAGCTAGCCCAGCATCTGGCTCTGAGATGGCCTGAGTGGTGAGGGCACATGTCCTGCTTTGAGTAGGATATCTTCCCCAAAGTGCCACCACCCAAGTCACCAGGGCTGCTGGTCACATCCTCGGTGTTGGGCAGAGGTGACCAGTGGTCCTCGTGGGATCTAGACCCATGCAGTGAGAGCCTGGACCTTGGCCTGGGAGCCCCAGGGCTGCAGCACTCTGGGTAGAGCTCTCTCTCTCTCCAGGCCTCAGTTTCCCCATCTGCAATGTGGGAGGAATACCACTGTCCTGCCTGCCTGTGTGGCCGAGAAAGGGCCCCCCGCTAAGATGTCCTGCCGCCTCACCACCCTGACTAGGCGTGCCTGGGAGGCCTCAGTGGGAGATGCCACCTGCCTGGTGAGCTCCGCGCTGCACTAAGTATGCAGCAGAGGACGTGCCGTGCGGGCTGGTCCAGGAGAGCCTGGCTGGCTTCAGGAGGCAGAGTGGCAGCCGGCGGCCCAGAGGGGGACCTGTGGGTGCCTGTGTTCGCTCATAGACACGGTACTTGCCTCCTGACCTCAAATATTGGCTCTGGTAGGCGGAGGGGTCAGTGTGCGAGCCGCACAGCGGGCGCCGGCCAGTCTGCCGCTCAGTCACCCAGTGGAGGTGCTGCAGGGCCAGCCCCGCCCCCTTGCTCCCCGTGAAAACGGGGGACACCTCTGCATCAGGCCAGAGTCTGCAGCAAATGCCTGCCCACCTCCCTGTCCCTGCAGCCCACAGCCCCTTCCAAGGAAGGGTCCCACCTCATCAGCAGGGACCTGGGGTGCGGGGCGGAGCGTCCCCTGGCTCCTCTGGTGTCTCTGGGATAAATATTTGTCGAATGTTGTTTAAGTCCAGTGGGGTCAGCGGCATCACCAGCCCCAACTCCGAGAACTCCCACACCCCCAGCTCATTTATTCTCTGGTCTCGCTAACCTTGAAGCCGGTGGGGGGCTCTTACAGGTCCAATCTGTCCTGGGTTCCTGTTCTGTGGGCCCCTGGGAGAGGCCTTTTGCCACTCTGACCCGCTGTTTCCTCATCTGTGGACCGGGCATTGTCCCACCTATTAGCTTGGAGGTCAAGGAAGATCCAGTCTGGTGGGAACAGCGCTGGGCTCCGGGGGCCTGCCCATGAATGCTCCTCTGCTGTCCCCGCTCTCAGTGTCCCACACTTGGCCCAGGACAAGATGGGAGTCAGGGACTTGGACACAGGCCCCTTTCTCCAGTCACTCGGGTCAGCCTTGGCAGAGGAGATGGGGCACCAGCCCCTGGAAACCACACGCAGTAGAAGGTTCTTCACACTCGGTGCCCCCTGGCACCATGGATGGCTTCACGAAGGAGGTACCCTACAGGTGGCCCTGAGTCTAGGCTTTGGCCCAGCAGGTAGGGGACAATGAAAGCACAGACAGAGACCACAGGAGCCCTGGACCTGCTCCCGGCCACACCCCACAGCACTGCTCAACCCTGGGGCCCCGCAGTGGTGTGGGCTGATGGCACGCAGGACTGGCCCACCTGGCCTGAAACCCACACGTGCCCCCTGCAGGCCCCTAAAATGTGTTCCGTGGTGAGACTCCCTTCAGGAAAGCTCCTTCGGTGAGGACGCTGGGCAGGCGAGCGGTGGCTGACGCCCGCAGCAGCCGGGGCTTCAAATGGGACAGTGGCCAGACTGGTTTTTTTAAATTTATTGACTCATTAATATGCTGATTGGTTGGTTGGTTGATTGATTGATTAATTCATTCCTCAACAAGTGTGTGCAGAGAGTAAAACGCCTCTAGAAGTAAGAGAGAAGTAGGCGCTTGGGGTCCGGGCTGAGGGAGGCTGCTGGCCCAGAGGCATCGGGAGTCAGGCTCTGTCCCCAGCCCTGCCTGCAGAGACCCCGGAGCCTTGGGCCACTTCCCTCCCTTCTCAGAGCCTCGCCGCCCCCCCCCCCCCCAACGCCGGCTCTCGGCTGCCCCGTCCCGGGTCTGCACGGCTCTGACCCTTTGCTCTCCACCTGCAGAGCTGCAGAGCACAAGCCGCACCCCTAGAGGAGCCCCGCTTCCTTGAAGCCACAACGGGGGCTTGGTCGCCGCACGCACGTCGGTCCCTACTGTCCCCCTCTGCGGGCCTGGGAAACTGAGGCCCTGCAGCGCCGTGTGCGGTCCCCGAGCGCCCGCGCCTGCCCACTCGCTCTCGCTCGGCTGTGCCAGACAAAGGCCCTTCTCTGAAGCGCCTCAGCCTGGCCCCTGGTTTCCGCCCGGCCCACCGGGGAGCCCCGTCGCAGCAGCTGTCTTCATTTGCCGCCCCGCCAGCGGGCCACCCGGGCCTGGGTTTTGCTGTTGGCTCCCTTTCCAGAAATATGTCTGAACAAATGCCGTAAACAAATGGAACAATCGCAGCCCATAAAATGGGGTGCGGCTGGGGCTGCCTGCTGAGAGCCCCCAGAGTGGCTGCAGGCACTGCAGGGAATCCCCGCCGGCCAAAGCCCCATCTGGACGGGATCTGACCACCCACTTCCCTGCCTTCAGAGCCCAGACCCCTGGCTCCAAGGCCACAGACCCCTCTGCCTTCAGCCTCCCTGCTGCCCCTGGAGGGTGAGAGCTCCTGGACCTTCCCGTGGATGTGGTTTTCTTGTTTATTTAGCAAACACTGACCTGGACTTGCTGTGAAATACTCACCTTTCCATCCTCACAAAATCCTCTGCTGGAGTTATCCCAATTCATAGGGGAGACTGAGGCACAGAGAGGTTCAGTGACTGGCCCGAGGACGCATAGCTGATAAATGGAGGAGCTGGGGTTGCAGCCCATCCTTGCGGGTGGGGTGCTTGGGAAGAGAAGCCGACGGAAGAGATGACCCGCAGAGCTGATGGATGAATGAAGGGGGCTCCGAACCGTGCCACCCAGCGCCTGTCCTCCCTCACGGGAGCCTGAGGCTGGGCAGGGCTTTGCTGGGGCTCACAGGCACAGTCAGCGCCAAGGTCCTCTCGCTCCGTGGATCTCGGAGGGTGCATGACAGCGAAGTGTGATGGACTGAATAGTGTCCCCCACAAACTCAAGTTTGAGTCCTAACGCCTCATACCTCCAAGCACGACCTTGTTAAGAGGTAGGACCTTTGCACAGATAGTGACACTCAAGCGAGGTCCTTAGGGCGGGCCCCCATCCAGGATGACTGGTGATTTTATAAGAGGGGAAACTGGACACAGAGACACCCTGGATTGAGGGGGAACCCTCCAGAGGTGGGTGCGAGGGGCCGGTCTGGGGTTGCTGCAGGTGGGCGTGTCTTCAGGTCTGTTCAGGTGCAGCTGGAGCTGGCTCAGGAATTGATTCATTCAACCGAGTTTATTGAGCACATACTACGCTCCAGGCACCGACCAATTTGCCTCCTTTGACAATGTTGCAGACTCCAACTATATAAGTCAGTCAAGGTATTGCTTTTCCTTCCTCCCTCTTTCCCACTCACTCATGACCGTCTGTCAAGCCTTCCTTCCATCTTTCCCCCCATTCACCCACCACCTTCCTCCCTCCCTAATAGGGAATGTAGACTCTCGGAGCTGGTAGAGACCTTGCCAACAGGGTCCCGGGATGCACTTAGGGTCAGGTCTGCAGGAGGGCCTGAGCCAGTGGCGGAAACCGGCTGCTGGCTCCAGCTGTGCCCGCTGTGTGGCCCGGCACTCCAGGTCACATTCCGGTGGCCTCCTCTGCCCACCTCTCTGAGAGAGGCAGCCAAGGACCCCTCTTTGTCCGGTGCCCACGGCTGCCAAATAAAACCCTCGATTCTGACACAGGTGGGACGGGGCATCAGGCTGCAATTTCAGCCACCAGAGGCCTTGCCCCGAAATCTCTATCTTGTTTGCCTGGAGGGGAGTGATGGCTGCAGAGAACGACTGCTAAGCACCCACTGTGTGCGCAGAGAAGAGTCAGCTACAGACTCTGCCCTCGAAGCCAAGCAGCGCCCCGAGATCCACCTGGAGCTCTGACTCGGGAGAGGGCAGCCTCACCCAAGGCTGGAGCCAGCAGCGGGGGACCCTGAGGGAAGGCGGGGTCGCCCCAGCAGAGGGATCTGAGGAGGCTTCCTGGAAGAGGCGCTTTGGCCCAAGGCCCACACGCTGGGACGCGCACCTGCGAGAGGGGCGGACGGCTGGTCAGGTGGGGACGGAGCACAGGCAAGGGATCGGAGGTGGGAGAGCCCGCCCGGAGCAGAGGTGAGGGGTGGGCATTGGGGGGAGGCCCAGAGTGCCAGCTGGGTGGCCAGAGCTATGAGGGTGACCTCCGGGCAGGGGGCAGCCGGGTCAGGTGCAGAGGAAATGAAGCCACACTGGCTTCAGAGCAGCAGCCCTCGTGGCTTCCCCTTGCCCCCTCTTACCCCAAGTGCGAGCAAGGGGGTGTTTCTGGCCGGAAAAGTGATAGGTGTCTATTGCACAAACAGTCAGAAAACACAGAAGAGTATTAACCGGGGAACAAAAACCCTCAGACTGTCCCGCTCAGAGCTAATGACGGTCAACACGTTCATGCCATTCCCTGCCGCCTTTTTCTGTTCCCCACGTGTACAGACCCTGCTTTGTTTCTTAAACATCCTGCCGCTGTATTGTTTTGTAACTTCTTGTTTTCACATAACAACACGTGATGTCTTGCTATCTGATGGCTTTTTTAAAAATTCCCTTTTGAAATGTTAAAATGTATCCATTTGGGAAGATGGATCCCAACCCAGCCAAAAACCGGGGTACCGAGATAGGAAAGGAGGAGGACCGTGGTCCCCAGAGGCGAACCCGAGGGCCTCTGGGCTCGGTGTAGGGGCTGCAGAGCCCCCAGGAAGGTGCTCCCACACCTCTGGGTGCCTGTGCAGGGAGCCAGCAAGACGGACGGGCGACCTTTGCGGCCTCCGCTCCTTTGCTGGGGCCGTCCCCCCTCCCGTCTCCCGTCCTGCGGGCCAGCTCTCAGAGTCACCCCTGGAGCCTGGTTACCGGATCACCCTGTGTACATCCTGCCTCGCCCCTCGGTCTGTCTCCTTCAGAGCAGTTATTATTTGTTACCGCCCCTCATTCATCCCTGAAATGGGAGTTTGCGGGGGTAGAGGGACTGTGCCAGACACCAGGTGCCGGCAGATGGGTGTGGAATGAACTTGACTCAGCCCTGGCGCTCACACCAGGCCCCTTGCACTTGGTTAATTGTTCGGGTCATTTGGAACAAGGGCTTTGCATTTTTATTTTTCACTGGGTCCCACAAACGGTGTACCCGGCCTTGCTGTTCCTACAACCTGCCTGCTGAGGTTCGGGGCAGCCCCCGCGTCCTGTGGCCTGGCCTCGCCTACCCAGGTGTCCACCGACAGTCTCTCTGCTGAGGAGGGACCCCTTGCCCATCCAGGTTGTCCCAGGTGCACCCCACTGGGGCCAGAGGTGGCCACCTACAGGTCCTGACCCATGGCACTGTGCCAGGTGAGGGCAGGGCCGGGTCTCCTTCCTCTCGCCCCTGCCTGGTCTTTTCCCACAGACTCAGGGTGTGGGCCAAGTGAACCTGCCCCTCTCCGGGTGGGGTCTCGGGCACTGACCCTGGTGCAGGGAAGGGGTGAGTTGCCGAGACCTGAGTTCTGGGCCTCAAATAGGTTGTGCAACCTTGGGCAAGTTGTTTAACTTAATCTGAAAAAATAAAAATAAAAAAGACCAGCTGCAAAGCCCCAAGGGAAGGAGGAGAGAAGCCTGCATTGCAAACTGTGACGTGCTGCCCACCCCCAGGGCTGTGAGAAGGTGATGGTGCTGTGACTCTAACATGCTTTGCAAAAAGCGAAACTCTCCCTGCTCAGAGAGTTCGTGCTTGGTCTGCACAGCCGCCTCTCTGGGACCTTCCCCGGCGGCCCCGCGCCCCTGCAGCAGGGCCTCCTGCTTGGGGATGGATGTGGCCCCCTCTCTTCCTCAGCAGCCACCGGACCCCAGGCGGGACCCCAGCACCCCTCGGCCACGTGGATGCCGCTCTGTGCTTCCCCAAGGAGCAACCGTGGCCTAATTTGAAGAAACAATGGGCCTCAATCCACGTTAATGACCCTGCGGGACCTGCTCAGAGCTGTCGTCCCTGGTGTGCACCGCGGTAATCAGCGGGGCTTCGGGGCTCTGGCCTAATTTGGAGGGACAGGTTTTATCATCACTCTTGATTCGGGTGGTCCGATCTGACAGGCCCGTGACCCTCTGTATGGAAGGAGCACGTCAGAGACGGACTCTTGCCCAGACGGCCTGCCCTGGAGGTCTGGGGAGGAAAGGGGGCAGCGGGGGACAGGGGACGCGCAGGGTGGAGAAGGGGCCGGGGCCACCCCTGGGCAGGCCTAGGGGAGGAGGGCCCTGTTGATCAGGTCACTGTGTGGTGAGGACACAGCTCCCCGTCCCCGGGCGCATGCTCCAGCCACCCACCAGCCAGCATCGGATGCACCAGGGCCGGCCGGGCACCCGGGAGGGGCCGGAGAGGAGCCGAGGGGCTGGCTCTGGCTGCTCTAAGGGGGGGGGGGGCATTAGGCTGGCCCTGCCTGAAGTCACTGAGGGAAGCCTGTGCACCTAGCAGGTGCTAGGCATGTGACAAGCATCCCCTTGTTTACGTGACCTCAGGAGCAGGCAGGACCACTGTCCCCCACATTCTAGGTCAGGACGCTTGCCTGAGGCCACAGGGCTGGTGAGTTTGGGGCTGAAGAGACCAGCCCGGGGCCCAGCCCCTGAACCCTGCAGCCTGGCCTCACCCCCCTCCTCCCCGGGGACCCACCGCCGCTCTCCCGCGTCTGAGCATGTGGCGGCCGCGTGTACCCAGTTTGGTCTCCCCGGAAGCAGAGCCTGGGACAAGAATTTGTGTTTGTGCCCCCGCCCGTCACTAAATCCATGTGTTGAAGCTCTAATCCCCCAATGCGATGGCATCAGGAGACAGTGCCTCGGGGGTGATTAGGTCATGAGGGTGGGGCCCCCTTGATGGGCTCAGTGCCCTCGTCTCTCTTCCCCAGCTGGGGACCGTGTGGTGACACAGGGCCAACCCCCAGAGGAGCTCTGCATTGGGTGCACGGCCGCACTGTCCCGTCTGAAACGCTTCCTTGCTTTTTAACTGAAGCCCCCATTTTCGCTGGGCACGGGGTCCCTCCGTTCACGTAGCTGTTCCTGCTGTGAGCACAGTGGCCGCTAGGACCCCCGCTGCTGACAGACTCCCCTCCCCAAACCCCCTGGAACGGGCAGGTAGCAGCCCCCCTTTCCCACTCACTGGAGCGCTGGGCAAAGCAGGAGGAATGAACGGACTGTGAGGGGTGGACGGGTGGGTGGGTGGGTGGCTAACAGAATGCACTTAACGGATTTGGCTTTGCAAACGATACACTTGGAAGAGTGAAAACTGCGATTCAGACTGCCCTTGGTCCTGGGCACGGCTGGGCAGGGCCCCCGGCAATTGCTGACAGCGCCTGAGGAGACCCCGGCGTCCTCTCCAGCTCCCCCACCTGCCCCGTGCCCGTCCCCCAAAGCCCGCCCTGCCCGGGCCCACGCGGGGAGGAGGGGACGGCCGCCCGCCTGGCCCGCAGTCCCCTGGGCCAGGTGGCGTGGTTGGTGCCCAGCTGGCGCGGGCCGGCTTTCACCCCGGGCTGCGGGGCCTGAGAAAGCGTGGGGGCGGCTTTTCCAGGCCGAAGCCCTGAGCAGCGTCCTGAAAAGTACTGAGGGGACACTACTCAGACCGACACGTCCCGTCTCCCTCGGCCAGGCAGCGAGGATCCCGTGAGGATGTGGCGCTGGCCTTGCGCGCGGCTGAGGGCTTTTTGAGGAAAATGTGATAGGTGACGATGGAGCACTTTGTGGCCGTCGAGGGCACGCGGCCGGCCACAGCGGCGGCTTCTCTGTTGCCTGTGATAAGAGGAGATTTGGGGCCTTCTTCTTCCCCCTGTCGGGGAGGACAATGCGGGGAGAGTGGAGGTTCCCATTATAAATCCCCGTAAGCCCCGTGGAAACCCCCACCCCGGGGTGTGAGCGGGCAGGCTCAGCGCCGGGGGCCCCGAGGCCCGAGGCCAGCTCTCGGCACCCCGAAGACAGGCGGGCGGGCGGGGGATGCTCCCCAGCCCCCCGTGGGAATTGAGGCTCCGGAAAGGCTCTGATCTCCACCCCGAGAAAGCAGGCACCCGTCATAGAGAATGAGAGAGAAGAGCCTTTCAATTAAAGGTGGGGAGCAGAGACACGAGGGTGCCCGAGACCCATCCTGGGGCCCGAGGGTCTGGGGTGGGGGCGAGAAAATGCTGCGTCTGGCCCAGTGTGTCCGAGGTGGTGCAAGGGGGCAGGCCTGCTGCGCTTTGCCTGGGTCTGCATTTTACAAAGAGAGAAAACTGAGGTCCAGAGAGGGATGGACAGCTGCTCGGGGTCACACAGCACTTTGGTGGTGGAGCAGGGCCTCTGGCATCCAAATCCATCTCTCACAGGCTAGTGAGACCAACCCTTACTCAAGGGCTATTGGAGCCAGCAGTGCCAAGGCGTCCCCAACAGCATCCCCCGGTCCCTCCATGTACCTGCCAGCAGCCTGGCCTGGGGAGCAGGGCCAGCTGCTTCTGCTCACACCCACTGCCGGGAAACACCTTCCCCGCTTGAGACCCAGTGACAGGGAGCGGGGGGCTGACCCAGAACTGGGGGTCTCTGAGCCCTGGACAGACAGTGGGCACCTCAGCAGGACCAAGACCACCCTTCTGTCAAAAGGCAAGACTTTTAAAATATATATATCTTTTATTGATTTCAGAGAGAGGGAGAGAGAGCTATGTACCTACCAGCAGCCCCCAAATTTCAATCAGGCCAGGTTTTTTTTGTTTTTGTTTGTTTTTGTTTGTTTTTCAGTCTTCACCCAAGGATATTTTATTCACTGATTTTTTTAGAGAGAGTGGGGGGGGGGGAGAGAAACATTGAAGTGAGAGAGACACATCTATTGGTTGCCTCCCGCACCCACCCAGACTGGACCAGGGAATGAACCTGCAACCGAGGTACACGCCCTTGACCAGGAATCGAACCTGTGACCCTTCCATGCACAGACCAGCACGGACTCTGACCACTGAGCCACACCAGCCAGGGCCAGGCCAGGTTTGGGCGCCAAGTAAGCCCTGAGAAAGCTCTGGGGCTCAGAGCCTTTTGCATTTCGGGATTTGGATCAGGGACGTGGGTTTGTCTCTCTGCCCGCACGGCAACTTGTTACCTGAAGCTGCCCCTGTGCTACCTTTCTGTCACTCTTCTGTGTCCCTTGGTCCCCCCGGTCTCGGGCACACACACAGGTCAGCTGCAAGATGTCTCCCCAGCTTTATTCCTGGGCAAATGATGCGAAATAACCCCCGGCCCTGCTGTGACTGCCTGTGGTCCTGCTCCAGCCCGTCATTCGGCCAGTAAGGTGGAGGCCACGGCTGCGCCTCCTCACGGCGGCTGCGAGGACCGGGCCGCCGGCCGGACCCCCGGCGACGCTGTTGGGCCAGTGCCCTTGTTGTTACTGGCCTAGGCCAGGGGTGGGGAGCGTCAGGCCCGAGAAACCAACGGCAGGAGGGACTCGAAATTCACTAAATCTAGGAGCTTTTCTCATAGCTAATTTTTAGGTTGATAATTTAAATAATTTGATAAATTTTAAGTTGTCTGGCCCGGGAATGATGTTATAAATATCCAAATGGCCCTTGGCTGAAAAAAGGAAACATGGTTTTCCCCACCCCCAGAGGCGGATCAGCTCATGAGCCCAACGAGCCTTCAGTGTCCCTGCTGCCGTCCCCAGGTCCAGAGCTGGTTCGAGGGGCACCCTGACTTCTTTCCCAGCTTTGTTTCTCCGCTCACCCCCCACCCTCCCTGGACTCCAGTCACCCCGAGCTTTGTGCTCACCCCTGGGCTGTGATTTCTGCCCCCGGCAATCATATGTTTTTGCTCATATTCTGCCCCTCAGCGTGGACTTCCCATCCCCACCCTCGCACGTTCCGGGGCCTTCTTCAGTCGGGGAGAAGCCCAGCAGCCCTGCAGAGAGATGGCTCCGCGGCCATCCCCCGGCCTAGGGCGTTTGGCTGGAATGGTGACAGCAGCTTCTGCTAACGAACGTGTTGTAGAAACAGATCCAGGGGCTCAGTTCCTGAAAAACACGAGATCTGGGAAGCAGGGCCTGGCGGCCAGGCCAGAGAGTTCGGGGAAACCCGCATGTGCCTTTGGGAACAGACGAGGTCGGCCAGCGCGGCTGGCCCTGCGTGGGGGGACCTGCTGCGGATTCAGCCACGCAGCCCTATCTTCCTCGCCCACGGGGACACCTTCTCCCGAGAGCCCATGACGCCCCCGTGCCGTGGAGCCACGCCTTTGGGTAAAGCTTATCAAGGAGTGAAATTAGGCCCTGGCCGGTTTGGCTCAGTGGGTGGAGCATCAGCCCCCGGACTGAAGGGTCCTGGGTTCGATTCCAGCCAAGGGCATGTACCTCGGGTGCAGGCTCGATCCCCAGCCCTGGTCGGGGCATGTGCGGGAGGCAACCAATCGACGTGTGTGTGTGTCCCTCTCTTCCTCCCACTCTCTCTGAAAAGCAATGGAAAAAATATCCTCAGGTAAAGATTAAAAAAAAAAGTGAGCCCATCCGCTGGGGTTCAGCGGTTGAGCATCGGCCTAGGATCCAGGAGATTGAGGTTCGATTCCCGGTCGGGGCACAGGCCCGGGTTTCGGGCTCGATCCCCAGCAGGGGGCGTGCAGGAGGCAGCTAATCAATGACTCTCTCATCGTGGATGTTTCTCTCTCTCCCTCTCTCTGAAATCAAGAAAAATATAATTTTTTTAAAAAGGAATAAAATTAAGGACCCCTCACTCATTTACCTGGGGCTTGGTGCAGAGCCCAAGTTCTTTTTAGAGGACCCCCAGCTGTTGGTTAACTTCCATTCCTAGGTGGGTGGCCTTCCATTCAGCCCCACTGCTTACATTATGGGGGTGCCCTCCTTCCCCACCATCCCCTGGGGACTGGGCTCCTCAGGGTGCCGCCCCAATTCTCTGCTACGGGACACTTGCCAAACTGCCAGTCCCGAGCTTTGCGCAGAAGACAGGTAAGCCAGCTCACCTGGAGCCAGGTTCTAAACTTGGCTGCACACTGGGATCACCTGGGAACTTAGAAAACCTCTCATGCCTGGACCGCGCCCAGAGCAGATTAGATCAGATCTGGGGCTGAGGCCAGGGACCAGGGGCCAGGGTCTTTGTAAACTCCCAAGTGAGTCCAGCGAGCAGCCAAGGCTGAGCACCAGGTTCCCAGGCGAAGCTTCCCACCGCTCAGGGCCCACCTGAGCTCCTTGGTTTTGGTCCCACTTGTGAGGGGGCGGAGCTTTACAGAACCTTGAGAAATTTGGATTCAGGTATGTCCCACCCCTGGCCACCAGGCTGCTGCATGCCTGTCACCAGACTGCTGCATGCCTGTGTGCCCAGGTTTATCCCTCGCAGGGGGCTGGAGCCATACTCCTGTCCCCCGGGTGCTTTGAGGTGACACCAGAGGCATCTCTTCATATTTGCAGGGAAGTTGTCCAGCTGCTATGCATGCAGGCATCGTCAAGACAATCCTGGTAAGAAATCCCTCTTCTTTTTCAGAAGTAGCTACAGCCTCAAGTCTCCCAGCAGCTTGCTTGTTTCATCCTGTGTGCCTTGCAAATTAAAAGGCTGAAAGTGTTTTCCTTTTTGCATTGGCTGCCAGGGAGCTCAGAGTCAAATTTGCTGCTACCTTGAACAGCCCTGAGGACCTTAGGGCATATATTTTGACCACTACTTTACCTCTGCTTTGTCTTCTTTTTCTCGCCCTTGTTTTCCTCACCTCCTGAAAATCATGTGGAATTGTGTGTGTTTTGTAAGGCACCTCAAATCCTAAATTCTTGTGTGTGTGTGTGTGTGTGTGTGTGTGTGTGTGTGTGTGTGTGTGAGAGAGAGAGAGAGACAAAGTAGGGACACAGAGCTTCACATAAACAAATGCAAGACACAGGCTCCTTTTCCTCTGGTTGACTGTTAGATGCGGAGTTGTCGCCCCTTCTGAGCCTGCAGGCCCCTGGCCCGCGCTCACCCGCGCACAAGGCCGGCGCTTCGCGGTGCATTTTCACCAGAGCTGCGCTTCCTGCCGCCCTGGCCCGGCCTCCCTCAGGCTCGCACTGCTCCACCCACTCGGGGCGGCCTCCCCACTCTCCGGGGAACCTTGCGAGCTAAAGACATTTCACGTCACACAGGTGATGTTTTGTGGCTTTGTGGCCACTTGTCCTCATAACTTTCTCCTCCTGGAGCTGGCAAGGTCCCGCATGGCAGCACCTGTCACCTGGCTCAGGGCCCGACCTCAGGGTACCTGGACCTGTCTGCAGGTCCTGCTCCCGGCTCCAGAGACCCCGAGACATTGCATCCCTTAAAGTTCTGTTCTGCCCTGTGTTGGGGGCCCGTGCATAGCCTGTGCTCAGGGTCAGAGGTCAACCTGGGCGATTCTGGGCGTCCTGGGATTGGAGGAGCTCCGGGAGGCATGACAGTGTCCACAGCGCCACCTTTAGGGCATCTTGGTCATGATTATGAGCGGGCCTGGCTGGCACATGGGCCGGTCACCTAGGAGCCGTGTGACTGGGCAGCTCCCTTCCCCTCCCTGAGCCTCCCTTGTCTCAGGCAGGATGGGAAGAGCACCTCCCTCTCGGGGGAAGACATGAGCTGGGGCACGGAAAGCACCCAGAGCTGGGTCCCGAGGGCAGGCGCCCAGGGGGCATTAGCCTGCTATTCTGAGGAGGCCCCTGGGGCTGAGCCCCTCCTCTGTTCCGTAGACGTAGCCAGGCAGAGGCCCCTGGAGGTGTCCGCAGCCCGGGGGCAGGGAGCAGGGGCTCTGAGAGAAGAGTGGACACAGGCTCAGGAAGCAGATGCCTACTGTGTGCAGTGTGAGCCACGGATTCCCACGAGGCCTCTGTTTCCCTGCCTGCCCGATGAAGGTGTGCGGCGGGACTCACCTCGCAGGGTGGTGAAGCTGAGTGGGATGGCTGGTTAGGTGACGGCCTGGTACATGCCCGCGCCCCACGGCCACCGGGTCTCGAGGGTTGGGCGGGGATCTTGCTCTGGGCTTTCTGACCTCACCCTCCCAGCCACTCACCCTGCTCCCCCCATGCTGGTGGTTTCCGAGATCCTGCGGCCCGGCCTCTGGAACCTCAGAAACCAGAGTGGACCCCTTTCCTCCGTGCCCACTGGAGACTGGGCTGGCCGGGCCTTGTGCTCTCGGCTGCCGGCACAGCTGGCTCCAGAGGCTGTTGCCATGGAAACCCAGACTGATGTTCCCCTAAACAGCGAAATTATTTGTGGTTTCTCTGCCGCATGTCCCAGCCAAGCAGGCCAGGACGGTGGCTGGGGAGGGTGGGGGCTGAGAGCAGCCACTGGGAGGGAGCCCCCTTCCAGGGCCCTCAGGCCTGCCTTGGCCTCTCCACAGGGAAATGATCCAAAGACACTGAGATTTTGGGAGAGGGAGGAAGGGTGTGTTTGGAAAAAATGTGCTGAGGTCATCAGTTTGCTTCCAAAGAGCTTCTGTGGGAGGTTTGGGAGCACACGTGCTCCTTCAGAGTTGTTGGGGGAGGTTTCCCGTTGGCAACGATGCCCATCCCAGCCCTGCCACTGGCATTCGGTGCCCCTCATGCAGGACACCGTGGGGCGTGGCCGCTCTTCTTAGCGTGTCCAGCTCTGCCTCTGACTGGCCATGTGACCCAGCACTTCCAGTGTCCCTTGGAGCCCTGGCTTCCTTATCTGTAAAGTGGGGAGGACATTCCTTGCCTGGCTGGGGGTCTGCGGGAAGCTCTGAGCTCAGGGATCCTGCGAACTGGTGCAGCTGCCCCTATGAGGGGAGAGGCATTTCCCCAGGAGAACCAGGCACTTTGGGATAAGGGGAATTGTGCAGTGTCCCCACATCCAAGACTTGCAGCTGTTTTGCTTTTAAGTCCAGAAAAATAACCGGCACCAGACTTACTATTAAGACCCGGGCACCCATTTCACAGAGTTAAGCAAAGGCTGCAAAGGGCACGGGCCCCGAAAGAGTCAAGTGGTGAGTCCCATGGGCAGGAGGCCACACTGCCAGCTTGGGAGACCCTGTGGCCCCCGAGCAACCCATGTGGCCACGGAGGGCTGGAAGCCCACACGCGCCCCATCCACACGGGTATGGATGGAGTGGTGGGCAGTTGACAGGCACGTGTAGAGGGGGGCTGAGAGCTGGAGCTGTGGCATCTCTTGGAAGATCTTCCAGCAGGGAGGGAGGAAAGAAGTCTTTTCAAAAACAGGAGACTAACTCTGTACATTCTAGGCCAAGGGAGCAGATAGTGCCCATGGCACCACGTCCCTCTCGGCCCCAGCAGACATTATCAATTGATCACAGAACTCTCTCCTGCAGAGTCTAGAACCCCTTCCCAAATAGCCCAGGACATTGGCCAACACCCATCAGCCAGGTTTGCAAACCCATTTGCCACCCCTGCGCTGATGCTACGTGAGGTTCCCCAAAATATCAGTGTGCATGGGTGGCACCCAGCCTCCGGAGGTGTGGGGCTGGCAGCACCCTCAGGCACCTGCCATAACTGGCAGGTTGTCTATGTTCTGACTGCCCCCCCCCCCCCCCCAGGGCTGAGTGTCCCTCTGCTCCCAGTGAGCTCATTTACTGATGACTCAGGGTAGGAGCCTGCAGGTCGCCTGGGGAGTCCTGCAGGTTCCGACTCAGCAGGTTTGAGTCTAGCAAGGCTCCCGCCTTTCTGGCCAGCTGCCCGGCCATGTGGTGCTGCTGGGTGGAAGGCCATGTGTGGGGCAGTAAGGGTGCAGCAAACACAAAAATCATGTAATGGAGGCAAAGGGGGTGGGAGAGAAAGGATGCAGGAAACCAGAGATTGGACCCAAGGCTGGGAGACGGTCTTCTATTCTCGGCTACAGAAGGAGGTGACACAGGGAGCTGCAGCCCCCCTCCCTCACCTTTCCAGAAATTGCTCAACTTTGCTTCTTCTCTGCGTTTTTCAGACTCCAGTTGGTGCAAGGAAAAGGGGTGCAGGGTGGGGTTTGTCCCCCTGAAAGCATTGCTCCTTCCCATGACTTGGGGAGGGCCGGCCAGCTGAAGGCTGACCTTCTATTCCAGGTCTCCCTTCTTACCCTGCCTCCTGCCCCAGTAGGAGTCAGCTGTCACCAGGCTCTTTATTCTGAGGACCAGTCCCTTTTTTAAGTGTGGGAAATGTGACTCGGGGTCTACCCCTGGGAATCTGTTGCAAAACCATTGTTCCAGTTACTATGGCTATATACAAATAACCCCAAAGTTAGTGGCGCAAACCCACCATTTGTTAAGCTCATAGATACTGAGGATTAGGGATTTGGATAGGGCATGGCAGGGAAGACTCACTCGCTCAACACGTCTGGCAGTTAATATGGGGCTGGTGGCTAGAACACCTCCACATGGCCTCTTCATGTGGTGTGGGCTTCCTCACAACATGGTGGCTGGAATCCAGGGCTGAGCATGGGAGAGGGGAGAGACTGAGTGGAAACCTCATCATTTGTTATGACCCGGCCTTGGACATGTGTAACTATTGATATGGTGGGGAATGCAGCTGTGCTCAAAGGGAAACCTATGAAATGCTTATATTAGAAAAGGGAAAGGTCTAAAATCGATGATGTTGGCTCCTCCATACAACGCTAGAGGACAAAGAGCAAAATAAACCCAAGGTAAGCAAAAAGAAGGAAGTAACAAAGATAAGAACAAAAACAAACAAAACACAAAGTAGAGAGAGAACAGAGGAAACTGACAAAGCCAAAAGATTTTTTCTCCGAAAAGATCAACAAAATGGATCAAGGAAAAAAAGCAAGAACACAAACCACAAATGTGAAGCATGAAAAAGAGGTGCTATCATGACAGATCCTACGGACGTTAAAATGATAATATAAGGATGTTATGAACAACTCGATGACAAAAAAAGTTGACCACTTTGATGTAATTGCAAATTCTTTAAAAAGTATAACTTACCAAAACTGACACAAGAAGAAGCAGAAAGTCTGAAGAGCCCTACATCCATTTTTAAAAAATGAATTAATTATCAAATACCTTCTGCATAATTAGTTTCTTATTGCTGCTGTAGCAAATTACCACCAATTTAGTGGCTTAAAACAACACAAATGTATTCTTTTATACCGGAGGTCAGAAGTATAACACCGAGGTGTTGGCAGGGTGTGTTCCTTCTGGAGGCCCTGGAGGACAGTCTGTTTTCTTGTCTTTTTAAGTTTCTAGAGGTCACCTGCATCTCCTGGCCTGGGGCCCCTTCTTGGAATCACCCCAACCTCTTGCTTTCATTATCATATTTTCTGATCCTCTGCCTCCCCCCTGTAAGGCCCTCTTGATTACTTTGTGTTCACTTGGTTAATCCAGGATAATCCTTCCATTTTAAGATCTTTAACCTTAATCACATTTAGATGTTAGGTCACATATTCACAGATTGTGGGGATTAGGACATGGGCATTAAGGGGGATCATTAGTCTGCCTAGCACAGTGACATGAGACAGTCCTTTTCTATGCTCATCAATTCTGTGGGTCAGGAGTTTCGACTAGGCACAGTAGGGATGGATGGTTCAGCTTTATGCCATGATATCTGCGACCTCAGTTGGACGACTCAAAGACTAGGGGCTAAAATGATCACTCACATGTCTGGCAGCTCTCAAACAAACAAAGATGACCTGGGGATCCCGAGTTCCTGGCCTGGCCAGCAGGGTGAACTTCCCATTTGTATAGCAGAGGCCCTGCCTCAGTGGTAGAGAGCCAGCATTGATTTGATCCCAACCTCAGTGTAGATGGATCAACCACCTGCATCCTTGCTTTTCTCCCAACTCTGCTGCCTCACAGGAGAGGTGGGGATGGATCTGAGAGAACTGAGGGGCTGCCTCGGTATCCTGACGTTAATCCTTAGGGATCTGGGGTGAGGGACAAGACATCGGAGAACGCAGCTCTCAGGAGCTGGTTCTCTTTCTTCGCCAAGGACCGTCGAGGTGTTTGTGTGCATGTCTGGCTTGTGGTCTGCTCCAACCCGCTTCCTCTCCTGGGAAAATGCAGGGATGGGTCTGTCTTGTCACACACCTCACACTGCTGGGGGAGGAGCCCCAGGGACACTGACCCCGTCTCCAATGCTGTCTCCTGGGGTGCCTGTGGACAGGACCCTGGGAATGGCCAAGAGGTGACCTTGGCCTCAGAGCAGCCAACTCCTACCCTACAGCGCTGTTGTCCCTGAGCTGACATGTAGTGACCCTTGGTCCATGCCAGGCCCCATGGATTGCACTTGAAGATCAGACGTGGGCCACCTATCCTGCTCTGAACGCGTCCACGCAGAGGGCTCACCTTCTATTCCTGAATCAGCCAATCTCCAAACTGCGGGCCAGCACTGTTTCCACATGGGGCTGCTCCAAGCGTGGCCTCTGATGGCCAGGAGCACTGCAGGGAACCTCAAGTCAAAGGATCCCCAGGTGACTCCAGTCGGAGCAGCGCTGCGCTAACCCGGAGACACTCCAGAGAGTGCCAGCGGACTCACGGGGTCTTAACAGTGTATGGATCACCATGGAGACAGAGAACTCAGAGAACACCTTCCTACGGGACTCGGGACACATTGCCACGCAGTGATGTCCCTGCTACGAAGGAGATGCAAACTCCCCGTGCAGGCCAGCAGCTGCTTTGTCCTAGTGGTGAGGCTTTTGTCCCAGTAGGAGGGCAGGTGCCATTTTGCAGGTGTTGGCTGTGGGCTGGAGAGGTTCCCCGAAGGGTCCGCTCCACCCCAAAGCCCATAGGCTGGAGGACTCGCTACTTTCTCGTGAAGGGAAAAAACCAGAAGCCTGCTTCTCTTTACTGTTCTCCGGACTCAGATCCTTGCCACTAAAATGTTCCTTGCCCCTCAAAATTACAAAAGGGGAGAGCGACCTGTTGGAACAGAACTGGTCTCTATCCCTGGGTGGAATTTGCACACAGGTGACGGGAAACCACACCCCAGCGGCTTAAGCAGGTGGGTTATTTGTCCGCCAGAGGCCGGCAGTTCAGGGCTGGTGTGGCAGGTCCAGCATCGCACCGCTGGCCCAGGCTCCTTCGGCCTTCCTGCTCCATCATCTTGGGCATGTGACTTTTGTCCTCATGGTCGCAATATGGCTGCTGCACTTCCAGGCATCATCTGGCTTTCCTTGCAGGAAGGAAAATGTGAAAGGAGTAAGGAGCAGGGCCTAGAAGAGGGAATAAACCCTGTCCCAGGAACCCCTGCAGATTTTGGCATTTTGTTGGCCAGAGCTGGGCCTCAGGGCCACTCCGACTGCAAGGGAAGTTGGGAAGTGGAACATTTTAGTTGTGTTCTGCTAGCAGAGCAGAACACGGGTAGGAAAGAGTGACATTGGACATGACGCAGAAAATGTCTTCAAAACCCCCTTTCAGTGGTTCCTTTTCCCTCAAAGTTGCTCCCATGGAATAGCTCCCCCTCCCCTCCTCTCCCCCCTCCCTGACTGCCTCCATTTCCAGCTTCAATGTCCTTTCCCCCTTCTCCCACCTTCCTGCCCCTCGGCCCCGGGGCTGGCACATGGCAGCATTGTGCACACACAGTGTCTGCTGTTGTTGCGGGTAAGGGGCCTGAGGCTGGCTGGGGCTGGTCAGCCCTCCACTGGGGAGCAGGAGGCAGAGAAGGGGGGGGCTAGGTAGCCACGTGGCGGCTGCACTCAGTGTAGCCGCTGCCCCTCAGGATGGCTGGCCCTGAGAAACAGGCTCCCCATGCTGCGGGCTGAACCCCAGCAATCCAAGGGCCCTTGTACTTTGGTTTAGTGTTTTCCTTCCTCCTCAAGAAAGAAGGAAAGCAAGCGGCCAGGAGGTGCTCTGCAAACTATACAGCTAAAACCAGGTGGTGCTGCGTGGCCCCCCCCCACCTATCCGTGCACTCATCTGTCCATCTGTCCACCCCTCGGTCTCCCTATCTCCCCTCCCTTCCCCCTCCCCCCCTTCTCCATCGGCCTCCTGCCGGCTGAGTACTGAGATTCTGGGCTTCATCCAGCAGCCCCGGGTTGAGGCAGCATCTCCCTGAACTTGGTGGAGATGCCCCTGGATCTATGGACACAGTCTCCTCGCACTCCTGTCCCTTGCAGAGAGGGTCCCAAAAATGCCCCTGGCTGACCTCAGGAGCGTGGGCCAGAGGGCAGGCAGCCTGTTCCTCCCAAGGGCAGGGCCCTGTGCCCCAGTGGGGCCTGCTCAGCCGTCCTCAGAGGGCTGAGGGGGCCTTCCAGGGGCCGTTTTCCCCAAAATAACCCGCAGTGGCACCAGTTCCGTTTTCAGCCTCTACCTCATTTCCTGACAAATTGTCCAGTCCCAAACAAAACTCATCTTATCTACTGGCTCGTCTGGGCCCAGAGAGGCCTGTCAACTCTAGGCATCTGCAGATCCATCAGGAAATCACCTATTGTGGCTGAAATGGGCCCTCGAGGTCATGCAGAGGAGCAGGAAGCCATCCGGGATGCCTGGAGATTGGCACTCAGAGCAGGCCCCCCAGGGCCACGCGTCCAAGGGCCCCGGCAAGGGGCGTGTTTCCAGGAGGCAGTTGCAGGCACACCCTTTACAGTCCAGCTTGTATCTCACGCTCTGTGCCACTCAGCAACCCACTGGGGCCCCAGTGGAAATCCCCTCACCCGTCCTGGGCTGGCCGAGGTGCCCAGCACTTCTCTGCTATGGGTGGCCCCCCAGCCGGTTTCAGCTGGTCCTCTCCTTGAGGACCCCGGGCGTGCAGGGTGGAGTTAAAAAGTAAAGCAGGGCCCTGTAGGGCACCCCAGAGGCCCCACGGGGCCCGCCCCACCGAGCAGGCCTCTACAACCACCCTCAACACGCCTCTCCCCAGGCAGAAGCCAGGCAGCTCGGGAAGGAGGAGGGGAAGGAGGGGCGTCCAGAGGCTGCTGGCTGCGCCTCAAAGCCTCAAACATTCCTGCGCCCTCACCTGCCCAGCCACCCGCAGCCCCGCGAGCGCTCTGCCCGCCCTGAGGCTTGGAGCGGAAAAAAATAAATAAATGAGACAAAAAAGGATCCTACATCAGATGCCAAAAATGAAGATAACACGGGAGGAAGTTTATTTTGATGAGGAAATCCCTAAATGCTGTTGAAACTATGCTTGGAATTGCTAATTAGCACTGGGGGCTTTGAAGGAAGCACCGGCTCCCCGTGGGGCCCCTCCCGTGCCAGGTTTCCCTGCCTTTATCACTTATCTGCAGGAAACGGTGCGCTCTGGACGCGGGCGGGCGCTGCCCAGAGCAGGCTGTGACTCACGCCTGGCAGCGGGACGGCCATTCCAGGGCAGCGGCCCAGGCTGCAGAGCTGGGCCGGGTGGCCACAGGCTCCCAGAGAGGTGGGAAGAGAAAATTCTGGAAGGTTCGCTTGGGTCATGGCAGCAGGCGCTGTCCCTGGAGTGTCCACCTGCCAGTCCCAACACACCCAGATTCTGCCCTGACTCACGCTCCAAAAATGCATGTGACCACCCAATGAAGGAGAAAGGAGCCGTGGGAAGCAAAGGCCAGGTGTCACCCCTGGGCCCAGTGACACCTGTGTGTGGCCTGACCCATGAGGATGTGGCCAGCTGGGGCTCCCAGATGCTCCATCTGTCTTGGAAACATACATTTTCCTGCAGGCCCCGCAGCAGAGCCCTGGACTCAGGAAGAAAGGCCTATTTTAGGGCTCAATGACCCCATCCCGTCCGGCCCTCTGCCCTCTGACTTGGGCAGGAAAAGCTGTCGGAAACGCCTGACTTGGAGGCAGGCAGAATTCGCCTTTGTTGGCAGGCGGGGCTGAGGGCTGAGAGGTGGCCCCCCTGCGCTGAGCCAGGCCTGGAAGGGGCCCGCACAGGCACGGCGCGCTTAGCGTGGGGTGGCCGTGCACTAGCGCAGGTCACCTCCTTTGCTGCCCTCAACGACGCCCCCAACATATGCCCCCTCCTACCCGGAGCTCTGTGTCGACTGAGCCGTCAGGTCAGCCCCTGCTCTTCCCAGAGACCACAGCCCAGCCTGAGCTGGGGACAGCCCACCTCTATGTCCACAGTGACACATAGGGCTCAGGGCCATGGGCCAGGTCTTTCAGGGCCATAGAAAAGAAAGCAGAGGCAGCCAGGAGCTCGAGGGTCCGGGTCCTCCACAGTCGACACTGAACCACCTGCCTGTGGCCCTAGTGTCTGCACTTGGGGACACACACCTGCGTGCACGCTGGCCACGTGGAGAAGGCTGCATTTTTAATGCAATTGTTGTTTTTAAAATGCCGTTTCTGTTCTCTCCTCTCCAGCATCCACCCACCCCCAACAGTCAAGAGCAAACGAGCTGGGTTGAGCTGGGGGGTGAAAACCACGAGGGCTGGGGCATGATGAGGGAAGATTTCTTACTTCCCCAGCTCCTGGCTGCTATGTTTAGAGTTTCCACTTTCCTCTCGCAGACTTTCCTCTTTCCAACAGTTGACTCCCAACAAGACGGTCCACTGCAGGCCCATCAGAAGTATTGAGTTTTTAGCATTTTCTTGCCCCTACCCCCCAAATCCAAATTTTCCCTGCAGAAGGTAAAATCTCTTCAAACCATAAAAAGTATCCTTCTTTATCATTTCCCCCCATTTGGAGGTAGAGGCTGATTTTCCTAATGGAATCTGTCAGGGCGACTGATGAGCTGTTGGGCCGCAGGGAAGCCTGGACCAGTCTGCAGGCAAAGGGAGGGGAGCCCTGCCCTCCAGGCCTCACCTAACCCTGACCACCTCCCAATACCGTCCCATTGAGGGGTAGGGCTTCCATATATGCATCTGGGGAGGGAGACACAAGCATCTAGAATGACACCTTGCCTTGGCTCCAGGGATGCGCCCTAGAAAGATAATCGCTGTCCCTTGCAAGAAGAAGTGGGGGGCTTTAGAGGAATCTAGAAAACATGAGTCCTTTTCAGAGGTGGGGAACCCAAGGCGGAGAGGTGAGAGGAAGTCACAGTCAGTTGGTGACAGAGGAGGGGAGCAGAAATGAGGTCTCCTAGTCTGGGAGGTGAGAGACTGAAGATTTCCAGCTCTCTGCTTCCTGGGCCAAGGGTAGGATAGCCCTGCTCATCCCCCTTAAAGTCAGGTGTGGCCTTGTGAGTTGCTTGGCCCGTGAAATGTGAGCAGCGTATGCGGCTGGCCTAGGTGATGGTGGAAGCGTCGTGGGGGAGGGACCCTCCAGCCCCTGGGTCCCTGGAGCTGCCCCAGGGCCACCTCAGATGTGTGGCACAGTGAAAAATAAGGCTTTGTTATCTTAAGCCAAGAGTCAGCAAACTACAACTCGTGGGCCAAATTTGGCTCACCACCAGTTTTCATAAAGTTTTATTGGAACACAGTCATGTTCTGTCCAAAGCTGTGTTTGTGCCACAATAATTGTTGAGGAGTTGCACGGCCCACAAAGCCTAAACTATTTATTGCCTGGCCCTTTACAGAAACAGCTTGCTCTCCCTGCTTTAGGTCGTTGAGGTCTGGGGGACTGTTTGTCACTGCGGCATGGCCAAGCCCACCCTGACCAATACACTTTGTAGTTATGCTCACCACTCTGAACAGTGTGCCATGTGCTAGAACACCTTACAATACCCTATATTCTCTGGGCACTGCAGGCTTTTCCGGCCTGTTCCCACTGGCTGGTTGCCGAGTGTCCACTCTAGTACACGAGAAAGGAAGGCCCAGGGAGGTCGGTGACCACTCTGAAGTTACCTGGGGCTCACCCTCGCCTTGGCCCCCACATTAAAATGGTCCCTGAGTGTTTTTAGAAGGTTATTTGCACCGATGAAAGCAGGATGCTGAGCCAGGTCAGGAAAACCATGGGCCTTTCTACCGCCATCACCTTTTGTTTAAGGAAATAGATAAAAAGAGAAGCCCATTCATCCAGCAGAAGTGGTGAAATTTGGCTTCCCCGCTTGGCCAAGCTCCTCTTCTGCTTCCTGTATTTGCTCTCAGTGGCCCCCACCTCCCAGGCTCACGTGGCCTCTGAGGGACCAGCCACGAAGGGGGACCACTGCCCTGCCTGTCCCTGGACCTCGGTTTCCCCATCCCTCCATGTGCACCCACTCGCTGCAGGGATGCTGCGGAGTCAACTGTGGTCTGCGGGGGGGTGGGGGCACCCTTCTCCTTCCACCCCAAACACAGAAGCTACTGGGGTGAAGTCTGGGCTCCGGCCTGGGGAGGGGGGTGTGTACAGACTGTGAGAGGGACCGGCCCTTAGCCTTCCCTATAGTCCCGGTTCCTTTGGCACCCCTTTCCCAGATTTCCTACCTCACATTCCCCAGCGCGGTTCTGACAGGCCCGCGAGCGGGGAGTCCTCCTGGTTGGGAAGGTGGCTGAGCGTTTGGACAGCTGCAGAACCTGCCTGTCCACCCACCCGCTATCTCTAGCTACACACTTACTGTTTTTGGAGCAGCCTCCTGGGCTTATGTAATGCCCTTGGAAGTCAAGAACCCCAGGGCTCGTTATCAACAGCCCAGGAGGGGTTTGTGAAACACTTGCTAGGAAGAAATCTTTCCATTGAGAAAAATTCCCCTCGTGCTCATGCTCCTGGTGGCTCCGGTGTGTTGTCGGGGGTGTCTGCAGCTTGAGGAGGGACCTCCCCGAGGCTCCAGAGCCCACTGCTCTATGCTGGCTCAGTGTCGTGGTGCTGGCATGGGGAATGGAACTGGACCCTCTCTTTTGCCCTCCAGGTCAGCCACTACTGACCTCAGCACCAACAGCCAGTCAGTGGCTGAGTTCTTTCCCCATGACGACACCACACATTAGGCCCCTGCATGCATAATGTGACTGCATGCTAACAGAGACGGAGGGCTGGGTGTTCTTATACCCATGTTACAGAGGGGACCACCGAGGCTCGCAGTTAACATGCTTGATTGGTTAAATGCAAAAGCAGACACCACCCCTCCTCCCAACTGCTGACCATTCAAAATACAACTCAAGATGGGCCCCGGGAATGTGCTTTTTAAACCACTTGCTGCATTGCAAGAGGAAATTCCCATCCTGCAGGGAGGCAGAGCCAGCATTGCACGTGGCCATTTCTCTTTTAAGAGGAACGCGTGGAGTTCTAGGCCTTTCCTTGGCCACACTGTCTGTCATCCAGGGGGGGCGCCCCAAGAATGTGAAGATCAGAGGGCCAGGGCCGGGGGATCGTGGCCCAGGCTGGCCAGACATCCCTTGCAGAAGCCTCCTAGCTGGGGCCAGGGCCATCACCCACCCAAACGTGTCTTTCACTGGGTCCTGGACACCGGCACCCATGTGCATCCAAAGGAGAGGAAATCGTGTGGGTCTGGGTCTGGACCACAGCTCTAGATTCAGACGGTGCAGCTGAGAGGCCCCAGCCTCGGAGGGAACTCAATGAATTTGTCAGGGAACTGAAAACAGATGATTTCAATCAGCAGTGGGGGGGGGGGGGGGGGAGAAAAATGACTTCATGGCCACAGTTGACTGAAGGAGGCAGCGTTTGGCTGCCAGGCCCTGCCCGGGAGGCGCCTCCAGAAAGCCTGGCTGTCCCCGCGCCTCGGGCCCGGGTCTCCCCGGCGAGGGCCCGCGCCGTGCGCCCCGCGGGCCGCGGGAGGGCCAGGAAGGAAGGCCAGCCGCCCGCGGGCCCGATAACCCCGCGCTCCCCCGCCCCCAGCTTCCTCTCCGCGGCCGCTTTCATGAATGGCCCAGCTTCCCAGACAGCGGATTGGCTGAGCCGCCGGCCGCGCCGCCCAATCAGCGGCCGCGGAGCTCGCTGCTCCGCGTGGGGCCTCGGGCGCTGTAGCTATGAATGGGGCAGCCTCGGCCGCCCGCAGCTACCGCCTACCTTGCGGAGCCCCCGCCCCCAGTGCGGGAGGAAGAGGGAATTTTTTTTTTTTTTTTTTTAATTCCTCAAACCGGTCAGGGTTCTGGGACAATTGTGTCATTCTCAGGCTCGGCCGTGGCTCCTGACAATAGCCCTTGGGCTTCCCAGCTTTGGTCTCTGTTGACTTTCAAGATCTCCCGACAGTGAAAGGGCCTGTGTGGTTAGAAATGCATTTCTTTGCCTAAGGTCCAGTCTGACTCCCGTTCCAGGGAAAGCACTGCAGCCCTCCAGCATGAGCAGGCCGGCTGCCAGGGGACAAAGGCAGGGGGTTGGGAAGAGGTTCCCGGCCAGTGTCAGGAGGGCCAGTGCAGGGGGCTCCTGACACATCCGAACTGCCCAGAGCTTCTCCTGCAAACCAGAGGGGCTTGGTCACCCCCCTGGTCACCGGCCTTATCCTGGCTGCATACGCCCCGTGCATGTGAGGGCTGGGGCCACGAGGGGGAACCCAGCCGTTCAGCTGCATATCCTGTTAAGTTGGAAAGCATGTTCTGTTTGCTGATGTTATAAAGAAGGCATGTGTTTACAGACGCTTGTTGGGGAGAGCGTGGTTAATGGGCCTGCTTCCGGCCTCCCTGCCCCGTGAAGGGATTGTGTGGCTGACAAAGCGGGGCCTGCTCGTAACAGGGAGACCCCCTTGCTTAGGAAAACCAGGCTCAGCAGAATTCAGGAGTGGGACAGAGAGCTCTCTTGTGAGGTGGGTTGAGGCCACGTAGGGAAGGCCTCAGATGCGAGAGTGAGCCCTGGGGAGTCCTGGAGGGTTGGTGAGCTGGAGAGTGGCATTTCTCCCCTCTCCAGGGAATCCTCTCCCAACCCATCTACCCCATGCCTGGCTGGGTGGCCATCTCAGGAACCACAGCATCAGGACTGTGCAGACTGCTTCCTGGGACTCCCGGCGACTCCTCATAACGAGCCCCGGGAGTGCTGAGACACCCCCATTTTAAAGATGAGAAAACCAAGGTGCAGAGTCATCTGCAAAGCCTCCCACAATTTGGGAGCGGCGAGCCTGGCACACAAACCGAAGCCCTGCCTCCTGGGGTGAGCCGCCGGCACAGGACAGGAGGGTTAAATAACAAAATACAGGTAGAGCGCTGAGCACCTGGCCTGGCACGGAATCGGGAATCAGGGCTGCAGCTACGGGGGTTCTGTCTGCCGAGGAATGTGTCTGTTCCCGTTCTCTAAGAGCCAGACTCTGACCTGGGGGGGTCTGGGTCCAAGAGTGTGCAGCTGGGGCCGGGCCTGAGGAGTCCTGTGGGTTTCCCGATGCCAGCTTCCTTCTGCCGGGTTCGCCCCATGTGTTTTCACCTTGCAGGTCAGCAGTTCATAAAGGTTTTTGGTCTTGGGCCCATTTGCATCTTAAAAGGTATGGAAGATGCCAAAGAGATGTGGTTGATACGGGTCTCATCTATTGATATCTACTGCATTAAAAATTAAAATGGAGAAACGTTTAAGACACAAGAATATGCAAGTATGCATTCCATTATCTACCAGAGCGACAGTGTCATTCCCGTCACATATACCCTGGAAAACCCCGCTGTGGGGTGGAAGGGAGGCTGAGAATGCACAGAGGTCCTCGGCCTCGACGGGCAGGAGGCGTCGAGGAGAAAGATGGGCAGTAAGAGGGCTGAGTGCCCCGGGGCGAGGCTGGGGGGGGCCAGGCGTGGTGTAAGGGCTTGGCCTTGCAGCCAGCAGGAGCCTGCAGGAATTCTAGAGCCAGGAGTGAGAGTGTTCCCAGGGAGGAGCCACGAGCCAATGGGCTGCCTCACAAGACTCGGGGCCTGTCCTAGGAGTGGGTGCAAATGTGTGACATACAAGGGGTGGAGGGGGAAGCTGGAGCCTTGAGGTGGTGTCTGGGAAGACCGTAAGGGCAGCTTCAGATGTCCACGTGGAAGCAGGATGAAATTGGGTTTGTCTACTTGGCTGTGTCCCCCAAAAAGAAGTGGCCCCAAGGGGCACATGGCTTCCTAAACTCAGTGCCCCATTCGCCTGGGCACCAGTGGTGAGTCTCAGGGCTGATTTCATTTGCACGCTGGCCTTTGTCTCCAGGCCAGGTCTGTGCTTGGCCTGCCAGGACCTCCCGGGAGCGCCCACACTTCCCACAGCTTGTCTGTCTCGAGGACACTCTCCAGGTCCCAAATACCTGCCCCACTCCCTGATTAGGACAACAGCGGCTGTCAGGGCCCTGGGCAAGGCACTCACCATCCAGACCCTGCTGGGGCCTCACCTCCAGCCTGGAGCCAGTTTCTGGCTCATCAGGGAACAAGAGGAGCCTTCAGCACTGTGACTCGGGATGGGCTGAGGTTTTCACAGTGGGCCACGCCTGAGCCACCGGGACCCAGGATGGCTCCCCCGCCCCGCCCTCTGGAATTGCCGTGGCTGACTCCACTCCGTGCCCACCTGGAGACGGGTTCTTGGTGCCGGCACGGGTTTATACTCTGTCCTCTGAGAGTCAGGGTGCGTGCAGGAAGGCGGCGGGCGCTGCCCTGTAATTTGGTGGTCTTACCCTGATCGTCCCCATCTTTCCTGGACTCAGGTTCCTCGTCTGTGAAATGGAGCCGGCTGCCCTTTTTTGTAGGGTTGCTGAAAGAAATACGTGAAAAGTATCCCAGTCCAAGTCCAACTTGTGTGGGGCCCCCGCTGTGATCAGGCCCCGAGCTTTGCGTGGGGTAACAAAGGCCGATATGACCAGGATGCCGTCAGCAAAGGTCCTCATAGGTGGGGCGGTGGGAGCATCCACATTTTTCTGGTACGAGTTTGGCGATCAGACAATAAAGAAATAGATGCGCCTGGGCTGGACCCCCGGCCCTCAGCAGGAGACCTTCCACGCTGGGTCGGAAGCTGGAACAGAATATTTGTTTTGGAGAGCTCTCTCTCCCGTCTGTCTCTCTGTCTCTGTTCGTCTCTGTCTCTCTCCGTCCTGGTCTCTTTCTCTGTGTCTCTCGCTCCGTCTCCCCATCTCTCGCTGGCTCTCTCTCTGTGTTTCCCTCTCCCTCTCCTCTGCCTCTCCGCCTCTTGTATCTGTCTTCCCTCCGCTCCACTGTGTGCAGAGCAGCCGCCAGGCCCTTTGAATGGGAGGCCCGGGGAGCGCGGGCCCCTCCGCGGCCCCTGGTCCAGGGCCTTATCCGTTCCCCTGGTTAATTAACAGTGAATGCCATGGGGGCTGGAGGGATGGGCAGGAGGGCCCAGGGCAGACATAATGAGTCCCTGGGGTGGGGTCAGCAGCATGGGTGGCCATCACATCCCTGGGGTGCCAGGCCAGCCCGTTTGTCTATACCTGGGCCCCTCTCGGCTGTGAGAGCTGCTCTAGGGGATGGGCAGCTTGGGGCCACGCTGCAGCCCGGTGACACATCCCTCGATCAAGGGATGGACCAGCACTGCCCCCAGAGTCCAGTGGGCCTGGGTGCTGCCCTATGGGGCTCCCAAGTGACTTCATTTCTGTGAACCTCAGTTTCCCTAGAAAGTGGAGGCAACGACGTAGGGGGACCCCAAGCTGTGCCTGTGGCCCCTGATGAGCCTCTCTCCCCTCGCTGGCTCTGCTCCATTCCTGATGGGCTTCAGCTAGTTTTAGGGGGCACACCAAGCCCTTCCTCATTTCAGGACCTTCCCACTTCCCTCTCCTCTTCGGGGCTGGCTCTTATCACCAGAGCGGTGGCCCTAGACCACCATCTAAAATCGTCACCCATCACCCTCTATTGCCTTCTGTGTTCCTTTGCTCGTGCACAGGCGGGCAGGGGGATGTAAATGACAGAAATTTATGGTCTCACAGTTCTGGGGGCCAGAAGTAAAAGACATCAGGGTGTCAGCAGGGCTGGTCCTCCTAATGCCTCTCTCCTGGGCGTGCAGTGGCCGTTTTCTCCCTGTGTCCCCACATGGTCACCTGTCTGTGTGTCCATCTGTGTCCTGATCTCTTCTTCTAGGGACACCAGTCCTATGGGATCAGGACCCACCCCAGTGACCTCACTTCAACTTGATCACCTCTGTAAAGACCCCATCCCCAAATACAGTCACATTCTCAGGTGCTGGGGTCAGGCCTGCCACAGAGGAACTGGGGGACACGACTCAGCCTGCACCACCTCCTCTCGTCTTATTTTCAGGACTTGGCTTTGTCTACTCGTCTGGGTTTCACCGTCTGTCTCCTCCACCCAACCGCTGGCCCCACAAGGACGTGCCCATGTTCTTACAGTGCTGGCTCCCTGGTCATGTGGCAGATGGTGGCTGAATGGCTGGCGACTCTGTGATATAATCTGCAGACACACAAGGCCCGAGAGACACACACGTGTCACCTGCCCATGGGGTGGCCAGGGTTTCGAAAGCTCCTCGGTGGTCGGTTGGCGACTTGGGCGGCCTGAGCTCCTGGCCCAGCTGGTCAGCTGATTATCGGGAAGGCTGCCTGGAAGCCCCGCAGCTAGAAGAATCCAGAGGCCTTTGCGTTCTTGACACTTCAGATAACCTGAGACCATCCATTCAAGTAGGCAGCTTGGGCCAGATTACCTTCTCCGGGCGGGCACCTTCTCTCACTGGGTACCTATTGCCCAGAGGAGCTGCCGAAGGCCTTTGTCTGGCAGATTCCAGCGGATTATGCAAAAGGGGCTCTTGGGGCGGTGGGAGCTGTTTGAAGCCTTCCGAAGGCGGCTGCAGAGGCGCTGCCTGGGGACAAAGGCTCGGCCCCTTCCTCCGATGCGAGGATCAGAGGATCAGATGAGCGCTGGCTCGCAGGCCCCAGACCCTGCTGCTGCCCAGTGTTTAGCGAATTCAGAGGCCTCGGAAGAGAGCAGCAGCAGAAGAAAGGGACAGACACAAAAGGGAAAGGACAAGAGGGCAGACTGTAAAAAACCCTCAAGAATGCAATTTGCTCCTGGATGAGCCCTCCCGCCCCGCTGCCCACCCCGGGGGAATTCTGCGAAGGAGCCAGGGAGCCGCAGGAGCTGGCCTGCAACTCGGTTCCTAACCCCGCCCCAGGATAAGGGTGTGGGGACTGCGTAGGGAGGACGCCCCTGCTAGGTGTGCTTGCTAGGGGCCTTCGTTCATGACATCTGGGGTTCCTGGACAGGACACCAGGCTCAAAGGGGGCAAGAGAGTTGCCCAGGGTCACACAGCAGCAAAGTGCCCAGGGCTGTCTGATGCTAGATCCCAGGCAGGGGCTGACTCTCAGGATGGGGACCCACCCCTCCCTGGGAAGGCCTCTGGTCTGCAGTGACCTCCCTTCAATGCAGGGCTCCCAGCAGGCTCCAGGTCTAACTTTTGGAGTGGGGTCTGATCCTTCTTTCCTCTGGGGACTTTCATGGAGGGTGTATTTGGGCCCTAGGAGGTTGGGTGTCTGTGACCCAAAAGCACACGCTGACTGGGCCTGTACCCCTCAGGCCTGGCCAAGCCGCCCTCCCAGCCGACCCTCCTGGAGCCCCCATTCCCCAGCCCAGACCTCCTGCTGGGCGCCTTTGTCTGACTTGGGTTTTACCAGCAGCCCAGGTCTCAGGTTTCACCTCTGCCCAGAGGATCCTTCTAAGGCCTGAATCAGTGACCTTCCCCGGAGGTGTGACTTCCCACCTGCACCATCAGGCCCCAGGAATTTGTCCTGAGCCCTCCTTCCACAGGACCTCAGGGCCAGAAGCAGCTCACAGCTGGGCCAGGCCGGAGCCCAGAGGCCCCTGCGGGGCAGTGTTGTGGGGGGCGCTGGCCAGAGGGCTGGTGGGGGTGGAAGACCTGCCCCGGTTCCGCAGGGATCTGGACCTGCTCTGCTGCGTCCTGCGCTGGTCTGAACGTTTAACTTTCAGTCAGAGCCAGAGGCCACGAGGCTTCACTGTGGGACATTTAGAAAATAGAGTAAAAGAGGACAACAGAGTGTCGCTGATCCTGAGTCCCACCGAGGTCCTGGGGCTTGGCCTGAGTACAAACCGCGCTCCCCTCCCGGGCTGTGTGGCCTGGCAGCCCTTTCTCCCCAAGCCTCAGTCTTCCCATCTGCTCCATGGGGGTGCTGTCTCCCTGGCTCCCCACCCTGCTCAGATCCCGCCCCCCAAGGACTTCCTGCCCCTGACTCCACTCTCCCTCCGTATCCACCGTCTCTCCCTCTCTGTTGAATGGGTCCCCTTGGCCCACAATCCACTCAGTTCCCTTCCAGTGAGGGGCCTTCACCTCCACATCCCTGCAACCTGCCTTTATTTCTCTGCTCATCACTGGTCCCCACGCCCCCTCCAGTCTCCCTGCTCCCCACCACCAGAAGGTCCCCATCAGTGGTGACAGCCACCTCTGAGTTGCCCAATCCAATGGCCACTTCTTTGTCTTCCGTTTCCTGGACAGAGGGAGTCCATCCAGGAGGCCACTCCCTGCATCCAGCACTTTCCTCTCCCGGCTTCTCCCCATTCCCTTCCTTTCCTCCCGCTGCACCAGCCCCTCCCCTGCAGACCCCCGAAGGGCAAGGATCTAGTGGGAGCCAGGTGCTGCTCTGGGGCTGGGACACAGCCTTGCCTGAAACACACAGGCTCCTGTCCCCTGAGACCACGATCTCGCAGGGCTGCTGGGGCTCCTTGGGGTTTGGTTTCCTCTCCTCTCTCTGGACCCCTCTTCCTGGGTGATCTCATCAGTTCCCATGGATTTAAATATCTTAAGCTGCTAACTTCCAAATTTGTCTCTGTAGCTATGACCTCTCCTGTGAACTTTGACCCATGTATCCGGGGGCCACTTGACATCTCCCTTTGGGGTCTCCCAGTCATGTCAAACAGACCATGGCCAAACTGGGCTTCTGGATTTTCTCCCTCATCCTTTCGCAGCCTCCCCCACCTCATCTTCCCAGTCTCAGCAAATCCCACTTGCTCCATCCAGAAGCTTTCACACCACCCAGAGCCTCTCCTCCATCCATCCATCCATCCATCCATCCATCCATCCATCCATCCATCCATTCAACTATTCATTCAACTATCCATCCATCCATCCATCCCTACATTCACCTACCCATTTACCTATCTATCCATATACTCACTCCTCCATCCATTTACCATCCATCCATCCATCCATCCATCCATCCATCCATCTATCCCTCATCCATCCATCCATCCACCCACCCATCCATCCATCATCCATCCATCCACCACCCATCCATCCATCTATCCCTCATCCATCCATCCATCCACCCACCCATCCATCCATCATCCATCCATCCATCCATCCATCCATCCATCCATCCATCCATCCATCATCCATCCATCCATCATCCATCCATCATCCATCCATCCATCATCCATCCATCCATCCATCCACCCACCCATCCATCCATCCATCCATCCATCCATCCATCCATCCATCATCCATCCATCATCCATCCATCCATCCATCCATCCATCCATCATCCATCCATCCATCCATCCACCCACCCATCCATCCATCCATCCATCCATCCATCATCCATCCATCCATCCATCCATCCATCCATCCATCCATCATCCATCCATCATCCATCCATCCACCCATCCATCATCCACCCACCCATCCATCCATCCATCCTTCCACTGAGCACTTACTGTGTGCTAGGCACTGTGCCAGGTGCTGGGAATGAAACAGAAGACAAAAGAGAAGCAATCTCTGCCCTCAAGAGGATCATGTTTTGGTGGAGAGAAAGGAGAACACACACCCAGGTTAATCACACAAGTAAATAACAGAATTACAAAAATGATCAGAAAGAGAAGGAGCTGGGAGTGTAAAGGGCATGCACACGTGTGCACGTGTAAATGTGTACATGTCTCTCTGTGCTCTGTGTTTCTGTCATGCACATGTATGTATGTGTGCGCACGTGTGTCTGTGCATGAACACACGTGTCTGTGAATGCACGAATGCATGCCTATGTGTGTGAACATGCATGTGTATCTGTGCCACATGCCTCTCTGGTCTGAGAGGCCTGCTGAGCGTGGTTCAGCTGGACAAGTGGAGAGGCCACGGGGGCAGCAGGGTCTGCTCCCTGCAGGGCTGTGTGTGGGTGCAATGGACAGGTCAGGGGTCATGTTTAACTGTGGAGGAGCCCAGGGCAGTGCCTCTTGGCTACATAGCTGTCCAAGTGGTGTGGGCAGGAGGTCCCTTGGATGATCCTGGGACAGAATAACAAGGCTGGTCACTCACCCGGCCAGTGATGCAGGGGCAGGAGAGACAAGCAGAGCTGACGCCCCAGGAGGGGCTGGGACTGGAGATGATTTGGGGGAAGTTCAAAGCCTGCAATGGAGTCTGGGCAAGAGAGAGGATGCCCTGCACATGGACATAAGTGGACAAGGGCCACCCGGCCGGGCACCAGCTTCCCCAGACCCCTCACCCTGGTGGCCGGTTCTGAGTGGCCTCTGCTGGGAGGTCCAGCCCAGGCCCTGCAGCAAAGCCGAGGTGTGCCTGAGGGTTTCTATGAGACCCCCTCTACATGCCCTCTTGTACCAGCATTGGTGGTCCAGTGTAGGTCCCTGGGATGCCACCACTCATACTCTGAGTTCCTGGGGTGCAGGGCCACACTTGGTCTATTTGGGGAGCCCCCATGCCCAGCACATGGTAGGAGCTCTTCCACTGTGTGTTGGATCAATGGCCAATGGGGAAAGAAAAAGAAAGAATGAGTGAATGAATGAATGAATGCTCTGTCTACCCCTCTGGACTACGAGCTTTTCTAGAGCAGAACATGTTTCGATTTCAAGGAAGTTCTCTGCGTTGGTTTTCCGTCACTGCAAAACACATTACCAGCAGTTTAAAGGCTCCAAACATGTATTTATAGCCTCACAGCCTGAGTGGGTCGGGAGTGGGGACACGGCACAGCCAAGACACGGCTCACAGGGCTGCCGTCCAGGTGTGCTCTGGACAGGGCTCCCTCCCCCTTCCTGCTGGAATGACCAGGCTCGGGGATGCGAGCCTGGAGCTGTCACTGGCCATCAGATGGGGCTGCCTGCCTGAGAGTGAGATGGACACAGAGGGAGCATGCAGGTGGACACAGGGGAAGGGCCGGGGTCCTCATGACCTCACCTGTGTCCCCTGGCTGTGCGGTATCCGGAGTCTGCTGCCAGACCATCCACTCGCCTGAGTCGATCGGTTCCCACTTTTACTTAAGGAAGGGGGTTTCTGTCACTTGCAACCCAAACTCCTAATTTTTCTTCATGAACCTTTTCGTATGTCAAAAAATTGGTATTCATATCATCATTTAAAATAATAGTAGCCCAGCCCTGGCCGGTTTGGATCAGTGGTTAGAGCGTCGGCCCACAAACTGAAAGGTCTTGGGTCCGATTCCGTCAAGGGCACGTATCTTGGTTACAGGCTTGATTCCCTGTCCCCATCCGGGCATGTGTGGGAGGCAACCAATTGATGTGTGTCTCTCACATTGATGTTTCTCTCTCTCTCTCCCTTCTGCTCTCTCTGAAAAGCAATGGAAAAAATACCCTCAGGTGAAGATTAAAAATAATAACAATAATCATAGTAGCCCGTATAAAACTTCTTTATTAGTATAAAATTTACCTGCAATGAAATTCAGCCCTTTAGAGTACAGTTATGTAGGTTTTGTCAAACAGTTGTGTCATTACCGCCATCAAGATACAGAGCAAGCCCACTGCCATCTTGTGCCTCTGTTAGAGGAATAGCTGTGCCCTGGGCCAGGGTCCCTCCGTTAGAGGAATAGCTGTGCCCTGGGCCAGGGTCCCTGCAGCACCGTGGCCTCTGCTTCCGGACGCAGCCGGGCCCGGGCCAGCTCCTGACCACGACGCCCCCTCACCCGGCCACCTTACTCCACTCAAAGGCAAGCGCGTGCGCTGCTGGCCTGGTTGGGGTGGAAAACGCTTTGTTTGGGTGCCGTCCAGCGGGAGAAAGGCCGGAGCACTGACTGCCGGGACCGAGGCACGGCCAGAGACAGGCGGGCCTGGGGTCCGGGGCGGAGGCCACGCGGCGGCTGGCAGGGTCTCGCCCACAGTGGCTGAGCGGAGACAGGCTCAGCCGGTCCCATCCCTCCCTCCAGCAAGAACCAGTGCCGGCGGTCAGGTTTTATCCTGTGGCCTGACCGTGTGGACATTCGCCCGAGCCTTCCCTGGTTTCAGCAAGAGGGAGGGGACATTCCACTGTCCTCGCCGCCCACGGAGGCGGCCACTGTCCTTGGCCCGCGGTCCTCGCCGGCCCCTGGCTGCCAGCACCCGGACACAGCCGTAATTCATCACCACGGATGTGCCTGTGCACCCTGGTTTTCCCTCCTAGCGATTTTTCCTGTTTCTGCCGCGGTTGGGGTGACCGATCCCCCATGGGTCGAGTGCTCCCTAACATGGCCATTTGCATCGGTTCCATTTTTACCATCGTTCATTCATTCATTCATTCATTCAACAAATGCTGACCGAGCATTTGGTGTGTGCTGGACACTCTCGTAGGTACCGTGGACGCCCCATGGACAAGTCCCTGTCCCTCAGAGCTGACACCCCGTGGTGCAGGGGATGAGCCATAACCAGATAAGCAGCGAGTAGCTGGGAGGTGTGCGCAGTATGTCAGGGGCCGCGGGTGCTCTGGGGACAGTAACGCAGACAAAGGGGGGACAGGGTGCTGGGCGTGGGGACAGGGCTGCTGTGGATGTCGGGCAGGGACGGCCTCTCTGGGGAGGGGGCGTCTGAGCGGAGATGGAAGGATGCCAGAGGGAGACACCCGGATGCCAGCGCTGGGGGAGACGCCTCAAGAAAGCGCAAAGCCCCGGGGTGGGAGCCGGACAGGCGGAGAAATGCAGGAATTTGGGGGGGCTGGGCCAGGTGAGCCCTTGGACAAGGACACTGACCTGAAGATGATCATGACAACCACAGCTGCCTGAGTCTCCGCAGGGGCCTCCCGCACGGGAAGGGCAGGCGGGTCCGTGTCCTGGGGATAAGCACCCGAGCACGGGACCCGGAGCGCGGCCCGGAGCGTTTTCGTGGCGCGGGGTGTGTCTCTGCGCCGATTTCCACGCGGCCGCCGCTGGCTCGCGCTTATATAACAGACGGGCTCACGTCGCGAAACACGCAGCCGGCTCGCGCCCACTGGGCCCGCGGTGTGGGCTGCTCCCGTGGGACCTGCTCAGGGACGAGGGGGTGACTGGGCCCGCGGCGTGGGCTGCTCCCATGGGACCTGCTCAGGGACGAGGGGGTGACTGGGCCCACGGCGTGGGCTTCTCCCGTGGGACCTGCTCAGGGACGAGGGGGTGACTGGGCCCACGGCGTGGGCTGCTCCCGTGGGACCTGCTCAGGGACGAGGGGGTGACTGGGCCCGCGGCGTGGGCTGCTCCCGTGGGACCTGCTCAGGGACGAGGGGGTGACTGGGCCCGCGGCGTGGGCTGCTCCCGTGGGACCTGCTCAGGGACGAGGGGGTGACTGGGCCCGCGGCGTGGGCTGCTCCCGTGGGACCTGCTCAGGGACGAGGGGGTGACTGGGCCCACGGCGCGGTCTCCTTGCAAACCCGCTCAGTAGGTGACTGAGTACCAGTTTCTCCACAGTCTCGCCAGCATCTGATTTTCTCATTTTAGAACATGTTTTACTCATTTAAAGGTATATGGTCACGATTCCTTACTGCCTTTGCTCAGTGTACCTGGAAAGTTAAAAATTACACAGTGAGGAACCCCTAACCATCTGCACAATAGAAGGGACAGACCGTGTCCCTTCTGCCACCCAGCCGGCACAGAGTCTGTCAGTCGCCTGCAATGGACTTGGCTTTATTTTTTCTCCAGCCAATATATTGATTAGGGCTGTGGACTCCTGGGTGGAGCTGGGCCCAAGGGAGGGAGCAGGCTGAGGGGGACACAAGAGGGACCTACCCAGGCCCAGACCCTGCCAAGGTGAAACCAAACCCTGTCCTTTCTACTTGTCAGCTTTACCAGAAAACAAGGCCATAAAAGTGAACTTGTACTAATAAAACCCCGAGCTCCCGAGCTGGAAAATGTGCTCGCTCTCGGCCCTTGAATCTGGAAGAGACTCTGGGGAAACGCTAATTTCGAACTTTTCCTACACCCTTCCTGCCTCTGGGTGCTGCAGGCTCTCGGATTCCTTTGCACAATAAATCGAGGGGAAAACTCGCGTCACTTCAGCGAAACACAGGGTCCATTTTTCTCGATTGGCGGGAAAGCGTGGGCTATTTAAAAGACACATCAGGCAATTGAAAAAAAAATTTTTTTTTAGCATTCCTAAGCAAAAGGAGGCATTCAAGGAACATAAGCCTGGCCCCTGATTTGTAAAGACCACGTGCTTGGCGACGGGCTCGGGGAAGGAGGCCCTGGTCTGCATTTTAAGATGCGCTGCGCATGCTTGAAATGTCCCCTTTTCCTGGCTCTCTCGGGACCCCAAGTAGAAGGCGCCCTCTGCTTCCCGGAGCTCGTGGGGAGAGGGGGCCGCTGGCTCATGGTAGAGAAATGGGGTTAATCCTAAGGGAGGGTGACCAGGCCCCGGGGATCCTGTCTGTCCCCTGACTGCCCTGTCCCTGCGTGGGTGTCATTTTCTCTTGGGGGGAGGTCCCTGCGGTGCCACATCCTGAGTGTGCCCAGTGGGGATGGAGGTCGTGGAGATGGAGGCCCTGGAAGTGTCTCTGGGTGTGACAACCCCATGACAGGCACTTCTGTCCTTGTCACCCTCCTGTTCTCCGGAGTGAGGGCAGGAAACCAGAACTTAGCACGCGCCCCGTGAACCGCCCCTCGCCCAGCCTGGCCTGCACACGCCTGTCGCATGTCCGCACCAGGCCGCCAGGCGCCCAGCAGGAAGGCAGGAGCCGGATGCTTGCGTTCCAGGCCTGGCCCGGGGCCAGACCAAAGAGCCAGGGTCCCGCCTGCCCCCTGCCGGAAGGGTGGGCTCAGCAGGAGGGCCAGGCTGAGCTGGGGTACCCTGCTTCGGCCCCTGTCTCAGAGAGCTCGCAGCCAGTTCTCCCCAAGTGGGGGGCGGGCATCTGGGCTCCTGATGGGAGAGGCTGCTGCCTGCCAGCCCTCCTGGGGGTGGGGGTGCACCCGAGGGGCCCCTGGGCTGGGCTGGGAGGGCTCGCTCGGCCTGGGAGAGCAGTGCGTTTGCCTTTGGGACTTCACAAGGCCGGCCAGCCGGGCACGGTGACCTGGGAAATGAGTCCCTTAGGAGGCCTGGCCCGTGCCTGCAGACCCTGCCCTGCGGGGACTAGAGGCCATGCTCTTGGGTGGGGGTGGGGTGTGTGGACCCTCTGTCTTCCTCTTTCATGTGAAAACGGGAAGTTTGGGGGGCAGAGGTGGAGATGGGGGTCTGAGGAAACTAGCCTGAGTTCAAGGGTGGGGGACCCGGAGAGGCCTGTGGGGAGCCAAACGACCTGGAGGCTGCAGGCCACGGGCTGGACTGGAGACCTGGGGCCTCGGCTGTCCAGGCTGAGCCCAGGGCCTGGCCAGGCATCAGGGCGAATGGGTCTGGAGGTTCCCCAGCCGGTGCAGGAGGAGGGGGGGTGGTGGCCAGGGCTGGCTCTGAGGCCCCACTAATCCGCTGGGGCTCTGGGGAGGCCTCCGCTCTGGCAGGTACGGCAGGGGGGCCAGGTGGACACATGGGGGATGGAGGGGACATCAGGGTTCAGGCTGTGGGGTGGGCAGACCTGGTGCTATTCACTTCCCTGCCTCTCGGGAGGTGGGGCGGCTGTGCAAACCCTTGGCCCCGTCCGGCCCCAGGCCCCACTTTCTCAGCTTCCTCCTGGGCCCCCTCCTGTGCACCCCATCTTCCTCGCTTGCTCCCCCCCCACTTCCCTTCCTCGCAAGGCGAAAGGAGCAACCGGCTGGCTGTGCGTTTCTATTTCTGCACCTTCCGCTTCCTGGCCCCGTGGCCCACCAGCAGCTGAGGAAAGTTCTGGAATCCACAAGGCCAGCTGGTCCTGGGCAGGATGTGAGGCCTCCGATTTCCCCAGAAGCTCCTTGGCCTCCTGGGAGCCGGGCACTGGGGCATGGGCAAGGCCTGAGGGTGTGGGCATCATGGACGAGAGGTGAGCACACCTCCCGGGCCCCTCCCAGCAGCACTGTGGGTTTTCAGATGAGAAAATGAGTCTTGAGTGATTTGCCCAAATCTACACAACTAAGGGACATCCCAGAATTCAAACACAGGCGGCCGGACCCACCTCCTTGAATAAGTGGAGAGCAGTGAGAGAGCGAGCGCAGGAGTGCCAGGCTGGAGTCACAGCGGCACAGGGAGCGAGGCTCAGTGAGCGCGTGGAAGCTGCCAGCTGGGCCCTCTGCAGCCTGAGGGCTCGCTGCGTCTGCAGTGGCTCCTGAACACCTACTAAGCGCCCCCCACCCCAGGCTTCGTGGAGAGGAGGCTTCCTCTTGGCCCCAGGTAGGGAGCATGCTGTGTAGCTGGCAGAAGTCTGAATTGCTTTAGAAAAGCACAGCTGCCCAGCCGGGCGTGGCTCAGCGCTTGAGCGTCGACCCAGGATCCAGGCGATCGGGGTTCGATTCCTGGTCAGGGCATATGCCCGGGTTGCGGGCTCGATCCCCAGTAGGATCGGCAGGAGGCAGCCGATCAATGACTCTCTCATCATTGATGTTTCTCTCTCTCTCCCTCTCCCTTCCTCGCTCTGAAATCAATATAGATATATTTAAAAAAGAAAAGAAAAGCACAGCGTCAGAGCCTCCAGGTGTGAATTCATGGCATCACCCGGGGCGGGCGGTGAGGGGGCTGCCTCAGAGCCCAGGAAAGACCGCAGGGTGTTGCTGGGGGCTGGCTCCCTTTGTCACAAGCGGGCACTGTGCGTCCCAGGCGGCCAGGCTCCCAGCCACCCGGGGTCTGACCCTGAAGGAGTCCCAGCCCCTGGCTGAGCCTCTGCCACCGGGGCGGAGCCGCTGGCTCCCCGCTGGGCTCAGTGGGACCGAGGGTGCGGCTGAGCGGGTGCCAAGCCTGGAGGGCTAGAGGTTCCCTTTCTCCGGTCCCCCGCCTGCTCCCCAAATGTGGCTCCGAGTTACTCTTTTTACATCTGATTCTGATTGAATCATAGCTTTCGTTCATTTACAGATTCATTTCTTCTTAAAGTAGCTTTGTCATGTTCTGTAACAATGACGCCAGTTCGTCGTATGAAGCGACAGAGACAGTAAAAGACCTTAAAATACCTCCCCAGAAGTAATCCCTTAAGAAAATTTCCCTTACCGCCTTCGCAGGCCTCTGTGCCCGGAGAACAGGCAGCTAGGCCCTGACTGTTTAAAAACGGGGTGTTCGAGCCTGCGGCCTGTTCCCCCCACATGGCAGCCAGGGCATCTGGACATGTCAACAGAGGTTGGCATCCTCGTTTTAACGGCCACATCGTCGGCACCGCGTGGCGGGATCGCAGTTCTGCTAACGATGCCCTTTCGGACGGTCGGGGATGTCGCTTCCATTTCCCGTCACAGACACGCCCGTGCGGACCCCCTGGGACCCGCGCCCTTTCACGTTTGGGTGAGTTCACAGTGGGGCGAGCTCCTGGAGGTGGGGTTTCCGAGTAAAAGGTTTACAAATGCTGCACGTTGACGCTTACGGGAAGTGCCTCCCTAGTTCTGAAAAAGTCTAGAACTCCTGGGGGTGACGGTCGATGGGACCCCACAGGTTTCTGTGTGTTCAGCAGGTGCCTCCTTTGTTAAAAGTAGCTTCTTTAACTGCTTATAAAAGAGACACCTTTCCATGTAGAAAATCCAGGAAACGCCCAAATGGATAGCGAAGGCTTACTGTGCACAGACAGCCTGTCCATCCATCCATCCATCCATCCGTCCATCCATCCACCCATCCCCCATCCATTTAATTAACATCGTGCGTGTTTCCCTAAATGTCCTATCATGAACCTGGCTCTCTGTGGTCAGACAGCCTTGAAAGGACAATGAAAACACACCTCTTACTGTCAACTCCTGATGGTTGTAGGGAACTTGGCCAATTCCGAGGAGACAACGTCACACGCCCAGAGCAGGGCCGGGAGGCCAGCTCTGTGCACACTGCTGCGTTCGCTCGGCCTGTTTCTTATGCACACGCGGCCTTGCCCGTTTCACATAATTGCTATCATCTTGCAGTTCTCTTCTGCTTCTCCAATTAATGTGATGATTTCCCCGTGGCCGTAAGCAGTCTCTAAACGCACGACTTTTAATGGCTGGAGGATATTTTACCACGCAGAGGGGTTTTTTCTGTCTCTAGCTCTTCGGTGTTCCAGGTAATGCTGCGACGTTCATCCTCGCGCACAGGTCCTTGCCCGCACGTGCGAGGGTTTTCTCGGCATGAATTCCGAGAAGGGGGAACTGCCAGCCAGCTGCACCTCGCCCAACTGTCCTCCAGAAAGCTGCCAGCCATGACACTCCCGGCAGGGTCCCCATCGCCAGAGGGAACCACCACCAGCACGGCAGGGTAACGTTGTTTGTCTGTAGTGGTTGCCAACGGCAGTGGCTTGTTTCCACGGCCATTTCTTTGTTTACTCATGAAAAAGAGCCCCGTTTCCAAATAGGATTATTAGCATTTGTATCTCGACCTTGACATTGCTTTTTGTCTTTTATCCAAGGATCTGGTGCATTGTTAATCTTATTGATTTGTAAGAGTTCTTTATATATTAAGAATATGTTAGTCTTTCGTTTTACCCATTGCAATATCTTCTCAGTGTCTTTGGACTCCATTTAATGTTTTTTTTCTTACTATAAGGAAGACACATGGGGGGGCATGTCGTCGGTGCTGGGGTGGCACCCCTTTCCTGTAGGGTGGGCCTCCCAGGAATGGGCCCCACCTCCACCTCAGAAACAGTGCACACATGCACGGAAGGCCAAGGCCCTCATAAGGCTCCCACCCCTCAGGAGGGCAGATGTTGGCCGAGACAAGGTGTCTTCCCAAGATCAAGTACTGGCAGAGGTCCCTGGGCAGGTACCTGGGTGTGCTGGGAGAACAGAAATGGATACTGACCTTGGCATACCTGGGCTGTGTCTGAGGGGAATAAGCTCCCCTTGGCCTGGTTTGGGGAAGGACTGTGTCTCCAGTGGTGTCACTGGATAAAGCCCAAGTTATTTCTCTCCAGAATAAAGATGGATTTACCAGGATGCAAATAACTAAAATCAGAAAGGAAAATGGGGACCTTTCTGCCAACTTTACAGAGATAAAAGGATTATAAGGTAATACTATGAACAAATGAACACCAATAAACTAGATAACCTGGGAGAAATGGACACATCCTTGAAATACAAGAATGATCTAAACTGAACCAGAAAATATGAACACACCTGTAATGAGTAAAGAGATTGAATCAGCGATCAAGAATCTCCAAACAAAGAAAAGTCCAAGAACAGAGGGCTTTACAGGCAGATGCTACCAACCATTTAAAGAAGAATTAATGATCCTCAAACTCTTTAAAAAAAAAAAATGAAGACAACAGAACACTTCTTAAGCTATTGTATGAGGCCAACATTAACCTGATACCAAAGCCAGACAAAGACATCACAAGAAAAAAAAACTACAGATTAACATTCCTTATGAATAGATATACAAAAACCCTCAGCAAAATTTTAGCAAATTGATTCCAACAGCATGTTAAAAGGATTTTACACCATGACCTAGTGGAATTTACCCCAGGAATGCAAGGATGGTTCAACATAAGAAAATTGGCCAATGTTGTACATCCCATTAATACAAAGAGGAAAACACAAGATCCTCCAATTAATATGGAAGAGGCATATGATAAAATCCAACACCTCTTCATAACAAAACCTCTAAGAAAATTAGGAATAGAGTGAATATACTTCGGTATGATAGAGTATTTATGGAAAACCCACAGCTAGCATCATACTCAATGGTCAAAGACGAAAAGCTTTCTCCCTAAGCTCAGAAACAAGGTAAGGTTATCCACTCTCACCATTTCTATTCAGTACAGTCCTAGAAGTTTTATCCAAAGCTATTAGGCAAGAAAAAGAAATAAAAGGCATTCAAATTGGAAAAGGGAGAGGTAAAACTCCACAAGAAAGCTACTAGAACCAACAAGCAAATTCAGCAAAGTTGCACGGAGCAAGATCAGCACACAAAAATCAACTGTGCTTTTAAGCTAACCATGGACAACCTGAACAAGAAATTAAGAAAGCAGTTGCATTTACAGTAGCTTCTAGAAGAATACAATCATTTAGGAGGGATAAATCTAACCAAGGCAGTAAAAGTCCTGTAAACTGAAAACTACAGAATGTTGTTGAAAGGAAGGAAAGAAAATCTAAATTAACAGAAAGACATCCCATGTTCATGGATAGGAAGCCTGAACATTGTTAAGATGTCAGTATTACCCGAAATGATCTACAGATTCAACACAAATCCCATTTAAGAGCTGTTTCCACAGGACTGGAAAAGCCAATTCTTGAATTCATATGAGTTTTAAGGGGCCCCAAATAGCAAAAACAATCTTGAAAAAGAAGAATAAAGTTGGATAATTCACATCTTCTACCTTCAAACGTCACTACAAAGCTACAGTAATTAATACAGTATGGTAGTGAAATAAGGATAGACAACTAGACCCATGGAATAAAATAGAGAGCCCAGAAATAAACCTCATATATATATATATGGAAAATTGATTTTCAACAAGGGTGCCAAAACCATTCAATGGAGGATAGGACAGTCTTTTCAACAAATGGTCGGGGAAAATTGGATATCCACATAAAAAAGAATGATTTGGGACCTTTGCTTTATGCCATGTACAAAATGAATGCAAATTAGATCGAAGGCCTAAACTTAAAAAGCTGAAACTATAAAACTCTTTAGAAGAAAACATCTGGGGAACATCTTTATGACACCGGCTTTTGTAACTGTTTCATGGATATGACACTAAAAGTATAGACAACGAACACATAGAAAAATTGGACTTTAAGAATTTTTGTGCATCAAAGGACACTAACAAGAAAGCAAAAGGACAATCTACGGAACTGGAGAGGGTATTTGCAAGTTATGTATCTGATAAGAAATTAATATCCTGAATATATAAAGAACACTTACAATTCAACAACAACAAAACAGACAACCCAATTCCAAAACAGGCAAAGGTCTTACATAGACATTTCTCCATGGAAGACACAAGTGGCCAATAGCACAAGAAAAGATACTCATCAGACTTATGTCATTATCAAAATTATAATGAAATATCACCTCACACCCACTAGGACGCCTATTATTTTTAAAAAGTATGGGGAAGCCCAGCCCAGCATGGCTCAGCGGGTGAGCATTGGCCTTGGATCCAGGGGATCATGGTTCGATTCCCGGTCAGGGCACATGCCCTGGTTTTGGGCTTGTTCCTCAGTCGGGGGCGTGCAGGAGGCAGCTGATCAATGACTCTCTCTTGTCATTGATGTTTCTGTCTCTCCCTCCCTTCCTTCCTCTCTCTGAGATCAATAAAAACATATTTAAAAAACAAAAAGAATGGCACAGAAGCACGCGCCCAGATCCACGCTTGCCTACGTACAAGCACACGGACTCACAGGCCCCCACCCCGTGCACACACGCAGATGGGCCACGGGCCTGCGTGTCCGTGCCCAGAGACGCATGCACGCACGTCCATTCCTGGGGTGCACAGGGACGGGTGTGTGAGCTCCGCCGACAGGTGCCCAGGTGTGTGACAGGTGCCCAGGTGTGCGAGCTCAGCCCGAGCCCGCCTGGAGCGGCAGGCTGTGCCGTGTGAACGTCGCACACACCCAGGTGCATGTGGGCAGACGCGTGCAAGCTCACAGACATTGGGTTCAGGTCCGGGAACTCACGGCGATGCTGGTGATAACGCACACAGGTGCAGAGGCAGACGCGCAGGCCGGCGACTGCATCCCCCGCACGCGTGTGCACACACTCACGTGCGCCCACGTGCAAGCTCGCACCCCCAGAGCGGTCCCAGTGGACTCGCCGCTAACCGGCCGCCAGTTGGAACCTGCTTAATTGATGCTGAAGGAAGAGGAGCCGTCAGCAGCTCCAGGCTCGTGCCAGCTCGAAGGGTGGCTGCCCTCCAGCCTCGGCTGCCTGGTAACCAAGCCGGGCCCGGCCTCAGGAATGCAGGGCAGTGGGAGGGAGGAGGGAGAAATGTGTTTACCCCATAATTTAGACATCTAAGTGTGGTACCCAAGCCCAGCGTGGCCCTGCCCGGGCCTAGCGCTCCCTGGGCCCACGGAGGGGCCCTTCTGGGGCCCAGGGTTCCCTAAGGAAAGATTGCCCCACTCCTCTCCCACCCCCGCCACTGGGTAACCCGCCCTCCTGCTCCTCCTGCCCCCCTAACCACCCAGGCACTGCCCCTGGGGCTCTGCAGCCCTTCCTGGCGCCCACCCCGCAGCCCTGAGCTGCAGACCACCCCAAGCTCTCCAGGCGCCTCTGTGAGGCTGAGATTCCGAGGCGGGGTCCGCGGAGGGATCCGGAGGTAGCCAAGTCCCCGCGACTAGGGAGTGCGTGCCGCCTCTCTTCCCCACTGGAGGAGCCCAGCTGTGAGCAGAGGGTGCCTGTGAGCTATGATGTGACCTACAGCTGCCATTGTTTAATGACTTCCTGCCAGGGCTCCCCACGGCTCCCGGCTTAGATGCACCTCCCTGCGTGGTTTCGCCCGTGTCTTCCCACCAACACTGACCCTTCTGGAAGTTTCGCGAGTAAGCCACGTCCCTCCCTGCCCCAGGGCCTTTGCACAGGGCGTCTCTCCTATTCCTGGTCCTTTAGCCCCAGCTGTTAGGGCCAGTGCTCCCTTACTTCCCCCCAGACAAGTCCTCTCACGCCAGCCCTTCCACGCACCACACGCCTCACCCCTTCCCAGGGCTCGTCACCGCTGACATTGTATATTGATTTGCAGTTTTTATATACTATTTGGCTACTGTCTTCCTCTTCCACCTGACTTACAGCCCATCGGGGAAGGGACCGTGTCTGCTGTTTGTCCCCACCTTACCCCTAAGCCTGGCGTGCAAATGTGCTCAGTGAGCACTGTCACCTGAGTGAAAGGGGGGCCGGGCTCGGCTCAGGGATGGGGCGAGAGTCACACTTCATTGTTTATTGTCTCGGTTCTGGGGTACTCTTTCACCCGAGAGAGGGTGGCCGAGCCCTGGTGAGTGTGGGCTCGGCCTCCTCCCCTTCTTCCCAGGGGGCGCCCCCCCCCGTCTGCAGCCCTGGGCCCCTGCCGGGCTGGGCCGGCCCCCGTCTGTCCAGCCCGCTGCTTAGCGCCACTCGAATAAAACGCTCCCACTCTCCCCCGCCGTGCTGTCTGCCCTGGTCCACATTGACCCTCCCACCGGGACTGGGCGTCACGGCGCGTGGGTGGAATCCTGTCCTCCCGCAGCTCCTGAGGCTACGGGACCCTGCAGAGCACCTGGCCCAGGGGCAAAGGAGGCAGAGTCTGTCCTCAGTGTCTCTGGCTCTAACCGAGCACCCAGGGGGCAGCGGGCACAGCGGGCCGAGGGGGGAGGCGGAGGCGGCAGAGTCGCTGTCCGGCCCTAGGCGCCTTTGCACCTGCAGGGGAAGGAGGCGCGGTCAGGTTTCTGGAAAGATGTCCTCGAGGGTCACTCTTTTGGTCCCTGGACACCTTGGGTGCTCAAGAATGAGCTCTGTGGGCTCCCCTTTTGGGGTTTTCCTGGAGCAAAAGGAAATCATGAGCAAAGCTAAAATTCTAGGGCCCAGACTGACCTGGGTCCAGGGAGTGGCCTGCAGGAGGAGGGACTGTGAGGTGCAAAAGTGGGAGGCAGATAGTAGCCCAGGGACAGAGGCTCCGTGCAAAGGCCCTGGGGTAACGAGAGGGGCTCACTGGGGGATCTGAAAGCAGGAAAGGGCTGGCGAGGCTGGTGCTTGTACCACAGGAGGAGCGTGGGCTTTCGGGGTCCGTGGGGGCGCTCAGGGCTTCTGCCTGCAGGGGAGCCTGGCTGGAATTCCTCAGACTGCCTGTCTTCTCACCCTGCCCTGTCCTCCTGCCCGGGCCTAGTGGGTGCCTTCGGGCCTGAAGACTGGCCAGAGTGAGGGGCTCTGTTTGGTGGGGGCAGAGCTGGAGGAAGGGACAGGGTCCCTGAGCAGTATCACATGGGCTTGGGAGCCAGTGGGGACAGTTGCCCCACTGCTGGGGACCCTGGGAGGGGCTCGGGGGTGCACAGGAGTTTCTGCCTGCCTGCGTCCTGCTGTCCATCCCCCGGGCCCGGCCACACTCCGGATGGTTCTGTGGCTGAGGCCAGGGCCTTGACGACCTGGAGCCCCTCTTCTGCAGTGATTCGGGGGCGGGGACTCCACAGCACACGGCAGAGATTAGCATAGAAGGACCTTCTCTCCACTCCCACGGGACTCCGCCTGTCCCCCCTTTTCCCTCTGCTCTGCCCACCTGGGCATGAAGTGCAGGTGGGCACCCCGCCTTCTTTCCACCTGTCTAAAGACAGATAAAAGCCCCTGCCCCCTGGGAGCGTCCAGCCCAGGGCAGGGACCAGCAGGGAAAGGAGTGCAGAGCAAGCACGTGATTGTAGATCGAACTGTGGCCGCGCACACTGCTGGGCACCTCGGGGCTGTCCGTGGACCCGCAGGGAAAACCTTCCGTTTAGGGGTCCAGGGACTGGGACCCAAACCTCAGGCTCCTGGCCTGCGGAGGGCCCCGGCCTGCCCTGCTCCGGGCGGAGGGGCTCCGGCCTGGTGGGAGGTGACAGGATTCCACTCCGACCCCGCTCCCAGGGGCTGCTCAGCAGAGGCACGAAATCTTTATCTGGGGCAAGAAGCCACAAAGATCAAGTCAGAGCCCCGGGGACTCCGCTCTTTCCCACAGTTTTCCTCCCCCAGCCTTGTGGCCCTTGTGGCCCTCCGGGGGATGGGAGCAGAGGCGGCCTCCTTTCCCAGGCCCAGGGAAGGGCAGAGGCTGTGGGCGGGCCATGCGGGGTGGATGGCTAGCTGGGGGTTTGGGCAGGGGACAGGCCCGGGCAGGAGGACAGGGCAGGGTGAGAAGACAGGCAGTCTGAGGAATTCCAGCCAGGCTCCCCTGCAGGCAGAAGCCCTGAGCGCCCCCACGGACCCCGAAAGCCCACGCTCCTCCTGTGGTACAAGCACCAGCCTCGCCAGCCCTTTCCTGCTTTCAGATCCCCCAGTGAGCCCCTCTCTCGTTACCCCAGGGCCTTTGCACGGAGCCTCTGTCCCTGGGCTACTATCTGCCCCCCACTTTTGCACCTCACAGTTCCTCCTCCTGCAGGCCACTCCCTGGACCCAGGTCAGTCTGGGCCCTAGAATTTTAGCTTTGCTCATGATTTAAACCACCTGCTGGCAGCTCCAGGCTCCATGGGCAGACTGTTTCACCCAGTGCTGTGCCCACATCACGGGTGGACCTGGCCCCAGACACGCAGCCATAATAGGAGGGCACAGCGCCCCTCCCATAAGTCCAATCACCTCCTTCCGTCGAGCCTGGGACACACTTGACTTTGCTTGTCTCCCTTCCCTCCAGGATGCCACCTCATTGCCCATTAGTCCTTGGGGCCTGGGCCACCAGGTGTGATCTGTTAGTGGCCCAGGGCCAGCTACCTGCTCTTTGGGTCATGGACACTACGTCCCTGTCATCTCCAGGGATGTCCCACGACTGGGAACAGATGAACTTTAAAGGGTTGGGTGGAGGTATGGACCGTGGGCCCCGGAGGCTGCAGGGGTTGGTAGAACCCGCCCGCCCTGGATCCCCGCAGTGGAAACATGTCAGTCTACCTCCCTCACCCACCCAGAGATCCCAACAGAGCGAGGCGGGCCTCCGGGAACCTTGCAAAACAGACACGGACGGGTGCAGGCTTCTAGGACATGTGGAGGAGGCTGGTGAAACGGGACAAGCCACGACAAATAGTGGGAATGCTGGCCTGGGCGATGGTGGAGCCAGGGCTGGCAGAGGGAGGCCAGCTGGGCCGGGGCAGGGTTTACGGAGCACCTTCTGTGTGTGGCAGGCTCCAGGCTGGGCTCAGGTGTGACTCCATTTCACAGACGTGGGAAGAGAGGCACAGAGAGGGGGAGAACTTGCCCACGGTCACAGAGTGGGAGATAGGGTCAGGACCTTAGTCTTTCCTGGTGCAGGGCCATCCATGCCACATGCTGGTGACCTGCCTGCCACCTTCCTCCCTCCTCCCTGCAACTTCCCATTGGAATTAACCGACTTCTTTTTAATACAGGTACAACTTACATATAGTGAAATGCCCAGGTCTTATGTGACAACTGGATGACTTCTTTCACCTCTGTCACCACCACCCATATGGAGACAGAGAACCTTTCCATCAGCCCTGGAAGTTCCCTCGTGCGCCTTCCTAATCAGTAGCTTCGCTGCTCTTGAGCTTTGCGTGAATGGAATTATGGGGCACGTTCTTGCCTGTGTCTGTCTTCTTTCGTTCAGCGTGATGTTTGAGATTCCTCAACACCAGTGCGCGTATCTGTGGCTTTTCCTTTTTCATTGCTGAGTAATACTCCATTGTGTGGATATACCACAGTTGGCTGTGGCTGGCCCTGCAACTGAGTCGGTTTGGGGATGTAACGAATGGTTGCTATGAGCCTCCTTGAGGCACCCGCCCACTCCAGGAGAGCCCAAGTGGGGACCAGCATTCTGGATGGGCGAGACTTGGGGCTAATTAGCACATGATAGGGAGCCCCTGGGTCCCTCCTCTGTGAGCCAGATGCCTGGGCCCGCCTCTGTATCTCTGCACAGGTCTTGAGCTGCAGCCCACTTGGGCTTCCTGATTTTTTCCACCTGCTGGTCTAGAGCAGCCAGTTTTCCAGGGTGTTCCACTGGGGCCCAGGCGTGTGAGTGTGCTTCTGTGTGTGTGTTTGGGGGGTACGTGTGAAAATGCACACTCAAGGTGTACTCAACAACACTTGCCTTCTGCCTACCAGTCGGGGGCGCCTGCCCAGCCCCACCATGGCCTACGGTTTATCCCAGATCCTGGCCTCACACCGCGGGGTATGCCCGGCTGCCCACGGGTTTTTGCTACCCTTTAAAATCAATTTAATAAGCAGCCCAGGACCCCACCTTCAAAGGACTCTCCTCAAGAGACGCCCTTTCTGCTCACTCTCCCCTCTAACGACGGTGGTGTGAGTTTTGCAGATTAGTGAAAAGGGCTGTGGTGGCCGAGTGCGTGACGCCTCTGTGGAGGTGCTCTGTGTGGCCCCCCGAGGCCCCCAGCAGTGCCCGCCCCGCCTGGGTGGCACTGCGCGATCCCACTTGAAAAGGCCTTTCGCCGGGGCTGCCGTTGTAGGGGGGACGATTGGCAGGAGGCCTGGCGCGCACTCATGCAGAACGACAGTGAAAAGTGCACGTAGCCAGTGTCAGGAGTGGGCAGCGCCCAGAGCGACGGGCCTGCCAGAGCTGTAGGAAGCGGGCGCTAGGCAACCGGCCCCCAGGCATCTCCCAGCGGCCTCTTGGAGCTGCCAGGACGGCCCTGTCCTGGCCCCGCTCCGGCCCCAGGGTGGAGAACGGGGTGCTCTGCGTCGATGGGCTGGGAGGCGAGGATCGGCCGCGCCCTCTCCGAGCCTCCTTCAGCGACGGGCTGTGTGGGACGCGCCCGGCAGCCTTGGCCGCTCCGAGGTTCCCGAGGGCCCATTCCACCCGCACCTCACCCTCCGCTTCCTGGGCACCCTCCCGCCCCTCGGCCTTGACCTTTCCCCCACTGAAGCCCCCACCCCCTGTCCCGGTGACGCCAGGGGCTGCCAAAGACCCCAAGGAGGCGTGTGAGGCTGGAAGGACACAAGAGCAAGGCCCAGTCCTGTCCTGCAGAGGGGACGATGACCTGCACCAAACCGGGGCAGCGGGCGTGGGAGGGTGACCGGGAGGCGTCCGCAGGACTTGAAGAGGGGGTGCAGAGGGCGGGGGGGAGCGTGAGGTGGGGCAGCGGGTGGGGGCGGGCGAGGAGGCAGGCAGGCGGCCCAGGGGCCTCGAGGGCCAGGCTTGGAGGACGTGGGCCAGGCGGGCAGAGGGACCGGGACAGTGAAACAGGCCAGCGCAGAGGGTGGTGCGGGTGGGGGGGGGGCGGTGATTCCCCCCCACTCACGCTGCCGGGGGCTGTGGCCTCAGCGCCGCTCCAGCAACGCCAGGCGTGCTCAGGGAGCCTTCGCTGGATGAACGAATGAACGAACGAACGAATGAGACTCCATTCACCAGCACGGAGCCCGGCTTGTCTCCAAAGCCCTTTCCGTTCTCTCGTTTGTTCCCCGAGGGAGCCCTGGTGACAGATGGGAGGGTTTGCAGCTTCAGGGCCAGGACCCCACTGCGGCCTCCCCACTCCGGAGATCAGCCCGGTGCCCCCTCACCCCCCAGTCCCACGTGGCCACAGCAAAGACATGGCTTTCTTAGTGGGGTGATCCTGCTAAATGGGGGTGCGGAGCCAGGGCTTGGGCATCTCAGCTACTCTCTGGACAGGATGGGATGGAGGCAACTCCCTCTGCCCAGGAGCACCGTGCCCTCTGCCCGCCACGCTGCTATCTCAGTCCTGAGCACGGGGCCCCAGGAGGCAAGGGGCTTGCCCCGGGCCAGCTCCCTCTCCCCCCCTGTCAGGGCCAGCACCACAGGAGGCTCAGGCGGGTTTCACGCTCCAAATTCCTGCTGATTTTGGAACTAGGGGCACTGGGCCCATGCATTATCTGGCCTGTCCTGACCCCGGGCACTTCCTCCAGCGGGGGCAGCTGGGCATTTCCTTTCCCTGGCAGGCAGTTGCCCAGTCCAGAACACAATCCCCTCTGGTCACACGTCAGGAATGCATGAGTAAAGGACAGGAAGAAGGGGAAACTCAAACCTTTCCTGGTGAAAACAGAGGCCCGTTTTAGCATTGACGTCAGGGCATCCATGTGCCTTTGCCAACACGGAGGGAGACAGAAGCCATGCAAGTCGGCCCCAGGGGTCCCAAAAGGGCCCCCAGAACACGGTGCCCATGGATTTTGCTTGCCACTGGCCTCTCCTTGCTGGGTGGGTCTGAAGTTTGATGTCATCAGGTCAAGGCATGCCAGTGGCCAGAACCTCTGGGCATTGTGGCCTGACCAGCTGCAGGGTGAGTGAGGCGTTCCGAGGTCTCCTCGCCTCTCCCGGGCGGGGGGGGCCTGATTCCCACCGGAGGCAGCGCTCGGGATCTCCTGGCTCTGAGAAGGATGTTCAGGAGCCAACGACGCCACGAGGCTGGGAAGGTGCCCCAGGAATGTGTCCCAGTGGCTGCCCAACCGCCCCGGGCCCCAGTGAGTGGCCGCCTCTGGGCTAGCCTGCCTGGGGCCTTGTCTGCAGGCCTGAGTGTGGTCTGGCTCCCTGGCCGACTGGGGTCAGTCCCCACGCAGCCTCGAGTTCCAGGAATAGACAACCAAGGGCCCTCCGTGGGCTCCAAGAAGATCAACAAACATCCCCAAGCCCGAGAAACATCTCCGGGTCTCCAAGTCCCGGCACACGTGGCCGGACAAAGGGACCCCAGAGGGCTGCCTCGGAGACCAGGCTGCGGGCCGAGCGCAGGGAGCTGCCCAGCCGCCCGGGAGGCCGGGAGAGACAAGCGGCGTCTGCGCCTAACGGTGGCAGAGCCGAGGCAGGAGCCTCAGCCCAGCCGGCTGGCCACCGCCCACAGGGAGGGGGGTCAGGGGGCGGGAGACCTGTCCCTGCCAAGACCTGTCCTGTCCAGTGACACAGGACATGAGGGCACCGAGAGGTGGCCCTGGGCGGGGTCCCAGCCCAGCACGGATAAGCACGTCACCCCCCCACTCTGAGGCTCCTTTTTGGAAAAGGAACTGGGGTCCACAGAGGCCCCCCGCTGTGGCAGGTGTGAGGATGCAGGGCGCCCTTGCTAATCATTCTGGAAACAGCCCCCAGCTCCAGCTGCCCTGCCCAAGCCCCCTGGGCTCCGTGTCGGCTGGGAGGGCCCGTTCGCAGTCCTGGCGCTCGAGGGCCTTTCGGGGCTGATCCGTCTGTCTGTCTCCCTGCCCCTCTCCTGCTCTGTTCCTAGCAGGGTGACAGCTGGCGCGGTTAGCCCTGGACTTTCCCAGGTTTGGCTCTAAAAGTCCCACATCTGGGAACCCCCTCAGTCTCCACAAACCAGGCTGGACGGTCACCCTAATCCGAGGGTCAGTGTGCTGTCCCCCCAGCTTTGGTCCTCGAGCTCTGCTGATGACGCTCCCCACCCCCCTGTCCCCACCCCTGAGCCCCCTTTCGACACCCGAGGCGGTGGACGAACCCTCCGTGAGTCTCGCTGGAACCCGGGCTCCCAGCCAGGGTCTGGGGTCCTCTCCTCTCAGCCAAGCGTGGCAGGAAATTGGGTCACCTGTAGATTTTTGTCCAAACAGAGAAAAACACTTTCAGCTCGGACCCCAAATACGAAAGTTGGGCGTCGTTTCAAAACGGAGCCAGCGCCCGTGGCAGCCTCTACGACCGGGGGCGTGTGCGGGCGTGTGGGGTGCCCCGGCCATAGGGCAGCCGCGACCCCAGCCGCTGCTGGCTGTCCCTAAAGTGCACACTTTTCCAAGACGCCCCTCCTCCCGCAGAGCCCCCCACCCAGCGTCCCCCCGAGTCTCCTGCCCGCCCTGCCGCCCCCGAGCCCACCGCAGGCCTCCCCCCTCCTGCCTGCCCCTCCCCAGAGCGAAGCTGCAGCCTCCACGGGTCAGGTGGGCCTGGCTCCCCCCAGATGGAGGAGGGAGGGGCCTTCTGGGGGCATGGTGTCCCCAACTAGACGAGTCCCATTAGTGAGGGAGGTGCCGGGGGCAGAGCCCAGAGGTGATGACACCAGCAGCCTGCGAGCCTCCGGTCTTGAGTCCCCGGTCCCTTCGGCCTCCGCAGCAGGGATGGGCGCAGACGGCAGGAGGGCTGAGGCAAGCCGCCCAAGGTCACACAGCTGGGAGTGCTGCGCTCGAACCCGGGCCTTTTCCCCTTTTTCGCAGCTTTTTATTTTGATATCACTGCACATTCCCTTGAGGTCCCCTGCCTGCAGGACACCGTGAAGCGGCCTCTCAGGGGCGGGGTGAGGAACCTCAGGAAATGCTGGCCTGTCCGATCTCCGCTCAGTGGAAGGAAATGGGTCCAGATCTGGGCCCTGACAGCCTCCCCCGCCCCCCCAAGGTCCCACTGTGTGTCCCAGCAGCGCCTGGATGGGCACCAGATCACTTGCTCCCCAACCTGGAGGCCACCCCAAGCCCTCTGCTCCCCAGAGTCTCTGGGAAAAGGCCGGGCCAGCCATGGGAGTCCCCTCGGGCCAGGGCGAGCACCACCCTTTCCGCGTGGCCTCTGCAGGACATTACCTCATCCCCCGGGGGGCAGGTCGGCCCCCGGCCAACAGGCTGCGCTGGAAACGCGTTTCCTGCTCCTCCAGCTCCCAGCGGACCACCGAAGCCGACTGGGAGGCAGCGGGTCTCACGCCTTGGCCTCCACCGGGGCCATTCCGGTCGCCCGAGGGGTGGGCAGGCCCTCCAGCGCCGTGGTGCCCACTCGCCCCAGTCCTGGGTGCCGACCCCCCAGCAGAGGCAGAGGAGGGGGGTGGAACCCCTGCTGCGCTGCGGGAGACCCGCAGGAAACAGGCGCCCAAGGAGGAAGCAGCTGCGGCAACGCAGCGGGCCCGGCCCGTGGCTCCGTGGCCCTCACCCCCCCCCACAGCGGTGCCCAGGGGCAGGCCGCCGGTGGAGCCTCAGGCCCGAGGCGCCCTTTCCTGGGCACAGGGAGCTGCTGGGGGAGGGTACAATGAACCCGCCTGGTTTACTCATCCCACCCCTCATCCGGGTCCCCGGGCCACCGCCCCTGGTTCACTGGAACCTGAGCGGCTCCAGGCCCCTGGGCAAGGCTCCCTGCTCCCCACTGCTGTCTGATCAGCTCTGCCCAGGGCCCCCCGGGGGACTGGCGGCGTTGTCCCCTGTGTAGAATCTGGGAGAGCCCAGGTCGGGAGCCGTCGTGGGAACCAACCCTGCAAGGAAAACAAGCTGGGAGGTTGGCAGGGTGGGCCTCAGGCCTGGGCACATCCCCAGCTCTACCCTGGTCACCCGCACGTGACCAACACCAGGCGATGGGGGGTGTAAACTGGGACAACTTTTTGGCAGGACAGTTTCTCAACTCACGTCCAAATGTCAAAAGGGTTCCCCCTTTGACTCAGCATTTCTGCTTCTGGGAACTTCTGCTGAGGACACGCTCCAACCAGGCGCAAAGACGGCCCCGGTGTGCGTGCCGGCCGGGTTATAACACGGGGAACGGGCGGCGGTCCCCGCCTCTGGTGCTGCTGCGGGGATCCTTGGGGGCCCGTGTAGCGGCGTCGAGAGCCGTCTTTACAAATGGGAACCTGTGCGTGGACGTGGGGAGATACCTGTGATCTGCTTGGGAGGGAACCACGTAAGCAGCACGAGAGCCAATGTCTGCCTTCCTGTGCGTGTGGGATTGTCTGCCGGCGTGTGTGCATGGCCCTGTGCGTGTACACACGTGTGGGGGCATGTGCATGTACACACGTGTGGGGCATGTGCATGTACACACGTGTGGGGCATGTGTGTGCACGTGTGGGGCATGTGCGTGTACATGCGTGTGCATGCATGTTGCCAAGTGTGAAGGGGTGTGTTTGCTGACATGGCAGGATTGATGGCCGTCCCCCCAAAACTCATTCTCTCTTCTTTGGGAGCAGAACCCACAATTTTCCCCTGACGCATGCCTCACCTCTAATAAAGATCGTATACCCTAGACTCTCTTGCAGCTAGTGTGGCCACGTTAGCAACGAGAGAGAGGGAAAGAGAGAAATGACATCCTGCATCTTCCAAAACCCTTCCTTAGAAGTTAAGTGCCATGCGTGCGCACCCCCCCCCATGTGCCGGTGCCCTCGCAGCTCATGGCTGGCACGCAGCTGGGGGCAGAGGGCCGTGGGGGGTGGGGGTGAATCCCAGCTGTGCCCCTCCCCCTGCATCCCTTCCAGCCAGCATCCCCTTTCTCCCAGGACCCCAGTTTTCTCATCTGCAAGGTGGCACCCTGACAGTCTTCACCTCCTGGGGTCTTTTCAGGAGGTCACAAGTTGACACACGAGAAGTTCTTGGAGCTGAGCCCCTGGCCCAGAAGGAGGTCACCATGGCTGTCACTCTGCCCTGTGACCCTGGCCCAGCCCCCACGGGGTCAATGTCTCTCCGAGGCTGTCGGGGGCCACCCTGCCCAGCTGCCTCGGAGGGACCAGGCCGGGTGAGATAGTGCTTCTCCGGGCTGGGGGACTCGGCTCTCCCCACTCCTGGCTTCAGGTCCCCCACAGGGCCCGGCTTCCTAGCCCCCGCAAACCCTTTGGGCTGCAGGACAAGAACCCCATGGCCACCAGCGCTTCGGGGAAAACCCGTTCTCACTCCCAGAGAATGAAGGAGGGCCGGGGCACCTCCATAGCAGCAACCTCCCACCCAGGCCCTAACCTGGCTGAAGGTGGCTCCTGACACTGTCCTCCTGCAGCCTGGTCACTGTGGACACGGTGACCCACCTCCCAGGCCTGCACCAAGCCCTCTACCCTGCTGGGCCCTACAACCTCCCAAATAGGAGCCCCATGTCCTGCCTTCAAGACCTGAGGCTGAGCCAGCTTTCCAGGGCACGACCCGGGGCCCTCGGGGCCTGAGTGCCACTAAGTCCACGGATCCCTGTTTTAAAAGGTCACTCCCATCTCGCGCCTGGTTCAACTCTCACATCAGCTGCGGCATTCTCCTAACGAGGGCCCTGCTGCCTGCACGTCCTGAAACGCTCATCTGACCCAGTCACTCTCTCTCTCCATCCCTCCGTGGCTCCCTATTGCCCTCAGTCTAAGCTCCGTCTCCACCTTCGCGGCCGCCCCACAGCGGGGGCCCTGCCTGCCTCTGCGGCCTCAGAGCTGTCCCACATGCGGCCTCGCCCGTCAGCTTCCCTGGAAACTCAGATGTCCACCAGCCCCCATAGGGAGTTGTCTGTGCTCCCAGCAGCAGTTTCAAAAGAGTTTGTTTTCTTTCAAAACAGAAGGTATCGAGCGTCCGGCTGGCCAGTGGGTCTGGGGCCAGAGCAGCGGAAAGAGCTGTAGCCAGTGGGCATGCTGAGTTGACATCTCAGACGGGGCAGTGCCCGCAGGAGCTTGGCCGGACCCCGGACAGTGGGCAGCGCTGAGGCCTCCCTGGCCTGGTCCGGCAGAGGTCGAGTGTCCTGGGCTCCCCGTAGGCTCTGCTCATCCCAGGGCCATCACTACAGGAGCGGTGGGGCCCGCTCTGTGCCTGGTCTCCACACCACCCCCTGGGGCTCTCCTGGGCAGACACCTCACTCCACTGCCCAAACCCCAACCTGCGGGGGCCCTCGGGGCAGGGAGAGCAGTGGGGTAGTATCCCCTTCTGGGGGGGGGTGCTGTGTGGCTGGACATTTTTTCTTCTGAGCAGCCCTGGATATTGTGACCTTCCCTTTACAAGTGTGAACTGAGGTGCCCAGTGCTTACCGGCCCCGTGCCGAGGGCCCCCACCGTCAAGCAGCAGCGAGTGGAGCTGGGCACATGGCCGCCAGCTGCACACTTTTCTCAGACTCTCTTGCAACAAGCCCTGGCCATGAATCAGTTCTGAGCATGAACAGGAGGAGTGTCTTCCCTTCTTCCTTCCCCACCTGGTGCCCGACGGAACTGACTTCGAGATGACAGCTGAGCAGAAAGATGGAAGGAGCCCTGAGAGCCCTGGCTGCCTGTCTGGCCTTTTTTTTTGTGAGGAATTAATTTCACGATCAAGCCACAGGATTTTCAGGCCTCTTTGTTACACAGCAGCTGTTTGCTGACCAACACAGAATCACGCAAAGCATCGGGCTGGGGCGCTCAGGCCTTTCATTGCGATGCAGTCGGTCCACCTCTGCGTCTGTCGCTTCGGCAGATGGATCCCGAGGTGTCTTCCCGGCAAAGTGAGCGCCCCACAGGCTGCCGAGCACCGTGACTTGGTTGGCTCTGGGCTCTCCATACCCAGCTCAGCACCTGGCCCAGGGCAGGCGACTGGCAGAGCCTGAGAGCCCAGAGCCTGGACCTGAGCGGGCACCTTGGGGGGAACTGAATGAGAAAAGAGACCAACATTTACTGAGTGCCCGAGGGCGGTGTTGGGCGGGCACTTCCCTGAGAGATCTTGTTTCGTTCGTTACTATTATTTATTATCTTTCGTACATTCACTCCTGTATTTACCCACAGGGGCAGGACACGGGGCGAGGCACTCTCCACACGGTCTCGGTCCCTTTATCTTTTAGCAACTTTACTGAGACAAAATCCACATACCTTACTGTTGACCCTGTTGAGGTGTGTGATTCCGTGGTTTTTAGTATATTCAGAGTCGCGAGACCATCATCAAACCAATGTCAGAACGTTTTCATTACTCCCCAAAACACCCTACTCCCCCCAAACCCCGCAGCCCTCAGCCCCTGCCCCGCGGGTCCCAGCCCCGGGTGGCGAGAGTCTACCTTCTGTCCCTGTGGCTCTGCCCGTTCTGGACTGTTCACGTCGAAGGAATCCTGCCCTGTCGTTCCTCGTGCCTGGCTCCTCTCGCTCGGCCTCGCGCCCTCGGTCCCCCCCACGTGGTGGCAGGTGCAGTGCGTGGCCCGTTTCTCGGGCTGAACAATGTTCCCTCGCGCGGACCAACCGCGTCCTGTTTCTCTGCAGATCCGTCGGAGGTCGTGGAGGTTGCGCCGACGTTTGGGCCTTTGTGAATCACGCGGCGGTGATCGTGGCTATTCGAGGTTTTGTGTCCACGTGTGTTTTCGTGTCTCTCGGGTGGACACCCAGGAGTGGAACTGTTGTGTTTAACCGTGAGCTTTACTTTTGCGCCGAGACTGGGGGCAGTGGTGGGAGGGGAGGTCAGACCAGCCCGGCTTCGTCTGGCCCCACCATTTGCAGGCTGGGTGGCCGTGTGGCCGCGACCCTGGCAGCCCCGAGCCAGCCCCTGCTGGTCAGTGATGTGGGGGTGCGGGGACCACTGCCGCTTTGCAGGGGTTCTGTGGTCCTTACCTGGCACACAGGGCCGCTCGCTGAATACCAGTCCTTCTCTTTAGGCTGAGAAAGGGCAGGGAGACAGGACAGGAGGCGATATCAGGATCCCCAGCACCCCGCCCTGCGACACGGTCCTGTAAGTTGCCCCCTAGTTCCTTTGGGCCTGGCCGGGGTGTGCAGATCTGTCCCCCAGGACCTGCCTCCCCCTCTTGGCTCCAAGCCTCCACCCTGTGGCACCAGGTTACTCTGTGGGTGGTCAGGGAGCCCTGACGGAGGCTGGGCCTGACCTGAAGTGGCTTGGGGTCCTCTCTGAGGGGAGTGACCGAGCCCTGCCCATCAAGGACTCTGTCCTGCCCTCACTCCCAGCTCACCCGCCCCCTCTGTGATTCCAAGTGACCTTAGCCCCACTGCGACATTAGAAGGGACGTCAGCCTGTGTGGGTGGCAATTGGTATGTGGACCCAAGGCCTTCGGCACCTCTCAAAGGCCTGCGTGGCCGCTGGACACCTCTGGTGGCACTGCCCTGACCTGGCTGCCTCGGGCTGAGGCACAGCCAGTGCTGAGCAAGCAGAGTCTCACCTGGGCCACGTGACTGGGTCCCCACAAGGACTCTCTGAGACAAGCCCACTCTACAGACAACGAAACCAAGGCACGGAGAGGGGAAGTGACCTTCCTTATGTGCCATGTGGGAGAATTCAAACCCAGGCCTGGTGCCAGAACCTGCCATCACCCATGGACCCAGCCTGGCCTTCACCACCCAGAGCACGTCCTGGGACCTGCGCCCCCTGCCCCTCAGGGCCCCTCAGCTGGGATGCACCCCTCCCGAGGTCCTGGCATCCGCAGACCAGCTGGCAGTCCCACCGCCCCACACAGCGGAGACCCAGGGAACCCACCGGCGCTCAGGCATCTGTGTGGCGCCCTTGGGCCCCGGCGCCCGTCACAGGCCTGTGCTGGGAAAATGCAGGCAGCCGCAGGTCTGCACACAGAGCGGGGCCCAAGGAGCCCCGTCCCGGGCAGTGGGGCTCCGCCCGCGATGAGGACAGTGCCCTGGGCCTGCGCCGGCACAGCCTGCACAGTCATGGGGTGGACTTGAAAGGACCCGGGGCTGACACGAGGGCAGATGGGCTGGGACCCTCCTGAGCCCTGGAGGCCTGCACACCGGACCCTGAGGGAAGTCTGCCACCTCGGCCTCCTTGACCCTCTTGGGGCCTCACGTGCCCGCTGGGCTGGCCGGAGACAGAAGTCAGGGAGGGCGCAGGCCAGCCGGGAGGTGGTCCTCTGCTCGCCCTCCCCCGAGGCTCAGCACGAGGCTGGGGGGCAGTGCCGGGACGGGGCAGCTGGGCTGGCACATCTGGAAGGCGGTGTGGGCAGCAAGGCTGCGGCCCGGGCCCGAGCCCCAGCGGCACCTCCTCCCTGCCCTGCGCCTGGGCATTCCCCTCGCACCTGGGAAACAGCTCCCCGCGCTGTAAAGTGGCAAAGCCCATTGCTGGGCACGTTGTAAAGGTCATTAGTATTAAAGGGTCAGATACCAACAATGACAATAAACGGGGAGCTTACTATTTGCGTAGCCCACACTGAGTGTTTAGTAACAATTGCTTCATTTAACCTGAAACTGGAACCCGGATCAGATGCCAGCCCGACGTTCGTAATCGCTCTCTCCTCCCACCGGTGACGATCTAACAGCTGCCATGTATTGATCACCTGCTCCAGCAGGCGGCAGGTGACGTTTTGTGTGCCTCATCTTACTTGATTGCCGTGGCAACCCTGTAAATAATACAAATATCATGATCCTCACTTCGCAGATGAGGGAACTGGCTCAGAGAGGGCAAGGGGCCTGCGCAAGGTCACACAGCTGGTGTGCGGCAGAGCCAGGCCTACAGGGGATACGCCGTAGCCACTCTGCCCCACGCTGCCCCCTAAAACGCCCAGCCTGGTGCCCCGAACTGGAAATGCCCAGATGCCCACTAACAGGGGAGCAGACCAACCAACCGTGCAACGCTCCCCCACACAGTGTGCTGTCTCCCAGCAGCGAGGATACCAAGGCCCTCTGGAAGGAGCCACGGGGATGTGCCTCTCGGATGTTACTCTGGGGAAAAAGGAGCCAGGCATTTGAAAGGACATACTGCGTGGTTCTGTTTGCATTTTCACCATCACAGCGGGAGATGTGAACACCCGTCCCTCAGCCATCCATAGAACAAATATACAAAACGTGAGTAAAGACTCGCCCAAGTGCCCGTCAGTAGGCGATGGATAAAAAAGCTGTGGCACATTTACGCCGTGGAGTACTATGCGGCCGTGAAGAAGAAGGAGCCCTTACCCTGTGGGGCAGCATGGAGGGACCTGGAGAGCATTACGCTGAGTGAAATAAGCCAGCAAGAGAAAGACAAGGACCACGTGACCTCCCTTACGTGCGGGATCTAATGAACAAAATAAACTGACGAACAAAATGGGTCCAGAGGCAGGGAAACGTGGAACAGACTGAGGGGTCTCAGAGGGAAGGGGGTGGAGGGGAGGGGAAGAGATTAACCAAAGAACATACATGCAGAGCCCACGGACACAGACAATATGTGGGGAAGGCCTGGGGTGGGGTGGGGCCTGGTAGAGGGGGGCCAAAGCGGGGGATGGGGGACATCTGTAGTACCGTCAACAATAAATACATTTTTTAAAAGACTTGAAAGATACAAACAGTGCTGTTAGTCCCTTGGGCCTAGTTGATATTTATAGGACCCTGCACCCTGCAGAGGGAACAGTGACCAACGCAGACCACATGCAGGGCCATCAAACAAACCCAGAGCACTTTAAAGGACAGATATCACGTGTGTCCCTGACAACAACTGAATCTAATTAGAAATTAATAACCAGACATCTAGGAAAACCCCAAATATCTATAAATGATTCATGAACCGCCAAACGACTCATGAATTAAAGATGAAATCATGAGAGAAATTAGGAAATAATTTGAGCCGAATGCTAAAGGAAAGATGTCACATGAACACCGGCGGGACGCAAGAAAGCAGAGCTGAGGGGGCAACTGAGACGCTAAACAGCTACGTCAGGAGATGGGAACCGGGCAAGATCGGCCCCGGGCCACCTTGGGGAGCGGGCAAAGGCAGAGCCAGGTGGGACCAGGTGAACAAAACGAAGGAAACAGTCACGGGAGGAGCAGGAGCCACGAAATGGGGAGCAGGCAGGAGGGGAAAACAAGGCCAGAAGCTGATGCTTTGAGACCAACGAGACCCATAAACCGCTAAAGTCAAGCATCGAGCTCAGACACAAGCGACCGACATCGGAGGCTGACGGAAGGTGACGGTCACGGATCCCACGGTCCGTGAAACGGTGTCACGAGCGTCTTTAGCCCAACAAGTTCGACAACTTCAACGGACACGTTTGCGGAAAAATCAAACCTGCGTGTTGCCTCCTGGCTGCAAGGTGGCTGCCACAGCTCCGGGCATCACCTCCACCTTCGGAGTAGAGAGAAAAAGAAAGGACCCTGCCGGTTGTATTTTTAATATCAAGGAAGTTAAAAAAACCAAACCTTCCCCAAAGCTCCCACAACATTTCTGCTTATGGACAGAAATGGGTCCCCTGGCCGCCCCCAGGGGTACGGAGGCTGGGAAGAAGGGTGAGGGGGGGCAGTTCTCTCTTTACTAGAAGGCGGTGGGTCAAAAAGGCCAGCAGCGCGATCGGGTCAGGCAGCCAGCAGGGCCTGGGCCAGCCCAGGAACTCACAGCTCATTTCAGAATCTCCCCAGTCATTTCTTTGTACTTCTCGAGCCTCAGGAAGGGCCCACGGAGCTGCACCACGGTGCTCAGCCCCTCCCCGAAAGCACCCCACACTCCTCTGCCCCCACCCTCACCCCCTCCCTCTCCAAAGCACTTTTCCATCCTGAATCTGCACCCCCAGGAGGACCAACACTGTGATGGCGCCTCCCTGGGGCCCACGAGGAGACTCCCACACGCGAGTTCGCGGGAGCAGAAGAAAACAGGAGAAAAAATCTCTGTGAGGTTGTATTAGGCCAAGATTTTAAAAATACAACCCCAAATGGAAAACATGATAAATTGGATTTCATCAAAATGAAGACACCCTGCTTTTTTAAAAAAATATATCTTTATTGCCCGGCCGGGCGTGGCTCAGGGGTTGAGCGTCGACCTAGGATCCAGGCGATCGGGGTTCGATTCCCGGTCAGGGCACATGCCCGGGTTGCGGGCTGCAGCCGATCAATGACTCTCTCATCATTGATGTTTCTATCTCTGTCTCTCCTTCTCCTTTCCTCTCTGTGAAATCAATAAAGATATATTTAAAAATATATTATATATCTTTATTGATTTCAGAGAGAGGGAGAGAGAGAAACATCAATAATGAGTCCTTGATAGGCCGCCTCCGGCACACCCCCTGCTGGGGATCGAGCCCGCAACCCGGGCATGTGCCCCGACTGGAATCGAACCCAGATCTCCTGGATCCTCGGTCGATGCTCAATGGCCGAGCCCCGGCCTGCGGGCAGAGACACCTGCTGTTTGAAATACACTAAGAGGGTGAAAAGTGACGTCACAGGCTGGGGAAAACACCTGCAAATCGCCCTCTGATAAGACTTGCGCCGGAATATACGAATACATTTGCACCCGGAACACACGGAGCCAATGCTAAGAAAGGAAACAACCCGATCAAAACGGACAAAAGACTCGAGCAGACACTTTACTCGAGAAAGTCCAGGGATGGCAGGCGAGCCCCTGGAAGGACGCTCGGCGTCCTGTGTCACCAGGAAATGCGAAGTAAAACCGCGACGAGGCGTCGCAGGCCCCGTCAGGGCGTCTGCATCGGAGGCCCGCGGTGCCCGGGGTTGGCCAGGATGCGGGACGCTGGGCTCCGTGCCCCGCGGGTGGGAGCTCGGCCCCGTCGCCCAGGCTCGGGCATCCCCGGCCCGCGGGGCGCAGTCCTCCCGCTCCCGGATGTTTACCGAAGAGAAACGAGGGCGTGCGTTTGCACAAAACCTGCACCCACACAGTCACTTTTATCTGAAACTGCCCAACACCGGGAGCCCTCCAAACGCCCATCGCGGGCGCCCACCCGCAGGCGCAGCGCCGCTGGGCACCGGGAGAGGGAGCTGCGGATGCGGGCACCGCGTAGGTGCACCCCGGGTCGGCATGCGAGCAGGATGCAGGCGCAGGGAGAGCGCACGCTTAGGACGCTCTTCATAAAAACCCGAGAAAACGCACGCTCGGGGCGGCAGGGAGCAGACGCCTTTCCTCAAAGCAAAGCGCCCGCCCCTGAAGGGACCCGCGCGGAGCAGGGGGCCGATCCCAGTCCCCGCCTGGCCCTCGAGCTGTGTGACTGTTGTCTAGTCGCTTCCCTTCTCTGGGCCGCGGTTTCCTCCTCTGAGCGGGATGGGGAGAGGCGAGAACCCGGGCCTGCAGCACTCGGACCCTCTCCGGCTGGACGAACGCAAGGTGCCTTCGGCGTGGGAACAGGCCCAGCGTCCCCCGGGTTCCTGGGCTCAGAGGACCCGGGGCCAGCCCGCGCTGCCAGCCGCGATAGCCAGGGGCCAAGCCTGCCTGGGCACTCGGCCTGGCCCGGTGCCAGCGGGACCTGCTGTCCCCCCGACAGGCACGCAGTGTCCCAGCGGTGTGGCTGGGGGCCTGGAAGCCAGCCCCGGAAATAGAAGTAGGTGACCGTCCCCGCTTGCCCCGGCGGGGGGGGGGGGCTTCCCAGGATGGGGGTTGTCAGTGAAAAAGCCAACCAGGACCGTCTAACGGAGCCACCACCTGCCGTCTCAGAGAGGAGGGTGGGCTGGACTGAGCACGAGGAGGCCGCAGCTCCTAAAAGCGGGGCCTTCTCGTCGGCTTTTCTCTCCCGCCCAAAAATGGTTTCTTTTGGGCTGAACAAAACCCATCGTTGTCATCAATGTGGGGCTCGGGGCCTTCCTCCACGTGAACCCCCCACTCCGTGGGGACCCTTGAGCAGAACGCTTCCCATGTCTTTAAAATACTGATATTCTAGCCCTGGCCAGTGTTGCTCAGTGGTTAGAGCGTCAGCCTGCGCACCAAAGGGTTTCGGGTTCGCCTCCCGGTCAAGGGCACATACCTGGGCGGTGTGGTCGCTCCCTGCCCCCCGTCGGGGCACATGTGGGAGGCAAGCGGTCGGTGTTTCCCTCCCTCCCTTCCACTCTCTCCGAAAAGCAATGGAAAAAATATCCTCAGGTGAGGATTTAAAAATATATGAATATTCTTTGACTCGGAGATTCCCTTCCCAGAACCCCCCCCCCCACTGAAGTTACCGGCCATGTGGGAAACGTGAACTTACACTGAAGTGGTTTTTAAAATAGTAAAAAGCGGGCAACCGCCTAAATACGCCTCCCTGGGGATGGAACGAACTGAGGGGACACACGTCCCGTGTCCAAAAGGTTCTGGGATACGCTGGCGCCTGGACAAAACCCCCAAACAACGAGTGGTCATTTTCCTGCCAGGACACGGGACGTCTGTACCCGGGAGACGGGGCGAGGGACTGGGCGCCGGGCATCTCCGGAGGCCGGGGCGGCTGTCGGGGGGGTGGCAGTTCTCTCATGCTCCCCTCTGCCGGGGGTGGTTCGGACGAGACGTTCACATAACCAGTGAAAGCAGCCGCGGCCATTGACGGTTTATAACAGGGGGTCCTTCATAGGGTTGGGATTGGGGCCCCCTGGGGACGTGGTGGCAGCCGCAGATCTCTGTCCCCTGATATTCGGGAGCTGGGTCAGTCCCAGTCTGTTCCCTGGAAGGAGGGGACAAAGGAGCCAGATTTGGGTCTGGCAAGACGGGAGCCTTTGTCATCAACCTCGGCAGTCAGCCCTGCCGTGAGTTTCGCCTTCTTGGAAAGGTTCTGGGGATTCTAGAGACTGAGGGGTTGGAGGTACCGGGAAGGAAGGATGCTTCGGTTTGCAAAATGCAGACGCGCAGCTCTTACTGCCTGAGGTTGTTCTGTGGCCTGCATAACTCGGAGGTTCGGGAGTGGACGCGCCATCGTCAGGTACAGCTCGATCCAGGTGCTTAAACAAAGCCCCCTGGGTTGTCTGCCACCGGCACTTTCTCCCTCTGCCCCTCTCTCCCTCTCCTTCTTTCACTTCTCTCTGCGTCTCCTGGTCTGCCATCCTTAGGCTTCCCTTTGCCCACAGGTACCCTTCGTGGGCAATGAAAAATGGCAGCAGGTGACCCCAGGCAGCTTTGTGAGTTGGGAGCCAAATACCAGTGCCCCCCGCTGGGAAGGCTCCAGGGAGACCTCTGTTTGCCCCAGCCTGAGCCACGTGCCCAGCCCTGTGACCGGGGCACACGGGGTTCCAGGAATGCCAGCCCCCTCCGAGCCACATTCGGGGAGAGTGTGCTGCTGGCTTAAAAGGAAGGGAGCCCTGCTCCGCAGAAAACCATGGCGGGGCAGCCAGGTCACGGCGGCCGCGCTCGGCAGACTGCGTGTCCGCACGGCTCGCACGTGCCCAGAGCCTCCCAGCTCCCAGCCCCAGGATGCCCACGCGACCACGGCATCCACGGGCCGGGCCGCTCTGACCCCCGCCCGGTGCAGAAAGGGGGCCGCTTCGTGCCCCTTCACTGGTGCGGAACAGGTTCCGAGGGCCGGGCGTCCCCCAGCTCACCAGGTCGTCGGCAGCAGAACTGGGACTAGCGGTCCGGCTCCCTGAGTTCGGATCTTCGGTGCCCACCACCCGCTCCGGGGCCCAGGCTGTGAGGCGTCCACACCGCCCTCCTCAACCCCCCGCCGCCACCAACAACCCACCACCACGGGCGTCGCCACCACCACACGACCCGCACCACCGTCAGCGCTCTCTCCACAACCAGCACCACCCTCACCGTCGGCAACCACCCACCGTCACCACCGGCAGGATCGCCATCCCCACTCTCACCTCTCCCACCACCATTATTTCCACCGTCGCCAAACCCCCACTCCCGCCATCCGCCAGGCGGCCCGTCACGGAGCCCTCGTGCCGGGCCGTGGACCCGGCCAGGGCGCCGGGAAGCTGACCGAGGACAACTGGCTGCCTGCGGCTTTCCCGGTGGGCACTCTTTGCCCGGCAGCTCTCCTGGGGCCGGAACCCCGCGCTCCACTCACGGCCCTGCGATGTCTCCCCGAGGTGCTGATCTGATCCCAAAGGCCCCGCTGCCCCAGACACATGTGAGCGTCTCCGGGGGAGAAACACACGTGAGTCACTGGGGATGACATTCTTTGGGATCTGACAAGGTTTCCACTTTGGGAACCTACTAACTATGACTCAGCAGCGATTCGCCCAGGAGCAGGCCGGGGAAGCGGGGAGGTGGCCACAGGCACTGCTGAGGCCGCCGGGCGCTGGGGTCGGCGCTTGGGGCTGCGCCTGTCTCCTGTGGACCCCATCACGGGTCTCAGGCTGAAACTGCGGTGCAGAGAGAGGAAGCTGTGCCCCCCGAGGTCACACAGTGAGTAGCAGGAAGAGGCAGGACTTGAGCCCAAATCCATGTGACTCTAGAGCCCACGGATGTCATTGTCCCGTGCAGTTGCCGTGCTGTGACCAGCCTGGGCGTGTGGCTCTGCTGTCGCTCGTGGCCCGGGGAGCCCTGTTCCCAGTGAGGTCTCTCTGGCTCTCACCCACCTTCCTGGGAGAATGGCTCGGTGGTCCTGGGTGGTGCCACGGGGGTAGCCGTCCAAGCCGGCCCTGGGAGCAGCGGCACAGCAGGAGGGAGGCCAGGCTGGGAACTAGATTGATTGAAAGTCATCAGCGTGGAGATGAGAATAGATGAGCTCACACCAAGGCCGTGGAGAGAGAGCCAAAGCCTTCACTCCCCTTGGGGAGGCGAGACAGACAGAAAACAACGCGGAGCCCTAGAGGGGTAAGTGACTGCGAAGAGCACGTTTTCAATTCCTCTTCTCAGAGGACTTGGCCCCCAAGCAGAGCTCACCCAGCCTTGTCCCTTTTGATGCACAGCTGCCAACTGCAAGCTCCTCGGGGAGCAGAGAGGGGCCGCGGGGTGCTTCTCTGCCAATCAGCTGCTTTGGGAAAACCACCATCAACCGGGCTTCCCCTGGGTTCCAGGCAGGTGGGTCCTGCTCTCTCCCAGTCTTGCAAAATGTGCTCTGTGATCCTGCTCCATTCTGGAGGCAGCAGGGCCCTGATGGATGCCCCATACCCCTAGGAGGGGAGTAGAGGGGGTGGCAGCTGTGGGGGGCCTGTTGGAATAAGGAATCGGAGGAGGGCTGCTGGGGTGAGAGTGAGGAGCTCCCCATCCAGTGAGCAGGTGGCGATTAATAGTCTTTTTCTGAGCTCTTACCTGGTGCAGGCACTGTGCTGATCTTGTTACATTAATCGCCATAACGTCCCCATGAAGTGACAAGCCCTATTTTCCAGGTGACAATCAGAGACTCCGAGGAGTTTAGTGACTAACACAAGGGTAAGATAGGAACTGGTAGGACTAGGAGTGAAACGCAGGTCTCTATGACTCCAGAGCCCATGTATTTAGACTGAGGTGTGTGCCCATCTGTTCTTCGAACCTATTTCTTCCAGAGTTATCCTGGTCTCTGCAAAGGATTCATCATTTTTTCAGTTGCTCCGGATAAACACCTGGGAATCAGGGTGGGTAGGTGGGTGGATGGTGGATGGTTAAATGGATAGACGAATGGACCAATGTGTGGGCAGATGAATGAATGGAAGGGTAAATGGGAAGATAATTAGAAGGGATGAGGGATGGGTGGATGGATGGATGGATGGATGGATGGATGGATGGATGGTGGGTGAATGGATGATGGATGATGGGTGGGTGGATGGATGGATGGATGGATGATGGATGGATGGATGATGGATGGATGATGGATGGATGATGGGTGGATGGTGGATGGATGATGGGTGGATGGATGGATGGATGGATGGATGGATGATGGATGGATGGATGATGGATGGATGATGGGTGGATGGTGGATGGATGATGGATGGATGGATGGATGGATGATGGGTGGATGGATGGATGGATGGATGATGGGTGGATGGATGGACGGATGGATGGATGATGGGTGGGTGGATGGATGGATGATGGGTGGATGGATGGACGGATGGATGGATGATGGGTGGATGGATGGATGGATGATGGGTGGATGGATGGACGGATGGATGGATGATGGGTGGATGGATGGATGATGGGTGGATGGATGGATGATGGGTGGATGGATGGATGGATGGATGATGGATGGATGGATGATGGGTGGATGGATGGACGGATGGATGGATGATGGGTGGATGGATGGATGGATGGATGGATGATGGATGGATGATGGATGGATGGATGATGGGTGGATGGATGGATGGATGATGGATGGATGGATGGATGAATGGATGGAAGAGTGGGTAGATAATTGGTTGGATGGATAGATGGGTTGATAAGTGGAAGGGTTGATGGGTGGATAGATGGTTGTGTATGGGAAAGGTCCCCACACCTTCTTGTCCCTCTAAAATGATTAGTTTTGAGGCTCCCTTAGTGTCACCCATTGAAGGGTGGCCCTTCTGTGTGCCAGGGAGAGCAGGAGGCCTAGAGGACAGACCCAGCCTCTCCCATCTTATCCAGGCACATTCTTCTTTCCTTTATGATCACTTCCCAATTGGGCCTCACACCCTGGTACCCACTTGAGGGGCTCAGCTTTCCAGGAGGCTCCGCTGAACCAAATCTTCATGATCCTCGCTCACCCACCCACTCCGGAGATGCTGCTGGCTTCGGCCTCCCCCTCCTCAGCTCCCAAATCCAGTCCTCCAGCTGCCCCCCCCTCCCAGCGCAGAGCCAGCCCCGTCACCGCAGCTGTCCACACTACAAAGCCTGACTGTTTGATAAGCTGTGCCAGCTGGAACGGACACTTCCCGTCCGACTGGAGCTTCTGCACGGAGCCCAGGGGCAGCTGTCGGCTGGGGGAGCACAGAGCCGGATCTGGGGCTGCTCCTGGCCTGCACCCTCTCCGGCCCCAGCCCCCTGCAGTGGCTCCATGGGGGGCCTGGAACTGGGGGCTGGCTTTCCCTCTCTGGACCCTCTGAGACCCCATGCTCCAGACCCTTAAAAGACCTGCCCTTTTAGGAGGCACAGGGGCCTGTTTCTATGACAGGGGCTCGGGGCTGGTGGAATGTGGGCCCCTCCCAGGGTGGCACTGTTTTCCTTGGTCATCAGACTCCAGTGACAGGAGCAGGTTCTGAGGGAAGAAGTGAAGGTCAGTCTGTGTAACCGGCAGCAGGGCATGGTCACCACAGCCAGGATGGGCACCGGTGGTGGCCCCGAGGGAGGCAAGAGCAGTGTGCTCTGGCCGAGTCCAGCCTGAGTTCAGCAAGAAGCCACCGCGGCTCTGGAAAACTCTCTGCTGAGAATCTCCAGGGCAGCCGACACAGCCACTCCCCGGGTCCTCTAGCTGGTCACTGGCCACTAGGCACTCATTCCACACGATTTCCTGAGCACCTACTACATCCCAGGCATGAGGACACCAACAGGCCCAGAGCCCTGCCCTCACAGCACCTGTGTCCTCAGAGCACAGCCCCCTCTGACTGGGGCCAGTCCTGCCCACTCACCTGGCCCAGACCCAGGCCCGGACCCCAGACCCAGGCCCAATCCAGATCCCAGATCCCAGACCCAGGCCCAGACCCCAGGCCGACCCAGACCCCAGACCGAGACCCTAGGCCCAGACCCCAGACCCAGGACCAGACCCCAGACCAGACCTCAGGACCACACCCCAGAACCAGATCTAGACCCAGAACCCAGAGCCCAGACCCAAGCCCAGGCCCCAGGACAAGACCTCAGGACCAGACCCCAAAACCAGATCCAGACCCAGAGCCCAGATCCCAGACCTCAAGCCTAGACCCCAGGCCCATACCCCAGGCCCATACTCCAGACCCCAGGACCAGATCCAGTCCCAGACATAGGCCCAGGCCCAGACCCCAGGCCCAGGCCCCAGGCCCAGGCCCAGACACAGGCCCAGCAGAGCCAGCCGCTTTTTCTGGCTTTGATTCCTTTAAAAGTCTCTAATTACATCCTGGGAGAAACAATTAGAGTGAAACTAAGGGGTTTTTTCTCTCTCTCCCACAGGCTGGGCCTGTTTAATAACTTAATTAAATACACAGAATTATAATTATAATGTTAATATTTCCTCTCTGTAAAGCTGGCTCATTCTGCTGGAAGGAGCCTCTCTCGGGAATGGGAGCTTCCCACAGTCCCCAGCGCCTCCCGGGTCCGAGGCTGGCGGCCCACCCTCCCTGCCGGTGCCCCCACCGGGCCCTCCTGCTCCTGGGGCCCAGCAGAGCTGGCAGGAGCCCCAGCGGGGGAAAGCCATGTCCTCCCCATCCCGAGTGTTTACAGTGGAGCTCAAACCGCGATGGAAATTACTCTGAAGCTCCTAATTGCGCATTTCCTTCCTCCAACCATTTTCTTTTGACAGTCGACTTTGAAAACGCTCACCACTTAATTCTCTCCAGGCAGGAGGGGGAGAGAAAGGAGGCTGGTGGAATGGGACCAGCTCCCCTGGAGGGGCCCCCACTTCTCTGGCATCTCCAACGGGGACTCTGGGGTCCCACGCCAGTGAATCTTGCCTCCCCACCTCCCACCCGCACTAGCTGACCTGGAGCAAGTAAACTTTGTCTCCTGGAGTCTCATTTCCTGTCCGTAAAATGTGATTGAGAATATTCACCTTGCAGCCCCGGCCGGTTTGGCTCAGTGGTGAGAGCATCAGCCTGCAGACTGAAGGGTCCCGGGTTCGATTCTGGCCAAGGGCACATACCTCGGTTGCAGGCTCAATCACTGGGATACATGCTGGAGGCAACCAATCGATGTGTCTCTCTCACATCAATCTCTCTCTCTCTCTCTCTTCCACTGTCTCTGAAAAGCAACAGAAAAAATATCCTCGTGCGAGGATTTAAAAAAAGAATATTCACCTTACAAAGTGATGGTATGAGATGGGCCAGCATGTAGTAGGTGCTCAGTAAATGCCGGGCTCTTTCCCCTCGGCTCTGTGGAGGAAATGCGGACAGAAGGACCGACTTCCAGCTCTGGTCCCCTCTCCGCACACTGCGCAGGATTGGCTGGGAGGGCTGCCGGCTCACCTGCCAGCTTGGGCCTGGGGCGTGGCCCGCCTTCCTGTGACTCGGTTTCCAGGTCCCTAACTAAGAGGAATGATAACAGTGCTACATCCCTGGGTCACCCTGAGGACTGTGGGGCTTCACCCTCTTAGGGGAACAGAGGGAAGCTTAGCCAGTGCTGGCAGCGATCCCTGAGGGTCACTCTGGAGGTGGCTGGACTTGGGGTCCAGTCCTGGGTGTACACGTACTTGGGGAAGTCAGCTGGTTTCACAGGCCCCTGTATCTCTCGCTGTGAAACGGGTGTTAACATGCGGTTGCTGCAAGGTGTGAGGCAGGCAGTGGGCTCAGCAGGGAGCCGTCAGCACTCCTACTCCGAGGCTGGGGCTCCCAGGGGGACTGTCCCAGGGGTGATGAAGGGAGGAGGCTGCAGGGTCAGGAGAGACACTCTGCTGGTGCTGGAGCTACTGCCAAGTGAGCGCCTGGGACATCAGAGTCCCACCCTCCGAAAGACCCTGGCCCCCTCCATCCATGCCTGGGCCCTGGAGCCAAGCAGCCTGGCTTCAGCTCTTACTCGCTGTGTGGCCCTGAGCAAGTCACAGGACCTCTCTGAGCCTCTGTTTCTACCTCTGCAAACTGGTGGTCATAACTGGGTTGCTGGGCCCACTGGTGAGTTCATGCCTGTCAAGTGTTGCCCAGGGCTTGGCACACAGTAGGCACTCAATAAATGTGAGTCTAACATCCTCGGTGTTATCCTCAGTCCTGGAGCTGACGGAGACCCAGCCACCTCCCCAGGCATCATCCCAGACAGAGCTCAGGATACACTTTCCCTGCCAGGGGTTCCTCTCCCACCCCCACGGCCCGACTCCCATATCCCAAGTCCCAGCTCTAACATCACCCTCCTTTGGGGGGCTTTCCCCAGGCTCAGGTCCCCAGGGCTGGACCCCATACTCTCCCTCGGGTGCTATGCTTATGCTAATATCCCTTCCTGGGAAGTCACTCTGTCCAGCTCTCTCTCCCTGCCAGGGTCCCAGGGGCCAGACCTTGGCCTGTCCAGCTGGGGCAGGCAGAGTGCCCCCCCCCCCCCGCCTCCCCACGCTTGGCAACTGCCCGAAGAGATCCCAGGGAAGTGGCCTTAAGAATGAGACACTGTATGAATGGAGGAATGTGTGGTAGGAAGTGACAGTGGTGACTCAGGGTGACTCAGCCTGGAGCCTGCCAGGGGCCCGCTGAGCAGCCATCTGTGGCCACAGCAGCCCTCACCCGCTCACCTTGGGCAGGGGCCAGTTCCCTTTCCCCAGGACCCATCTCCCAGCCTGGCTTCATGCCCAGATTCTTGGAGAATGTCAGGGAAGGAGGAAATGGCAGGTGCCTAGGCTGAGCCCAGGAATGAAGTTGGGGGAACCTGTGAGCAGGAGGGGAGAGGGGCTGGGCTGCTGCCCCTTCCCCTGGAGGACCTAGGAACCTCCTCCTGCCTTCCTTAGAAGCACATCTCCTCCGGAAATTCTTCACGTTACAGACAAGGAAACTGAGGCCTGAAGTGGAGATGACCAACCAAGGTCAAGGGGCTGAGAGAGCTGAACAAGGAACAGGACCCAAGTCTCTGGGTTTCCGCTTAGGTCATCGATCCCCCAGGCTGCAGCCCAGTTGGTGGCGGGCATGGGCATCATGCCAGGCAAGACGAAATTCTCCTCGAGACCTGCTAGCCCCACCACGGTCCCTGCCAGAGTCAGCTCACCCTGCCTGCAGTCCCCCCTTGAGATGGACTCAGATGTTTATGTTCTGTCTCAGCCCACCAATCCATCTATCCATACGTCCATCTGTCCACCCATTCCTCCAATGTGAACTCTTCCTTGCAGCCTGGCCATGACCTCAGCATCTGGAACACACACACACACACACACACACACACACACATCTTGTGTTCATTCATGCCCCATTCTCTACATCTATCACTCCATTCATCCATCCATTAATCCATCTACCCATTTGTTCACCCACCCATCCATCATCTGTCCATTTGTCCATCCATCATCTATCAACCAACCCATCCATTCATCATCAGCCTATCCATCCACTCATCCATCCATCCACTCATCCATCCATCCACTCATCCATCCATCCATCCATCCTACTATTTACTCATCCATCCATCCACCCATCCATCCATCCATCCACTCATCCATCCATCATCCATCCATCCACTCATCCATCCATCCATCCATCCACTCATCCATCCATCCATCCATCCATCCATCATCCATCCATCCACTCATCCATCCATCTATCCCTCCATCATCCATCTATCATCCATCCACCATCCATCCATCTATCCATTTATCACTCATCCATCCACATGGTCACCAATTCATTCATCCCCCACGCATTTATCTACCACTTATCTACCCTCCCTTAAACACACACTTGTCTATCCATGTGTCTTTCCACATACCAATCTGACCATCCATCCATTATTGATTCACCAACCCAAGCTTAGTAACCATTAACAAGGTAGCAGGTCCTGTGGCTTTCCTCTGACCCCCCGTCTTCCATGCCCCATGCCTTCCTCTCCAGCTACCAAACCTTGTCCATCTCCACAGCCCGCATGACTCAGGCCATGGCCCATGACTTTCAGGAGCTCACAGTCTCAAGAGACAGACAGGATGCCTAGACTGGGCCAAACTGTCCCTTCTCCCTTCCTCCCACCTTGTCATCTGTGGAGCCCTTGGTCTTTTTCCTGCCGCTACTGACCTTCATCTGTCACCTGGTTGGGGACTGAGAGGCCCCAAGCTCCTCATTGTCCAACCAGCTGGCTGGGAGAAGGCCTGGGCCCCAGACTCTGGGGCAGCCATGAGCATGAGCGAGGCCTGTCGCCTTCTGCCTGGCCCAGCCCACCCCTCCCCGTGCTTCTGGGGGCAGTCTGTGGTGCTTGGCTGCAGGGCCTGATTAACTCTGGATGGGCCCGGCACTTGAGATGGCTGGATAAGAGGGAATTCCAGATGGCAGCCCGGCCCCATAAAACCATAATTGGCTGTGTTTTTATCATCATAATAATACCTTTCAGCTTTCGCATTTCAAAGTGCTTCGCCTCCATAAGTGAATTCAGTGCCCACAGCGGCCACGGCTGGAGGGTCAGGAGGGCCTTGGCGAGACCACTGGACTGTCCTCTGGAGCCTCGGTTTCCTCAGCGGCGCAGGGGAGGCCACGCCCACCTGGCGGGTGACAGGAGGTCGAAATGAGACCCATGATTGGGGAACCCATTGCAGTGCCCGTGGGCACGTGACACAGGAGGCTGCAGTCAGTAGGTGAGGGCAGCAGAGCCAATGGACTGTCCCACCTGCCCCTGAGAAACCCCATCCCCTCGAGTGGTCCAGAAGGTGCCACAGACTGGAGGTTCCATGGTGACATCTGAGAGGGGGGCCGGCTGTCCCACCTGGGCCCTGAGACAGACAAATCGGTCCCCATGGAAGACCAAGTCCTCCGTGGCCAGTGCCAGGCTCCCGTCCTTGCCCCGGCCCATGGGCAGGGTGAGCCAGGAGGCTGGAGAGAGGGACGACACTGGCCATGCAGATGTACAAACTCAGGCTTCCTCAACCCTGCCCCCAGCACCCCCACCCGCCCTGCAAACCTGCAAAGGCCACAGCCACAGTTCCAGGGGCCTGGAAACCCAGGCCGCACATGGGAACCAGGCGGGTCCTGTTTTTGTGAATGAAGCATGGCCCAGCTTCCTGCCGGCCTCTCCTGACCACTGTGTAACCTCCGGAGAAGAGCTGACAGAACGGGGAACTTCGACACCTAAGTGTGAGTCAGACAGAAGCAAAACGAGAGAAATCCTTCCTGGGTTTCACCAAGGCCTCAAACTGAGACTTGCCCCAGGGTTGGGACTGCAGACCCGGCCCTGCAGGAGCCCCTCGGCTCCAGTAACCTCGGCCTGTCTGCCACACGGGGGTTCTCGGTCCCCACGTACCCCATTTGGGCAGAGAAGGGCCACCTTCCCTGTGGCCCTGGACAGGGGATGGCTACTGAGGAATCCAGAGGGCCCTCTGCCCTTCATTATTCATCCAGCAAATCTGTGTTGAGCACCTACTATGTGCTGTGACGCAGGGTCCCTGCCCTCAGAGGGCCGACGTTCCCCAGTGGGGAACCGGTTAACACACAAGTAAACCGAATGGCGTTCGAGGGTCCCTGTTTGTGCTACAAAGAAGGGACGATCCTGCTTTTACAGGAACTGGCAGGAGAACCTCGGCGCAGGTGACATGAAGCCGAGCCCTAAAGGAAGGGACAGAACCCCTCAAAGGGCAGGACACGCACTCCCGGTGGCAGGAGGGGCTGCCCGGGGCGCAGCTCGGGACGTTCTAGGCTGTGGTGAGAATAACGTAGGACAAGGACAGTGGCCTGCACAGTTCTGTTGGCCTCCGGGGCCAGAGCTCGGGCAGGGTGTCCGGCCAAGCAAAAAGCAAGGTCGCCGAATGCCCGAGGGTTCCCGTCCCACAGACGGTCAGTTCTGGGGGAAGTCGCAGGCTTCTCTCCCTGGGACCTGGCAGGAAACCCCCTCCATCCTCGGGGGGGGCTGCCCACTCAGCTCCGGAGGCCCTGCCAGAGACCCCCCCAAGCTTCCTCCTAGCCCCGTCCCCTCCCCAGGAAGCATCCCCACCGCCTCCCCCTCCTCGCCCAGGCTCATGGGATCTGCTGCCCCTTTAAAGGGCCCTGAGTCAGAGTGAAGAATGGGACTGACTCACGGGTGAGGGGGTGGTCCCGGGGCTGGCGGGGCGCCAGGGCCTCCGCGGAGGAAGCGTGACCGGCGCTGCCATGTGCGCCCCGCGCGGCAGAAACCGCAGGATGCCATTTGAATTCCACGGAGCGGGGCTGCCCCTCACAATGGGGCATTCAGGGCCCGGGCGGGCCTGCACCCGGGCCAGCTGATGCTGACGTCACCTTCCGCCAGGAGTCTCCCCCCTTGATCAAGGGCTTTAAAAAACTGCACCAGGAAACTAGAGCGAGAGCCAAAGCGGAAGTCTTGGTTTTATTTATAGTGGATAACTTATGTCCACCCTGCTCCAGGGGAGGCCCAGCGGGAGGGTAAAGAGCCCCAAGGAAGGGTGACAGAATGCCCCAAGCCCCGGATAACGTGGCATTCCGGGCCAGCTTAGGTCTCTGTGCCGAGCTCCCTAGCGGCCAAAGCAAGAGGGGGAGAGGGTGGGGCAGCCGCCGCAAGGGAGACCGGCCCTCGGGCCTTAGCCTCGCTTTCTCACCCGAAACGGAGAGAAGGGTGCTGAATCCGTGGGGGGCCGCACGGGACCCCGGCACTGCTCGCGCGGTTTAGAGGCTCTGCTGGCCTAGGGCCTACAGGTGGCACGGCTCCCGCTCCCCACACCCGCGCCTGGCGGGGGGCACTCACGGCGTGCGCACGGCTCCCCCACCACAGTCTCCAGGGGCCACCACCAAGGAGTCAGTTGGCCTGGGGACGAGCCTGCTTGTCACCCAGGCCTGTAACCAGCTGAGGGGAGGCTGAGGAGGGGCTCGGTCATCTGAGGAATTCCCAGCACCTGGTCAGCGCCTGCGCGCTGCGGCGCTGAAGAAGTTCTCTCGTGAAGACGGGAGGGGGAGAAATCGGGGAGAGGCGGAGGGCCAGGCACGTGCAAGTTGTTGGGCGTCTCTGGGCCTTGGTTTCCTCATCTGTTAAATGGGGATTTTTAGCACCTGCCTCATGGAGTGGTCCTGACAACTGAAGGAGGCTGGGCATGTTCGCAGGAAGTCCCCGTGCGTGAGGATGAAGGTGACAGTGATGGGCATCACCCTCATCACTAAGAAGTTCCTGACATTAGAGGTGGGCATGGTGGCCCCGGCCTGGGCAGTCCTCCTAACTCAGCAGGTGCCCAGAGCCCCGGGACAGGCCCCAGGTGGCGCAGCCTCCCCTCCGATCGGGGCACCTGGATCCAGCCCACAGGCTGCTGCCCGCCGGACCCCGTGTTCAGGGCCCCTGGGCACCGGTGAGGAGGTCAGGAGGTGTCAGTGAGCGCTGTGTTCATGCCCAGCCAGGTCATTTCCACCGGAGCCTGTGTCTCCTCGCACCGTGAGCCGGCGGCCTCCTCAGCCTCCGCCTGGAAGGCTGACCTCTGGGCTGAGCAGTGCTCGGCCCGGAGCTCACACCCTCACAGAAGCCAGCTCCCAGAAACCCCGGGCTTGACTCAGCCCTGGGCTCCCGGGACGCTGGTGGCCTGCCTGAGGCGCGTCCATGTCCCTGCCTCCCGGCTGCAGCCGCACCACCTGGACCCCCCTCCCCTCTCTTCCCCCTGCAGCAGCGGCCGGCACCCTGAGTGGCCCTGTCCCCAGAGACACAGCCGTGTCCTCGCAGGGCGGCCAGGCCGGGAGGGAAAGATGGAGCCGGGACCATCCCTGGACCCCTCCATGGACAAGAGGAGCCAGTCCTTGTCCCCAAGGGGAACAGGCAATAAACAAGAGAACAGACAGTAATGAGCCCAGACGCCTGCTGGCTGCATTCGCTGCTGGGGAGGAGGCAGGCACGGCCCGGGTCAGAGAAGCCCCAGCCCTGGCTCGGGGTGGTCAGTAGGTCCTCACCGAGATGACCTTGAAACTGAGAACCAAAGAGAAGAAGGAGTGGGGGGGGGGAGACCACCCAGCGGGAAGGGAACAGCACCTGGGGAGGTGGACCAGCAAGGTCTGGAGGCCAGAGTGGGGACAGTGTGTGAGCAGGCCAGGCCTGCGGGACCTCGTGGTGTTGGACATTGTCCTAAGTGCCAGGGGGGTCACAGGAGTCCTCGCCAGTGCCCTGCTGGGGCTACTCCCATTGACAACTGCTTCAGTGCCCCTACTGCCCCTCCCACCTGCCCCAGTGCCACCTACTGGCTGCTCAAGGAGGCCCAGCAGTGTCCCCATTTTACGGGTGAGGGATTCGAGGCCAACAGAGGCCTGTCTGAGGTCATCCAGCAAGGAAGAGATGGAGCTGGCGTGAGACCTCTGGAGTTCCGACTCGTAGCTCCCCTCTCCTTCTGAGGAGCAGATGGAAAGGGCTGGGCGCCAGGAGATGCCTCATTTCACCCTTATCTGCTCTGACACTGTCGATAGTCCAACAATCCCAGATACTTCCGGTGTCCCTCCACTGACCCAAGACAGTCACACATGAGCCTGGATCTGGTTAACAAAGTTCATTCCCTTAGGCCAATGTCTGCTTCTGTGACCTTACCTCCACTCCCAACAGCCTAGCTGGACCCTGCTGGGAGGAGCAGGGTACTGTAGATATTGGTCCAATTCTCTCCTTCTGCCTCCAACACTCGGTACCATCCACCTGTTGAACCAGTGAAGAGATAATGATGGTGATGATGGTGATTTTGATGCTGATGGTGATTTTGATGATGATGGTGATGGTGATGGTGATGATGGTGATGATGGTGATGGTGGTGATGATGGTGATGATGGTGATGGTGGTGATGATGGTGATGATGGCGACCCTGATGTTCATGGTGGTGATGGTGGTGGTGGTGATGGTGATTTTGATGATGATGGTGATGAGGGTGACCCTGATGCTCATGGTGGTGATGGTGATGATGGTGATGGTGATTTTGATGATGATGGTGATGATGGTGATGATGGTGATGATTATGATGGTGATGATGGTGATGGTGGTGATGGTGGTGATGGTGGTGATGGTGGTGGTGATGATGGTGACCCTGATGTTCATGGTGGTGATGGTGGTGGTGGTGGTGGTGATGGTGATGATGGTAATGGTGGTGGTGGTGGTGATAATGGTGATGATGATAGTGGTGGTGATGGTGATGGTGATCAAGGTGGGGGGCTTGGGTGCTGGAGAGTCAGCAGGTGCTGTGGTGGGTGGGAGCCCAGGCTATGGAGAGAGGAGAGGGGACCATGGTGCCAAACCCCACCTTGCACCAGCTCTCTGGACCTCTCCTTCCTCACCAGTGAAACAGGACTGATGTTAGCAAGTTGTGGGGTGAAACAGACATGCACTGAGAAATGCTTAGCTCAGGGCCTGGAACTTAGTAGGTGTTTAAGAAACCGTGGGTGGTAATAACATGCTAATATTAATAATAATCATATTATGATTTCTATGCAGATGGCAGAGGTATCCAGGACAAATCCTGAGCAGAAACAGTCTCTCGCATCTCTTCCTCTCTGGCCAGAGCCCCAAGTGGGACTCTCGCCCCCAAGGGGCTACAGAGGCAAGCCTGAGGCCACCCCAGCTCCTGGGGAGACAGTACCCTGCCGACCCGCACTGGAGGAGCCCACACACTCACGTTCTCATGAACATTTCAGAGGGGTTTAAGAAGGTATTTCTTAAACAAGAATAAAAGGTAGAATTTTAAAGGTCAAGAGGGCCTTTCTTCCGTGTCCAGGGACTGAGGGTGAACTGGACACCTGGTCCTCTGCGGGCACCATAAGGAACCAAAATGAACCAAACTGCTGTTTACTTGAGCTCTGCTGTCACAAGGCTCAAAAGTGAGACCCAGTCATTCTGGAGTAGTTTGGAGATGCCTGTTGTGTGTCACACTGTGGTCGGGACTGTGGAGCCCCTGGGACCCTGGAATCAAGCAGAGGAGAGAGACCTCAGCACACAGGTTGTTCACAATATGGTGTGGTCCGTGTGAAGCCCAGGAGTGTCCAAGGGGCCGCTGGAACTCTGAGAAGAGAGGGCCAGGCGGAGCAGGAGGCTTTGCTGAGTGCCACGGAGCCACGAGTTTTTCATTCCAGGCAGAGGGAACAGCCTGGGCGAAGGTAAAGAGGCTGGAATGAACTCAGTGCATCAGGGAACCGGAAGCTGCTCAGTGTGACAGGTGGCTTCCCTTCGAGAGGGAGCTGGGCTTGCTCCTGCACAGGACACATGTCCCAGCTTCTGCTCCTTCCAAGGCTTACTGAGGTGATTGATTCGTTAACTCAGTGCGCTACTTTCCCAGCAAACTTTGTACACTGTGAGCTGGCAGCCAAATGAGACACCCAAGGGAGAGCCCGAAGGGTGAGAGCAGCAGCCACACCACTGGTGACTGTGGGCCAACCAGGTGTAGAAAGTTTAGTCTTCATAGGTGTCTGAGGCCATCAGGTGGCCCTGGGCAACGGGTGGGACCAACGTGAGTTTTTATCTCAAGACATGTCACAAGCTACTCCAGGCCCTGGAGATAGAAAGTTAAACGGCTGTGTGTCATGATTTTTCCTCGCATAAGGATTCAGTTTAGATTTCGGAGCAGGGTCAAAGTGTGCAGGGCAGGCATACCAGCCCGGATGCTGCACTCTTGGCAGACATGACCAATCGATGGTAGAATCCTCAACCCAGTACTCAGGCTACTAACTGCTCCTTGGGGATGGTCTGTATCTGGGCCACTCTCCGAAGTGAGATGGACACCCAGCTTCGTCATGAAACCACCAGGGTGTGACCCTCCTTCTTGCCCTCTGGCCAACCCCCCCCACACACACACACACACTCACACACACGTAGGAATATACACAGAGCAAGGCCATGTGCACACAAGTTGTCTGAAGCCGAGTGAAGTGTAAAGCCAGATGCTCTATCTCAGAGTCTAGGACGATGCCTGCACACGGAAGGTGCTCAATTGTTGCCTGAAGGGTGAAGGAACTTTCTGGGTCCAAGCTGTCTTCGGACCAGTCACCTCGGCCCAGCCTGTCTCTTGGCCGTGTCCCACCTCCGGGACCTTGTTGAGGCCTCCTGGTTCTCACCTCTCCCCGGGCGGGGTGGAGGCCATGGGACGACTTTCCCAGGAAACAGCGGATGAAGTAGGGCCTGGAATGTTTGCCTGGAGACTTTAAATGACTGTTGAGATAAAGTCCCAGATAAATGCAGAGTGGTGACTGGGGGTGGGAGAGCCAGGCTCACCGAGGGCCCTCCGGCAAGCCCCCCATCCCTGCCCCTTCCTCAGGGGAATTAATTGGTATCAAGAGAGGGTTTTAGGAAATGACTGTGTTTAAAAGGTTCCTGCTTAATGTTCCTTTAAATTAGAATGGGTTTCACTTGACCCTGTGTCTGCTGACCCTCGCGGAGAGGCGGTCCTTGCCCTCCAGAGTGCCCGTTGACCCAGGAATTCCTGTGTCTCAGTTCTGCTCCATCCTGGGCTCACTTAGCCAAGTTCAAAGGAAAATCTTTTCCACAGCAAAACAACAGCCAGGGCTCAGAGTCACTCCCCTCGGTTCAGCCCCTTCTGTGGGAACCTGGATCAGGGACATTCCTCTGAAGAGAATGTGCATGTGGGGGACAGATGGGTCCCTGCCAAGTCCAGTCACTCAACAGGCTCAGCAGGCAGAGTCTGAGCCCCAGGGAAGACAGACTGCAGGCAGGTCCTGGGGATAGAGACGGGGGGTCTGCATGCACCTGCCTCTGGGAGAACTTAGGAGGGGGTCCCTGAGCGGGTGGCTTGGCAAGGTGGCACCTGATGGGAAAGGCCAAGGGCTGGGGGTACCCAGGGGAAGTGTCTGATTCCACCCAAGGCCGAGCAGAATCTTCCCAGGACAGGTCGGGTCGAAGGCGGGAGCTCGAGTTAGTCTGGACGAGTGGGCTGTGCTGCAGTAACAAATAAAGCCAAACATTGGTGTCTGAACACAGTGGAGCTTTGTTCTTTACTCTATCGGGGTCCCGCGAGGGTCTTCTTGGTGCGTCTCCTCCAGGTGGTGACACAGAGATCCAGGCTGCCTCCAACCATGCGGGGGGAGTGAAGGCTGCGGGGAACTCACACCTGCCCTTGACTGCCTCGGGTCGGGAGGGACCTGGAGAAACTGAAGCCCATGGTCTCAGGAGGTAGCCAGGGAAGTGGGGAAGATCCGGGCCCAGGGAACTGTGCAAAGGGCCGGGAGCAAGAGAGGCGAGGCAACGCCCGAGAAGGCCAGCCCGTCAGCCACACCCGAGTTTATGTGAAAGAGAGGGTTTTGGTAAACCCCTGGACAGCCTCAGCGTGGGGGCTGGTGGCCGAAGGAACCGACCTGTGACTAAAGGTTGGAACTTTCAGCCCCACCCCCAATGTCCCAGCACAGGAGGGGGCTGGAGGTCGACTTGTGCCTGTGTAACGAAGCCTCCATAAAACCCAGAAGTACCAGGGTCAGGAACTGCCCGGTTGGCAAACAGGCGAGGTGTGGGGACAGGGCACCTGGAGAGGGCTGTGTCCCACCACCACCCCTGCCCCCTTTCATAATAAACCAGGAATCTAATGACTGCCCTGCTTTCCTGAGTCTATGAGCCGTCCCAGCAATTCCGAAACCCCTGGACGGGGTCATGGGAACCTGAGTTATAGCCAGTCAGCCAGGAGCACAGGTGACCGCCTGGACCTGGGACTGGCATCTGGAGGGGGGCAGTCATGTGGGACCGAGCCCTGCACCTGTGGGGTCCGGGCTGACTCCAGGCGGACAGTGTCAGGACTGGGTACAAGGGTAGGCCACCCAGCTGGTGCCTGGAAAATCCGGGAACTGCTCGGCGTGGAGAAGCCCCCACGTTTGGTGGCCGGATGCGCCGTGGAAGGTGCGGGAGGAGAGGAGGAGCCGAGCGGCTGGGTGGCCAGGATGAAGCGCCGAGAGGGGGAGAGAGCAGGGATTGTCCTGTGCGTCCGACACGAGCCTCACTCTGACCCACTGAGGTCATGGGGAGGCCCCCGAGGAGGGAGCCCTGCAGATGAGGCCTCAGGATGAGGCGGAGCCAGCAGTGTGGGGAGCGGGCAGAGGGGCTGTAACCCTCCCCCGGGGCCGTGGGGGCCTGGGGGGCACACGGTGAGTGTGGCTCAGCCAGGGCCCGAGGGGTGCGCCCAGAGAGGTCGTGAGTGGACAGCAGGTGGAACACGAGTGTCCTGGCCCCGGTTCAGCCGGTGAGGGGGACTCTTCCTCCCGCACATGCGGACTAGCCGGAGTCATGCCTCCCGGGTGTGCGGGGGAAGGGCGGGCGCCGCGGCTACTGGGACGCCTGGTTCCTGCAAACAATCTGGACAAATATTTCCCAGCCCGTCTCTCACATTCCAGCAGGAATAGGACACGGAATGTGGAATGCTCCTCCCCGGGACAGCTGACAAAGACACGGCCTGCCTTTATCTCGACTGGAAGTTTTGCTTTTATTTTATCAAAAACATGTTATCGGGGCTGCTTACAGGAGAAAAATGTGTCACTGGAAATGGGAGCGGGGAGGGCCAGTCAGAAAAAGGAAGGCCCGGGAGAGGAACGCTGCAGAAAGAGACCGTTTTCCATCCGTTTGGCATCCAGGAATCCCAGCAGCCGTCGCCGAGCACAGGCAGGCCCACCCAGGCCGCGCGTCTCCGTGAGGGAGCCTCGGTTGTGTCCACAATGCACGGAAGGTGCTGCGGCTCAGCAGGCAGGCGCCCGTGTGACCCTTCGCCCTCTATGAGACACGGACGGGTCAGTGGACTCCTCTGACGGCGGCCCACGTGTGGCCGTGGCCTGGGGTCCCTGGTCTTCATTTCATCTGCTCCTTTGGAAATGGGCGCTCGTAGGCAGTAGCAGTGCCTCAGTTTCCCCGATTTCAAGTGAAACCCTCACCACCCAGGTCGGGGATCACCGGAAGCAACACAAAATCGGGGGACTGAAGGTGGGTTCCCCCAGCGCCTCACCCATGCTGGGTGCGCTGGCTCACTGCCTTCTAGCAAAATTCTGCAGAGGTCGGCTCAGGGACCCACTGGCCTGTTTTGCAGATGAGACCCTAGGTCACTGTTCATGGTGGACTCACTGTGATGGGGCACCAGGAATCCTATGGGCGTGGACCTCACTGCGTTCCCATCCCGGCCCCTGGCAGCGCGCCTGGCACAGAGCAGAGGCTCGGCAAAGGTTTGCTGAGTGAATACATTGACTGTGACCAGAGGGAAGTCGCTGCGCCTCTCTGGGTCTCAGGTTCCTACCCTGTGAAGTGAAGATCAGTGTTAACTTAGTAGGATGTTTGCAAAATGCATCATGGACTCAGGGCTCAGGGGACGTGCCCGCGGGCCCCTCCCGCAGGCAGCGGGGCTCCTGCCTCACCTGTAGGTGGCCAAGGCCCCACCTTCCTCCAAGCCCCGGGCGGCAGGTGACTGCAGTGGCTCCAGGCGCCAGCCCTGGGAGCGTGGGAACTTCCTGCCGCCCTGTTTGTCTTGGGCGGCTCAGGAGGGGCCGACACCCTCTGTCAGCTTCAGCGGGATCCTGCCAGGTCGCCCAGAGTGAAAGGGGAGAATTGTTCCCGTGACCTCTGCTTTCCTTGTCAAAGGTGATTTCGGCAAGCCCCCCCCCTCCATCCCTGAAGGCCTTGGTCCCCTGTCCCAAAGGGGCTGGGGGGCCACCTGTGCACCAGAGGGAGCCTTAGCCCAGTGCGTCCCTGCCGGCAGGTGTGAGGTCCCATGTCCATTCCACCCCTGAGCCAGTAGCCATCCAGGGTTCCTTCCCTGTCCCAATAACCCCTGGTCCTCATTCCCTTCTCTGGCTCCTAGGACCCGGCCAAGAAGCCAGCCCAGGGTCAGAGGCTCAGGCACTTTGGGTCAATGAAGTGCCCCAGCCCAGGAGATGCTCCCACCCACCCAGAGCAAGGTGCCCTCTCCTCTCCCCCCTCCGCCCCAGCCTGCCCCCGGGGAGGGCATCTCCAGGGCTGGTCTCGCGGGTGGGCCACAGGTCTCCACACCATCGGAAACGCTCTCTCCCCCAAGAGTCCACTGCTGTGCCTCAGCCTCCTCTCCCCCAGGTCACAGGGCCAGCCCACTGCCTACTGCCTGCCAGCCCACTCTGGCACAGCCGGTGGCCCCAGGGTGTCGCCTTGGAGAGCTCAGCCGCGAGGTGGCCGCTGCGGGCCACTCGGCTGGGGTTAAGCCCTGGGTGGCGGAGGCTTCCCTTCCGGCTCCGCAGAAGATGTTGGCTCTTAATGATCTTTGTTCTTTCCTTCTGGGGCATGAAATACAGGTTCAGCTCACAACCGGAAAAGCAGCCGGTCAGGGTTCCCAGAGGATGAAATGCCAGCCGCCAGCGGCCATGACATTGGCCCAGAGGCTCTAAACACAGCCGTGGAAGCGGACGGCGCCCGGCTCGGGGCGGAGGCCGAAGGGGAGCGCGGGCCGAGCGGCCAGGCGCGCGCTTCGCTCCTGATTTTCTCTTAAGAGACAGAGAGACGGTGGACTTGAGGAGGGGCAGCCCAGAAGGGCTTTGCTCTTTTAAGTGTGACCTTATCACACGTAAAATTCAAATGGAAACAAAACCCGTGACGAGATGTGGCCTGGGGCACGTCTGGGGGGCGGCGGGATTCACCCCGCTGGGCCCCGGGGGCAGGGGGTTCCGTCTCCGTCTCGCAGGACGGGCTGGGGAGCCTGACCGGGGCCGCACAGTCCCAGAGAACTTCTGTGACGAGGGAAATGTCTGGATCTGCTCCGTCCCACAGGGAGCCACCAGCCGCCGGCCACTGGCATCAAGCATTTGCAACGTGGCTACTGCGACTGAGCAATAGAATGATTAATTTTATTTCATTTTAATTGACTTAGATTTAAGTAGCCATATTTCAATGGTGGCTAGTGGCGACCATACTGGACAGCACAGTTTTAGGCTTCAGGAGAAGGGACACTGCCCTCCATTAGCAATGTCTGCCAGGGGCACGGGGTGGGCAGGGGAGGCACGAATGCCAAGTCACTGAACGGCCAGGGGATGTGGAGCGAGCTGGGTCACCTGAGGGCTCAGTCACTGATTCTGGTGCCTGCGCAGTCTTAGCATTTAGGGGGACATCTGTGAAGTTTAAGGCCACACCCCTGTCCTTTCGTCTCATGGTCTTTATCTAGATAACTTCAGGTCTCCTAACTGGCTCCTGTCCTTGTGGGATCCATCTCTAATACATTTTCTATACGGCAGCCGGAGGGTCCTTCCGAAACACCAGCCCAACCGTGTGCTACCTGCTCGAAACCCTTAGTGTTGGCTCCCCACCAGGGCACCGGGACCCTCCCTGCCAGGCCTCCGCTCATCCCTGTCATTCCTCTCCAACTCCACTCCAGCGCAGACCCCACGGTGCCGGCTGCTTCCTTTCAGGCTCCACTGCTCAGGGAGCCCCAAAGGCAAGGGCTAGCTCTTGCCCTGTCTTGGTGCCCCCCACACCCAAAGCATGGGGCCTGAAGAGCTCCCACTGGAAGCCTCATGTGATTTCTAGGAATCCTCATGTGTATTTTCTTATTGTGTCCTCAAAATAATAAGACAAGTACCATTATTTCCTTATTTCACAGATGAGGAAACTGAAGCTCAAAGAGAGGGAGGGTTTGGCCAAGGATAGGGATCAAAATGACAGACCTGAGACACAGACCTGAGACTCAGACCTGGGTAGATGACACTCTCAAGCCTACTTTCTGCATGGAGCTCTCTGCTGTGCTGGGGATAGAAACCAGGTCATGGGGCTTTTAGTCCAGCATTTCCTTTTCTACTAACTTAATACAAGTTAGGTGAAGAAAGGGAGGGATGGGTGGAGGGAGGGAGGGAGGGAGGGATGGAGAGAGGGATGGATGGGTGAGCAGATGAGTGGATGGATGGAGGGTGGATGGATGGATAGAGGGGTGGATGGATGGGCAGATGAGTGGATGGATGGAAAGAGGGATAGATAGAGGGGTGGATGGGCAGATGAGTGGATGGATGGATGGATGGATGGATGGATGGATGGATGGATGGATGGGCAGATGAGTGGATGGATGGATGGATGGATGGATGGATGGATGGATGGATGGATGGATGGATGGATGGATGGGCAGATGAGTGGATGGATGGATAGAGGGATAGATGGGCAGATAAGTAGATGGATGGATAGAGGGATGGATGAATAGAGGGGTGGGTGGATGGGCAGATGAGTGGATGGATGGATAGAGGGATAGATGGGCAGATAAGTAGATGGATGGATAGAGGGATGGATGAATAGAGGGGTGGGTGGATGGGCAGATGAGTGGATGGATAACTGGAGGGGGGATGGCTGGGTTGGTATACAGGTGGGTGGGTGGATGGGTGGATAGATGGATGGATGGATGATGGATGGATGGATGGATGGATGGATGGATGGATGGATGGAGAAGTGGATGGATAACTGGAGGGGGATGGCTGGGTTGGTGTACAGGGGGGTGGGGGGGTGAATGGATGAATGATATATGGGTGGATGGATGGATGGATAGATGGATGGATGGATGGATGGATGGATGGATGGATGGACGAGTGGATGGATAACAGGGGGGATGGCTGGGTTGGTGTACAGGTGGTGGGGGTTGGGGGGATGACAGACGGATGGAGGCACGCATGCATAAATGAATGAATGAAAGGGCAAGAAAACATGGTAAGAAGTGAAGCGAAAGGTCACAACTGGAAAAGTGGGTGAGATCAAGGTCTACCTTTTTCTTAACCATTCCTCAGGTTTGTAAAAAAAAAAAATCAGGTCATGCAAAAAAAAAAAAAATTCTTTGGGACTTTTGTTCGTGAAGAGATAAAGTAAATGGTAGGCTGTGTGTATCTAGAAAGGCCTGGGCTGTGCCAGGGCCTGCTTCCCTGTCTCCTCCTCCCGGCCACCCCCTTGCTGCTGGCTCAGGGAGCTCCTCCCTAATGCCACTTTCCCATGGGAAGGCCGAGGAACAATGGCAGTTTCTTCTGAATGGAACTCTCCCCTGAGCCAAAAAGCAAACACGGGCAGGCGAGGGAGGGGGGAGCCCGAGGTGGTGCAACGGGCTCGGCGGCAATTACATAACCAGGACATACCTGGGAGAGGCGGTGATCTAGGGGATTTTAGCGGGCAGGGGGGCCGAGGCGGGAGGAGGCCAGCACGCCCAGAGCAGGAATGGCTGTGCAGGGACCTGGCCTCGCTGGGACCTGCAGCCAGGTTTGTCCAGAAGGGAGGAGGGCGGGAGGAAATTCAAGGGTCATTTGCTGAAGGCGTCTTACACTAGATAGGCCCTTGCATGACTGTTGTTTAATCTTCTAGGGGCAGGTACAGTTATGCTCCCTTTTATAGATAAAAAAGTAGAAATGAGGCACAGAGAGGTGCAGTCCTGAGCCAAAGTCACACAGCGGGCATGGGCATCACTGGGACCACTAGCCCCAGGCTGGCTGCAGGGCTGTGGGTTCACCAAGGGCGCCGGGTCCACCTCGCCTTCTCTCTCCAGCCCTCCCTCCTCGCCTCCCTCCCACCATTAAATCACATGTCCATGCATTCTTTCAACCTTCCTTCTATCCAACCCCCATCGCAGCCCCCCGGGGTTTTTCCCTGCCCTCGGGACCTGACCAGAGACATGAGACGAAGCTGCTGCCTCGCAGCCTCAGTTTCCGAGGACGGCCTGAGAGCGGCATCAGTGTCCAGCTGCAATATGATTTTCAAACTGTGAGCGGGGCCCCGTCTGTGTGCGGGGCCCAGGAGGAGTTTCCAATGGATTTCTTGCTTTATCTGGGAGGCAACTCCCAGGTCAGGAGTGCTCTTCCCTGTGGCAGAAGAAGAGACTGAGGTCCGCAGAGGCCCTGGAGCCAAGCCCTGGGACTCAGGGTCAGGGAGGCTCCATGCGGAGACAGCCCGGGTGGGCTTGGGAGGGGCACCCAGGGGCTCCTGGGCAGAGGTGGGAAGTTTGCAGATGTCATGTGATGCTGGGCAGTAGTGGAAGGATGGGGCCCACCAGACGTGGTGACTGTCAGCCTCGGAGCTCCTGGGCCCAGGGGCCTGGGAGAGCCCCAGGGAAACCGGGCAGAGCCTTGGCCCGCTGAGAACAAGCAGCCCAGAGTAGGGACCTCAGCTCTCAAGCACAGTTAAGTCAGACCGGTTAAGTCACAGTTGAGTGACCTTGGACAGGCACCTCTCCGCTCTGAGGGCCAGCAGCCCCATCCGCCAAGTGAGACCAGCGGAGGGTTCCATAGACGTGTGTCCCTCCAGAGGGGCGGCAAGGAGAGCAGGGACCCCCGCCCGCAGGCGAGGCCTTATGCCTGGACATCCTTGCTGCCTGGGCCATCTGGGGCTCCCGGGTCCATACAGGTTACCCCCCCAGGGGCCGGCACCAGGTGCCAGCCACGTTGTGAAGGAGAGACCTCCACTCCTGCAGCACCCAGGAGCTGCCAAGAGCCACGCTGCCATCACCTAAGTTGTCACCCTGCCGCCTCAGGCCAGCGGTGCCATGCAAATAGCGTCCTGTAGTTACCCACTGCGGGGAAGGGACAGGCCGCCTGGTGAGGTGGAGAGAGATGAGCCAGGAGGCCTGGGCTCTGATTCACGGTCCACCCTCTATCGCACCCATCCCGCCCTGGCAGCCGGGCGCTGGCGGGGGCGTGTCGGCAGAGGGGGCAGGGGAGAGCTGCATGCCACGTCCTGGGGGCCCGGGCCTTTGGTTTGCGTGCTTGGGCTGCAGCCTTGGTGGGGGTGGGGTGGGGGTGGGGGAGAGCAGGAGGCCAGGGGTCCCTTGTAGGCAGCGGGAGGCCAGGCCAGGATCACATCTGAGTGGCAAGAGCCCAATGGCCCCCGATGGCCCCAAAGCTCTGCCTGCTGTGGGCACCAGTCAGCCACGCTGGATGGACAGTTGGTCATCTGCACAGGGTGGCAAGTTGCTCAGACACTAGAGGAATTAGCCCTGGGCACAGCTGTCCCTGCAGCAGTCATTTCTCCAGGGCATACGCTTTCACTAAGCACCTACTAAGTGCAGAAACCTTCCATGTCGTATCTTTATTTCCAGAACAATCTCAGTGTTCACGTTCTTGTTTTATCCAGGAAGAAACTGAGGCTCAGAGAGATCCATGGCCTACCCAAGACCACACGGCTGGTAGAGTTGGGATTTGAACCCAGGTAAAGGATGCTAGGGAGTTATTTTCCATAAATGTGCTGCCCTGATGCCCCCATGTTTCCATCTACCAGGTAGAGATGGTCATACAATTCAGGTGGTGGCATCACTGGGCTCTGTGACCAGTATGGCAGCCCTTGTGGCATTATTTGTTCATGGATACGTGGGTGGGTCAGTGCAGGGACAGGTAACGGACGGCGGGACAGCTGGACAAATAGATGGATAGATGGTTGGAGAAATGAGTGCCATGGTTATGGGGGGCATGAGACGGTGGGTGGATGGTGAGTGGATGGTGAACGGACAGACCTGGGGAGAGGGAGGGGCCAGGAGGGAGTCGGGGCTCGCTGTTCCCAGCACACCCTGCTTGGGACGCCTGCCCCCCACTGATCAGCCGTCAATCCTGTCCCCCGGGAGGCAACGCACAGGCCCTGGACCTTGTCAATCTGCGGAGCATACGAAGCCCGAGCCGGAGCGTTCCCACGCCGTGCCAGCGCCAAGGAGGGGCCCTGAGCGGCGGGATCCCCGCCTGTCACACGCCCAGGGCCCCAGCCCCTCTACACAGAGGCCCCGTGTATTCCCATTGCACCGCTCGGCAAACCGAGCCCCCAAACCCTCACGATCGCCCAGTCACAGCGCACGTGGGGCTGTTTCCCGGGGTCCTCCTCACACATACCTGCCCTCTGCCCTCCCTGTGGCCAGGGCAGGGGTCCGCCCCAAACCACAGCATCCTCCTTGGCCTGACTAAGGGCCTGAAATCCCCTGAGGGCTGCTCGAGGCCCATTTTCAGACTCGCTCTTTCCAGTTGGCCAATGGAAAACGCAGACATTTTACAGAGGAAACCGGGCTCAGAGAAGTTAAGTGACTTGCCCAAAGTCACAGAACGAGGAAGGGGAAGAGCTCAGATTCAAACCTAGAACAGTGTCTCGCACGTAGTAGGTGCTAAGTGAATGAATGAACGAATGAATGAATGAGATTACAATGGCCATGCTCTTAACCCCCGCCCTACACCGTCTCCGTCTGGCTGAGAGCCTGAGGGCCTGGCTCTGGCTGAAATGCCTCCAGTGTCCGGGTGCTCACTGCTCTGGGTGTGGCCGTCTCCAGGACCTCTGACCACTGTCACACTCCTCCCCACGCCACCAACCATGGTCCCCAGTGGCAGCTCACGCAGACGAATCCCGTCCTCTCCCCAAGACAGCCCCAGACACATTCCAAGCTGAGCTCCAGAGTGTCTTGACCCCCCAACCCTTCCCAGATCCCCTTGCACCCCGTCTGGCTCCCCAACTCCAAGCTCTCTGAGCCTCTCCCCTGGCCCTGCCCACACACCTAGCCCTCCCCAGGTCACTGGTCAGCCGAGAGTCACAAGCCCTGAAGCTGAGGTCCGGGAAGCCCCTCTCTACCCAGCATCTTACCCTGGCCTCCTCTGGGCACGGTCAGCACTGCTAGGCCCAGGAGTCCTCTCTGACCTCCCACCCCTCTCCCTTGCCTGGCAGGCTGGGGGACCCTCCTGCCCGGGAGTCAGCAGCCTGAGAGAGACCCCCGCCCCTTTTCACTGTAGCTACACTGGCTGGGACGGAGCTCACAGCTCTCGGCGGCCGGGCCATTTACCACCGACCTTCCCACCACCCAGGCACTGGGCTCCCACCTGAGGGAGCAGCCCCCCACCCAGCGGACGATTCCGGAGCATCCTTGACCCCTGGAGGAAGGAGGAGGCACCTGAAGCTGGCCCTCCCTCCAGACGAAGTCCACTGGCAAGTCCACGGGCAGGGAAGCAGAGCTCACGCTGTCCAGCACGGAGAGCGCGGACGCTCAGGGGCATGACCTCCTTCCACGAGACGCCAATAGGATTTAAAAAGGTTGGGACTCATGGGATGATGCCAAGTTTTTACTTGAGACGGGTCAGAGCCTTTGCTTTGCCCCTGCAAGAGGAGGGACCAGAGTTTCGCAGACCAATTTGACTTTAGAAGTCTTTTTTTCAGAGTATCTCATGGGACCAGCGTTCCCTGGAACCCTCTTTGAGCAACACTGCCCAGTTGCTCCCCAAGCCCTGAATGCTAGGTTCCAGCACTCTGCCCAGTCTGTGTGGTTGGGGTCGGAGGACAATGCTTAGGGGTACCCAGGTCCCAAGCGTGGACTCCTGGCATCCCCCAGGAAGAGAGGCTTGGAGTTGCCCTCTTGTTCTGAGGATCACCGGGCCCCAAAGCCCACGAGGCCACCACCAAGGATGAGTGGGAGCCAGACAGCACCCCTGCTGGGGCCTGGAGGCCCAGCACAAGCCCACAGCCCAGCAGGGCCTGCAGCTCACAGCCTGGGGCAGGAGCTTCAGGGGGCCTCTGAAAGGCCCGCGCAGGTGACTTTGTCCCCTGGGGGAAGGGATCAAGCAGGCAGGGCCCACCCCTGGCCCTCTGAAGGCCTCTGTCCACCCTCCCCTCAATGTCTGCTGTGCTGTCCCCCAGCCAGGAGCCTCCGGCTGGCAGTGGCCCCAGGCTCTGGGAGGGCTGGCTGCCACAGGTTGGCAAATACAGGAGCAACTCGAGGGGCCCGAGCAGCCTGTGAGTGGGCTCCGCGGGCGCCCAGGCGGGCACCGTCTGGCCGGGTTCCCAGCCCCTGGGCCTGCACAGCAGGCTCTTCCTCCTCCCAGCCTGACCCTGAATAGCCTCCGCGTTTCCCCAGCAGGGCCTTTGATCCCGGAGCCTCTTCTGTTCCTTCTGAGCCCTATCTGGCTTCCCATCTGATTTGAGAAGGGCCCTCCACGCCTCTTTCCGCTTGGCGTTTCCCTAATCCTCGGGGCACTGCTTACTTAGGCTCCCTCCTGAGCACCAGCCAACTCCCTCCCATCCCCTTGACCTTCCAGCCTCCTGTCCCTCCCCCTCCTCCATGGCTTGGCCACAGGACAGGGCCCCTCGGGGCCTCCTTGAGTCGGGGTGGACTCCTGGAGCGCACACACATCACTCACCCAGCTGCACTCATTTACCCAGTTGTCGCTGAGTGCCCCTCGGAGCCAGGCACAGGGCCACATCTGAGGTCCCCTCCAGACGCAGAGCTTCTCCCTGGGAGCGGAGACTGACTGAGAAGCAAGTCCCCAGTGTTGCTGGGGCGCCCACAAGGCCTCCCAGGACAGTCACTAAACCCCTCACCCACCAGCTGGAGACAGGCGCGGTTACGCCCACTGGGCAGGTGAGCACTAAGGCAGGGAGTTGCTCGGCTCGCACAGCTGTGAGGCCCAGGACAGGAATTTCTGCCCTTGGGACTGACCTATGGAAGGGCCTTTCACCCTCATCAAGTCATCTGTCCCTGACTGGCGAGAGCCTGGGCCCCAGCCATGAGGACACAGAATTCTGAGGGGAGCCCCCATCGGCAGAGTCAGCCGAGGCCCGTGGTCCCCCCACCAGGCTTCCCAGGAAGAGAAGGGGCCTCTGGAGGTGACGGAATTCACAGAACAACAGATGAGAAGTGGGTGGACAAGGGGATCTAGTCCGTGTGGCCCTGTGGTCCACCCACAAAATGCCAGCATGGGAGTGAGGCTGGCCCCATCTGTTACTGCCACCAGCTCCCTTTGTTGGCTTGATTCGAGCCACCTCCCTGTCCAGGAATCATTGTCCTTGTCTCTAAAAAAGAAGACTGGGTCTCAGTGTGGGCAGAGGAGATGTTCTCTACCCACCAGGTCACCGGTGACATCCCTCCCTCCCCGGTACCCACTGCACGTCCAGGAGTGGGGAAGGCAGAGTAAATATGGCATGTCACTTCTGAGCCAAGGCAATGAAAAGCCCCTGCCCCCCCCCCCCCCCGACAGGACCCTGAGATAAAAACAGCCTGGTTCAGAGAATTCCTGCGAGCAGGGCAGAGGCCCTGAGAGGCTGCCCATTCACCCCGCACCCCCTGTGGGATGAAAATAGATCTTCGCAGCATGAAGCCCTTGAGATTTGGAGGCTCACTTGTTATTGCAGCAAAACCTAGCTTATCCTGACTAACACACCGTAGGCAGCAGATAACGTGAATTAGGCACCATCACGAAGAGCCTGGCACCCAGACAGACATTACTAATCCACCTTGGCACTCTCTCTTCCCACCTCAGCGTGTGCCCCAGGCAGCCCACACCAACGGATCCACGAACCATAAGATGTGTCAGGCTCCTTCTAGCTCACGAATTGCCACTCGGGCAGCTGAATGATTTGATTGGTCCCCTTATTGGCCACCCAGTGGTGGGGCTTGGGAGCGAGGGAAGCTGCCCTGGGGAGGGTCTTACACTCACTGTTCAGGCTTGTCAGACCTGCCCCCTCTCTGCCTGCCCTCTAGGTGGGGCTGCAGAGGCCCCCTTGCCCGGCCCCTGCCGCTGCCCCCTGCCCCCTGCCCCCTGCCCCCCCCTCGGCTCAGGAAGCCTCGGTGAGTGATTTCGGCGTCGGCGACATGTTCCTCCCCTCGTACAGTTACTTGTAGAACCAAGTAGCAGCTTGTCCCTCGGAGGACGCTGGGGAGGAGTCAGGCTGCCCCACGCCTTCTCATTCTTTCCCAGGGTGTGCCCAGCCTCAGGCCCAGGAAAGACGAGTCCCCCTTCCAGAAGGAATGCCGGGCGCCCCCGGGAGCCCTGTCTCAGTGGTCAGCTCCCTCCGGAGCGGACCGGGATGAGGGGAGGGCCGTCCCAGGACGACGGCTCCCCGGCGGGGGAACAGAGTGAACATGACTTTTGACAATGGGGCTTTGATCTGCCTAATGTCACAAGACAGGAGGGGACAGACGCCAGGTCCTGGGTGACTCCCGGTTCCCACAGGAGGTGCCCTGTGCAGGTATTCACACGGGGAAATTCTTGGCAGGCCGGCCCCTGGGTCGGTGCCCATCACAGACACAGAGCGGCAATTAGGTTTGGAGAAGCAGCGGGCGAGGCCTGCTTGGCCCAGGCTCAGCCTCCGGCCTGAAGGCAGCTTTCAAGGCGGGGCGGGGGAGGCTGCCCCAGCGGCAGTGGTGCCCTCCTGGTGTGAACGAGGGTCAGCCTGAGAATTCCTGTGGTCAGGGGCAGCCGGCAGGGCTCAAAGGCCGGGCTGGCACCCCTGACAATGCGCACTCTGTCCCCAGCTGACTGTGACCTTCGCCGCGCTCCGTGAATCGGACGCGCTGCTCCCAGGGGTGGCCAGGCCTCCAGGGTCGGAAGCACTGACGAGGCCAGGCCGTGGGGAGCACTCACAGGAGGCTTTGTGACTCGGGCGCTGTGCTCCCAAGGGCTGCCCTGGGGCTCGGGCCGGGCCAGCAGGGCTGCCAGGGGCCCCTCCTCGGGCTGTCAGGATGCATTATCCCCACCTGTGCTCAACGACAAAGGCCTCACCTGTAGCTCACTCCTGCTCCGAAGTGGAGGACACGCCCGCACCTCCTGCCCGGGCTCAGGTTTCCCTGGAAGGGAGGCCGCAGCAGGATGGACCTCGGGCCCCAAAGATAGCGGGGGTGGGGCGGGGGCAGGGCGGGCCCCTCTGCAGACCCACCTCCGCGGACAGGACATCCTGAGGGTCTTCCTGGCCCGGCCTTCCGGACCACCTACACCAAGAGAGGGTCCAGTGTGGGTCGGCTCCCTCCCGGTCCATTTCTCAGAAGTTCTGCCACCCGGGCCCACTAGGGACAGATCCCCATCCACAGCCTGTGTTGTTCTGCATCTGAGCCTCTCGCACAGTGATGTCAGCTCCACAGTGGCGCAGAGAGTCAGGTATTAACAACAGTGAGTCGAGCCGGTGTGGCTCAGCGGTTGAGCGTCGACCCATGAACCCAGAAGCCACTGGTTTGATTCTGGGTCCGGGCACATGCCCGGGTTGCAGGCTCGATCCCCGGCAGGGGGCGGGCAGGAGGCAGCCGATCAATGTTTCTCTCTCGTCGGTTTCTATCTCTCCCTCTCTCTCTAAAATCAGTAAAGACATATTTTAAAAACTCAAATAAATAAATAAACACTGAGACGCATTCGTTGACTCTGTGCCGAGCATCGTGCAAACGCTCCTTCAGTCCGAACAGCCAGCCGTGAGCAGCTGCGGTGGCATCGCCTCCATTTCACGTTCGGGGGACCGAAGCACACGGCTGGCACCAGAAAGCCCCAGTGGTGAACCCTCCCGGCCACGTCCAGCACCCACCTCCCTGGGGCAGGGACCCCCGCACCCAGGCCAGGGGACGCTGTTAAATTCCTAAGGGAGTAACTGGCTGATACAGGCACCACTTCTAGAGCCCGTCTCCGGGCCCAGCGCGTCCTAAGCGCTCCACGCGTGTCCCTGCTTCCTTTCCCGGCGCCCAGCAAGGACGGGCGGGGTGGCCGTCCCCATCCTACAGACGAAGACGGGGAGGGCGCCCAGGTGGCTGGCTAAGGGCCGCCAGTCAGTGGGGGGTATGGGTCTCACCCCGCCCTGCTGCCCGGGTCCCGAATGAAGGAGACGGTGGGAAGGGGGGCGCGAGAGGGGTGCTGGGCCTTTGGGAGGCATCTCGGTAAAGAGACCCCCATCCTGCCTGTGACCTTTCACCCCACCCTGGCCCCGCCCCCACTCAGGGAGGTCAGGGCCCGGCTCCAGCCCCGCGCCCCGGACCTGGCCAGATGGGTATTTTTGATGACCCCACTGGGAAACCTCAGCCGCAGGTGGCTTTTCCGGTCCGGGGCAGTGTTTGCGGGGGGATGGAGGGTAAGCAATGTCCCAGGGGAAGGAGATGCAAGCGCCCGCCACCCCCTGCGCGAGCTGTGTGCACACAGGCGCGAACCCGCGTGTTGTCGGCAGGGAAGCGTTCGGACTCCGGAGAGCGAGCTGTCTGCCCACAGCGGGCCCTTTGTGCCGGCGCAGGGGACAGGGTGGCGGGGAACTTGCATTTCTGAAGCATCCTCTGACTGCGGGTGGCAGACACTACAGGCCGGCGTCCCCCGCGTCCGGGCGACCCTGTGCGGGCACTCGGCCAAGGCGAGGGCCCGGGAATGGAATTAATTCACCCGGTGGGGCCCCTCCAGGGTCTGGGAAGCTCTCACCTTCTCCGAGGGCAGAGCGATTCCTCGGGAGGGGCGACCTTACACAACTGGCCTGTCAACAGGCCGCATTCAGGAGCCTGGCGAGGGCTCTGGGCTGTGGCGGTGCCTGTGATTCTCACCCTCCTCGCGGGCAGGAGCACCCCGGCTCCCCGCTGTCCCGAGAAGGCACGAACCACCCGAGGGAGCCCGCACTGCAGCGTGAGGCTTCTGTGTTCAGTGAGGTACTTCCAACCTCACCAGGTGGGGACCCAGCCCTCGACATCCCAGAGGCTCAACCCAGACCCCCTTGTTTGATCACCTGGCATCTCTATAAAAGGGTTCCTGTACTATTTGGTAAAAAGAAATGAGCAAAGTCAAATGAGTTGTCAAATCATAAAGACAGAAAGTAGAACGGAGGTTTCCTGGGCTGGGGTGAAGGGGAGAAAGCCCTGGGCAGGAGGTGTTGTCATCCCATTTCTCAGGTGTATGAGAAATTTAAAGGTGACATTTCCACTGCCACCCATGAAAGAATAACTGGTGTATGGGACTTACCCTCCTTCATTAAAAAAACAAAACTAGAAAATATATAAATCAACTCTTCCCTGGTATCGAACCATAGGCAGCTCAGGACTGTGATCCTAGAGAACAAAGCTGAGCTCTACAGTCCCCTTGGCTTTCTGCCTGGGGGCAATTTCCAGACCACAGGGCAGGGAAGGGTATCCAGTCATCTCACTGAGTTGGGGAAACACAGGAGTTCGGCTAGCATTTGGGAGGCAGAGTACTAAAAAGGAAGAAACTAGCCAGACAAAGAATTCCAGAGATATTCATAGGGTCCCCTTGAATCCTTGGTTGAAAATTAAGCGGCACATAGGTGTGGGGAAACTGCATGAGGCTGGACAAAACACGACTGGAGGGCTGGGAGCTGAACAACCCCCAGGACTCGCCCGAGGCTGAGACACATGCAAGTTCCTGCCAGCTGGAGACAAGAGACCTTGCTGAATGCCTGCAGCATTCACAGAGACCCAGAGGATCGTGCCTCAGCCTTGGAGATAAACTAGTCCTACAGTATAGGCTACTCTAGAACTGAACTAACAGAGCTGAACAACAGACTTCAAAGGGATTAAACTGATTCATGAGGAACTTTACTGCCTTCCAAAACGAACTTTATTCCACTGTAAAAGATAAGAACAACATCTAAACGCAGAACAATGTGGCATACAAAATGCTCAGCATACAATCAAAAATTACTAGACATGCCAACAGGCAGCAAAATGTGACCCATGACCAGGAGAAAAAACAGTCAAAAGAAACAGGCTCAGACATGACAGAGATGACAGAATTAGCACACAATGACTTTAAACATCTAGTATAAATATGTTTAAGAATTGAAAGGAAGGCGTGACCATAATGAGAAATAAATGGAAGATATATGTGTGTATATATACATACACACAAATGGAACTTCTGGAAATGGCAAATACATCTGAAGTGAAAAATTCACCACATAAAATTAATAGCAGATTAAATGCTTCAGAACAAAAGATCAGGGAACTAAAAGACATAGATTGCCAAAGCCATCTAAACTGAGGTAAAGGGAGGAAGAAGACTGAAAGAAACCCGACTGGACAACATCAAGAGGTCTAATGTTCACATTGATGGAGTCCTAGGCAGAGAAAAGGAAAGAACCATAAAAATATTTGAAGAAATAATCGCTAAAAGCTTTCCAAATTTGATGAAAATTAGAAACACACACACATAAGAAGCTCAATAAGAATCACAGAGCTAAAAAAATATAAAGCTATAAAAAATTACACAAGAAAATAGAGGAGCTAAATCATTGTAACCTTGGGTTAGGCAAAGGTTTCTTTGTATGACACCAAAAGCACAATCAAAAAATTTATATTAAAAAATCTGTAAAAAAGAAATTGACAACTTAGACTTCATCAAAACTAAAAACTCCTGCTCTTTGAAAGATACTGTTTTAAAAATGAAAAAGGCAAGCCATAGATTGGGAGAAAATATTTTTAAACCACATTTCTTATAAAGGACTTGTATCCAAAATATTTAAATAACTCTCAAAACCTAATAAGAAAACAAACTACATTGTAAAAAATGAATCAAACATTTGAATAAACATCTCACCAAAGAAGATAAATGGTTGCCAAATAAGCACATGGAAATATGTTCAACATATCAGTCATTGAAGAAAGCATATTAAAACCCCACTGAGTACCACTTATCTCTTAGAATGGCAACAGAATAATGAAATATTTATTTATTTGGGAAAAAAAAATCTGACAATACCAAGTGCTTTGAGGTTGCAGAAGAATTGGAACTCTCACACATCGCTGATGGGAATGCAAAATGGTAAGGCCACTTCAGAAAACAGTTTGGCTGTTTCTTATAAAATTATTCACTTACCAAAATCCTACTGCTAGTTATTTACTCAAGAGAAATGAACACTTATCCTCACCCAAAAACCTGTATGTGAGTGTTTTTGGTGGCTTTATTTAAAATTTCCCCCAAATTGAAAATAAGCCAAGTATTCATCAACTAATCAATGGTTAAACAGGCTGTGGTACATCCATGCAATGGAATACTACTCAGCAAAGAAAATAAATTAAATGTGATACACACACTGAAATATTGATACATATTACGTTAAAGAAAAAAGTCAGACTCAAAAGCCTATGTACTGTATAATTCCATTTACATGAAATTCTGAAAAAGATAAAGCATAGGGGCAAAGGATAAGTCAGTGGTATTATGGACTGAATCGTGCCCTCCCCAAATTCATATGTTGAAGCTCTAACTCCTAATGTGACTGTATTTGGCATTGGGGCCTTTACAGAAGTGACAAAGGTTAAATGAGCATGGATCCTCTCATGTTGCCTTGTTTCTCCCCTGATCTTTCTTCTAACTGGGGCTGAGAGCTACTCAGGACAAAGACCATGCCTGATCACTGTGTCTCCAGCACCCAGCAGTCAGAACTTGTCCCAGCATTATTTGTGGTTCGGTGAGCATTTATTGGTTAAATGGATGGATGGATGGATGGATGGATGGATGGATGGATGGATGGATGGATGGATGGATAGGTGGATAGGTGGATGGGTGGGTGGGTCAATGGGTGGGTGGGTGGGTGGGTGGATGGATGGATGGATGGGTGGGTGGATGGATGGATGGATGGATGGATGGATGGATGGATGGATGGATGGATGGATGGATGGATGGATGGATGGATAGGTGGATGGGTGGGTGGGTCAATGGATGGGTGGGTGGATGAATGGATGGGTGGGTGGGTGACTGGATGGATATATGGATCAACAAATGGATGGCTTTTCCTATATTTCTCCTATATAGTAACTGCTTGGGATTCTTAGGAATCCCAAGCCAAGAGAGACTAAATTCATCTAGAGACACATCCCCAGAAGCTAGCGAGACTTGAGAGCTGTATTGAACCAAGTACAGATTCCAGGGCTGCTGAGAAGAGGTCCTTACTCTCAGCATGATCTGCCTCCTGTCAATGATACCTCTCCCCCACCCCACCCCCACAACGTGCCCTCCCTTCTTGAACATGGGCAAATGCCTGGGCACACGTGCAGTGGGGACACGCCCATAATGGCACACTGCATGCCCTACACAGCAGGGCATTTGTCATCCTAAAGCAGCCTGAGTGCCCTCAAGCTCAGTAGGAGCTGGTCGACTCCCACTGAGGCCACTAACGCCACACACAGTGGCCCCCTCTGGCATCTCGTCCTGGACTGGGCATGAGTGGGGCCTGGAGATCCCTGGGGAAGGGGGGAGGGTATCCCTGAGCCCTGCTCACCAGTTCACCTGCTCACTTGCTCACCTGCTCCTGCCATCTGCTCTGACTCAGATCCCGAAGCCCCGCCCCCACCCTCTCAGCTTCCCTCGACTCCTCTTTCAGCAGAGGCCTCCGTAGGGACCCAAGGTCCCCGCAAACCTTGGGATCAGGGAACTGAATACCTTTGACAGCTTTCACCCTCTTAGAACATTGGGAGGTGCTCCTCTAAGAGGATCTCTGTGGGAAGTGCCATAATGCAAAACCCGGGCCTCACCCTAGACCCCAAGGGGGGGGCACAAACAGCAGGGCTGGGGCCGAGCGGGATCTGGGGTCCTGAGCTTGTCCAATCTGGAGGGCATGTTTGAGAAAAAGAACACCAACTTACAAATACAGTTGAGTCCCAAAACAGTCATTTAGAATGAGAGAGAAATCATAACAAATGACATACTTTAACAAGCTGCCCAAACCATATAATCCGCTTAATTTAAGGCCATGTCTGAAACATCCTTTGCAATTTCCTGCAGAGAGAGGTATCTGTCTGGGCATCTCCTGCCCTTCGTTGCCACTCATGCCCCTGATGACCACAGGGGAGCAGCCAGGCAAGCTCTCTAGGCCCTTGTCACCTCTGGTCCAGGTGGGAAGAGGTGGCCTTGAAGCCTGGACACTGTGGCCCTGAGCAGGAAGCTCCACGAGGTCCACTGGGGCAGGTTGTCCTGGGGCCCAGCCCCTAGCCTAGAAGTGAGACCCAGGGCACGGGGACCTGGAGGCTGTGGCAGAGAAGCTCCTGCTGCATCTTGGAGGGTCCCAGGCAAGTGAGGGTCTTGTACTGGTCTTCAACCTTCATCATCGTCACTGTGTGTCTCCACCCCATGATGGCAGGTCCGCCGGCTGGGTCAGGTCCACGTTTGTGTCCCCCGGTGCATCCCAGGGGTCCACTGTGCCAATGAGGGGACACTCATGGATTTAAATGTTTTATGACATTTGACTGGAAACCCCATCGGAGGTGTCCTGCCCTCCTACTTTGTCTGGACCGATGAAGCGTGTCACTCACGGACACGTGGGTGATTTCCAGGACTAACCCAAGCCAGCTGAGGGTGGTGGGAGGGGCGGGAGCAGATCGGGTGACCTGCGAGAGGGGACCCGCCCCATCCACCCACCTCCAGGCCGTGGCATGGGGGCAGGAGTCCAGATGGGGCCCCAGCGAGCATCGCACTCGGTGGTGACACCGCCTTTGATACTCGATCCCCTGCCCAGCAGCTCAGTTTCCCTTTTGCTCCATTTCAGCCGCCCGCCGGGCAGAGGCTGTGAGCGGTTCCCGCTCGCAACCAGGTTATTCTCGCAGCACCGACGGCCTGGAAAGAAGCCGACGAGAGAGACTCCCTTTCCTTTTTAACAATAAGCACAAGCTGTGCACTCCTTCCAGGGCAAACCACCTCCTGTGATTTCTGGAAAATTCACTTTGAGATCAAAAAAGAAAATGTACCCTCTGGTTGGCTGGTGAAGTGAGTCCTGGTCAATCGAAGTTGGTTGTAAAATGGCCCGTGAATTCATTTATTTGGGTAGAGATGGGGGACCTCTTCATGGGAAGCTGGAGTGTCCTCCCCGCGCTGCGTGGGCAGGAGAGCTGGTCTCGGGCCAGAGAGTCCTGCCTCAGCCGCTGGGGGGTGGGCCGGGGGCTCCCCCCTCCTGGGTCTCGGGGTCCTCATCTGTGAAGCGAAACCATTCTCCGTGCTGACCACAGAGGACCTACTTGAGTGATGAATGAGAGAGAGACACACTCTGGGGGCCTGGGAGAACGGGACCTGGGACACACGGCAATTTTGACTCAGAGGAACGTATTGAATCACACTCAGAATTCTGCCTGGATATCGTCAGACCGGATAAGATCGTACATATATATTTGCCATATATAAGAAACCCACTTTCGAGGTAAGTACACAAATAGTTTCAAAGTAGAAAGGTGGAAAAAGATACAGGGGACATTTCACAGCGCTGAAAGTTCAGTGACCCGAGATGCGGCCACCCTAAGCGTGTCCACGCTGAGCGTGGGGTCCCCAAGCCGAAACGGACGGGACCCAAGCCAGACATGAACATGTCAACCACTAAAGCCGAAGGTTTCAGCACCCCTCTAATTTAATGGGGGGGGGGAATAGACAGAAAATCAAGAGCACAGATGACTTAAACAATGCTGTCAACCAACTTGACCAAATTATCCTTTTAGGGATGAAAAGCGAAAAGTATGAAATAAAATAGTCACTGGATGGGACGAACAACAGATTAGACACACTAGAAGAAAAGATCGGGGACCTTGAAAACACAGCGGTAGAAAGTATACAAAATGAATACAAAGGAAAAAAGGTGGAAGGAACAGTGTCAGTGACCTGGGGGAGGACACCAAGTGGCCCACTGTGCGTATAATCAGAGGCCCAGGGGCAAGGAAAGAGGCGGGAGTGAGGTAGCTGCTGTCCGAGATGGGGCCACAGTCCCCCACCCTCGGGATCCAGGCCCTCGGCAGCTCCCCGACCTGCCCCCTGGATGGGCTGATCTGTGTCACCAACCGGCTATTTCAGGACGGGGCCGTGTGACATCTGAGGCGAGGTCCTCAGGACCTTGTGGCTTCTGCCTGTTCTCCCCTGGGCCAGACCCTCTAGAGAAGGCCGACCACCACATCGTGAGAGCACCCAAGGGTTGTACCTTCCTTAGGCGTGTCCCTTCCCTATCTACCAAATGATTTACTCAATAGATTTATTATTATTGTGAAACCTACATAATTTTATTAACCAATGTCACCCAATAAATTCCATTTAAAAAGTAATAAATAAATAAAAGTCTGTCTCTTGTCAACAGTAGTTGGATCTTGCTTTTTTTTTTTCCCCCTCAAATTGAGTATTGAATTTAATGGCATATATATATATATAATTTTAAATGATTTAAATAGTGTGTCTCCCTGTTTTATTTTTCCCTGTGTTCCTCCTTCCTGCCTTTTCTGTTTTGTTCTGTGTTTAATTGGATACCTTTTGGAATTCTGTTTCTCTGTTCCCCTTTATACCTGTTCTCTGACAAGTTATTTCTTCTAAGAAAATCAGAGGTTCAATTACATTTCTAGTCAACAACCATCAGAGGCAGATAACATTTAAAACAGCATCAGCTGCTGAACAGCTGGTGATGCTGAGCTGCCTCCATCCGACTGGCAAGGAGGGAGTCGGGGGGTGTCAGACGTGGACAGTGATGGGGGACGGGGTCCCGGCACATCCTAGTTTGGGGCAGAAAGAACAGAGAGACAGCAGAGGGGCCGTGCAGCTGTTCAGGGGTTTTCCCCGAAGCCCTCTTACATGTCACTGGGCACCACTGTGTCACATTGTCACCACATGGGTAAAGGAGGCGGGAAAACATCGTTTTCCAGCTAGATCCCTGACTGTCCAAATCACGGTTCTGACACTAAGCAAAATGGAAGGACTGGGTCTCAGCCACACTCCAGGACGCTCTTTCCATGGGACTAGTCCATGGCCAGAGACCCAAGGTTCAAGGACATTGCTCAAACCACTGACCCTCTTGCCCATGTCCCCATGCTCCGGAGCCACCAGGCTGGGCCTCGGATCCGCGGCAAGTCCAGTGAGTGCAGGCTTCAGGACACTAACTCCCTTTCCCGACACCCACAGGCCCGAGCCTGCTGTGGAGAAACGCCAGGGACGCGTCAGGAGCCCCTCGGAGGCCGCGCGATGACCACAGGGTGATGGAATCGTGGGCCGAAGCGAAGAAACCCAGCGTGGGGTGTGCAGAGAAAAAGCTCCAGGTTCTCGGGCCTGGGTTCCAGCCTCCGAGCCTCCACCAGCCACAGGGACTGAAGCCCGTGGACACGGCCCCGTGTGGAGACCACAGTGGGTGTCTGTTGTTCTGGCCACAGCACCCAATCACCCCTCTTCTGCGCACCGTGACCCACTTTTCCTCTGGGGAGGGCTCCCTGCACCCGGGGGGTCTCCTCTGAGTGTGGGTTCACTGTCCTGGCCAAAGGCAGGGAGGGCAGGGGACCCAGGCTGAGCCCAGCAGAGCCAGGCCTTCGCTTGGTCAGGGCCGGGCATGGGGCCCAGTCGCAGCCCTTGAGCCCCCTCTGGGGAAGGATTCCTGCTCCGTCCTGCTAGACTTGAACCCGAGGGGACCTGAGGCGCCAGCTGCTGCCAACATTGTGCAACCACTGGGAGGGGGCCTGGGTGGGTTCCCCAGGGGAGAGGGAGAGAGCGGATCAGGACCCGGGGCCGCGGAGCCCGGAGCAAGGGCTCCTCCAAGCAGGACGCCCTGTTCGCTCGCGACACTCTGCGGCCCAATCCGCTCCGAGCTGCATTTTCTGTTTTTCTGCATCTGGAAAACTAGGCTCTTCAACAGCTCGAGGCCAGAAGTCCAGGGAGGTGGGTGCACAATGGCCTGGGCCCAGCCTGCTCCTCTTGGGCCTGCGCTGACCCTGCGTCTCCGCCGCAGCCGGGCCGTCCCCTCCCTGGATCACGACCGCGGTGTGATGGGTTTAATTTATTGTAGGAAACCCTTAAAGGCGCAGGAGCTTTGCAGCGCCCGTGACAATAGGCATAAAGCAGGCATTTAACCCGTCTGAATGGAGGCGAGATTTACTGTCTGGGCCAGACGGGATTTTTGTCCCCAAGTCATCTCGGAGTACATTGGCCACTAAAGGTCTCTACAGAAGAAGAAGACGGACAAAGGAAGTAAATTTTAAAAGGAACTTTGTCAAGGAGTTTTAGATGCTCGGCAGATAGAAAGCCGTGGCCCTCGCCGTGGCGACTGTCGGAACCGCCGGGCGGCGCGGATCAGAGGGAGGTGCTAATGAAGTAGTTTAAATGCACGTTTGATGGACCCCGAGAAGGCGGCCGATTTCATACAGGCCTGCAGCAAGGTTACCGAATCAAAGAAGGTGGCTGTCGGATTTGCTGCCGGGACAAGGCCCCATTGTCGGGCCGCCTTTCTCAGCCAGGAAGCGTGTTTTTAACGACGGTGTTTACCAGCGCGGACGTCCTCGCCGGGCAGAGCGGGCCGCGGGATTTATGGCCAGGAACAAGCCTCCGAGCGGCTGAAAGGAAACAGCGCCTACCAGCTGGGGAAGGGCCGGTTGCAGGGCCCCCCGCGCGGGCTGGGCCGCGCCGGGCCCCGCGGGGGGTGCGCGGCGCCGCAGATGGAAGGGGTCTTGCCTTTCGTGACATGTCAGAGCTGGAATGAGGCTCCCCTGAGGCCTCCTAGTGGGTTTCAATGTGGCTCGTCTCAGTTCTGTCTCAAGACGATCCAGACTTAGCTGGGCCCCTTCCAGCTAAGCTCACCACAAGCCGATGCCAACGGTGGCTGGCAGAGATGTTGAGAAGCCCGCAGGCACCCAGCTTGGCTGACCGATGGACGTTTGTGAACTGGCATCCCCAGTCCTGAGATGAGGTGTTCTCTCTAAACTTCCATGGGGGCAGCCACCACCCCGAGACCCGAGACCCGTGGCCCAGACTCTTGCACTTGGCCCCCAAGCCCCACACTGTCTGCACGTGCCTGGCCCGCACGTGGCTCCTCTCCCCACAAGCAGACCCTGGGCCAGCACCCTGGCCCTGGACACATCCCCTGCACTCCCGGACGTGCGCCTCCCACCTGTAGCTCCACCAGCAGGCCCCTGCAGGTCGGGCCTCTTGCTCCATAATGACTGCTGCTTCCAGGACCACACTTCTGTTCCACCCCCTCTTGTCACCCAACCTCAGTCTGAGCTGTTCCCTCTTCCTAGAATCGTCCTGCTCGAGGTGTGGGCCCTGGCCTGACAGTGTCGACATCACTAGAAGCTTGTGTGATGGGCCAGTTCCCAGGCCCCGTCTCCCACCTACTGAATTGGAGCTCTTGGGGCCCAGGGCTGTTCCAAGCTCTCCAGATGATCCATGTGAGGACTGGCATCTGAGAGCACCTGCCTTTCTCTCCTTTTTCTCTCCTCTCTCTCTCTCTCCCTCTCCCTCTCTCAAGCTGCAGTCCTACAGAGATACCCAGAGTAAGGAACCAAAGCCTCTGGCCAACAGCCAGCGAGGACCTACGGTGAATCGACAGTCAGGGAGTGAGCTTGGAAGCAGCTCCTCTGGCCCCAGTCTAGCCTTCAGATGATGCCGCGCCCGCAGACCACGTGACGGCAGCCTTGCCACGGACCCTGAGCCAGAACAGAACCGCCCAGCTAAGCCCCTCCCAGGTTTTAGACCTTCAGAAACAGAGATAAATGGTCACCACTGTTTGAGTGCTATGTTTGGGGATGATCTGCTGCAATGGGATGGGCCGCTGGCACAGTCCCTTGGGCACACACTGAGTTTGGATTCTAGGGTCATTTCAACAGTGCAGTGATGTTACCCGTGGCTGGTGCAGCCGTCCTCCCGGGGGCTGCAAACAGAGAGACCTCCTCAGGCTGCTTTACACAGGACGGGCTTCTGTAGGAGGGCACGGGGGCGTCTCTCACACCCCAGGACAGGGCTCTCCGCTGCTCTTCATTCCCCTGTGCCCTGCTTCTTGGTGCACTTGCCAGGTGTGACCCATTTCAATTCTCCTGGTCCAGAGACAATATGATGGACACAGGTAAGGTCAGGTGGCCGTCCGGGCTCCATCTCCAGTGGTGGGGGAGGGGCAGAGGTCAGGTGAAGAACGGGGCACCCAAGTGAGGTTCCAGGAGAGGTGACTGTTCTAAACGAAGGCAGACAAGCTAGAAAGAGACACTCGCCGCACGTCCACACTTAGCACATCCTCTCATCCGGCGGCAAATCTGCAGCAGGAGCAGGAGTGCGGCACCCGCGTGGAAAAAGGCAGAAGCTGGGCAGGTTGTTTGTTCTTGCCCGAAGCGCTGGGAGAGCTCTGTTTACAAACCTGCCATCCAGGCTGCTCCTCACCTGCCCGGCTTATCTGATCGTTCTCACGGTCCCATCTGACCTGAATCGTGTCCCGTATACTTTGCTTGAGCTCCCCAGGGCCTTGGAGAGAGCAGCGCTCCACGTAGGCAGCCTCCGAACACCTCACCGTCTCCCACGGGCGGCCCCATTTGCCCCGTGCACCTGAGGGCAGCCTCTGTCTCCATGCGCTGAGAGGACTGCCGTCAAGGGATCTGGCGTCCACGCCAGCTCCGCACCCAGGACGCCTGAGGAACCCACATCAAAGCCCAGTGGCTCCTTTTCTGGCTTGACAATTGCCTGGTAAGGGGAGCAGGTGCCACCCACGGCCCCTTCCTCCAGCCCCATGTCACAGCGTGACTGGTCCTTCGCCATCCCCCGAGGATCCTTGCATTGGTCGCATGGTGGGTCTTTCAGCCTCTAGCCGGGTCTCTCCAATGCATCATCCTTCCTCTGTCCTCAAGTATCCTCTGACCATGTCCCTCCCCTGCTGTCTCCCCTGCCCTGGCTCCCCACGGCCCCCAAGGTAAAGCCTAAGCTCCATGCCGTGGTTAGTCATGCCCCAGGGACCCATCCCTGCCGAGGTCTCCAGGTTCATCGCTGAATGCTCCCCTCCTTGAATCCCCATCCAACTCCTGCAAAGCTGGGCTGCTAGCAGCACTCGTGGGCTGCGGGATGCTTCTCCGTCCTTGTCTCGGCAGCTGCTGGCTCCTCTCTCTGGCCCAGAGCATGCTTCTGCGGCCAAGCTCTTCTCTTGGACAATTCCTGCCTGGCCTCCATACACTGCTCTGGGGACGTCACCTCCAGAACGCCTTCCCTGCCCCCTGCTCCACTCCAAGCTAGTGTGGGGACCCCTCCTTCAAGCCCCTGTAGTGCAACTAGGAACATCTTCTCCACGGCATGTACCCCTTTTTTCAAGGTTACCTCTTGGTAAGGAATTAAGCCCATGAGGTTCTTAGTTTCTAGCCTGGACTCTGGCACGTCGTTGACGCTTTAACAATGAGTCATTGAGCCTAGAGCTGACCACAGCTGCACAATCACCTGGTTTAGGACACAGGACCACTGCAGTCCAGGGGAGGAAAAGGTGACCTTTCCATGAACAGTGCCAGGTTGACCAGGTAGCCAATGTGGGGAAATGAACCTTTACCTCTGCTTTCATCACGCACAATAGTTAGTTTTACCTCCACCTGGCAAAATGAGGCAACCTCCCCCCATATCCTGCCAGAGCAGTGTCCAAAGAACACACACACTCACATACACACACACAAAACAACACACACAAAAAACAACCAAAAGAGAGAGTCAGTATGACCCAGAGTCTCAGAACACAATACAGAAAAGTGCAGGTTTCCATCGACCATCATTCCTTGCACCAGGAATCGGGACTGTCTCCAACCGAGTGGGAAATGACAACCAATAAATGCCAACACTGAGGCGGCAGAGATGTTAGAATCACCAGACAAAAGTTCCAAAGCAGCCGTGATCAGATGCTTCAATAAGCAGCTATGCCTACACTTGAAACCAATGAAAAGCCCGTCGAAAACCTCCGCAAAAATAGAAGACACAGAAGAACCAAATGGAAATGTTAGGACCGAGAAATACAATAATAACAGAAATTTTAAAAAACCATAGATGGACTCAACAGCAGAAGGAAAGGGGCAGAGGAAAGGGTCGGTGAACCGTAATATAGTTGCACAGACATGGCCGAATCTGAACAGCGGAGAGAAGACAGACCGAAAGAAAAACGCCGGAGCCTTGGGGACCATGGAACTAAAACAGAGGGCCAACCTTTGGGCCGGCAGAGTCCCAGAAGGAGGGGAGGAAGGGGGCGAGCCCGGAAACGTCCTGAGAGAAATAATGACCGAAAGCTTCCCGAATCTGGGAAGACAGATGCCAAACGTATAGACTCAAGAAGCAGAGCCAACCCTTCACGGGAGAAACCAAGGAAATCCGCGCCCAGGCACATGCTAACTACACGTTTGAAAACTAAGGACTCTGGGAAGGAGCCAAAGAAAAACTGGGATAACTGAAAGGATCCCTAGACAAATACAGAGCCACAGTCGGAGATGTCGCCACCCCTCTGCCCACAGCGCAGGGAAAGGCCAGGCAGAAAGTCGGCGAGGAAACCGCTCGGCAGCCGCCCAGTCTCATCGATGTTCACGGAACGCTCGGCTCGGAACAGCAGGAAACGCCTTCTCGCCAGCGCCTGTGGCGTGCACCCCGAGGTAAAGCGTGTCCCGCCGTGAAAGGAAACCTCGGCGCGTCTGAAAGAACAGAAGTCACGCGGAGTGTGTTCAGCAACCACGGCGCGGTCAAGCTGGAAACCAGTCACGGGAGCAAATGCAAAAGGATCTCTGGGCGCTTGCGAGCTAACGAGACACTTTCAAAGGACTCCTGGGTCGGGCAGGAGGTCTCGGGGAGCCCGAGAAAGGCTTGGGGCTCGAGAAAGGCGAAAGGGCGACACAGCAGCGTCCGGGGGGGCGCAGCGAAAGTGGTGCCGAGAGGGGCGCTGGCTACGGCATGTCTGCCGAGGGCGCGACCCAAAAGGGAAACGGTCCCGGGTCGGGGCTCTGAGCCCCTCCTCAGCCCCAGAGAGCAGCGCAAAAGAAACCCCAAGAAAACGGGAAGAAAGACGTAATAAAGGTAAGAGCAGGAATCGATAAAACCGGTAGCAGAGAACAAATTTCAAAAGCAACGAAAGAAAGAGCCGGTTCTTTGAAAAATAGCGATAAAATTGACAAAACTCTGAGACCGAGGAAGGAAACAGAGAGAAGACGCCATAGCCGAGGCCAAGAAGGGCGCCGCGACATCAGTCCCGACCAGCGCGTCGGGGACGGAGCGGGCGCCGTGGTCAGCGCGGCGCGGTCCCGCCCGGCGGCGCAGGGGAACCGCTAATTCCTCGGAAAGCCACAGCTCGCCCCGTACGAAAGTGATCGTCGGAGCGGCCTTATTAAGGAAATTGAATTCGTAATTTAAAAAAACACCCCTTCCAAAATCTCCAGGCCTGGATGACCTCCCCGGAGAATCCTGCCCAATGTTTATAAAAGCAGTCACGCCGATTCTACGCCATCTCGCTCGGAAAACAGAAGAGAACGCCTCCCAACCTAGACGAAAACGGCACACACAAGAAAAGAAAGGAAATTACAGACCAGTTTCCCTCCCAAGCACAGGCACAAAAATCACTTTAAAGCAATTAGCAGAGAGCGTTCAGCAGTGTAGGAAGTGAGTTATCCACCACGACCAAATGGAGTTTATTTCAGGGATGCAAGGTTTGTTCAGTACCCAGAAATGAGCCAGCGTAACCCACCACAGTAACAGGCCAGAGAAGAAAACACTCACAATTATAGCAATAGGACTTCTTAATTACAGGCCTAATAAGCGAGCTCAGCAGCACCACTGGGTGCAAGACAAATGTACAGAAATTGATTGTGGTTCTATACGCTGGCAAAAAACATGGGGGCGTCAACATTTAAAACATAATACCATTTAAATTGCTCAAAAATAGAGGCAAATCTAACAAAACGTGGACAGGACTTACACGCGAAACACTGCACAGCCCCGCGACAGGCATCGAAGGAGATCTAAACACACGGACGTTCGTACCGTGTCCGCGGACTGGGGGAACCGTCGCGATAAAGGTGTCAGTTCTCTCTAAGATGTTGGCCGATTCACAGCGAATTCCTTTCAAAACCCCAATGGGAGTTTTGTAGACAGAGATAAGATTATTCTAAAATTTCTATAGAAAGGAAAACGGATTAGAACATCTACGACAGTTTTGAAAAAGAAGACTGGGGCCCGAGAAACTAGCTGAGCTTATTCCAGGCCTCGCGGTACAGGACAGTCAACACTGTGCGGAGGGACAGACACCCGGGGGAGCGACGCAGCGCCGAGGACCCAGAGAGGGGCCCCACTGACGCGCCCCCCTCGTTTCTGACGAAAGTCCAAAAGCAACTCGGTAGAGAGAGGACAGCCTTTACGACGAACGGTCCTGGAGCGGCTGAGCTGCAACACGCAGCACATTGAGCCTTGACCCAAGCAGCACACGTTTTACAAAAATTAACTCATAATGGATCATGGAGGACAAGTGACGCTATAAAACTTTTAGGGGGGAAAAAACACACACAAGAGAAGATCTTTAGGCAAAAAGTCCTCCGCTGGGCACCCAAAGCACGATCCAGAAAAGGAAAACTTGATACACTGGACGTCATCAAAAACACAGAACTGCTCTGCCGAAGGCCCTGTTCAAAACAAGCTATAGGCTGGTTTAAAAAAACAATTTGCGACCTAACTGTCCAACACGGGACAGGTACGCAGGACGCGTGAGGAACCCTTCAAGCTCAACAGTAAGACGCTGACAGTCGAGCTAAAACATGGGCAGGAGACACCAAGAGATGCCTGGCAGAGATTCCCAGGCGACAGAGCACACACAGAAAGATGCTGGACGCTAGCCGTTAATGACACGGATTTAAACCGGCTCAGACGGTCACCACAGGCCCATCGGAACGGCGCAAGGGAAACAGTGGTGAGGCCCGCGCAGGAGGGTGTGTAAAAACACCGCGCCCGGCGCCGAGACGCCAACACTCAACTTCACAAGCTAATTTTGAGCGGTGTCTCCGTGAACGCGGGCGACACGGAGGGGGGAGGGGGCAGCCGGGGGCACCGTGGGTTCGGGAGAAACAGCCCCAGACCAGGAACTGGCGTGACCCTTAAAACTGGCACCTGTTTCCAGAGAAAAGGGAGCACCCTATAGATTTCCAGGCAAAAACCCCGGCTGAGGACATGGTGGGTGGGGCAGCAAGTGCCCGGGCGCGGGCCCAGCCTCCCCACCTGCAGCGGTGCCCAGGCTGCCGCGGTCCCGGCCTGAACTTGCGAGCTCCTGGGCGGGGCGGGGCGGGGCGGAGCCGGGGCGGGGAGCCGGGGTGGGCACCCGCGGCAGGGGGCTCCGTGGGAAGGCGAGGGACAGCCAGGCCCCGGTGAACGCCCAGCCGCGCCCCAGGCTGCCCCTCTGCTGGCACGGAGCTGGCAGCTCACGTCTGCGGAACTGCGGCGGGTTCCGAGCGCGGAGATCGTCGCGGCTCAGCCCCGCGCCCGGGGGCCGCTCTAGGAGCCGACTCACGATCGATTGAGCCGATCAGCCCTCCGGGGTCAGTTTATAAAACGCTTTCAACAACTAAAACTCAGGTTACGGGTCCTGGTTCTGCCTCTCGGCGGAGCCGGTTCCCGTTCGCCACAGCTGTGTGGCTTCGGGCAAATCACCTAACCTCTCTGTGCCTCCATGTCTTCCACTGAAAACAATGGGAACTGTGGCAGGGTGAGTTCACACCCGCGCAGCTCTCAGAACAGCGCCCGGCACACCGCAGGCGTCAGTCACAGGGTCCCACAGGGTCCGGCCGTGCGGGCTGGTCCCGAACCCACCTCTGCCCCCAGAGCCGGGGTCCGCCCGCAACCAGACCCTGGAGGCCGCTCGTCCAGCCTGGGAGGTGATGGACTCCGAAGAATTTTTACGAAAAAAGAGTGTGCAGTGCCTCAGTGGGAATGCTCTGCATTGACGACGCGCTGAAATGATAGCTTCGGGGCTACACGAGCTAAATCACCCCAATACGTTTCACGCGTGTGTTCTTCTGTTCCTAACGTGACCGAGAAAACCTAACGTCACCCTCGGGGGCTGTGGTCCTGGAGCACTTTGTCTCTGACGTTCTCTCAAACGTGAAACGCCTGTCAAAACTCACCCCCAGGAAAGGGGGTTCGTGTGAGCACCACCTTGTGCCAGAGGGGAAGGGGCACCGCAGCCTCCACAGGTGGGGGAGGAAACGGCCACGGGGGCGGCTCTGCGCCCCGAGCCTCGGGGAGCCACGGGGAGAACCCTGGGGGGTCATCATGTCCATGCTCCTCATTTTCAGGGTGAGCAAACTGAAGCTCACGGGGGAGTCGTATTGTGGTCTCAGCAACCGTCGTAACTGGAGTGAGGGTGTGGACGTGGGGCGGGGGCCCCCCAGGACACCGGCCACTCAGCGGGCCGTGGCCATCGGGGCTGAGGCCTCACCGGGGCTGGACGGAGGCGGCTGCTCCCAGGCTCACTCGGGATTCGTTTCCTCGTGGCGGGAGGACTGAGGACCCCGGCCTCCGGGGCTCCCACAGCTCCCCTCCATGGGGGTTCCCCACCAGCCAGCAAGGGGAGCCTCTCGAGTGAGGGTGACCAAGTCTCACATGACATAACAGTCACAGAAGGGACATCGCCTCACCTTCACCACCTCAGGGGCAGCGGGTGACGCGGGGTGTGGACACCAGGAGGCTGGGACCGAGGGGCCCACCTGGGGTCTGTCCGCCACGCCTCCCTTCCCTCCTCACCCCCACCCCCCCCATGCCCACGCCAGTGCCCGCTCCCACCCCCCCTTGTCCAGGTGAAATCTCACCCCCCAGCACACAGCTGGGCTCCGAGTGTGAGCCCACTCGGGTGCTGGCGGTCTTAGGGGACCACGCCCTTTCTGAACCCCATCTCTGTGTGCGGGATGGAGGCCTGGGCGGTTAGTGAGCGATTTCCTGCAGCCACTGCACACGCACACACACACGTGTTGGGCGCATGTGTGCACCAGATCGGGGGATGGAGTGGAGCACAGGGTCCTGTGTAAACAGAGAAACCCCAAATAAAAAGGCAGCAGAGAGGTGCTCCCGGGGCGGTGGGGCGGCTGAGCCCGAGCCCCCGGTCCCCATCGCCCCAGCTCCCGGTCCCCTCGCTCCCTGGGGGGTAGACCTCTCAGCAGCAGAGACCAAACTGGCCCATCTGATGCCCAAGGGCCCCGCTCCATCTCCACCCCCACCCCGGCATCCACAAATCTGTGAACAAGGGTTTCTGGGGGCAATGAGATTAGCCAACGGGGGCTTGGAAAGAACACAAGACTCAGCGCGATTCTGCCAGCAACCTGCCCCTTTCCCGCTCTGTGCCTCAGTTTCCCCATCTGTGCAGAGCTGGAGGCCTGAACCTGATGCTCTCTGAGGTCCTACGCTCACCAAAAGGGTAAAACATGAAAACAAAGAGCCATGGATGGAGGTTGGTGCTTCCCAGGCTGTGGCTGGGCCCTGGGCCAGGGGACACCCGCCGGACTCCATGGGCAAACAGATGGGGACAGTCAAATGGGCTGCTTGGCACAGGCGGGCCAGACGAGGCTGGGCTGGCTGGCACCAGGCAGGATGGCCCCAGGGTCAACTGGCCAGTGGGGAGCCGTCTGCAGGACAGGGTGTGCTGGGGGCCCAGGCCTCCCCCCTGAGGTGCCCCCTCCTCCCCTCCTCTCTCTGGGCTCTCCCTCCAGGAATGAGGGCGTAACCACGGGAGGACCCACGGCCCTGAGTCACCCCACCCGCCAAGCCTCAGGACCGGGGCAGCAAGGCGCTGGCAGCTCATGAGAGGGTGTGGCGGGGGACAGGTCTGTGGAGGCCGCAGGCCACCCACGAACCAGCAGCCTCAGACGACACCCTTGAATCTGCATGGCAGCCTGTCCTCCGCAGCTCCGAGCCCGGGCCAGGAGACGGGGGGCCTCGGGGCATGAGAGCCTGGGCGGGACCAGAAGCAGCTTCTACGCAGGGCCACTCGGGCTCACAGCCTGGGTTCCAGTCCCCGCACCTCTCCTCCCAGCTGCATCATGTCTATCAAGCTATTTCCCTTCCTGAACCTCGATCTTTCCATCTATAAAATGGGTTGATGACGGAACCCTGCTCCGAGGGACAATGTGAGGGCCGCACAGGATGCGAGATGCAGGAGGCTTTCGCTGAAAGGCCGAAACGGACTGATAAGAAAAGAAAAGATGATCTGTTCTGCTCTGTTCCTTCCAGAACTGTAACCTGCCTAGACACCGGGAATGACGCCGGGGACGGGGCCACGGCTCCTACTGGAAGGCGGGCCTCGCCCTGGGCCCGGCGAGGGGAGCCCACGGTCACCCACCGGGCTCTCAGCCCCAACCCTGTTGCCCCCTCCCAGAGGCTGAGCACGTCCCCAGAATCCAGGCGTCTTTCCTATTCGGAATGTTTTCATTATTTTCTATGTGATTCCGGGGTAGGAAAGTCACAGATGTAGCCTTGGTGACTCATGAGCCAGCGGCAGAGAAGTGTGTTGGGACTTGAAGGAGGGCGGGCGGAGATTTCCAAAGACTGGGGTGGGTTCCTCTAAACCTCTAGAAGGTTCTCATTTCATAACAAGCTGACATGCACATAAAGCAGTGATATTTTTTCCCAAGGAAATGTCTCTCACATCCAGGGCGAGGCAAGTCACCCCACCAGCGCCTTTGATCCCTGCACCCGGCTGCCGTCAGCCGCCCCGCTGGGAGGGGAAGGCGCCGTCCCCTCCTGGCGACCAAGGTGTTTGTTTCTGTGGGTTCCTACCAACGAGCCATGGGCTGCTGATTTTCTTGGCCATGTCCAAGACCAAGGGTTGTGCCGGTTAGCCTCGGGGACCCAGGCAGGCCAACAGAATCGGGGTGCCAGGTTCCAAAGACCAAGCCCCGCCCCCTGAGGCCACAGGGACCCACTCACAGTCAGCGACAGCCAATGCCTTGCCCTGACCACAAGCCGGCTGCACGCCAGGCTCCCATGTCTGGGGCATGAGATCCAGTTGCATCACCACAAGGACCCCACAAGTACATATTCTTACGTCCATTCTGCAGATGGGGAAACTGAGGCTTGGAGAAATGAAGCTCCACACCCAATATCTCACTTCTACAAAGTGGGGGAGGCAGGATTAGAACCCATGTGTGTCCGGCTCCAGCATCTGTCCCCTGAACAGCTCTTCTGCCTCCTAACCTAAGCCACCAAGAGCTGTTCAGCGTTAGCTGTGCTCGCGGTCACCACAGGGAGCAGGAGGTGAGGGCGGCCAGCTGCTGAGTGCAAGCACGGCGGGTGGGCCAGTGAGCCAGGGGCTCGCCATCAGCTCACCGACGGCGTTTGCTTGTTCGTGATCCCAGTTGCCCTGAACGGGCAGAGTTCCCAAAACCTTCCATAGTGCTTTGGGATCTGCCTGAGCCTGAGATAGGGGCTTGTGCAAGTGGCATATTTGGGGGGATCGGGCCTAGAAACAAGGACCATGGAGAGTGAGACAGGGCAGGAGGAGAGTGAGACAGTGAGCTCAGACGAGGCCATGTTATCAAGCTGGTGCCACTGCGGGCACTGGGGGCTGCCACCAGCTGGGGACCTCTGCAAAGCCACGTAGAGTGCACCTCCCAAGGACAGAAGAGGGGTTTACCCACCAGCCCTCATCACCTATGGTCCAGGGCGGCCATAGAGGGGCTAACTCCTTCACACCTCTAGGTCTGTCCGTGAGTCGGGGGGCTCTCAAAGCCACCCAGCAGAGGCCCAGGCAGAAAGGATGGGCACAGGCGGCCAGAGGACGTGCCGTCTGCTCCACCGGCACACAGCTGGTTGTCACAGGAAGGGCTGCAGTAAAGAAGTGGGGCATGAGAGATCAGGGACAGGGCCCATTTGTGCAGTGGCTCATTTAGTGTCAACATGAACCCAGACGTTGGGAACACAGGGATGGGTGTTCCCTGAACTTGTTTCACCTCTTCTCTAGGAAACTCTCCTCTCAGCACTGAAGGCGAGTGGATCCAGCACCTGCAGATGCTCAGCAAATAGATGTGGGAGGGTGGATGGATGGACGGACGGACGGACAGATGGACGGATGGATGGATAGGTGGACGGGTGGACGGATGGACAGATGGACGGATGGACGGATGGACGGATGGATGGATGGATGGGCGGATGGATGGATGGATGGATGGATGGATGGATGGATGGATGGATGGATGGATGGATGATGGATGGGAGGATGGATGGATGATAGGATGGATGGATGGATGGATGGATGGATGGATGGATGGATGGAAGGATGGATGGATGGATGGATGGATGGATGGATGGATGGATGGATGGGGTGAATGGATGGATGGATAGATGGGTGGATGGGTGGTTGGGTGGGTGGATGGATAGATGATGGATGGATGGATGGATGGATGGATGGATGGATGGATGGATGGATGGACAGATGATGGACATGTGGGTGAGTGGATGGATGGATAGATGGGTGGATGGGTGGTTGGGTGGGTGGATGGATAGATGATGGATGGATGGATGGATGGACAGATGATGGACATGTGGGTGAGTGGATGGATGGGTGGTAAAGCTCAGATTTCTTTTGCTGTCAATAGCCCACCCACCTCTGTGCTGGGAATGGATCCAACAAACAAGATGGGATCCTGAGCCAGTTTGGAGCCAGAAAACCAGCCAAATACCCTGAGACAAGCCTTTGTGTCAGATACTGGGAGGAGGCTGGGAGGTGGGAGGTGGCTCCTGGCCAGGAGACACAAGCTGTCTCCCAGTGGCCTGGCAGAAAAGCCTCCCAGCTCTGGAGTGTGGGCCAGAGTTTTAATCCTGGCTCCCTTCCCTTCAAGCTGACTGAATGACTCTGGGCAAGTCACTCACCTTCTCTAAGTCATGGTTTCCTAGTATATAAATGAGGACAGTAGGAGGTCCCACCTTTGGCCATCTCTGCTGCAATAGGGACCTCCTAGGGAAAAATTGTCATCATGTAGTGAACCCAAAAGCCCCTTCCCTGGGTGAAGACACTGGGCCTCAGAATGGAGACAGTTCTCCCAGGTCCCAGGCAGGGCTAAGACTTCTGATCACGGTGGTGGAATGGAGCCGTGGCCTGAGCCCGGCAGTGCAGTGGGGACCCCCAGCTGTGCTTCCGGCTGTGACGTGGAATGAATGCTCCAGGACGCACAGTCCGTTCCTTCATAGGCAGGTGTTCGTTCACCCAGCGAACCCTTACTGCCCCTGAGCAAACAGTCTCATAGCAGGAAAGCCCGTGGCCCCCCCGGGGCAGCACAAGTGCATGTTAATTAACACGCGCTCGGAGGCACAAAGCCAGGTGATGGGAGTTTGGCTCTGGTCCTCTTGTCACTCTAGGGCCTGGAGCCAGTCACACGGGCAGGGACCGCAAGCTGGAGCCAACCCAGTGGCCAGGCTCTCCGGCTGTGGTTGTGCACCGCCTCTCTGAGCCTCAGTGTCCCCATCCATGAAAGGGCAATGGCAGCCCTGTGTCCTGTCCCCTAGGGGGGCTGTGAGGGTTAGAGGAGGGGGAGCCGTCAGCGATGGGAGGACAGACCTGCTCTGCTCACAGACTGAGAAGACGCCCACCCATGCCCTTTGGAAAGGACTTTCAGTCCCGTTGAGCATCCGGGGGTCTCTGTGACAAATCGCCACACCCTGGGGGGCTTAAAACAAGAGAAATTTACTCTCTCCGGGTTCTGCAGCCAGAAGTCAAAATTGAGGTGTCAGCAGGGCCATGCTCCCTCAGGAGGCTCTGGGGGAGGGTCCCTCCTGCCGCCTCCAGCTTCTGGGGCTCCAGGTGTCCCTGGGCTTGTGGCCGCGTCGCCTCAACGGTTGCCGCATCATCACGTGGCCTCTTCCCCCCACGCCTATCTTTCCTCTCTGTCTGTCAGAGAGACACTCACTGTATTTAGGGATAATCCGGGATAATCTCATCTCGGGGTCTTGAACTGCAGCCACAAAGACTCCATTTCCAAATAAGTTCACACTCTGAGGTCTTGGGTGGATATGAATTTGGGGGGACAGATTCAACCCAGGACAGACACCCAGGAGGGATGGGCAAGTGGCCTGCTCTGCGTGTCATGAGCCAGGAAGGAAGGGCCCCCTGCTCCCCAGCTGGGCGCTGAGGGACCCCCTGCCCCCCCATCGCCTCCAGCTCCTCGGCTCCCCCTCCCCCGGCTGTGGCCCGCACGCGCAGCACGCCCGGCACCGCTCTTTCCCGCGACGTGTCTCCAGGAAAGGGAGCGAGGGAGCGGGAGGAAGAGCCAGGGCGGCACCGGTGGAAACCAGGGAAGGAAAGGGTGCCAGCTACCCGCCCACGGCCCTGGGGTGCAGCGGCTGCCAGGCCTCGGGATGGGAAATCAAGGCAGGCGTCAGTGTGTCGGGAGCCCCGGGCCAACCCGTACGGAAGAGCAGGGTTCCTCCGGGCGGGCCTGGGGGTGACGGTCACCCCAGGTGCGAAGCCGCCTGGCAACGTGCTCTGGCCTGGGGTGGGGGACGCAGAGCTCACATCGGGGGACCGGCAGGAGGAGACAGTGGAGGTGACAGCCAGGCTGCTGGGGACAGGACCAGGGCTTGATCCTGGAAAGAGGCTCAGAGCCTCTCACACTTCCCCTCGGCGGCCACAATTGGGGGACAGCTCGAGGGGACTGGGCAGGAGGCCACACCTGCGTGAGCCGGCCATGCACTGCCCGCTGTCTGGTGGGAGGGGAGGAAAGACACACCCCTGGGGGACCACGGTCGTCTGCCGCCAGTGAGGCCCTCGAGCCGTGAGGCAGAAGGTGGGCTCGTGGATCATGTCCTGAAGGCAGCCCTGGCGCAGGGACACGGACGAGTCACTCACGGAGCACAGCCCCACAGAGGCTCCACCCGGACACTTCCTCCAGGAGGGGAGAAATGCCCAAAGGTCCCTTTGTCTCCAAACATTAATGTCTAATTTTAAATTGGGTCGGGGGACGGAGGAGGGGAGAGAGGAAGGCGGGGGTGGGAGCCATCACTGGGCATCATTCATAAGCCACACACTGGGCCCTTCATCGGGCCCAAAACTCACCCTTGTGGCTACGCAAAGATTTATTGAAGCCCCAGCGGGGGCTCATTTATTTTCCTCCAAACCGATTTGAAAAGACCATTTGCATCTGCCCTGGATGAAAAAAAAAAAAAGTGCTTATTTGGCAAACTTTGTTTGAAAAATCTGCTTGTCCTCAGAGAAGTGGCCGCGTGTTTGGTCGGGGAAGGGCGGTGGGGGGGGTGGGGCTGCCGCCCGGTGCTTCCCTGTCTGCCACCGGCGGGAGCTCCAGAGCGTGGCCCGGGCACCCCTCCTCGCACCCGGGGCCCGCTAAGCCTGCCACACGGGGGCCCTTCGCTCCAAGGTCAAGCTCTCCTTGGGGCTTTATCCAGCCCCCTCGGGGTGTCTGCACCCACACAGCTGGGAAATGCAAAAAGAAGGATAAACCTGAGGGGGAACAAATAGACAGTGATAATTTCAAACATCGGCTAACTTTGAGAAAAGGGAGGACATTCTACCTGCCCTCTCCAGGAAAGAGACGTGGCATCCATGAGTAAACTCCGGCCCCTCTTCGCATCCGTAATATACAAAGAGCTTTTATGAATCAATAAGAAAGTCACACACGATCATAGGAAAAAAGGTCAAAGATACAACTGGGTGATTCATCAGAGGAAAGTACGGTTTGTAAACACAGGGAGCAAAATGTTTAATTTTACCAACGATCAAAGAAGTGCAGCTTCAAGCATAGAAGACTAAAATGTGGTTTTGCACCTACTGTGCCAAACTGGCAAAGGCGGAGAAGACGGCAACCGCGGGTGACTGAGATGTGGGCAGAGGCTCAGCCGAGGACCCTGGCGCGGGCCCCTTCCTGAAGAGCGCTGTGGCTGCAGGCACCCCCGGGCACACGCGCTCTTTGACCCCGCAGCTCCTCTTTAAGGGTTTCAAGAAGGGCCCAGAGGTTAGGCCCTGAGCGCCCCGGGCGCCGAGCTTTATCTAAACCGCCAGCAGAAGGGGACAGCCTCCTCCCTGCCGTCTCCCGTCTCTGGCTTGAGTTCGGCCCGGTGGCAGCCCCGTCACACCCGGCACACCGGTCGCATGCTCCCTCCGCATTCCAGGAAGCCGCGACGCGTGCCTCTCCCGGATGGAGCGTGCCTCCTGCTCCGGTGGCCGCAGGGACACGTGTTAGAATCAGTGGGTGGAAGCCACAGGGAACAGACTGGAGCTGAATGTCCAGGAGGAAGCCAACCAGCCAGGACCCGCCCTGGGAAGTAGCGAGGCCCCTGGCTGGGGGAACACAGACACGGGGGCCCTCGGTTTCCCTCAAACACTGTGATTGCTCCTTCGAACAGCCTCACCCAAAGCAAACTCCTCTCCAAGAAGACAGCAGCCCCGCCCAGCTAACCCCTGGAGCAACGAGCTCAGAATATCAGGGCTGGAAGGTCCCACGGGGAACGCCCCGGCTGACAGATGGGGAAACTGAGGGCAGCAGCCTTCCAAGGTCATGCCTGCCCAACCCAGACCTGAGACCTGAGAACCCCAGACCCTCACCAGCTAATTGACAGGCAAGCCCCGGATGACCAGCTCCTGCCACACCGGGGCCCGTCTGTCAATAAGAGTGTCGTCTAAGACGCCTGTCCTTTGTGCCAACAAGTCCCCAGTACCGTGGGGGAGCTGGGGACACAGTGGAGGGCGGTGGGGAGTGACTCAACAGACTCCTGCCCACAGAGAGAAGAGGGGGTGACAGTGGGTAGGAGATGGCCAGGGGAGCAGGATAAGGGTCTGTCCCAGTCAGTAAGTCAGGGAGGGCTTCCCTGAGGAGGGGGGGCAGCGTTTGAGAGTCAAGAAGGAAGGGTGTGGGCGAGAGCCAGGCTCTGCCGTGGGGGCAGTCCGCTTCCCAGGACTCACCCAGCTCGCTTTCCCGAGCTCCCGTGAAGGTCCCTGCGTCTAAGGGAGAGCGTCTCTGGTCTCCTAATGACCAACATTCTGACTCTGCCCTGGGCACTGGCGACACCTCAGACCCATTTTACAGATGAGGGGACTGAGGCACCGAGAGGTTTGCAGGGTCACAGCTGTAGGTAAGCGAGGAAATGAGGATTTGTCTGGCTCCAAAGGGTGTTCTCACCGCCTAACACCTTCCGATTCTTCCAGGCCTAGAGAAGGGGGCCCCCTCCAGAAAGCCCACCCGGATGTCAGCCATGCAGGCCCCCATGGGTAGCGGGTTGAGAATCACCTGGGGCCCTGGGATGACTCACAGGCACCTTGTCAGTCCTGTTCTGGGCTCTTGACTTTTCCCATTGAAGAAGTGGAGGAATCGTGACGATGGGGACCCAGGAGGGCTGGGGAAACACAGCCGGGGAGCGGAGCAGAGGAAAGGGTTTGTGGAAACAGCTGCACCGTGTCCATGCGGGTCTGACCTCAAACGGGCCTCTGCCACGTACGAGCTGTGTGGCTGTGGGCCAGTTACTCCACCTCTCTGTTTCCTGCGTGTGGCGTGCACATCACAGCAGCGCCCCCCTCGCAGGCTCCTGTGGCAGCTGCCTGAGCAGGTGCGCGCCAGGCACCCACCTTGGCGGACTTGGCTGCACCAGGAAGCAGCGAGCGAACAGTGCCCCGGACCCCGGCTCCCAGGGCCCAGGCCCAGTCCTGACCTCATGTCTTGGGCCGGTCACTCTGCCCCCGTATCTGTCCCAGGACGTCCCACAAGGTCCTGAGGGAGGCAGGAGGTACCTGCTGGTGCCTTTGATGAGAAGCTCCAAGGCCGGGCACGGCGCCTCCCTCGAGGGCCCAGCTCGATTCCGAGAGCGCCCAAGGCCAGAGCCCTCCCAGCAGGAGGCGACCTCACCCTCCTCATCCGACCTGCTGCCAGCAGCTCCCGATGGACAGGTAACACCTGACCCCCCTCCGTGTCCCCAGCCCCTGGCGTGCAGTTGGTGCTTAATAAATGCCTGTCACCTCTTTTAGCTCGACCGTGCTGCCCCCCGACTCAGCCACGCTGTGAGGTCCAGGCGGGAGGCCAGTGCTCCCACAAAGCAGGACCAGTGCGCCGGGAGCGGCCCAAAGAAAATGCGTCGCCTGCCCCCAGCCCCCGCGGCGAGCCAAGGAAAGAGCCCTGAGCTTTGCCTGGTTTCCAGATGCTCACCTAGTCAGGGCTCCCGTCCCCTCGACCCCTCAGCACAGAGAAAGGACCCTCTCAGAGAGATGAACCCAAAAATGAAGGCGGGGGAGAGAGACACAGAGAGAGACAGAGAGAGAAAGGGAGGGAGGGAGGGAGTTAACTAACCAGAATGAGCTAAACGCCCCTCCCACCAACATGTGTTTCCCTGTGTTATTAAAACACTTTGTCTTTACAACTCAGAAAATTTATAAAAACTGCCCCAGACCCGGCCGTCCGCATCAATATTCATGACATCTGTCTTTCCCTAAAAGCACCCTGAATGCAGCCTCCCCGGTAGAAACTGACTCTCCTCCTGCCTGCTCCCTCCTTCCCTCCAAACCAGATTGCGAGACAGATGATTGCATTGTTTCCCCGAATTTCCATCTGAAAACTCCGCTCCGCGTTGGCCACTGGGCGCCCCTATTAAGGCCCGGGCACCATGGGGCCACGTGGGGTGGCAGAGCCTCTGTCTCCCGATCCCCGGGGCCCTTCCATCGGAAGAGGTAAAAGGGCCGGCAGACAAAGGTGCGGGACATAAATTAAGCCCCAGCTTTTTAAGTTCAAACCGAATTTTCTTTATTTTTCCACAGCTGTCAGAGGAGCGGGGGAGAAACCCAGTCAGTAATGAATGTTTAATGTATTAAAAAGGAGGGAAAAACCACAAACCGTCCCCTCCGAGCGTCCCGTCCGCCGACTCGCACTGGGGACATTATTTCGGGCCACTGAACTCTGAGCAAGTCAAGTATGGAGACGTGGCCTGGGGCCAGGGACCCCCCACCGGTGGCTGTCATATCTGCTGAAAGCCCACTTGTCATAGGCGGTCTGGGGCGGGAGAGGGACAAATGTCTCACAGAGCAGGAGACCTGCCAGCAAAGAAGACCACTTGTCCAAGGCCGGCTGGCTGGCACTGGCCCGGCTGGACAGACTGCCAGGCGCAGGGACCCGAGGCCCGCCCAGGCCACGCTGTGTCTGGCCACCCCTTCTAGGCCTTTCCTCGAGCTGGGGGCCAGCTGATGGAGCACAGGGCAGGCCCGGCCTGCAAGAGCTGCAGGTCGGTCACCGGGTAGAGGTCCTATCAACGTCCTGGCTACAGATGGGGAAGCTGAGTGAGTAGGAACAAGGGTCCCTGTCCCTGTGCCTCATGGCACCCACACCTGGGGAAGTGTCTTCCTTCCATGTCTGGGGGGACACCCACAGCCAGCCTGTCTTTACCAACCCTCAACCACTGTGCCCCAAATTGAGCCTTTCTCCCAGCAGAGAGAAAGTCACGGGGACCCAGCACCCCTTTAACCATGCGTGCTCACCCTGCCTCCCTAGCCCCACGGATTCAATGGCCCGGCCTTCACCCCACATCACTGCTCAGGAGAGGGCTCCCTCCCACGTTCCAGGCAATTTCCCAGAGCAGGCAGGCCCAGTGTCAATAACTCTTCTAAGGAGAGAGCTGACATTTGTCACATGCCAGGGCCGGGCACAGCGTGAACTTACGTCCCTCCACGATCGGAGGAAACCGAGGCTGGCCGGCCCTCAGAGCTGGGCGGGACTCTGACCTCCGGCTTGTATTCCGCTCAGCGAGTCAGACAAATGTGCCCTGAGCGTCTGTGCCCCCGAAGTCGACCCATCCGCTGCTGCCCAGCAGGTGCCAGGGTGCTGCTCTCCCCCGGCCGCTCCACCACTGGCTCAGGGCCGAGAGGCTGCCTGGAAGCTGGGCCACCCTCCCTCCCATCAGCAGTCGGAGTGGGGGCTCCAGGGACCCAGACAAGACAGCCTGGGTCCAGGCCTCCCCTTATGTGCTGGGTGCTCCCCTCCCCTCGGCATCTTCCCACCTGGGACTCTTTTCAGACCCGCCTGCCCCCCAGCCCGCCCAGACAGAGGGTGATGGTCCTAAAAGACCCCAGACCCCAGCTCTTCCCCTGGCTAATGTGGGGCCGTGAGTAAATCTCCCTTCTGGGTCTCAGTTTCCCCATTTGTAAAGAAGTTAAATGTCCCTTGTACTGCCCACCCCATAGGGTCATTGCGATTCTAAACGAACAGGGGAAGTCCCTAGAGAATCCTCAAGTGTTACCCAGGGACAGAGCAGCACTGTCCCCACACTGACCCCAGGCACCAAGGAGTGAAGTCCTGCTTCCCTGGGCCAGGCATCGTTCCCTATTCTGGGTGCACCTAGGGCCCGGCTCACGACGACCCTTCTCTCTGGACCCTCTTGTCTGTGCAGAGGGGTTGTTTCTAATGGCCCTTCCAGCTCTAAAATTCCATTTTTCCTCTATTCCAAACCCCAGGACCCCAAAAGAGCCGCTTGCTGCTGACTGGAGTAAGTTCCCATGGGACTGGGGGCCATGGCTGGCTCCACTCAACTTCTATGATGAGTGAGTCTCACGGTGGCTCGTGCTCTTGGGTTGGTCACCCTCAAATGCCCAGTGGTCTCTGCCGGGTGGTTGGGCCAACAACCCAAGACGGGGGTAGAACACCCCAAAGCAAGACCTCCAAGACCTTGAGGGCATGCACACTCAGAATCTCGGGGAGCTGCCACGTGGATCGGCCGCGTTCCCAATTCCTGGTCGCAGGTGCCGACCCCGGGGCCTCCCCTGTGTGGTTGACCCCATCCCTTCAAAGCATAGAGGTAGGTAAGCGGCTCCGTCACATTCCCAGCCTCCGAGCCAGGGGGTGAGGAAGGGAAGGTCCTCCAGGCGATTAGACCAAAAAAAGACACGAGCCGTGAAGTCCCACCAATCTGACTGGGGCTCAGGGTGTTTGAGCTGTGTGGCCCAGACGTGCCCGTCAGAGGCTCCAGGTCAGATAGTGGCCCCTTTCCCCCACAGGTTCTTAGGACGGTCACCTGAACAAATGTTTGCAGCACCCCCAGCATCCACTGCAATTGAGATACAGCATTATCACCGCCAGGATCTCTCTTTTCCACCCATGTTAGTGGCGCCCACGGCACCCACGGCACCCACGGCACCCACCACCCTGACAAGGCTGTTACGTTTGCCAGCTCTCCAGTTTCGTCCCTCAGAGTGTGACAGGTGTGGACCCCTACAGGATGGGACCTTTGGAAATCGGTTTAATTCTCCCAGGCTACCACCTTGAGACCTGCCGTGGGCTGCACGTGTCCCCCAAGGCTTAGGAGTGGGAGTCCTGACCCCCAGACCTCGGAGTGTGTCTCTGGAGACAGGGTCTTTCAGGAGGTGACTGAGTTGCAATGAGGCTGTCGGGTGGGCACTGGCCCAGCCTCATTTTAACCTGTGTCTTTCAAGAAGGGGAAATCTGGGCACCCGGACAGACACCAGGGATGCACGTGCGCCGAGGAGGGACCAGGTGGGGTCTGCGAGGGGGTGGCCACCCGCAGGGTAAGGAGAGAGACCTCGGAAGAAACCCACCCGCCGACACCTTGATCTCGGACGCCAGCCTCCACTGAGCTGAGTCTCGGTGGCTCCGGCCCCAGCCCGTGGTGTGATGTCACGGCAGCCGGAGAAACTAGCGTGATCAGTCCACGTCGGTGCGTGGACGGCTCGTACTTTTTCCTGCTGACTAGCGTTTCCTGGTGTGTATGCGCCGCATTTTGGTTAACTAGTCACCTACCCAGGAACATTTTGGTTGTTTCCAGCGTGGGGCTCTTACAAATAAAGCTGCTATGAGTATTCACGGGGAAAATCCCAGCGCAATGCAGACGGGTCCACACATGCGCGCACATGCTTACACACACACACGCTTACACATGCACACACACACTTACACACACGCATGAGCACTGGTCCCCGCTCCTCCCTCGGGGGGAGGACCTGCTCGTGGTCGCTTCCAGCTTCTGCCGCGGTTTTTCCCCACAGGGCAGGACTTTCAGCAAAGAAAGCTCCAGGCTCGCACAGCATCCTCCTAAGCGGACATTCCTCCTGAAAACCCCCCCCTGCGCCCCGAGTCCAGAAAGAATGTCATGTCCATGTCGGGCATTTTCTACGGCAGGTCTGGTGGTCAAATCTGACACTCAGAGTCCCGGTGCCATTAGAGGCCGGTCCATGGCCATTGCTTTTCCGAAGGATGTTTCTAGAAGCCGAGGGAGGGCTAGGCTGGGCTGTCAGGACCAAATGGGGCCAACGAAGTCAGCTCCTTGGGTCCTCCCTGGACAACAAGAGGGCCTCCAGCCCCAAGCCTGTCCTGCGCCGGGCTGGGAGAGCCCGGGGAAGGCCCCCGTGTCCCCCACACAATAGCAGCACCTGCCAGGCCGTGCCCTCCCTGGGGAGCCCCCGACCTGCGCCGGGGGCCGGGCGCCTGGCATGAGGCCCCCACCGTTCACCTCCCTCTCTGGGGTTCTTCCTCGGAGCGACAGGGCAGCCCAAGAGGTCGCCTCCAGGCGCCCACAGGGGGCTCCTGGGCATCTGTCTCAGGCCAGGGGCAGCAGGAGGGAGCCCGGCCCAGGCCCATTGTTTGGGGCCCAGCAGCCACCCGACAGGAGAGGGGCCCATTGTCCCAAGGCAATCTGCCACACTCCTGCCTCCCCAGATTCTCGGAGAAGAGGGGAGGCCCCCGGCACGCAGCCGGGAAACCCCGGCGAGATTTACCGCCCGCCAGCACCCAGGCCCAGCACGCCTTGGTCCCTCCCACGCTGCGTTCACTTTTAAAATTTGAAAACTAAGACCCATGTCTCCTGAGCCTCACAGTGCCCGTTGACAGTGCCCCAGCTTCTGAGCTGGCCTTTCCTACTTAAATATGTTTGAACAGAGACGCGGTGAAAGCGCGCCTACTCTATCCCCGCGTCCAGGTCGCCCCGGAAGCGCTGCCCGCGACGTCTCCGGCCAGGGTCAAGGCCCCGTGACGGGAACCGCGAGGCTCTTCCCTTGTAAATGTCTTACCCACGTCATTCTTCAAAATTCCACTGCAGCCAAAAAAACCCCAACAAACCTTAATTTTTCACAAGGGTTGCTAACAAGGGGATCAGCCAATCAAGCACCGCATTTAGCCTCGATAAGCCTCAAATGATATCGACCTGGACGGGCTGGTGCCAAGGCTCCGGGCTCTTGGCCACGGACCTCGTCTAGCGTTTCCCAACCAACCAGAAAGTCTGGCAGGAGGAGAGCCGAGGCGGGAGACTCCTCCTCACGTCTGGCTGGGCCCGGTGCTGTGTCATCGCGCCCCGGAGGGACGAAGCCCCGGACAAGGCCGCGGCTCCGGGTGCTCCCGTCCCTCCAGCCCCGGCTCGCGTGCGTCCTCGCTGGGCACAGCCAGTGGAGGGGGCAGGCACTTTGTCAACGGCAGTTTCGCTGGAGGCAGAGAGCAAGGGCTCAGCTGCACCCTCTGAATCTCCTCACCTGGGGGCTGCGCAGTAATCGCAGGTGAGGCCCTGGGGGGGCGGCGCCTCCTCACTCCGACCAGAAAGCACCTCTGTGGGGTCCTAGGGGACAGGGCCTGGCTCCCCCCTTCTCCCAGGACAGAGCCCAGGGCCTGCCCAGAGCAGCGCCCCGCGGTTACTAGGAAGAGAGGTTGGGGAAGGCAAGCGGGCAAAACCCACACGCTGCTCACCTGCGTCTGAAGAGAAGGCCCGTCCCACCTGAAGCTCAGCTGCGGAAGGGCCTGTCCCATCGGCTGGCCCATGTCCCTGTTGCCAGGCGCAGGTGTCCAGAGACACACGCCCCCCGCACTCAGGCTGCACAGGGCGCTCGCCCAGGTCGCCTAGCAGACCGCGGGCTGCCTGCCCACAGGGGCCCCTCCCTCCTCACAAGCAGGCCCCACGCGCCCAGGTGCCGGCTCCTCTGGGCCTCGTGGGCCCCTTCCCGGCCCCGAGGCCGCTTAGTCTTGATCTCCTAGTGGCAACAGACAGGGGCTTGCGACCCAGCCCTGACCCATGAGATGTGGGGAAGTCTGCTGGGCTTGGGCGGCGCTCCGGGGAGAGTTTTCTCCCTTACGAATGGGAATGCCGTGGACGGTGCCCCTCCCCTGCTTTGGAGATGGTCCTGTAGGAGCAAGATGCTGGTCGAGGCCACCGCCATCTCACAGCCAGAGGAGGTGACCACGCCCCGACGCCACAGGGCTCCGGATGAGCCGGCCCTGGAGCCCCCTTCCTCCACTCCCTGTTGGCTCCCACCACACACATCTGGGTCTCAGACCCGAAGCCGTCCACAGGCCAAACGACCCACATCAGTGCGCTGAGCTCACTGGCTCTGAGCGAGCTCGCGGCTCAGGGTCCCCGTGGGCCCATCCAGCCGTCTTCCCTGAAGCCACCCAGCCTACGAAGGCACCAACCACGTCCCTGTGTGGGTGGATTGCGGGGCAGCAAAGTGGAAGAAGACAGGCTCCAAACTCCTCACTGTACGATTCTTGGACGTGACATTCTGAGAAAGGCAAAGTTATGGAGACAGAAAGCAGCCAGTGGGAGCAGGGACCAGTGGGGGGGACTTTTGGGGCGATGGAATATTCTAGAACGAGTATGGGGGTGGCTCTGGGATTCTGCACCTTTGTCAGGACGCGTTGAACCGCACCCCTGGAAGGAATGACTTGTACTGTGTGCAGATTGCACCTCCGGTAACCTGGCTTTGACAAAGCAGGGAAAGGCCCCCTTGGCCTGGGGGTTCCTGGGCCTGGCTGGAGACCTTCTAAGGAGACCAGGTCCTCTCCCCACTGGTGCAGGAATCACCCTGAGGTCAGCAAACTGGTTTTGATCAATGAATCTCTTAGGCTGAACTATCAGCACTACCTCCAAAGTGCAAAAGAGAACAAAGCAAAGATGCTTTCTCGTGAAACCAGGGGCCCTCCCGAGAAACCTCAGGGTCCCCGGAGCTCGCAGGCTAGCGCTGTGCTGAGGGACAGTCCATGCAGCCCACGGTGCTGGGCCAGAGGCCTCACCTGCTGGAAGAGGTGACCTGGGTGCAAGGGGGGCCCACTCAGCCAGACACCGGAAGGGAGTTGCCTTCTGGAGACCCTGACAGACAGAGATCACAACTCGAGATGGGGGGACACCACTGAGCTAGGGGCACAGCCTTGGGCCTGTCTTCAGCGCCTCAGCTGCGGTCCAGAGAGGCAGCTATGCATCTGGGCTTCTAGGGCTCACACACTCCTCCCACCCTGCCTGGGACCCCGGGCCTGTCACACAGATCCTTTGTGCCCAGGTCCCCTCGAGTGTGAAATGCAGTGGCACCCACACCTCCCTTGGCTTTTGTGACTGTTAAATGACATAACAAACTAGCACGTGCTGGAGCTCACCAAACATCCAAGCGGCGGCTGGACCCCAACTGTTACCTTGTGGCCAGTGCCGAGGCCGCCCATGGGGTGAGCAAGGGGCCACGCAGGCACCCCCGCCCCGAAGGCCTTCGTCTGGTCTGTGTCGGGGGCCTGCATGTGATTGGCTGTGAAAGTTGAGCTCTGATGCTCTGTGAAGTCTGAGAGCCGTGGTCCCCAAGGCCTCCCCGCCGTCGGCCCAGGACTCCGACCACCCCTCACTCGGGGCCTGGAAACAGGCCTAACGCTCTCCAGGCACAAGGAATCAAAGCCCCTCTGTCGAGCACACATTTTCCGAGCATTTGGGGGGTCTGGGAGGTCCTGGGAGGTGGCAAGGACAGGAGGTTATAATTGGCCCTCCCCTGGGCCAATACTACCTCTTAAGAAGGGGCCGCTCAAAGAGGGTTCAGTTTCCCAGCCTGGCGAGGGCATGTGCTTAATTAAGGTCCATAAAAACGGAGCGGGCAAAGCGAGAGAGCTATTTCATCTTTCACAGTCAATACTGGTATGTGTCTTACCTGGAAAAAGTGGTTTATGCAGAAAGAATTTCCCAAATGGGTTCCATATGCCTGCGTCCCCCCGAGCAGGGCCTTCCGCCGGGGCTGGGGCAGGGGCCGGAGCTCCAGCCCCCTCCTCCCCGACACTCAGCCTCAGAGCACACCCTTCGCCGGCTGCCGCTGTTTAAACAGAAGACGTCACGGCCAGTGATATACGGTAGATTCCAAAGATTGTTTCATCAGGGGAAATTGCTCCTGGAGCCAGCTACGTCTCAGGTGAGCCACAGAGAACTGCTGGGAACTGAACTGTTCAACCCTCTCCAGGGGCCCTGACCCAGAGCGGGCCCCTGGTGCTGATCCTTTATTGCCAATCGCTCTGTGGCAGATCAAGGCCATGAGCACAGGCCCAAGACACTTGGGACCCCAGAGATAAAAGAAGCCAAAGGAGTGTCTGGCTGCATCCCACACACACTGTACAGTTGGTACCACCGAGTCCCAGAGAGAGGACACACCAGTCCAAGACTACAGCTCTGGTGAGCCACAACGAGTGTTGTGTGTTCAGGGTCCCAGCTAAGGGGCAAATCACAGACAGAAGAGGCATAGAAAAGAGAGAGAAAGGGGGGCTGCCCCAAACACCCGCCCCTCCTAATGCATCCAAATGTCACCTTCTCCAAGAGGCCTGCTAGTATGTCCCACCCATCCTGTGGCTCTCTAGCTCTTCCCTCTGCAACATAACTTTATCTTTTTCAGTTCACTTGTTCACTGGCTTTACCCCCCTTAGGGCTGATTCCCAGGACTGCAGAGACCACGTTTGTCTTGCTCACTGTGATACCCCTGTGCCTAAGACAGATTTTAACATATAACAAGTGCTTAATTCATCATCACCATCATTGTCACCACCATTACCACCACCATCATCATCACTGTCACCACCATCACCACCATTACCATCATCACCACCATCATCATCACTGTCACCACCATCACCATTACCATCACCACCACCATCATCATCACTGTCACCACCATCACCACCATTACCATCATCACCATCACCACCATCACCACCATCACCACCATCACCATCATCACCATCACCATCACCATCACCACCATCACCATCATCACCACCATCATCATCACCATCATCACCACCACCATCATCATCACCATCATCACCATCATCACCACTGTCATCATCACCATCACCACCATCACCACCATCATCACCATCATCACCACCATCACCACCATCATCACCATCATCACCATCATCACCACCATCACCATCATCACCATCACCATCATCACCATCATACCATCACCATCATCACCATCATCATCATCACCATCATCACCATCATCATCACCATCATACCATCACCATCATCACCACCATCATCACCATCATCACCACCATCACCATCATCACCATCACCATCATCACCATCATACCATCACCATCATCACCATCATCATCATCACCATCATCACCATCATCATCATCACCATCATACCATCACCATCATCACCATCACCATCATCACCATCACCATCATCACCATCACATCACCAACATCACCATCAACATCATCCCCATCCCCATCATCATCATCATCACCAACATCATAATACCATGACGGTTAACTCACATTGAGTGCCAACCAGGTGCTGTTCCAGGTGCTCTACGTGGATTAATCCATTGCACCTCCCAGCTTTCTGAGGTAGGTCGGTTACTGTCCCATTTCACAGGTGAGGACCATGAGACACAAGGCTTTAGAACTGCCCAGAGTCAGACAGCTCACAAAGGGGAAGGCTGGGCTGCCCCTGAATTGACAGCAGCGACCCCTGGGTGGATGGACCAGCCTCCCTGAGGTGAGGACAGCCCTCTGCCTCATGCCTCATTTTGTCTGACAGCACCTGACAAAGCAGGCGTGGTCATTTCCACTCTGCAGAGGAAGAAGCCGGGGCTGGGGGAGGTCTCGCCACTTGCCCACAGTCACCAAGTTGCTGACCACCTGGGGGCTCAGAGCCTGGACCTCTGACCAGCTGCCCCAGGCTACCCCTCTGTCCCTCAGTCCTCCCCTTGACCTCGTCTCTCTTGCACACACACGGCCCTGACTCCACGCTCCAGGTTCTAACTCCAGCCCTGGCACACCGGGTTTCTCCCTGAAGGGAGATGCCCCACCTGTGTGGCAGGTAGACCTTCGGGGCCTCTAGGAGTAAGTCTCCCCACCCACCGTCCATCCTTCATTTTTTGCTGGCTTACGCTCACACGCTACAGACTCAGGGATCACCCAGCAGGACCAACGCTATTGGGAGGAATTCGGGATGACACCCCTAAGGGCGCCATGGCTTCAGAATTGGGGGAGAAGACGTAAGGCGAGTATTCAGTGTGGTCCTCACAGAGACGTCCTCAATGAACACCTGGAGGCCTGCGCTGAACGGAACTGAACGCTCTCTCCACCTCTGCACTGCCTCAGTTTCCCCATCTACACAACGTGGTGGGGTTTATACGGCCACACGGCACACACCCCAGGGCTCAGGGCCGGCATAGCTTGGCTTCGGGTCGGTGCTTTTAATTCTCAAACGGTACCAAGACCTCCTTCAGGGATTTGAAACAGAAATATAAGTGAAGGTGTGTGGCGAGGTCTTAAAAACAGGTCCACTCGGTGCCTTTCTTCAGGATTTCCGGGCAGGCCGCCAGCTTCTCCTTCCAATTAAACGCCCCATTTGGCCAGCTGGCGGGCCCCGGGCTGCAAGGGAGAGGTGCCTGCTACCACCGCTGTCTGGATGCAATTTGGGGGGCAGGAGATTTCATAAGCGGGGGCAGGGAACCCGTCTGAGATGTGATCCCAGCAGAAGCACCCTCGTCGGCTCCCCAGAGGGGAAGAGAACCCTCGTATCCGGCCCCACACAGGTTCTCGTGGGAGGACACGCTCCGCTCCGGGAACAGCCAGGGGCTGGGGGCTGGGGGCTGGGGCCTGGGGCTGGGGGCTGCGGGAGGGATGGGTACACCAGGGGATCAAGGAGATGGTGGCCGCTCCAGCGCCAGGCGCCTCTCCCCAGGCCCAAGTCGGGTGACCCTGGAGTGGGCGCTGTAACGAGACGATCGGAACAAGTAACACTGCGGAGCTCGCCGGACGCAGAACCCTCCTGGCTGCTTTACGTGGCTGGGCTACAGCCCCGAGGAGAAGGCGCCGCTACGCAGAAGGGGAAACTGAGTCTCAGGGGAACTGAATGAGCCGACCAGTCACAGGCTGCCGGGCAGCAGGGGACCTGGCTCAGGAGGGGAAACGGGTGCCCCCCGGGGCCTGCCTTCAACACGGAGCCCCCGGCTTCTGCCCGGCTGGTGAGCCCCGGGGAGTCCAGAAGCAGCGAGGTGGCGGGACGTGGCCGAGGCGGCCAGCGAGGGAGGCTGTGGGCACTACTGCGCACACACACACACGTGCAAGGGCTTGTGGACGTTTGCACATATTTGCACAAGTTGGAAAGAGCCTTTGAAGAAAAAAAAAAGTAATGAAATGACTGTGAGCAAAGCCAGGTGCCCGGAAAGGAAGTGGAGGGAAGATGAAAGGCAGGGGCGCCCCCCCAGAAGCTTCCGCGGAGCAGGGGGCCTCCTGATGGCTCCCATTTGTGGAGGCCGGGCGCCGGAGCCGCCGCGACGCGGGCGAGTGGCTGAAGGGACACGTCGAGTGGGGGGCCGGTGACCCGGAGGCCGCTATCTCGGCCGCGATCTGATCACCAGATGGACCCTCTCCCGCTCCCTAAAAAACAGGAAACCCATCTGAAAGGAAGACAAATCGCATCCCCGCCGTCCCCCATCTGCTGAGATGCGCGAACACGGCGGCCGTGGCCCGCTGACTGGCTCTGGGTATTTACGGCCCAGGGTCTGTCAAAGGCTGAGCTGGCGGTGCTGACCCCACCGGCTACTTCAATCTGTCACCCTCGGAGGCATGCCCAACTCTTCAGTTCAAGGTGACAGCCATACTATTTCATGTCAGGCCCAAAGAGACCTCTTCCTGTTTTGCAAAGGACTTGTGCCTGATTTCAAGGCAAATCGGAGACAACTCGGAAATGTCGCCCCCACCCAGATGCGGGCCAAGGGGCCTTTGTGCTCCACTCTCAGCTGGGATTTCACCTCCAAGGCCACGATCTGGATCCGAGGCTGTGGGACACACGCAGCATGGGGCTGAGAACCAGAATGCCCTTTCCTGCCCCACTTGGCCACCAAAGCGCTGCGTGACGTTGGCTAAGTCACTTGCCCTCTCTGTTCCTCATTTTCTTCAGCTGCACAGCCAGCTCTTCTGTGTTGCGATTTAAAGTGTAAGCTCTTCAGCCTGGCCTCCCAACCCCCCGGCAGCGCTCCAGCTCACCCCGCGCGCACCCTGGTGTGCACAACACACTGCCCCAAAGCTGAGTGGCCGAAACAGCGGTTGCCACTGATTATCTCTCGACGTTCCTGTGGGTTAGGGACTCAGACAGGAACAGTGGGGACAGCCTGTGTCTGCTCCGTGACGCCGTGGCCTCAGCTGGGGGCCGAATCATCTGAGGCTTGTTCTCTCCCACGTCTGCGGGATGAGGCCGGTGGAGGCAGGGGCCACGTGTGTCCTCTCGGGGTGGCTTGGGCTTCCTCACAACATGGAGGATGGGTCTGCAGGACAAGCCCAGAGGCAAAGCGAGACTTCCTTTCATCCGAGCTGGGGAGTCCCAGGGCCTCACTTCTGCTGTAAACGCCACTGGCAGGAGCTACAAGGTCGGCCAGGTCCCCTGCCCAGGAGGGAACAAGCGCCCCCCTCACACTGGACCAAGCGCAGGCCGGGTGGCTGCCGCCCTCTCTAGGAAACGCCGTCTTCCCTGGCACCTTGCTCTGAACTTGGCCCAGGCACATCTCCAGAGCTGTTCCCCAAACCCGGTCTCCCTGTCCCCACAGCATTTCAGGGCAACAGCCGCAGCACCGGCCAGCTGGTGGCTGGCCACCCAGGTCGGACTCTGCGAAGAAACTGGGCCACCTCCAACAGGGTCGGTGGCCTTGGCTCTCCCTGTGGGAAGCCACCCGGACCCCAGGGACCCTGACAGACTGGCAGGCACAGCAGCCCCACAGACAGGGGGACAGCGAGGCCACCACTCGGCTCTGCCCCGTTGCCTCATCCCCCTGTGATAAATGGAGAGATAGGCCGGCTAATTCCTGGGCGCCGCCGGGAAGGACGCCCTGTCGCTGCTAAGCTGGGCCCGGACTCCGCATCGGCGGTCACTGCGCAAATCACCAACGACAGGCTTACGTCACCCGCTCGGAGGGCCCTAGCGGGCGCTGGTCCTAATGGACCTGCCCACGCGAGATGAAGAGCCTTCTCTTTGCCCCTGCATCCCAGCCATTCATTTTGCAAACGGGGCCCAGGAAAGTGGTGGGTGCTGGTCAGCCACACAGAGCACCAGCTTCACCAGGAGGCAGTAACCTGGGACATTCCCCGCAGGAAGGCACCAGGCAGCACCGCCCGGCCGTGTGACTGCTTCGTGTGGCCCTGCAGTGGGGCCGGAGCCAGAGCCATGAGGAGCCGCCCACGCGAGCAGGGTCCCTGCGCTCTGCGCTGGCTGGTTTCGCGGGTCCCTTCCCACGACCCGAGGCTGTGCTGTTCTCGGGCCAGGAGATCCCGAGGTGACTGCAAGGTCCCCATCCCAAGCCTCTCAACGATCCCAGGCCAGGCCGCCTGAGGGCAGCCCTAACCCCAATTCCCACCTAAGCCGGTGCCAAAATCCAGGGTCAACCCCAGACCCTCGCCTTGGTCATGGAGCTGCCGAGAAGGCTTCACCTGTCCCAGCTCAAAATCCCTCTTCCCCTTGGCCACCCCGAGGCCTTCCGCAGCCGGAGCCCGAAAGGCTGCCAAAGGGACCGTTCCAGCTTTCCCGTGGCTCCCTGCTGCCTGCGGGGAAGCCCCAGCCCTCTGTGCCCGAGCCCGGCCACCCCCGCCCCGCCCGGCCCGGGGACCAGCGCAGAGGCAACGGGAACAGGAGTGCGCCCACCGTCTCCCAGAGGCAGCCCCTCTCCTCCACCCCCAAACTGTCGGAAACGGGATAAAACCGTCCACACCGCTTTACACCAGGCTGTAAGTTACGAAACTCAGTCAAGGTTCTCCTTCTTCCCGGGGGGATAAAACTGGCCGATTCTTCATGGAGAGAGAAACCGGAACAAAAGCGAAGCCACGTCCTGGCCGCCGGGCCCAGTGGTTAGAGCGTCGGCCTGCGCTCCCAAGGGCCGCAGGTCAAGGGCGCGTCCCTGGGTTGCAGGCCCGATCCCCAGCCCCGACCCGCTGGGGGTGCATGCAGGGGGCATCGATGTGTCTCTCCCTCCCTCCCTCCCGTCCACTCTCTCTGGAAAGCAATGGGAAAATATCCTCAGGTGACGATTAATTCAAAAAAGAAGCGAAGTGATAACATTGGATTACACTCAGGCGGCAGTGACCCCCCCCAGTGGTCCCGGCTCAGCTCCCCATGTCTCCACCTCCTCCTGTTCCCCAAAAAGGCTCCAAGTTTTCCTGCAGAGCCCAACCTGGCCCAGGAGCCGACCGGCACAGCCTCGGGTTTCTCCACCATCAATAATTAATGGGAGTACATCTGGGGTCAACACGGGTGCAGGGAATGACGCCGTGTGGGGCGGGAACCCGGCACCTGGTTGGAAACCTGAGAAAATGAGTGATAGACCATGGCCAGCACCCATCGCCCTCCGAGGGCGGGGCACGGGGCACCGGGAGGGCTTTCTCTTTTGCGTTTCCGACGGCGGGAAAGCGACTTTGCGGAGGAAGGACAGTCCTTGCGGTCACTGCGGCTCCCTGTCCCAGGAAGGAAAACCCAGTTACAGAGAAGGGCCGCCCGCAGCCCACGGAGCTTCTCGTGACAAAAGCGGCTCTGGAAACGATCAGGAAACATTAAAGAAGCAAAATGCATTTGGCGTCTCTGCCATTTCGGGGCCGGGATCCACTTTGTCCGGGGCCGCCGCAGATAAAGCGTCTGTTCATCCAATTAGGTCGAGGAAAATGGAAAAACCTTAAATCCGCCGTTGAAATAGTTCATTTCTTAGCAAACGCCGTGTGCTGTTAAAAGGGGGGACGGGGTCTGCTTGGTCTTCGAATAAAGGCAATTTAGGGAGGACCTGGAGGCGGGAGCGAGAGATAAAAGCGAAGGCATATTTCGACGTATGAGCTCACTAGCTGATTCCTGCAGAAATGCGGGGGTCCGAAATGAAATCATGGAACTAACCAAGATTGACGTGTTGCAGGACATCGGGGATGACAAGCTGTGTCCCCGGCTTTGTCGGTAATAAGTAATGAGCCCGCCGATAATGCGACCGGAGGCCAGCTGGCGGTCTGTGCGGTGACACACTCACAGACGGCGGCTGGCGAGCCAAATGCGACCCTCCGGCAGGTCTCGTTAATGCCGCAGAGGTGACGGGAGCTGCCACCCAGGGTTTAGAGAACACGTACCTGCAGCAGTCGAGGAGCCATGTGGTTTGAAACTGGGGAGCTCAGTTGGGTGAAGGGAACGGTCAGGGTGACGGCCATGCAGCCGAGCAGACAGAAAAGTCTGGTGGCGTTTCCATCACGTAGGAAACACACGCCCGGAGCTTTGGATGCGCCCCGTCGGCACCTACGTCTACGATGGGGTCTCGTGAAGAAACAGAAAGGACCCCGATGCTCTGACCGTGCCGTTTCTTTACGCGGTGACGAGGGACCTGTGCGCAGCTGGATGACCTCGCCCGGCCCAGGCGAGCGGAGCTCAGGCTGAGCGTGCGGGCTGCTGGCTGGTTATCGAGGAGGCGGGGTGTGGGTGGCACCTGGGGGTGGCCAGAGCAGAAAAGGCCCCGAGTATTTGAGGGAGCTGAGAGGAGGAAGGGGAAAGGGAAGGGCCCTAAGTCTTCCCCAGCCGCAGGCCACCTCCCCGCCCTTCACCGAGGCTCGCGCTCAGCGCTGGCCAACCATTCGGCGTCGGCCGATCACTCTCCGAGCCCGTGTAGCATGATTTGACATTTTTCATGTTTTCGTACAGAGCAGAATTCTCTTTGGTTTAACTATGTATTTAGAAATAATTTCAAACTTACATAAGAGCCACCCCCCCGCGTGCTCACATGTGCACACTCCTGTCTTCCCTCAAAGCCTCACAGTAATGAGGCTCGTCGAGGGCTCAAGGGGGCCCACCCCAGGCCCAGAGGTGCCCTCCCCAGGAGACGCTGTGGACGGTGGCCCCCTTGGCGTCCACGTGGCGTCTCTCAGTGGGGCATTAGAGGAAACTTGCACGCGGGTCTGTCCGTCTCTGAGCCCCAGGCAGGGTGAGCACTAATCACCTACCGTGACCTCTGTGTGTCCCCGCCCGCCCCGAGCCCCAGGCCTGCGCTCTCCTGAGCCCCGTGATCCAGGGCAGACAGTGCCGGCTTCGCCCAGGGCCCCAGCACTCCCAGCTCAGGGCCCCCGGAGAGAGGCCTGCCCGTCCCAGGAGAGCGAGTGCCGTGGGCCCGGGGGAGAGGGGAGCTGGGTCCGGGGGCGCCCACAGGCAGCAGGAGCCCCGGGCCCGCGGGGAGGGACCCGGCGGCAGCGGAGCCGTGACCCGGGCCTGCCGGAGCCTGCTGACCCGGAGCCGGGTGGGAATTCCGTCTCATTGTCTGGAGGATTCTTATCGGCCAAGGCAGACGGCCCTTTTCACAGACATCTGCCAACCCTTGTCCCAGGCTGGGGCTTGGGTTTCCCTGAGAGGCGAAGGCCAGTGTCGGAAGACGGGGCGACACCAGAGGGACAGGCTCTGTTTACACACAGCCGCGCTGGGCGCCGGCTCCCACGGGATCGTGTGTCCATGCCCAGGTGGTGGGGTGGGGGGTCCCCGCTCTGCTCACACGGTGCCCGCGGCCACCTTCCTCTCCCCTCCTTTCGCCGTCCCTCCCCTTCCCTCTCCCTTGCCCTCCCTCTCCTCCTCCCCCCTCGTCTTCCAGCCGACCTTCAGGTGCCCCTCCTGCCCCGGGCCTGCCCCGCACAGCAGGGTCCTAGCCGGTCCTGAGGCTCCCCTGTGCCCACAGGAAGACTCGGGGCCCCGTCGCAACACACAGCAGCGGGCGATGTGCCTGGGGCGGCACGGGCACTGTGGGAGCCCGTCGGAGGTCCCCTAACCCGGCCTGAGGCCAGGCAGGCTTCCTGGAGGAGACGACATACCCCTCGCACCTGGCATGAGACCGCACACGCGACTGGGGCTCGGTGTATACTGATCACACCCGGAACATCTCTGATCACAGCAAGAGGCCGCGTCACACCCGCCAGCACGGGGAGAATTGGGGGGCTGACCAAGTTCTGGAGGAGGCGGGGACCACCTGGAGCACGCCCGCCACTAGTGGGCTGGACGTTGGCGCTGGCACTCTGGAGGGTGGCAAGGTAGTTTCCGATAAAGATAAAATATCTGTGCCACCGCCGGCCGGCGTGGCTCAGTGGTTGAGTGTCGACCGATGAGCCAGGAGGTCACGGTTTGATTCCCGGTCAGGGCACATGCCCGGGTTTCAGGCTCGTTCCCCAGTTGGGGGCGTGCAGGAGGCAGCCGATCAGTGACAACTCTCTCATCGTTGATGTTTCTCTCTCTCTCCTTCACCCTGCCTCTCTCTGAAATCAATAAAAACATTTAAAAATATATATATCAGTACCCTGGGACCCAGCAGCTCCACTCTGAGCATGTATCTGAAAAAAATCAGTGCTTATGGCCATCAAAAGACATGTGCACACATGCGCAGAGGTTTTATTCAACGTCATCAAAACCTGAAAACAGCCCAGGTGCCCCCCAACAGTAGAATAGATAAATAAACCGGGGACCCACCCACGGGACACTGCCCGGCCACAGGACCGAGCGGATGGCGGATACACATGAAAACATGACTGAAGCTGGCAGGCACCGTCCTGAGAGAAGCAGCCAGGCATTTCTTTAAAAGCACAACTGTCCGTCTCCCTTGCGTGATGTGCACGAACAGGCCCAGCTAATCTGTGCGACAGAAATCAGGACGGTGCTTCCCCGGGGTGGGGGTGGGCAGGGGGTCGGCGGCCGGAGGGCCCTACGGGAGCCCTGGGTGCTAGGAAATTCTATACCTCGACCTCTAACTCGATGGTGACATGGACACAGACATGGATGGATACACTTTAAAATGTGTGCCTTTTACTATATGTAAATTATACCTCGATTTAAAAAATACATTAGAGCAGGGGGTTGGAATCTCCACAACAGCCGAGAGCACTGGGCCGAGAGTCTAGGGACTTCAGAGTGGACTTGACGATAATGGACGTGGGACAGCGAGACGGTTGGGGGCAAGGGGTGGAGACAGAGGTTCCAGAGAACACGGGGGGTCAGCGGTGAGGGGGGCAGGGGAGAGGCCGGGGGCTCCCGCAAGCTGTGGGGCCCGTGGGCTGCAGGTCCCCGAATGCACTCAGACCGTGGAATCCAGGTTTGGAAATTGATTGCAGCCCTGGCCAGTTTGGCTCCGTGGTTAGAGCGTCTGCAGACTGAAGGGTCCTGGGTTCGATTCCGACCAAAGGCACATGCCTCAGTTGCAGGCTCGGCCCCGGCCCCGGTCAGGGCTCCTGCAGGAGGCAACCAATCGACGTGTCCCTCGCACATCAATGTTTCTCTCTCCCTCTCTCTGAAAAGCAATGGAAAAAAATATCCTTGGGTGGGAATTGAAAAAAGAAGAAGAAATCGACTGCTGTTTCCCTGGTAAATCCCCAGACGTCCCTCCCTCTCTGGCTCCGGAACACCGCTCGTTCTTGGCACACCTACCGGTGTTCGTGGACTGCGCTTTGGGAAAGAAAAGTCCCTGATGGTGAAGACGAGGTGACACAACCGAAACGCAAGGTGACACGAGGGCAATATGCCCGGGAAGCGGCCGGTTGGTCAGCGTCACCTCACTGCCTCTTCCCAGCTCCCGCCCGGAGCCCCAGCAAAGCGACTTTGCAGAACAGACCCACAGGGACGCCGAGGAGGAAACGGGCGTCTACGGCGACCCGCCTTGAGGGGGTGGGGGCCAGACAGCGAGCGAAACTCGGGCTCAGCAGACTGGCCCAAGAAAGCTGGGTCCCCTTGGCGGCGGCTGAGATACGGCTGAAGCCCAGACCCCACCTCTGGGAGGACACCCCCCGTCTTGGAAGAATCGGTTATCCCCTGGAGAAGGTACTGCTGGAGGGAAGGTCTAAGAATTCTGACATCGGGGGAGCCTCAAAAACCAGCCCCTATCATTCGAAATGAAGCCTGTCGTGGTCAAGCTCCTTTTTTTATTTTTTTAAATAATTTACCGATTTTGAGAGAGGAAGGGAGAGGGAGAGAGGGGGAGAGAGAGAAACATCGATGTGAGAGAGAAACATTGGTGGGCTGCCTCCTGCACGCCCCTCACCGGAGATCGAGCCCAAAACCCGGGCATGTTCTCTTGACCGGGAATCGAACCGGCAGACTCCTGGTGCAGAGGCCAACACCCAACCAACCGAGCCGCACCGGCCAGGGCAAGCTCCCCTCCTGAACTTCCAGTGAAGTTCCCCCACTCATGGCTCGACAGCCCAGGGTCACCAGACATCTGTGAACAGCCTCTAACACGGGAGGCAGAGACCAAAACAACCAACGACAGAAAACCCAACTTGGAGGAAACGGACTGTTGAAGGGGAAGGGGGATTTAACAACTGTGTCTACAACAAGAAGCCGCCATCAGAGAGATGTGACATCACACCCAAGAACAGGAACAGGGTGCTATCAAAAAGGAACATTTGGAGGAAAAAAGGGAAAAAAAAAGAGCTCCTAAATTTTAAAATAAAAATCACAGCAGAACTGGTAACTCATAAAAAGGTTTAGAAAATGAAGTTCATCCAGCTCAGTTCAGGGACCCAGTGGAGGCTCCAAGGCTCCGGGGGTGGAGACCCATTGGGAGGGAGGGACCTGGGTCCCTGCATGACCACGTGGAGCAGAGCCTCCACCCAGCCTGCACTGCACCGCCGGGAACCGGAAGAACCCACTGACCGGACTGGGCCACTACAGCTGGGAGTTGATGGTTGCAGCAGTTAATAAACCCTAATTAATAAGGGATAGTTTCATCGGTGGTAAAACTGCAAAGGAACGTCTAAGAAATCCTTCCTGGGAGCGTGTTCTCAAAGCAGAGTAGGTGTGTGTTTAGTTAACATCTGCTGAGCAAATCCGTGAACAGACAAGGCGCTCCCTGACTGTGGTTTCAAAGCCAGGTCTGCGCAGGCACATGGCCTGGAGGGGAGCACGGAACGTGTAGGGTTGATCTTTTCGGGTGCAGGGGGTGGGGGTGCCGAGGTCAGGAACATCCCCAAGACCACCCTCACGCCTGACCCCAATTGCAAGTTTGAGGGTCCCCGAGTGCCCCCTCAGGGTCAGTCACGCTGAGAAGCACTCTGACTCGAGACAGCAGGTCTACTCACACGTGTGGTTTATTACGGCGAGAACACAGGCTGACACCGGCTGCACCAGGGGAGTCACGGGGGGCGCCAGCTTCTCCCTGCAACACGCTCGGAGCCTTGCCACCAGGGAGCCCCCCAGGCCTTGGTGTCCAGAGCTTTCATCAGCTCCATTCCCTGGACACGGCTGACCACCCTCATGTCGGGCCTCTGTCCCCAGGCCCCCAGATGTGGCTCCCATCACGAATCACAGGGTTAGACTGCGGTCCTAGGTCCTCAAGGACACATTTATCAGGAAGGACATCCCAAGGGCCTAGAGGTCCCCTCCCAGAGCCAGGGGTGCAGCAACATGGCAAAGCTGCCGGTTTCTCCTGCAGGTCTTCGGGCTTCAAGGTGGGACGTGGGAGAGACAGATGGGGGGTTTTTCCTCGAGGACCAGGCTTCACCTTCCTCTGCCCCGCCCCTCCCGCCGGGCCTCACCTGGGCCTCATCGCCAGGCCCCAGGCTGCCAGGTTCTCCTGCCCCAGGGTGTGCTCGGGGGAAACCAAGGCGGCAGGAGGAGACTGAGACCGGGGTGGCTCTTGGTGGCTGGGATGTGGTCACATCTGTCCTTGTGCCCCCCACCCAACCCCTCTGGTTCACCCCCATCTCCTCCTGCAAAGATACTTATCAACAATTGGAAGCACAGAAAGTCTTCAAGCAAGACCCATCCCCAGGGTCACTCTCTCCGACGGGGACCCCAGGCGGTGACAGGCAGGCGGGGTGGCCTCGCCGCCCCGCAGCGTGGATGGGGGATGTGACCAGGGCAGCCTGTTCGGTTGGGCGGGGCCTGGCCATCTCTGCCCGCGGCTCGGTCAGGGCGCCCCCGGGGGCCCCCCGGAGGGGCCCCTCGCGCCCGGTGCTCGCGGCCTAGTCCTCCTTGGCTTTGCGCCGCTGCCGCCGGGCCAGTCTGTAGTCGACGTAGGTCCCGAGGCAGGACCACAGGATGAAGCGGAAAAGCAAGATGACCACCAGCAGGACCATGAGAGGGTCGGGGCCCTCGCTCCCCCCAAACCAGGAGGCCATCGGAGGGCGGCGGGCCCTGAGCTCCGGGCCGGGCTCTTCCACGCGCCCGCCCCGCCCGGCGCCGGGCCGGGCAGGAGCTCAGGACCGCGGGGCGGCTGCGAGGCCGCGCCCGCTCTCAGCCGGCCCCGTCCCCTCTGCGGCCCCGCAGGCCTCCCCGGCATGTGAGAGGACAGATCGGGGCGGCCAGCGGCCTCTGTGGTCAAGAGGCCCGTGCGCCATTCATCCCGAATAAGCCCCTCTCCCGGGCGACAATGGCCGCATTGTCAGAGCCCCGGGCGGTCCCCCTGCCCGCGCCCCGCGCCCGCTCCGCTCCCGCGCCCGCTCCCGGGCTGACGTAATGTGCAAGCGGCCGGCGGCAGCTGCTGGGCGAAGCTGGCCACCTCCCGGCTCTTTCAGCCGCCCACGCCGCTCTTCCGCCCGCCAGACAATCGGGCCCTTTCTCTCCCCAATTAGCTATCACTCCGGAGGCCTCGCTGTCCAGCGGCCCCGTCTCCGCAGCAGCCGCAGGCCCGGGACGGGGGCAGGGAGGCTCCGCGGGACACGCACACGGAGAGCGCTGTGCAAACGAAAAGGGGAAGGAAAGAGGGGGAGAAGGTGAGGACGGAGCGCCCCAAGCCTGGCTCAGTGAGCACACGGGCCACCCGATCCCGCCGTGACAGCGAGGGGTCATGAAGTCTGCCGCAAGCCAGCCCAGGAGGACCCCCAGCACCTCCCCGCCAGCGGGCCCGGAGGCCTTGGACAAGACCCACAGCCCAGGCCGGACGAGACGGTCCTGCGGGGTCCCCTCACGTCCCTCACAGCGACCCTTGTCCCCAAACCAGGTTCCACCGCAGACTCACTAAGTGACCTTGGGCGAGTGACCGTTCAACCGCTCGGGGCCGCGGGCTCCTTACTGGACAGTGAGGCGAGCGATGCGTCCGCTTGGAGGTCTGGGGAGAGGGCGAGGGGCAGAGGGTTCACGCCGGGCCAGCAGGGCCTGGGCACGAGTCTCTGCCCTCCACCCCCCCACAGATGAGGCTCTGAGGAAGGTCTGCCCACCCTTCTCTGCCCCACACACCCGAGCACACGTGTGCGCACACACAGGGCGCATACACACCCCTAGACCCGGCCCACTGCCAAGTTCAGCTCAGAACTTGGCCTCTCAGAGCCAAGTTTTCCACAAGTAAATTCACAGCCTGGGCCCCTCCTCCAACCCCAACCCTACGGTCCCTGAATACAAAGGGGCCCGGTTGGAGCTCGGGGTCCCCACAAGAGGAGCGGAGGTCTCTGGAGGCCCCATCCTGGGAGACCAACCACCTTCTCAGTCGGGAAGTGGTCCAACCCACAGGTACCTGAGCCAGAGAGAGCTGAGGGGACCTCCCCCGAAGCCAGTTCCTGGGCCCCTTTACCCACAAAGTGACAATGTGGTCCGGCCAGCCTTTCTGGAAGGTTCCCGGGAATAAACACAAAGGCTCTGACAGCGAGCACACCTAAGATGGGCAGTGGAGCCGATGGCACGCTCACTCGTAGTAGTCATGACCACAGTCCCAACGAGCCCCAGGCCCACGCTAAACTCCCACGGCTCCTCCCCCACGGCCACGGGCCCCCAGCTCAGCCACCGCCCGCTGCCAAAGGCCATCTGGAAGGTGCCCTGGGCCCCGCTTTGCCCCCTGGGCGGCAGTGCCCTTTTCTGTCCACAGAGAGCCCAGGCTGTGGGCCTGGCCAGGTGACCCCACGCATCGGCTGAAGGACTCTCTCGGGTAGCATTTAGCTCTGGGTTTCTCTGCCGAACGCGGAAGCTGGAAGATCAGACACACACAGGAATGCAGACGGTAGGATCCCAGCATGGAGTCAGCGGTCACAGAGCTTCCACGAGGACGTGGCTGCCACGGGGCTGCCACGGTGTCCCGGGGACTCTCCAGCAGGTGCATCTTCCTGGAGACATCCACCGAAGGTGCCCGGGGAAAGCTGCCAGGACCTCAGGGAGGAAGAAGAGGCTGATGCCCAGGCAGGCATGTCACGTACCTGAGAGGCCAGAGTCTCCCGGGGGCGTCCCGGGGGCGCCTGAGGCGCTGGGCGCACGCAGGGCCAATCCCTGTTCTCAGCCGCCCACCCCGCAGCTCCTGGCCCTGCAGGTGGGGACAGGGTGGCCTCGGATAAATCTGTTTGCCGAGCTTGAGAAGTCAACAGTGCCCCGTCACGTGACGTCGCGCAAGGAAACTCTCAGGGTGACAGAGGCCCCCCTTCCTGCTCGGACGTCCCCAGGCTCCCGGGAGTCTGCGAGGCCAAGGTCAGCAAGCCCTGCAGGAAAGGGGGCGAATGTCCCCCTGCCCTGGACAAGGTCACGGCTGCTCCCGGGGCTGCCGTCCTCTGAGAAAGGTCAACCTGGCGCAGGTGCAGGACCTTAGGTGGATAAGGGGGGGCCTCGCCCACAGGAGAAAATAATGAAGCGATAATAAAAGCACAGCAGGTAGGCCAGCCCCCCGCACTCAGCACCCAGTCTCCGTGGAGTAGGCGCCCGGTGCTCCCCATCGCAGGAAGGAAATGACCCATCGCCCCACAACCAGCAGGGCTGTCACCTGTCTCTGTGCCCCGCCCTCTGGCTCCCCACACAACTCCTCTTGGGGGGCATCCTCAGCTGGGGGAGCCACCCTGGCACATGAGTCCGGGCGCCCAGAGGTTTCACCACCCTCCCAGGCAGCCCTTCACCAAAGACTGACCTCACAGGGGTGATGAGAGCTCTTGCCGGGGTCAGAAAAAACTCAAAAGGCCCAACTCAGGCCCCAGAATTCCCCTCAAGGTCACGGGGTTGTGCCTGAAGCCGCACCTCTCCTTGGCTTTTTCCCTCTTTCCTCCTGCCCCCCCTCCCCTCCCTCCCATTGCTCCTGGGCGCACCACCTCTAGGAGCACCTGCCGGAACAAGACCCATGGCAAAGATGGCAAAGATGGCAAAGGTGGCAAAGATGGCAAAGGTGGCAAGCACCCTGCCCACAGGAGTTGGAACTGGCTATAACTCGCAGAGCTGAGCAGGTGGCGGCTCCGACCCTGGGTCGCTGAGGACAGATTGGGGACCTGGGTTACATTCGGGAGCGCAAAGGGCTTGGGACATCTTCCTGCACCCAAATGTCCCACCGATGAAGGAGGGACCTGCCTGCCCTCCCCAGTCGTCCCCTAACGGAACGCTCAGCAGACGAGCCCCTCCACAGGTGAGGTTCACGGATGGAGGGCTGGGGATGGAGGCGCAGCCGGTCCCCACCCAGGGCCGGCTCTCGCCAAGGCGACAGGGTCAGAATAGGCCCCCAAGGGCCCCGCCCGAGTGCTTGCTCTGTGGAAGTCGGGTCTCCGTCAGGGTGTCCCTGCCATGCCCTGGGCCTCAGCTTCCTCATCTGGAAAAGGGGACAACAGCCCCTCCCCATGTCCGGCAGGCAAGGCTGGGGTGAGAGCACTTTGCAGGGGGGGACATCACCACTTCAATGCCATGAGGACCCGATGGGCTTACTGGACTCGAGGCAGGACTGGCAGCAAAGCTGAGGCCCTCTCGTGGGGCCCATCCGTCCTGTCGCCCTGGCTTTTGGCTGGTTGGTCGGTCGGTCGGCTGGTTGGTCGGTCGGTCGGTCGGTCGGTCGGTCGGTCGGTTTGGGGTTTTCTGTCATCGCAGCGTGGACGCCCTATCAGACCTGGAATGTGTTTCTGGGGTTGAGCTCTCACCACCCCCCAGGGCCGACCCGGCCCCTGGCATCCGGAAGGCACTCAGGGGGAAGGTGTGTGACGCGCAGTGTGCGGAGGCCGAATAAAGGGGGCGCGTGTTTTCATTTGGCCGGATTTGTACAACCGCCGGCTGTCACTGTGCTGAGACTCGGGTTCGCGGGCGTGTTGGCATCTTACTGAAAATCATTACTATTGTTTTCTTTATTTTTAGAGAGAGAGGAAGCGGGGGAGAGAGAGAAACATAGATCTGAGAGCCCAACATCAATCGGCTGCCTCCTGCCCGCCCCTCACCAGGGATTGAGCCCACCACCCGGGCATGTGCCCTGACCCGGAACCAAACCGCAAGCTCTCGGTGCACAGGCTGGCACCCGACCCACTGAGCCCACCAGCCAGGGCTCTACTGTTTTCTTTCTGCACAAGCAAGTCATCCCGCTGCTACAAAAAAAATAAGTGAATCAACCGTCTCGGGCGTGTGGAGGTTAGAGGCTGACGTCAGCCCCTATTTCTGCAGAGATGGGCGCAGGTTGCTGGGGAAACTGAGGCCCTGCCGCTGGCACCCTGCGGGGGCTTACGGTCAGACTGCCTCCTCTCTGAGCACATTGCGTCTGAAGGCCCAGCAGGCGCGCCTCACGCCCGGTCTCCACGGAAGCTGTCCGCGCGGGCTGGCGTCCCCCGGCCTCTCGTGTGCAGCCTTCGTATGCAGAGCTTGTGTGTAGACCCCGTGCGGATTTCTGGGGCATGAAACCAGGTCCCTTTCTTCCTGCCGGTTACAGTCGCAGTGTGGAGCGTCCCCCACAGACGGAGGGCCCTGCGGAGGCCCCTGCCTCCCAGGGCTGCGCCCCTCGCGCCCTCCCGCCCCTGTGACGCCCCCTCCGCCCCCCTCTGAGCCGGGGCCGGAGCATAAAGCCAGACAGAGGACGCCCTTGAGAAGGACGCCGCCTCCAGCAGCTGAAAGCTGGGGTGCAGCCGCTCGCGGCGACCAGCTAGCCGGGCCGCTGTCAGCCGCAGAATGAAACCCCAAATAAATTAGCCATGTCCGCGCAGCCAGCACAAGGCGGATTAAGGCTCACAAAGGAGACGCCACTGATTCAGCCTACCTTGCCAGAATCCCTAATAGCCCCGCGTCGGGTTCCCACCTCGGGCTGCGGGTTCCCGTCGGGAGGGGACGGAGTGAGCCCCACCCAGCAGGACGCGGGCTGCAGACCCGCGGGCGCGGTGGGCGCTCGCTGTGTGCCTGCGGCCTCGGCGGGCGGTAAGGAAACGCGCTTTCGGAGCGTTTCCGCAGAGGCCGTGCCCGCCACGCAGGGAGCACCGTCCCCAAGCCCCAGGCGCAGCTGCGGCGTCCTCGGGCCCGAGCGAGGGAGCTCCCGCGCTAGAAGGGACACGCGGGCCAAAGAGGGGAATAGTGACAGTTCCGCGTCACTCTTTGGGGTGCAGGAGGAGCGGCGCCCTGCCCCCTGGCCTCGCCAGCCAAGGGCGTCCCAGCAGGGGGTGTCTCCACCACACCCGCATTTCACCTTTCAAGGCAGCAAGGTGAAAGGTAGCTGTCACCCTTTGCAAATGCTGACTGTCCTTGAATCCGGCTCCGTAATGTATTCAGCAGCCCTAAAAACAATAGCTTTTAATCAGTGAACCCAGGCGGCTTTCAGAGCCCACAGATGCCCTTTGAAGGACTTAATAGGCAGAGGCTTGTGTGGCCGTGGAGGCACCTTGCAGGCTCTGTGGGGATGTATCGGCTTTGCCTAAAGACCTCGGTGAGAGGGTGAGAGCCGGGCCCTTCCTTCTCTGCAGAGCCGGGGTGGAGAGAGGGGATTTGCTTCGGGCTCTGAGGCTTTTGCAGGAGATAAACCAGCGGGAATTTGAGAGGAGCTGGGAGGAAGGGATGCACGGTCAGTCTGGGAAGGAATGTCGAGATGCTTGAGAAACACACAAAGTAAAGATTTTCCCAGAAATTAAAAAAGAGAGATGACCTAATGGTATTACTTTTTTTTTTTTAATATATAAAAGAAATGTACCGAGTGGAGAGGGGAAAGTCTCAGCAGTCTCCCACGCATGACCTGGCCTCGATTCTCTCGATTTCTGAATGAGAAAGGAAGGCAAGTGGTGGGGACAGGGCCCGGGAGACACCTGTGAGCCTGCCGTGCAGATGCAGAATAACTCTTTTGAGGTGAGTATGAGGGTCCCTCGGATCAGGCCTTGTGCTGGAGGGTGACAGGTATGAGGGCTTGGTGACACCTGTGGGCTCCTAGAGTTGGACTGTGCCCCATTGCCACCACATGTGTGCCACAGGCATCTCACAAAACCCCTGAGGGACTTGTGTTCAAATGCCTCCCAGAGTCTCCACTGTCACCAGTGGGTGACAGTGTTCAGTTACCAGCAACAAGAAGCCACTCGAGCTAGCTCAGGCATGTCCCTTGGCTGTGGGCTAGCTCAGGCATGTCCCTTGGCTGTGGGCTAGCTCAGGCATGTCCCTTGGCTGTGGGCTAGCTCAGGCATGTCCCTTGGCTGTGGGCTAGCTCAGGCATACCACCAGGAATGGCTAGCTCGTGGAAGATGAGCTGGAACCCTGTCAAGAAGCCCTGCAGCTGGGCCTCCCCTCTCACTCTGAAGCCACACAGCCTCTAAGGCTCAGTGTCCCTCTGCCCAGCTCCTTCCACCCCCTCTTCCTCCCTGCTCCTTGACTTTCTCTGCTCGGTTCTGCCCCACGTGGTTGGGAACAGAGCGAGAGGTAAAGCCCATGGTTGTAGAAGTTCCAGAAGGAGAAGACAGGGTAGGGCAAAGGCTGTATCTGAAGGGAGCATGGCTGGGAATTTTCCAGAGCTGATGAAAGACATCAATGCACAGATTCAGGCATCCCAAAGACTCCAGTGTAGGATGAAGGGCGAGCAACCCCCACCTGGAGATGTCACAGTGAAACTACACGATCCCGAAGAGGAAGGTGTTCCATAGGGTTTTGTTCGAATCGGGTGTGTTAAAATGACAGGCACAGAGACACTGCCTTGAAAGAAGAATTTATACGTCAGCTCCCAGGGAGGAATGAACAGGTGTCCCGACCACATCGTGCCCTGAGGGGCCACCTGGGGAAGCACCAGGGCTGGTCAGGAGACAGAAGGAGTGAGGGGAAGACATGGGCAAGAGTCTTGATCCCTGTAGTGGGGGGACGTTGTCACAAGCAGGTGTCCCCTATTGGGAAGGAAGTGAAACACAGATTTGGGGGGTTTAGAGGGTTTGTGATTTTCACACACCTGTGAAAACACAGCGGTGAGACGGATGCAAATAACTTTGGCCAGTAGTTTGGTCCCTGATTTCAAGATGCCAAATCATCAATTACGGACCATCAAAAACGTTTATTATAGACAAGAACTTCCCCAAAGCAGTGAGAGAGGCAGAAAAAACCAGGAGAGACCACCTGAGAGCCACAGCCCACGTCTCAACAGCAGCTGGGAAGCAGACGGTGGTAGGACCACGTTTTCAGGGAGCTGGAGTAAAGCGGCTGCCTGGGCCTGTATATTCAACCAAAAATGTTCCAATAAGAACCTATGCTGGAACTGCCTCTGGGGGGTATATCTCTGAACGCATGTGCTTGGTTAAAGGGAATTCGTATCTCGAACTTCCCGGGAAATATGCCGATTTGTTCCCCAAACCCAGGCAGGGCAGCAGGTCTCCCCTCCAGCAACCGCGTGTGGCTGCTCTGTGGCCCCTTGTCTTCCCCAACACAAAACTCCAATGTTTTACGGATCTGGCCGGTGAGAGATGGTATCTCGTTGTGGTCTTACTTTGCTTTTTTGTGTTTATTTTTCATAGGCTTATCGGTATTTGGGTTCTCTCTCTGGGGAAGGTACAGTGGCGTCTCCCGCCTGCTGGGCTGCATCCTTTCCTTGGTGACTTGCAGGCAACCTTCAGTGCACCGTGTCTTCTATGTCCTGTCTTTGGATTCTTCCACATCTGGGGCCTCGCTGACCGGAGGGGCTTCTCCTCCCGGGGTGATCCGGTTCCTAGAGGTGGAAAATGACTCTCCCGCCAGCACGCTTCCCGATACAGACCAACCACCCGGAGCGTGATCCCTGACCACCCCCACATCCGACGCGCGCACTCAGGGCCACTGTCCCTGCCCTAACCTCCCAGGGAGGGGCCAGACAACCAGGACAGACCCACGGCCCAGAGACCACTGGAACTACTCAAACTAGCCCCTCCCCAGGCTGCTTGTCCGACCTCGCATGTTCCTTCCCATGGAGACCGCGATAAAGGCTCATGCCCACGTCTCCCCCACCCCTCTGCCTCCGCACCAACCCCGGAGATTCCCCGGGTGCCCCCCATGGTGTGGTGCGTGCCCTCTCCTGGGACCTGTGAGTCACAATCTATCTTTTCAATGGCAGGCGTCTCCTGGCCCGTCAGCCTCACTTGACAATAAAAACCTGCATGAAAACGTTCACTCCCTTCGTGCTAATCCTTCGCCAGGTCTCGGCACGGCGCTGTCCCCTCTCGGTTTGGCGGCTGGTCTCTTCACGCTTTTATGGTGTCTTTTGATGAACATAAGCTCTGAACGTAACAGTCAAATCTAGCAATTGCACTAAAGGCCTAACTGGGACTGTAAGGCCAGGAAAATACGTTAAACGCACCAGGATTGGAGGAGACACAACACTGAGACTGTTCCCCACTTACAGCCGCACAGGGGCTCACGTGACAAGTCACACGCCGCTCCTCAAGCTCCTCTCAGGAGGGACAGGCCCCACTTCTGCTCACACACCCCAGACCAAAGCAGGTCCTCTCCACGCCCAGTGCCAACCGGGAGAGTCGCTCCCATAACTGGGCCAGGTCATACCAGCTGCCATCATAGCAGAGGAGCGAGGGCCTCCTGCTGACCTTGAAGACGTGAGCTGCCGGGTTGTGAAAGGAGGTGCCACCTGGCAGGACCTGAGGATGGTGCCCCCAGCTGAGGGCCGGCGAGAAAACGGGGACCTCAGTGTTGCAACTGCACAGAGCTGAAGTCTGCCCACAACCAGGTGAGCCAGAAGCAGGTTCCTCCCTGGAGCTTCCGGTGGAGACCACGTCCCCCGTCTCTCGTGAGGAGCTGAGCCAAGAACCCCGCTGACAAACAGGAGTTGCTTTAAGCCACTGTGCCTGTGGCCATTTGTTACGAGGCACAGACTGACGCAAACCTCGGCGGGGACTTGCAGTCCCACCATGCGCCTGAAATACTTAGAGCCCTACGTATTCATTCGGTGGCCAGCACTGGTGACCGCCACAGACCCCACCTCACCCTGTATACAAAAATCCACTCCAGGTGGCTGAACACAAAACGTGAAAGGCGAAACTACACAACGTTTAGAGGACACTATAGAAAACCATTTTTATCTTAACACAGAAAGTACAAACCACACAGGAAAACACTGATCTATGCATTTTTTTTTTTTAGACAAGTAAAAATGATGTTTGCCACCCATAGACTACCAGCGACGATAATCCCAAAGGATATTTAGGCCAAAGAGAGAGATCTACAGAAGGAAGATGTAAAATCACGAGCCAAGGGCCTGGGGAGCCGCTGCGTAAACCTAAACGCACACCAATTGCATAGAAAGAGAAAAGCAGGTCTAACGGGGGGGCGTTAAAATTCGAAATAAAATATATGACACAATCGCACGTAAGTCGGAAGAGGGGATACACTCTGAAGTCGCGTGTCATTCGGAAGGAGTATAACACACTGGCCGACTTAGACAGTTAAAGTTAACCACGTAAAGGTCATTAGGGTCCCCACTGAGAACAGAAGCTAAGTTCCGAAACAGCAGAAGGGGACCGAGGAGACTGAGAAGAGGTCGGCCTCCCTGGAGAGGACAGAGCTCAATCCCGGCGCCCGAGGCTCTGCTGAAGGACACGGGACTGCTCCGGCCTTGACCTTGAGACGGCACCCTGCTGAACTTGACCTTGAGGCCACACCCGCTGAACCTGAGGAGGCTTTTGGGGCTGTTTCCTCCTGCGCCTCCTCCAGGAGGCCTCGGCCGACCCCGCGGGGCCGGGGCCTGGCTGCGCTTCGTCCGCAGAGGCCCCGTGCACCGAGCAGGTGCGTCCTCGTCTCGGTCTCACCCGCTCGCCTACATTTATTTGTAAGCCCCGAGCCACACGCACAGCCTGTTCCCGGCCATCCGCAGGCGTGCGCAGAGCGTTGGAGCTGCGGGACACAGGCCCGGGCGGCTGGGCCAGGCCACACCCTGCCCCTCGGCTGGCGCCGTAAGCGGGGGTCCTCTCTGTCCCCTCTGTCGTCCAGGCAGGGCCCGCTTTGCGTTGGTGGTTTCGGCGTGTGAAACGGTGGCCGCTGCCCCTAGAAGCAGCCCCCTTCCTCCTCGGGCCCCGGCGTGGCACGGTCTCATGTGCAGGGGGGACACCCGGACCCGAGGGCCCGTCCGGACACCACACGTCGAGCCCTCTCCCAGAAGGCACCTGTGACGGCGGGTGACCGGGCGGAAGGCAGCTGAGCGGAAAAAGCTGCAGAAACATGCAACCCCTTGGGGAGACGACAGTCACCGCCGCAGCCTGGGAGCCCGGCCACCCCGGCGAGAAGGCCTGCCAGGAGGGAGTCTGCCCTCCCGCCTCCCCGGAGCCCCCCTCATCTCCAACCCGGGTGATCGGAGGTTATCGGGAGTCGGGCTAAGGTTTCTGAGTAAATCGGCGCTAACGTGCTTGTCGGCGGCCAGGGGTGCGGGACAACGGGCTCCCTGGCCAAGCCTCTTGCATAAGGCCCCAAGGATGGCTTTCTGTCTGTCAGGAAATGAGCCCCCGGTCACAATGGACAGTCTATGTGGCCTGGGGTACGTCAGCTCCTAAAATCTCTTTGGGTTTTTGGGGGGGTCGGTTTCTTTCATATCCCTACACCGAGATTTGTTTCAAGAACAGGAGAGGCTCGGAGGAAAGCAAAGGACACCGGGGATTAAGATAACCCTGGCCCAGGCAGCCGCCTCTCCCGTGAGATTTCCTGTTGAGCAAAGGCCTGGCTTCTGGCATGGAAATGATAGCTCAGCCACCTCCCCCCAAAACCACTGCCCTGGTCACTGAAAGCAGCAGAGCTGGAGGAAAGGACGAGCTCAGGCCGTGCAGCAGACGCAGAGCCGACCACCTGCGGCCAGTGTTCATGGGTCCTGTTTCCCCCCATTAAACAGATGAGCAGACTGAGGCCCGGAGAAGGGAAATCACCGGGCGGCACCAGCAAGGATAGGATGGAGTCAGGACTGCGGCATCCACAGCCTAGACCACCGAGGCTGTCCTGGGGGAGACCTCGGGCTCACTCAGCTTCCCGGGGAGGGGGAGACCTCAGGGGAACTGACTTGCCCGAGCTCACAAGTTCAGGAGCAGAATCGGGAGGGAAGCAGGTCTCATTGGTCAGCACGCAGCCCTCCGACGAGCCCCTGAGAACGGGAAACGTGAGGAATGAGGACCGGCGGGCGCCAGAGCCCGAGCCGGGCCTGCCCTCGGGCAGCTCACGGCTGCACCTGGCCAAGGTCACCTCCCAGACCAAGGCCTGTGGCTGCCTGGACACACCCCAAGGTTCCTCCTGAGAGCCACCCTTCCGGCCCAGAGGCAACGGAGGCCAGGGTTCCTCCTCCCCCAGGGGCTGGGGTTTGGAGAAGGGAAGGAGGGGACTTAGGACCTGCCCAGGCCTGTCCAGGGGGGCGGCAGCCCCTGGCAAGGGTGGCCTGCATCCCGAAGCACGGCGGGGCGTCTGCAGGAAGGGGCTAACGTGGGAGGTGGGCTCGCTGAGGGACACTTGCACCCCACCCCAGTTCCGACGGAAAGTTCTGGAAGCAGAAAGCTCTAGCGCTGAGCCCGTCAGCCCCTGGTTTCCAGCTCAGGGGGCAAAGCTTCAGGCCCAGCGCGAGCAGAACCCGCCACCTAGAGGCAGGAATGGCCCCAAGTCCTTGGCCACCCCGGCCGCGAGCCTTCCCAGCCGGTCTGAGCACCTGGGGAGGAGAGCACCTGGCTCTCAGTGACCTCCTGCCCAGACCTCCCGCCCTGGCTGTGCCACCTACGCAGGCAAGTCCCCAGCCACTCTGTGCCTCGGTTTCCTCCTCTGCACGGTGAGGGCTGAAATCCCGTCTACACCCGGTCTCTTCAAGCTGCTCAATGGCGACGACGCAGGAAAGCAGGATGGTGTAGGCCTGGCTGGCCCGCCACGAGCACACCTGTGCCCGGCCTCGGTCCGGAAGCCCAGTGGCTCTGGGCCGTCTCCCATGAGAGGCTGGGCAGCGGTGCCAAGATGTCAAGATGTCCCAGCCTGGCAACCTTTCTGAGCCACCCCTGGGGGCCGGGATACTGCTGGGGCTACATTCGGCTCCCGGGGAGGCCAGGCCGGCCTGGACAAGCCTTTGCCCCGCAGCCTGCCAAGGCCAAGGCCAAGGCCAAGGCCAAGGCCCGCGTCTCTGGCAGGCTTAGGGGCTTCCCAGGGGCCTGGATACGTGGCCACCCCAGAGGGAAGGGGCTTCTGGGCAAGAGAAGCAGGGGCACAGCCTCCTGGGCCTCCGTTTAGGACCTGCTGGTACTGAGCTGACCGCAAGGACAAGGACCTCCAGGGACAGAAGGGACTCTGAGCCGGACAGAAGGCCGGATGGACAAGGAAGGAGCCAGCTCTTCTCAAACTCAGAAATTCCCGGCAGGAATGTCCTTGTTTACGATGCCTCCGGTCACCTCCCAGAGGCTCTGAGAGCTGAGCCCAGGGCCAGGGGCAGGCGACGTGGCCCTCGCCACCCCTGGGCTCTGACACAAGACTGACCTTTCTCAGTGACTCCCCGGACAGCCCTCGAGAGCAGACAGCTAGGAGAGGGAAACTGAGGCTCAGCGAGGTCACGTCCCTTCTCAAGGTCACGCAGTCAGGAAATGTGGAGCCAGAACCAGAACCCAAGATGCTCACGCCAGGGCCCATCTCTCCCCTCAACCTCCGCTGTGCGTGGGTGCCGGGCCCGTTCCCCCAAGGAGCCCCCAGACCAGGAGGCACTTTCCTAGGAGAGGGGCCAGTCTTCTCACCTCGAATTAAGACTTCCCTGAGCCTCGGGGACTTTTGCTTTCAAGGCTTCCTTCTTCCATAAAATAATAATTTATAACTGCATTGGAACAAAAGCAAATTAATAGTATATATTGCTACTTTCCTGGGGCTGCCATAGTGAGTTACCACAAACCAGAAACTTATTCTCCCTTAGCCTAGAGGCCTGAGGTCCAAGCTGCAGGTGTCTCGGGGCCGAGCTCCCTCCAAAGGCTCTGGGGAGGGTCCTTCCCGCCTCTTCCAGCTCCCAGGTCTCCAGGTGGCTCTGGGCTTGGAGCCGACCCCTCCAACCTCTGCCTGCATCTTCGCATGGGCTCCTCAGAAAGACACAGTCATTAGATTACAACCCACTGTCCTCCACTGTGACTTCACCCTAATTCCATCAGCAAAGACCTATTTCCAAATATTGCCGCGTTCTGAGGTTCCAGGTGGCTCTAAATTTTGCAGGGACACTACTCAACCCGGTGCATACATTAAAACATTTTCTTCAATGTAAAAGTTGATGTTTTTATTTAGATTTTAAAACATTTTTTTGTAAGCCCAGGCACTGCACTGCCTGGAGACGTCACCCTCGTATCCACCCATCCCTGGCCCTGGCACATTTGCCAGGTGCGTGGAAGGTGGTGGCTGGGCCCTTGGCACTGGGCGGCCCATCTCAGCAGCTGTGAGGGGCGGGCCCGGCCGTGCTTTCTGTCCAGGCCGGTGTCACCTGTCCCTCCGCCCAGCGCTAGGCAGGCAGTAATCTCTCCCGTCCCGGGGTGCCTTCCCACCGGCCCCCCTGCACAAACAGCCCCGCTTGGGCCACCACCCGCTGCCTCCAGGCTCCTGATATGAATGCAGAGGTTAGATTTTTTTGACACCACTTTAATTTTTCAAATAGCAATCAAGTTACCAAGCACATTGGCACCTGGGCCGGGTTCCACCGTGACTTGGCAGGACCTGCGAGAGCGGCTGGCAGTGATGGATGCGGTGCCCCTCGGCACACCCCCACCCCGCCCGCCCTCCTCGAGCCGCCAGGCCACCCGTGCCAGCCTGGTGACCACACGCGGCCAGCCCCTGGCAGCTGCGAGGCCTGAGTGCCAAGACTCAGAGAGGGCTTCTCCCAGTGTAGGGCTCTGGGGGGGCAGCTTCCTGGCGCGGCCTCAGGGCCATGGGCAGGGCCTCTCCACCCACGGGGGCTGGACTGGGCTGTGCCATGCGGTTTCCCACCCACCCAGCCTCACCCTTCCTCGGCCCCATCGCCAAAACAAATCACTTAGAAGATAGAAAGTAAGCAGTGCTGCAGAGACGGGGCAGGGTCTCAGGAATGGTCAGGGTCCCTGGGGAAGGTCAGTCCAAGGTCATGCAGAGGAAAATAAAAGGCAATTCCAGGCAGCTCTGCCCAGGGAGACCACTATTAGGTGCCGTCTGTATGCGAGCCACTCTCGGTGCTGCCGAGCCTCCCAGGAAGGACTTGGTTCCTAATCTGTACCCGTCACTGGTGCAGGGTGGAGAGACTCAGAGCCTCCAGACAGACCCAAAGAGGGGATGAGACCAGTTCAGAGATCCAGACTCAGGCCCAGGGGTGTGCCCTTCTCAACCCCCCATGGCCGGTCCAGCCATCTCCAAAGGGCCAAATTCCCTCTCCTGCCTGCCTCCCTTCCATAAAAGCCTGGTGATCCCATCTTATTACCTCTCCAATGTCCCCAAAACTCTTGTCTTCCAACAGATGAGCATCTCAGGTGAGCCAGGGGCCACACAAGCCAGAGGGAAGAGCACCTGGACAGGTAAGGGGTGGACACAGATGCCATCTGGACCAGCACCATCAATGTGGCAGCCCCTGGCCACATGTGGCCATTGAACACCAGTGGAGCCCACACCCAGCACCAGGCTCGGTGCAAAGCCTGAGCTCCCAGCACCCTGAAAGGGCCCACTGCTCCCCTCTCAGGGCTCAGAGAGATTAAGTAACCCGCCTGGGGTCACACAGTAAGCAGTCAGAACCTCTCATCCAGCCTTGCATTTCAGGTGAAACCTTGCAGCATCTGGGGTCATAAAGCCAGGGTTCAAATCCCCACTGGAGCCCAACCTGACTCATGGGGAGTGTCCTTGAAGACTGTGGGGAACTTTGGGGGGTTTAAACTAGCAGTGATTCATGGGCCCCAGCTCTGCTCTCTGCCCCCAATGAATCCGCCCCCCCCCCCCCCCGCCTGTGTAGATGGGGCCACACAGAAGAGCCCATGGGCAGGCAGGGCACTGGGCCACCATTTCTGTAAACTCTGGTGTCCCTGGCAGGGAGGTAACTTGACTTGCCCAGGTCACTGAGCCAGCAGGAGCAGATGGGCAGGACCAGCTGTCCTGGCCCCTATGTCCCACCCCACCGTGGCATGGAAGAGATTCAAGGACAACCTCCAAGGGACACCCAGAGACACCCGGCATCGTTCCTGAGGTCACAGGTGCAGGGACATGCTGTCTCCATGGAGAGGCCCAGGGAGAGGGAAGGATGCTTCTCGGGGACCCAGCGCCTCCCGCTCAGCACAGAGATCTGCCCGGTCATCTCGGAGGCCCCGCCGCAGGGCGTGGGTGCTGGCTCGCAGGACGCATAGCAGAGCAGTGAGTCAGCTGGAGCCCAGCAGGCCGGCCAGGCCGCAGGCGGGGCAGGCGTGAGGGCAAGCCGTCCATGCAGAACCGAGCCGGGAATGGCGGCCTGGAACCAGCCCTCGGGCCTCGTCCTACCCGCCCACCGTGAGCCGGGCACGGGGAGGCCCCTAGGCCAGGAGGGAAGGCACTTGCCCAAGGTCGCTCGAGGACTCAAGGCCGGGGCTCTGGGCTCCCCGCACAGTGCTCTCTGCCGGCAGCATGGCCACCCCTGCACGTGAAACATCGTTTACCTGCCCAAGAGGCCGGCTGTTCCAGGCAGTGTCACGGTGGATGCTGCACGACAGGCCTCAGTCAGAGGAACCTGGTTCCAGACCCGGCCTGGCTCTGCCTCAACCAGGCTGTGTGACCCGGGAGGCCACGTCCATGTCTGAGCCTCAGTTTCCCCATCTGGGAAATGGGAAAATAATTCTACCTTCCTGACCAAGCACATTCTGATCAAATGAGCATCAGAGCGCCCACTGTGTGCCTGGCACCCTGTAGGGCTTTGCAAATCACTCAAATCATGGATTTGGATCCACGTTATGTGTGGAAACTGCACAGAGATGCCAGCTCACCCGAGATCACATCCTGAGGAAGTGACATAGCGCCACAGGCTGGACCCATGTGGCCCGTGGACTCACCTGCCCACCTGCCCCGTGCGAGGTTCCCGGGAGAGTGAATCCACAGGGGCTGGATCTCACCCGAGGGCTCTGTGGAGCGGGGCTGGAAGCAGACCCAGGGACTCACTTCCAGATGGGAGGCGGGCACCGAGGTGGAGCGCCTGCGGATTCTAGAGTCACAGAGACAGGGGTTCGAATCGCAGCTGGGCCCTCACCGGGCAAGTCCCTGCACCTACCCAAGCCTCAGTCTCCTCATCCGGAAAGTGGGGGACGGTGCCCATATCACAGGGTTGGGGCGAGGCTTCCGGGGGAGCTGAAACACACCTGGCACACGGGAGGCTCTCCAAAGTGACCGCTATTATCACCATGGCAACAATACCTGTGACCTACACCCAGGGGGGTACGATCTGAAGAACTTTCCTATGGGAGCAATGCACACAGCTGCACACATGCAGGTGCACGAGCAGACACACCTGCACACACCTGCACATCACACCTGTACAAACCCACAAACACGTGTACACACATGTGCACATGCATGGACATGTGTGCACCACATGCCTATGCCACACACATGCTCACCTGCCCACATAAACACACATGCCGGGGGGCAGGGACTCGGGGACTGTCTGGCGGGTCCCTGAGTGAAGGGGGAGCCAAGAGCCAACACAACAAGGAATCTCTATTATTAGCTTTAGTCCGAGTGGGACCCGCAGCCCAGAGAGGGCTCGAGCTGTGCCTCGCGCTCCCAGTCTTAGGGAGGTCTGGCCCTGCCGCCTCCACGTGCCCAAGTCCACAGGTGCTCCCCAGGTCGTCTGTCCCGAGATATAGCCGGGCTCTGAAAACTAAAGTGCCTGCCGGGTTAGCGGGTGGCAATTATAAAAAGGCCGTTGGGTTCCTATTCCCCGAGTGCGATGGAGCTCACGCGTCCCTTACTCATGCCACCCCCCCCACAGCCAGAGCTTGGGCACTGAGGCCAGGCCGGGAGGCTGGGCGGACGCCGGCGCCTCGGGCTGCACCTGCCTGCCCCGAGAGGCGCGGCAGTCACACAGCCGAGGTGCCAGGCTGGTGAGACCGCCCTCCCGCCCCTGGCACCGCTGCCCACTGCAGACGCCCGGCCTGAGTCGGTGCCAGCAGCTTTCGGGGCTGTCATGCGGCCCAGCTGCTGGCGGCCAGCCGGTCAAGGGCCCTGCCCGCCCTCTCCCCTGGCACACCCCTGCCCCGGAGGAATGCGCGCGAGCCTTTCATTCCTGCGAGGGGAAAGCGCTCTCTCTGCAGAATTCTCCCCCGGCTCCCCTCGTGTCCCCTGGAACCACGTGACCTCCCAGGCAGCCCCTCTCTCCAGAGGGATCTAAGTCCTGGACGGCAGCTGTGACCTTGACATTCCTCCCCCCACGCCTCAGGCTGTTCATCCGCAAAGTGGGCACAATTCAAGGGCTGTGCTGAGGGCCTCACGGGGAGGCCGTGCTCTTGGTCATCCACGGGCTCAAGGGTTCACCTTTCAAGGGGACTGTTACCGATGACGCCTGGTGACGGGCATCCACCGGGACTCGGGCCTGCTGGGAGGTTTGTCAGGCTCTCATTAAATAAGATAATGCACGTAAGTAAGATAGCGGACTTGCCCAGCCACCCGGGACACGCACTCGATAAACACAAGCGGCGGCACTCCCATTTCTCCGCATCTCGGCCGCGTGCCCGGCGGTTCCAGGGTCCAGTCCGTCACAGCTTCCTCCAGTGTCACCTGGAGGTGAGCCTCGAGGGGCAGGCCTTGCACAAAGCCAGGGTCCCTGACCAGCCCCCTCCTTCTCCGCGGAGGGACCCGTCGGGCCCGCAGGTCAGGCCTCTGTCTGGCATTTGGTCTCCTCCCGGAAGCTGGGTGCTGACCACAGGCCTGTCGCGGCACCATGGCTCCCTGGCGGAGACCCCATTTCCCGGCACGGGTCTGTGAGAGGGGCTGTGGGTGCCCGAGGGGCTGGAGGTCATGAGAAACCCCGCAGGTTTTGCTGTGGTCACAGAGTGGCTGAGGGACGGCCTGGTCTGAGGCCCGGGAAGGGCCCACCGCATCGCCAAGGGCAGCTCCTAGGGAGGCTCCGAGGCGGCCCCATGTGAAAAGTGGGGGCAGAGCCCCCCATCACCCAGCAGACAGATGGGAATTTGGCACCTGACGCAGGTCTTCATTCCACGGGGGGGGAGGGTGCCCCGTGCACCGGAGCCTGAGGACAGGTCTCTGCACCCCCCACCCCATGCATGCGCCTGCCCCCTCGTCCTCAATTCTCAGAGGCTCTTAGACGTTTATCCTGAGACAGAAAGTTCCAAGTTCAAGGTGACTGATGAAATTTGCCATTCAGAAGCATCCCATGGGGGCCCCGGTGCCCAAAAGAAGAGGCCGGGAGGTGGGGCTGAGGCCACAGGAGGAGACCGCACAGGCCCTGAGCGGGGACGTGGGGCCATGGAGCACTTGTCCTGGCAGGACGTGCAGGGTGGTTGGGAGCTTGCACACAGTAGGCACTTTTTTTAATGCCTTGCAATTGCCTTCGGATTCTGCAAGGAAAGGATGTTTCTAGGAGGTTGGTAGGAAATTCGGTGAATGCAAAAGCCGAGCATCTGATTATGAGCGCGGCCTTCCCAACTCGCGCCCTGCCTGAGAAGCCCCTTCGGGAGACTTCCAACCCAACCGAAAGCTGCACTTGGTCAGAGTCATTTGCAGGAAGAGACCGGTGGACGGGCAGACAGAGGCCTGGGGGCTGAGCCACTGAGAGGAGACCAGGCCTGTGGTCGGCCAGGACACAACGTGTCCCAGTGGACGACCAGAATCCGATCGTGTGGCATCCCAGGGACGGACACCCACAGCCTTGGGGCGACGCGGGGTGGGTGGGTCATGGGGCAGTGGGACCCACGGAAATGATATGGGCCCAAGGGAGCCGAGGGCTCAGCGAGGGCTGGCCATGGCATCGGGGGAATTTGCCATGCCTGCAGCAGAGGTGGCCACCCGGCCATGGCCCAGCAGGCAGGCGGAATCAGCATGCCGGGCAGCGCCATCTGGGCCAGAATTCGGAATGCCACACGTAGCAAACAGTTAATAATCAACTGCTCACCCCTGTCCAACAGACCCGGAGCTAACAGGGCTATAAAATGTGTAAAATACCAGCCCCTGACCAGACTAGACATGACAGCCAGGGAGTGGGCATTCCTCGGTTTCCCCTTTCCGTAACCTTGCTCCAGAAGCAAGCCCGTGGGAAAGAAAGTTTCCCTCGATAGGCCATTTATCTGGAAGACTCCCACGCACCACTCAAGCCTCCCCTTCCAGGGCCGGGATCCCTGTCCCCTCGAAGCCACGCGGAGGGGACACATTTCTTTCCCAGGTTGCATATTTGTGGGGAAAGCCTGGAGTTTTCCAGCAGAGCATGTCTTTCTGTCCCTCGAAGGGACGCAGAGGGGCTGGGATCAACCACCCAGTCCCTCCTCCCGGCCTCCGGCCATCCTGCCCTGACACCTGGGGAGAGGGCTTTCACGGGAGCTGCTGACTTTGGCCAATTTATATGCTAATTCCAGAAATGATTCTTCCTGTATTAAATAAAAGCTGAGGAATGTTCCAAAGGTCTGAACAGACTGTACCATTAACAGACAGGGGAAGCCTGCGCCCGGAGCGTGTGAACCCGCTCGCAGCACACACTCGCCTAATTTTAGGCCCACGTGCTCCTTCAGCTGACTCGGCCAGAATGAAACTGCTTCGGCCTCCAAAGCCTCCAAGTGCCCATCTCGACCTTGAGGTCCCCTTTCCAGGAACCTCCTGAGGAAGCAAAGATTGCAGAACAAAAGTGGAGGGGTCAGCGTTGAGCCTGCGCCCCTGGAGTGCCTGACAGACTCCAAGCGTGTCGGCATCATCGCTCGCTCCCGATCCTGAGCCTCCCACTCACAACCTCCCACACCCGACACACACACACGCACACCCCAGACCCCTTCCTCCTCTCCTCGGACGCGCCCCTTGCAATCATCCACACTCAGAATCCGCCTTCTCCCACCCAGAGGCTGTGGTCCCTGAAAACCCCAACATTGCCATTTGTGTCCCCGCGTGTCCTTCTGTGGCCAGGCCCTCACGGAGCCACACAGCTTGACCACTCTGTGGACCAGGAGCTGTGGCCTCTGCACAGCCCCGAGCGGGAAGACAGTGAGAGCGAGGCCGGGCCCCACTGGGGGCTGGGAGCTCGGCGGCTCAGAGAATCGCCCAGAGGCACCTTCCCACGAGGCCTCCCTGGGCAGCGGGCCTGGGCGGCAGGGCCTGTGGCCTCGGGGGACTGGACAGTGTGGTTTCGCACCATGGAGCCGGATCAACTGGAAATGCAGCGGCCCACACTGGGTGTACCGGGCCAGGCGGGCAGGGCTGCTTCAAAGACCCGGGAGCAGGGCCAGGGGGCCAGTTCACACAGCCATGGCTGAGCCGAGCACGGTCACTCATGCCCCCCGCCCGTCAGCCCCCAGCCCCCAGGCCCGCAAGCAGACGAGGCTTCGACCACCGGCCCCAGGCCCGTTGAGCAGGCCAGGCCTCTCTGCGCCAGATATTCATCTGTGCCTCCTGATAGTGATCGATGGAGGCGACTTGGCATGCGGCCTGGCAGCCCTCCAGGCCCACCTCCAGGCACAGGAAAGACCAGGATGGCAAAAGTGATCCTTGGCAAGGGACCGCACATTGTCCCACAGCTGTGGGAAAGTGCTCAGTGTGCAAACATTTCCTTAGAGCACACCACGAGGAAGCGCTCACGCTGGCCTCATTAAAGATATCAGGCCAGCGAACTGGACAAAAATAACCGGCCCGTCCGCTTCCCAGACTTGAGGCCTGGATGAGTGGCCTCGTGGAGCATCGCTGCGCCCAAGCGGGTGGGGCGGGGGTTCTCCGCTGGTGTGGGGTCACATGCCCTCCAGGTTGGCAGGGGGTGGAAGCCAGCGCCCCCTCCCTCCTTGAGTGCACCGGGCACTCATGAGGGCTCCGGCTGGCAGAGCTGGGAGTAGGCTTCGGGCAGCAGGGGCCTCCGGGGCCACCACGCAGGAATGCAGGGACCTGGCTCATGTTCTGAACCTGCCATATGGCCCTGCGTCCTGGGACCCAGGCTGGTAGCCAAGCAAAAGCCTGGGGCTGGGTCCTCAGCCCTCCGGGCCTTGCATAAAACCATTTGTCAAAGGTGTTTCCCAAAGGCTTTCTCCAAGGAGCTGCCCTTGGAAAAGCTGGCTTGGGCTGGAGCCAGGCGGCAACATCGGGGGGCTTTTGGCAAAAGCGCCAGCCGTCCTGAGATCAAAAGTCCTCCCTCGGTGTCCCTGCATCTCTGTGCCAGGTGAGCCAGCCGAGGGGCACCAGGGGCTGAGCACCGGAGGGGCTGTCCTACCCAGATGGTGACATGGGTGGGGGGCTGACCACAGGTGTGCCGGCTGATCCATGGAACCCCCGTCACAAAAGCCCCATGGCAGGGCCCTCAGACAGGAGCCCCCCCACCCCAGGACACTGTCCTGCTTGTCCAGGGATCATGAGCTGTTGGAGAGCGAGGCCAGGATGGAAAGCCAGCGGGACAGGGGCCCTGCCAGCTGCCATGGTGTCAGCATCTAGAAGGGAAGACAGTGAGGCACGAGGGAGTCCCATGAAACGGACAGAAAGTTACTTCCCCTCCTTGGGACCCGTTTCTGGAATGAGGGGGGCTGGGTGCAAATAAACGCATTCTCCTCATTGTGGGCCTTGGGGACCCAGCTGCCACACTGCCCAGCTTGTCTTCTCGCTGTAGACAAACCTAGTGGTGGTTCTACGGGCGTGGACGCTGCATGGCCCCAGGTCTGAGCAGCCGGCACCTGGGAGACTCTGGGATGTCGCTTCTGCCGGAGCCCTGCATTCCCCAACTTCACCCTGCAGCCGGTCTAGGACCAATTTTGTCTCCAGGTGTGGCTGACAATCACCCAGGTCTGTCTTGATGGCACCCACCGCTACTAATGGCAATGAAACCTCTTTTGGAACCGAAGTCTCTAGGGGCAAGACTCTCCTCGACCGTCCCCAAGGCGCCGGGACCCAGAACCTCAAGCTGGGAGCCTGGTCTGCTCTGAGAACGGGCCCTGCGGCCAGGCACCGGGGACTCGTCTCTCACTGTCCTCAGTGCAGGCCAACGGGGGGCGTGGGGGAAACTCCTGAAATCTCACCCCGCAGATGAGGCGACCGAGGCACAGACAGTGGGCGGTGGGGCCGGGACCCTCGGCCTGAAGATGCTGCTCCTGGTCTCACACCAACCACCCCTCTGTCCCCTCCATTTGCTCCAGAGAATCAGCCTCTGACATCAGGGTGGCGGAGGCACCAGCATGCCCCCCTTACAGATGCAGACACTGAGGCCCGGGGGGTTCCACATACACCCAAACAGCTACCAAATGCCAAGGCCAGGGGTGGGCCCCAAATCGGACACCGAAGTCCATCCTGCCACTGTCCCCCAACTCCTGCAACCCCTTCTAGGACGTGGCCCCTAGAAGCCACGGGTTCAGATCGCCACATAAAGCCAGGAGAGCTGCCCATCCACGGGCGCGCCTGAGAGAGAAACGCCTCTTCCGGGGAGGATCCAGGTCCACCCGGGGCCTCAGAGCGGGATCTTACTTGGATACAGGGTCTTCACAGGTGTAATGAAGATGAGGTCACACTGGGTTAGGGTGGGCCCTAAATCTAGTGACAAGTGTCCTTACAAAACATGCAGAGGAGGAGGCCATGTGACCGCGAAGGCAGAGACGCGGTCCCTGCCAAGGACACCTAGAGCCCCCAAAGCTGGCGGAGGCGGGAGGGAGCCTTCCCCGGGGCTGTTGGGGGGAGCGCGGCCCTGGGACACCTCGATCTTGGACGTCTGGCTCCAGACCGTGAGAAACTCTTGTTTAAGCCCCCAGTTCATGGTTCTATGGAACGCGCCCCCAGGGTGCCGGTGCGACACCCGTGTTCTGTGGGGAGGCCCACGCTGGCCAGCTCCCACCCTACCACAGGAGCTCCCTGTTCCCACCACCTCGTCATCGGTCAACTGGAATGTGGATGGATTTTGTTCGGGAAAAAAAAAAAAAAAGATTCCAGAACTCTCCGCCCAGGAGCACAGGCCCCAGAGCCTGGGAGGGTGGCCACAGTGGGGCACACTCTGCCCACGGGCAGTCACACACAGCCCTCCCACCAGCAGGAGCCCTTCTCTACCCTCTGCCAGCTTCACTCCCCAACCCGTCCCGTCCCCGCAGTGTCCCCTGGGCAGTCCCCTCCCCTGGGCTATCCACGCGACAGGCAGAGCAGGGGTCCTGACCTGCATACCTCCACACGGCCACAGTCACTGCCTCCTAGTTATGCAGCTAAACTCTGCGCCAACGGAGAGCAGGCCCTCAGGCCGAATTCCCTGAACACATTCTTTGCATCTCAGAAAAAACGCCAAAGGCATCTGATCAGCTTTGGCATCTGATCAGCATGAGGCTGTTTCCCAGGGAGGGGCCCTCTGCTGGGCCTGAGAAACCTCCCACAAGCCCCACACCCAAGATTTCCCACCGGAGCCCCGGCTGCCAGGCCCGGCCCTGCCTGCCGCTGTTTCCTGCAGGCCGGCACACATGCCACCTTAGACACCTCGGATGGTGACAAGATCCCCCTTGTTGAGCTAAAATACTGTGTCTGTCATTGCTGGAGGGGCTCAACCCCGGACAGTCCCCCAGATCTGGTCCAAGGGCGTGTCAAACGCTTTGGCTTCTGGAAGCGGCCAGCCCAGGCCTACACCGGGGGAGGGGTGTTCATGCTGCTGGGAAGGGGGTCCAGGGTGTTCTGAGCCTCAGCCCCCTCCTCTGAAAGAGGAACGAGAACCCAGGGGTGTGTGGGGACACAGAGACACACACAGAGGGAGCAGAAGCCGGGGCCCATCTGATGCCAGCCCAGCACCCAGAGGTCTATTTGGCCATTTTTCCAAGAATGTGGGCTTAGGGGCCCGCAGAGCCCCCAGGGCCGGGGAGGGCCGTTGCCACCCTGCCCCCCAGGCGGTCCGCTGGCTCGGTGGGAGAGGCCAGCTACGGCGCTGTGACCGTCACACTGCCCCCCCAGCAGGCCCGCTGCCCTCCGTCCCACAGCTGACAACTCAGCACATGTTCCCTACGGGCCGGGCACAGGTCGCCGGCACCACGGGTCCCCCGCATCCATCTGACCAGGCACAACAGCGATGAGTGAGCGAGGGCCAACGGAAGCAGGGGCCGCACGGCCGCGGGGAGCTCCCAGCGCAGGCCTCGGGGTCCAGGGAGGTGGGGGAGACACCTTCGCAGATGGGGGGGGAGTCCAGGCTGGGGTACCTGCCCCCTCTCCCAGCAGGACCTCCGGAGACGCCTGCTCTGGAGCTCTGCTGCCCTCCGCCGACCGGCCCTGGTACTGCGAGTGTGCCAGGCAGCCGCTCTCCAGGTGTGTGCCCTACCTGCCTTGCCTCTGGATGCCAGGGCCTCTGCCACGGGGCCCTCACCTGTATGCAAATCACCGCTGGGCCCCCAGCCCACTGACAGCAGGGGTGCATAAAGAACCTGCATTTCCTGTCACTGGAGCTGGCTCTGTGGTGCCTGGTGAATGGACAAGGTGCCCACTTCAGGCCCACAGGACGACCTCGTCAGCTGGGGCCAGTGCAGGCATCAAAGCCGCCCTCGGGTGCCGGGTCTGCACACAGGCTGCTCCCCTGGTGCACACCTCCTCCAGGTGGGGGATGAGAGGCTCAGAAGGTGCCACCTCACCCCTGAAACAAGGGCCCCAGCACCTGTGTGCAGACCTGGAGGGGGCGATGCCCAGCAGGGAGAAAAGCCGGCCCCCGCCCTCACAGTGCCTGCCAGGTGCCAGGTGAGGACAGTGGCACGGGGGGGCTGTCACAGCATCACCCGGGAGCTGATCAGGAACAAGCTCCTCCCTCTGCCCCGTGTCCAGGCTCAGGGGACAGCAGCCTCACGAGGAACTGCCCAGCACTGCTCAGTGCTTCAACTTGCGTTGACCCCCTTAGTGTCCCGAAACCCCATGAGGTCACTTCCACCCCTTCTTCCTCCCCAGGAAGCTAAGGCCAGCAGAGAGAAGGGGCCCAGCCACAGGGCCCATCCCCAAAGACCAGGACCTGCCTGCAAGGTGCTCCAAAGTTGAACCTCGCATCTGAGGCAGGAACACAGCCCAGGGGCTGGCACATCAGCTTTCTAAGCAACATTCTTCCAGCCACCCACCCACCTCCTTTCACCAGCAAGGTCATGGCAGGCGGGGCCCAGACCCTGCTGAGGACTCCGGGTACCCTGGGCCACTTAGGGTTGTTGCTAAGATGGGAGAAAGTCACAAGGAGCCCGGCCTGCCCCCCAGAAGCACACCTGGTCACACCTGTCACCAACCACCTTCTGTGGTGACACACGGCCCACCAGGACTGTAATGACCTTCCCCTGTGCGGAAGGGCAACCCTGCGAGTTACAGCTAACGCTGCAGCATTTGCTCGGCAAATATTTATCTCAGGCACAGGGAGCCTGCGCTGACGTGCGGTCAGATGACACCGGAGAGAAAAGGCCCAGCCAGGAGGAGTGAGCCCTGCCATTACCAGCTGTGTGGCCTTGAGAAAGTTACCCGACTTCTCTGTGCCTCAGTTTCTCCATCTATAAGTGCTGCCATGGCCAGAGGCTTCTATAGGATTAAGCAAGTCAATACCCTGCAGAGAGCAAGCACCCAAAAAATGAGGCTTCTATTATTACTAATTACTACCGGCATATTATTCACCCAAGAGCACCTTCAAGAGAAAGAAAATGAGAACTTCTGCCCTCGCTGCTGCGCGACTAGAACAGGCTTTTACATCCTTCACTCCGTGGGCCCCACGATGAGCCTTCAAAACAGGCGCCTGACAAAACCAAGGCTGGGGACACCGCTGTGGATCCTGGCCAGCTTGCCCGGAGACCTGTCCCAGCCCCGCCAGCACACCTCCACCAGGAAGTCCACCGGGCCTGCCGGGCCCTGGTATAGGCCAGGGGGGCAGCCCACTGCCTCCTCCAGTAGAAACCTTTTCCCTTTTCCCAAAGGCTGCCGGGAAGCTCCCGGCTGGCCTGTAGCAGCAGTGGGTCCCTTGGTGCACATGCAGCCTCCTCCTGCCCCAGGGTTTTCTGTTTTGTCCCACTTCCCCTCCGAACCTAGCATAGAGCAGCCCCCACATATATCTGGGGGTCGAGCGCTCCAGCCTGATGTAACACATCTGTCCTAGATTCTTTCACGTGGATATTCACTGAGCGCCAGCTGCACACAGCGCCGCCAGGCCCGGGACAGAGGGAGGGCCGGAAACACCACATTGCTGCGCAGAGCGGGGCGAGGGGGCAGCGGAGAGAACACGGACTGCGGCTGGGGGAGGCAGCCGGACCCCACGGAGGCCGGGGCCCCATCTCTGCCCTTGGTGTCCTTGCCCCCCACCCCCACGGCCGCTGGCCTAATGCATGCAGCTGGAGACGGTCCCCTCACTGTGGATTCTGCGTCGGTGGCTCCTACCCACCTACAGTCTGTGAGGAAAACTAAAGGCCGAGGGGTGGGTAAGGCAGGTCTGGCTCACCTGCCGACAGGTGTTGCCAGGGCCCAAAAGCAGATTAGCCAACTGCTGTGGGTCCCGGGCAGCAGCGGGCACCCAGGCCCCGCAGGTGTGGACCCACAGCCCTGGTGTGGGTCCGATTGTGTTACCAGAAGAATAGCTCGGCCCCCAGCACGGTCACAGGGCTGGGGAGACCGCCGCCCGCAGCGTCTGGGGCCACTCTGATGTGAGGGTGCCTCGAGCCCCACGCCCCCTTCTGTAATTTTTACGAGCGGTGCGGTGCGCCTGCCTTCCACTCTTCTTTTAAAGCAAGGAATTGTTCTAACCTTTTAATATGAACCAACAATTATCTCCGAGGCAGGAAACCAAACCCTGGCCGTCCCGGAGAAAAGACAAGCTCCCTCCCTGCTGTGCTGAGCTGAGGAGACCACATGAAAGGCCAACCGCACCGGGGCTGCGCCGAGGTTCCAGCGACAGATTGGGCCCCGGGCCTGGCCCCCGCCCAGCTGCCAGGGCCTGGACTGCATGTGGGAGGGAGCCCGGAGGGGACCTTGGTGGCCCTGCCTCTCCCATGACGCCACTGGGCCCATGGGACTGGCAGAAACCCCATGCGCAGACACTGACTGGTGGCACCATCCACTGCCACCGTCCACTGACCTCACCCATGCAAAGCCAAGGCTCCAGCGACTCCTCACGCCCACCCCCAGTGTGCTCCCTGCATCCCAGGTCTCCCCCAACAGTCCGCACAATTCTCCACACACATAACCCAAAGCTCCTGACCCCACGTCCCCGCCAGCTGTCACCTGCACTTGACCACACGCCTTTGCAGGAAATTCTTTGGAGGAGCTGCCCAAGCTCCTTGTCTTCAGTTCCTTGCCTCCTGTCCTCTCCTTCTATATTTTAATATTTGGCATGTACAGAAAGACACGTGTAACATACACCTACATTATCAAGTTCTTAACACGGTGACCGTGACCTCGCACGGCCAAGAATGAGAACACACCCAGGCCGTGCGCCCACCGCATCGCCCACGGGTCCTTGTCCCAGTGAGACTGTGGCTGAGCTGAACTTGGGCGCACTGTCCCCGCCTCCCCAAGAGGTGGCCACCCTGCGGGATGATAGCTCACGTCCCCTCACACTGTAAGCAAGCATATTGCTGACTGCGCACGCCCTTCCGGTAGACTGTTTAACTTGGGTTTTGAATTTTATATAAATACTTAAATTTCCTCCACGTGCATCTACATGTCCCACAACGGGGCCTCCCTTTGCACGTCACTAATTACTGGTGAGGTTGCCCGTGTTTTCACATAATTGCGGGACTCGTCGGCTTCTCTGTGAAAAGCCTGGTCAAGCCCCTTTTTTCGGTTGGTGTGTCTCTTTCTTGCTTATTCGTAGGAGCTCTCTACACGGTCCAGACATAGGTCCTTACTCAGCTATACCTGCTGTGAGTAATTTCCCCAGGCTGCGGCTTGCCTGTCTGCAGTATCTTTTAAAGACAGTTCTTATCTTAAGTGGATTCAGTTTATCAATATTCCCTTTTCTATACCTAGTCCGTCAAGGGCTTTCACATTTGCCATTTACACTTAAGACCATAGGGACCCTCCTGCCTCCACTCCCATCCAGGCGGTGATCCCAGCCAGACCTGGTGTCCTTGACTTTTCCACTGTACTAAGCGGCTACACTGATCACCTGTCCCTGATGCCAGGTCAGAGCATGGAAGGGTGGCCAGAGCCACGACAGCCACAGAAAACCACGGGGACCCATCAGGGCTGCAGGGCTGAGAGCACACGCTCTTCTCAAGTGGACCTTCTTCAGGGAAGCATGGTGGTCCGAGCAACTGAGTGCCTGGGGGGGGACACGAGCCCTGCAGACAGGCCACCCCAGGGACCCCAACCCCCTCACCAGCAGCCGTGCCCAAGTTCAGCTCAGCCACAGTCTCACTGGAACAAGGGCTCGGAGGCCGACACCACTGAAACCGACAGCGGGAATCCCCAGACCCGCGAGCCCCGTCCACAGTCAGGAGGCACCAGAGTGATCGCTCCAGCGTCAGCTACCCACCCAGGGCCGGAGCCAGCGTCCAGCCAGCACTGTCTCCCTGGGCCCAGCACAGGTCATCCAGAATTACCTGCTCAGGACAGTGAGCATCGGGGGCGCTTCTCTGCGCACAAGACAGGAAACGGGGCAGGTGGACCCAAGGTGCCGGCGCTGGCACCTGCACGGGACGTCCCACCCAGAGGTGCCCGATGGCACCAGGCTCGCTGTGGGTGGACAAGCCTGCAGCCCAAACTGAGGCAGGGTCCCAGCCACAGAGACAAGCAGCCTCTGCTGGCCTGGGAAAAGCAATGAGCGGTCCCAGGGTGACAGAGTCCCGCGCATGGCAAATGAAGCCAGCGGAGCCCGATCCTGCCACTAGGTGGTGCTGAGACCTGGGGTGGAAACTGTCGGATGACAGCGGCGGTCCAGGGAGCCTGACCCTGGTCCGAGACAGTGGGGCCGGCAGGGCCAGGTGGACGTCGGCTGCTCCACACCGTCCTCCCCACCCCAACCTGCCTTCCAGAAAGGCGGCCTGCAGACCAGGCAGCTCCAGGAGTCTCCTCACAACCCCAAAGGTCCCCAAGCCTGAGGGATGTCAGGTAAACGTCCAGGATTTCAGATCAACTCCAGGATCAGAAAGTACAACATGTATGGACACAAAAAACACCACCAGGGTTTCCAAACCCCGAGCACTAGGGTTTGTGATATTTTAAACAGAAGAACCTGAGACCCCTTCCCAGGACGCGGCCAGCACCTGCGTCCTCATGGCCCCCGCAGGGCCCACAGCAGACATCACTAACGCACCCCAGCGTTCATTTCCATGCAGATTCCAGTCCCCAGGAGCTACCGCCAATCGCTGAGCTGGCAGTTCACGTGAGAAAACACTTATCGTCTAGATCTGTGGTGGATCAAGTGGCCACGTGGCCTGCCACACTGCTCACCCCCGCCCCCGGCACCCTCTGCCACACCGAGGACACAGAGTAGGGCCACCACTGGCTTATACAAGCCTCTGTGCAAATTAGGAAAAAGTGCCCTGGCCTCGGGGGAACAGCCCAGGCCAGGACGCACCTTGTCAGCACAGGACCTAAACACCCCTCTGGCAGCCCAGTCCCGAGGCGCAGGCCGAGCTGTGTCAGCGGAAGGACGACAACCTCATTTCTTACAAGACTCACTGATAATTGGCATTCTGACCCGTAAGGAAACACACCCAATCACGTTCCTACAAGCCAGACAGGAATAAAACAGTCAAGACTCACTTGGTGTAAAACCACCGGGATCCCACTCAGTGGCCCGGAGGGCTGCCGGCTGGCCTGTGCGGGCCCCGCGGGGGCCTCTGGTCCCTGAAGGCCGCCGGCAGCAAAGGCACCATGGAAGTCACAGGGCAGAGGGGAAGCCACTGCCTCCTGCTTTTCAGACCGTCTCAAAAGGTCCCTTTAGAGTCGCCCTCTTTCCGTACTTAGACAAGTAACAGCAGCTCACGTAAGAAAGTGGCGCGGCGCGGCGTGGTGTGGCGTGGCGCGGCGTGGCGCGGCGTGGCGCGGCGTGGCACGGCGTGGTGTGGCGTGGATGTTGCCAGAGCACCGGCCGCGCTGAGACGCTGCAGACAGAAGCTGCCGTGGTTCCGCTCGCAGACACAGGGGCCTCAGCTCTGTGACAGCCTCGGTGGGCGGAGTGGCTCTGTCCAAGGGAATGTCTCTCCTCCAGCCGCAGCTGCCTCTCCCCAGGACCCGCTTCGGTCCCCAGGCCACACTGCTGTCACCGCCCCAGCCAAGAAGGCACCTGATGTCACCTGCACAGCTGCAGGTGGGGATGGTGTTGCAGCTTCGCCATCAGCTCCTCCTCTGTGGGCTCCTCCAGGACCTCCCTGCGGAGTCGGGGAGAAGGTACACAGGGGCTCTGGAGCACAGACAAAGGCCCTGCCTGGGCCGCTCAGAAAGAGCTCGGGGCAAGCCCTGTCCACGCTCCAGGTAGGAGAACCTCAGGGACACGTGCACAGAGACACATGGCAAGGACTGGGGACCAGGCTCAGCCATTTTCAGGATGTTTGTATGAAGCTCTTAAAAGCCGAGGGGGGACGCTGGCACTGGACAGAAAACAGCTGTGACAAGGCAGCCAATGCCCATGAGGGAGGCCAGGCGCCTGGATCGGAACCATCCCCTTCCTGTATCAGGGGAGAAACAGTTTCCACAGAGAGCAAAGAGGTAGGTTTCCTGGGGCCACCTGCCCACATCCACCAACAGAAGCACCCGAGGACTACCAGGACCTGCAGGATGTTTCCTTAAACACGCTCGATGGAGAACAGGACAGAGTTCAGGTGGCAAGGGCAGTGGAAGCAACGGACCCTGACCCTGGACCCACACCCCAGCTCGAGCTCCGCAGGAGGGAGGCCAGGTGCCCCAGGCTTGTGGGGAATGTCACTGTTACAAAAGACGCCTGCCCATCGCCTCCCTGCCTCTCCCTCCCTCCTCGCCCAGGGGTGAGCACAGGCCCTTCCCGTTCACACACCTGAACAAGAGATCCACAGTGGTTGTCTCGTGGGTGGCCCCCAGGTCCCCGGAGAGGGACTGCAGGTTGCCTCGGCGGTCCCACTTGTGAAGAAAGTTCTGGTAGGAGGGAGAGGGATGGAAGGAGGCCCGTGGGTATCAGCTCTGCATGAAACCAGCCTCGCTCCCACACTACCCCAGCCTGGTATCCAATGCAGGGAGAGGGAAAGCTCAGGTCCAGGGCCAGCAAGGCCACCATCTCCTGCAAGAGCGACATGCCCGAGCCACTCTCCCACAGCCCTCCTCCAACCGCCTCCAGTCCTGGGCTGGGGGCCCAAGGACACACACAGGCCAAACGTCAGGGGTGTCCCTAGGCCCTCCTGGCAGCCAGGCAAGCTGGCCGAGCCCCTAGGGAAAGACAGAGCCTGGGCTCAGGAAACGCCCAAACCTGGCGCAGACTCTCCCACCTAGGTCCAGGCAGGCGGGCGGGAGTCTCCGTACCTCCAGAATCAGAGCCAGAAACAGGTTGACCCAGATGACAGACGACACCAGCCACCACAGCACAAAATAGATCTTCGACCACCTGCGGGAGACACGGAGGAGGCTCACCCAGGGCCCAACCATGAGCACAGCAAGATCATCCAAGAAATGCAGACCCCCCTGCAAGGCCGTGACAGCTCTCGCAATGTCCTCCCTGGTAATCCCGTGACGGTGTCCCCATTTTAGAGACAACCAAACTGAAGCCTAGAAACAGTCAACAGGATGCCCAAGGCAGCTGGGCCAGCAAGAGGAGCAGCCAGGGCTGGAACCAAGACCATGCCCAGGCTGGGGTGAGCTCCAGCTAAACTCCTCCACTCAGCTACCCCTCAGGCTCCCCTCCCCTCCACTCAACTAGCCCCCCAGACTCCCCTCCCCTCCACTCAGCTACCCCCCCAGACTCCCCTCCCCTCCACTCAGCTACCCCCCCAGACTCCCCTCCCCTCCACTCAGCTACCCCCCCAGACTCCCCTCCACTCAGCTAAGCCCCTAGACTCCCCTCCACTCAGCTATGCCCCCCAGGCTCCCCTCCCCTCCACTCAGCTACCCTCCCTGCTCTCCCCCAGGTATGCAAGGATCACCCCCAAGGAGTTCCCGGGGCCTCTGTACCTCCCACACACCCCCAGCCGTGGCAGGAGGTGTGACCCAGAGTCACGGCAGGAGTAAAGGACAGAAGGGCAGAGAGCCCGGGCCTGGGTCACTCACGGGCTGGAGTAGCGCTGATAGGCGTCCAGGAACACCTGCCAATTGTTCACGACCATCACGTTCCACAGCGTGATCAGGGCGGCCTGCGGGCAGCGGACACGGTCCAGGAGGGTGCGGGGGGCCAGGGGCAGGGGGCAGGGGTCCCAGGGAGCAAGGAAAGGGGCTCACCGCAAAGTCATCAAAGTTGTTGGCCCAGTACTCCAGCTGCTCGTAGCTGCCGCAGGGTGCCGAACAGTTGTCAGGGGCCAGGCTGGGGACACAGCGCTGGGTCAGGGGCGGGGCTGGGACGGGCACACCAGGTGCGCCGGGTGCCCCCACATCGCCTCAGAGGGAGCCTCTGGGGCCCCAGAGAAACAGGCAAAAGAAGAAATGCCCGACCTCCGACCTCCAGAGGCCCCGTGAGGGCAGCGGGGAGGGGAGAGCTGGGGGCACCGGGGAAACTACTCCCAGACCATGCCAGCGGGGAGCCTCCGAGCTCCAGGGCGGCACTGCACTCGCCCCCTCTGCCAGCACAGGGCCGCAGGCGAGCGGGAGGGCTGCGCTGGGCAGACCTGGGGACACTCAGCACAGACCTAGGCCAGGGCGTCTCAGAGGGGCGGGGGAGCACGGGGAGGGGGCAGCAAGGAAGAAAGGGAAAGAGCAGGGGGCCCGGCCTGGGGAGCTGACCCACAGGGCTGCCGAGACCTCACAGCTGTCCCCCCCCCCCCGGCGCTCCATCGGCACCTGCAGGCCCCGCCTCACCTGCGGTTTCCAGGAGGAATCACGATGACGCCCCGGAACAGGTTGATGCCCACGATGGCGAACACGTAGTAGACCACCTGCGGGCACCGGCGGGCAGCCCAGCTCAGCCCGCCCTGCGAGGGGCCGCCTGGCGCTGCTGCCCACCCCCGGGAACCCTGGGGCTCTACCCCCAGGCACCCCTTCCTGGCCACCGAACGGCCCCAGAGGCACAGGACAACACAGAGGAGAGGAGGGAGGAGCCACTGCTGGGGGAGCCCCAAAGATAAACTGTGGCCTGGAGAGGCCAAGGCAGCCGAGGCTGTGTGCCCTCCTGCAGGACAGGGGTGGCAGGCAGAGGGACAAGGGCTCCGCTGACGACAGGGCCAGAAGCTGGTCCCAGGAAGGGTGGGGAAGGCCAGGCCTCCCCAGGAGGAAGGCCCACCATGCTTCCCGTGTCCACCAGGGGGCGACCCAGAAGCACAGGGCAGCCTCGGAGGGGGGCTGCGCTGGGCTGGTTCCTAACTGCCAGGGGGCCAGGAGAGGGGCTCACATCCTGGGCTAACATAGCCCCTTCTGGCCTCAGTTTCCCCCGATGTGCAAATAGGGGTCTGGGTGGGGGGCAGTGCCTGATGCAAGATTCTATTTCTAGCCCCAGTGACAAGCCCAGGGCACCAGGGCTCCCCTCCCAGGTGGCTCCCACCTCCCATGGTGTCATTCAGAATAAAGGACAAAGGCCACCAGCGGCATCATCCTCGTCATTGTCACAGAGTCTCCTGTGCCTGAAGCAGCACCTGGGTCCCACCTACTCACACCCCTGACCAGGCTGGGCCGTGGGCGGAGCAGACAGCACCTCAGGGGCAGATGGGCCCTAGGGTGGGGGTGGGGAGGAATCACCTTTCCGAGTTCCTGAAAGCCCCCTGAGAAAGAAGAGCTGGCCACAACCTCATCTGGGGTCCCTGGTGCCCAGCTCCCGGTGAGTGTCCCCCCCAACCCGCTCAGGCAGCTGGACTCACCACCAGGATCCCGCCGAAAGCCCGCATGTTTCTGATGATGCCCAGGATGGTGCTGGCCACCACAGCCATCAGCTGAGGACGGAGAGAGCAGAGCCGGTTCCTCCTGGTCTCACTGAGGTGGTGCTGACCCTGCCCACCACCCGCCCTTTGAAAGGCAGGTGAATTAGCACCAACACACACACCTGTACACACACCCCACAGCCACCCCTACACACCCACAAAACCAAACACACCTGTACACAGGGCAGTACATACACACAGCTGTACACACACACCCCCATACACACTCACTCACCCCCACACATCCAGACACCGCGTCCACCCAGCCTTGGGTCTGAGTTCCAAGTCCCCGTGGTGAAGCCCCATGCAGGACAGACCACACTGCCCTCCAGCCCTGCGGCCAGGTCAGCCTCTCTGGGCTGGAGGCTCCCAGGTCTGCAAGCGGGGGCCTCAGAGATGCAGCCAGGAACCCCGGCCACAGGGCTGCTCCCAACCCACATGCCTGAGGCCCGTTCCCCACCTGATGCATTAGAACATCATAGCTGCCAGCAGGTGGAAACCTGTATGTGTGTGCAGGTGTGCATATAACTGTGTGTCTATATGTACATGTGTGTATGTGCTTATGTGATTCTGTGCATGTGACTGCATGTATGTGTACATGTGCATTTATAAAACTGTGTCTATACACATGTAGCTGTACATATGTATTTGTGTGTGCACATGTGCACACGTGCACACGTGTATACATAACTGCATATATGGCTGTGTATATACACAGGCGTGTGTGCACAATTGAGAGGTGTGTATGTGCAGTTTGTGTGTGTACGCATAGTTGTGTGTGTACACTGTGTACATGTGACTACATGTGTGTGTTATGTATGGTTGTTAGTTACATGCACATGCATTGCTGGGTGTGTGCATGTATGTAATTATCTCTGTAATGATGTGTGTTTGATTACACGTGTTATTACATGTATGTACTTCTATGTGTGTAGCTATATGCTGTCTATATGTGTAACTTATTACAGGTGTGTAATCATGTGGATTGTGATCACGTGTACATATGTATGACTCATGCTTATGCATGTGTTCACATGTGTATATATGATCACACGTGCACAGTGTGACATGCAGAGGCTTCGGGGCAGTAGCACCACCTGCACCTAGGACCCTGAGCTGCCCTCAGATGGGACAAATGACAGCTCGGCGGCAAGCAGAGGTGTGCCCAGGGGACGGGCCTGGCACCCAGGAAGGGGCCTGGTGTTCTCGAGGTCTCTTCTAAAAAGTTCCTAGAGAAACCAAGGGAGTAGTGAACTCTGCCTCGTGCTGGGCAGGGCTGGGCCCCTCCCCTCAGGGTGATGTCACTCCTGGTTCCCCAAAGGGTGATGTCACCATGGTGGGAACATCAGAGAAATCGAGGCTCGAAGACGGTCCTGGAGGTGTGAGCGCTACAGTCAAGCCTACTCTGCCCTCGTTACCAGGAGCCACTAAGGAGCCCAACCAAAGGCCCTTCAGACACCTCAGGACACGGGAACACTATGTCCCAAGGGCTCCATCCTGCCCCTTGCACATGCCAAGGGCCTGAGGAGCTGAAAGTTCCCCCAACAACTGCCTAGGGCTTCACCCCGTCCGACAGCGCTCGCCTGGTGCCCTCCCCACCCAGCCGGGTGCAGGGGGGCACCGCAGGGTCTGGTCCCCGCCCAGGCTCGCCCGCTCCCTGGAACAAGGAGCAGCGGAGCGGACAGCGGGGACGTGAGGGGGCGGGGGGGGCCCCACAGACCTTCATGCTGGGGATGATGCGCAGGAACCGAAACACGATCAGCATGTTCGCCAGGCGGACCATGTCCCACAGCGACAGCAGGCCCTGCACCTCCGGCTTCCTGCAGAGGCAGAGGGGTCGGCAGGGGCCCAGACGCGGCCACGGGGAGGCAGTGCGCACACGGTGAAGGGCAGAGGAGGGCAGACACGGAGAGCGGGGAGCGCCGACTCCAGCTGGAGACCCCGCCGTGACCAAGGCGCAGAGCCTGGAGGCCCGCGCCCAACGCCCGGGCAGAGTGGGCACAGACCGTCCCAGCACGGCCCCACGTGGCGGTGGGCCAGCTGGCCCCTCGTCTTACACGGACACCACCAAGGTGGCGGACCCTGGATGCCCAGCCCAGGTCCCAGCAAAACTGGGAGGCTTGGCCCGACTCCATCACTCACCCCCTAACCCATATTCACATATCCTACCCCCAGCCCCTTCCCCTTCCTTTGACCCTATCTCCTGCTCCCTGACCTTGTCCTATCACCTGACCCCGTCCCTTGACTGTCTCCTGATATGACCCTGTCCCGACTCTACCCTAACCCCTAACCGAGTATCTCCTGAACCCTGACCCCTTCCTCCAATCCCATCTCCTGACTCCTGTCTCCTGATCCCTGATCCTTTCCCTTGTCCACCAACCCCTGAACTTACCCCGACCCTTAACCGCATGTCCCATCCCCTGATCTCTGCCCTCTAAACCTGCCCCAACCCCCATCCATCCCTTGCTGTCCCTCATGGCCTCGCCATGCTCTCATTTCTATTTAAATTTAAACCCATTCCTCACCCAGAATGTCAGCCCCACAATTCTCAGACAAAAGTGCAGTTTACACATAGGAGAGCTGGTCCTGCAGAAGCCCGGCCAGCCGAGCAGCATCACCCACCGACCAGCATGTGCTCACAGCAGACCCAGCACCTCGGCCACCAAGGACAGTGCCAGCCCCACCTGTCTTCCCGAGACAAACCCTTCCCAGCAGCTGCCACACGGCTGACCCTAAACAGCAAGTCCTTGAGGCGCACTCCCGACCTCGAGCTATTCCCAGCTGCTTGGTCCAACACAGACACCCACAGACCGGGGCTGCCTGAGGGCCCCAGGCCGGCACGTGAACTAGCTGGGGCAGCTGTGATCTGGGCAGCAAGACCTGTGGCTGCTACAAGCTGCAAGGCAAGCTGCCCTGGGGCCCTTGCCCCAATATCTGCCCCTCTGTGTGCCCAGAGCCAGGGGTGTTGGGGCTCAAACAGCAGCGTGAGAGCGGCAAGCCCCAGGCCCTCCCGTCACCTTACAGGGGGCCTAAAGTCTCTGGCTTCCAAGCCAGAGAGGGATGCAGCTCCACTCCAGTGCCCACAGGTCACCAGCCCTGAGCTGGGGCCTCTGCTCCACCCCCAGTTCACCTGGGCCACATGTCCACCATCCTGGGGGCTGGGCCCCCTGCACCGTGGGGGCACCCTAACTGAGAGCGTCCTGCCACACTCGGGGAATTACACCCTGAAGGCGAGTTAGGAATATCAGAGAGGCCCTCAGAGGGCGGGGGCAGAGTCCCGATCAGCCCGCTTTCCTAGCCACGGGGTCTCGCCCCTGAGCCCCAGCAGCCCGAGCAAGCGAGTGAGTGAGCAGGCCCGGCTGCGGGCGGGGGCGGGGGACACCCTTCCCGGGGCGCCAGCTGGGCGTGGTTGCTGTAGCCGCCCTCGGTCCTTCAGTCACATACCAGCCTGGGTGTGGGAATCGGTACACAGCCAGAGTTGAGATCTCCAAAACCTTTAATTGCAAAAGAGAAGGAGGCATCGCTACAGCAACGCTAACCTGGCGGCGTTTCAGTGGGTTATAAAGCTGCCTAGTGTGTTCTCCCCACAAGGGGCTTCGGGGAGAAACGAGAGCTCAGTTCTTGTCCCCACAGGTTGGTTCCAAATGCCGGGACTTCCTGAGGCTGAGAAAGACACTCTGGTCTTAGGAATCGGGGCCACACTCGAGGGACAAGCGAAAGGCTGGCGTAGTCCTGGGCGCAGGAGGAGCTACTTGGTCAAAGACGGGCTGAAGGCCTTTCTCGAATGATCTCTGTTCCTGTCCCGAGGGGCCCGCAACTCTCATGTCACATGTCACACTGACCGCTGCTGTCACTCACGGGCACAGCCCCCACCCCCACCCGCTGGCTCTGGAGAAGAGATGGGACACGCCCCCAGGGCACTTAGGTGTCTGAGACACCCCTCCTGCCAGCCCTCCACCCACGTCAAGGTCTCACTGTCCTTAGTGGCCTTAGAGGCTGTGCCCGGGGCTGGGGTGGCCGATGAGGGATGCAGGTTCCACCCAGGCCTCCTGCAGGGGTCAGGAGAGGCGGGGACCCTACCACGCTCAGACACTGCAGAAACTCCTGTACCCCCATCGGCCACCCGCCAAGCAGCTCGCTGGGGAAAGCCAGGCCCTCGAGGCCAGAGCCCCGTCCTGCGCCCTCAGGTCCTCGGGCCGCCTGACATGGAACACAGCGCAAAGCCAGTGCAAGGGCGCACCACCCACCCAGAATGGCGGCTGGGCCTCAGGCCTTACCAGCAGGATGACAGTGAGGATGCCGTCGAACAGGTTGCTGGGATAGGACAGGTACCCCAGCAGGCCCAGTGCGAACACCTTGAGCAGCATCTCCGCCAGGTAGTACAGGACAAAGACACAGTTGAGGACCTGAACGGGGCCAACAGGTACCCAGTGTTCAGTCCCAGCGCCACTGGCCTCCAACCTCACCCGCGGGCCGCCCGGTCCACTGAGCCCTCACTGCCCCCTTGGGTCTTTTTCTCTACAGGACCCTCCCTCCGCCGTCCACCCCGCAAGCTGACTACCCCGCACTCGCGGGGGCCTCTGCCCCTGGCTCCCTGCCCTGCACCAGCCTCGGCCAGCCTCCCCTCCCACAACCTGTTACCCCCAACTCTGGGGACCCCGTGACAGAGCTGGTCACTCGGCCCTGGAACAGCCCTGCCTCCCAGCAGACCTGGAGCCCCACATTCTCCTCCGTCAGCCCAGCAGAGGCCGGACTGCTGAGCGGCCTCAGAGCTCACCCCCAGGATGAAGTCGTCGCGGTTTTGGGGCAGGATATCGGCGTCCAGCACCAGGAACACCTGCAGAGCAGAGGGAGGTGCTCGCCAGCGGGCCCAGCGCCGGGCCTCGCGCAAGGCTGGGGGCGCTGCTGGGAGGCTGGCAGGGGGCGGGCACCTCCGGGGCCCCTTCAGGGCACATCCGCACTCACACAAATGGACACGAGGTTCGCGAGGACAATGAAGTTCCCCAGGTAGTCAAAGCAGCGGTGGCCGAAGAGGAGCTGGGCAGTCCGCAGAAACGGGGACCGGTACTCCGGAGGCGGCGGGTGCTAGAGGGACGCGCACGCTCAGAGACGCGGCCAGCAACAGCTGCGGCCACGGGGAGCCCGGCAAGGCCCGTGCGCCCGTATGCCAAGGCCCCACGTTCCCCCAGCTGACCTCCTGCCCCAGGGTACCCCCCAAGGAACCACCTCAAACCCAGAAAGGGCTTCACGCACGAAGGTCTTATGACAGCAGCAGAGGGGCGGCCTGAACAGCCCCGACCCGCAAGGAAACCGAGAGGAAACACTCCGCAGCCCTCAGGTGCGGGCAAAGCGCTGACCACAACGTGAAGCGTTACATGGAAAGCGTGCGTAAGTTACATGCTGACGACTGAAAACAGCGCAGCACAAAAGAAGGCCGGAGACGGGCGGGAGCGGGAGCGATGGGAACAGTTCGGCAGTAACGGGATGGGGGACGCAGGGGCGCAGGCCCACCTCCGCGGGGCTTGGAGGGACCGCAAACGGAGCCCCCCGGGTGCCCGGGTGTGCAGGACAGCCGTGAGGAGCGCGAGGGCCCGCGCCCGCGCCATCCCGCACCCCGGCCACCGACTGCACAGGCTACTTCATTCACAGGCAAGCCAAGGCAACGCCCAGCCCCGGCTGGTGGGGCTCAGTGGCTGGAGCGTCGGCCCTCACACCAAAGGGTCTCGGGTTCGATTCCAGGTCAAGGGCACGTACCTGGGCTGCAGGTTTAATCCCCGGCCCCAAGCTGGGCGAGTGCAGGAGGCAACCAATCGGTGTGTCTCTCACGTCGATGTTTCTCTCTCTCCCCCTCCCTTCCTGCCACCCCCTCTGAAAATCAATGGAAAAAAAATGTCCTCGGGTGAGAATTAACCGGAAAAAAAAAAAAAAATGAAACGCCCACAGCTCCTGACAACAGTCCCATCTCCGGGGCTCTCCGCGGCCACCGTTTCGGGGAGGCCGTTACGTTCTCACGAGCGTGGACGGACCTGGAGGACGCTGCAGAGCAAGAGTCACGTCACCTCACACAGATGTCAAAAAAAAGTGTTTCTGCAGGTGCGTATATGTTCCTGCAACTGCAGGGGACACACTGAGACTCAGACTGACAGAGGCTCTTCTGGGCAGGACCCAACCGGCCGTGCTGCTCAACCGATCCCCTCGGCCCGATTCTGCCTGCGACGCCCGCTCTGCCACGGCGGGGAGCATGGGGTCAGGCTTCCTCACTAGGGGACACTGGGGGGGACACGCAGGAGGGCAAGCTGGCCGGCTCTGTCCCAGCCACACACCCTGGCATCTGCCTGCCCCTGCGATCGGCATTTTGCGGGACAGGTGTCATGAAGCCAAGGTGAGCACAGCTCCGCGGACCTCTAGGACCCAAACTCCGACCTCACACCACAGTTCTGTAGTCCCAGGGTGCTGGGGAAGACGGAACATCCCGTGGGCCACAGTGGGAAGGCTGTGGCATCTGTCACAGCAACTGAGCTGAGTGGACAATGACACAGCTGTGCGGAGTCCAGCCGGACTCTGCCCACATCCCCGTTTTCTCGGGGCCGAGCAGCTGGAGCAGCAGGCCTTGCCCTAGCCCCCAAACTGCCTGAGAGCCTCGGCTGTCTCGCCACAACGCCGCCCACACCCCAGAAACCCACTACATAAAACGCAGGCGGGAGGGGTCCTTCTGGACACGGCACTGAGCTGGACACCAAGGCCTACCCGGTGGCCTTACAATCAGCGTCGGGATAAAAGACCAAGGGGTCAGACAAACTCAGAGCCTCCCAAGGAAGGGCACAGGGGAAGAGAGTGAGGGTTTGTATGGAGACAGAGAAAACCACCTGGAAGGTGCCTCTGCAGATTTCATGAGTTCATCCCAACCTCCCCAGCTTCCAACAGCCAACCATCTCAGCTCCCATGACCATCTCGGGGCCAGAATCCTAGGCAGGCCAGTCCTGGTGCTGGTCACTAAGGCACCCAGGTGGGCAACCCCTCAGACACCGCTAACTTCCCCACTAACCCTGGGAAGCCCTGGCCTGGGCAGGGGGCTCTCGCCTGGCCCCAGTTACCTCTTTAGTCAGACTCTTGTCAAACTCGTTGAAAAGTTTCTGGAACTCGTCAGCTGAGAGCAGGCCGTCACCATAGGAACGCACCTTCTGCAGAGCAGGGAGGCACTGGTCAGTGGGCCAGCCAGGGCCCAGGACAAGGAGAGCCCAGAGGGGAAGGGGGAGCCACCTCCCTCCCCGGGCTGGCCCAGCCCTGGCTACTCTGAAATGACGCCCCTGCCCTGAAAAGGGGCTGCTGGCCCACATGACCACCGGGCAGGGCCCAGAAGCACAGGCTGGGAGGCCGGGGGGCTAATACCTCCATGACGGCCTGCTTGCGGGTGCTGTCCACCTGGACTTTCCGAAGCACCTGCAGGAGGTCCTGGGCCTTCACCCCAACTCTGTGGAAAAAAGACACCCACGCCCCAGTGAGCCCAGTAGCTCAGTGACAGGGGCACCTGACCTCTGGCCTGAACTGTGCAGACCTGGGTGATGGCGAGGCCTCCAAAGGAGAAGCCGATGGCGGAGGAGGCACAGCCATCCCATCTCTAAAATCCTGGAGACACTGTCAGCCAGGAGCAGGGCGCTCAGGAGCAGCCCGACTGGAGCCTTACATGCTAACAATGCCTCCAAACCAGGGCTCAGTGGAGACATGGCCTAGGTAGGTCCCTCTGTTCCCGACACCCAACTTAGGGCACAGGGGTGTGGGGTGGGAAGGGAAGGGCACGGTGGGTGTGCAGGCAGAGCCACTGGGCCCCTCGCAGCCCAGGCACTCGGGGTCATGAGGATGAATGTGCTAACTCAGAGGCAGGAACGAGGGGAGCCCTGGCGCTCGAAGGACGCACCCTAACCAACTAATGAACACCGCAGCCCCCACAGCAGCAGCCCCACCTCCCAGGGAGCCCGGCACTCACCCCCGAGAGGGCGCCTCTCCCCCTGCTGTGCTGGAGAGGACCTCGTAGGCCGCCCGGGTCCCCAGCCTCTTCCGGAACAGTGAGGCCTGGACAGATTTCTGCAAGGAGGGGGCCTCTGAGTGGCTGCTCAGCCCACCCGGGACAGCACAGCCCCTGGGCCCCGGCAGCCTCTGAGGGCGCCCTGCACCCACAGCCTGGGAGCCGCCCCTCACCCTGTCGGCATCAAAGGAGCCCTCAGACGCCAAGGATGGATTCTGCAGGAAGGAGCCGACGGCCCCCGGCTGCCTCCTTCACCAAGGCCTGTGTCCCCCCCCCCCCCCGTGTCTGGGGTCCCCAGCTCTCCCACAGAGGGCTTGGGGTCAGCTGCCCTGGAGCTGCAATCTTTGGTACCTTCCCTCAGAGGAGGGGGCAAAGGAAGGGCCTGGGTGGCCCTGGGGACGGTATCTGACAGGTGGGGACCAGGAGGGCGCAGGATGTGACACAGCTCCAGCTCGTCCACAAGAGGGAGACAGAGAGCAGTGCAGAGAGCACAGTGGACCCCACGGGGCCTGGCGGCCCTCGCACACCAGGGGCTCGGGAGGCCTCAGCGCGGGGGCCTGGGGGCGCAGCAGCCTGGCTCACCAGCAGGTAGCCCCGGAACTGATTGTAGATGATGGCCGTCAGCAGGTTCATCAGGAATAAGCTTCCTTCGGGAAGAAAACGCCCCGGTCAGTGGGGAGCAGCGGCTCTGGGGGCCTAGGGCTGGGGCGGCGCCCAAAGGCGCAGAGGATCACACGGCACAGCAAACCCCGGGGGAACCAGCAAAAGGGGCCCGGACAACCTCGAGCAGGGGGTGGGGCCTGGGCACCTCACCCCCCCCCCCCCGCCTCCCTGTCCTGATCCCCAGCCCTGGGCGCTGGGGACAGTTGTCCAAGTGAGGGAGGGGGCCTCACTGAGGTGGTCACAGGGTCGGGCAGCACACCCACCCCTGACCGTTTGGGATCCTGTCAGGGGACACTCTCACCCCAGGACCCCTGCAGACCCGCCGGGACTCACCGATCAGGGTAAAGACGATGAAGAAGATGGCGTAGGCCCGGTTCTTGGAATACGCGGGAACCATGACTGAGGAAGGGGTTGGAGAAACAAACTCGCTCACAGCCCGGCTCTGGCCCCGTTCCCGCCGTGACCACACCCTCCGCCTTCTCCGCAGAGAGGGCTCTGCTTTGGGCAAGCTGGGAGGCCTGCTGGTCCAAACTCCGACCCTCACGCCTCTGCTGACACACTCCTGGTGACGGGGAGCTCACTACCTTTCGAGGATGCTCAGCCCTTATGCTGAGCTGAATCTGCCTCCCTGCGGCCCCCTCACATACACAGAATGAAAGTCTGGCTCTCCCTGGGTGACCCGCTAGGACTCTCGGGACGTGTGGGAACAGCGCTCAGGGTCCGGCTGCACAGCTCTCGGGACAGCAGCCAAAGGCTCCCCTCCTAGGAAGGTCTCTAAGTCTGGTGACCATCCCGAGCCCAAGGTGAAAAAACCAGCCCAGGACGCCAGGCTGCAGCCGAGCCGGAGCACATACAAGCCCCTTGGCAACCCGAAGGGAGCACCATGGTCACCGAAGACCCCAGGCCTCACCCGTATGGCCGCTGGGCCGCACCCCACAGCTGGGAAAACGGTTGGGCCCCAGAGGAGGCTACCGGGGGGCCCCCTGAACACCCCACCATGCGTCACCTCGTAGGGAACAGTTTTTAGCTTCTCAGAGGAGTCAGGAGAGACAGGCAAAGAGGAAACAGGGAACAGAGCTAGAAGGAGGGAGCGAGAAAATAAATGAAAAGAAAAAAGCAGAAAACAGGGAAAACCGGGAAAGGGGGGAAAGAAAAACGAGAAAGGAAGGGGGGTGCAAGGCCACCCTGCATGTCCACCTGCTGCGCAGCGCCCTCGGCCAGCAGGGACCAACCTCCCCCACCCGCTGGCTCGCCGCAGCGCCCGCCCAGCCCCGCTCACCCACCATCGGGGTTGTTGGCCGTCGTCAGCAGCACCAGGAGTGAGGTCAGGGCCTCCGGCAGGTTTCGGAAGTAGGTCAGCCTCTCCCTGTCCTGCCCGTCGCCCTGCTGGGAGCAGATGGGGCGGCTCTGAGGAGCCAAGCAGGCCTGCTTCCCACCAGCTAGGGCCGCAGGCTGCCAGAGCTCCAGGCCTGGCCTAGCCAGGTGGGGACGCCCACCGTGGGCTCAGCCGCTGACCCCCGCCCCCCCGCATCTCCCCGTTTCCCAGCAGGCTCTGAACTCGAGGCTAGACGGGACCGAACTCAAGGCCTCCAGGCCCGAGAGCCAGCGCCCAGGGAAGCCACACACCCGCACCGACACCAGGCCTGCTTGGAACCGTGCAGAAAGCTCTGGGGCGGCCCAGCTGACAGCGTCAGGGCTCAGCATCCAGGAGACCACACGCAGGTGCCAACCGGAGAGCTTTCAGAGAAAGCTGAGGCCAGCCGGGCGGGAGGAGCGGAGGCCATGCTTCAGGGCCCCCACCAGGCTTCCAAAGAGGACAGAGAGGAGCTGGAACTGCAGCGGCCTTACTGGGACGGTCCCCACTCTCCCCCCTCAGGGGCCTCACCTGCCCTAGAGTCTGTGTGGGACTCACTGGACTCAGACATGTGTGGCGCTCACAGCTGTGGCTTCGCACAGCCACGGACAGGAGGCACCGTGCCTGGGCTCCCTCACTCTCTCCGCAGTGAGGATCCCACCCATTCCTGACCTGTGCTCTGGGTTAGGCTGGAGAGGGCCTGAGGGGGCTGGGGACAAGGAACCCACAGAGGCAGGCCACTGTCACCCTCTCTCCTGAACTACGGAAGGAAGCCGGACCCACGCCACGACCAACACACACAGCCCTCTACCCACAGCCACGCAGCCACTCTCCTGAGCCCAGGCCCCTCCGTGGGCAGAAAACAAAACCAGCAAAGGAGCCAATCCTTCTGGGCACCTCGGGACACTCATGTTCCCAGGTCAGAGGCCACCCCACGTGTCCTGGGGTCCGGGAGACAGCAGCAAGGGAGACGCCACTGGACGGTTCCTGGAGCCTGAGAGTCAGCTGGTCCCACCCAGATACACACACAGCGGCTCTTCCCACCCGGGGGAGAAGGCACAGTCCTCACCCTTCTCTCGTGGGCAGCACAGCACCAACCCCCAGACACTGTCACCATCTAAGAAAGTCCAGCCCTGGCCAGGTTCCCAGGACAGAAACGCAGGACAGCCCAGCCCGCGTGGCTCAGCAGTTGAGCATCAATCTAGGATCCAGGAGGTCACAGTTTGATTCCTGGTCAGGGCACGTGCCCGGGCTGTGGGCTCGATCCCCAGTCGGGGGCGTGCAGGAGGCAGCCGATCAATGACTCTCTCATCATTGATGTTTCTCTCTCTCCCTCCCCCTTCCTCTCTCTGAATAAAGACATATTTTTAAAAAAGAAAACAAAAACATAGGACAGCTCCAGCGCTGAGGAGGGCAGCGACCCTGGCCAGGAAGTGAGGACAGATGGACCACAGATGTGCAGGGTGGGGTGGGGGCCAAGGCAGGCGCTGACGGCCGGCCGAGTGACCGGTGGCAGGCACCTCCACAAAGCAACAAGCTGCCTGGGGCCAGAAGCAGTGAGGGGCTGGAGGGGAGGGGACGCAGGAGGGGAGGGCAAAGCCCACGCTGGAGAAGAGGGCTGTGGTGAGAAGCATCTGCTAGACAGACAGGCAGGCAGGTGCTGCGACGGGGACAGGTGGTGGGCCATCCAGATGACTCCAAGTGTCAATCTGAGGGGCCCGTCTAGGAGGGGTACAGAGAAAGCCCAGCCAGTGCCTGGGGGGGAGCCAAGCAGAGGCAGAGCTACCCGAGCCCAGGAGGCCCGGCAGACGGTGCCCTGAAGGGGAGCAGTGGGACACCACGGCCATTTGAAGACAGACACCTGGATTGGATGGCAGGTGGGCCACCACGGGCCCTGCTGTGAGGTGGGCAGGGGTCCTCCTCTCCGTCAGCCCAGGAACTACCCAGCGGAGTTCCCACGAGGTGGACTAACAGAGGGCCCGCCCGTCCATCACCCGCGCGGGGCGGAGCGGCTGAGGTGGGTACCTTCTCGCCCGTGAAGAGCAGCATCCCGAACATGGTGAAGACGCACAGGTGCAGCGCCAGCAGCAGCCCGACGCTGGAAGGACAGACGCGGGCGCTCAGCACTGGGCAGACCCCACAGGCCAAGCAGGATGGGGGTGCAGGGGCCTGGCCGCCCAGGGAGCTCCCTGCAGCCGGCCCCTGGGGCAGGTCCCCTCCTCCGCCCCACAGCCTGCCAAGCACCCGGCGTGGGGTCCTGCCCTAACCGAGCCTCTTTCTTTGGCAGAGACAATCTACAACCCAGGGGCACATCCCGGGCGGTCCAAGGACCCCAGGGACCCTGAGGCGAAAACCTGCTGCCATCCACCTGGGGCTGGGCAGTAAGGGGTCAGCCACGTGAGCCACAGGGTAGGGGACTGAGGGGCAGGAGGACAAGTGGGGACAGGGGGGCACCCACAGGACTCGGCAGCCCTCAGCTGCACAGGGCCACTGAGGGGCTGCCAGGACCAAGGGTGAGAGCGCAGAAGATGGGGAGGGAGCCAGAGGGACAAAGCACCCGGGGGGCTCCCCAGGTGCCCGCCCAGCCTGCGAGCGGCACGGCCCACCTGGCCATCTCGGGCAGCGACCAGCGGATGCACTTGAGCATCTTCTTCATCATGGAGGAGTTCTGCAGCAGGAAGAACGGCCGCAGCAGCCTGCGGAGCCGCAGCGGCTGGGAGAGAGGGGACACTGAGCGCCGGCCGGCCCTCAGGGTCCCCACACCTCACACCTGCCAGGGCAGGTGGGCCAACGGCAGAGCCCCTGCGCTGCGAGCCCCCTTGGGCTCCCGGTCACAGCCCTGGCTTAGACTCAGCCGTCCCGCTGTCCCGGACCCCCAGCCCGGCAGACACTTGTCCCTCCCAGAGAGCAGCCTGCACTGGGCTCTGGCAGTGGGAGCTGTCCCACCTTCTGGGGGCTATGCTATGCCCCTCTTTCCCCCCCCCTTTTTTCTGCTCTGGCCTCACCCTCCCTCAGAGAAGCAAGCTGCATGGGAAGTCTGCACCCTCCCCGTGCGCACACATGCAGGCGCACACACTATACACACGCACCCACATGCACACACGTCCTCTCCTTCCCCTCATCCCACGTGTCAGAACCAAAGGGTCCCCCTGCCCCCTCCCAAGGACTCCCTCAGGCTCCCTTCTCCTTCCTCCACCATCAGCACACCTTCCGCTGCAAAAACGACACTCGCCCTTCACTTATCCCATGTGTCATCCCAGCCAATCAGTCCCCCTGTCCAGGGAGCTGGACCTACCCGTGGTGACCTCCAGGCCTCGGAGCCCAAGGTGGCCACCTCGCTCCCATCTCCAGGAGGCCACACACAAAGTGGCCACAGGGGCAGGGACAGAGGCCACTACTGAGGACCCGCCCTGCCAGACGCAGAGCCCAGGCCCGCGCCCATGCGGCCCCTGGTGGGTGGGTGACTGCACCGGCCCTTCTCCGTGCAGGGCACTGATCTGTCCACTCTGGAAGGACAGGTGTGCGGGCTGTGGCTCCGCCTGCCCTGCGCAGAGGCCTCTCCCAGGACCCCCATCCAAGCCTCAGGACCAACACCCCTTCAGACCAGGGCAGAGCTCACGGCTCTCGCCCACCTCACCGTGGCCCGTTGCCCAAAGCAGCTGCCCTGTGGGAGGGCCCCACATCCTCAGAAGGCCCAGCAACGCAGGGCGAAAAGGTATTGCAACACCTCTACTCCCTACCCCCCAACCCCAACTCCGGGCCTGCGGTCAGGAAATGTCGTTTCTAGAGGGGACACTTCCACCTGGGAGGCACCATAACTGTTCATGAAAGGGGCCGGCTGCCGGCGGGGTAAACGGTTCCCTTTCCAGGGACAGACTGGGGTGCTGCTGCCCAGAGGGGCAGGGACATCTGTGTCAGGGATCCCCCTGGCACGCCCAGTAGGAAAAACTGTCAGAAAAATCCAGTAATCAAAAAGGCAGGATCACCCGGCCAGCGCGGCTCAGTGGTTGAGCACTGACCCAAGAACCTGGAGGTCATGGTTCGATTCCTGGTCAGGGCACATGCCCGGGTTACAAGCTCAATTCCCAATGGGGGGCGTGCAGGAGGCAACCAATCGATGTTTCTCTCTCACCACTGATGTTTCTATCTCCCTCTCCCTCTCCCGTCCTCTCTCTAAAATCAATAAAAACCTTCATGAAATCAAAAAACACCTTCATGTAACGGGTGGCTCATTAGTCACTCAGACCTTAGTATGAATTACACTAATCATCATATTCCAGTCGCCCCCACAACGCGGGGTGATATTTTTTAAAAAAGGCAGGACCCCAAAGGACTCAGGCTCCTCAGGAATGAATGTGGGTCTCCCCACCAGATGAAGAGCCCAGACAAGCTGGGGAGCAGGAGGAAGTTATAAACTTCTGTTAGGACCCACGACCAGCAACAACATAGACACATCTTTGTGCGTATTACCCAATCTGCCTCCTCCTGATATCACATGAGGACGGGGGGGGGGGGCTCACAATTTAGGCTTGAAGTGACAATGACTGAGTGGCCGATAAGATGGATGCAGTGACTGTCACTCAGAAATGGAGCCAGAGGCTGGGCTGGTCTCGGTCTCTGTTCCCTTTCGTGGTGGGGTAGGGGTGAGGGGTGGGGGCACTTCCTTTGTGGGAAGGAGGGCGCCACCCTACTAGGGAAAATTGTGAGCTGTGGGGGCTCCCGCAGGGAAGTGGGAGGGGGGGTGTGGGTGCTGGGACCCGCCACTGACGTTTCTCCTCCATCAGCTGCTCCCCGCTCCTTTCTGCCCGTGGGGGCGCTGGAGGGAGCCCGGAGGCAGGAGGAGGGGCATGGGGCCTTTCTGCTCACCTGCTGTTCCTTCAGTGCCCAGGGCTGCCAGCCTCCCCGTTGTCGGTGCTCCCAGAACCCACCTCACCAAGCCTCTGGGCAGCACCAGCACCTGCCGGGCAGTGCCCCGTCCCCAGAGGTCAGAGGGCAGGTCCCAGCTCTGGGAGCCTGGGGGGAGGGTGCTTCCTGCAGTTCTCTGAGTTCCGCTGGGTCCCCTTTCTACTCTTTCGGTTACTCAACGCCTGCTTAAGTCCCTACATTAAATTCCCTCCAAAAAGCACCTGGTGGGCGTCTGGGCCATTGTCCCTGACCAGCCCTGATGGACACAGATGTCCCCAAACCAACTTTTCCCAGCTCTGTTCTACCGAATCACAGGGCAGGCAGTGCTCCTGGGTGTTCTGAAGGGAACCCAAGAGGCTGCAGTCAGACCGACGGGGCCACCTGCTCACCCGGGTTTTCTACTGTCTGGGTCACAGAGCCCCGGGGGTGGGGCTGGGGTGAGGTGCTGGAGTGGTGCTTTCATGGGGGACCCAGGCAGTCAAGGAATCAGCTTAAAGGAGTGGGGCAGGAATCGGGAGTCCTGGAACATGCTCCCAGGTCCTCGTGCCTTCCCCAGGCCTCAGGGTCATTGCAGGTGGGAACAGGATTCCCCGGCAATGGGTGACCGACAGCTCTGCAGGGTGGGCAGAGCTCGGTGAGTGAACTGGATGGTTGCAGGACCTCAGGACCCCTGCCCACCATTCACCTGGGCAGGTATACCTTGTGGCCTGCCCAGAGCTCCCCGCTCCCGCCTCAGAGCCACCTCCCCACCTACCTCCTGGCAGACGAGACTCAGCGACACAATCCAGTCCATGAGAGACGCAACCAGCACCACAAGGTAGGCCAGCAGCCAGAGGCTCCTCCGGAACTGGGACCACCCAACCAGGTAGCTCTGCAAGCAAGACCGGGGGTGAGCATCGGGAGGGCAGACGACCACACAGACGCCAGCCCTGCAGCCAGCCGAGGCCGTCAGCGGTCAGAGCACAGAGCACCTCAGCAAGCAGCATGGTCTCCACACGACCCGAGGAGCAGGAAGCTGAGCTCCCTCCCAGCCCCCTAGTGACCCTGGGCACTAGTGACCTCAGGCAGCTAGTGACCTTGAGCTTGGCACTTAGCAGCTCGGGTGCTGGTTTCCTCATTGGTAACACGGTCCCTGCCCGCTCTGCCCGTCCAACCACCAATTCAGCTTGTGCAGCAAAATGCAAAGGCCCAGGACTCATTGTAGGAAAGACTCAGAAACAGAACATACTGGCGGGGGGGGGGGGGGGGGGGGCCTCCTCGGCTTCACCTCCCAGCAAGGTGGCCTGAGGCTGTCCCCAGTTCTGCCCTCACCTAACTGCCATTTCCCACCATCACTGGGGCCTTCAGAGGTCATGGGGTGCAGATGTAAGTGTGCACTCTGTCACCTTTGAAATTTCCCAACCATCCTGACCATTCAAAAAATGCTAATGAGCACTTCTCACAGTTTCAGTTCCAGTTTTAAAACCCCCGAGCCCTCCTAACCACATAATGGGCAGAAAAGAAGAAATAAGACGCTGCCCAGGGCCCTCAGTCACACACGCACCCACGCCACTCTTGGTCAGCACCCAGAGCTGACCCGCCCTTCCCTCAGGACTGCCCATCACGCCAGAGGCACCTCGTGACCCGGAGCCCGGGGCGGGGGGCAGGGAGGGGCCGCACTGCGGACCCAGACCAGAGCTCTGGATCCTCGTTGGACAGAAGTAACAGTGTTTCTCTACTTTCGGGGCGGGAGGGTGAGCGGGGATCTCTCCCCACAGCCAGACCCTCAGCCAGTCCCACAGGCCTGCAAGGCTGTGACCCTTGATGGCTTCACCGAGCCTCGGTTTTCACTCTGCGAGGGACACAGCCTCTGCTCTGAGGCCCAGAATTCTCTAAGAAACTGAGGTCTCCGTTCAGGGCGTTAGAGTGCACAGGAGGAAAGGCAGATAGAAGAAAAGGCGTTAAAAATAAATCAGAGCCCGGCCGGGTGGCTCGGCTGGTTGGAGCGTGATCCAGCACAAAGGTGTCAGGTTCCGGTCGGGGTGCGTACAGGAAGCAACTGATGGATGGTTCTCTCACATCCATGTCTCTCTCTCTCCCCCCCTTCCTCTCTCTCTCAAATCAATTTTTTAAAAAATCCTCAGGTGGGAATGAAAAACAAGTAATAAATAAATCAGAAAAGCAGCAGGCGGGCGGGGCGCCGGTCCGGCCTCCGCCCCTGCCAGCGTCCCCTCACCTTCACGGAGAGGTCGGCGGCGAAGCCCAGCAGGCAGAGGGCCTCCATGCTCTCCGTGAGGCCACAGGGCGGGTTCCAGGGCTCCTCGCGGTAACGGATATCAGAGGTGCTGGTGAACGAAGAGGGCGTCTCGATAAAAGCCAAGGACAGGATCAAGAAAATGATGAAGCTCAAACTCCTGGAGCGGGGACAGGAAACAGTTAGAACATGAGAACCAGCCACACTCTGGGCCAAAATCCCCCTGGGCAAGCAGAGCCCCCGGGTCCCTGCCGGGTAGAACCACACTTCCTGCTCTGCGGCCACTCCTATGTGGTCAGATAACTTAACTAATCGCGTCAAAACAATTGCAACAGGGACCGGAGTGTTCTGGAAAGGAACCCCCACCGAGCAGCCCCTCTGTCTACAGGCCGGCTCCTTTCCAATGAGGAGGGCAGACAGCACCTTCTCCACTCGGGGACAGGAGCCTGCCTGGACCGAGACCAGCCTCCCCCGCCCAGCAGGGCTTTGGGAACCCCCCACCCCACACGTGTGCGGTCTCACCACTGCCACGCGGCCGAGTAGTACCATCGGTACAGCCACATCGACCTGGCGTCCATGCGGTGGTTGATGGAGCGATACTGGAAGTGAAGGGTCACAGAGGGGAGCATCAGTGGGGGTCACAGCCAGCACAGCACAGCCGGCCACATGCAGGCCCAAGGCCGGGAAACGGGCTGTGGATCGCAGGGTGAGCTTCAACTCAGCATGCGGGCAAGTGCTCCACCATGACCCAGCAAGGCCACATCATGCCCAGCTGTCAGGTTTGCCAGGCAGATGGAGAGTGCCCCCGGGCCAGCCTCCCAGGCCAAGTAGGTCCACCGAAGGGACACTGGTTTTCTGAATGCACAGCTGTGCCTTGTGCGCCTGCAGGGCTCTCTCCCCTGTGCAAGGCCCACACCCTGTCCCCACTTCAACTTCGTCACCCCCAGGATGCCCCTAGCCTACAGGTGGGGCACTGCTCACTTCCATACTCTATCTCCCTGTTTGAGCCTGCGCGTCATTTGTAGGTGGGGGATGGTCCTGCTATCTCTGGGCATCTGTCACAGGACCTAGGATGGGGTGGCAGGCGAGAGGTCTCCTGCATGTGGCAAGTCAATAAAGCAAATGACTGGGGTCTCAGAAGAAGAAATCCCAGGGCCCACTTTTAGGGAGGCCATGTCCAGAGGCTGGGCCATCAATGGTTACAAGGGCCTACCAACCCTGGCCTTGGCCCCAGGACGGCGAGGATTCAAGGGGCCATCGGGGCAGCCATCACCCAGTCCTCACAGCCCCAGACAAGCCCAGGCCCAGCCACCGGGAGCAGGCACTGCCCACCTGGATCGCGTCTTCGATAAAGATCACGGCCTGCTCAAAGCACAGGTCCCGCACAGCCGTGGCACCTGGGAGAAAGAACAAAGATGTTGGGTGAAGAAGGGTCACATGGCACTTGCTGCTGCGGGATGACTGAGGTGAAGGAAAGAATTGGCCTCGTTCTGTCCTAAGGCTCAGGAACCAGGTGTCTGTCACCCTGCTGCGGGTCTGCACCTGCCCAGAAGGCAACCCCGCTCAGCGCTGTGCCCCACGTGACAGGCAGGGTCCAAACAGGTAAAGTGGCTTTTCAACGTGTGCAAAGTACTCTGGCTCCCACCCCACATGACCAAGTCCCAGGGAAAGAAACAGAATCTGGGCATGGAGAGATCAAAGGATACAGCTTCTCAGACAAAAAGCGACAGGCAGTCGGGGACCAGGCTCGCTCCAGGCCCAGGATGGGGGTGCAGCTGAAGGTGCACAGGCCCAGGCCCAGGCCCAGGCCCTGGCAAGCCATCACCGGCCAAGAGTAGTGGGCACTCTGGGAACTGTCCAGGGCTTACCCAACACTCTCTCCTGGCTTTTGGTTGCTAGTCTGTAAAATTCTGGGTGTGGCCACCTGAGCTCACCTGGCCCTCGGCCCTCCTTTGGGGCACCAAATCTCAGGAAGGCCCATCCTGCCAGGCTCTGCAGCCCAATGCCAGCCTCCCTTTCACAGCCCACAGCAGCCAGAGGGCTCTGTCATAAACCCTCCTGAGCACACCACAGCTTCCTGTGGGTCCCCGCAGCTCCAGGAGAAAGGCTCCCCTCAAGCCTGGAACTGGGCCTCCTCTCCTGTTGTTTCCTCCACCCTGTGCCCTCCATGCCACGCACCCTGAACTTGGCTCCACCAAGGCCAAGCTCTCCAAGGCCTCCATGCCCTTGCCCAGGCTGTGAGCCCTCCCAGGAGGACTGTCTTCCACCTTGGGGGTCCAGGGTCTCATCGCCCTGGGTGGCAATCACCTGTCAGCACCCCTGGCACTCCTGGCCACAGCAGGAAGGAGTGTCGAGGTGGAATAGAGCACTGAGGACAACAGGGAATCCAGCACCGCATCCCATCTCAGTGCCGGGACCTGCACTGATGGCGGTTCCCCTCCCACAGCTCCCAGGCTGGCCGGCCCTGTGCAGTGGGCATTCCCTGGGCTCCCTCATTCCTCAATGCCCCTCAGGGCAGCACCTATAGCTACACCCCTTTTATCGAGACTCAGAAAGGTTAGGCAACCTGCTGACATCACACATCCAGAAAGTCACCCAGACCTCCAGACACGAAGTCCGTGCCCCCCAAATGCCATCATATGTCCCTGCCCAGGGCTCTGCGGGGCCTGGCAGGGGCTGGATGGAGAACTTTCCAGGGGCAGTCTCTGAGATGGGCAGTCAGGCGGCCACCTCGGCCTCTTAAGTTTAGTCATCTCTCCTTTTCAAGACCGGCCACTGATATTCCACGGATGGGCACACACCACAGGACACCCCCCCTGGACAGAAGAGGGTGAGCCGAGAGAGGGACAGTGGCCCCGGCAGCACCAGATCCCAGAGCTATGACCTTGGACAGGTCCCAGAGGCCGTCTGGGTCTCAGTTTCCTCCTCTGTAAAATGAGGCCGAGGCCCTTCAGGGACGGATGGACTCCAACCTCCCAGCCCTCCTCCCTCCCTGGGCATTCGGGGCAAACAGGAAGGCCGGGAGGGAGCTGCAGAGGGCAAAGGGAGGAAGCTGCCGGGGTCTACCCTACCCCAAACCCAAGGGGACCCGCCCCAGGGAGCCTCCTGGGACCAGGAACCAGGAGGGAGAGCAAAGGGACTCGCAAGTCGCCCTGCGCTGGGCTCGAATCCCACCTGGGCCACTTCTTGGCTGTGTGACCTTGGGTAGGGGGACGCCCCTCTCTGTGCCTGTTTCCCCAGAAAGAACCAGGGTGCTGGGGGGATGGAACTGCTGCCTGCTGGGGGTCCCCGCGGCGACCCACGGGCAGGACGTGGTCCGGTCCCCGCCGGGCACTCCGAGGGGGGCGCCCCGGGACCCCGGAGCCGGGGCTGCGCGAAGCCGCGACGCCCCCTCCGCCCGGCTGGTCCCGGCCACGCGGGCCCCGCAGCCGCTGACCCGCCGCCGGCGTCCCCGCTCCGCGCCCGGCGGGGGTCCCAGCGCAGCGCCCCGCGCTCGGGGAGGGGCTGGGCCTCGGCGGCGGGGGCGCGCCCGCGGGGACCCCGCGCACCACCCCCGGCCCGGCCCCGGCCCCGCCCAGGCCGCCGCTCACCGGGGCCGACGTGGACGCTGCGGCAGGCGGGGGAGCCCGCGGGGCAGTCGCGCCCGCTGCGGCCGCGGGCGCGGCTCAGAAGGGGCTCGGACTCCGCCATGGGGCCGCCGGGACCCCGCCGCTGCTCCGGGGGGAGCGCCGAGCTCCACTGCGCAGGCGCGGTGTCCGGGCGCCCCGAGCTCGGGCGGAGCCCGAACCGCACTGTGACGTAGGGAGCGTCCTTCGCTACCGGCCAATGAGGACGGAGCTCGCGCGCGTGTGGGCGGGGGCCCCTGGAAGCCCCGCCCCTCAAAGAGCCGGGCTCCGCTTCCTTCCACCTGGGAGGGGCCCTGGGGACTCTCTAGCGCCCGGGGCGGGGGGGGGGGGGGAAATGCGGGATCCGCGGGGGGGGGGGGGGAAATGCGGGCTCCCCGGGGGGCCCCGGTCGTGCAGCGTCAGCGGGGCCCGGGCGTCGTTAGAAATGCAAATTCCTGGGCCCTCCCAGACCTGCTGAATCCGCCGCTCTGCGGGCAGGGCCTAGGAATCTGTTTTGCATGTGTGTTGGGTATGTGGGGGTGACCGCAAAGGACACCTCCCGAAATGGAACGCTGATCGTGGAATTTGGAGGACTACGTGCAATTCGGGGTGGAGTTTAAGAGACAAGCGACACACTTGAAGAAATGGTCACAACATATATAAGAGCGTTTGCAGCCTTTAGAAAGACATAGAAAGAGCTTGATATAGAAAGAGCTTGATATTGCAAGACATAGAAAGAGCTTGTTTTCTATTCCTGCCCTGACGTCACCACAGACCTGGCTTAGAAAGACTCCCATTTATTATCTCTCAGTCCCAGGGGTCAGAAGTCCAGAGCAGCTGCCAGGTGCTCCTCTCAGGGCCTCAAGAGGCCTGAGTCAAGGTGTCAGCGCCTGGAGCCCGGTCAAGCAGGCAGCTGGCAGGATTCACTACAGCAGGGCTAAGACTGAGGTCCCCACTGCTGAGCGTTGGCCAGGGGACATCCTCAGCTCTAGAGACCACTACATTTCTCCGCCCGTGGCCCCCTCCATCATCAAAGCCAGCAGCAGCGCACTGGGTCCTTCTCATGCTCCAAATGAGATGCTCCAAAATACCACCGGATGCCTCGTCTCTCTGGCTTTCCCAGCGGCCACATCTCTTTGCTTCCAAGGGCTCATGCAATTACACTGAGCACCTCGGAGAATCCAGGATCATCTCCTTACAGCACTTAAGATCAGCTCATTAGTAATTTTCATTACATCTGCAAAATCCATTTTGCCTCTGACCTATCGTAACCACAGGCCTGATGCCAGCGGGTGAAGGTCCTGGAGCCAAAATGTTGCCTCTCGTCGAGCTCAGAAAAGTCAGTTTATAAAAAATAAAAAATAAAAAGATTAAATTCTCTGTAGATAAGAAAGGGGCAAAGAACGTGAACCAGAAGTTCAAATAAGAAAAAATATCCGTGATGAACGTGTGACACAAAACTCCGCCTCCTTAGGAGAGATGCTGATTAGAATAACAATGAAATCGGGAAGCACGGCAGTGGGCTAATGTTTGAAAGATGGTACAGCTCTGAGGAGAGTGTGGCTATCCCGAGAGGGTACAAAGAAGTCACAGGCTGTGCTCATGGGTTTGATTTTTTTTTTTTTAACATCTTAAAACTTGACAAAGTATTTTTATTCGGAAAAAAAGGGAAATAATACATGCATGCAGCTCTTAGCAAAATTGGCCCATCCCCAAGGACTTGTCTTACTGCAGTTGAAGAATTCCCTCGATATCTAGGTACAAACTCACAAAGGCCCGAGCGGGATATGGCACTGCAGGCACTTACAGCTACTTCGCAGGGTTGGTGTCGAGGCTGGTGTAAGTACAGGGGGCTCACAGGAGCTCTCACAGGAGGGGAGGTGGGGATAAACTATGGGGGAGGGGCCCGGCGTGGTCCAGTAGGAGGGCCTGACCCTCAGATGCCAGCATACTGCCCTTGGTACAGCCAGACTGTCCCCGGGGTGCAGCAGATGCCCCCTGGACTGTGTCCATCACTGGCGTTCAGGAGTCGGCCTAGCACCTAGGGGTGCCCGCAGGAGAGAAAGGGCCCTCTGGGTAGCTGGGTCCTCACAGCAGTCCCATGTGTGGGTCTCCTGGGCACCAGGGCACTGGCTGAGTGGGCAGTGTCGAGGGAGCAGTGAAACCAGAGAGACGCCCAACTGGCCTCTGTGTTACCATAACAAATAACCCCCACGTTTCATGGTTTAAAACAACCCTTGTCATCTCCCAGTTTTCCCGAGGCTGGAATCGGAATGTGGCTCAGCCGGATGCGCCTGGCGCTGGGTCTCACGGGCCTGCTCATGGTGTGGACCCTGCTGCAGTGTCTCAGGTCTCAGTGTGGGCCAGGCTTGCTCAGCGGCTGCTGGCTGGATTCAGCTCCCCGTCGGCTGCTGGACTCAAGGCCTCAGTTTCTCAAAGGCTGCTGCCTAGAGGCCGCCCTCCGTTCCCAGCCACAGGGGCCTCTCCATGGGGCGGCTCGGGACATGGCAGCCACTCCATCAGAAGGAACAAGCAGGAAAAGCCCGAGGGAAAGGACTGACGAGATGGAAGGCACCGTCCTTCAGGACCTAATCTTGGAAGAGACATCCGTCACTCTTGCCATGTTCTGTTGGTTAGAGCCGGGTCACCAGGTCCAGCCCCCGTCAAGAAGAGGGAATCACCTGCAGCAGGAACACCAGGAGGAACACTAGAAGGCTACCTGCCACCATAGGTGACAAGAAAGGCTTTGTTTTCATGGTAATGCCTGTGCCCCTAAGATCATCTCCCACACCACAATTCTTTTTTTTTTATTTTATTTTAGAGAGGAAGGGAGAGGGAGAGAGAGAGAAACATTGGTGTGAGAGAGAAACATCAATCAGTTGCCTCCCTCCCATACACATCCCGACTGGGGATCGAACCCACAACCTGGGGACATGCCCTGACCAGGAATCAAACTGGTGACCTTTCAGTGCGCAGAAGACCCACTCAACCGACTCAGCCACACTGGCCAGGTCACCACTGTTCTCATCTGCTCTCACATCCACCCTGTGAACTAAGACAGCTGCCCCTCTCCCTGTGACAGATGAGGAATCTGAGGCTGGAAGGGCTGCGTGATGTTCCTCCCGAGGTTGCATCACCCAATGGGCAGGAAACGCCATGTCTGAAAACAGCCCTGGCCCCCCATCAGCTGAGGCCGGGAGCTCAGGACCTGCTCAGCGGGGGATGAAGCCCGTCAGGCCGGGGAAAGGGCCAAGCAGCTTCCTCCTGCAGGTGAGGCCGGCCCAGAGGCGGGACTGGCAAAGTCAGCGCCAGCAGTTTGCAAAGTAGAAGGGAAAGCGGGTCCTTGGCAGAAAGTCCAGTCCCTGCCCTGCCCCCAGGCAAGAAAACAAACCTGAGATTCATTAGGGCACAGGGTCCTTCTCTCTCCCGCCCCCCACACCCCCCACCGGCCCAGCACCCCGCAGCTGCGTTTCCAGTGTGTTAACAAAGCCCACGGTGTCCCCTGGAGCCTGCAGTGGATGGAGGCATCCTCTTGGTGGGGACAGACACTGGCTGGCTCCGCCTGAAGATCACTCCAGGCCGCGGCAAGGCCCCTGGGGGAGGCTTGCGCCATCAGCAGAGAGCTTTTCCTCCCGAGATACACACCCAGAGGTTGCGCCAAACTTGGTCTGAATGTCAGAAATGCACCCCCTAGGCTCCCAAACACGTGCTCGAGCTCTGGGCAGAGGGCCAACCTCCTCCGTGTTTGGTTCCAGCTGTTTTATTGGGGAAATAGTGGGAACTTCCTGGTGAGGCCGTGGGGGCGGGTAGGAGGTGCCAAGAGGGGCCGGTGTCCTCGCCTCCTGGAGGCACCGGCCATCACCGCGGGCACCCTGGGCCCGCTCCAGGCCCTTCCTGTGGCATTCATTTCCTTCCTGGGCGCATCAGGCCCAGCGCACACGCGGGGCTGGGTTTCCTCTGCGTGAGCAGTGAGCCTGTGCCCCGTGGGTCTTTCTAAAGACTCGTTCACCCGCTCAATCATCCACGCATCTATTGAGCGCCTACTACGGGCCGGGAACTGACCTCACACTGTTGACGGAGACAAGTGGTTTCTAAAAGCACGTGGATAAAGTAAAAATCACCTAGCCTCTCGGTAACGTGGGACACGCATGGGCCCTGAATCCTTCAGCCCTGAATTTACACCCCTCCCGCCCCCATCCCCGGGAGCTCAGGCAGCCCCCATACCACGGGCCTCTGTTTCTGTCCCCACGAAACGGGGTTTGCGGCGGCGCTCTGGGGCACACAGTAGGGCCTCAGTCCCTGCTCCTGCTCTCTCACACTTCCTCCTACATCATCTCTGGGTGAAAAATGACCCAGTGTTTTCAGATCACAAAGGATTCTCAAATCCCTGTCACACCTCAGCCTCGAAGCCACCGCCTAGAGCAGAGGGCAATCATCCCGCTGCTGCTCTTGGGGAAACTGAGGCTCAGAGAGGCCACGAGCTTTGTTCAAGGCCACACAGCAAGCGAAGGGCACAGTGGGCACACAGACTTAGAAATAGCCAAAATGGCAAATTTTACATTAGGTGGAGCTGACCTTTTTCTTTAATTTTTTTTTTTTTAATCCTCACTTGAGCTTTTTTTTTCCATTGCTTTTCAGAGAGAGTGGGAGAGAGAGAGAGAAACATCAATGTGAGAGAGACACATTGATCGGTTGCCTCCTGTATGCGCCTCAGCTGGGGCCGGGATGGAGCCTGCAACCGAGGTATGTGCCCTTGGTCGGAGTCAAACCCGGGACCCTTCAGTCCGCCGGCTAAGGCTCTAACCACTGAGAAAAACAGCCAGGGTTTACCATAATATTTTTTTCTGTTTTTTTTTTAAGAGAGAGAGAGAGAAACATCGATGCGAGAGAGAAACATCGACCGGCTGCCTTCTGTAGGTGCCCCAACTGGGGATCAAACCCACAGCCCAGGCATGTGCCCGGACCGGGGACCCAACCGGCAACCTATTGGTGCCTGGGATGACGCTCGGCCAACTGAGCCGCTCTGGCCGGGCTACCATAATATTTTTAAAGATTCTGGTATTTTTTTTAATGACTAGAAATACACACACACACACACACACTCAGGACAATCTGTTCAGCTGGCAGATGGAACGAGACCTCGGGGACGTTCCAGTTCAAACCGCCGTACCGGGAGCTAACAATCGTGACTTTCATTTGGAAAACAGCTGCTTCTGCCAGAAAGTTTAGGAAACCTGGCCTCCACCCAACAGGAGACACCAGGTCCCTTGGACTTGAGAATAGCTCTGCCATTTGCACCCGTCCCAGGGAAAACTGGGAGGAGGAGGGGAGAGAAGAGAGCTGGGGGTCCCACTCGCCCTTTCCCATCAGGAAAGCTAGCTAGACCTTAGAGAGACAGTTTTATCTCAAGGGTTTGAACCAAAGGGCCTCAGGGGTTGACCTGGGAGACCCACACCATGCACAGATTTGCCTTGCCTCCCGAGAAAACAGAAGAGCCAGCCTATCAGAGCTAAAGTGGGAAGCGAGGACAGGGCTTGGAGCACAAGTACCATCACATCGCACCATCGTCTCCATGGCACAATTGGGGAAACCGAGGCTCAGCTTCCTTCCGTTTGTCAGAGGAAGAGTCAGGGCTAGATCCCAGGGCTCCAGAGCTGTCCTCACATTTCACCTCGACGTTTCCATGGCCAGTGCTGAAGATGTGGACACGGAGAGGTCCCAGCCTCCAGCACAGGCCCAACAGATACACAAAGCTACTCAGTTTCCTCATTTCCAGAATGTGGGCACCTTTCGGGCAGGAATCTTTATCAGTTTCATTCGTTGTTGGATTCCCAGGGCCTAGAACAGTGCCTGGCACATAGTAGGTACTCAGTAAATACGTGCTGGGTGAATCTGTAAAGGGGGTGGGGGTTGTGACGATTACACAATTCAATTTATGCAGGCCCTGGCTCACAGACACAGTAAGCGGTAGTGTAGCAGTCATCGCTGCACCTGTCCCCTGACAGATGGGACCGGTGGCAGCAGAGAGGTGAGATCTTGGACCCGGTGAGCTGATCAGAGCTGCCCAGCATGGGCGCCTCATCCACCCCTGCCCCCTCTGCATCTGCCCTCACTCACCTGTGCAGCAGGCCTTCCTGCCTCAGGGCCTTTGCTCCTACCCTTTCCTCTGCTGGGATGCCTTCCTTTCCCTTCTCACCTGAGTCACTCCTGCCCAACTTTCCTCGTGGGCTCCATCGTCACCTCCTCGGAGAAGCCATCCTGGCTCCCTGGCACACCTGGCCGTGGCGCCCTCAGTTCGGGTGTGGTTTTACATGGGTTTGGAGCATCTGACTCTGGTCTGCCTCCCTGCTTGACTTCAGCTGTTCGTCAGCCTGGAGCACAGTGCCTGGTGCCCAGTCTGACTATCCTCAGTGGGAAAGAAGGGGCAGAGGCCCTGCTCCATGGCCCCCCGTCACCCAGAGAGCAGGGTCCTGGCCACAGACAGCCCTGCCCAGAACTTCCTGCCCCCAGGAACCCCCAGTACAGGAAGGTCCTGGCCTGAGGGGGCTGTGGGACCACAGAGTCCACCTGCAAGGCTCATGGTGGGGGACAATTAAAAATAAAGTTCCTGCCCTAGCTGGTGTGCCTCAGTGGTTAGACTGTGAGCTCACAGACGAAAGGGTCATGGGTTCAATTCCAGGCAACGGCATGTACCTGGGTTGCAGGTTCGATCCCGGCCCATGTCCTGGCACGTGCGGGAGGCAACTAATTGATGTGTCTCTTTCACATTGATGTTTCTCTCTCTCCCCCCCACCCTTTCCACTCTCTCTTAAAAAGATCAGTGGAAAAAATATCTTCAAGTGAGGGTTAACCAAATAAAATAAAATAATAATAATAAAGCTCCTGGGCAGAGCCTTTCTGAGGTGCACGAAGGGCTTTGCTCCCCGGATCTGACCTCTTCCTCACTGCAACTCCATGAGTCATTTTTTCCCCACCTGGCAGGTGAGGAAACCAAGGCCCAGGACCACCCAAGATTGGAAGCAGCCACGGGAGCCCCACGTGGCAGCCTGGCGCTCTCTCCACTGTCCCTGCAGGAGCCCAGCCTCCAGCTGGGGACACAGGTTGGCCACAGCAGCAAACCCAGGCAAAGGATGGCTCGCCTGCTTACAAGCACCTCTCATTAGTTTTGAAGGAAACAAATTTCCACACCAAATAAGGCGGTGGACCTTGGAGCCACTGCCCCCTTCACACAATCCCTTTTAAGTGTCCAAATGCAATTACACTTGGAACTCGCCTGGACTAGGCCTCCTCCAGCCTCCCCCACCTCCCCTTGGCCTCCCCATATAAACAAGTGACCCAGCTGGGCCCCAGCTGGCCTGCCCTGGAGAGGAGGGGAGGGTCCCCGCTGCCTGCCCAGCCCCTCAGCCCTGGCGTGCCCAGGGCTCCAGCAGCCCGCAGCCCTCCTCCTGCCCCCGCCCCAGGCCAGCTGGGCCGCCCTCCCGCCTCCCTCTGAGGCTTGTACTTGGACAGGGACATGGGGCTCCTCCGGGGCAGAGGCCCAGCCCCAGGGCAGGTGCAGGGCTCCCTTCAAGATGCCCACAGAGGCACCCACGCACGATCTGGGCACCGCTCGCTCCTGCGGGGAAGGCGCTGGCCGCAATTCCCTCGGGCTCCCTGGGCCATGAGAAAGTTGGCCCAGGGCAGGAGAGGCCTTCCTGACGGGCTCCCTAGGAAGCCGCTCCTCCCCACCCTGTCCTCACGCCACCCCTGGGGCGTCCGCACCCCCAGGCTCTGGCTTGGTGCCCCAGGCCCCCAAGGTGCGCGTGGAGGGGAGCTGAGGTTGAGCGGCGCACACAGCAGGCACCACGCTCGGGCCAGGCGGCCTCGGTGATTTTCCACTCAGGCCATCTGACTGCTATTAAGGCCAGGAGAAGGGAATCCCTGGTTCCGTGAGCCTGCAGGGGACCCTGGGCAGATTCCGGGCTGTGGGGGGGGTGCAGTGCCACCTGGGTGGCCTCACAGTCCCTGCCAAGTCTACCTCTCAAACGCCTGCACCTCCCCCTCCAGGGAGCCCTCGCCTGCTGTCTCCCGGCTTCTCTGTATCAGCCCTCAGTCCGTATGAACAACTGGTGGGGACCCGCCCCTCCTGGGCCCGAGCCCCCCCCACCCAAAGGTCCAGTGGGAGCCCACGGGAGGCACCAGGCGAGTGGACAGCGGGCGCTCCCGCTCTCCAGGATGCGCGGGAGATTAGCAGCTGGACTCTGGCCACAGTGCTCGGGCCAACTTGACGTCACCAGGCTGAGAGATGAGTTCCCAGTGGGGCTCTGGGTGGGGGGGTGCTCCCGAGCAGGGCATTCCTTCCCCAAGCCTCATCCCGCTCAGCCCCTCCTCCTCCCCCTCCCCCTCCCCCTCCCGCCGGGCCTGGAATTGGGTTTGGGGCGGGTTCTGCTTCTCTGCTTCCAAAGACATCTCCAGCGGCAGGCGAGGGCTCTCCACCGCTCCGGGCTCCTGCTTCCCGAGGCTCCAGCCCGCTCTGCGCTGGCCTGCAGCCCCGCGGCCCGCAGCCCGAGCCGGGCGGCACCGAAGGAGCCCTCCAGCAAGGGGTGCCCTGGAGGACCAGGACAGCTGCAGGTAGCTCCGTGGGGCCCAGGGCCCGGGGGGAGGGAGGTGCAGGAACCGGGCTGCGGGGCAAAGGCCAGGCAGGGAGGGAGGACAAGGTGGCACCTTCAGGGCAGGCAGCTCCCAACAACCACGCAGCCCCAAGCAGGGGCCCCGAGACCCCAGAGAGGGCTGTCACCACCTGAGCGCCTCCCACGGCCCCCTCAAGGCTCCAGGAGTCCCAGGGACCTCGGGGACCTTGGAGATTCCTCCTTCTGTGGAGCAGGCCCTGGAGTCCTGGCAGTTCCTGCCGACCCCCAAGCTGCCCTCGGCTTCCAGGTCCTATCCTGCCCTCCAGCGGGTGTGGCCTCCCCCTCAGTCCCTCCGCCACCCCGGCGGCAGCAGCTGTCCAAGCCTGGAAGGGTGGGGAGGGAACACCCAGTGGGCAGCATCCCAAGCTGGGGAGATGGCTCCCACTGCTCTCACGCACTCTGCACACCCCACGCCCCACTACTGGGCTCCCTCCTTCCCGGGCTGAGCTCAGGCAGCGGGGGGCCGTGCTGGGGTAGACACAGGGGGACCAGCCTGGGCAGCCACAGGAGGCTGGACAGCTGTGTCCTGCCTTGTCCCAGGCCTGAGACACCTGGTGTGGAGTTGGCATTGGGTCGAGGCTGTTCATGAAACCTGGAAGGTATCCCTCCACCCAGATAAGCCTCTTCAACACAAGTTGTCAGCGGAGGACTGGGGGGCGGGGGCTGGAGCGAGAAAACGCAGGCTCTCTGTGTCTGGGGGGAGTGACTGCCAGGGCTCCCAGGTCCAGCCCAGGTGGCAGCCTGGGGACAGGAGAGGGGCTGGGAAGACAGGTTGGAGAACTGGAGTCTGACGGTCCCCCTCTGGGCCTCCTGGAGGACAGCCTCACCTGGGGGCTGGCATAGGTTTGGGGCTGAGTCGTGGTGGGGTGGAGGTGAAAGGAAATGAGGGTTTCCTAAGGCCGGAGGAGAGGACAGGTAATCGGGGGCCCATCCTTGGGTTTTGGGTTTTGAGAGGGTCAGGGATGAGCTGAGCTGGCAGCATTCTGGGTGGGGGGTCTGCTTTAGCTCCCATAGGCCCCATCCCAACCTGAGGAGCGCACACTCACACATGGCCCACGCATATGCCATACACATGTCTTTTTATGGCCCATCTGGGGTCCACTTGGCTTCCAGATCTCTCTGTAGAGTGCAATAGCTTTTCCCTGCGGGCCCAGAGACACACAAGGGCACCCACCCACCCACTCATCAGTCAGCAGAGGTGAGCTTGGGCCAACTACTGCCCCGCCCAAGCAGGGCACCATGCGCAGGTCCCAGCCAGCTGCCCTTGGGGCACCTGTGTAGCTGAGCGGGGGTCTCACCTGCCTGGGGAAAGGGTGGGCTCTCTATGGTCAGGATGTCCCTGGGGTCCAAGCCCAGAGCCCAGCCCTAAGGGGTGGTTCCTGCCTGGAAGGGCGCTGAAAAGACAGTGCACAGTGCAGGGGGTGGACCTGCGGCCGGGAAGGATGGGGTGAGGTGGGTAGGTTTGGAGTTGCAGGTAGGCACAGAGAAGCATGAGGCCTGCCTGGGGCAATGGAGACAACTAGAGTCAAGACTGGGGGGGGAGCAGGGGTAAGATGCACACTCCCTGGCACAGCTTTGTGCAAACCCACACTGCACATGCATCGTGAACTCGCTCACTTATTCCCGCGCACAGGGCTCCCACCCCCTCGAGTAGCCCCCCTGGAGCACCCTCACAGCCCCCATGCTGCACCGGCCGCTGTCCAGGGTCGCAAGGTTCTGGGGGCTGCACTGGTGCCTTTGGCTGGAGGGTACCAAGGGTTAACGTGGGGCGGGTAACCCGCACGGACAGCCACCCTTTCCAGCCAGTGATGGGCGGGCCTCCCGCCCCGCCCCGATGGGTGGCGGGTGGAGGGGGCTGCCGGGCCTGGAGGAAGGAATTCCGGGGGAGTGGAGCTGTGCACGCTGCCCAGCGCTCCCTGCAGCTGAGGAGGGGCCTAGCCTTCCCCGGGCTGTGCCCCTGCAAGACCCCTCCTCTGCACACAGCCTCAGTTTCCCCACTTGCACAGTAGGAGGGGTAGGTGCTTGGCTGTGGAAGCAGAGCTCAGGCTGGGGGACCCAGTGCAGGCAGACCAATGAGCTCTGCCCAGCCAGGGTGGACCAGTCCCTGGCAGAGAAGCCCCCTCCTGGGACTGTCGCCCCTCCCAAGCCTCCCGGCTGAGTCCAGCTGCCCCTCTACCAGCCTGGAGCCTTGGCCCTGGCAGAGACCTCCTGGCTTGCTCCCTCCAACTGCTCCTGCCTTCACACCCGCTGGAGTCCTGACCATACGCAAACCTGCAAAACCACAGCGTGGGCCTTGGTGTGTGCCCCTGGACAGGTGACCTCACCTCCCTGAGCCTTGGTGCCCCACTCAAAGGGGAATGACCATACCTGCCTCATAGCTGATCACAAGGACCGAACAGGATGACAGGTGTGGGCCAGCTGGCCCTGTGCTCAGCGTCCAGCTGGCAGTCATTGACGTGGGGATTGATGGTGGTGACAATGATGCTGATGATGACCGAGCTGTCCTGCCTTCAGGGCACCTGTAGGGGAAAGGCCAGACACCTTAGCATGTTACAAACACAAGGCCCAGCCAAAGGCCTCCTCCTCCAGGAAGCCTCCCTGCCTTCTGGGACTGACTGCAGAGAACCCGTGTCCCACCATGGGCTGAGCACAAAGGAGGTACCCAGCAAGTTTGTGTGGCTCCCAGGGAGGTCTCACCAGCGTGTCAGTAGGGTGTGTGAGGGACCCAGGCAGGAAGTGACGGGCTCTGGACTCAGCAGAATGATCCCTGTGCCTCCCACATGGCCCTACCTCTCAGGTAGCCGGGTGATTGCTGGTCAGCCTTTCCTGTAAGGTAAGAGCCCTAGGAGCCTGGGGACAGGGGTCTGGGGAGGGGAGAACACTGCTGCCCTGATGTGGCCCTTTCTGCCTTCGCAGGTGGGGTGTGCCAGCCAGTGAGCTGCGAGCAGAGCTGTGAGGGATCTGGACTCCTCAGGCCCGGAGATGGCTGCAAACTGCTCCTGGGAGGCCCATCCCACCAACAGGAACAAGGCAAGTGCCAGAGGCAGCCCACGGCAGGGGCGCTCCGTGGCCTCGGGCGGGTGGGACAGGTGCGGTGGAGGGGGCAGACCCAGCCCAGCATCTCCCCACCTCTCCCCACTCTCCTCCACCGGTCCCATCCTCCCGGTCAGGACCAACAGGTGGGCAGCAGGGCCCCTCGGGCTCTATGGCCGGCACTGGTTACTGGGTCCCTCGGGTCCCCAGTGTCCTCATCAATGAGGCAAGCACAGAGGACTGGATACCTGTGCATCCCTTGGGGGCATAGATTACCAACCCAGAGGCCTCCTTCTGTCCTTCCCTGCAGAGATGGGGTGGTCGGCTATTTTCCACGGCCACCCTGAAAGGCCAGCTCCAAGGTAGCCCTGATGCCATGTGCTCCATGGTGCCTGCTCCGAGTCACCCTGCCAGTGTGGCCCAAGGCCAGGGTCTTAGTCACATTTACCTCCTGTCTTCAGACACCAGCCGTGGCTAAGACTGACAACCCCCACCTCCACCCCCAGGACCCCTTCTCCCCAGAGGCCCTTGAACACTCGAATTCCATCCTGAATCAGGCAAAACACTCTCACGGTGGAAGAAACTCCGCGTTTACCTGGTGCCGCCTTCCAACGTTTGAGGAGCCCGAGGCTCCCGCTAGGGTAGTGGCTTGGCGGGCGTGAGCCCAGGGGCAGAGCCGGGACTCCTGCCCAGGGCCCTGACCTCCAGTCCCTGGCATTTCCCTCCTCTGAGAGTGACCACTGTGCAGTGGCAGCCACAGGGGCAGAGACTGGCTGGGGGGAGTCTCCAGAGCCCCCTGAGAGAAGGCAGAGCCGAGGAGGGGGCCAGGCTCCGGAGCAGGCATTTTCCAGGCGGCATGTGTCTGGGGAGGGCAGCTCCACACCCAGTGACTCACCCGGCCTCCCGCTCTGACTCCAGGACCAGATTGCAGGCTTTTTCCAGCTGCAGAGGCACTGAGTGATCTGCCCGTCGGATCCAGCCCTGCAGCCAGTCCCCTCCCAGCGTCCGAGCTGGTCCTCCGCGGGCTTGTTTAGGGCCTGGTCTCAGGAATCACTAGGTCTGGTGCCCCAGCTGAAAGGAGGCTGGTGAGAGGCTACTCTGTGGCTTGGCGTGGTCGACACTACCAGCAGGAATGGCTGAGAAAGATCAAGCTAAGCCCTGGCCAGTGTGGCTAAGTGGTTAGAGCTTTGGCCCACTCACTGAAGGGTCGCAGGTTCGATTCCCAGTCAAGGGCACTTACCTGGATTGCAGGTTTGATCCCCCGGCCTGGCTGGGGCACGTGCAGGAGTCAATCAATCGATGTCTCTCTCATATCAATGTTTTTCTCTCTCTTCCCCTCCCTCCCTCCCTTCCACTCTCTCTAAAAATCAATGGGAAACATCCTCGGGCAAGGATTAACCAAAAAAACAGGGCTACTAAGGGACTTGGGGGTTGACAGACAGAGATGTTGAGCCAATAAATGTACCTAGAGGAGGATGAGTGGTGACAGGACCCCCTTAAAGTGACCTCATCAAGACTCCCCAAAGTTCGGCTAACACCTTCCAGTCCCTGTTTGTAGATTCCCCTTGACTCAGGGGGCGTCAGGCCCAGAGAGCAAGCCTTCAGGACCCTGCTTTCTGCCAGAGCTGGCAGCCATCCTGAAGGTGGCAGAACTGTCCTACCTCAAGAACCTCGTGTTTGTTTTGTTTTGTTTTGTGAGTCACGAGCGATGGGGACTGATACCCAGCTTTAGAGTGGACAGGAGGCTGGGAATGTGGGGCCAGGGCCAAGGCCAGGTTCAAGCTGTGTGGTGAGAGCACTGAGATGGATTAGTGATGCCTGCCAGGTGTGGTGAGAGCGCTGAGATGGATTAGTGATGCCTGCCAGGTGTGGTGAGAGCGCTGAGATGGATTAGTGATGCCTGCCAGGTGTGGTGAGAGCTGAGATGGATTAGTGATGCCTGCCCGGGTGTAGGAAGGGAAGTGACAGCCTCTGGGCAGCGAGAGCACTGGGCGTAAGAGGTCAAGACCAGAATCTGCAGCCCGGGAATTGCATCCAGCGCGCAGATGTGTTGTGTTTGGCCCATGCAGTGTTTTTTAAATATGAACATTTTAAGATCAGGATAGTCACATTGCAATCTAGAGTTCTGGCTCCTCTGGGGGCGGGGGAAAGATGACCAGAGCTGGAGTGGGGGGCTGCCCACTTACTTGGAAAGCGTTCTCTCCAGCCTGCCTCTGCGCCCTGCCCCCTGGGTCTTCCGTTTCCTGCACCTGGCCCACCTCCACGCATTTATATCTCAGCCCAGACCCTACGGGCCAGACTGGCATTTGCTGTATACACATGAGCAGTCGGATCAGCTGTTAAAATATTAAAGTGCTTCGTAGAGCCAGATAAATAGCCACTGCCTCAGCCCCTCCCCCTCCCCAGGGACCCCTGGACTAGATCCCCCACCATCTAGATCCCAGAGGGCTCCCTGGCCCAGCAGGGGGCCACCCCAACTCCCCAGGCCTCTCTGATCCCACTGTGAGCCAGGCCCACTCTTTGCTTTTTGTAACTTGCACCTGGTTTTCTTTTATTTTTTATTTTTTTTTAATGTTTTTATTGATTTCAGAGACAGGAAGGGAGAGGGAGAGAGAGAAACATTGATCAGCTGCCTCCTGCACGCCCCCTACTGGAGATCGAGCCTGCATCCTGGGCATGTGGCCTGCCCAGGAATCAGTCACCTCTTGGTTCATAGGTCGACACTCAACCCCTGAGCCACGCCAGCTGGGCATGGTTTTATTTTTTTAATAAATATCTTCACACTTTAGTGTGAAATATTGCAAATGTACAGGAAACCTGGGAGAATAGCACAGTGCCTGGCACACCCCCCCCCCCCAGTGGTTCACTGTTAGTCTCTCTCCACAGGGCCACTTGCTCTCTCTCCCTGTGTCTGTGTGTGTGTGTGTGTCTCTCTGTGTCTCTCTATGTGTGTGTGTGTCTCTCTCTCTGTGTCTCTCTCTGTATGCGTGTCTCTGTGTTTGTATCTCTCTCTATCCCTTGCTACACTTTCCCCCCCACAACTACTTGCAAGTAAATTGCAGACCCGGAGCTGCCCTGCCCCGAGCAGAGCGGATGTCGTCCGCACCTTCGATGAACAAGGACATCCCCATTCGTAGCACCGTCCACTCGCATCGATAGGATACCATCGTGCGCGCAGTGCGCCCTCTCCTCCCGTAGCCGCCCAGTACCAGCCCCGGCAGCAGGTTCCACCCTCTCACGGTCCCCGACCAGCACTGCGTTCCCTGGCCCTGTCTCTCCCACCTCCCCCCGCCCGGGGAGCTCCCCGGCTCCCCTTTACCTTGCACAGCCAGTGTCTGTTCTGACCGGTGGGCGGCCCAGGGCCTGATGAGGGATGGGCACGTCACTGTCACCCCTGTGGGCGGCCAGCTCAGGCTCGGGGTCACAGGGTGGCGGCGCCCTATGGAACCAGGGGCCTCGCCCGCTCTAGCTGGAGCCAAGCAGCCGCCCCAGAGCCAGCGGCTCTACAGGTCAGCAGGGAGGGGCGCAGGGGCTCCGGGCCGGGCCCGCCGCCGGCCTCACTGGGTCCCCTCCCTCGGCCGCGCAGATGTGCCCCGGCCTGAGCGAGGCCCCGGAGCTCTACAGCCGCGGCTTCCTGACCATCCAGCAGCTGGCCCCGCTGCCGCCTCCGCCCGTCATGAACTACATCTTCCTGCTGCTCTGCCTGTGCGGCCTGGCGGGCAACGGGCTGGTGCTCTGGTTCTTCGGCTTCTGCATCAGGAGGAGCCCCTTCTCCGTGTACTTCCTGCACCTGGCGGGCGCCGACGCGGGCTACCTGTCCAGCAAGGCCGTGCTGTCCGCGCTCAGCACCGGGGGCTTCCGGGGCGCCTTGGCCGAGTACGTGCGCGCCGTGGGCCGCGTCCTGGGGCTCTGCACCTTCGTGGCGGGCGTGAGCCTCCTGCCGGCCGTCAGCTGCGAGCGCTGCCTCTCCGTCATCTTCCCCGCCTGGTACTGGCGCCAGCGGCCCAAGCGCCTGTCGGCCGTGGTGTGCGCCCTGCTCTGGACCCTGTCGCTCCTGGTCACCGGCATCCACAACTACTTCTGCGCGTTCCTGGGCCGCCAGGCGGCCGGGGCGGCCTGCAGGCACACGGACATCTTCCTGGGCGTCCTGCTCTTCCTGGTCTTCTGCCCGCTCATGGTGCTGCCCTGCCTGGCGCTCGTCCTGCACGTGGAGTGCCGGGCCCGGCGCCGCCAGCGCTCCGCCAAGCTCAACCACGTCGTCCTGGCCGTGGTCTCGGTCTTCCTCGTGTCCTCCATCTACCTGGGGATCGACTGGTTCCTCTTCTGGGCCTTCCAGATCCCGGCCCCCTTCCCCGAGTACGTCACCGACCTGTGCATCTGCGTCAACAGCAGCGCCAAGCCCGTCGTCTACTTCCTGGCCGGCAGGGACAAGTCGCAGCGGCTGTGGGAGCCCCTCAGGGTGGTCTTCCAGCGGGCCCTGCGTGACGGGGCCGAGCTCGGGGAGGCCGGGGGCGGCACACCCAACACGGTCACCATGGAGATGCAGTGCCCCCCCGGGAACACCTCCTGAGGGGTGGGCACCTGCGGGGGAGACGGGCGAGCAGACCCCCAGAGACCCTTCCCGGGGACAGGATCTGGGCAGCCGCCCCGGTGCCCCAGGACAGGAAAGCCTGCCTCCCGCCCCCCAGGACCCCTTCTCACCGGGCTGGAGGCTCCATGAGGGACCAAGCAGACCCGTGGCCTCGCCGGGCCCGCCCCCACCCGGCCACTCTCCTCCGTCCGCGGCCCACTGCGCAGAAGGCGTCCCGGGTGGCAGGGCCCTCCTCGCCCCAGGCTGGTCCAGAGAGGAGGGGAGAGGGGCCACCTGCTGCCCCTTTTGACAAGTTCCCCTTGAAAAGGACACAACCGGCTTCCTCCCGCCGTGGGGTGGACCCGAACAAACGGAGCTACACGGGAGAGGGTGGGGGGTAACCTGCCTAGTGGCTCAGTCCTTCTGCAGGTGGCGCCCCTGCCCCCTCGATGAACCCTGTGGTGACTTTAATGGGTGTGTTTCTGGTCACAGCGAGCAGGGGGGAGACGGAGGACCCCGGGCAGTTGGGGTAGGTCACCCTCTTTGCTGGCTCCATGCCAGCGGGCCCCAGCACCCTCCCGGAGCACGGAGCACGGGGTGTGTCTCGGCTGCTGTCCTCCCGGTACCCCGGCGCCTGCAGACCACCCAGGCTGTCTCTGGGGCCCGGGCCCCACCCGAAAGTGGGCACTGGCTCTACCTGGCCACCGAGCCCACCTCCAAGCACAGGGACCCCGTATAGCCAAAGGAAGTTTTATGAAATAAACGTACGTCAATAAAGGTTTTATATCTTACTGCCTCGGTCCTGCCCGTGGTCTTGTTCCCCCGCTAAGGTTCCCGGGCAGCGGCCTTTCCATGCACCCCTCCCCCACCGCCACCTGCTCCGCCCGCAGCTGTTTCCTCTCCGGGCTGGTCCCCCTCCCCTCCGATGGTCTGTGCCCCCCCCCGACATGCTCCCTCTCGAGGTGAGCTTTGGTCCTCGGCGACACGCGCCATGCCCCGGGTGCCCTCTCTCACCACCCAGGTGCCGTGCTCCCCCGGGGACCTCGGTTATCATCACGTCTACCTGGCGCCAGGCCCTGTGCTGGCTGCCCGGGCTCTGCCTGTGAGGGGCACAGATGTCCACACGGAGGCCCCCTGGGGTGGGGCTGCACCCTCTCCCACCCCGCCCTGTCCAAACGCCCTGAGGCAGGGTTGCCCTTGTGCCGGCACCTCCCTACCTCACCACAGAAGCCGGGGCCCCTCCCAGGAGACGGCAGGAAAGGGCCCTGCCTGCCCCCTGCCTCAGGTCAGCCCCACCCTGGGCTCCTGGGGTCCAGCACGGCCCCCAGCTCCTTTGTGGAAGCTCTGGGGACCCTGCCACTTCATGGGCCCAAAGAGAGAGCAGGGCAGGGGCACCAGAGGCCAGGTCAGGGGCAGGCCCCTCTTCCTCAGAGCCAGGAGGGGGCCCAAGGGCCGTGTCCAGGCTCTGAGCAGGAGGGGTGGTTAGCTGAGTGGACTGCCCATCAAGGGAGGGCACCTCCCACCCCCGGCTGGCATCCTACCCTGGTGGCCCCAGCGCAGGGGCTGCAAGCTGATCCCCACGTGCACGTCCCCAAGGGCCACTCTCTTGGCCACCCCAGGCCATTGCTCCCAAGCTCTCATTTCCAACAGTCCCAGCCATGCCCAACAGTCCCTGCCAGCAAGGCCACTGACCTGGGGAGAGAGGGGGCCCCCCTGTGGTTTCAGAGCTTCAGCTGATGGAGGTCAGGTGCCCACCCGCCCTTCTCCCAGCAGCTGGGGTCACCTCCCCAGGCCACCCAGAGAATTCCAGGGGAGCAGAGTTGGTCCACCACGTCTGTCATGTCTGGGGACTCAGAGAAGCCAGGCAGGGTCCTAGGACATACGTGAGGGGGCCAACCAGGACCCAGAAGCTTCCCTGATCATTCCTCATGGCACAACGCCTCCCAGGCCTGAAGCTGGCTGAGGGGGCACTTGGGGGCCCGGGTTTTCAGTGCCCGGAGTTTGCCTCTTCCTGGGGGACACCCACCCCAGGCTTCCAGCCCAGAGCCCTTGTGGGGAGCTCCCTCCCCAACCAGGAGCTTGAAGTGGCCTCGCTGCCGAGGCTCAGAGCCCACGCCCAGTGGGTGGGTGGGTGGGCATCCCTCACCCACTACCGAGGCCTGGTGGTGAGCAAAGGGCTGGGCCTGGGTATGATCGTGAATCCGTCCTTACAGGTGCCAGGCTGGGGAGGGGGAGGGGTGAACGCCAGGATCTGGGCCCCTCCCAGCCAGGGGACACTTCCCGTGTGCCAATCACTAGATCACTACAGCCTGTCTAGGGAGCAAGCCCTCCTCTCCCCCGGCCACCCACGGTCCCAGGAGGATCTCTGCACCTCCCGCCCACGCCCTGAACCACCTCACCTCTGGGCTAGTGGAGGGAGGCCCACGGATGACCACGAGCAGCCTCCACTTCCCTCCCCGCTCCCCCAGTGTTTAACTATTCAAGCGCCCCACGGAGCCAGGCAGGGATGGGCCATGGGCTGTCCTCCCGCCCCACCCATAAGGCAGCACAGCTGGGCCCCAGCGCCCCCCACCAGCCTGCCCTCTGGGTGTCTCGTGCAGGCCAGAGGCTCAGGCCCCGAGCGTCACGGATTTTCACCCCGAGACTGTCGAGCCAGCCGTCTAGCCATCTGCCCTGACAACCACTGGTCCGCAGAACTGAGTTTCGGGCAGTGGGTACCGCTGTTTGTACTAAGGACAAAGAAAGAAGGCCAGTGCCCTTGCCCGGCTCCCCCGGTTGTCACCAAGCCCGGCTTTCTACCCCCTTGGGACACGCAGGGTGGGCCGGGGAGGGACGGAGCTCTGCCCTTTCTCATAGTCCGGATCGCCACCCTCTCTGCGAAAATGAACGGGCCAGAAGCCCACCCACTCTGTCAGACAATGCAGGGGATGGGCGGGCGGGTCCAAAGCAAGCCTCGGAAAGGGGGTGCACCACCTACCAGCCGCGGGACCTCGGTCTTGCTGTGCCTTGGTGTCCTCAATACTGCGGTCAGGCATCGGGCAGGTGAAGGGGAGGGAGGCGAAGGGGATGGGGCGGTGGCCACGGAAGGAGGGACATGCCCGGGAGCAGCCCATCCCTGGCACAGGTGATTAAGGCAGTGACTGCCATTCATCAGGGAAGGGCCTACTGTGTGCAGTGGGCCCTGTGCTACGAGCTCCGCCCACACATCTCATTTCATCTTCAGCAGCTGTGAGCGCCCACAGTGGGAGCCGGGCTCGCAGACGGAGCTCCTCTCCCAAGGTCAGTCCCGGCAGGTGCCCGGCCCTGGCTGGAGCCCCAGTCACCGGCCACAGGCTCCGGCAGGGACCACCTCGCTTCCCTGGAAGCTCAGGCCCCTGACCTGTGTGTTTCCCACCAGCAAAGCACGCATGGGGAGCTGGGGTTCGGGGGGATGCCTATCACAGCCCAAGGACACCCCGGACGTCCTTGCTGGATTCCACACTCAGCTGAGACCAAAGGGACAGCCCTGTGTCAGGCTGTGGGCATTTGAATCGATGTGGGGGTGGGAGGCAGACACGTGTTCGGCAGGGGGCCCAGCGAGTACAAAGCCCGAAAGCCGGGCCCCTTCCTGCCTCCTACCCGGGGAGAGGGAGCAGGCCGCCCGCTTTCTCCAATCCCGCGTCCGCCCTGGTTTTGCGATAACTCGGGTTTCCTAGTGTTTGCCAGAATTTTAAAACCCCAGATCTTCTGGCATAAGCACAGCTTGGGTCACAGCCCTCAGCCGAGAGGATCCCTCCCTCCCAGGGACCCCGGGCTCCGGCAGAGGCAGGACGGAGGGACGGCGCGTTTCTGGCCCAGCCTCCCGACGCCCGAGGTGAAGCCAGGTCCGAGGAGGCAGCCGCGCCCTCAGCACACGCTGACGAGGCCCACGCTGTGCAAACACAGGCGAGATCCTCCCGGATCAGGACAACTGGGAGCAAGAGCAAAACAGCCTATTTTAAGCCAGAGGGGGCTGGAGAGCCGCCAGCAGGGGCTTGGAGGAAACAACAGGGCACAGTTCACGGAGCCGAGCCTCATGGAAAACTGCTTCAGCGCGTCGGAATGCCAGCCGGAGTTTCCTGGCAACTCGGAGGCCTGCCCGCGGGCAGATGTTCTCCGAGAGCCTTTCTAATTGGTTTAACTGCGGTCTGATTGACGCACAGTCACACGTACCTATTTAACACACCGTCGGTGACCTCTGACACGGGCACAGCGTGTCTTCCCCAAGCCAATGCGTGGGCCGTGTCCATCCGCTCCAGAGAGGTCGTTTCCGACATGGCCGGCTCCTGGCTTACAGCTGACGAATTCAGCGATCCCAGCAGAAAGAGGGGGTCCCCTCTCTGAGGATTTGAACAAAAGCCCCAGTGATTGCACCCACTGGTCAGGCCCCAGTCACACGCCAGCCCTGGAGCGGGGGGCGTGGCCAGGAGGGTGGGGAGGACACCCTGCGCATCTCCCCTCAACCCGCGGGTCTGAGAGCTGAGGACAGCCTCTGGCCAACAGCCAGCAAGGAACTGAGCCTCTCGGTCCAACAGCCTGCAAGGACCTTAATGGTATTTGGCTCCCTTGTTTGCGATCAGTTCCATGAACTAGTAACCAAAACCAGGCCCCTTGCTGAGTCACAGGCCTTGAGCCTAAACCCTGGACCAGGGTGCTCTCACTGGGGCATGGGTGCTCTCACTGGGACATGGGTGCTCTCACTGGGGCATGGGTGCTCTCACTGGGGCATGGGTGCTCTCACTGGGGCATGGGTCTCGGGGCCTCAGCCCTCCCTCGGGCCTCCGCTGTGAGGGCCTCCATGGGACCCAGGAGCAATGAAAACAACTGTCCTGGGAGAGGCTCCTGGAGGCAGGACGTCCACCATGGCCCCAGCTCAGCAAGCCCAGAATAAAAGCCTGTGACAGTCCAGGCGGTTCCTGTAAAATCAGGACGGTCCCCGTCACGTGGGGACGGCCATGGCACAGTGGAGCCTCCCAGTCCTCACTCCCCTCTGTTACCAAGGTGGATCTGGGGTTTGTCACAGTGTCAACGTCTGAGGCCCCACCTTTCCTCTCCTCGCTCACATTTGTTTCCAAGGCTGAAGTCCAATGCGTCCCACACTCCCCCCTCCTCTCCAGGGCAGGGCAGGAGGGTGAACACTTGGCTCCAGGAGCCCAGACATCAGCGGCCCAGCACGCAGCACCTGCTCGGGTGCGGCAGGTGGCCTGGCACCTGTGTGCCAGGTGATACAGGTGCTGTGTCAGCCCCCACCCTGCCCTGGAGGGACCCAGGGTAATCCGGGTTCTTCACCAAACCCATCCCTCCCTCTCGTCTGGTGCAGCCGCTGGCCGACGTCCCCTGATTCTCGGCGGAGCTGAGGGAGGGCGAAGGGCATCCAAGCAGCTCAGCGAGGACTTGGACGCTCTGGTCACCTAAACCACATGGTCCCCAACTAGCAAGTGGCAGAACTCAGACATGGACTCCAGGTGCAGTGCTCCTTTCTCCCCCCGCCCCACTCAGTGTGCAGAGCCCTGGGCAGGCCCATCGTGCCGGCAGCTGGGGCGGATGTAATGGCCTCTCCTAGCCCACAAGAGCCTGTTCCCTCCACTGCCCTGCCCTGAGTCCCGACAACGGAGCCAGCTGCCCCAGGCGGCCTCCAGGAAGGATGGGGGAGGGATGAGTCTCCTATGGCTCCCCGCAGGCCCCCAGCCCTCCCCTGGGCAGGAGCCGAGGGCGCCCCTGGCCGGGCCCATTAGCCCCCGCTGGCTCTTCGCAGGCCTCCGGTGGGTGGGGGCCCTTCCTGCATTTATACCTCAAGTCCCCTCTGGCTTCACAGAGGGACCCAGGTTCTCCGAAGGGTCCTGGGGACCGGGCTCCTCTGAGGCCCAGGTGGGAGACTGAGGAGGAAGCTGAAAGGCTGGGCCAAGGGAACCTGCCGAAGGGTCGGAGCGCCAGAGCTCAGAGGGGCAGCCACCCTTCCCTGAAGGACTGAGCGCCGCATCGGGAGCGGGTGAGAGGCCCCCGTTTTCACTCTGGGTGGAGGTGGGCGAGCATGGTGGGAACTAGCGATGCCTTGCGGCCCCGCTAGCCCCAGGTGAGCTCGGTGACCCGGGCAGGTGTCTCAACTTCTCTGGTCCTGAATCTTCTACACGGGGCTAATGAAGCTGCCTCACACCAACTTCAAGTTCATATCGCCCACGGGTGCTGCCACATGCAGAGCCCCCACCAGTGGTGATGGCAGAGCCAGGCCAAGGTGAGACGTGCAGGTGCCAGGGGACACAACTTAAGGAGAAGACAGACAATTAGGTTTTGAAAAAGCAGCTTATGAAACAACCGGGCAATATATTTTCACTCATGTAAAAAAAATGTGTATATAAATGCACAGAAGAAAACCTTCAAGGATGTGATCACACCCTCAACAGTGACATCAGGGTGAGGGCAGGGCAAGGCCTTACCTCTTGTTTACCTTTCAAATCTTGTAAAATATGACTGGTGTTTTATCTTTGCAATTTTAAAAAATCTTTAAAGTACAAGTAGAAATGCACAATAATAGCAGTCGTGGGAAATAACACATTTCCATCCGTCTTCAGTGGAATCAACAAAATTCAGACAAAACTTTAGAGGACAGGAATTTAGACCAAAGCTAACCCAACAGAGTCTGTATTTTAAGCCGTCATTTGTCAACGAGTCATCACTGAGCATTTGCTACACCAGGCGCTGTGCTAGGGACCCGGGGGACAAGGAGAGGGGTCATGTCAGACACAGGCCAGCTGTGAGCCTCATAGCCCAAGTGACACCCCACCTGAACGGGCGTGGGGAGACCGTGCAGAGGGAAGGAGGGCCGGCCGGGGAGTCAGGGGGGCACAGAGCATAGCACTTAGCCTGGGGGCCACTCCGCATTATTGAGCGCCTACTGTGTGCCGGGACCTGGTGCAGGTGTGACCGAGACATGCACGTCCCTGACCACTGCACGGGTCCCATCACTGCGGAGATGCCGGACGTTAAGAACCACGTGGTCCATTTCGATGCAGTGCATGTGTTGTTTGCTTTTATCAGGAACTGCTCACAGGTCGTGAGTTCCTTTCAGCCAGGGCTTCGGTTGCTCAGGTGCCGTAACAAAACGCAGCAGACAGGGTGGCTCAAAAACAGGCGTTTCTTTCTCACAGGTCCGGAGGCTGGAAGTCTGAGATCAAGGTGCCTACCCTTTGGTCCCTGGAGCCCTCCTCTTGGCTTCAGCTGGGAGAGGGAGGGAGGGAGGGAGGGAGGGAGGGAGGGAGGGAGGGAGGGAGGGAGGGAGGGAGGGAAGGCCCTCTGGTGTCTCTTCGTAAGAGGACACTAATCGCATTAGGTCAGGGCCCCACCCTTATGACCCCGTTTAACTTTAATTACCTCCATATAGGCCTCATCTCCAAATACAGTTGCACTGGGGGTTAGAGCTTCGACAGGTGAATTTGAGGGGGACACAATTCAGTTCACAGCAGTCAGGATAAGGGCTCCTCTCTCTTCAAGCCTCCCAAACCCCTCTTCTCTTTCCTCAATCCCAATATTTGACCTCCCTTCTACTTCCGCTGAAAAAGGGGACGCCTAAGAAACAGCAGTGTCATCTCCCCACCTCCTATCCCACAACCACGGCTGGATCCTCCGATTCTCCCGGGTGGTGCCCCAGCCCCCAGCCCCCAGCCCCCAGCCCCCAGCTGGGCCCACCCCTCTGCCATGTCGGTCCCCTCGCCTCTCACCCCCCCCCCCCCGCCAAGGGGCCCCTTTCTTGTATCATCAGTTTCTCCCTCTCTGCTGAATCACTCCCATCCACACACAAGCATTCAGTCAAGTCCTTCCTAAAAAAACAAACGAAAACAACAAATAAACCCTCTGCCTCTTGCCTCGCTTCTCTGCCCCATCACAACCACCACCTTCAGGAGGTCACCGCATCACCACCCTCCCTGAGTCCACGGCTGGCTCCTCGGTGCATTGGGGGGTCTCTGCTGCTGAGTGTCCCCCCCCAGAGGGTCTTCTGGAGCCGCCCCACCTAACATACCAGCCCCTCCCCCGCTTGGTGCCCCATCCCCCCGACCGGCTGTTATCTGTTAGTTTCACAGGACAGACCCCCCCGCCCCCCACTCGGGAGCAGTCATCGCGTCGGAGGCTGCGTTCCTCCTGCTTACCGACCATCTCCCCTCCGAGCTCATCTCCAGGAAGGCGGCAGGTCTGCCTGCTTGCCCTCCGCCCCAGGACCTGGACAGCACTGGCCCAGTCACCGCTAGGAAGAGGCCCGGGTGCTTCAGGGCCCCTGTCCAGGCCCCCGAACCCCTGACCCACAGCAGGTACGGCAGCTGAGTTCGATGTGTGGGGGGAGGTGGGGGACGTCAGCCTGGGAGCCCCATGTTATAAGGACAGTGCATCCCCACCCTGTCCACTCAGCCCGCGACCTTCCTCCCGGGAGAGTGGCCCAGACTCCCCAGAGTGGCCTTTGAGTAGACGGTGTCCACCGAGCCCTGTGGCATCGGGTCCAGACCGATAGGGAGGGGCCAGGGGAGCAGGGGTCCCAGCCTGGAGGAGCCTCCATCAGCCCTTCAGGGCTCCCCTTCATCTGGCCTCTCCCAGCTGCCCTCCCCCCTCAGGACCCCCAGGCCCCACCCGCCCCGAGTCCCCACCTTGTTAGCTCCCTCCCATGGTGGCAGCGGGTCACTGCGTCTGACTGCGTGTTCCCTCCACTGGGCTGTCCGTTCTCTGAAGACGGGCTTTGTCCGTCGTGGCCATTGCTGTGTGTGTGCCGTGTGCGTGCACATTTCTACATGCACTGCGCAGGTCTCTGTGTGTGTGCGTGTGTGTATGCGCTATGTTTTACATGTTGCATTATACATGTGTATGGCTGTGTGTGCTGTATGTACATGTGCACATTGTATTTGTATATGTGAGATACATATATATATATATCAGTATGTATCTGGCACATAGTATGAGTCTGATAAATATTATTTGAAGAAGAGAATTCTGATGGTAGCCACAGGGCACCTATGGAGCTTGGAAGCAAAGACACAATAGAGATGCTTGTTTTTTAAAAAACAAAAACAAAACGAAAAAAAACAGTTCTCAAAATACAAACCTCTAGCAAACTGACAAAGGGGGGAAAAAAGAAGTGAAGCCCGGCCAGTGTCGCTCAGTGGTTAGGCGTCAACCTGTGAACCTGGAGGTCACCAGGTCAATTCCCGGTCAGGGCACGTGCCCGGGTTTCGGGCTCCATCCCCAGTCGGGCACTTGCAGGAGGCAGCGGATCAATGACTCTCTCGTCATCGATGTTTCTCTCTCTCTCCCTCTCTCTCTCTCTTCCTTTCACTCTAAAATCAATAAAAACATATTTTTAGAAAAGAAGTGAAGGCACAAATAAAAATGGGCAGATAGAATGAAGCTTTTAAAAATTATAAAAGTATTATACCAGTAAGCAGGAAACCGGAAAGCAGGAACAGCTTTCTAGAAAAATCATAGTACCTGCTCTCACTCAAGAAGAGACTGAACCGCTGAGCAGGCCTGAAACGTTAAATAAACTGGAGTTGTAGGGTTTTTTCCAGGCTGCGCACGTCCACTGCCACATAAAAATTACCAGACCAGATGGTGTCACCTTCTGCCAAACCTTCAAAGAAAGATAATCCTTACAGGACACAAACTGTTCTAGAGCAGAAAGAAAAGGGGCGATCTCTCCGCATCGTTTTAGGGAGCCAGGGAAACCTTGCGGCTTTAACATAAAAAACAGAGATTGCACCAGGAGGGAAAGTGATGGGCCCATTCGCTTACAAACGTGGATGGAAATTTGCTAAAAAAAAAAAAAAAAAAGAAAGAAAGAAATCAGAGCACAGGGGCAGGGGGGAAACAGAGCAAGCTAGAAATGACTCGTCCTAGAAACATAGGGGTGAGCGAGCGTCAGGAAGCCTATCCCTATGTATTCGCCACAAAAATAGACTAAGGGAGGAAACAAAAGAAAACTTCCGTAGATGCAGGGAAAAAAAAACTGTAATAAATTTTATTGTTCATTTATGATTAAAAACAGCCAGAAAAACAGGAAGGGAATTTTTTCACCTTCATAAAAAATAACACCACACACCCTGCTCGGGTGGGGTGGCCCCGCTGGTTGGGGCGATAAAACGTCAAACCACAAAAAAGCTACTTTTCCACACAGTCACCTATGCGTATCCTAAAAACTATTGCTGACCAAAATAAAATAAAATAAAAACCAAAACCAGCAAGAATTCTACATCCCAACCACATGTACGGGAATTAAACACACTTCCCGGCCAATGCGGGGTGAGGGAGCGGAGCGGGGTGGAGGTGAAGAGGGGGCCCTAAATGACTTTATTTGGCTTTAAATAAGAAAGAGAAGCCTCAGAGGTGAGAGTCCTCGGGGCGCCGCCTGCAGCCCAGGCCTGAGCCCTGACCTTCTGGTCCCCGCGCCACGCTCAGCCACTGAACCACGCCCGCCACGCCCTGGGGTCCACCTTTTAATTTTCAGGATGAGAAGATTACAGGAGAGAGAGAAAAAATGACACAATCAATAGATGTAGAAAGAACCTTTGATAAAAGGCCACGGACACCGATTCATGATTTAAAAGGAAACCTGGAAACAAACAGAGGCTCTTCACCTGGCAAAAGGCCCGACAGCTGTGGGCACCCAAAGGTGGGCCCAGGGGCAGGTCCAGGGGCGCCGGGGACCTCCTGGAGAGGGGACAGGGCCACGCGAGGCCTGTTGCCGGGAGCGTGAGGGCCCCACGCGCGACCCTGGGAGGGGCAGGGGACGGGGGGGAGGGGGCCAGGGGGGTCCCAGAAGCGCCTGGTCCCTGCCGCGCGAAACCCCGCGCCCGCCCCTCCCACAGGACGAGCCGGACTCTGGGCCACAGCGAGGCCCCGCGTGGGCCCCCCGCGGCCCGCCGGGTGCCGGGCGCCCACCCGCGACGCCCAGGACGCCCCGCGTGCCCCGGTCCCGCGCCTGGCGGCCGCCCACCCGCGCTCCCCGCCCTGCGTGGCCGCCCCGCGGCCCTGGAGACGCGCCGGGGGTGGAGCCCCTCGCGTGGGGGGGGCCGAGCCCGCGGTCCCCGGTCCCCCGCGCTGGCCGCCGCCCTCTGCAGGGAGCCGCGGCGCGGGGACGAGGCGGGTGCCTCCGGGGGGCGCGGGGCGCGGCGCCCTGTCTCGGGCATCTTCGCCCCGCGGGGACCGCGTCCAGCGCCGCCCTGTCCGTGCGCGTGCGGAGGGCCCGCGGCGCCGGCGGCTGGTCCTCGGCTGCGCCCCCCCCCCGGGCCTCTGCGGGTCCCCCCTCCTGGCTGCACCGCGGCCTGGCGCGCAGTCCCCCCCCCCCAGCAGCAGCGCCAGCCCCGCCCGCGGCTTCCCGGGAGCCCCCCCAGCTGGAGGGCAGGGGACCCCCTCCGCCTACACCGAGGAGGCGGGCGCCTGAGAGCCCCGGCGGGGAGCCCCCTACCCGCCCCCCCCCCCCCCCCCCCCGCACACCTGCCCACCTGCACACCCGCACACCTACCCACCACACCTGCCCACCTGCACACCTGCCCACCTGCACACCCGCCCACCTGCCCACCTGCACACCTGCCCACCTGCACACCTGCCCGCCCGCACACCTGCCCACCTGCACACCTGCCCACCTGCACACCTGCCCACCTGCACACCCACACACCTACCCACCACACCTGCCCACCTGCACACCTGCCCGCCTGCACACCTGCCCACCTGCACACCCGCACACCTACCCACCACACCTGCCCACCTGCACACCCGCACACCTACCCACCACACCTGCCCGCCTGCACACCTGCCCACCTGCACACCTGCCCACCTGCACACCTGCCCGCCTGCACACCCGCCCACCTACCCACCACACCTGCCCGCCTGCCCGCCTGCCTGCCCTTGCCCATAGCCCTGCTGGCCTGCTGTGGGAAACCCCAGGGACTCCCCACCTCCCCCTGTCGGGGTCCCTTTCCCCCGCAGCACCCGTGTCCGGGACGCACAATGCCTCTCGGCGGGAAGATGAAATGTAATTTTCTCGTGGGGGGGGGTCCTCCGGTTGCAGAACAAAAGTGAGCTCTCGGCCCTGGCCTAGCCCGTTCTCGCCCCTTCCTGTCGCTAAGTGGCTCCTGTGACCTCCTGGCCCGGTGCTGGCCCCTGGGAGATGCCCCTGGCCCCCCTTCCCCGGGGTCCTGCTGATGCCCCCCAAGCCTGCCCCACAGCCAGTCAACCCTGTGGCCCTCCTGACCCAGCTGTCGCTGGCTGCAGGCCAGGGGACCGCCTGTGCTCCTGTCCTCGGGCCCCTGCAGGAGCCCTGCACCCACGGGGGGCTAGTTCGCTTTCCCCCAGAGGACGCACCAGGTCGCAGGTTCAGTCCCCGGCGAGGGCACGTACAGGAAGCAACCCACTGGTGTTTCTCTGTCACATCGATGTTTCTCGTTTCTCTCTCTCTCTCCCTTCCTCTCTCTGAAATCAATAAAGACTTTTTTTAAAAAAAATACAATTAAAGAGCAAAATAAACAAAACAGAAAGGCTTATGGACACACCGAACAAACGGATGCTGCCAGGCGGGAGGGGCTTGGGGGTGGGTGGAAAGGGCGAGGGGACTGAGAAGTACAAATTGCCGCTCATGAAGCAGCCCGGGGGTGGGGGTGAAGAACAGCACAGGGAACAGAGGCAATAACAGTGTAATAACCAGGCGGTGCCAGGTGGGTGCTAGACTTACCGGCGGGGGTCACTTCGTAAGTTATATAAATGTCTAATCATTATGTTGTGCACTTGAAACCAATATAAACTAATATTGAATGTCAACTGTAATTAAAAAATAAAAACAATTTAAAAAGTAGCTCATTAAGAGGAAGGAGCCATTTGGGGGAAAAGGGCGTCGACAGGCTCTTGGATTTTCATAATAAGGTAAACGAACAGGGTACCTTTGAGTAAGCACGCCGGGGAATGGTCCAGCCCTGTGCTGATTGGACCCCGGTGTCCCCAGCTTCACATCCCGGGTCCCCACGACCGCAGGGACACTGGCAACCAAAGAGCTAACGGGCGTCGTCAGCTCAAAGGCGCCTTCATATTAAACACACACAGGAAAACGTGCGAGGCCCAGAAACCTCACGGTTCGTTATGAAAACCCCGAGAGGGGTCTTCCTGGCTTGGTAACGATCCTGAGACCGTACAAGACGTTACCAGGGGTGGCGGGGAGGGGGGCCTAGGGGGGGCCCTAGGGGGGTAGCTAAGAAACCCTGTGAAACTATTAGTGGCGCAGAGCAGATTTCCACCTACAGAAAGAGAGAGTTCTTTCGGTTCTCTCTGCAAAGTACTCAGACTGTCGACGTGTGAAAAGGCATTTGAGGAGCGTTTGGCCAAGAGCGGTAGGAAAGAAAAAAAAAGTATGATTTTTTGTATTTGTATTATTTGCGGTATTTATCAGCTTTTACAAATCTGCCTTTGCTGCGATGACGCCTCGCACTCTAAATAAACACGCACTGTGGCATCGAACCCCGCGCCATAATCGTGTTCCCTTTCTCTCACGGAGCCCCCCTGCTGATAAGCTTCGGGCTCCGCCAAGTTTAGCCTGGACGCGGGGCAGAGGTTCCCCGTTCAAACCGCCGGGCCGTCAGCGGGCCCCACGGGTCAGCCCAGGGCAGGTGCGGCCAACCGCACGTCGCTCATGGCCGCCCTATCCGCGAGCCGCGGGGGCCTGGCCGGCGCTGCCAGGACGGCACCGGGTCCGTCAGGTCGACGGGAGGGCGACTCAGGCCCCGGTTTCTTGTTGGGGACCTGGGCTGAAACTCGAGGACCTTCTGCGCCGATGCTGAAAGAAACTCTGTTTTATTTCATTCTTGTTTCTTTGGGAGACTGGAGGCCGAGGTTCGTTTGGAAAAAGCAAATGTGCTTCTGCGATTAGCACAACCCGTTCCGTTCACAACTTCACAGTTTTGTTCTTCGCTCGACAAACATCCACGGGCGCTTCCTGCGAGCCACGCACGGCTCGCGAGGGCCTGCACGTCTGTCCGTGGGAAGGAGATGCCGAGAAGTTTCCAGGAGCCACAGGGCAGAGCCTGGCCCTAGGAGCCCACGGCTGGGGAGCCACCGGGCGGCTTCTCCTCCCGCCCTGGCCCTGGAGGGAGCTCCATCCAGCAGGCTAATCCCCCCCCCCCCGCCCCTTCACGCGCCCTTGCTGTGGACCGATCCCCGGCTTCGCGCGTGGCCTGAGGGCAGCAGGCCTTGGGACTCACCACCAGCGAGCGCGTGGACCGAGGGAGCGGGTCCGGGGCGTGCACAGCGGGAGGGCGCCCGCTTACTAAGCCCAAGAGGAATGTGTTGATACGCGTGTGTTTATAGAAACCATACCCCGTGTCCACGCCCCCGCGGCTGGATGTGGTCCTAGGCGTTTGCACGATGCCGGTTGACACAGATCTGAAACTCGCCCCGGCCAGGGGCTGGGATGGCAGAGAGCTCTGGGCTTCGTGGGGATGGAAGGACCCCAGCTCCTCAGGGAAACAGAGGCCATGTGGCCTGGGGTCTCCCTGCCCCCGCCACGGCCCCAGGGAGGGCCCAGAGGGACCCAGGCTGGGCAGTGCCAGGGCACCCGAGATGCTCGGCGGTGAGGGGCCAGAGGTTTTGGAAACAGGTGAATTAGGAGAAGGCGTGTGCAGGTGGGCTTGTGGCCAGGGCGGTCCCACGTCCAATGCCCTGTCCGGATAAATAACCTCTGACGCGATGGCCTCCTGCCTTTTTTTTTTCCTGTTTTTTTGGTTAGGTTGTATGATGTGATTTTTAAAAGGTGTACAACATAGTGATTTAATACATACACTCTGGGACGCGATTGCCACCTCTCCCCCAAGGTCAGAGCTTCCAGGAGGCTCCCTGCCGCCCGGGGCCCTGCAGCGGTCGCCTCTGCCCCAGCCCCACGCTGCCCCACGAGGCCCCGAGGACAGTCAGCAGGGCATACGGCCGGCGGATGCCAGTCACCTGGAGTCAGGCCTGGACACCCCGGCTCCCCGCTGCACACACGCAACGGGCAAGACCCCTGCATGGCGAGCGTGAGCTAACGTGAGACAAGCACACTCATTATTAGGAGCATTTCGGCAGCACTTCCTGCGCCATTAAGTCACCCACCAGCCAGGCCAGAAACGTGGAAACCTTCCCGGTTTCCGAGGACAGGCCGCTCGGGGAGAGCGAGGGAGCAGAGCGAGCCCGACCACAGCACCAGGGACACCGGAGTCCTCAGCCTCCGGGCAGGGGGCCGCCTTTAGAGCCTCCGCGTCCCGCTGCGCTGTCCCAATTCCTGAGCCCCAGGACCTGGAGCAGGCCACAACGTTTTGGGTAAATTTGTGATGTAGCCATAGTAACGGGAGCAGCCGCTTTCCCTCTGATGCATCGGAAAGCCCTGCCCCAGGGAACCGGGCTCCGGTCCCAGCTCCGAGCTGCCCTCCTAGTCCCGTCACCCCCAGGACAGCACCCCGCATCCTGCCGCAGCAGGAGCCTCGGGCCCACGGCCTCCACCCTCTGGCTGCCAGGTTCCCGTCTGTTTTCTGGATCACAAGGGTCTTTCCCTTCCTTTAAGCAAGGCTCCCTGTTTTGAAAACTTTTCCCATTTTTCGTATCACAGTGAAGGGTCACAGATGGGGGTGCTGTGCCTCTAAGCAAGACCTGCATTGGCATCTTGACCAGAAGTCCCCCTTCTGTGCCTCCTACAAATTGGGCTGCCCCTCTCCGGTGGGGGCCACGGGATCCCCAGTGAGGTCTGCACCTCCCGCTGGTCTCGAGTGTGCTGGGCGGCAGGGCCCTGCCTTGGCATCTCTGCACCGTGGGAACAAGAGACAGTGCCCATCAGTAGATGAGTGGATAAAAAGCTGTGAATGGGACATTCACACCACGGAATACTACGCAGCTATAAAGAAGGACCCCTTACCCTCTGAGGCAGCATGGAGGGACCTGGAGAGTATTACGCTGAGTGAAATAAACCAGTCAGAGAAAGACAAACATCACATGACCTCACTCATATGTGGAATCTAATGAACAAAATAAACTGATGAACAAAAAAGATCCAGAGGCACAGAAGCAGGGAGCAGACTGAGGGACCTCAGAGGGAAGGGGCGGGGGTGTATTAACCAATGAACTTATGTGCATATATGCAAAACCCATGGACAATAGTGCGGTGAAGGCCTGGGGAGGGGGCGAGAGCAGGGCGGAGGGGACATCTGTAATACTTTCAACAATAAAGATAAATTTTAAAAAAGAGAGACAGGTTCACCCTGGCGCAGTGCCCCGTTCAGAGAGAGAGGCGGCACCCGGATGGTACTTGCCAGGCCCTGGCCCCACGAACCCCTAGTGCTAGAGGAGACGTCGCCAGTCAGCTGCAAGCTCTGGCCTTGCGGCTTGAGGACAGGGTGCGAATGGAACCGGGACACCAGGACGAGCCATTTGCTAAAGATGACAGGCCAGAAATTTCTGGCACTGGCTGGGCTCCCCCACCGCCGCCCCCAACTTCCTTCCATCCACCCAGAGCCACAGCAGCCTCCACAGCATCTCTGTGCAAATTAGAAACTGGGAGCCCTCGCCTCGAGCGGCCGCAGCCCTTGTGCGTGACTTGATGGGCAGGGCGCGGGGGGCAATGCAGGCCCAAGTCGCCCCCAAAAAGCCCAACTGCACAGTCGTATGCAGGGCCTGCTCTGTGCACCCTGAGCAGTGAGCAGGGCCACCTCAGGCCAGGACCACCCAACAGCTGAAGCCTTCCTCCCGCGGAGTCTTCTTCCCTGGGTCTGGGGGACTAAAACGTGTTTAACAGGAAATAAAGGGGTATAAGAAGCCCTGTGGTGGGGTCTGTTTCTCTACCTCATTTCATGAAAAGAATCCAAGTATGGCCACCCCATCGAGAGACTCGCCTCGGGTTCGGAGCACACCCCAGAACAGCGGTTTCCAAGTGTTTCCGAACGCTCCCATCAACAACCTACGTAAAACCGACGCACCGAGACCGAGCGGGATTTACTCCAGGAATTCAAGGTTGGTTTAACATTGAACAGGCAGTTGATGTGAGGCGCCTTCTTAACCAAATAAAGAACCAGCCCCACAAGGCCATCCCAACAGGCACGGAGAACGTATGTCAGAGCCCAACCCCTAGTCACGACTTAAACATGGCAGCTCCAGTAAAAAATGTATAAGTAAAAAGCAACTCTCAGAAACGGAAGACGGAGGGAACGCCGCCCGATAGGCACCCAGGCACCGGGGGCTGAGTGCGGTGAGGGCTGCCCGGCCCCACGCGTTTCCTCAATTCCGAGCGGGACACAGGCCGCAGGCGGGTTTCTCGGCTGGTAACCACACCTCTGTAAGCTGCTCGGCGCCAGCGGAGGGGAGCCCTAAGAGGTGCTGCAGAGGAGGGGGGGGACCGCTGCTAGGCAGCCAAATGCGGGAGAACTGACAGAACAGTTCACCAACGGGGCGACCCTCTGGCAGCCGTGAAACTCCCCGGCCGGGAGGAGCAGCCTGCTCATTCCCTCCCCTTCTCCTCCAAGCAAAGAAGTTTCCAGACCAAATAAGGCTGCAGACTTTGCAACGCTCCTGGCACCGAGCGTAGTTCCTTTTAAGTGCCAGGCTATAGCTCAGGCTCAGAGTCCCAGAGCAGCGCGGTGCCCATCGGCCCACGGATGCCTCTCGGTAACGCGGCCAACAAACCCAGGTAAACACTGGGCAGCCGGCTGGCCGCCGTCCTCGACCCACCAGTAGGAGGCGAGAGCGAGCCGACTGCTCGGAAGGAAGCCGGTGCCCCCACGCAAGGGGCAGGACGCCCAAACCAGCAGCACTCCTGGGGCCCCCAGTGCCCGGCCTGGGCCTTGAGCAGCCAAGGCCGTCTGCTGCACCCATGCGAGGAGCCACGTGTGCATCTATCCCGCGGTCATTGGGGCTTTGCTAGATGAGAGGGACAGCAGACTTTTTTGAAGTGTCAGGCGCTGTTTCAGGGCCTTTTGATGTTTAAGGCATTTCCCAGTGAGATATATCCTGTCGTTTCCCCATTTTACAGAGGCGGAAGCTGAGGCACGGGCCCACGCAGGCTGTATGGGGTAAACCTGGGAATGAACCCGGCGGGGCTGACAGGCTCCAAAGCCAGGCTCCATTCTGTGCGTAGGGCCCCCTCCTGGGCCCCCACAGGACGGGAAGCCTGCGCTCCGGCTGCTCCTGCAGGCCGCCCAGCAGGGGTCACGCTTGCTGGCTGGGAGGACGGTTGGTGTGGGATGTTTCTTTCTTTTGGGGACTCCCCCATCCAGCCAAGTGTAGGACATTTCTCGAGCAACCAGCTACAAACATTTTCCTAACACGGTCTCCCTGGATGAGAAATGGAAACTTTCTGCACTGCGATCGCCGACTCTGCCATCCTGAGGATGTGTCGGTGCTGGCAGGACTGGAGGTCAGCAGTAGACGATGAGTGCCCTGGGCGTGGGCAGGTGGGCAACCACCACACCGGGGACCCGCACCAGGTGCCGGCGTGGAGCCCGCGAGCCCGGACCGGGCCAGCACGCGAGCTTTCAGCCGCTCCCTGCGTGGATTCTCAGCACAGCCAGCGAGGGGGAGGCTGCTCCCGCCCCGCCACAGAGGCGCAGGCAGGCGGAGGGGGAAGGGGCCTGCCGAAGCCGCGTTCCCGGGCGCCAGCATCCAGGCTCAGACCCTTCCAGCAGCCCCGCCCACGCCATGCTGCCGGCCTCCCTCTACTCTGGGCTCTTCCTGGCGGAGCGGCCCGTGGGAGACGCATGTGGATGAAGGTGCAGGGCCTGCTCTTTCTCTAACCAGCACAGGTGCACTGACTGGGCCCTGCCCCCACGCTGGGACGGGGTACACCCGATGGCATACACAGATGTGGGCACAACTGGACCAGCAAGGACGCTTTTAGCTGCAGGGACAGACTTTCTTCAGCTAAAAAGGGGGACTTACTAGTTCAGGAGACGGGGAAGAATGGGGTGGGAGTCAGGTGTGGCCGGACCCAGGTGCTCAATGTGATCGGGTTACCCCACACCCGCACTGCGCTGGCCTCCTCTCCCCCTTCCCCTGTGGTCCTCCTAGGGTTACAGCTCTAAACTCTCCCGTTTCAGACCTCCGCTCTCTCGGTGGGGAAGTCAAGCAAAACAGGGTCTTCTCTGCTCGCCGTTAACAGGACAGGGACCGCCCCCAGCAGCACGCCTGCTCCCCGCCCGCCCTGAGCATCACTAACGCCTCTAGATGCCTGAGTGTTTACAGCAAACAATCACCCCGCGCCTTCGACCACCTCAGGAGAGTGAGCAAGAGGCAGAAAGATGCTAATCTTAGACACGCGGCATCCTGTGGGCAGTGTGCACATACCTTTAATTTTTAAATAATTTACATCACTCTGAACAAATAAAACTCTGGGGCTAAAATAATACATCTGCCTGAGGCAATAAATAAAGCAGTTGGTGAAGGACAGTGGAGAGCCCCCCGACAGGGCCCCGGCTTTGTACGTGCCAGCAACGCTGACTCGGGGATGGCTCGTTCCCAAGAAGGTCCCCCAGGGAGCAGCCATTTCAGCACCAAGGGAGGGCTGCACGGGCTGGGAGCCTCCGTGAACTGCACCCCAGTGTGGCCCTCCAGACGTCCCAGGAGCAGGGGCCCGCCAGAGCTGCGTCCTGCCCTGCAGGGTCAGGGTGGGGTCACCGCAGGCACAGGGGACAGAAGACGGAGGACACGCAGGAAAAACGCCCGCACTCGCAGGTGCTGTCCCTGAGAGCATTCGCTGGGTTTTCAAGGGCTCTGCCTCACCCCGAGGGGCGGAAAGCTGGCCAGCCCCTGACAGTGGATGGGCCCAGGCACATCTCCAAGGAAACAAAGGCTTCCTGTCCCTCATGGCAGCACCCCAAGATTCCGACGCTGGAATCTGAGTTTTGACTAGGAGGGAAGGGGACTGGGAACTGATCCACATGGGAGTGAGGAAGAGGGTGAGTGTTCCTGGGCCCCCAGCGCAGCCCCAAGAAAGCCCCCTTCCTCCCAGAGGCCCCCCTTCCTCCCAGAGGCCCTCGCTCGTGCAGCCTGGTGGGGACAGCGGGGTTGCGCTGTCAACAGAGCAGCTACAAGGAACAGAAAGCACCCGGGAACAGCCCGCTCGCCCCTCTCCCATATTTTCAAGGACAAGGTCTGCAGGCCCCGTGGGGGGGGGGGGGGGGCGCATCACTTCTCCTTCCTTTTGCTCTTCCGCTGGCCAGTCAGCTCGTCCAGCTTCTTGTCCAGCCTCCTTTGCAGCTGGGCCCTCTTGGCTGGGTCCAGGGACCTGTCCTTGGTCCCACTGCCGGGGAACAGGACTCCTTCCCGGCTGATTCTCTGCCGGGCGTGGGCGCGAGCCCTCTCCCCGCAGCCATGGATCTGGGGGGGGTGGGGGACACAAGAGTCAGCGCCAGGAGAGGGGACAAGGCCCTGCAGCTCCGCCCATCGAGGAGCTTGAGGACCATGTAGTCCGGGCACAAGACCTCGGAGGGGCTGTGTTCTCTCCCGCACACAACCCTTTACCCGCAGGCTCCCTTCCCTTCACCTGCGCCCTCACCCCAGCCCAGACCACCTTCAGAGCAGAAGCAAGCTCGGGGCCTGGTCCCACAGCCTCCCTGATGGAGTGACACACAAGAGCATGCCATGTTTATACAGCAAAATGCACCCAAAGCGGGATTATAATCTCTGTGCAAAAACCCTATTTTTGCTCATCTGGCCCCAATGCCAGGCCTGGGGCAGGTGCTCCCAGTGCAAGCTGGTGGGTGCATGTTCCAGGGAGACTCCTCCCATTTGTCGGGGGGGGGGGACGGGAGGAGCCCCCCCACACACCTCGGGCAGGCAATGGCCGAGGCAGTAGCGGCGGCTGCAGTGGGGGCAGAGCTGGCCCAGAGTCGCGACGCTGGCCCTGCACTTGGCGAGGCCGCAGGTGCTGTCGGCCTTCACAGCGGCAGAGACCAGGGTGTCGAAGTCCTCCGAGGCAGGGAGGTCCACAGCCGCGGGCCCTGAGGAAGGACAGTCACTCGGGGAGGGAAGGATGCAGCTGGACAGGGCGTGTCCAGGCTGTGCCCAGGCCCTCTCTCTGTACCCATGGACACCCAATCACGGTGCAGGATGGCGGGGGGGAGAGCTCACAGCCCCAGGGCACCAGGCAGATGGCCAGCTCAGCACAGGACAGTGGCCGAGCATGTGCCCTTCCTGGGTCTGAGCCAGGAGCAGTCGCCACAGCAGAGAACCCCGTACCTGTAACCCACCCGTGTGCCTCTGGCCCTTCCCTGCAGTGAGCACACTCCCTTCTGCCAGGCCCTGCACAGGACTCTGGGCACTTGAGGGTCACCGTGACCAGTCACCACCCTCGGGGGCTCATTCCAAGTCCAGTAAACATAAGGTGCAAAACCAGAATCAGGCACCAGCAGGAGGAAGTCGGTTTCTGAGGGTGGCAGGTGCACTTCTAGTGCGGAGAGGCCCGGCCAAGGGGACCCCGAGCCTGTGCTCTCATCGGCTGGCCCAGCTCACCTGCACCTTTCTTCTTTTTCCTTCCTGGTAACCGCTGCAGCCCGGAGCCCGTGGCCCGCGGCCCCTCCTTGGTTTGCTGCTCCCGCCGGCCCCTCTCCCTCTGCAGTCTCTCCAGGTGCACAGCCTGCAGATCCACGCTGCTCGGCTCTTGGGCGGGGGGCTCCGCCTGTGCGGGGCTGGGGGGCTCCGGATGGAGAGGGGCTTTGCTGTCAGTCATTGCTGGGGGTGGCGGGGCCGGTGTTGGCGCCGTGGCTGGCGTGGCCGGCGTGGCTGGCGTGGCCGGTGTGGCCGGCGTGGCCGGTGTGGCTCTCTTACTCACGGTTATGAACCTGCTCTTCCCTTCCCCGGTGCTGTCGTGCCTCAGCCCGTGCTCTTCCGCTATCTGATGGATGCGCATCCTGTCGTGTGAGTTCAGGGACGCAGGAAACTCCAACTGCGTCTGCTCACTCGCCACAAACTCGGCGATCACAGCCCTGAAGTGAGCTGCGTTGTCTCTGCTCCCCACTCCCTTGGGGCTGCATCCGTTGAGGCTGGGCTGAGAATGGGCCTCAGAGCCCAAGGGCTTCCCATGTGGCGCCTTCTGGGCCACCCTGGCTTCCCGGCCTCCTTCCGGCCGCCTGCTTCCAGGCTTCCTGGCAGATGCGGCAGAACCTTGGGGCTTCACACCAGCTTGGCCGTGGCCCTGGGAACTCTCGTGGGAATAGTTTTCAGGGATGATGTCGTCAAGATACTCAAAGGCCGTGCGCACCTCCCCATGCTGCGTGAAATAAACCACCAGGGTCTTCAGGAAGGCGTGGTTGCTGACGGTGTGAGAATCGCAGACAATGGCCACGTGGCGCCGAGCGCGGGTGACGGCGACGTTGATCCGCCGGTCCTCGGCAAGGAAGCCAACTTCACCTAAAAACGAGGCAGGGCGAGTGGGCGAGCAGGCCTGAGACTATGGCTCCTGCCCTGGTCAGCAGCCACCACCTAAGGCTCAGCTCAAGGCTCACCACCTGTCTCCACCTCCCGTGGACTCGCCCCCCACACCTGCCAGACTCAGCTCTCAGGCACCGTGGACACCACGGCTGCTCAGACACCCTGCGGTTAACCGCGCTCATCAGTGCGGTTAGATGGCACCCAACTTCTACTTCGGTAGCTATCGTACTGTTAACCCATTTCCAAGTAAGAACAACCTGCTCCGAGCTAGACCCAGGACACAGCCTGGGGGACATGGATGTGCTGCCGCTGATACGCAAGGGAAACACGAGAGACGCCCCAACATTTTCTTTCCCACCACAGCTTTCCCCTCCCGCCTGCTTTCAGCCTTCTACTGAAAACATTTTACAAAGCCCGTTAACTAAAAACCTGTTCTGGGTACGGTTTTCTTACCAAATGGAATATCCACATGCTCTGTGGGCATAAGCACCCCGCCCTGAGGCTGAATCAGCCTTGAGGCCAAATAGACAAGTTCTGGGCTTTAGGCGATCCACCTCTTTGGCGGGTGTTGGGGCCTCCCGGCCTGCCCTGCTCCCAGCCCACCACCCCAACTGCAGACTTGTGCCCTGAGCCTCCACGCTGTTCCCTGTGCCGGGAACACCTTTCCCCAGGCGCTGGGGCTGCTCACCCTGCTGTGCACGCACGCTGGTCCCAGGGTGGGTTCCTTCAGAGGCCTCATCACACCTGGCTCCCCACCGGCTCAGCCGGCTCACCTCACACTGAACTCACACAGGACAAGCTGCTCCACGCCCACATGCCCAGTGACCGCAAGGCCTGAGCAGAAACCCAGCCTGCCCACTGAATACGTAACTCGTTCCTAGGATCCAGCGAGTGCCCATACCTCTCCTGTTGGATCTGACGAAGGACAGGACCACGGCCTCCTTCTCACGGCCTTGGAAGCCGTCGACCGACTTGATTTCCAGCTCAGGGTGCCTGAGAGCAAGGCTCTGTCGGAGCAGGTCCACCTGAAACACCACGCACACCGCGGCCTCAGCACAGCCTGGGTCTGGGCGGCATCCACACACTGCCCCTGGACTCAGCAGAGGGCCTCAAGCCTGCAGAACTGCCCCAGCCTCGGGGACGTGGTTTCCACAGCGGCCCTTCTAACGGGCAAGCAAATGAACAGACAAAATAACTTGTCACTACCCTCACCGGCAGGGCTCAGTGGTTAGGGCCTCAGCCTGTGTACTGGAGGGTTGTAGGTCCGATCCCCACGCGTGCAGAAGGCAACCAATCAATGTGTCTCTCTCACAGCGATGTCTCTGTCTCTCTCTCTCTCTTTCTCTCTCTCTCTCTTCTACTCTCTCTAAAAAGCAATAGAAAAAATATGAAGGATTAACAATAAAAAAATGAAAATAGCCCGTCCCTGCGTCAGAGAGGGGCTGCCACACCAATACCAACATTACATCACTTTCTTTGGCTCCTGGCAGCCACCCGCCTCACGGCCCTGACAGTGGCACCTGTAGAACAGGAAGGGGACAGCCAAACCGTGAACCTCACGGTACTTAGAAGCAGGCGTGTTTCCTCCCCAAGCAGCTGGGCCTTGCTCTGACACTGAGCACAGACCCTGAGCACAGACACTGAGGAGGAAACGTGGGAAAACCAGAGGGAAGGGAGCAGGCGTCGCTGACCAACCACCTACACCTCTGCAGGGACAGCCGGCCCCAGATTTTCCTTCAGGAACCACCCACCCCACACTCCGCCCCGGGGGTTCCAGGAAACCAGGCTGGGCTGGTCCCAAGGTGGGCCAAGATCCAGCCCCTGGTCACAGCAGGGGGACAGCCTGAGCCAGACCAATGAAATAGAAAACTGGGATTCTTGGGGGAAAGGCCATGAAAGGACCACTGTCCCCGAGGGGCTGCCTGTGTAAGGAAAGCATCAGCCTGAGTTGCCAGGGCCACCAGGAAAGCTGGTGGCAAACTGAAGCCCACACAGGGAGCCTGGCGGGGAGGTGGGGGGGGGGGGTGACAGAGTGAGTGAAATGGACAGATGGATGGATGGGTGGAGGCTCTTGCTGATGTCACCCAAGCCTCAATCCAGACGGGATGTGGTCGACTCCTCCCCAGAATTTTCGGTCACAAGAACCAATAAACTTCCCTTTTCCTTTTAGCACTTGAATATGATTGGTTCCCACCAATAAACACAGAGGGAGACGCGGGCTGCTCGCACCTGGAGGTTGTACGGCGTGATCACAGCGATGTCGCGCTCCTGGACGCCAGCGTCCACCAGAGCCTGGATGTGCAAGCTGACAAGGCGCACCTCACCTGCAGGGGATAGGGAGCAGGTTCTAGGACGAGGGACACAGCGGACGCCTAGGTCAGCGCTTGCTTCTCCCAGCATTTTTCTGTCTATTACGTCAAGCTGATCTGGCATCATCCTGGGAGCTCACACCTGAGTTGGAGGGTCACCAGACTCAGCAAACGAAAGTGCAGGGCCCCTGCCCTGCCAGGTGGCTCAGTTGGTTGAGCACCAGCCAATGCACCAAAAAGGTCCCCGGTTCGATTCCCAGTCAAGGCACATACCCAGATTGCGGGTTTGATGCTGGGTGGGGGTGCACACGAGAGGCAACCATTGAATGTTTCTCTCTCACATTGATGTTTCTGTCTGTCTCCCTTTCTCTTTCCCTTCCTCTCTCTCTAAAATCAATTAAAAAAAATACAGGACCCCCCCAACCCACTTGAATTCTGGGAACAACACTCTCAGTTTAAGTGTAGCTGTGAGTCCTGTGAGGGGCAGCCCAGGGATTGGAATCGAGCCAATGTCCTGTGGGCTGAGCAAGGACCTCATCCTGAGACCAGCCAGGCAGCCCTGGCCACTGTCAGAACACGGTGAACCCTGCCCAGACCACTGGCGGCCTCAACCAGTGCTGCATGCTCATGGAGAAGACTCTCAGCGGAGCTCAGGCCTCGGAGCCTCCGGCTCCTAACCGCCCATGGCTCCCAGGTGCTGTGTTCACCTCCACTCCCAAGTCAGCAACTTAGAGGGACTGTGTTTGCAGAGGAGCCCGGGGTCTGTTTGGACAGAAAAGCTGACCCTCCCTCCTGAGCTCACCGGGGTTCCCTTTAGACTGGTCATCTTCCCCCTCCAGTTCCGACAGCCCGCAGCCAGCTGTGTCCACGAGCAACAGGGGCAGGCACGTCTCCTCCGTGGCAGCTACTCCCGGGAGGTCCCTGCACACAGGCGGAGACCGACCACGTGAGGTCCAGGCGCGGAGGCCCTGAAAGCAGACCCGCATAGCCCCCCACAGGAAACGGGGTACCACCCACAGGTGGCACATCAGACTGGAGCACCCCAAGGCCAGCTCTCAGGGCAACCACACTAGACCACTCGGTGGCACGGGGCTCGGACAGGACATGGATGTGGCCACATCACTCACCGCAGGAGGTGCTCCGCCACGGAGGGGTGTGCCGTGAGCTGCCCGTGGTACAGGGCCTCCGAGGCCCACCGCGCGATGGCCTGGTGCATGCGGTACTGCACCGTCAGCATCCGCACCGCCTCCACCCCGCACCCGTCAGCCAGGCGCTCCATCAGGCTCAGGGACAGGCCCGCCTGCGCAGCCCTGCGCCGGAGAAGAAAGGAACTGGGTCTCGAGGGTTCCACTCCTCGAGGGGCCTTTCTGGGTGCGGACTTTGGGACAATTTGTAAAAGGCTGGTTTGTTCAAAGGTCCCCTTGTGCCAGACTACCCCAGGCCACGTGACCAACACCCCAGTCGGGAAGACATACAGATGACCCAGTCCCCACCACTGCCAGGAATGATGAGTGTTAGAAGCACCGCTGAGCTGCAAAGGGACTTGAGGTGACAGGGATGCCACGCAGACAGGGCGGCCACAGGAGACCACACGGAGGGTTCACCTGCACAGAGACCTAGATAAAGGGAGGGCGTGGCCAGCCGATACTGAAGGTCCAGACCAGGGGACAGCAAGGACAGAGGAGGCCAGTGTGGCCGCAGCAGTGGAGGGCAGGGGGCAGGGATGAGGTGAGCCGGCAACCCCGTGACCCGTCAGGGTATCCAATTCAACGAGCACAGCTGAGCTCGGGGCCAGGCTCCGAGAGGAATGCGACACGACCCCTGACCTCCAGGAGCACAGTCTGAGAGATGCGTTGTCTAAACGAGTAAGTGCAGAGGACGGCATGTCCAGGGCCTCCCGGGAGCAAGGGCTTCTGGGGCGGCCCTCGAGGGACAGAACAAAGGGAGGCGCAGGAGAGGCCAAGGCGCTCAAAGGAGGGTCTTACTTGGGAGAGACGATGGTGGGGGGCAGCTGCTTGTGGTCCCCGGCCAGCACACACTTGCTGGCCTTCAGCAGGGGGACCCAGCAGCTGGCTTCCAGGGCCTGGGCGCACTCGTCGATGACCACTAGGTCGAAGTAGCCGTCGGGCAGCAGCTTCAGGGGGCCGTCGGAAGAGGCACCTGGTTGAGATCAGAAGCACAGGCTTTTAGAGGCCCGGGCTGCGAGAGCAGCCACCACCGACAGAGACACCACAGCCAGCGGGTCCACATCCAGTCCCATGTTAAGACCGTGCAGTAAACACGTAGCTCAGTATAAAAACGTGGCGAGGACAGTCAAAGGCGCAGTCCCTGCCTTGTGTTTACCTGTGAAGCAGCGTGTCCCCAGCCGTGGGCCACTCCACACTTCAATCCCCCAAACCCATCACCCCTCTGGGGCTGCACCCCAAGTCCTGGGAAGGCTGTCTGATTTCTAAAATGCGGTTCCTGCATGGTTTTCTGAATTTAGGTCACAATCCTCCTCACCCGTGTTTGTCGCCAGGACCACGTCGGCTGCCGTGAGGCTTTCCCGCATCGCGGCGTCTTCCCTCTCCTTCAGCTCCTTCCTCAACAGCCTGATTTCGTCTCGGAAATTACTCCTCTCTCTCTTATCCTGGGTCTTCTTAATTTTCACCTACAGAGAAAAGCAAAGAAAATACAACATTTTGACACAATTGTGCGCTTATTTGGCGCTTTTCAGTTCACAAAGTGCTTTTATTTATAATGACTTGGTCCACTCCCCCAGGTTCCTTAAAAGGCACTAAAAATTCAAGCTCTTTCTTGAAGGAGCAACAGATACAAACGGGTGACTAAGCACCGGACACGTGCACGGCCTTGGAGCTACTGTCACCGCACAGGGACAGTCTGGGTCCTCGAGGGAGAGGCGCTATAACTATAAACTCAGATGGCCAGGAATTCGGGGCCCAGCCCCGCCCTCAGTCACCAGACAGGCTGAGGTGTGGTGCTGAGGGGGGCGAGCACCTGTTGGCTCAGGACTTGGGTTTTAGTGGCTTAACTTCACTTTTTACTCCGCATTCATCAAGACACTTAAAAAATGTTGTTTGGCACATAAAGTGGTTATCTAAACCCCAACCTTAATACTCAAAAAGACACGTCACCCCCTCCTTCCCTGTGATTCCTGCTCTGGAGGGCAGGATCCCAGCAGTGGCGACAGGAGGGTCACTGTGCCTAATTCAGAGGGACGACCAGGACAGCATGACTTAGAAAGGACCAGGGCCTGGCACTCCTGCGCATTGTGACGGAGGGAGCACTAGCTGGACCGCAGGCTCCTGCCCCCCTCCAACGCTGACAGATGGGCCGTCCTGTGCCCGCCCTGCTATCCCCACGCACCACCTGCTGCTCTGCGGGAAAGGCTAACTCCCAGCACCGACCCTAGGAGGCCAAGGCCCCGAGGAGCACAGTGGGGCTGCAGTGAGACCAGGGGTGGTGAGCACACACAGGGCGGGACATTTCAGGAAATCCGGATAATCGTGGAAGCTGGAGAACCAGAGAGTTCGGAAGCGCCGACGACGAGAGAAAACGCCATCTCAAACTGACCTACTGCCCGCCACCCTCTCCTTCACAGGGATCATGTAAGATGGGCGAAAAACTGGGAAGATAACTACTTTCTGACTTTTTATTCCCAGGCCTTTTCTCTTTTGCTTACCAATAGTACCAACAACACAGACGTGAGAGCAATGTTTTCTTTCAAACAGCCCCTCACCTGCCCGGGGAACCACCTGCAAGACACCTGAGTCCCATAAGGGCTGAGTGTGGGTTTCCACTAACACTGGGCAGGCTCGATGCTGGAAATTATTAAATGAGCCACCGAGGCCATAAAGGGCAAAAGGAACCCAGGCAGACACAATCTGGTCCGTGGAGAGCCTTAGATTGGAAAACCGCCCTGAAGTGGACACCGGCTAAGAGATACCTACGGAGACCTGGTCGATGTCCCGCCTGATGTCCGCCACGATCTGGGCGCCGTCACTGCGTGCCAACACCGCGTCCAGCGAGTGGTGCTGGATGGACTCCAGGAGCCGGGCGGGGTGCCCGAGGCGCAGCACCCGCCGCCCGCTCCGGGCCAGGTGCTCCACCAGGTTGTCCACAGCGATGTTGGAGGGTGCGCAACACAGGACCTGGGGGTGGGCAAAGCTCAAGGTCGGGTCTGGGGACTCTGTGTTTAAGGAAACCACGTAGGTTTACACCGAAGCAAACAGAAGGCTTTACAGGGAGAGAGAAGAGGGTGCCATGTGGGCGACGTGATGTTCAGGTGTAACCGCAGATGTGGGATGGGGGGCGGCCTAAAGGACACACCTCACTGCAAACTGTCACAGTGTCTGCAGAACAAGAACTAGGTCTGAGGCTCTACTGGGCTCCAGAGCATCAGAAATGCTGAGTGGCGCCCTGGCTGGTGTGGCTCAGTGGTTAGTGTCAGCCCGCAGAACGAAGGGTCTCGGGTTCGATTCCCAGTACCTGGGTTGCAGGTTCCATCCCCAGCCCTGGTCAGGGTGCATGCGGGAGGCAACCAATTGATGTCTCTCTCTCTCGATGTCTCTCTCTCTCTCTCTCTCTCTCTCTCTCTCTCACCCCAGCTCCCTCCCTTCTCCCTAGGAAAAAAAAAACAATGGGAAAAAATATCCTACGGTGAGCATTAACCAAAAATAAATAAATAAATAGGAAATGCTGAGCAGCTTGTATGTGGAAAGGAAGGACTTGGAGCCCTGAAAAAACCAGGGCTGGGACACCATCTCATCATCAATCACATCACTATATCACCTGACAACGTGGACCAGGGTAAGCTCCGAGGGGGCTCAGTCTTGCTTCCAGAACTGCAGTCCCACTGTGAGAGGCAGGTGGCAGCCAGCAGAGGAGGTGGACAGGAGAGTCCCTCCTCACATCAACGCCAAGAACAGGAGCCAAGGCCACCCTCCCCCCAACATCCTGGCACCGCCACCCACAGCAAGGTCACATCCCATGTCCCATGCAGCTACCAATGCTCAGTGAACATCAGGGGGGTCCTGACCAGCTCCCCCCGAGCCGCCTGGGCCCGCTGACTGCCTGGGCCTGCTGAGCGCCGGCGAACGCGGCAGGCCGGCCGGGGCTGGTCAGTGCTGAGGGGAAGTAGGTCCCACCTTGAGGCCCTGTTTCACAGCCTGAATGATGATCTCCACCACAGTGGTGGTCTTCCCGGTGCCAGGAGGCCCATGGATGATGGCCAGCTCCTTCTGGGACAGTGCAAACAAAACCGCTTCCTTCTGGGAGGCGTCCAGGGAGGCGTTGTAGAAGGTCGGCACCTCTGCGGGAGACACAACAGGGTTAGGTCAGGCTCTCGAGCCCCTGGCGCATGCTCCTCGCCTGTCTTCCTCGAGGGAGCGCTGACAAGCACAGGGAGGGAGCTGGACCTCCCCGGGAGTCACCCAATCAACTCAAAATCAACCTGTTTTGTTTTTAAAAAATTTCCCTGGGACAGGAAGCACAGACTGCAGACCAGGCCCAACCCAGCCTGTCGCCAGCTTCCCAGGGCCAGGTTCCCCTGGCACCCAGCCATGCCATCACGCTGTCCCTGCCCGCTCGCTCCTGCAGCAGCCCGCGAAGCCTAATGTTGACCATCTGTCCCTTTACTGAAAACGCTTGCCAACTCATCTCCAGGATAACAGGTTCTTCTGAGGGACGTGTTTCTCGGGACATGTTTGCTTCCACACTGCGCCTCTATACGTGCCCAAAAATGACAAAAATAAAGGGTAAGAAAGTACTAGCAAACTCCAGGGTCGGGTTTCCACCCTGTATCTTTCACGACCAGACGGGTTATTTGCTCCACGTGCTCTGTGCTCTGAGAGTAGGCACCGCCGTGTCCGGCTACGCTCCCAGCGTCCACCCCGCGGCACCAGCTACGTGGAGACGCTCAACCCGTGGGCGTGTGAACTCACAGGCCCAGGTGCGGACCTGACCGAGTGAGACTGAGACGAACATGGACAGTGATGCCATCGGAGCTGGGGTGCCAGTGCGCTTCCCGCCACGCCACACCGTGCCCCTCCCTCCTTAGGGGTCAGCTGTGGTCAAGACATGTCATGCTGCTTCAAAGGCAGTAAAGTGTATGTGTGTGTGTCTGTGAGCGCACGTGTGAAACACACTGTCGTATGTGGATGTGGGATAAGGCTCGAAGATTAGACACTGACACTCGTGAGACGAACTGAGTGGCAGATTTCTGAGCAATTGTCTCCCTGTTTACCTGCTTCTGTGTTTCCTAATTTCCCGTGACTCACACACATCACTCTTATAATACCTACAGGATGCTGAGAAAATAACCCAATGAGACTTTCCAAACCAAAAAGTAACACTCAAGCACAGATGAAGACAATCCTCCAGTATGATCGGCTGTCACCTGGGCAGGGAGAAACACGCCCCATCTCGAAACACAGATGGGGTGGTCTCAGAGAGAACACTGTGGAAGTGAGCGGAAGGGGTTTGCCTCTGATGCTGAGCACAGGGAAGAGAGCCCAGTTGATCTGGGTCATTCACATGAATTTACAAAAAGAAACTAAAGTGATTTCTTCTAGTTGTACCTCCTCAAACTCTTGACAAAGTGGCCCACGGTCACGTTACTCTCCAAACCTTCCCTGAAGATTTCCATCAGAAGAGAAAAGGCACAAGTTCTTACGTATGTCGCTGGCAGGGCTGGGGGCTGCGTCGCCGAATAGGACCTCTATGAGTGAGAGCGCGGGGCCGGTGTGGTACTTCCTCAGGGCAATCAGAGCTCTGCCCGGGAAGAAAATGAAAACGGGGAGCTTAGTGAAAACCAGCAATGGAGTCGGTGCCGAAGCCTCCGCCCCTCACCCCCCTACAGGGCCCCCCTCCAGAGATGGCTCGCGAGGACAAGCCCAGCCTGGACGGGACACGCTGCTCTCTCTGCCCGGCGGGAACATGGTGGGGCCGAGCAAGCCGTGTTTAAGGAAAATGTTACCTGTGATGTCCCACCACATACTTACTTTTTCAATCGCTTATAAGTGACATCGTTGGCAAGTTTTAACAGTCGGTAGGAATTCTCTCGGTCCAAGCTCAGCTGGAAATCACAGGACTGGTCAAAGGCCACGGTGACCGATTTCTGGGTGATCCGGGTCAGGATCCCAGTGGCCAGCTGACCGCCTTCATCGTGCAGACCCACGATATCACCTGCGAAACAAAGGCTCAGTTACATAAACACTGAAAAAAGTTAAGCATGAATCATTTTATACGATAAATGCCCACCAGTCGTATCCAGTTATGTGCCTACGTCAGAAATGCACAGACCAGAAGAAAAGCTGTTACTGGGAAGCACTCCTGCAGACGCGCCTCTCCGGGGCTCGAAGGTGACCAGGAGCTGTCCGTACAGCCCGGTCCGCTGGCTGGACACCTGCAGCTTCAGCAGGCAGACGCCTCGGCTCTGGAGCTCTTTCAAGGAGATGTTCTCCTGCCAGGACCTGCAAGACACCCAGTAGTAAACGTCAGTACTTGTATTTCACCAGTTTTTACTTCTACCCGTGCAGGAGAAATGTAAAAGGGAGAGAAACAAAAAACCTGGGGCACAGGCACCAAACATGAGCCCACGAAACTCTAGCTCTGCCCCCTCAGACCTGCTCCTCCTACCTCCCTGAGTGCAGTTCATGACGTGCCCTTCTCCCAGTCACCCAAGTCAGGACCTTCGGTCACCTTCACCTTCTCTACTCTCTCCCCCATCCTGGTTCGAGTCGCTGAGTCCTATGGGGTGCTTCCCATTACACCCTGAATCCACTTCTGCCTCCCACTCTCCCCCCCAGAGCCCTCACTCAGATTCGAGCCCACGCCACGGGCAGTCTGGATGAAACAGAGCTTCCTAACTGCCTATCATCTGGGCTCTCCCCCTCCTGTCGCCAGCATCAGAGCCCAAGTGATCCTCCCAAAACGCAAATATATTCACTCCCACCCCCACCTGCTTGGCTTCACTGGGGGCCACCCTCCACACTAGAATATCACAGCAGCCCCTGGGCGAGGCCCCTCCCAATCTGATGCCCCTTTATCTTCTCACAGGTGCTCGCTCTGCACTTGGTACCATGCTGAGCGCTGGGCTTTCAGTACAATCATTTCCTTCTCGCAGCAAACCTGGGAGGTGGGGAATGACCCCATTTTACAGGTGAGGCAATGGAGGCTCAGAGACCTAACCTGCAAACTGAGACGGCCATAAAAAGGAAGGGGGCTGGGAGTCTCCGAGAGCTCTTAACTGTCAGGATCCAAACCTCTCAAACAAATCCCATCAAACCTATAGGGTGTGACGGCTGAGAGCCGGCTCTGGTGTCAGGTGTGACTCCTCCCGCATCACCTGGGCAAGTGGCTTGGCCTCGCCCTCCCTCTCGGCCTACCAGCCCCGGGGAAGGGCACAGGGTTAAAGGAACGAGGTGCCCGACCCGCTTCTGCCTCCCCCGCCCGGGAGTGCTCGGGTCTCAGTGAAATGCCTCCTCCGCTCAGACACAAGCCGCTGCTCCTCCTTCGGGGTGTCACTCGGGCTCTCCTGCAGCTGAGCTCAGGCGCCCCCTCCCCGAAGCCGTCCTGCGCTATGCTGGGACCAGGTGTCCCTGCCCCGGCAGAGCCGATGCCCGGGCGTCGGGGTCAGGTGTTGCTGCCCCAGCAGGGTCGGGGCCGGGCGTCGGGGTCAGTGTCCCTGCCCCAGCAGGGCCGGGGCTGGGCGTCGGGGTCAGTGTCCCTGCCCCAGCAGGGCCGGGGCTGGGCGTGGGGGTCAGGTGCCCCTGCCCCAGCAGTGCCGGGGCGTCGGGGATCAGTGTCCCTGCCCCAGCAGGGCCTGGGCGACTGGGTCAGTGTCCCTGCCCCAGCAGGGCCGGGGCTGGGCGTGGAAGTCAGGTGTCCCTGCCCCAGCAGTGCCGGGGCATCGGGGATCAGTGTCCCTGCCCCAGCAGGGCCCGGGGGTCGGGGTCAGTGTCCCTGTCCCAGCAGTGCCGATGCCCGGGCGTCGGGGGTCAGTGTCCCTGCCCCAGCAGAGCCCGGGTGTCGGGGTCAGTGTCCCTGCCCCAGCAGAGCCCGGGTGTCGGGGTCAGTGTCCCTGCCCCAGCAGTGCCAATGCCCGGGCGTCGGGGGTCAGTGTCCCTGCCCCAGCAGGGCCGGGCCCGGGCGTCGCCGCCGGTCCCCAGTCGCGCGGGAAAGGAGCTGCTCAGGCTGCGACCCGCCCCCCGGGCCCGGGCCCGGGCCCCGCGCGGTCCCCCTGCGGCCGGGCGAGGGCTGGGCACGCGCGGGGTCACCGGGGCAGAGGCAGGACCTCGGGGTGAGAGCTCAGAGAGGGGGACCTCGGGCCGAGAAACCAAAGGGCTTCCGGAGGGCCCCGGCCCGGAGCCGGCCGCCGGGAGGTGACGAGGCTCCGGCCCCAAGGTGGCCGCGCCGCCGGGGGTCCGCAGGGCCTGAGCGGATCAGGGCCGGGGCCGTACCTGCGCTCCTCGACCTCCGCGTCCCTCTCGAGCTCCAGCAGGTCCAGCTGCTTGGTCACGAAGCTCTCCACGGCCGCCGAGGCCATGGCCGCCGAAGGGGCGCGAGCCCGGAGCCGCCGAGGTGCTGCTGCCGCGCGGGGAGGCGCTGTTCCCCGCCGGGCCGGTGCGTCGACGCACCAGGTTCGCGGCGCTTCCGCTTCCGGCCGAGGCCCCCGGCAAGATGGCGGCGCCCATGGCGGCCTCAGCCCTGCCGGTCACTCTCGGGCGGCTGCTGTCCGCGTGCGGCCGCGGCGTCCTCAGACCGCCGGGGCCCGGAGCAGGTGAGACCCGGGCCGCGGGGCGAAGGGAGGGAGCGGGTTTCCCGCCGGCCCGCGCCCTGCGTCCGTCCGACCTGAAGCCGTCGGTGCCGGTCGCCTTCTGGGGCGCGGTGAACGTGGCCCCGGCTTTGGGGTCGGGGCCGCCGAGGTCCAGACGCGGGCCCTTCAGTCAGGAGCCTGAGCCCTGGCACAGCTGCTCCCCTCCGCGCAGGGCCTGTCGCGGGGCGCTCGCGGGGGTCAGAGGGCGGGGGCCTGGCGGGGTCCACCCCCGAGACCCGCGCCCCCCGCCCGGTCGTCACCGTCCAGCAGAAGCGGCGCCTGCGCTTTAGCCGCTGGGTTGAGAGGCTCAGAAAAGACGTTCCCGGAAACCGCTTCTGCCAGAAAATGGCCTGGAGAGTGCGCGCCGCGCGAGCACCGCCGCTACTGTGTTTGTTTTTTAATCCTCCCCCGAGGGTGTTTGCCTCTGATTTTCGGAGGGGGGGGGGCGCCGGAGTCCCCCGCGCGCCCCGAGCGAACCCGCTGCCCGCCGGGCCCGGCCCCGACCTCCGAGCCGGCGGCCAGGGCTGTTTTTTTTAAATTGAGCTAAATGCATATTTGATGCCATTAAAGGGCTCCCCCTTTTTAGGTGCTGTATTAAGGGTCATTTTGCTTTTTAAGGCATCGTGTTGCGCACGGGGGCTCGTGTGTCGTGCAGGTCAGCGCGAGAGCCCAGGCCCGGGGGAGGGGTTCGGGGAGACGAGGCCCAGGCTTCCAGGGGGGGCGCCCGGCGAGCCAGGGGAGACGGGGTGACGCTGCCACCGCCCTGCGGGCCCCGAGGGCTTGGCTTTTGCTCCCGCTGAATGGCACGGGAAGCTCTGGGAGGGTTTCAGCAGAAGAGCGGCAAGACCCTGGCCGTTGGCTGAAGCTGTTGCATCACCTCAGTCCCCTGCCCTCGGTCCCAGAAACCAGCGCCACACGCGGGGACAACACAGGGTGACAGTACCAGGAGGCGGGCTTGTCAACGGGGCCACCCGGAGGCGCCAGGCACCGGGCACAGGACAGGGTCTGAACCCGCCGGACACTTGGTCAAGGAATGGGTTAGCGGGTGGGCGACTCGGTTTAGGCCCCTTAGGTGGGGTGACGGACGAGTCTCAATGCCCACGGTAACAACTAAGGACGGCAGGCGATGCTCTCTGAGCTGTGTCCGCCTGGATGTCCTGCGGACACATCATGATGGGGTTCGAAGCAATAACGGGGACAGCCCTGCGTTTGGTGTCACCCAGGGCGGCTCGCATTTCACGATGGTAACTGCGCCTCTCTTGTCCCCTCAGCCTCCCTGTGGTCCACTCCTCGGAGGTCCCGTTCGCACAGCGCTCCACTTCCACAACGGTAACGTCGGTTTGCATGACTCTCCTCCCGCTCGTAGGACTGTCTTTCTGACGTCAAAACTTCACACTTTTGGGTTTTCAGAAATAGTTCTGTTTTAACTCTTTTGACAATAATTCTCTCAGACCCTTGACATACATAGAGTGGAGATAGAACTTCAAGAATCCAAAGGGCGAGGTGTTCCCCGTTCCTGCGTAGCTGGAGTTATCAAGGGGAAGTTGTGGCTCCTAAATGGAGGGTTTCCAACCAGGAAGGAGGTTGTGTCACAGGCAGGTTGGGTCAAGATCTCTAGGAGGAACCAGTGAGCTTTGAAAGATAATATTCAGTGTTAAAATCTCATACTTAAGGAAGAAACTTCACTGTAAACTACATAAGGTGGATTTGACAAAGTCACACTGGATGGTGGACGTACACAGAGGAGCAGGACAGGGTGGCAGTTACGCGTGCAGAGGCCCCGGCCCTGCCCTGCCCTGTGCTCAGGACCTCAGGCAGCTCCCGAGCAAGGCCGCCCATCCGAGCCGTGCCACCTCTTCTGCAAGCGGGACGAGCGTGTCTAGCTCCGTGGAGTTTTGTGAGGATAAGTAAATGTCTGCATTTAAAGTGTGGACAGTGCCTGGTGTACACAGAGCCCTCATTCAGCGCCACCACCTCCACACCAGTCTCAGCAGCAGGGAGGTCCAGGGGTTTCTGTTTCTCAAAAGGGAAAGTTGAAAAACTGAGTCAGGATCTAAAGGAATCGTAAGTGGGCCTTTTCATTAATTTGGCTTATTTTTTTCCCCTTTCCTCTGTGAAAGGCGACTGCTGCCCCAGCGGGTTCCAGTTTCCGGTCTTTGTTCCTTTCACGGGCTCAGCTGAGTCCTGCCAGAGCCCATGTTTCTAGGGCTCTGAGGTTAGCACGTTGGGAAAGCTCAGGTTAACTTTTTGGCCAGTTGACTCCAACATGGGAAGTGTCACTCATTTCACAGGTTTGTGTTGAGCACATGCCGGTGAGAAAGACAGAAAAGTTCACTTTCTGGTAGCAAACAGCAACAGAAGCTTAAAAACAGTTCTGAGAACTTCCATCTAGGTGTACAGACCTCCCTTCCTTTTATTTTTCTAATCCTCACCTGAGGATATGCTTATTGATTTTAGAGAGAAAAGAAGGGGGAGAGAGAGAGAAACATCGATGGGTTGCCTCCCATACGCACCCGACCAGGTATCGATTATGCAACCTTTCAATGTAAAAGACAACGTTCCAACCAACTGAGCCACACTGGCCAGGGCCAGACCTCCCCTTTTTTATAGACTGCAGAAATTTGAGGCAGCAATAGGTCAGGAATTTAGGGAGACCCCTCCTTTTGAGACCAGGCTTCCCTTCTTTGCCCTCCACCCTCAACCACCCCACTCTCTATAGCAGACTGAGCTCGGGGAGAGTTTCTGGAATGAAGAAAACAGCCACACCTAGTGTAGTGCCACTGGGCAGGGAGGAGCAGACAGGTGACCGAAGCACAGGACGGAGTGTGGCAGTGGTCTGCAGCTCCAGGGCCCTGAGCTGACCACATCCCCCCTCTGCTGGGTACAGCTGGGCACATGGTCCCCTCTGACCCCCCACAGCCCTTGGAGGCAGGTGCTTTATTCCTGTTTTCTCAGTTAAGGAAGCCAGGCCTAGAGTCGGTAACACTTACCAAGGTCACGTACTCTGCAGTGGAGCTGGGGTGCAGACCCAGGGTCCACAGGGTTATTCCGGGGAGGGCCCTTCTGGAGTGGAAAGCTCACAGTTTCTCTCTGGACTATTGAATGCTTAGCCATTGTTCCTGGAAATGCATGGCAATTCTGAGAGGATATGTGGGGGCCTGTCCTCAGATTTACACCAAAGGGTTGGGTCCCTACCAAAGAGCCAGTGCCGCTGTGGTCCCAAATCACATGACACCCTCAGCAGGTGTCCCTGAGAATGTGGGCTTACATCTCCCTCTGACTTCCGGGGCAGCTGCCCTGGCAGCATCCGAGAGGGGACCCGGTGACGTGGCTGGGTGACGTGGCAGACCCTGTCCTTCCTGGCGTTTCCACACAGCAATGTCTCATGATTTTGAACTGCCTTTTCACATGTGTGACATGCATGTGTCAAATGTTTTTACAGATACGTTCCTAAAACATCCCTGAGTTCACCACCATGGCCTGAAGTTGTTCTGCCAGACCCAGCCGAAGAGACCAAACACCACGCAGGTAAGAGGCAGAGCCAGGGTGCCAACCACCCTCCACACACCACCTGGCCGCTGAGCGAGGGGGTCACGTTTCTCCTGCTCCAAGACCTGGTACAGCAAATGCTCTGCTTCATTCTGCCCCTTAGCAGCAGGCTCGAGAGCCACATTAATTCAGCAGAGACCCCTGAGCACCTGTGACCCTGGTGGAGAGAGCCAAGGCCCCGCCACCTGCTGTTACCCTGCCCTATAGCCACTCCTCCAGGAGCCCCACGTCACACAGCTGCGGGAGAGCAGGAGGGGGAGGCGTGGTTTTATGTACTAAAGTCCCAGGCCCCAGTGTGGAGGTGTAGCTGCTGCCTTTCCATCGTGGGTAATGGCTGGCCCTGTGCCACTCTCCGGCCTCCCTCCCCGCAGAGGTCGTGGGGAAGGTGAACGAGCTGATCGCCACCGGCCAGTACGGCAGGCTCTTTGCTGTGGTGCACTTTGCCAGCCACCAGTGGAAGGTGACCGCTGAAGACCTGATTTTAATCGAGAATGAACTAGACCTGGCATGTGGAGAGAGGATCCGGTTGGAGAAGGTGAGACTGTCAGTTTCTTTGCATTCAGGGACTCGGCCCCAAATGTTTGACCCCTGCTCCTGGGCCATCCCCGGAGAGCTTTCCTCAAATCAGAGGTGACCACAAGCAAGACCAAGGGACAGGAGTGTGAGTGACGAAGCGGGCTGGCCAGGCAGGCACAGGCAGGGCCGAGGGAAAGGCCGGCAGAGCTGAGAGGGGCTGGCAGAGCTGGCCGCCACCTCCGAGGGCGGCCGACTCAGGAGGCTCACCCCTCACCGGAGACAGGCAGCGTGTCTGTTGATCTTCTCACGTCGTTAGCGAATTCCCACAGGAAATGCTCCGTCGCAGGTAAGATAAAGGTCCCAGTTGAGGATATAGAGTTTGAAGCCCATATTTTTAGGGGAAAAATGTTAAGTTTCCGCTGGAACACTGACGTTTGATTGGCCGGCTGCTCTGTTTTGAAGCAGCGAGGCCCGGTTCCGAGGTCCTTCCCTGGGCACTGGCTCTTTCTTACATTGGGAACTGCGAGCTCTGTCTGTTTAGCTGAGCGTTGCTACCCTTCTGTTATGGTTCTGTTTGCTGTTTTCAGAGTCTATTTGATTTTTGCCTACTCTGCTCCTACTTATAAAACTATATACAAAATATAAGCTCTCTGTACTAGGTCGCTTTTCTAGGATATGTATTACTGTCAATATAATGTAACGTGACACATAGGATTTTCCCTATTAATGAAAACTCCGTCCTCTGTGAGTGTAGGGTTTTGGCACGTTTGCTCTCGCTGAGACGGTCTCAGGGCCTGCGGCCTGAGCCGCCTCCTTAGCTCGGAGCTGGGCGGCAGCAGCGCAAGCTCTCTTCTGAACGGCGGGCGCTGGCAGGTCTGTTGTGAGCACGTGGGCTTCGGGAGCCTGAGTCACTACGGCTTCGGGAGTGCGTTTGTAAAGGTTTCAGAAAAGGTGTTATTTGGAAACGTTTCACGTTAACATGATGGGAAGCGCCGTCTAACGCAGGTGGTTCTTTATAACGTGGGAAACCCAGGCATCGGGAGCAGGTGCTGAAAGTGAGCCTAAGACAACTTGTCATTTGTCGTCATCTGATGTGCGCAGGCCACCGGTGGTGTTACGGATGCGCTTGTCTTTAGACATCTACATTTAGTGCGGTTGGATTTTTTTCTTACCAGTAAAACTCAAGACAGTCTTCCAGCATCTACAAAAACAGCACTGTGCTTGGACTGCGAGGGTGTTTTCATCTGTGGCCACATTTGGTGGCAGTTTCGCTGCACTGAGGACATGGTGGCAGCAGCTGGGGTTCTGCTGGTGTCAGATACACCTGAGCCGCAGTCTCGTGTCCTGCGACCGGCTTCCAGGGCACCGCTGTCCGACGTGTGTGTTTCTCCCTGTGTCTGTCAGACATCACTGAGGATGGTTTTTTTGTGTTTGTTGTTAATTATTAAAAAGCTGCCATTTTCATAGGAGTTTGACACTTAACATGATAGGCGATCCCCACATCAAACAATCTTACCGCCTGCGTCTGACGGTCCAGGCATTTCTGAGAGGTACCACTCATGGCCAGGGCTGGGTAAGGTTTGTTTGAAGCAATGATTGAGGTAGCGGATCCCGTCCATAGCAGGATCTCTGACTGGTCCCTTTCTCATTTCCCAGTGCACCCGAGTCACCACCTGTCCTGAGTGACTGTGTCACTTACAGGCAACACCCTGTTTCCCTCTCAGGTCCTGCTGGTTGGTGCTGATGACTTCACACTGCTGGGCAGGCCTCTCCTGGGGTAACGTGCGCTCAGATGCGGGGCTTTGTCCACGGCTGGGCGGTGAAGCCGGGCAGGGGACGGGGTGGGCATCCATCACTCGATCCGACGCCAAACACAAGAGGCTTATACTCCGTGATGGCGGATGCTCCGGGTCCCCGTGGGAGGACACCCAGACCAGGCCAGCGGTCTGTTACTCACTCGCCCCCACATGGCCCTTGAAGACCTGCGGGCAGGCTGCATTGTCTTCATCATGCGCTTTGTAGCTTTCAGACCGTCTACAGGGAGGCATGTGTCCCTTTTAAAATCAGCAAAAAAGAAAAACTCATTTTTTAGAATCTTGTGAAAAACATGAGCAGCATTGAAAGCAAATGGAGAAAGCACGTCACTATTTACTTTCCCTCTCCTAGGAAGGATCTTGTCCGCGTAGAGGCCACAGTCATTGAAAAGACAGAATCATGGCCAAAAATCAACATGAAGTTTAAGAAAAGGAAAAACTACAGGAAGAAGAGAAGTGAGTAATGGGGCGGAGCTGGCGCCCTGTGGCCACCCCCCGTGTCCCTGCCCTGCTCGGCACCACCCACTGGGCCTGACCAGGAGGGCCAGGCCAGACTCCTCCTGACCACACCAGGGGCTGAGACTCAGACGGGGCCTCCACTGGAGTCACAGTCCCCATGAGGCAGGTGCTCCCCCCACACCAGGGACTGAGACTCAAGACAGGGCCTCCACCGGAGTCACAGTCCCCATGAGGCAGGTGCTCCCCCAGGCTGGGACCCTGCAAGCTGCGGGATCCTGTCTCGGGAAATGTGTGTCACTCACAGCCCTTAGTCACAGCGGGAACTGCTGCCTGGCCTGCCAGTAGTAGGGAGTCCTTCCAGTACACCTGAGAAAACAGCCTTGGCTTTACCTGGCCTTGGGTCAGGAAGCCTCAAGGTCAGCCAGATGGGGCCGTGCACCCCCCTACAGTCCCGGGGTCTCTGAGCACGGTGGGGGAAAGGCTGGGGGCTTCGACGAGGGCTCTCCTGGCCCCCAGGCTGGTTCGAGGCAGAGTCCCTCATGGAAAGAGTGGGTGCCAGGGGGCGGGGTCTCTCAGGTGGCTGATTAACAAGGTTGGAGGTGGTGGTCCAGCAGTGACTGAGCTCTCTCTCTCTTCCAGTCATTGTGAGCCCGCAGACTGTCCTGCGGATAAACACCATTGAGATTGCTCCGTGTTTGAGCTGATCGTCGAACTGACATTTGCAGAAATATAAAAATAAACTGTTTTCCAGGGAGCCTGAGTTTCTGTTCTGATGCCAGAATTGTACCGGTTCTGGTTCTGGCTCGAGCGCCGGGTCGCTGGGCAGCAGCCTCCCCACGCCAGGGGCCAGAAGTTGGGGAGAATCCGTAGCCTGGCCCTCCCCCAGCAGACCTGGGTGCTGCGTGAGACAAAGACTGGCGTTCTTGGCCACCCTCCACCCCCCACTGCTGGCAGCAGGCCAAAGGGACCCTTTAGGAGATGCATCCGGGACCTGGGAGCTGACGCCAAGGGACAATCTAGATTCCACTTCTGGGCAAGACAGACAAAGACGAGCAGATCCCACCTCTGAGTGGGTCCGTGTGCCTGTTGGTAGTGATTTGCTTTTTAAAAGCTGGGGTGAAACCAGGAGACTGGGTGTAGAAGGAAGGGGAGGTCACGGTACGGGGGTAGTGCCCTGACCACCAGAGGAGGGACCTCGTTGGGCCTTGAGGGCCAGTTGCTGAGCAGTAGCAGAGACAGCAGGGGGCCAAGGAGGTTTGAACTTGGTTCTGAAAGCAGCCACCTGTCCTGGAAGGGTTTGGGACGGTCAGGCAGGCAGCTAACCCAGGAAAGAAGGGACAGGTCCTGAACCCAGCGTGGCCCAAGGGATGGAGGCGTGGACTTTGGGGAGCGGGTGTGGGGAGGGAGGGACTCTCAGACACCCAGGCCCTGGCTCTGTGCCTCCCTCCAGGACAACAGGGCTTTCGAGTGACACAAACACAAACGACAATAAATACCTTCTTGGCAAGATTCCTTCAAGCGTCCCTTGGGGGGTCATCCCTGTGATGTGGAAATCAGAAAATGAAGACAGCACTGACCCAGGAGGCCTCTCCCCCTTCCCTCCTGCTCCCCGGATGCTGGCCCAGGCCTTGGGGATGCTCCCCGGCAGTGCCCTCCGTGGACAGCAGGGGGCGCTCAGTCCTGCAGGAGGAGACCCCAGTTGTTCCCCTGCTGTGGTTGCTGGGCTGGAAGGGTGGTGGGCCCCAACCTCAGAGGTGGGGTGCCCTCTGGTGCCGCCACATGGGAGTTTGTGCCCTAGCTCCTGCGGACACCTGAGAGCAACGTGTCTGCAGTCCCACCCAGCCAGGCCTTCTCTCTGGCTCTCCCTTCGCCAGCCAGACACCGGGTCCTGCGATTGTCCCCGTGCAGGCTGCAAACATTTGAGACAGGACTTACCTGAAAAGTGCCACGGTCGGCCGCCCAGCTCATCAGGGGTCCTGGAGCCACGCAGGCCAGCAAGCGTGTGTGATCTCGGCTACGTGACCAAGCACTAGGCCTTGACTTCTCACCCGTCCGAGGGGGTGAAGCGAGCTCGGCCAGTGGTCACCTGTTACCCAGGAGAGCGCAGCCTGTGCCCCAGGGCCTGGCGACGCGCCTACAAAACATTAACACCGGTGCTGGGCTGGCGGGCGCTCACTCCTTTTCAAACTAGACCAGGTACCCTCACAAAAAGGGAGAAATGACACCCCTGTCCGGGCGAAAGTGAACACCCTGCAGCATCGACGGCCCTTGGAAACAGGCCGAGTGAAAGAACCCGCCCGGGCGGGTGTGGCCCAGGGGCTGAGCGTGGTGCCAGGCATCAGGAGGTCACCGGTTCCATCCCCGTCAGGGCACATGCCAGGGCTGTGGGCCCCGTCCCCAGTGGGGGGCATGCAGGAGGCAGCCGATCGATGTTTCTCATCGATGTTTCGGTCTCTCCCTCTCCCTCTCCCTTTCTCTCTAAAAATCAATAAAGACATTTTTTTAAAAGAAAAAAAAGCCATACACAAAATTATAAATATTGTACGATTCTACTCACATGAACTATCTCGAATAGGCAAACTCAGAGTAGATGGAGGTTCCCAGGGGCACAGGTTCGGGGTTTCGGTTCTAGGTCCCGGGAAAGCCACACATAGGGGCGATGGTGTCACCACAGTCACGTCACTGAATTGTCACAAAAGGTTAAAAAGGTAGGTTTATGGCCTGTATATTTTACCCCAAATTTAAAAACAAATAGGAAACCTGGTTAACAACATCGCTCTCGGTTGGGGGGGAGCCGAACAGATCCCCATCGGTACCTTAGCAAAGTGTGAATGTTCCCTGCAGGCCCGACGCAGCTGTTCTGGGCAGGTGTCCCGGACACGCCAAGCGTCACCTCAGGGTTGGGAGGGCTCTCTGCCTGTGCCAGCACACGCTGTCCCTCCTGCCCGCTGGGCTCGCCCAGGCCAGCTTTCTCCCCTTTTCCACAGAAACACTTCGCTGCTCGGTCAGCACCGTGAGCTGCCCCAGGGTCTCCAGGCACCTGCCCGCCTCACCTCCCATGAGCCCAGTCGCCCCCCGCCCCCGCCGGCACCCACCTTGGCCTCGCCCAGCTCCTGACGGTGCTGTGCAGCCTTCACCCCAGCTTCTCCCCTGGGCTGAGAGCGTGGCTCCACCCTCCCCAGGCCACAAGTGGCCCAAGGCCCAGGCTGTGCCACCCAAAGCCTCCCAGGAAGCCCAGCATGTGCGAGAGCCATGGGGGTGGGCATGGAAGGAGCGTGTGAAAGGGGACAGTGGGACCCAGACGGCCCAGGGATTAGGCATAAGGGTCTTGGGTCAGACTGTCACCTCCATCACTCACCGGTGTGCCTGGCTGCTATGAATACGTGTCACTAGCTCAGAGTGGACCGCCCAGGCCACCCCATCTCAGGAGGCCCCTCCCTGGTCACCGTCTCAGCTCCGTCTCCTGGTGTCAACAGTTGAGTGTCTCGCCTGCCTCCCCCGCCGGACCGCCAGCCCCAGGAGGGGACGTGTGTCTGTTTTATCCGCTAACGTGCACACAGCCACCATCCACCGCCACCCTGGCCCCGTCAGGCAGGCAGGCAGCGCTCCAAACGTCTCCGTGGGAATCCCGATTCCACACTGCGGGGGACAGCAGTGGGTCCCCGGGAAGGGCCAGCGTGGCTAGTTCCGTGCAGACAGACCTCTGCGGCGTCCCGGGAGGAGGGGTCAGGAGCCTGCCCAGGGGTTTGTGGAAGACCGGGAGTCACTCGTGCCTGCTGGAACCACAGGAGAACAGCTCTGAAAGCATTAGATCAAGCGTGTCCCAGGGGATGTCTGCAGATCCCCTGGTCCAGCAGGTGGAGCCATCGGCCCGCAGGCAGCGCGTGGGGCTCCTGCCAGCACCTTCCAGCATCCTCACACCCACCCGGGCCCAGGCTCCCGGGCCACTTCCTGGGTGGGGCTCGGCCAGCAGGTAAGCGGCAATGGCACACCTGCCGGCCGCGCGCCCTTCGGCCCACTTTCTGCGCAGGTGACTCAGCAGAGACGGGGACAGGCAGAGCCCAGGCTGCCTGACCTGAAAGACACCGTCCCGTTTTCTTCTTTCCTTCCTCCTGCTGACGGCCACCAGGCGACACAGACGTCGCCCTCGGGAACCCGGCCAACCGTTCCAAGCCTGGGCGTGCGCAGCAGAATCACCAGGGGTGCGTCTGGTCCTACACCCAGGCTCCTAACGGAAGCCCAGGGCTGGCAGAACCCACCCGGCGTCTCCAGGAGCGACCTCTGAGGGGCTCGAAGGTCGCTCGTTTTAACGTACAATTACACTGCGCGGGGGCTGCCTCGGAGCCCGCACGTCAAAGAGGAAATGGGGAAAGAGGGAGACCTGCTGGGTTCCTGCCCGATGCTCCTGGTCCAGGGACAGGAACCAGGCCTGGGAAGGCCCAAGTGCACCCGGGCCGGGACAGTGACAATGGTGACACTTGCTGAGCTGGTGCCGTGTGCAGGGGTAGGTCAGGCATGTCACACACACTAACTCATCTAACCCTCACTAGCTTGCCCTGCCGGTTTGCCTCAGTGGTTAGAGCGTCGGTCTGCGGGCTGAAGGGTCCGGGGTTCGATTCTGGCCAAGGGCAGGTTTGATCCCCAGCCCAGTCAGGGCACGTGCAGGAGGCAACCGACCGATGTGTCTCTCTCGCAGCGACGTTTCTCTCTCTCTCCCCCCCACTCGCTCTGGGAAGCAATGGAAAAAATACCCTCAAGTGAAGATTAAATAAAAGGCAGCCCTACGGAAAGTAACCTCACAGGGCGAGCGGCTCCCAGGTTCCTTCCTGGGCAGGCGTGGGGGGTGCTCCCGCCCAGGCCTGGCCTGTAGCTTCCTCGGTGGAAGGGTAACAGCCCCCGCCCTTTGTTCGTGTGCGTCCAGGTTCACACACCTTTGAGCGCCAGAAGGAACACCCTGGAGGGCCCCCCCTCTGAGAGCCCAGAACCTCTGATCCAGGCCCGGCCTTGCTTTCTCCGGTCTTCCTGGGCCCCCTCCTAGTCTCCAATGTGTAGCTGCAGCGGCAAAACTGTCCTCCAGAGCACTGGAGACCTTGCTGCCGGCATGCCATCGGCTTGGCGCAGACGTTTCTCACGTGGACAGGCCGGGCTGCTCACAGAGAAGCCGTGGCCAGTCCCGGCCCGGCTGCGCCTCAGACGGCCGGGCGCGTGGGTCAGGAGAGGCGCACACTGCTGCTGTAACGGGTGAGCCCTGCTTCTCCGGGCTGTCCGCGCAGGAACGTCTCACTTCTCGCTCACGAGAAACCTGTGCCGGTTGGGCTATGGTTTCAATCCCAGAGCAAGTGGGGTGCTGGGAGGTGCCGCTCCACTGGGTGCCAGGCAGAGGAGCCAGTGCGCACGTGGGAGCTTTTCAAAGTCCTATGGCCAGACCCCAGCCAGACCCCCAAATCCTGATTCACTGAGTCTGGGGTGGTTCCCTGGGTGATTCTAATACGGGTGGCCCAGGGCTGAGAAGCTCGGGTGCAGCTCCCGTCTGAACCGAGGGGCTTCTCCGGGCTGAAGGTTTTGGGGTTTTTCTGTGTTTTTTATTTTAATTTTATTTTTTATTGACTTTGAGAGAGAGGAAGGGAGAGAAACATCGATTTGTTGTTCCACTTATTTATGTATCATTGGTTGCTTCTTGTATGTGCCCTGACTGTGGATCGAACCCGCAACCTCGGTGCATCGGGACGACTCTCTAACCAACTAAGCTGCCTGGCCAGGGCCTCAGGGCTGCCGGTTTTGAAGAGATAAGGAACTGGGGGGACTTCTGCAGACCCTGCATCGTCCCCAGCAGAGCCTGTCTCTGTCCTCCAGCAAGGGGGAGCCCCACCTCTGCCACTTGCTCCCTCTGTGACCCTGAGAAAGTTCATCCACGTGCCTCAGTTTCCGTATCTGTGGACTGGGGACACTAGCGTACCCACCATTTCTCGCCCCGGTGGGAGTGTGGGGTACACGTTGCGGCCGCCTGTCCTGGTGCTGGCTAACGTTACCGCGTGCAGCTCTGCAGCACCCTGACGTCTCCTGCCTTCCAGAAGATCCCCTCCTCCCGGGATGACGGGGTGCACAGAGACGGAAACGCAACACTTCCTCCCCTTTAAGGGAGGACACTCCTTCACCGTCAAACCCAAACCTTGACACCAAAATGGACATTTCATCTGATAAGCAATGTTTTCCTTGAGAGAACTTACCAAATCTCTGAAAAGAGAACACGTTCTTCTGCAGGCCGGCCGGAGGCTGAATCTGGATGCCAAGCGGCGACAGCCAGTCCCTCCCACGGGCCCGGGCCCTCGGGACAGCCCGGCGCGGCCCCGCCACCCCGGCAGGCCGGCCTCGGGCGCCGCTGCAGACCAGGCCCCCGAGGAGTCGCCCCTGGCAGCAAACGAGCCTGAATCCTCCCTCGCCAGGCAGCCAAGGCCCCACAAGGTCCCATTGCTGCCCTCACTCCTCACTCCATCCCTCCCGAACCTCAGCCAGAGGGCAGCAGATGCCAGGAGCGTCCGAAATGGAGCCCAGCGGGGGGGGGGGGGGGGGGGGGTGACGACAGGTCGCCCTCAGGTGTAGGCGCACGATCCAGTGCCAGGGCGTGGTAATGAGACCAAGAGTTCCTCCTGAAGTCACCAGCCATCCCATGGGCTGGGACCCTTGCCTGGAGCCCAGCCACACGCTCTCCCAGCCCCCCGCCCCCCAAAACCCGGCACCTCCCCTCCCCCTCCTTGAACCAAGTCACCATGAGTCCTGCCATTTTCACTCAGCATTACTCAGAGCTCCCTCCTGGATCCATTTCCTTCGCCACCACAGTGGTCACGGGTCACAGCAGGCGTGGCCGGGCTGCAGACGCTCCCAGAATCTCACCAAATCCTTCTGTTTATCCCCCGAGGAGGCGAGCTCCTTGCTCACAAGGACGATGCCCTCATAAGCTTCTGGGTCCTGCACTAAGCCTGGCCCGGTGCCCCACGCGGGACAAAGTGACAACCATCTTCCTGACCTGGGCTGGTGGAGCCCAGCGCTGTGGGTCTGCATGGACCTCGGCGGGCCCTCGGCCTGGCCCTGGAGCCCACCTGCCGGGGCTGCTGTCCAACTCTGCCCCTTTCAACCCTGTGGCCTTGGATGCAGCGGCCTCACCTCTCTCTGCTCCTCATCCTCTTTGTCTGCAAAATGGGCAAGACAATGGTGGGTAAAGCACTTAGAAACCTGAGGAACGCAGAACAAATAAATCACAAAAACAAGGTCAAGTCTGTGTAAATGAATGAATGGAAGAATGGGTGGGTGGGTGGGTGGACGGGTAAGCGAATGTTGGGAAAGAGAGTCTGGCCAGCTGATTTCTCAGACAAGCTCTACTCGTGAAAAATATTTGGAAACACAGGAAACCAAATTCCAGCCACACAGTCATGATGTCCAGAGGCCAAGCTGGGGCCCTGCTTAGGGACAAGGCCTGGCACAGCAGGAGCTCATGCTGGGAACTGAGCGAACTTGAGGACAGAGTGGCAAGTGGGAAGTGGAGGGGACTTGGCAGAGGAGGTCCTGTGAGGTCCGTTCACAGGTCACTGCCTCGCGGCCCACCCAGAGGCCTCTCCCACCCAGCAAGCTGTCCGGCTCTGTCCACGTGGCCAGGCTGAGCCCAGGCTCCACCCCCTCCGTCACCACCTGCCACCCAGGGCTCGCTGCAAGCCAGGCCCTGTGCCCGCACGTTACAAAATTTATCACGTGTGATCCCAAAAGTAATCCCTCTGTGTTAGTCAGGGCTCCAGAGAACAGAGCCAGTGGCACCTCTGTGGGTACACAGAAAGGTGCGTTAGGGCTATGCTCATGTGGAGGCCGTCTCACCATCTGCCCCCTGCAAGCCGGAGACCCCGGAAAGCATAAATCCCGTCCAAACGTGAAGGCCCCAGAACCAGGAAAGCCCCTGGTACAAATCCCAATCCAAATGGAAAGGCCCAGGATCCAGGAGCACCCAGTCTAAGGCCAGGAGCAGATGAGTGTCCCAGCTCAAGCAGAGAAAACATGCTCAGGTGTCGGGAGAAAAACACCGTCCTCTCTCCTTCTAGGCGGTCTAAAGATTAAACTGACCCGAGACAGATTAACAGAAGAACAACAACATTTAATCACATACGCACGAGGGCCCCGTAAGATTATGAGGCCCACAGGCAGCCAGGCAGCTGAGGCCTCTATGCCCCTGCGCCGAGGAGAAGGGACGGGGCTGGGACGTCAAAGGGAGGGAGGCGATCGACAGGGCGGTGCAGGAGCCGCTGTGGGCCCTGCGCACCGGGCCCTGCGGAGACAGGGGACAGAGAGGAGAGTCGGCCCGCTGGGCCCGCTGTTTCTCCCCAGCTCACCACGCCGCTCGCTCCACCTCTCTGCGAACAGCTCTCCTCCTGCGCCAGGCCCTCTATCTAAATTCTTTTAGGCAGTTAAGGGAAAGATAAAGAAAAGCTTCCCGAGTCTGCTGTTTCTTAAAAATAATCAGCCAAAGATAATCCTCAGGCCAAAGAGACACATTTCAGACACATGTCAGCGGGGACAAGGGGGACCATCTATACTCCGTCTAAAAACTCAAGGGCTCATCTCTCAGAGTCGTCCTCACAACATGCCCAGAAATAATGAAGTTTAACCATGTAATCCCCATAATAACCTACTCTATCACCTGTCGTGTTACAAATGAGGAAACTACACCATGGGTGAACCTCAGAACGCCATGCTGTGTGAAAGAAGCCAGACACGAAAGGCCACGTACGAACTGTCCAGGACAGGCAAACCCATACAGACCCAAAGTCGATTCGTGGTTGCTTAGGCCTGGAAGGGTCAGGGGCCAATGGCAAGTGACTGTTGATGGCAAAGGGTTCTTTTGGGGCCATGAAAATGTTCTAAAATTGTGGTGATCACGGCCCATCTGTGTAAATGTATTAAAAATCATTCAAGTATATACTTTAAAAAAGACACACTTGGTAAAAAAATTTTTTTCAGCTCAGTTTATACAAGGATCCACAACCTAGCCCGGGCCAGTGTGGCTCAGTTGGTTGGAGTGTTGTCCCGGACACCAATAGGTGGCAGGTTCGATTCCTGGTCAGGGCACATACCTCGGTTTCGGGTTTGGTCCCTGGTCTGCAGGAGGCAAACCTATTGATGTTTCTCGTTTCTCTCTCACCCCTATGTTTCTCTCCTGCCCCCCCTCCCCCCGTCTCTCTAAAAAATCAGTAAAAATCTTTGAAAGAAAATAGGCAAAGTGTATGAGTACTATACTTAAAAAGAAATACAAGTCCTTCAAATTTATGAAGACACCCAGCCTTACTCATAATAAAAGAAATGCAAATTAAAACTGGACAAGAATATAGCATTTTTCACTTCCCAGACTGGGGGAAATCCAACATTTTGACACACGTTTCTGGTGAGGCCCTGTGGAGCTGTGTAAGTGTGCTCATACCTGTGGCGGGAGAGGGACAATCTCACGGACCATGTGAGGAGTAATTTTATGTGTCAGCTTGACTGCGTCACAGGGCTGTGGGGGGAACAGCTATTTAGTCAACTATGATTCTGGGGGGGGGGTGAAGGTGTTTCTAGGTGAGATTAACATTTGAATCAGCAAACTAAGTAAAGCAGATCGCCCTCTCTAATGCAGGTGGGCCTGGTCCAATCAGGTGAAGACATGAACAGAACAAAAGGGCTGCCACTCCCTTGAGTAAGAGGAAACTCCTCCTGCCTAACTTGGAACTGGGACATTGATTCTCCCCCCCCCCCCCCCTTTTTGGACTCAAACTGAAATACTGGTTCTTCCTGGGTCTTTAACCTATCAGACTTCACACTGGAATTATCCCATCAGCTCTCCTGGGTTTCCAGCTTGCCCACTGCAGGTTTTGGGACTTGTCAGCTTCCATACTGCATGAGCCAATCCCTTATAATAAATTATATTATATTTAAAATTATATATATCCATCCAATACCCTAATGGTTCTGTTTCTCTGGAGACCCATAACTAATACAAATACCAAGGGCAATTCGGTAACAGACATCCACACTGTGCACACACATGGCCTTGACCCAGCAATCACAATGCTGAGAATCCACCCTACGGAGAGGCTTGCAGGTGAACAACTGACCTTTATGCAGATATTCGTTGCAACAATGTTTATAGACCAAAAGACAGCAGACACCTAAGTGTCACAGAGGACAAATAAGCTGTGGTAAAATAAACCATACGACAGAACACTGTACCCTCAAACAACATAGGAAAAAATTTAAATAGGAGTGACAAGAAAACAGCACCAAGACAGCCCTGGCTGGTGCGGCTCAGCTGGTTGGAGCATCGCCCGGTACGCCAAAAAGCGGTGGGTTCGATTCCCGGTCAGCGCACGTACCCAGGTCGTGGGTTCAATCCCCTGCCGGGGCACCTTTGTGAGGCAACTGATGTGTTCCTCTCTCACGTCAATGTTTCTTTCTCTCTCTCTGCCTTCCTCTCTCTAAAATCAATTAAAAAAAAAAAAAGTTACCACACATTTGGCGGCTTAAAACAAAATAGCACCAAGACATATAAGCAAAATTTTAAAAAGGCAAACAGGGCACGGGGCTAGACTAAGCTGCCTTTTTTCACATGAATCAGAAGGAAATATACATATATACTCATCTTTGCTTGTATTTTCATAAGGAAATTCTGCAAGGAAAACCCAAGAGACTAGTCAGAGTGGTTACCTGTGTGTCCGTTGGGGCAGGGGTGAGAGTAAAACTTTTCCCTACTTTTTTTTCACGTGCCCCAGTTATGAAACACTCTGGCCACCAACACAGCCATCAAGCGACGATGAAGGAGGGGCCGTGCGCCTGCTTTGCCCCGACGGGCGGACGTGAGAGCAACACCACCAGCCAGGCGCTCGCCCGGGTGCTCTGCAGACTGATTTGCTATTTGAACCATAGTGAAGATTCCCCCGCCCACCTGCAGCGTTACCTGTTGGTGGCCCTCGGAGAAACCAGCCCCCAGCGGGTGGCATCTCCTCTGGTCATTACTGGACGTCCCCGACCTAGGGCAGGTGCGGTGCACAGCAGCAGGGGCTGGAGAAACACATTTGGGGCAAACGGTTAACTGGAGGAACTGGAAACAAAGGATCAAGAAACAACAGAGAATGTCTGACATAGGTGCCCGTGGCTGAGCAAGTCATTTCCAAAACGCTGCTGGCGAAGGGGCTGGGGGACAAGTCCCAGGACTCTATACACAATTCGATCTGTTCTGAGTAAAAGAGATCCCTAAAATAAAACTGTGGGGGCGGGTATAAAAATAAAACTGTGTGTATATATAGTGCTCCAAAAAATGTATACACACACTTTGAATAATTATAAAGGCAGTGTTTATTAAAACATATTTCATTTTCAAAACTGAGCTATCGGTTGTTAAAGTGTGTATACATTTTTGGGGGGACACCAAAGTGTGATGTAAAATGTGGAAGAGTCTCGAATACGCAGCCGACTAAGAGTCGTGGTTACCTGCGGGGGGGGGTTGGGGGGGCGGGAGAAGGTGGGGGGGCTGCTGACTAGTTTCTATGGACTCGGCCCCGGGAACGCACTTATTTCCCTGGGAAAAGCTACTCACATCCGATGGAGAAACAGAACCAAACGCTCCGGGACCGCGCGGCTTCCACGCCGCGAACACGCGCCACGCGCGTCCGGACGCGCCACGGGCACGGAGACCGGAGGAAACGCAGCGAGCGCCGCCAGCCGCGGAGGTGTCGGGCAGTTTGTAAAAGCTTTTCCCTGCACCTCCAGCGTTTCCTCTTTTCCCACAGTGACTGCGCCGTCATTGCGTAATGTTAGGGCTTAAAAAAGAGGCGCCCGAGCAGCCAGCTGGGGAGGCCAACTCCAGCTCCAGCCCCTGGGGGCGCTGGCGACCGGCCGGGGTGGGGGCGGGGGTGGGGGCCGCGGGGTGGGGTGGACCGAGGGCGCCCGGCCCAGGAAGGCGCCCCGCCCCGCGCGTGGAGGGCGCTCGGGGCGGGCGCGGGGTCTCCCCCGGCGCGCACCCCCCACCCCCACCCTCCCCACCCGCGGCCCCGAGTCGCGCCGCGCGCGCGGGTCCCGCCCACCGTCTAGCTCCGCCCCGCGCCCCGCCCCGTCGACCTTGACCCGCGGCGACCTCCCGGGGCGCCCTCTCGCGCGCGCTGGGACGGTGATGGGGGGGCAGGGGGACAAGTGCGTCGCGCGGTCTGCCACCCCTCCCACCCCAGCAACTCCTAGCGCGCAAAACACGGGCTCTAGGGGAGCCTGGGACGCAAATGAGGCTGCGGGTGGGCGCCGAGAGGAGCCAGGGCGAGGGGGAGAGCGGAGGAAGCCGGGGTGTGCGCGGGGGGCGGGCATTCGGACTCCCGCCCGCACCTCGCCCGCCTCCAGCCACCCCCCGCGGCAGGACCCGCGCCTGCGCACAGCGCCCGGGACCTCGGTCGCGCCCCGGGCACCAGCCGCTCCCCGGGCCTGGGTCGGGCACCCCCGCTGGCACCCAGGCCGGCAGGGGTAGGGCTGCAGCGCCGGGGTCGCCCGCCGAGCTCCCCGCGGGAGAAACACGAATCCAAAGGAGCTGGACCCTTGGGCGTTTTTAAAATGCAACCGCTCAGGCAGCTGCCCCAGCCCCCGGCCGCCCATCCCGGCCCACCGCCCCCACCTCCCCGCGGACCCGCTGTCACTTCCTCTCCCGCACCCCACCCCGCCCCCGAAATTCCCCAGGCTCCTCTCTCCTCCCTCCGAAAGCAAGTGACCTCAAGGAAACAATTAACTTATCTGGCGGCCAGTTCGGGCCCAGCCGACGCCCCTTCCTTAACTTTCCACCGGTTTTGGCGAGCTGGCCGGGTTCGGGTCATCAGAAACGGACTCCACCTCGGTCCGCATCCGGAGTGGGGCGGGGAGGCCCCTCGCATCGACCAAAGGCCCGCGCCCTGGAACCGGGCCTGCGGGAGGACCCCGAGGACGGGACTCTCAGGCTGTCTGGGGTCATCTGGTGAGGCTTCTTGTCGCAGGCGGGGTCTGAGTTGACCCTTGAAGGCTAAGCATGAATTTTCCAGGTGAGAAAGGAGACAGCAATTGGGTAATAGTTCAGGGTCAAGGTCATTGTGGGAGCCCCAACCCTCCCGACCCCCGTCCCCCCACCCTGACCTCCCCCCACAGGTGGATCAGGGCTGGTGAGTGAAGGAGCTGAGGGCACTGGCCGGAGGAGGGATGGATAAACAAAACCGCCATCGGCCCATACAATGGGGTGCTATTCAGCCTTAAAAAGGAATGAAGCCCTGACAGGCTGCACCCTGGATGAGCCCTGAAAACACTGTGCTCCGTGAAAGAAGCCGGGACACATACTGTAGGACTCCATTCATAGGGACTGTCCAGAATAGGGAAATCCATAGAGACAGAGCAGGCTGGTGGCTGCTCGGAGGGGGGTGGGTGGAGGGAGTGACTGTTCATGGGGACGGGGTTTCTTTTAGGGGAACATGTTTGGGGAAACTGTTCTGGGGTTAGATTGTGATGATGGTTACACAGCCTTATGTATATACTAAAAACCACAGATTGGTACACTTTTAAAGGCTGGGTTTCACGGCATACATGAGTCACATCCTAGCAGATTTTTTAAAGGGAGGAGGGCTGTGGGCAGAGCCCCACATGGACCCGGCACCATCTGGTTATTACCCCATTTTGCAACAGAGGAAAGTTTATCTGCTCCGGCTTCACAGCTGGGCAGGGCTGCAGCTGAACCGAAAGCTAGATGCGCTCTGAGCATCGGGAAAGGGTCCTGGTTTACCCCGTTGCCCTTCCTGGCATTTAGCACACAGCTAGGCACGAAGACCAGAGGGGAGAGGGAAGGCATTTCACATAGAGGAACAGCAAGAACAGGTGCCCAGAGGCCCCAGGGTCCAGGCTGGCCTGGCCACGGCTGTGGGCCAGCTAAGACTCGACTTCAAGGCACACCCAGTGAGCTGTCGCCTGCTCTATGCCCGGCATGCTGCTTGGTTCACTCCAAGAAGCTCAGGTGGGCTGTGGCTGGGCTAGTGGGTCTCAGAGGTGACTGGGATCTGAAGAGGTCACGATGCTGACCTTTGAACTACTCTGACCTTTTCAAAAAGCCTTAAAGGGGTTCCACATTCATCTGCCAGGCCGGGCTCTTTGCTCTTGGCTGGCTTCTGTGGGTCTTAGCAGTCGCGGCCCTGCTCCCGAGGGAGGAATCTGTTCGAGGAATGCTCTCCAGCCGGCAGTCGTGCCCGTTTCTGATTAACAAACAAGGAAATAAGTTTTTCTTTCATTGAATTTTACTGTTTATAGACAAAAGCTTTTAAAACATGGTCTCCGCAGAGAAAAAGTAATCCTAGCTAACGCTCCTGCGGCACCTACTGTGTACTTGGTAACGCGCTGAGCACCTCCCGTCCGCACTCTGGTTATCTTCCTCGAGACTCTCCAAGGCAGCGCCTATCATGCTGCCATTTTACAGGGGAGGAAACTGAGGCACCGAGAGGTTAAGATCACTCAGCTGGTCAGCGACAAAGTCAGGATTTGAACCCAGGCCACCTGGCTCTGGAGTTCCCATCCCTAAGCAACCAGAATTACTGCTTCTCCAAATCAATAAAAAAGGGTGGTGAAAGTTGCTCACGAGTCTCCTCGCTCAAGAACCTCATTTTAGGACATACCTTTTTTCATTCAAATACCATTCCGATCACTCATGGTCCAAGAACATGCAAATAATAAAGCATAAAATAAAATCAGATGTGAAAGATGGATCGGTCTTCAAACGTAGCCAATGACGCCACTCTTGCCTATGACCTCACCGACATAACACCTCCGTGGCCACCGGGCCATTAGCAGAGCTTCCTTAGCTGTTTGAAGCCACCAGCTTGAGTACCAGGGACTAGTTTTTTCAAGCTCTGAATACCTGTAGGGATCTCAGCAGCGGTTGGAGGGACCAGCTCAACCTTGGCGTAATGCCGAAACCTGGGCAATTGAGACTTGGAGTAAGTCACAGCTGTGTTTACCAGGGCCAGGGCCTTCTCCACGAGGTCACAGACAAATTGGGCCGTGGTTCTAGGATGGAAAGTCCATGGCCTCCAATGGCTGGCAGAAACCTCATTTATTTACCTGAGGAAACTGAGGCCAAGGTGGGGGTGCAAGGCGTCCATGCAGCCAGCGTACTGGGATGCTGCCTCAGGAAGGCAAATGTCTGCCTACCTTCCCTGTCTCTAAAATGGTCCAAGAGGGTGCTGGATACTTCAGGGTGCAGAGGAAGCCAGATAGAGTCCTTGCCCTGGAGGGGAGGAACAGTGAGGAGGAGGGAGAGGAGATGGGGTGCACAGGCCTCTTTTCCCACTCCTGCCCAAGGCATTGCCACCTCCCAGGCTTGGGACACTCTCCCTGCCTCTCCCCTGCCCCAGCCTGTTCCCCTCCTCCCAACTGTGCTGTCTCCCCAGGTAATCCCACTGTCTCAGTGTCATCACCTCCACTTCACCTGATGGCCCACTCAATGCCCCACTCAACTTTCAATCATTTTTTTTAAAAATATGTTTTTATTGACTTTAGAGAGAGAGGAAAGGAAAGGGAGATGGAGGGAAACATCAACGTGAGAGAAAAACATCGATCGGCTGCCTCCTGCATGCCCCCTACTGGGGATCCAGCCCACAACCTGGGCATGGGCCCTGACCCAGAAATCGAACCAGTGACTGTTTGGTGCATGGGGTGACGCTCAACTAACTGAGCCACACCAGCCAGGGCTCAATCATTTTTAATTTTAAAAACTGAGGCCTAACACACAGGTAGCAAAGAACGTCACCTGCATAACCTTAGGCGTATAGGGCCCTTTCATGGGCGGCTCAGTCAGTATCGGTCACCGCCGTCAATGTGCATCATTTACGTTATTGAACAAACAGTACATATACTTTCCGTGTGCTTGTTTGCTGTCTTTCGCCTAATAAGACCTGCAAGATCCATCCATGTTGTGTGTGTCTTGCTGCTTACTATTAATTATTACACTGTAGGGAGAAACTGCTGTTTATTGATCTATTCTACTGTTGATGGACGTTGGGTTGTTCTCTGGGTTTTGTCAATTTGAATGAATCTTCTGTAAACATCCCTGTATGAGTCTTTGTGTGGACATAAGCTCTCGTTTCCCTGTGGTGTGTACCCGGGGGGTAGGCTTACTGGGTCAGAGGGGAGCCTATTCAATGAAGAATACATTTATTTGCATTGTTGCTTGGAGTTCCTTTCACTGCCACCTCCCCTGGCTGCCTTCGGGTTGCTTGCATCTATATTACCTCACCGTGTCCTCACCAAACCCCGGGGATGCTGGTTGAGCAAATATTACTAGCAAATATTATCACTCCCCTGATGTGGAGCAGCCACCACTTCCTCGCTGCCTACAGGGGTTCAAGGTTCGAGTTCAGAGGGGCTCGAAGCTCTGGAGAGGAGAGGGTAGCTCGGAGCTCTGAGATGACAAAATTGTTTCCTATGGGAAATGGCAGCCGAGTTCCAAAAAGTCTCACACACTTTTGGATCAGAACCGGCTGGGAGCTGCCAGCAAGAAAGTGGCTGGCAAGAGAGAGCATGCTCAGCTGTGCTCTTGGCAGGCAAAGAGGGCTTTACAAGTTTTATGTGGCATTGTTCCCCCACTTTAGGTTGGACAATGGTGTTGCAGTTATGTTTGTTTAAAAAGAATCCCTATCTCGTAGAAATTTGTTCTCAAGGACTTGGGGACAAAAACAGTAGGGTTTCTGGGTTGGCTTTAAAGAAGTTATTGGGGGGGGGGGTAGGTGCACAAACACCTTGGCCCTCGCTTTATACCTGTTGAACCTGAGTTGTGATGATATAGGACTTTATTATACTACTATACTAGTATATTATTATGCTATTCTCATTAATTTTTTATATGTTTAAATTTTTTCAAAGATATTTTTAGAGTAAAAAGGGGGAAATCTCTTAGTGATAATAAAAATTTTAGTACTTGCACTTTTTTTTTTTAAAGAGGTTTCCTTATAGCCACAATAAGCAGCTGTTCAAGTATGTTTGTTTCAAACTGGGGAAGAATTTGAAGAAGAAAAAAAGTTTAATATTTCTTTCCTTTCTGAGGCTGACTTTGGGATATTTTTGGGTCCAGAGGGAACTCAAAATAGGACGCGGCTCACAGCTCCCCAGGGGCCTAGTTCTTCTGCTGGGCCAAGCCACCTGGGGACCTGCAGTCCCAGATTGCCGAGCTGGAGAGGACACCGAGGCCTCCAGGGCGCGGCTGGAACTGCCGCCGCCCCAGAGCTGGGCCACTGGAGCACAGGTGAGTCTGGCGCCTGTGGGTGGGGTGGCGGCGCCCTGACCCACCGCGGGCCCTGCCCCTGCCACCGCCCGGCCTGCAGGTGGCAATGAGGCAGCGCTCAGGGAGGGGTGCGTGGTCAAGGCCAAAGAGCCCAGGGAACAGACCGGGCCCCGGGCCAATCCCAGTGGGGCGCATGACAGAGCATGGAGCGAGGGAGAAAATGACCTTGGGACAGACAGCCAGGTTTCCAGGGAGAAGAAGGAAGGGCATCTGAAATTAGGGCGACAGTCTAGCTTCCGAGGCACAAACCAGGGAGGCCCAAGTGCAGGGGGAGGCACGCAGGTGACCCTGGAGAGGCCAGGGAGGGTGCGGTGCTCTAGCCCAGATCATCTGCCTTCTTGGGCCGCAAAATCTGCGGGGGGGGGGGGGGGGGAACCAACTTCTAACTGCAAAAAAATGCAAATTAAAATAAGGAGGGGCATACCTGCGGCCACCTTTAGGATTGGTGAAGACTTAAAAACGCGGTAATGACATCCAGCGCTGGTGAGCTCCTGGGGACAAGGGCGCGCTCCCACGCGAGGGTGGTAGAAAGCTTTTCTGGAGGGCCGCTCGGCACCAAAAGGTCACCTAAATGTCTCACGTGCCTGCCCTTTAACCCGGTTGCTTCATTTCTAGGGATTTACAGAGAGAAGCCGGCAGCTTATTTACTCCCGCAGCGGGGGAGGGGGGAGGGGCTCGATGCGCGCGCGGCGGGGGAAAGGCCGGGAGGGACGCGGTCATCCCCGAGCCTCGACAGGAGCTCTGCGCGCGACAGCGGCCAGGCGCAAGCCAAAGTCTTACCAAGGGCGCACAGCCCATGACTCAGTTGAAAACAGCCTGGACACTGCGCACCAGGGGTTAAGTGCCCGCGGCGGCGGCGGGGGCGGGGGCGGGGGCGGGGGCGGGAGCGCCGAGGACTTTCGTTTTCTCTTCCGAATCCTTGCGCCGTGGCGACCACATCACTCCGGCCGAAAGCCAGAGGCAGGCGCGGGTTCCCAGAGCCGGGGAGAGACTGGCCCTCGGGGGAGCCGAGGCTGGGCCGTAGGCAGGTGCTTTTATGCAGCACCTGCTGTGGGCAGGCCCGCCGCCTCGGGCCCGGGAACAGTGCGGGCCAAGGGGGGGCTCCCCCCGCGGGGAGGGCGCACCCGGAGCCGCGCGCGCTCTTCCCCCGCGACCCCCGCGGCGCCGGCGGCCCTGGGCCCAGACCCCTGGGATGCGCCCGCGCGCAGCTTCCACCGCCGGCCCCTCTCCCGAGCTCAGTCGCTGGCACAAGAGTCTCTCGGTCGCTCTGTCACCACTTCCAGCCATTTCTTTCCAGGCATTTAGTATGCTTTAGGCGCATGTTTAATTAGTTTATGAAACTTTACCCATCAAGGAAAGTATTTTTATCCCAGTTAGCTGAGGAGGGGGCTCAGAAGGGTCACTGGAATTCCCATTAGCGTGTTGGTCCCGCGAGCCACGCTGCACCAGCTGTCCCTCGGGGGATAAGGTCCGATTTGGGGCGTGGGCCCTGGAGTCAGCACTGGGGCCAATGTGGGATCCATCTTCTTAGTAATACTTATTCCCCGCCCCCCCCCCCCCCCGGCCTGGGATCAGCCATTTATAGCAGTGCCATGAGGATTACATAGGACAATGCCTCTAAAGGGCGCGCACGAGCTGGGCACCATCCTAAGCGCTTTTATGGGTATGGCCCTAATGAGTTGACCCATTTTTCAGAAAAGGAAACTGAGGCTCGTAGGGGGCGGAATCTTGCTCTAGGCCCCACGCTGGGAAGGCCGAGGTTACGAGCCCGAGGGAGAGCCTCAGTTTCCTCACCTGACCCGCTCCCCCGGGCGCCACGCCGGGCCCCGCCCCCCGATGACCCGCCCTGTCCAGGCTCCGCCCTCGGCCCGCCCGGCGTCGGGAGTCGCCGCCCTCCTCGGCCTCAGCCAATCCGCGGGGGTCGGCGTCGGCTGCACTCGGCCTCGCCGGCGGCCCTCCAGCCCCCCGCGCCGGTCGCCGCTCGCTCACTCGGCTGCCGCCGCCGCTCCCGCCGCGCCTCCGTCCCCGGACTCGGTAAGGCCGGGCCGAGGCCCTGCCCCGCGGGGAGGCTGGCGGGCGCTGCCCTGCGGGCGGCGGTGGGCTCCAGGGCGGGGCGTGCGCGGGGACTGCCCTGGCCCGGACCTGGGCAGAGGGTGGGGGGCCGCCGTCGGAGCCGGGGCGCGGAGGGGAACCCTCAGTGTCCGTCTCGGATGGCGGGGTCAGTAGAGAACCCGAAACCGGAGCGGGGCAGGGACTCCCCAACCCCCGCAGTGGATGGGGTCTGGGGCTCCTCCCCGGGTCGGTCTGCACGCAGGAGGGTCCCTTACTGCGGCGGGAGGGATGCTCAACCCGCCGGACTTGGCAAGACGCCGCCGGCGCGGGGCCAGTCGTGCACCAGCTTCCTTCCTCGCCCCGCCTCAGCCCCACTCCCGGGGAGTGGAATGGGTCTGGGGGTCCGCCCGAGGGTCGGTGGACCCGCAGGCAGGTACATTTCAGGGGATAGATGGAGGGATGCTTGGTTTTCCGGACTTGGGCAGGACAGCTCTGGCCTGTGGCCACTCGGGCCGCCGGCTTCCTTCACCATCACCCAACCCCACATTCTACGGAGTAGATTAGGTCTGGGGTACGAAAGTCCCCTGCAGGAGTTAGGGGACGTTCGGACCTCGGAACTCCGAGGAGCCCCAGCCCCCCCTCCCCCGCAGCCCCCGGCCCTCTCCCGCACTGCAGCCTGCAGGACACGCCCTTGGCGCGGGTACTCCACGCATGGCTACTGCAGACGCGGTCTGAGCGCCGGCGCTGGACGAGATAAGGGCGCTGGGCCCCGGTCCCCGCTTGCAATACCCCGCCCTCTCCCGTGCCACGCGGGGTTCAGAGCAGGTGGGTGCAAAGAACCTGCCCAAGGTCGCTGGACCCGGAGCTGCGGCGCGGGGCGGGGGTGGGGGCGTCAGGTGCCGAGGACCCACGCGGCCTGGGAGTTTGACGGGGGGCAAACCCCTAACCCCAGCTTCTTCCTCCAGGCAGCCAGCAGCTACTTTCGTTTTGTTGGTTCGGCTGTGGGTCGGTGTCTCTATAATGTAAATAGTGGTTGGCTTTCTTTAATGACGAGAGAACAAAGATGACGGCTGATCTCTCTCTCTTTTTTTTTTTTTTAATTCCGAAAGTTAAAAAAATAAAAATAAAAAAAATCCCAAGTAATTCACCAGGTTGAATACAGAACAGATTTAATATTCCCAAACCGGGACAGGCTTTCAGCCCCTCAGAGCTTCGTGTATTAAAATAGCCCAGGGCAGATTTTAGTAGGAAACCGGTAACTTTGTGCATTGCCGAATAAAATGAGAATCAGGTTAACCTTTTGAAACTTGTATTTTGTTACACCATTTTCTTTGCACAGGTGTCCGGTTTCTGGCCATTCCAGACATTCGAGCATACTTATTTCCTTAAAAACCATAAACCAATTGAATAAAAAATGGCCGAACGCACTGCTTTTTTTGTTTACGCGGCAAGCATCGCCCTCCCCTCCCCAAGTTACTGAAGGTGACTTGCAGTCCGTGAGGGGGGTATAGTGACGGGGACACGGGTGCTGATCGCGCTAGTGGTGGAGAGGAGGGGGCGTCTGGGCCCGTCGAGTCCGATTGGCCCTGAAGGTCGCTTTTAGGCCGGGCCCCGCGCGCCCGGGGGCTCGGTTTGCACGCAGACGCGCGGTTTCCTTCCCACGGCGCGAGGCTGCCCCGGACCTTGCGCGCCGCTCGCTCTCTGAACAGCTGTTTGAACGGGACGGAAACGGGGCGGTCGGGAGGAGCGCGCATAACTTTGTATCCGAGCGGCAGAGCCGGGCGAAAAGAACCTTTCAGAGTTTGTGCTGAAAACAGATGGCCTAACCCGGAGGCGATGGGAAGAAACCTGGCGTCGCTGCGCCCTTGGCCTTGGCTGGGCCCAGTCAGTGGTCACCGAGCGGTCAAGCGTGGGCCTCCCCGGAGCCCTGGGGCGAGGACCTGCGCTTATGCAACCCTGACCCTGTGTGTGTCCATTCATAGAAACACCGTTAATTAATTTTTCCTTGTGCGTCCCGGCGAGCCCCTCCCCGACGCGCTCGGGGCTCGTTGGGGCGCGGCGCTGCGTTTCTGGGGTGGGGTGTCATCCAGGCACGCTAAGCTCTGAACTGTCCCCGAGGCTGACCACGCAGGACTCGGCCCTCCCCACGAAGGGGCGCTGCGTTTCGCTCGCCGTCGCCTTGGTGGCATCGCGGGCGACGCGAGCCTGCCAGCTCCGGAAGGTCTCTAGAGGCGCGGCGGGTGGAACAGGATCTGAGCGCCCGGGGCATGCCAGGGCGGGGGCGGGGCTCGCGCTAACCTTTCCCCTACTTTTCTCAGCCGTCACGTGACTCGTGCGGCGGGGCGCGGGGGGGGCGGGCGGAGGCGGGGCGCTTGGGGCGCTGTGGCTGGCGGAGGACCCCATCCAATCGCGCAATTAGACTGCGCGAGAGGCAAAGGCGGTGGGAAGGTGGGAGGCGGAGACGCGCCCGCGCCGGGCCCCGGAGCTCCTTCTGCACTTTGATCGGGAGCATTTTTTCTTTTTCTCTTCCCCCTTTGTTGGAAAAAATGTTTAGTCACTGTGCATGGTTATTATTGGCAGGCCAGACAGAGCTCTGTGGCCGGGGGGAGCCTGGACTTGAATTCCGGAAGAAGTGGTGCTTTTAAGAATAAAATTGCTCTCCAAGCTCGTATGTGCAAAGCGTGTTTCAGAGATACTCGCATGCTCTCCCGAGGCCTCTGCTTGCTTTGAGTGGCCCGAGCCGGGTCTTTTCTGTTTAAAGATAGTAAGATAAGCTCACGGTGTAAGGGGAGGGGGTGCAGAGGCGGCCCCCTCCCGCGGGCTCCCTCGCCAGAGCGCACCACTGTTAACAGTTTCTCTGATGAGTCTAGAAATAGTCCAGGCTGTACAGAGAGTGCTTAAAAAAACAACTGTTACTTAACACGAGGAAGGAACGCTTTCTGCTTTTGGTTTGTGATATTTTGTTACCATTTGTGAACTTCACCTTCTACCCCAAGCAAATATTAGGTTGATGTTGGCTTCCCAGCAGGCCCTGGGCGGAGGCCAGCTTGACCTTTTTGGGTGACTGGGAGGCTCAGTTTTAGGGAATATCCACCTTGTATATTGTGTGGATTATTTTTATGTCCTGGAAGTTGATGGTTGAAAGAAGTGGTGCTGAGTGAGGCCTGCCCCTCCCGGGTGTATGGCAGGTTGGGAAATAGGGTGGTTACTGCCCTCCTTCCGAAGGATTCTCGGCTAATTGTTGGACACCGAGTTCTTCAGGTAATAAGGGAAAGACTCTTCCATACTCTTCTTGTGGCCGTTCAGCCACCCAACCCAGAAGCCTCAGGGCCATCCTGGGTTCTTCCCTCTCCTAAGCCCACCTGCGACTTCTGCTTCCAGAATGGCTCCTACACTCCCCTTGCTCCCCCTGTCCACGAGCCAGAGCCCCATTCAGATATTTGTCAACGGACTATAGGATGTTTAAGCAGCCTTTCTCTCCTGGTTGCTGCGGCCCCCCCGGAGTGGTGGGGATCCTTTGGGGCACAGGAAGCTGGTGCCAGGGTAGCCAGAAGCAGAGGCAACTGTTGGCTCCCTCCTAACCCTGCACCTTGCTTTACCCTATTACCGTGCTCAGGGACGCGTGGAGTGGAGACCACCAAGCTCATTCATTCCCCACGTCAAGGGGTCATTGGCCCTCCTGCTCCCGGCAGTCCTGGCTTCTTGTGGGGATCCCACGGCTCTCCATCCCCAGCCCACGCACAGCATTTCGCACCTTGTGTTCTCCTTTCTGTGTCCGGGGTTTCAAGTTGGGGGTTCATTTCCTCTCTTTAGAATCCTTGGCCCCTCATTTAAAAAGTAACATATCTTTGTGTTAAAAGCAAACACAAAGTACCCTTGCCTCTAAGACACTGTGCTCTGACTCAAACTTTGTTTTTATGAAAGAATTCCTTTCTAAAATTACGCGTTTCCCACGGATTCCCCGGGTGTCAGCTCCTCTACTGCCCTTAAAAAGGCTTATTTCGCACAGGTTGGGTTTCTGTCTACCCTCTCGAGCACACCTTGCGTAATGTGCGTACAGTGAGGTGCGCTGAAAATGAATCAGGAGGTGGCCCCCTGACTCCTGTTGTCTGTCGCACGGGTTTTACGAGGATCCGATCAGAGGCCAGATGGGAGGGTAGTTTTCAGGGCATGAACGGGATGCAGGTCCCCGCAAGCGGTGAGGCGGCCGCAAGCGGTGAGGCGGCTGCAGGCGGGTTTGATGGGTCGACGGGGTTCCGCAGTCCCCACGTCGGAACGTGCTGTGTGACAAGCTCGGTCGTACTTCTGGGTGCAAAGGTGAAGAATTCGTGGGAATTACAGGGCACCCCCCGTGGTTTTATTCGTGACAACAGCATCCTGTGACCGGGAGAGATTCAGAGACCTCTGGGTGGGTGCACACCTCTCCCCGCAGTCACGATGGCGGGGTTCTTTACAAAAATGTGACCCTCAGTGACCTTCCCCCAGTTCTTGTGAAGATCTAATTTCCCAATTAACTTTGAATTTGCTTTATTTTTATAGACTCTCGGTGGGCAGAAGCCGCGCTGCTTTCCGAGGGCCATAGGAAAGTATGGTTCAGAATTCCCTCTCGGACCTGCCTGACTCAGCATATTCACCCGTCAGGGTAAATGGCTTAATTGGAGGGTATTTCAGTGCAGGGGGCAGCGCGCGGCCAGCGTGCCCAACGCAACCGTGGACGCTCAGCCGGGCAGCGAGGGGACGGCGGTTCCCTCCCGACACAGAAAGTGGGTTTTGAGCCTCACAGTCCTGTCTGTGGTGCCTCCGTCAGGTTGGGGGAACAGCAGTTTGTAGTCGCTTGTGTCCACACTTCCCTGCAGAAACACCAGAGCACAGCCACAGAACATGCCTGCATGTGGCCAATGACGTGGCCCTCGGGGTGCACGGGGGATTCTTGGCCTGCACGTGGCCAACGACGTGGCCCTCGAGGGTGCGTGGGGGGATTTGTGGCCCGCACGTGGCCAATGGCGTGGCCCTCGGGATGCACGGGGGATTCGTGGCCGCACACCAGTGGAGAGGGGCCGTTTCGTTTCTTCTTTCTGTTACTGCTCGTTTTTGCCGCACCTGACTTCGCGCCCTAATCAGCAGCGCAGCAGGAAGACTAAATACTGGGGAGCACATAGGGGCTGGGGAGGAGTCAGGAGCCTTGCCACGCGTGCAGGTGTCGGGGAACACCCCCCCCCCCCCGGCTGGTGAGGCCCTTGCAGAGACCTTCCTAGGACCTTCCTTGAAAGGCTTTGGGGAGCAGTGCAGAGGCCAGCCTGGGTGCCACCTTGGTAGTCATGCATGGCAGGGGTGTGGTTTCCCCACGTGGGAGCCCGTCCTAGAGGGCAGAACCGGCCCAAGAGAAGCCTCCTGGGCACTGGCCACCTGCCTGGAGATGCTGTCGGTGATAGCCGCTCTGCCCTCCGCTGACAATGACGCCACTGGCTCTCCCCCTCCATGTCTTCTCTCGGGAGGTCTTCCAGGGGTGGTGACCCACGTGTCGTGCAGCCTCACACTTTCTCCCTGAGGAGGCCAGGGCCGTGCTCCTGGAGCCCCTGCCTGGTGCTCGTGCTGTGCCGAGCTGTCGCTTCCTGTGGGTAAGCTTTTCTCAGAGGATTTCCAGATGGGCCCACCGCCAGCTAGATTTTTTTTAATCTTCACCCGAGGATATGCTTTTATTGATTTTGGAGAGAGGGAGAGAGGGTAACGTCGATCGGTTACCTCTCTGTACTCGCCCCGACCGAGGATGGAACCCACCACCTTTTGGTGTTGGGGCGACGCTCCAGCCGAGCCACCGTAGAGGGTCGTGCGCTGGATGTTAATAGAGGCTGGGCCGCTCCTGCGGCGGGAATTGCGCAATTCTAGTGGGAAGACGAGCGTGCGAATAATTTTAGAGTTGGCAGTGTCGCGTTCGTAGCTACTGTAGTTTTATTGCCGGCTGCAATCACATCATTTTGGTTCCAACAGGGTGACCTAGTTTTATATCTGTGTTGTAATTTAAGAAACCTTAAGTGGAATTTTTTTTTTTTTTATATGGCTTGTACTCACCACTTTCCTTGGTAGGTGAGAGCGTGAGTTTTGGAGTCGGACCTGAGGGATTCCCAGCTCTGCTCTCTGCTGGCTGTGACCCTGGACAAAGTTTCTTGACTCCCAAGCCTCGGTTTTCTCATCAGTAAACTTGGGGATAGCAATAGGACCCACTTCCTAGGGCTCTAGTGGGAACGAAATGGGCCATGCAGGTGACGTGAGATCCCAATGTCCGGCATGTGCCCAGGAGCTCGGCAGAGAGAATATTTTGTGGCTGCCTTGTTCATAGCACGAAATCTGTGTGTCTAATCTGTCTGCCCACCTACGTGATGTACCTGCTTGCCTCCCACCCGCCCCTTACCCCTCTCCCTGGGTTGATTTTCGGGCTGTGTTGAAAGACTTCTGACCACACACAGTTCAGTTACATATTTCGGTTATTATCAAGACTGTATTCTTGGAAGGCTGCTGTCGTCACAGGGCAAGTTTCATTTATGCTGCAGAGGAGGTTTCCACATCTCCCCTGGGGATACTTTGAAGTCTGGCACCGAACTGCATTTATGAAGACCTTTTACTTCCTTCCTGTAACAGGCTGCCCGTCCGGACCGGGGAGGGCAGGACTCGGGAGGCCAGCTGCCCGTCTGCCTGAGGACCCGGCCTTCCCCCCAAGAGAGATAGACCCATCCTTTGTTTTTGTTTTTGTTTTTTTTAAAACATTTGTTTGTTTTTGTTTGTTTTGTTTTGATTTAATTCTTACCTGAGGATGTGCTTTTTGTTGATTTGAGAGAGAAACACATGGATCCGTTGCTTCCTATATGCACCCCAACTGGGGATCGAACCCGCATCCTAGCTGTGTGCCCTGATTGGGAGTCAAACCCGTGACCTTTTGGTGTTCGAGGCGACGCTCCAGCCAACAGAGCCACCTGGCCAAGGCCGGACTCGTCTCTGGGATGGCTTCTTGATTTGGGGCCGGTGTCAGGATTTGCAGGCCACTGACCTCTGAGGGGAAAGGTTTTAGGGGAGGAGGAATTGATTGTGGGCAGCGGGGCACAGTGAACACATTTGAAAAAAAACAGTACAGACCACTTGGTTGGCCGAGGATTTGGGGGGGAGACATTGGGCAAAGTGTTTAAATCGAAGGTCATCTTACCCAAACCAAATGAGATGCTGGAGCCTTTCCCCCGAAAACCGTTCATTTGACGCTCATTGTTGGGGAACTGTCTGCTCCCCCCCCCCCCCCCCCCCCCCGTGAGTTGACTCAGGGAGCTAAACAAGGATGCGTGTGTCTGGGTCCAGCTTTTAATTGATGGGAGACTGAACGAATAATTTACGAGTGCCAGCCATTTGCCAGCAGGGTAGGTGACACTGTGGCGGGTGACGGTGCAGGGCAGGCGACCGGGCAGAATCCTTCTGTTTTGGGAATGTGGATTCTGTCAACGTAAGACCCTCACAGCCAAACCTGTAGAGAATTTTTATGAGTTTATTTGAACCAGTCTGACGACATAGGCCGTCAGAGCCGAGCCAGACCTGACGGCATATGTCCCAGGAGCAAGATCTCAGATGCTTCGGGCTTCCTTTAGGCATTTGAGATTAAGGAGGGGACAAGGCGGAGAAGGGGGGGGGCCAGGGAAGGCCATGGTGGGGATCGGGTTACAGGATTGGGGCTGTGGGCCTGTGGGGCTGTGGGCCTGTTACTTCCCTCCCCGGCTGATAGGGGGAGGGATATGTTAACCTAGATGCTCAGAAACAACGGACAGGGCCTGTTGAAGGCAGTTACAGGCCCCAGGCATGGCGGGGACCTGCCCAGTTAGGAATGTGCGATCAGATCGTCGGTCAGTTTACTTTCCCAGGGAACCCTGTTTTCGCCCACAATTCAAAGACTGACCAGAGCAGGCCCTGGGCTAGGAGCTTCAGGCTGGGCGTGAGGCAAGAAGGCAGAAACCCATAGAGAGCAGAGGCCCTCCAGCTGCACCTCGGAGTTCGCGGGCCAGGGATCACGGCCAGCGGGCCTGGCCTAGGTGACCTGGAGAATGAACTTGGGAAGGTGTTGGGAACTGGCAGGAGCAGCTCAGAGATGGGTGGATTTTTTTTTGTTCGTTTGCTCGGTAACCCTCCCCTGAGGATATTTTTTCCAAGGATTTTTAGAGAGAGTAGAAGGGATGGGGAGAGACAGAGAGAAACATCGATGCGAGAAGAGACACATTGACAGGTTGCCTCCCGCACGCTCCGCAGCCGGGGCTGGAGCCTGCAACCAAGGTATGTGCCTCTGACCGGAATCGAACCCGAGACCTTTCAGTCTGTGGGCCGACACTCTAACCACTGAGCCAAACCAGCTAGGGCATGGTGTCAATCAATATTTTGAATTGATTTTTAGAGTGAAATGAGAAACGTCAGTTTGTTGTTCTACTGATTTATGCACTGACTGACTGTATGTGCCCTGACGGGATCGAACCTGAGCCTTGTGTCAGGAGGACTCTCTAACCAACGTAGCTAACCAGCCAGGGCAGAGATGTGGATTTTTAAAAACTGTGATAAATAGGCCCTTGTTTTCTCTTGGAGCCTCTTATTCTGGATCTTGCTGCTTTCCTGAGAGTGGGTTAGTGAGAGCTGCTTAGTGCTCTGTGCGGACCTCGGAGAATCCCTCTCCCTCGGTGGCCCTCAGGATGATCTGATTCCCACGCTCCGCCTGGGGTTTTCAGCCCCAGGTGTGTTCCAGGCCAGGAGATCTGTGCCAGCTCGCCGTGGCGTGGGCCACCAGAAGTGACCCCAGGAAGATGAGTGTGCACAGCCCACAGCATGCTGTTCTTGCATCGAGAACAGTCCCCGAGGCCTTCTCCTGTCACCTGGCCAAACCTGGGGGAGGAGCAGCCAGGCTGCATCCCCAGAAGGTGCTTCCGTGGTCACCCTGTTCCCTCCAGGAGCTGCTCATGCAGACCTGAGGGGACAGAGACTGACCGCGGAGAGGTTAAGCTCTCTTCTCTTCCATCTGTATTTTCTCTTCTCGTTGCTTCTCTGTGACCTTGCCTCCCCCTTCTCTTTGCTTTTCTTGCCAGTATAAGAGTTCTCTCTGGAGCCGTCTGAGAACTCGGGGCGCAGGTGCACGGTCTGTACAGGTGGGTCCCAGCGGTCATGTTGCGTAGCTTTGTCCTCAGGGAAGCCACCTCTCTCCACCCACGTAGACAGGTGCCAGGTGGGGATGGTGGTGGGGATGGGGGGAGGGGGGCTTACACCTCTCAAAGCCAGCGGGTCTGGGGTCTGCATCCCGCCCCGGGGTGGGGTGCCCAGGCTCAGCGGGCAGTGCGTGTTACAGTAAGAGCCGTGGTGGGGAGGGCGGGGAAAGGTCCTCAGTTGTCTTTGGCGCGGTTGAGATGTGCTGAGCCCTGTGTGTGCAGGTAGAAGTAAAGCCCCGGGCAGGGCCTGTGGGTGCGGAGGCATTGGGTGGCGGCAGCAGCAGGTACGTTGTAAGATGGTCTGAGCCACCTGGAGACCTTATCCAGGAGGAAGCAGGCTGGCACCCAGAGACTGCCGATTTAGTTGTGCCCTGTCTGTGAGACCCCAGCCCCAGGAGGCGGTGGGTGGGGGGAGAGGGCTGCTGCTCACATGACCTTTGGTGCCACCTGGAAGGCTGGAGGGACACAGAGGAGAGGCTGTCCAGTGCAGGTGGCCGGGATCCAGACACAGGCCGGGCCTGCCAGCTGGCCCCCGGGCCCTTCCTCTCACTGAAAGTGGGGGTTCCCAGCTGGGGGGGGGGTGTCTGGGACTCCAGGGAGGCCGGCCAGGAGAGGAGAGTTGGAGACAGGGCGGTCTCAGGTCAGCGTCGCCACATACTCACAGTGTTCACTCCGGGAGGGTTCGTTGGTGCTACGATGTTCTTCGTCTTTGCGGCGTGTTGTGACTTAAACATAAAGACAGAGGACAGCCCCGTTATATAATGAAGTTCACGGGGGCTTTTGTGAGGCCCTCGTCACTCCTAATTGTCCTGAATGTGTTAACTGCATACTTCCTCCCACCTGGGGATCCCGCGTTCCCCACCCCTCACCGGCCCTAGTCACCATCCTGGTGGGCATGGCATGGTCTTTATATATATGTGTATATGTATATGTATATTTGTGTACATACGTATATATTTACTTTATTCTCACCTGAGGATATGTTTTCTATTTATTTTATTTTTTAATTTTTTAAAAATATATTTATTGATTTCAGAGAGAAGAAGGGAGAGGGAGAGAGAGAAACATCAATGATGAGAGTCATTGATTGGCTGCCTCCTGCACACCCCCTACTGGGGATCGAGCCCTTGACGTGGGCATGTGCCCTGATGGGGAATCGAAGCGTGACCTCCTGGTTCATAGGTCAACTGAGCCACACTGACTGGGCTATTTTTTAATTTTTTAATTGATTTTTTTAGAGAGATTGAGGGGGAGAGAGAGATCAGTCGTTGCAATGCTCCAGCCGCCTGAGCCACCAGGCCAGGGCTTGCTGCGGCTTGATTTGCATTTCCCTGCCGTCTGCAGGAGGCAGTGTTCCAGTTACAAATGTTAGGCTCTCACAAGGCTGTAGTGCCAGGACTGAGGTGGGATTTTAGCTCATTAGGTTTGCACAGGGAGCTTTTTGGATGGCTGTTCACTAATTCCCGCTTATGGCTCCAGGAGGGAGAGGCCGGTTCAGGGCAGCCATCCTGGCTACGGCAAAAGGAGAGAAGCAAATTGTGTGTTTCGGGGGCATTTAGGACTCTCATATTTAGTCGTTAGGCTGGGCCAGTCAAAACCAGCACACCCTGAGTCAAATGCAGAGTTCTGACAAGGCCGTAAAGGGTGTGAGATCTCCGTCTCTGCCTCTCCCCAGCCGTGCTTGAGACTCCTGAGCAAACGTCCACACGTACCTTCGGAGAGAATTGCCTACAAATGCTGTGTTTATATTTAATCGACTGCTGTTGGTAATCCCTTCATGTCCTGTAGAGAGCCCTTGAGAACTCGGGTACCTCATTGTAAGGGGCACGTAATTTTTTTTGCCGTGATGCCCGCCGGGCAGAATCCTCCTGGGGTGGATTGGGGCTGAGATCGCCAGGAGGCTCTGGGAGAATCTTACAGCCCCTTGGATACGTTTCGAGAGGTGGATCCAGAGCTGCTTGTTGGGTGCCATCTACGTTCCCTGTGGCAGGCCTTTGCTTAGGGAGCTTGCTGCCATCAAACACCCGATGTAGCCCGGCCGGCGGGGCTCAGCGGTCAGGCATCAGCCTAGGATCCAGGGGACCGCGGTTCGATTCCCGGTCAGGGCACACGCCGGGTGGTGGGCCCGATCCCGAGTGGGGGGCGTGCAGGAGGTAGCCGATCAGTGACTCTCTCATCATGGATGTTTCTATCTCCCCCTTTCCCTTTCTGTCGGTGAAATCAATTAAAAAAAAAAACAAAACCCATCTAGCCCTGGCCGGGTAGCTCAGTTGACTGGAGCGTCATCCCAGACGCCGAAAGATTGCGGGTTCAACTCTCGGTCAGGGCACACACCTAGGTTGCGGGGTTTGATCCCTATGGGATGTTTCTCTGAAATTGGCCAGGCTCCGGCTTAGCTTGCTCCACGCCTGCTAAGTGGTATGTGGATGCTCCAGAATGGTTGCAGATTGCACTCAGCTAAGGTTATATTGCTTTTTGTTTTTTACTTTTTCGAAATCACCGAAGCAGAACCATGGAGGCTCTGTGTGCTGGCATTCTGGGTGTGTCCATCCCGGCCTCTCCCTCTGCCTGTGGCGACATCGGATGCGAAGAATCATCCACAGGGCAGCCCTTTCAGGCCCAAAGCCTCCGCTGGGAGGGTGGCTCGGACCGGAAGCCCTGGAATGAGTGCCTCTGAAGCCTGTCGGGAGCAGGCCGGCCTCCCGTCCCCTCTGTTCCCACTCCAGGACACACTCTCTTGGGACACCCGCAGCCTCCTCCTGGTCTTGCTTCCCCGGCACCCCCACTCCCCGTGGCAGCCAGAGTGTTCTTAAAACAGAACGGTGCCGGATACCCCACCTCAGAGCTCCTGGTGCGTCTCCATGGCCCGTTCACGTAAGAGCCAGCTGCCTCTCGAGGCTGTCTCCGGGCCTTCCTCTGAAGTTAGCTGCCTGCCCTTGACCCCAGCCACCCTGCCCTTGACCTCTACCTGGAGCCCTTACACAGGTCTGTCTTTGGGCCTGAAAGGCCTGCCCTCTGGCTGATTCTTCTCCTGAGCATCAACGTCACCTGGTAGGTCCTCTCTAGCACCCCGTCTTCCTGCCCCTGTCTGGGGGCAGGGAGACCTTTTCTGCCCGTGTCTCAATCCTCCGGAGCTGGGACGTAGGCGGCAGTCAGGAAACACTTGTTGAATGATCCAATGAATGAAAGTTGGGTTCCTTTCCAGGGCCTGCTCTTGGTCTCGTTTGCTCGGATCGGGTGGAGATTAGGCCAGTTCCGCTTCTGTAACTGGGCGTCTTTGTAATGGTCCCACCTCTGCACTTAACAGGGTTAAGTGGGTAAAAACGGGGGAAATTACGTGTGATGAGAAAACACACCACGCAATTTAGATTTTTTTTATGGTGAGTGATGGTGTTTTCCCTTCTCAGCTGCCTTTTTATACCCATGTGGTGCTCTGTGCAGATCGTTCAGGAGGAGGTCATGTACTCGCTCACCACCTCCAGAAGGTGGTGAAGGGCTGGTGGAATGGGGGGAGGCCCTGAGGGCCCAGGTCGCCGCTTCTAGGGGTCGCATGTCCCTAGAACGAAGCAGATGGGGAGCTGGGATGACAGGAGACAAAGACTATACTGTGGATTCCGAAGCAGCTGAAATAAATGTGCTTTCATTTGCTGGGGGGGAGCTAGCTGGGGGGCGGTGCTCAGTGTGTGGGGGGGTAAGTGCTCCAGGAATGTTCGCCCCGGTGCCTGCCGGGACCTTTGACCCTCGAGAGTGTGACTTGAGTTGCAGCCAGCCTCGCAGCCTCCAAGGAGGAAGCCCAGAGGCCATGGCCTTTAGTGTCAGTTGAGCATTGTTATCTGAAGGTAAGGGCTCTGGGCCATTGTGGACTCATCTGTGGCCTCCAGGTGGCTGCAGGGCAGGAATGGAACTTGCCTCTGCCAAGCGAGTTGCTAAACAGCCACCGTCTTCCTGTGTCACTTCTGTTGGGCCTGGGCTGCTGGCCAGGAGGGATGGTTTGGTGGACGGCCAAGGCTGGGCCCGGGTTGGGTGTGGGGGAGTAAGGGTTTCCGTTTCCACCAGCCTGGGCCTTGGAGGCTGGGCCGGGGCCGAGGGGTTGCACTCCCAGACTCTGCGGGTCACCCGGCGCCTGTATCTTGCTGGACAGGAGAGGGTGAGGCAACCCGTCATCGAAAAATCAGACCCATTCACGAAAAATGTTAAACCTGTTAAATGGGGAAGGAAAACTTAAATTCCAACCAAGTTACACTCCCCTGTAAGGGTTTTCCTGACATCTGGTAGGACGTTCCACGGTGATCGCTTCTCTCCGTCTCTTCCCAGGAGACTGTAAAGATGGCAGAAGCTCACCAAGCGGTGGCTTTCCAGTTCACCGTCACCCCGGACGGCATCGACCTGCGGCTGAGCCACGAGGCCCTTAAGCAGATCTATCTGTCGGGACTGCACTCCTGGAAGAAGAAGTTCATCAGATTCAAGGTTTGCGGGTCCCTGTTTAATCTGGGCCTAATCTGGGCCGTGTCCCCGGGGACACAGCGCCGTCCTCCGGGCACTTTCGAAGCGCCGGAAGCATCCGTATCCCAGAGCCGTAATCGGCACATAATTCGTATTTTCGTGATACTTCGGGCTCGAGTTCACATACACGGGCTCCCTGAGTTACTGAGACGTTCCGGAGGCCGGCGGGGCACCCTGTCGGGCAGGCGGGGAAGTCGGGGCTTGGAGAAGGGTGAGTGGCCTGCTCGGTAGAAGCAGGAGTAAGGACAAGAGCCGATGTCCCCTGCTCACCTTCTAGAAGCAGGACTGTTTCTGGCTGCGTGAAGCTGCAGGGAGTCTGTGGGGCGGGTGGCCCGCTGTAAAATATTCCGCTATTGAGAAATACGCGTGTAGGTTCAAGCACAGCTAACGCCCCACGTTCTCAGCTCTGTTTACCCGAAAGAGAGGAATGTTATTCACTGTTTTTAAGCACACGTCTTGTGTTTCTGTTTTTCTTTTAACCCTCACCTGAGGATATCTTTTCCATCGCTTCTCGGAGAGAGTGGAAGGGAGGAGAGAGAGAGAGACAGAGAGACATTGATGTGAGAGACACATCGATCGGTTGCCTCCCACACATGCCCCAACCGGGGCCGGGCATGGAGCTTGCAGCCGAGGTACATGCCCTTGGCTGGAACTGAACCCCGGACCCTTCAGTCCATGGGCCAACACCCTAACCACTGCACTAAACCGGCTAGGGTGCACATGTCTTGTTTTCTAATTTAGTGTTTTTTTAAAAATCACAGAAGGGGGAGTGGACGTGGGGAAGGTTATAGGGGAAATAAATGGTGATGGAAAAAATAAAAATCACAGAAGGAATAAATAAATGCCATGTTTTAGAAATTCAAGCAAGATGAAAAGGCGTCAACTCAACCCCCAGGGGTAGATCACACAGTTGGTATTTTTAATTCATTTTCGTCTTTAGAGGGTAGCAGGAGGCCAGCGGCTAGAGCAGGTGAGAGCAGTGACATCAGAGGTGGGCCTACCTGGGGGTCTTGGGCCCGGGTGCTGGAGGGGTCCCAGCCCATCCCCTCCACGCTCTCATGGCCCCTGGAAGTGGAGGAGAGCGCCACCTACAGGGCGGGCGGAGTCTGCCCAGCTGGCCTTGCCCCCAGAGCTCCTCATTACCTCCCAATGGTGGGAAATAGAAAGTGGAAGGGCAGAGGGGTGTGTCCTTCATTTCAGCCCAGTGGAGATGTGGTCCCTGATTTTAAAGACCTTGTTGTGCAGCGGAGAAGGCAAGGCCAGTAGGTGGGAAAATAAATGATAGGAAACAGTGCATGGCCCCCTGTCCCAAAGGGTTTACCGGAGGACCCTGTGATTCATTGCTCAGAGGAAAAGCGAGGGGTGGGCAGGGCTGCCAGCAGCTGCAGGGGGAGGGCATGGTGAGAGGGACGCTTTATCTAGAGCCTTCCTCCCTCCATTTTAATTTAGCTTAATCCACCCCCCCTAAAAAAATCTCTTCCCTCTGGACAGTGGGAATCCCAATGGAAGTAATATGTAGGGACACGAGTCGCTGCTAAAAAACTCGGATAAAGCGTTGAGAGCTTTTAACCCACTGTCTGGGTCAAATCAATCTCATTATGGCTTCTTTTACGTGGAAGTTTTGAAACACACGCAAAAGTAAAGAGAAGGAGCCACGCTCTCCCCTCCCAGTTTCCACCGCTGGCGATATTTTGCCAGTTCTGATTCATTACCTTCCATCCCCTTTCCTGCTGCTTTTTGGGGTTTTTTTTTTTGGGGGGGGGGGTTGGGGCTGAAGTCCCTTACAGCAAATTCTCGACCTGCAGTGAGGTCTCCTGTAAATACTTCGGGGTTAAGCGGCATCTCGAGTCGGGGGTGAGGGGTGGTTTTGGAGAGGGGGTCGCGGGCATCTCGGGTGTAGCAGGTTGGGGAGAGGACTTCACGGCTGGCTCAGTGATGGCCTTAACCCACGGGTGTCATTCTTCAGCCTGGGCGGAGCTCGGGAATCTGCGTTAGACCCGGGCGATTCTCGCGTCCTGGGGTCGCTCTGGGGGAAACTGTTTAAGGGAGGGTTTTGGCTCAGAAGAGAGGGCGGGAAGGAGCTGGACAGGAGTTGGAGCAGCTGCGGCTGGAGCCTCCGGGGTAGGTTTTCAGTAGCGACAGTGTGGTCCCCCGCTGCAAACCCCCCCTCCCGGGGCCCTGCGACGCTGTGGGAGGGACCCCTCACGGCCTGTCTCTTTTCAGAATGGCATCATCACTGGCGTGTACCCGGCCAGCCCGTCCAGTTGGCTCATCGTGGTAGTGGGCGTGATGTCCACCATGTACGCCAAGATTGACCCCTCGCTGGGGATAATCGCGAAGATCAATCGGACCCTTGACACCACGTAAGTGATCCTTCGCGTTGCTCTCACGTCAGCTGTCACCCCACATCCTGGGCTGGTGCTGAGGCTCCCACTGCCTAACCTTTCAGGTCTGTTACTAGAGAAACAACAGTCCCCCCGTCCTCATGCCATGAACGGGCTTGGTTTTGGGGCCAGGAGTTGTGTGTGGCATTGGAGTCCTTTAGGGACGAGACGAAGCCCGTGTGTGCCCACCTGGCTCCCGGGCCCGGCCTGCGGTGCTGGGGTCTGGTCTGAGCCACGCAAATGAGCTCTGGGCCTTTGCACAAACCAGCACCTTGCTGGTCGGATTTAAATACTGTTCCTTCCGAAGCCCTTGGACTCAACTCGGGCCGAGTCCCCGGCAGCCTCGAGCTGCCTGGAGTGCCCTGGCTCACACCTTTTTAAGCATCTGCAAAGGCCCAGGCTGGAGGCTCCTTGTCGTTTCAGGGAAACGTGCCAGCCCTGGCCACCTGCCGGGCTCCCGGATCTGCCTGCGGGCTGGGCGGCCCGGGCAGGTGCCTCGTACCTCTTGTGGCTCTGGTCACTCCGGTCCTGGCCTCTCTCCTTTCATTGTTTAGTTCCCAAGGGCCCCAGTCCCACCCCCTGCAGACACTGGGCTAGTCCTACCTGCTTTTCAGACCACAGGTGTTTAATTTACTTTCAACTATGGGCTGTGTCTGTACACTGGATTATATTTAGCAGTATTGGCTCTTTAAAGCCCTTTTCATCTGGATGTTTTTAAGATTTCTTTCTTTGTCCCTCTAAACCACTTGCAGTAACTGGGCCATCCCTGTTCCAAATTTAGAAAGCCCAGGTTTGGGGCTGTCTGGAAGCATCTTCCTGAGGGGGAGGCGCAGGGTGCGAGCGGCCTGTGTGAGTTCAGCCCGGGAGCCGCAGAAGGACCACACTCTGTGCAGGAGCCTTGTGCTCTTGTTTTTTATTGAAGGGCCTTTGTGTCTACACGTGAAACATCCCAGAAGCGTCATTTACTTGTTACGCTGAAACACGATAGGATTTTCCTGCATTGAGTAAGCGTGTGTGTCTGTTTCCTGCGGTGATGTAACGCGTGGATCTAAAAAATGGGGATCATCTCAGAGACAGGCTCTCACTTCCCTGCGTCCAGTTTGCTTGTGGACTAGACTATCGGGAAGGAACATACGGGTTCCAGGAGAGGCGACAGTTCAACTTGAGATTGAGATTTATGGGTTTTAGAAAAAAAAATTTTTTTTTGATATGTGTTTATTGATTTCAGGGAGAGGGGGAGAGAGAGAGAGAAACAGCAATGAGAGAGTATTGATCGGCTGCCTCCTGCACGCCCCCCACTCGGGATCGATCCCGAAACCCCGGCATGTGGCCTGACCGTGAAATCGAACCGCAGTCTCCTGGGTCCCAGGTTGGTGCTCAGCTGCTGAGCCACGCCGGCCGCGTGAACGATGTTAAGTTTTGAAGCAAACACGTTTGACCTTGAAGAGGTGTTTGTGTTGCAAAGTGATAAAGGGGTGGCTTCCAAATATTGGAAATACCTTCAGGTTGCGTGTTGGTTGTTTTGATCACTTGAGGCACACTTAGTGTTTATTTCTTAAATATTTCGCTATCCCCAAAACAACTGAAACTAAAAGCAAAACCGCAAAGACTGGCCTGCGTTTCTCCATTTCTGAAGTCTCACCCTTGCCATAAAATGGGTCCCTTTCCTTAGCAAATGGAAACATACTGTCTTTATTACTTAAAAGATCGTTCTGTACGGTAAGTTTCTCCGTTGTTGCATGTTTGCTGTGAACAGTTGAGGTAACAGTTTTGCCAAGTGATCTGAGTGTCTTGTGAGTATGGATGACACCCAGGGGCCTGTTCGAGAAACAGCGCCCTAAGGGGTGGACGGGACAGCAGGGGACACTCTGAGCTCCAGCCGAGGAGACGCAGGTCCACCCGAGGCTTCGCCGCAGCCTCGCCCGTCACAGCACCCTCCCAGGCCCTGGAGGAAGTGGTGCGTTTCCCCCGTTACACAAACTAGCCCCCCTCGTTTCCAGGGCCCCGAAAGCAGACCGGGCTGGTTCGTCTCCAGGTGAGAAGAAAAGCACCCGCGCCTCGCCGGTTGGGCTACTCTGCGTGTCCTCTCTGGTCGGGCCCGATCCCGGGCCTGCTGTCTCATTCGTGGCCACGGGAGGCTGCCGTGGCCCGTGGCGAGGGGCGTCTCTCGGAGGCCTTGCCCGCGGCCCCTCCCGCCTGCCCACACGTCCCCCGCTTGTCTCGTGTCGCGCTAGGGGCTCCATGTCCAGCCAGACGAAGAACGTGGTGAGCGGCGTGCTGTTCGGCACGGGCCTGTGGGTGGCCCTCATCTTCACCATGCGATACTCCCTGAAGGTGCTGCTCTCCTACCACGGCTGGATGTTCACCGAGCACGGCAAGATGAGCCGCGCCACCAAAGTCTGGATGGTAATGAAACGCGGGCGGCGCAGAGCTGGGGGTCCCGTGATCGACGGGAAGGCCGTGGCCTTGGGGCCTGGGCAGCCTGCTGGGAGGCCGTCTCCACTGTCAGTGACACACATCACATGCCCCCCAAAGTTTCCCCGGCCCCCCCGTTTCTCCTTTAGCCTTAGGCCCTGTTGTACATGGGTCTCCAGCGCTGACTCCTTTCTTGGAGCTGACGCTTTGTACCCTTCACCAGTCGCGCCCCTGTTCTCGAGCCCCGGGCGGGCCCTGTTCTGTGCGCTGGCCTGTCCCGCGGGCCGTTGTAGGTTCCACAGGTCAGTGAGGCCGTGGCATTTGTCCTTCGGCGTCTGGCTCATCTCCCTTAGCCTGGTGTCTCGTGCGGGGGGCTTTTGCTTTTTATACATAAAGATCCTCACGAGACCTGTTCTCCCGTTGACCTTGGCGACTCGGGAGTCGACCTCTAATTGCTTTGAGAGGATGACTCCACCGTGACTCATAAGTTCGGGCCAAAGAATGTTTTCGTGAATGTTAGGGAGTTCTGAACGTTTCACGTTCATGTCCGTTAGGTTGGTCCTTCAGGTCGTCCGTGAAATAGAAAGCGCCACTTCTTTGTCGCTTTTCTAACTCGAGGTCACGGCTAAGTGGCTTCCCCGCTGACCAGGCCTCCAGGCCTCCCTGACTCGCCCTGAGCTCCGAGTAACTTCCACCAGCTCTCCAGGCCCTTGGCCCGAGAGTCGCCGCCCTCCGCCGGGCGCGGGGGTGTCTGCCCCTGTCGGCCGACGCTGGCCCCACCTGTGGGCTGATCGCCGCCCTCCCGGGGCCGCCGGTGAGAGGCCCGGGAGCCACCCCGTTCTCGAGCCCACCGCACACCCCGCCTGACACTCTCTTTCAAACCGGCTCCGGCTCTTGCTTAGACTGAGTTTTCCGATTTCCGGAGAAGCAGAATTTAACACCCAGCGGGGATGCAGAGGCGGTTTCCCACGCTTTACAAAGCAGGTGCAGTGACCGTCCCCGGGGTGACATTCACAGCTGCTGCCCAGTGGTTCCGGCGCCCTTCAGCATCAGGGATCGCCCCCCTCCCCACGCGGCCCGTGAGCCCTGGAAATCCCGTCGCGGTCCGGTCTGCGTGAGATGACCGGTTATGACACCAGGGTTAGATCGTGGCGGCCTAAAGGAAGGGCCGCTGTTAGGCGAGGGTGCTGGCCACTGGGCGCCACAGTGACCAGAAGGGCCGCACTGCTGCTCCGGGGGCGGCTGGAGGTCCAGGCTCCATGGCTCAGCCCCTCCTCGCTGTTGCCAGAGCCTCAAGCCGATCCCGAAACGAGGAGCCTCAGGAGTAGGTGGGTGAACCTGCGCCACGTGCAGGGGAGCAGCCAGGTGGCGACCCCGGGGAGCCGGACACCTCGGGACTGGGTGGGACGCCTTGAGGCGTCCGTCAGGCCTAGGCTTTCGCTCGTCTCTGGGGTTACCTGGCTGTCGTCCCCGGTTACCTGTGTCTTTGCTGAGGCCGGTGAGGTTGGGGCAGAAAGCAGACGAGAGGAGAAATGAACCCCCCCAGGAACCTGGACGTCGCAGACCCTTGAGAACTGGTGTCAGATCTTTCCGATCGTCTCGGCTTTTAATCTGCATCTTTTTTTCTTTTTTTTAAAGGGGATGGTCAAGATCTTCTCGGGCCGAAAGCCCATGTTGTACAGCTTTCAGACGTCCCTGCCGCGCCTGCCGGTCCCTTCGGTGAAGGACACCGTGAGCAGGGTGGGTGTCCCTCCAGTCGTCCGCGGGGCTGGGGGCTCTGACTTAATGGCAGTTGTCGGTTTATTTACCGTCGTTGGGACGGGTCACTCCCAGCAGTGCCCGAGGGCCATTGCAGGAATCGTTTCCCCTAAGGTATCAGCACATCTTAGGTGTTTTTTTTTAATAAAAGGCGTAAGTTTGGTAGAGAAACGACTTGGCAAGTTTTTAAAACAGCTTTATTGAGAGATAATTCACATACCATACAATTCCCTCCAAGTGTCCAATTCAGTGGCTTTGCTGGATTCCATTACTAATTGTTTTAAATTGTGGCAAATATAATATAAAAATGACCATTTTAGCCAGTTTATTATTTTTCAATCCTCACCTGAGGACATGGTTATTGATTTTAGAGAGAGAGAGAGAGACATCGATCAGTTGCCTCCCATACACACCCCGACCAGGGTTCGAACCCACAACCTGGGCACGTGCTCTGACCGGGGATTGAACCTGCCACCGTTTGGTGTAAGGGACGGCGCTCCGACCAGCCGAGCCACCCGGCTGGGGCCGTTCTAGCCGTTTGAAAGTGTATAATTCTGCGGCATTACGTACGTCCTCAATGTTGTTAAATCCGGACCTGGAGAGCTGGCCTTGCCTGGTGGCGGGACCGTCCTGTCCCATCTTTATTCCGGCTGCTCCTCTCTGTCCTGGCGTGTTGGGCGCTGGGGCAGAACTGCCCCACGGTCGGCGCTCCCCGGTGTCATCACGTCGTAGCCACGGTGGGAGCGGGGCTCTCGTTAGGGGCCAGGTAACACAGGGAAGACGCCACTGGGATTTTCCTTGGTAACCACACAGGGATCTTGTCCACCCGGAAGTCACGTTGGTGAGTTTCTGGCGGCGCAGGATCTGGGGAGCTCGTAGGACACGAAAGGAAAAGGCTCACGTGACCGTTCAATTATCAGTAACCCAAAACGTCGCTTAGCGCCGGGGTTAGCCAGCGGGCGCGAGGGCCGGCAGACCCCCTTGGGGGAAGGCGCCTCCGTCTTTGCCGTGTGCGTACGTGTTCTCTAAGGAAGCGGTTGTAACTTGGCGTGTTTCTCCCGTCAACCCCAGTACCTGGAGTCGGTGAGGCCTCTCATGAAGGAGGCCGACTTCAAGCGGATGACGGCCCTCGCCGAAGATTTTGCTGTCAGCCTTGGCCCCAAATTACAGTGGTACCTGAAGCTGAAGTCCTGGTGGGCCACCAATTATGTGAGCACACGTGCATGACTTTTCCTGAGGGGGCTCTTTGTGTGAGAACAGGGGGCAGTTCCCCGAGCAGCTGGGCTTCCCCTGCGTGGTGGCCGGAGGGGGCGTCCGGCAGGTGAAACCCAGTGGGGGGGGCCTGGCTGTGCCCCAGACGCAGCCAGGGGCGGGGCTGGGAGCGGGCGCGGCTGGGCGCGCAGGTGTGTGGAATTCTTAAACGTGGTCACGGGTACACTTAGCCTCTTACCCGCACACCTGTCTGTGCGGATAGCGCTTCAACACGGCGTAAAAAACAGTGGTCTTGGTCCGGAAGGTTGTGACCTGTCCAGAGGCTCCTGCGCCTGGTCAGGAAGCGGTTGCTGCCGCGGGGGGATATCGGGGTGTCCCGCTGGGGAGCGAGGGCGACGCGGGAGGCTCCGAAAGGGAGCTGCCTGGGGTTGAGAGGTGGCTGCAGCCGGGGACCCGGGAAGCGGGTCAAGCAGACGGGTCTGACGCTGGTCACTATTTTCCATTTGGTGTGTTTTTTTTGTAATATGTTTTTATTGACTTCAGAGAGAGAGAGAGAAACATCAGTGATGGGAGAGTCATTAACCCCAGCCTGCTGCGTGCCCCCCACTGGGGGTTGAGCCCATAACCCGGGCATGTGCCCTGACCGGGGATCATGCCATGACCAGGTTCGTGGTCCACGCTCAACCACGGAGCCACGCTGGCCAGACTGGGCTTTTTTTTTTTTTAACCATCTGTAAAATGAAGGTGATCTGCCCGCTATCTACGTTACGACTTTAAAAATACCCACGTTCCGTCTCCCGTTTGCTTGCACGAAGCGCCCGGCCCCGCCGGCCTGCGTCACTCTTGTTGAGCGACGTGTCTGTTCGCACCCACAGGTGAGCGACTGGTGGGAGGAATACATCTACCTCCGAGGCCGGGGCCCGCTGATGGTGAACAGCAACTACTACGCCATGGTGAGTCCTCGGGCCCTGCCGGCTGCCTGGGGAAGCTCGGGGGCTCCACCCGGGCCCCCCGTTTTGCTCCCTCTGCCCAAGGCTTCATGCCCCCCCCGGGAGCCCAGGACCCACTCCCCCCACCAGAGAGCCACAGGGACGCCCTTTTGTGTTTACGAGGTGGCTCCAGGGCACTGAGCTCCTGCAGGGAGTTTGGGTCGAAGCAGGAACCCCGACTCCCCCCATCAGAGCGGGAGCCCCGCCTTTTCCTAACAGCGCTGCGCCGCCGCCAGAGGGGCTCGGGGGGTTGACCCCCAGCCCGCACGCTGAGCGGGACCGGCTCCCCGGGACGCCACGGAGTCGCGGGTCACGTGTCATTTTCCCGTGTCTGGCCTGTTGAGACACTGGCGGTCTGGGGGGGCACAGGTCGCCTGTCGGTATTTTGTGCGAAGCCCCTCAGCCTGGTGCCCGGCGAGTCCAGTTCTTTCTCTGCCCCTTTCTGTTCTTCGCCCCCCTTTTTTTCTGTATTTCTCACCATTGTTTGCTCTTTCCTTCTGCGTTTTTCAAGTTTGCTCTCGTTTCCCCGTCAGAAACCCTCTCGGGCGGCGGGAGCGGGGCTGGCCCGGGGCTCGGAGGGGACCTGCCCGCCAGGCGCCCTCCTCCCCGGAGCGTGTCTCCTGCACCAGCGGGGTCGCCGTGGGCGCAGACCCACGTCCCTCGGCCTTTTCTTCCCGCCACGGAAGGTGACCCTTAGGAACGTGTCCCGCAGCTTCGGGAGGCTGCGGGCGCCGTGCCGCCGGGCGCGGAAGGCCACCCCCGGCCCGCTGCTGCCCCTGGGAGCCCTCCCCACCCGGCCGCCTTCTCTCTCCCCGTGTTCTCCTTACGCGTCCGTCGCGTGAGGGTGTTTGGGACAGGGCCCCGCTGCCGCCTTTCCATTTGAATTCCAGTCATTTGAAGTTTTAACTTTAAAACGTACTGTTACCTTCATGAACCCAAGACTTCCTCGGGGGTTTGCGTTCTTAACAAAACATAAAAAAAGCCCCGGCCGGGTGGCTCGGTGGGCCGGAGCATCGTCCTGCACACCGAAAGGTTGCGGATTCGAATCCCGGTCGGGGTGCGTTCGGGAGGTGACTGGTCGACCATCTCTCTCACATTGATGTGTGTGTCTCTCTCTCCCTTCTCTAAAAATCAGTAAAAACATGCGCGAGTGAGGATTAAAGGGAAACGATGAGAATGCTAAGTGCCGTTGGCAGAGTGCAGGGAATGAGACGCGGGCGCGGTTTCCCCAGGGGGCGATCTCAGTGCCAAGTGCCCCGCCCTGCGCTCCCCGCTGACCCGCCTTCCCTTCCAGGACCTGCTGTACGTGGTGCCCACGCACATCCAGGCGGCCAGGGCGGGCAACGCCATCCACGCCTTCCTGCTGTACAGACGCAAGCTGGACCGGGAGGAGCTCAAGCCGGTCAGCAAGCAAACCGCGGTTTCAGTGATGCCCTTTCAGGACCAGCTTCACTGGGGGGGGGGGGGGGGGGATTCGTTGCAGTTTGTGAGTCCCGACGTGTGCGTGCACCCCCACGGGCAGGGGTCAGGGCAGTGGGCACGCTGTCCCCTTGGGCGCCCTGTGACCTCTGTCTCCCCCTCCTCCCGTCCCTGTCTGCGCCCCGTGACCCCGACCGCCTCCTCTCACTCTCGGCTGTTCTGCATTTTCCAGAGCGTCACGTAAACGGAATCACTCGGGGTGAACCTTTTTTTTTTTTTTTTTGGTCTGGATACGGCCGATGTACTTACGTAACTTGCCTCTCAAGGAAACTCTTGTTTACTTTATTTTTAGTACAAAGGAAATTCTTTATTTTATTTTATTTATTTTATTTTATTTATTTTATTTTATTTTATTTATCCCATGGCCATCTATTCCCTCTACGCCCTCCTGCCTCCACCGGCCCCCTTCCCCGCCGGGAGGCACCACACTGTTGACCGTGCCCATGAATTCTCTTTTTTTCTTTTTTGCTCAATCCCTGCGTCCTTCCAACCTCGCCCCCTGCCCCTTATTTACTTTGGAAGGAGAATGATTTAGATGTTGAACTCAAGAGGAACAAGGCATTTCTTTTGTAAATACCGTCGGTTCACGTGTTGACCGGTTAGAGGGTGTTGTTTAGGTGACGACATGGGCGGCTGTGGGCTGGCGTCGCCCAGCACGTCCCCGGGGACGCCCGCGCCCCCAGGAGTTGCTTTTCCTTACGGAGTTAGGGAGAGATTACGCCCGACCTCGCCACGTGCCCCGAACACAAGCCAGCGTCACCTGGGAGCCGTCAACGTGCTCCTTTGCCCCTGTGGAGCTTTCGCTTGTTCGACGCGTTATTTCTGTCGCAGATTCTCCTCCTGGGGTCCACGGTCCCGCTCTGCTCCGCGCAGTGGGAAAGGATGTTCAACACGTCGCGGGTCCCGGGAGAGGAGACCGGTGAGTGCGGCGCCTCGGGCCTCTCGCCAGCGTCCCAGACCCAGGTGTTCTGTTCTTTCTGATGCAGCTGCAAACGGGATTTTTTTTTCTTCTTAATTTCTCTTTTCGGTAGTTTGTTATCAGTGTCTAGAAATGCAACTGATTTTTATATCCTGTAATTTTATACTGAGTTATTTTTAAATACACTTTTTTGAATTTATTGATCGTTAGAGAAAGAGAGAGAAACGCCGGTTTTTGCTGCTCCTCTTATTCATGGGTTCATGGGTCGATTCCTGTATGTGCCCCGACTGGGGATTGAACCCACAACCTTGGCGTATTGAGACGACATTGTAACCAACTGAGCTACCTGGCCAGGGCTGTGCTAAATTTTTTTATTAGTTCTAACAGTTTTTTGGTGCAATCCTTAGGGTTTTCTGTACACAATGTCATGTCATCTGTAAAGAATGACAGTTTTTTCTTCCTTTCCAATTTGGATGCCTTTTTCTTTTTCTTGCTTTATTGCTCTGGCTAGGATTTCTAGTACTGTGTTGAATAAAAGTGGAGAGAATGCACCTCAACCTAACAGAGCCCATGTGTGACAAGCCCACAGCTGACATACACACAGTGAGAAGCTGAGGGCTCTGCCTCTAAGTCCAGGGGCAAGATCCTGTCTCTTAGCCCCTTCACGTCCACATGAGGGACACGCTAGTAGCTCCATTTTACAGATGAGACAGTGGAGGCTCAGGGAGCGTTAAGTGACTGCCCCAAGCCCAGGCGTCTCAGGGTGGCCGAGCAGAGCCTAGGGTCGGGCCTGTCTGGTTCCAAAGCGCTCAGCTCTGACCCTGTACTTAACACCCCACAGACAGGAGACATGGACGCGGGAGCCGTGTGGAGGCGTGTGGGGTGCAGAGTCCGTGCCGTGGAAAAGCCTGTGCCTGTCTCCCCCCCTTTAACCCGTTGTGGATTTTGTCTCGCCCATGCCCGCCGCAGACACCATCCAGCACGTCCGGGACAGCAAGCACATCGTGGTGTTCCATAGGGGGCGCTACTTCAAGGTCTGGCTGTACCATGACGGCCGGCTGCTGAGGCCCCGGGAGCTCGAGCAGCAGATGCAGAGGATCTTGGACGACCCCTCCGAGCCTCAGCCCGGGGAGGCGAAGCTGGCGGCCCTCACGGCGGGAGAAAGGTGCGTGGCCCCTCCGGCTGTGGGGGAGCCTCTGGGCTCTCGTCTGGCGGGAGGCGTGTGTCCTGGGGAACGAGCCTCACGTCCCGAGGGCTGAATGGGCATCAGCAGGGCTGTGAGCTGGACGGAGGCGCCTTGGGGCAGGTGCTGCCAAGGAGTGGGGGTGCCCGGGACCCACACGCCCGTCAGGATTCACCCTGATGTTTACTGGGTGGGGCGTTATCCGCGTCACCTACCTGAGCCGTTTGCACAGATGCCCATTGTCTCTCGTCTCCCGGCTCAGTGGGCAGGGGTCCAGGCGGGGAGGGTGTTGGGACCCGTCGTGTTTAGGGACCTTTTGGCACCACGGGTACCTCACCCAAGCACTCGGGGAGAGAAGACGATGGGAGACAGGCCAGAGGACCGTGATCTGGACGTGGTCAGGGGCGCAGGACCTGGGGAAGGCCTGGGCGAGAGAAGCGGGGAGCGATCAGGGGAAGCCACGGCCGGGTGTCAGGTCAGGTCCACGTGTGGGAGGGAGAAGACTCCTTCGAACGTGGCTCCCAGTTGTCCCTCATCTCGGGATGTCCTGTGTTGTTAGTAGTGTGGACTGGGGCAGGCTGGCCCGGGTTTGAACCCCTCCCTGCTGCGCAGTAGCTGTGACCTCATTTCCGTGCCTCGGTTTCCTCATCTGAAAGAGGGGCGCGGTCGTGCAGATCAGTGAGCCGTCCGCGGAACAGGCTCGGAGCAGAGCCTGGCCGCGGCTTCCGCTGCCAGAACGTAAAAGTTCCTAAACACCCGCGGGGCCTGGAGAGGGATGCCGTGGCAAACATCACGTGCGAGGCGGCGCCGCCAGATTGCTGTAGGCTGAGCCGCACTCCCCCTGCAGGGTGCCCTGGGCCAGGTGTCGCCAAGCCCACTTCGCTCGTGGGAAGAACAAGCAGTCCCTGGACGCCGTGGAGAAGGCGGCGTTCTTCGTGACCCTGGACGAGACCGAGCAGGGGTACAGGAGGGAGGACCCCGACACGTCCATGGACAGCTACGCCAAGTCCCTCCTGCACGGCAGGTGCTTCGACAGGTACCGTCCTCGACTGGTGGGAGTCGGCCGCCTGCCCGTGATGGTGGGAGAGGCGTGTGTGGCCGCCCCGGCCTCGGGCACCTGCACCCTGAAGGAATAGGCTAGTGTGAAAGTATAGCTTTTCATTTCCCTCTCTTCACCCAAACTGTCTCTTGTCTAAATCAGTCCGCCTGTCTGTCCGTCTCACACACACACACACAGCTGAGGCAGCAAATTTAAGGCTCTTGCCCTCTGCACCCACCTCCGCTGAGATGCTGGTGAGCGAGGCTGCGTGGCTGCCGGCCCCCCGGGCCTGCCCTGGGTGTGGGCGTGGCCCTGGGACGGGCGTGAGGCGTTTGCATCCCCAGAGCCGCCTTTCCTTACCTGTAAGCGGGGGCCGCAGTCCACGGGGGAGGCGCAGGCACGGCAGCCTCCCGTCTCCCCACAGTTGCCATCATGTGCCCTTGCCCGTTACGATAACACGGCCTGTCCTCCGTCCGGTGCCCAGGACGTGAGTGCTTGTGTGTGTGTCTGGACCAGGGGGGCGTGCATGACGTCAGGCCGCGTCCTGTGTGAGCCTGTATGGCACTCCACAGGTTTGCTGACCGCTGGGAACTCTTCGAGGGCTGGGCGCAAAGTCCGGGAGCCCATCCAGAATCAGATAAAGTTACAGCTTCTGTTTATTTTGTGTCTCCCGACACTTAAGTTCCATGAACGCTTTTGTTTCCCGTAGGTGGTTTGATAAGTCTTTCACGTTTATCGTCTTCAAAAACGGGAAAATAGGCATGAACGCCGAGCACTCCTGGGCCGACGCACCCATCGTGGGGCACCTCTGGGAGGTGAGTTTCGCATGTTTAACCTGAGTGAAGGGGTGGCTATTGGAAATGCACCCCCGGAGTGAATTCCATGTTGTGACAGCTGTGTGACTATAATGAGTTTCCAGCAGGGACTGGCGCTGCGCATAAAGTTAAATCAGCACCCGGAGGCTTCGGGGCTTCGTTTCCCACGAATTGGGTTCCTTACCTGGAAACACAGGTGATGCCACCTCCTGACAGAGCTCGGAGGATGAGTGGCAGTGACTCAGGGCGGAGCCAGAGCTCCATTTATTCTGCAAGACACCGGCCCTTTGCTGTATTTTCTAGATGTTCCTAACCTGCCAAGTGTTAGGCCAGATAGAAGCAGGCACTTGAAAATCTTGGTTTATAAAAACACAGCATGCCTTTCACCACATTATTTAACTTATTTCTTAATATGTGTTTTTTAATTGATTTTCGAGAGTCGAAGGGAAAGGAGGAGAGAGAGAAACATCGATGAGAGACACCAGTCGGCTGCCTCCTGCTCGCCCCCTACTGGGGACCAAGCCCACAACCCAGGCATGTGCCCTGACTGGGGGTCGAACCGGTGACCTCTTGGTTCAAAGGTCAACACTCAGTCACTGAGCCGCACCGGCCGGGCAGCAAATACGTTTTATGTAGCACTGTGAACTGTTACTTCTCTGACTTTCCACATGTCTCTTTTTCCCCAACAGTACGTTTTGGCCACCGACAGCTTTCAGCTGGGCTATTTGGAGGACGGGCACTGTAAAGGGGACACCAACCCGAACATTCCACACCCCACCCGGCTGCAGTGGGACATCCCGGAGGAGGTGAGTGCGGCCGTCACACGGCCGTTGGTCACCGGGGGTGGGACTCACAGGTGTTGGTTGCCGGGGGCGGGGATCTCCCAGCCCTTCCGGAGTGTCCACCGCTCAGTGCGGGGCCACCTGACGCATGTTTGCTGGGGCCATGGAGTGGCTCCGGCTCCTGTTGCCTTGGAAAACCCAGTAAATACTTATTCCGTTTGAAGCTTTTAGCTGAGGTTGTCAGGGAGAGATTTCCAGCAGACTTAGCTACACATCACAGTGAAAAAGTGAGTGAAAAGCGGACTCAGTTTCGTTAGAGCTGAAAGGCTCTAAGTCGCTCATTTATCGTGTTTGTTTCTCCTAAGGATTCTCAGATGTAGTTCATTCAGCACAGGCCTTTCCGGAAGGAATTTTAGGGCTGGAGACACCAGGATTTGGCTCATCTAATCCAAGCAGGAATTCCTGGAGCCCAAAAAGTAATTTTTTTTTTAATTAAAAAAAATATTTATTTCTCATTTGATGAAAGGAACAATTTTCAGCAACGTACTTTTAAAACCCTCTGGCTGTAAATTGTTTTTAAAAATATCCGTAAATGCACCCGTGCAGACCTCAGCATACACCAGGTTTGTGTGTGTTTTTTAATCCTTACTTGAGGACACACTTATTGATTTCAGAGAGAAGAAGGGGGAGAGAGAGAAACATTGATCAGCTGCCTCCCGTAGGCCCCAACCGGGGAATGTGCCCTGACCGGGAATCACGCCCCTGAGCTTTCCGTGTACAGGACGATTCTCCAACCAACTGAGCCACTCCAGCCAGGGCTACACCAGATTTTTAGTCTAATTGTATGATTTGAAGTCACTGAGGGCAAGAAGTCATTTTCGGTGTAGAAAATAAGAGGTCCAGGGCTTCAGCCTTGCCCCTGGCCTCTTTTCGGCCTGCGTTCCCTTCCTCCGCCTTTGCCAGACGTCGCTGGTCGGGGTGCTACCGTCCAGCTGTCTCGGGCTGGCTCTTCTCGCTTGGCCGTCTGCAGCTAAGACTCCTCCGCACTATGTCACGACTCGGAAGCTCATTTCCACTGTGTGGTTGGATCACAGTCCGTGTATTTTTTAAAATGGGTTTCTCGATCACCACGGTGTAATAATGGATTTTACAAAACACATCCGTGGCTGTTGGGAAAGCCCTTTGGGGTCCCCCTGGGACCAGGAAGCCCCCGTATCCCACCTGTGCTCTGCCTGCGTTGGGGACCCCACAGCTCCTGGAGGAGGAGCGGGTGCGTGTTGCTGACACATTGCAGCCCCTGGATAAGCTTTCAGGAGAGAACCAACGAGAAGACGTGCTGTTTGTCTCTAAGCCGCAACTCTGGGAGCTGCCCTGAGGCGAGCCTGTGGTTTCCCTCCGGGTGGGTGCCCGACTTCCCCCCACAAAGGAAAGCTTTTCTCCTTTCCCTCCAGTGCCAAGAGGTGATCGAGACGTCCCTGACCAGCGCCAACCTCCTGGCCAACGACGTGGACTTCCATTCCTTTCCTTTCGACACTTTCGGGAAGGGGCTGATCAAGAAGTGCCGCACCAGCCCCGACGCGTTCGTCCAGCTGGCCCTGCAGCTGGCGCACTACAAGGTGAAGCCTCGGGGGGCGCCGTGGGGGGCTTGGTTCCTGCACGGGGAGGCGGGGACCTGTTCCAGAGAGGCCAGGCCGTGCTGGGCGAGGACCTGTCCTGGGAGGGGCACGGCCTTGTCGGTGTGGCTCCACGGGGCCGGGCCACAGGCGTTAGCACAGCCCCTGCAGGGTGCTGGCAATGCCCCGTGTCCCACGGGACAGGAGAATCGGGGTGAAGCACAGTGAGATCTCACTGCTCCACAAAGGGGAGACCCGCACCTTAAAGTCAGCTCGACTCCCAGGGTTTGATCAGGTGGAAATGCTTAGGGCAGGTGACTGGATGTCTGACCTTTGACATGGGCTAAATCCACTCGTGATTATAGATGCAAACAGCCTGAAACAACTTCAGCAAGTGGACTCCACCAGTCTCCAAAACTCCTTATCGCCAGCTACAGCTTGTACCAGCGAGGGATGGGGGGTGGGGGGGGTGGATATTAGAAAATCCAGTAATAGGTCATGTTACTAGATGGGAGAAGAAACGAGCCACGTGACGGACACTAAAAAGGCATTTGAAATACACGCCCATCCCCGGTCACTTAGTCACAGGAGCTGTTTCCTCACTTGGGAAATGTCCTCACGTGTCAGTATCCAGCCCGTGGCTCTAGGGGTGAGGCCATAGAGGCCGCCGACTGTGAGCCCGGTGGAGGGATGACTGGCTTAGTAAACGGCGTTGGGGAGATTGGCTCCATCTGGGGGAAAGTAAACGGCCTGATGGGGAAACTGAGTCGGAGCAGAAACCCGGGCTTCAGGAGAGAGGACACTGCAGGCGGCCGGGGCGTCCAGTGGCGCAGCCCGCAGTCCTCCCGTGAGAACCGTGTCCTTTGGGGACAGGTGCACCAAGGTGGGACTGTCTGAGCCCCTCCGTAAAAATCGGAAGCAATCTCAGGTGAGCCGTGTGAAACGTCTTAAACTTGGTCGCCTGCAGTGAACGCAACGTAACTATGAAACGTTCTCTGTGAAAACGCTTGGTCGTGACGCGGTGTGAGGGCCAGTCCTTTGTTACAGTGACCAGCAGGCTGCCCCCTGGCCCCATCAGCCCTTTCCCTGAGTTTGGCCCCTGAGCTAAGAATGGTTTTACATTTTTAATCACTGAAAAAATACCCAAAGAAGAGGAAGGTTTTGTGACGCGTGAAAATCAAATGAATGAATTTTCAGGGTTTCGTAGAGAAGGTCCTGTGGGTCCCCAGCCACACCCGCTTGTGGCAGATTGTCCGCGGCCGCTTCTGAGCGAAAGCAGCTCAGACGGGGACTGTCCGGCCCACAAAGGCTGCGACAGTTTCCACCCGCATTTTACAGAAAACGTCTCCCACTCTCGCTCTACTGTTCAGAAAAGCGAGAAACGAGAGATGAGAAGGGTTGGCGGTTGGTGCTGTGAAGGTCGGCCTTTGTTTTCTTAAATTTTTTTCTAATTTCTCTGCATAAGCCTGTATCACAATTACTCTTTAAGACACTGGGCAGGGTCATAATTTTAGTCTATAGCCATTCCCTTCCTGCTTTTGGTCATGTTTTTAATTTTCCGTTAGGAAGCGGGAAGAAGCGCCCCGCCGCACAGTGGGCGCAGGCGGCGGTCCCGGTGCGGAGCCGGCCTGCTCTCATGCTGGCCGGGTGGCTGTCCTGTAGACGGTGTCTGTCGACCCTGCTCGCTAGACGCTGGAGGTGCCTGGTGGCGGCTGTCTGGCCGCGGCAGGTTAGGTGGGGCCGCAGGCGTCACGAGCTCGGCTCTCAGGGGCCTGGACACTAATGCTCCGTGTTTGCCGAGAGGTTTCAGACGGTCCTTTTTCGGTCATGGGTTAGTGCATGACAAGGTGTGACTCTGGCAAGTTGACTGCAAATAAATCGTTGCATCTTGTGTGCCCGGTTAACCTTTACTGAATGACTAAAATACCTAACGTGCACTTTATATTTATCTTTCTTCTTTTTTATTATTACTTTTAATCTTCACCAGAGGATATTTTTCCCATTGCTTTTCGGGGGAAGGGGGGCGGACATCAATGTGAGAGAGACACATCGATTGGTTGCCTCCCCCATGCACCCCGACTGGGGCCGGGGATCGAGCCTGCGATCCAGGTACGTGCCCTTGGCTGGAATCGAACCCGGGACCCTTCAGTCCGCAGGCCGGTGCTCTAACCATTGAGCAGACTGGCCAGGCAAGTTAATGCTTTCACCTTTCCCTTCCCACTGCCCCTGCTTCACGAGGAGTCCCCTCGAGGACACGGTAGCGAGGGGGCCTGTGGGAGGCTCTCTAAAGGCCTGTTTGATGAATGACCCAGGACCCTGCTCACCGGGTGAAATGAGGAGCTGGAGCCTCTCGGACCCCATCCGAGGGAAACCGAGTGATGGCGCATTAGGGACAAGGGCTGCGAGTTGTGGGTCTTTGCTGAGGTCTGAGGAGCCTTCAGTGTGGCCCCTGGAGGCAGGTGCACAGTCACAGGGGCGAGATGGGCTCACCGCAGGCCCCTGGCCCCTCGCCCAGGCCGCTCGCTTCCTGTGCGGGACCCGGGGGGTGGCGAGTGTCCCAGCAGCCCCAGCAGCCGCGGGGAGAGGAGGAGCCCGAGGGGCCACTCGTAGGCCTGGACCACACAGCTTGGTGTTGGCACCCTCTCCCCTGTGTCACAGGGCATCCTCGGTCACCCTGGCGTTACCTGGGCCTGTGCCGGGGGCACCTGAAAGCCCGGGGTGTGGTCTGGTCAGGAATAATTTGGGCCCACAAACTGCCACTTACCAGTTTCCTGCCTGTGTTGGGAACCTGCCCGTCCCTGGGCCACCTGGTGGCCATGGGCAGACTGAGTAACTTCCTCGCACAGTGTGTGTGGGGTTGGGTGTCACATGCTCCTGGGACCCCGCCTCTGTTCTCACCCCCCGCTGCTTCCCCCTGAGCCCTTGCTGGCCTGTCCTCACAGCACCTCAGGCCCACCAGTTCTTCTGCCGGCCACGCAGTCCCCTTTCTAGCCCCAGACCCGATCCCAGGCTCCCCCGTCTTGCCCTCCCTTTTCTCTTCCGCAGCCGGAGGTTTCCCCAGCTTGATCCCCACCATCCCTTACCTCGGGCCCGTGGCCCCAAGCACAGCAGAGCCACCCCAGTTCACAGCCCAGCTCTCTGCCTGCTTCATCCTGCTCCCGAGAAGCCGGTGTGGCCAGAGAGAACCCCGAGCCCCTGGCTCTTCTCACTTGATCGACGAGCAGTGACTCTGGTGGCCCCTGGGCTCTCTACTTTCTGTGCCCTTCAATGCCTGGTTCGCATCCCTTCTCAGACTTCCAGCACCTCTCCCTGCCCTTACTCTCAGCGGGCAGCCTTCTTGTTTCACCCCAAAAATGAGAATGTTCCAGAGAGACCCCCTGTCTGCTCCCCACCCCATCTGCCAGTCCCACAGCTGTTCCCTCCCGTGTCACCTTCGCTCCTGTCCAGTGGGGGGCGCTGTTTGTGCCTCAGGCTCTGGCCGCCTGCCCTCCTGCTGAAGGACAGCCCTACTGACCCGTCCCCACTCTTGCTGCAACCTGGGTGTCTCTCCTGGGTGTTCTCACCATCGCCCAACTATGGTGGAATATCTCCTCCCATCTTTAAATAATTTAAAACTGTTGCATGCAGACCTGCTTGTGGCATGTTCGGCCCGTAACTGTTCACACTTGGGTAGATGTGGGAGACCCAGGAAATGGTGCCGTGGCACCAGCTGCACCCGGGAACGGACCCCCGGCCTTTGGAAAGCTAACGGCGTCCCCCCCGCCTGCTGATAACCCCGCGTGAAACCTGGCGGCGGCTGAAAGCTCGGTCTGACACGGAGTCCGCTTTTCCTTGGGGACCTTAACCAGCCGCTTCGCGCGTTTGCTTTCTTGCCGGGCCTCGTACGAAAACACCTTTTCCTTCCCAGGACATGGGCAAGTTCTGCCTCACGTACGAGGCCTCAATGACCCGGCTCTTCCGCGAGGGCAGGACAGAGACCGTGCGGTCCTGCACCGTCGAGTCCTGCAGCTTCGTGCTCGCCATGGTGGACCCCTCCCAGACGGTAAGGGCTGGGGCTCCTCGCTTCTCCTGGACTCCGGGGTCTCTGGTCGAACCCGGGCCGCACCTGCTCATCCAGCCACTCGGTGCGCAGCCCCTCCCTCCCTCGCCCTCTCACGGGACCGGGCGGGACGCGCAGACAGTTCACGTTCCTGTCGGTCCTGTGTCGCCTGTAACTGCTCCAGGTCAGGTTTCGACTCCACGTAGGGTCTTCAGCGCACAGCAGACGAACAAGGCCCTGGGGTTTGGGGGTTGGGCTTCAGGGCGCTGTGAGTGGTCGTGTGTAGGGAGAAGGGGGTGAGCATCCGGGGGGCCGTGCGCCCGGGTGGCTGCAGCCCCAGCAGGCGGGGCTCGGGCTCCCTCTGCGCTGCCTTCGAACATCCCGCCGGCGGCCCGGGAAGCAGTGGCCGTCCCGTTGGTGTAATGCCGCCAGGCGGGCTGCACAGGGGACCCCCAGAACCCCCAGAGTGCTCCTCCACAGCCTGGGGGAGGGGCCGGTCTCCTTGGCTGTTTCTCCGGGACACCTCCAGCCGCCTCATTCCCGGTGTCCCGAGGGACCGCTGCGGAGAAGGACCCCCTGAGCCTGCCCCTCCTGTCCTGCAGCTGGAGCAGAGACTCCGCAAGTTCAAGATTGCGTCGGAGAAGCACCAGCATCTGTACCGCCTGGCGATGACCGGCTCGGGCATTGACCGGCACCTCTTCTGCCTGTATGTGGTGTCCAAGTACCTGGCCGTCGAGTCCCCTTTCCTGAAGGAGGTAAGTCACGCCTTCCTGGGCAGCTCCTCCGGGCTCGTCGGCTAAACTTAGCTTAGTGGGTGGGGCAGCTTTACAAACGGTGGGTCTTGGGGTTTAACCGTTGTCCTAATGGGGAAACTGGAGCTGTGGCCTCCTGGCTGCTCTCCGATCGCCCTCCTGACTTACGGGCGTAAATAACCAGCAGAGCGCGGGTCATAGTACCGTGTACCGAAGTAATTACGGAGGGATAAGCCCTGAGTATGTCTCATCTACCTGTGTTGTTAATAGAGTTTAATTTTAAGTGTATAAAATTTAATTTCTAGGAATGGCTGTTTTTCACAAGCAGCTTGAAAAAATTCTGAAAATTAGCCTCTGGCTCACTGGAGCTGGTACCACGGCCCCATCACGATTCCCAGTGTTCCCACCACCTTTCTTTCCGGAGACACCATTAGCTGGTGCTGGCCCCTCCAGCCCAGGTGTCCTCACCTGCTCGACCCCGTCTGCAGGTTTCCGCCCCGGAACAGTCCAAAACCGAGCAGGCCTGTTCTTGTCTCCCACTCGGCCCCCCAGGGACAGCGAGAAGGGGACTGGGAGAGTGTCATGGGAATGCTTCCTTGTTTTACTCACCAGGTCTTGTCCGAGCCTTGGAGGTTGTCGACCAGCCAGACCCCTCAGCAGCAGGTGGAGTTGTTCGATTTGGAGAGGAATCCGCAGTATGTGTCCAGCGGAGGGGGCTTTGGGCCGGTAAGTGGACGGTCCTCTGTGTGTACAGAGCCTTAAGTCCCGGGACCAGGATGTGCCCGTCCCCTGCCACCTAGGGGGCTCATGTCCCTCAGCTCATTCACCGTTAGCACCTGTCTCACCCCCAGTAGCTTTTCCAGAACTTCGACCTTCGCCTTGAAGCTCCGTGCATTTTCCCAGCTCACAGCTGGGCTCCCTCAGCGTGTGACTTTCTAACCAAGACGTCCTGGAGCGGATGGTAGATTGGCAAGCCGTGTCCTTGCGTTTTCCAAGGCTGCTCCTCTCGGGTCACGGTTTCCATCCTCTGATGAGGTTTTTTGGTAAAACCACCACAGCACGGAGAAGGCAAATAGCCATCGGTAGTCTTGGCGTCAGCATGAGCTCAGTCAAGCTCTGCCGTTTCTGAGCGTGGAGAACATTTTGTCTCCACAGGTAAGATCCATGCCGTGGAAACCAGTCAGGCGGTCTGTGCCCTGAACATCCTCGGTAATTAGCTTGGACTTTTTTTTTTTTTAAGTGTTTTTACTGATTTTAGAGAGAGAGGAAGGGAGAGGGGGAGAGAGAGAAACATCTGATTGGTTGCCTCCCGAACACACCCCTGGCCGGGAATTGAACTGGTGACTGGGCGTGTGCCCTGATTGAGAATCGAACCCGCGACCTTTTGGTGCACGAGAGGGGTGGGGCTCAGCCAGCTGGGCCACACACCAGCAGGGTAGCTTGGATTTCCTAAATGCATCTTCAGTGTCCTGCGGGTCAGCCAGGCTCCCTTCAGAACACGACCCTCGAGACCATCAGATGCGACCTGGTTCCCTGAGTCGCCATGACCGGGGTTTTTCCCGTGTTTCCTACGCTGAACACGGCTGGTCTTGCCCGTCACACGGGTCTCCTTAGAAGGCGGACCCGGCGCCCAGCTCCCTTTCCGCTGCCTTTCGCAAAGCGCTCGCGGGCCGCTCAGCGCCGAGGCCGGGAAGCAGGTGGCGGGGGTCCCGTGGCCGGGGGTGGGAACGCCCCTCGCGCCTCGTCCCGCCTGAGCTCACACCGCGGCTTTGCTCTGCAGGTCGCCGACGACGGCTACGGCGTGTCCTACATCCTGGTGGGAGAGAACCTCATCAATTTCCACGTTTCCTCCAAGTTCTCCTGCCCCGAGACGGTGAGCGCCCAAGTCCCCTTCTCCAAAGATGGGGTGTTTTTACCGTTTCCTTTTTCAAGGGGAGCGTGTCCTTAATTTGACAGCGAGTCTCAATTGGCTTACGTACTTTTACTTGGTTTGCATGAAGTAATTATGAATTTTTAAATTAATGAACTTTTAAATTCTCTGGGCCTTGTTTTTTAAAGCAGTTGTCTGATTTGGTTACATGCTTGTTTGCTTGTAGCAGTGGTTGTAGATCTTAGTGTCGGAGACCTCGTGTGACTTTCAGATGCTGTGACATTGGAGGGTGGACGCGGATTGGTGTGCACACGCTAGGAAACACACACACGACGAAGCGGGGTCTGCGTATTGTGTGGTGGGCCACGGGCCCTGCTTCCTGGCAGGACACTGTTAATCTTTATTTGTAGTCTGTCCCCTCCACACTGTGCATCTCCTGACAGCAAGGCCCAGTCACCACTAACAGGGGAGACTGTGACTCATTTACCTACTGTGTTGTATGTGGAATTGAATGCCTCAGCATGGGAGGGGCACTTCAGAAACACCCCCACACAGCACACACAACCTGCTCCGCTCTGAACCCTCCCCGAGTCCCCAGGACGTGCCACTGAATGACTAAGCCCTGAAGTCAATTAGAGACTTGGCAGAAAAGAAAGGTCAAAGGTTGTTCTCTGCTGGAGTCAGGTTACCAGGGAAGAGGCTGGAGAGCGGAAACTGCCACATTGTGACGAGGAAATTGCCGCATTGTAACGAGTGTCCGCTCTTTTGTTTTCCAACGACAGGATTCTCATCGCTTCGGGAAGCACCTGAGACAGGCGATGACCGACATCATCAGCCTGTTTGGGTTCAGCCCCAACTCCAGAAAGTAATTCCCGGGACGGCTGCCAGAGAGGAAAAGGAGCTCGTCTGTTTTCAAAACAAAACAAAACAAAAAACCACAAATGAAAAGTAGCTATTACTCCTGATCGTAGTTCAGGAAGAAAAATTGCTCTTAAAAACTCGGAACTTTCCTTGCCACCTAGGGTTTCTGGAACAGCCACCCCACTGTGTGAAGTATCACCCCACTCCTTTTAGGCAGGCCCTGACTCGGGGGACGTTTGAGGAAGAGCCCCCCGAAAGTCTTCCCATTGCCTCGTGTTTGCTGCGGGATGAAAATATCGCTGAGCTCATTAAGGAATGAGTGGGGTGGTGGCTTCACACGTGTTGGAAACGGGGCAGTCACACTTCCTCGGTGGCAACCCGGTACCTGGTACTTATGGGTGTTTAATTTTTTCAGAGTGAAAGCATTTGTTCTGTCCAGAGAGAAAGCGCCGTGTGGGTTGAAGATGTTAACAGCTAAGAGCCGATGGACGCACATGTAACGCACTAACTTCAAACGCTGCGCTTTTGAACAGTTTTGTCCCTGGGGTAACTGTCCCCGTCTGGCTTGGTCACCTGTGTGTTCCCCTGTCCGCGTTTCAAGCACGTAGTTTGCGCATCTGTAGTTTTCCCGACCTCACGAGTGTTCAAACCCCAGTGCCTTAAAATCGGGAGGCCCTGAATGTCGGGGGGACCCAGGAAGAGCTTGTTTTGCAAAGTCTTTAGGTGGAGTTGCGCGTGTCCTGCTCCTTCCCTGTTTCCTGGGCGGCTGACCCCTAAATAGCACGTTTCTGCGGTTCCCCGGCCCCTAGGAAGACTGGCTCCCTCCCGGGGGCAGCTGCGTGGGCTCCCCCGGCGCGCCTGCCTTTTGAGAGCGGGCGCGCGTCAGAAATGGGGAAGGTTGGATGGGCGGTCCAAGATTGTGCGCCCGGAGCGTTCCCTGAACAATAAAATACCCTGTGTGCCTCAGCGGCACTGCTTCCCAGGCTGACGGCAAGCAGGCCGTGACTCCTGCCCCTGAGAGAGGAACAAAACTTGAGAAAGGGGGAGAGGAGCCTCCGAATGGTCTGGAGAGGGAGCGCCGCTGTGCCAGGCAGAGGGCGTTCTCTCCCACCTGGTGAGAGAGGACCTGCTGTTTCCCAAGCAGGTGGGGAGCAGTGCGCCCTCGGGGACCAGCTCAAACGTCACGGGCGATGGGTGCTGGGTCTCACCCAGCCCACCCTTCAGCCCAGCCTTATCGAAAAAGGGTGAGTGACCAAAATAAGCACTTACGCACTGAGTCGTCTTCAGTATTTAATGTAAAAAGAAAGGATCCCGGAATGAAATTCCACTGTCTCTGGCTGTTGTGATGAGCTTAGCTGTCCACTTGAAAAACTGTGTGTTTATTTTTCCAACCACTTTTTTCCTAACTGGGCTTACCTCCGGGAGAGGCCTGCACTCCGGTGACATGAGACGGGGCTGAACTATTGGAGGAGAGGCACTTGCCACAGAGCACACAGATGTTCTGTTTATGACCACGTTGAGATGTAAAACCCCGTCTGAATGGGCCAAAGATTTTTTTTTTTTTAATGTTTATTGATTTCAGAGAGAGGAAGGGAGAGAGGAATGAGGAGTGAGAATCATCAATGGGGCTGCCTCCTGCACACCCCCTTCTGGGGACTGAGCCCTCAACCCTGGCTTGTGCCCTGACCCGGACTTTAACCATGACCGCCTGGTTCATAGGTCAATGCTCAACCACTGAGTCACTCCGGCTCGGCCAAAGGTACTATTTTTTTGCTCTTAAAAGCAAGAAGAAATGAAAACAGGAAAAAAAAAAATGACAACAACCATAGTAAGAAAGCCCCCTGTTCGTCTGTGGTACTTAGCCCAGGAGGTGTGGGAAGTAGCCCACTCCGCCCCAGGCAGTGTGGCTTCCAGTCGGAGCCCCGTCGGTCACTCAGAGCCACCTGAATCGTGCATTATTGACCACTGACCCGTCTGTATTACCTAGCATCCAGATGTACACGTGTTAGCACTCAAATATGTTTGGGCTTATCTCTCAGGTTTTAAATATTTTTGCTAATCAGTGCCATTGTCAATGCAATTTTTATATTCCTCAAAGGGCAGAAGGGTGGGTTTTTACTGTACATGTGGAAAGGAAGAGTTAAGAGTGTTATGTATTTAATTTAATTTGGAACAAACCACGGTCTTACCGGAGCCGTGGTTTGAATTTGTTAGCTTGGACTGTCCATTGCATGTAAATACAGTACGCTCTTTCGGATGTAAATCTTAGAAATGCAGTATGAATGTTATCATTAATAAAAGCATTAATCCCAGTCTACCACAGAACTTGTCTGTCTCTTTTTTCCTCTTCATAAGGAGGCTGTCAGTCAGATACCAAGCTCAGGCACTTGGGACAAAGGTGAGAAACCAAGATATGAAGAAAAAGGCCTGGGGTTGAGCAGACTGGCCGGCACTGGATTCGCACCCTGGCTGAGAAGGGGGGCTGCTAAGTAGGGGCGTGGGGTTTTACTCTCCACCCATTCCTTTGCCTGTGCCTAGAACAGTGCCTGACACATGATAGCTGTGCAGTGGCTGTCTGTCCAGGGAATGCATGAATTCAGTTTTCATAACTTCTTATTTTTTTAAATAAGTTTTTACTGATTTCAGAGAGAGGAGGGGAGAGGGGGAGAGAGAAACATCGATGCTGAGAATCATTGGTTGGCTACCGCCTCCCGCACGCGCCCTACCGGGGATGGAGCTGGCAACCCCAGCATGTGCCCTGACGGTGTCCAGCCCTGGCCTCCTGCTTCACAGGCGGACACGCGGCCCCTGAGCCCAGCAGCCGGCTCACCAGCTCTGAGTGCGCACCGCCTGCGCCACGCACTGCTCGGGACCCTGGAATACAGTGGGCACCCCACCGGGCCCTGGCTGCAGATGGAGATCAGACCCCAGTGGGAGGAGCTGAGAACCAGTCAGAGGACCCAGAGAGTCCAAGGCGGGGAAGGGTGGGCCGGGCAGGAGGAGGCCAGAGGAGCGCGCCCGGGGAGGGGGCTGGTTCAGAACAGGTTCCAGCGGAGACGGATCCAGCAGGGCTGGGGGCGCCGCCAGCAGCAGCGAGTGACCAGCGTGGCGTCCAGGTTCCCCACCTGAGCCTGGGGCTGCTGAGCCCCCGAGTGCCCTTTCCTCCACGCACCGCCGCGCGCCCGGCCCACTGTCACGGGCCCCGCCCCTACCGGGTCCCCGCGGTTCACACTCCCGCTGCTGGGACCCGGGGCCACTCCTCCCCCCCCCAGCCGCCTACCTGCGCGCCCCGCCCGCCCCGCCCGAGCAAGCCCCGCCCACCTGTTCGCCCCGCCCCTCCTATCAAGCCCCGCCCACATGTGCGCCCCTCCCGCCAATGTCTCGCCCATCATACCAAGCCACGCCCCTGCCAAAAGCCCCGCCCACACGCCCCTATTGCCTCGAGGCCTCCGCCACGCCCCCTCCAGGCCCCGCCCCTGGCCCCGCCCCCTCCACAACCGTTAACCGCGGCACCTGTGCTCCAGCCACCCCGAGACCCGAGGTGCGTCCTCTCCGGTGGCCCGTCTGTGCCTGCGGACCGGAGACTCGGGCCGCCGTCGGGTCTCCCCACTGCCCGGCCCGGCCTCGGGTCTGCACGGGGGGAAGGGGCCTGGGTCCCCAGTCACCCCTCGGGGGCGGCGGGAGCCCCTCCAACCCCCCCTTACCTGGCTGTGGTCCTCGCAGGTGCGCGGCGGCGCGCTCACCCCGGGGGCAGCGGGGGCGGGGCGGCGCCCGGCGGGCCCGAGGCCCCGGCGCGAGCATGGAGGAGGCCCCCCTGCTTGGCGAGATGTCCGGTCCCGAGGACGAGATGGTGCCGGACCTGTTCGGGGCCGAGAGCCGGTTCGTCTCGGAAAGCATGCCCCTGAAAGCGCCGGCGGTGCTGAAGGCGGGCCAGGACGAGTTCCCCGCGTTTAAAGACCCCTACCTGAGCGCGGCGGACCCCAAGGAGCCCCTGCTGCGCGCGCTCGCCCCGCCGCTGGGCGCGGACGTGGAGAGTAAGGTCCAGGCGGAGCTGCTGGCGGACGCGGGCGAGGCGGCGATCCTCGCGGCGTTCCCGGGCCTCCCCGAGCTCGACCCGCTGGAGGACGCGGCGCTTCCCGCCCCGCCCGCCTACAACGTGCACCTGCTGTCCTCCCTGCTGGCCCCGCACCGGAGCCCCGCCGTCGTGCCCCTGGGCGCCTGGGCCCTGGAGGGGGCCGCGCACGCCGGCGTCCGGGTGATTCCGGTAAGACCCGTGGGAAGCAGGCGGGGCGCCCCTCGGCCCTCCCCGAGACGGGGCGGGGGGCTGCGGGGGGCTGCGGGGGGCTGCGGGGGGCTGCGCGCGCGCACCTGGGGTCCCTCCAGGAGCGTTTCTCCTGCGTCAGGAGCGTCCCGGGTTGGAGTCCCTGCTGCCAAGCAGGGCGCACCCCCTGGTAAGCCAGGACGCAGCGGCCGGCGCGGCCGTTCCCCCCGAGGCGCAGCGGGTCGGGGTCCCCGAGGCAGCCTGGCCTAACCCTGGGGGACAGGAGCCCTGCGAGTCGGAGGCACCGGTGTCTGCGGAGACGCGCGGCGCGGCTCGGTTTTCACGTCCCGGCATTTCACGTTTCCCCCCTTGACATGCATGATGGCCCGTCCCTTCTTCAGCACATGGAACGTAAAGCACCGCGAACTCCTGCCAATTCGCAGCGGGCCGCCCTCTGCTGCGGAGAACCACTGCTCATGTTCTGCTCTGTCCTTGCTGAACGAATCCATTTTTAACAGAAGCAAAGGACCCCAAGGAAATGCATGCTGTCCCCCCTCCCCCCCAAGGATCTAGTTTGGAAAAGCAGACCCTCAGCCCCTGAAGCGTTCTCGGCTGTCACGCAGGAGGCCTTGGGGGGACCTGTGAGCTGGTGCTGAGATGGTTAAGGGTGGGGGACGGTGCACAGTTGGTTGACTGCTGTTTTCAGCCCTCCTTACCTTTTTTTTTTTTAATATATCTTTATTGATTTCAGAGAGAGGAAGGGAGAGGGGGAGAGAGAGAAACATCAACGATGAGAGTCATTGATCGGCCGCCTCCTGCCCGCCCCCGACTGGGGATCAGCCCCGCAGCCGGGGCCTGTGCCCCGAACCAGGAATCAAACCATCTCCTGGATCCTAGGTCGATGCTCAACTGCTGAGCCAGGCCTGATGCTAATTTTTTTAACCCATATTTTTTAGATTTTTTTTTTTTATTCCACTGATTTTCAGTAATACCAGGTGGTATTTCTCCACCTTCTTGGTAGTTTTGTTGGTGTGTCCCCGAGGTGACATTAGAGGCTTAAACATGGAGTTGGCGGTCGTTTCTCCCCTAGGTGTTTTATGCTCATGTCATCCCACTAGTCAGTTAGGAAAGCTCTACTATTTAAATATAACTATTACTAGCAACGCATTCTAAGTTGCAGTATGAATATTACTAAAACAGCAGCAGTGATTTCAGGCTCCAAGATAAAAAAGCAGACAGTGGACCAGAACATTTCACACGGCCCGGTGGGCCCGCGCTCGGGTGGCGCTGAGGGAGGCCCGTGGGCTGCCAGCTGCTCGAGGGTCGGGCTGGCCAGCAGCTGGAGGGGCACTGACCGGCCGGGGAAGCTTCTTACACCCAGTGAGCGCCACGCGGAGACCACGCCTCCACACCGCGGTGTCCTCGGCCTGCGTGAGGCTGGAGGGACGACTTGCTGCCCCTTAGCGAGGATGAGAGTGGGGAGGGAGGCACTCGGGGTCAAGTGTAATTACATGGAGAATTTTCCGTATTCTGCAACTGCTCAGCCCGGCGTCCACCTCGCGATTTCTGAAGCTGCACCTGCTTTCTCAGGTTGAAGTAAAGGAAGGAGGTGGAACTATTGCGAGTGAGAACCCCGAGGAGGCCGCTCTGCAGAACCCTCTGTCCCAGGAGTCCTGCAAGTTCCCGTCCTCGCAGGAAGCGGAGGACACCCCGGGCAGCTCTCAGAAAGACCCGAGCCCCATGGTAATCGCCCCGAGAGAATGGGCTGTTCGCGTGCCCCTTGGCCCTTATGATGAGTTGCGGAGCCAGCCGCGCGGGTCATCCCATCACTGTTTCTCATTCTGTTTCATTGTGGAATCTACACTGTTGGTTGTCTCCTCAGAGGGACATAATTGGAGCCTTCCTCGTATTTGTCTCACCTCTGAGACTCTCGTTTCTCCCTGATCCTAGCAAGTTAGACAACAATGAGGACATTGCTGTATTTTTAAGGATGGTGACCACAAATCACAGCAGCCAGTGCAAACCCGGGTAGGCTGTGCTGACTGATGTGACTTGCGGTTACTATCCAAGTTTTTAATTATTCTGTTAAAAATAATAAACCCAATTGCCTCTAGGACTCCGGTCTGGCAGGGAGGGGAGCCAGGGAACCCGCCTCAAGCATTCCCTGGGCAAAGAGCCCAAACAACCAAGATTGCCTCCTCCCAGCAGCTCTTTATTCTGGGAAAGGAGGCCTTTGCCCTCAGGAAATACTTGACAGTGAGCTCGCTGTGAGCTGGGCTTCGCTCTGGCACGGCCGGTGCTCACCTCCCCGGGGGTCCAGGGTCGCCGCAGGCCCCCGGGGTCTGAGAGCAGAGCTTGCCTGGGACACGCGGACCAGGTGAGCAGGCCGCCCCCAGTTGCACCAGACCCCTGAGTAACGCGAGCACTCGCCCAGGGCTGTGCAGTGGACAGAGGCCGGAGGAGCCCGCTCAGCTGTGTGCGTGCGCGCTCGTGTGCGTGTGCGCGTGCGCGTGCGCGTGGGTGGCTCTCACTTAATCCTTCAAATACACATAAAATTCCCACTGAGCGCGAGTGGCTGCAGCCTCTCATCCAGTGTCAGGGTGGCGAAGCTTTGAGGCCGGACCTGCGCCTCCCTGACACAGGCTCTGAGTGTGACTTTGTAACATTGATCCTTTAGCTTCAGGTTTCCCGCCTGGGAAGCCCAAGGCACCCTAAGGCTTTGGCACAGCCTCTGCCCGTGTTTGTGGTTCTACCATCGGAGCTGGAAGCTGTGTGTGGGCAGAACCCCGCTGCTGCCCTTCCTTGGACGGCTGCAGGCAGCGAGGGCTCCAGCCGCGCTCCGCTTGACTGACGTGATTGGCTGGGGGTTTATTTATGGTCAGAATCCAGCCAGGTGGCCTGAGGGTGTTGGTCAGGCCCAGGAACACTGATGTGGCTTCTTAGAATGTTCCAGTTCTTGGATTAACCTTTCTAAGCTGTACTTGTAGGAAATGAAATTAATAGACATTTTTTTTAAATCCTATGTGTTAAATAACAAAACATGCCTATGGCAGGAGAGAACAGTTGTCATGAAATTAAAGAATATTCTAAGTATATGGCCACGAAATTAAAGAATATTCTAAGTATGTGGCCAGCTACAGAGAGAGAGTCGGGGGTGAAGTCTTTCTTAGAATTAGGTGGACCTGAGTGGGGCCGGGTCAGGCAGCCTGGCAGGGCAGGAACCTCATTCGCCCGCACGCTCCTCACGGGACATTCCCTCCAGAGAGCGTGTGTAGAGTAAGAAATGGAGAACAGGTCTCCGGTCTGCTATTTTCTGTGAAAACGTCAATTCTGGACTAAAGCTTGTTCTCAGATTGAAGTTTCTGCCGTTTCTGTAGCTTCATTCCTGGGGAGCTTGCACGAATGAAACCTGACCATATTTTTCTTTTAGGTGCTATGTCAGTTGAAAGGGGGGACACAAATGCTGTGCATAGACAATTCGGGCACGAGAGAACTAAAAGCACTCCATTTGGTTCCTCAGTATCAAGACCAAAATAATTCTCTACAGTCAGGTACAAAGTAAATTAATTTAAAAATTATGTCATATCTATAAGTTGGTAAGTGAATATGTTCTGCTTTGTATATAGAATAAAAGTGAAATAGGTAGTTAGGGTATTAAGTAGGCAATTTGGCAAACTTCATATTCCATACTAGTGAGCTAAGAATAGAAAAATATCTTTATAGACTAATTTATGTGTGTTGTATTGGGGTAGCCGTCCTCTGCTTCGGCCAGCTGCGGGGAGGGAGCTCTGTGACCCTAACAAGCGGGTGTGCCTAGAGGCGCCTGGTTGAAACAACCACCTTCCCAGGCTAGGTGGGGGTTGACCGCTCGGGTGTGGTACCACCTGACGTTTAATGTAAACGTTTCTGCATAATCACCATGAGTTCTGAAGTAACTGATCAAATGCTGATTGTCTGACATCCATTTACTCAGACACTTCTTCAAACTGGCGCAGCGGTAGTCAGTGACGTACAAGTGCTTGGCAGTCCTGAAATGCCTTGTGCATGACCAAGGAGAGATTAAATGGAGGAGCTTTAGGGTTGTTTACAAAGGTTAGACACAGGTTCTTGCAAACTGGTTGTTTCTATGTGGACTGTATATGTAATTGCGTTACTCTAAATCGTGGGTTAACCAGAATATTTCCTTATCATATGGTTCACTGACGTTGCTCATAATTTAAATCAACATTACACCCAGGTATCATTTCACCTGGGGCCCCTTTGGAGTCCGGGGCAAAATGAAACATTGTGACTCCTGTTCCACCCTGATAGTCCCTTTCATCCAGGGACAGCCAGATGCCTTCAGGACATCGCCCTTCTCCCGAGGCCGAAGCAGGGCTGGGTCTTGGCCCGCAGCGCGGAGTCTGGGCTCCACCCGCGGCGGGTCAGGGCCGCACGCGATCCTCCCGCCGGCAGGGGGCGCTCTGCCCGCCCGCCCGCCCTCCCGGCGCGCAAACCTAGCGCCTTCAGACGGGCAGGAGAGGGCTGGAATCCGCTCCCCGAGTCCGTTTCCTTGCCCTGTAACCCTAGTCCCCTGGCCCAGCCCCCTCTATAAACATACTAAGTCCCACCATGAAATAACCACCCCCTGACCTACGGCTCAGGGGCATCGCTCGGGCCTCGCGAGCCCGCGGGGGAGCGCTCGGCGGGGGCGCTCGGGACGAGGCCGCCCCTCTCCTTCCGCGAGGGTCACGGCCCCTGGTGTCCCGGGGACGGTTCCACTGCGCCCTCAGCCGGGGAAACTCCGACCCCGCTCGCGCTGACGTGTCCGGTCTCAGCGGCCGGACGGGCGGTTCCGTCCTGCCCGCGGGTCCCGGCGCCGGCGGAGCCGAGGCGCGTGACTGGAGGCAGTTCTCCTGGCGGCCGACAGGCGTCGCTGCGCTCCCTGCGCCGCGGGGGGCAGGCTCTCCCGAGCTCCGGCTGAGCGGCTCCGCGGCAAAGAGAAAGGGTGTAGTCAGTGAAAAATGCATTGACCTGAAGGGCTTCATAGAATAGGGAACGGGTAGGACGAGATACGTTTAAATGACTTTGCACGTAGGTCCATGGTACTTTCACGTGTGTACTTTCTTCCACCTGCAAGCGAAGAAAAGCAATACGTGGTATCAATTAATTTTAATTGTCTTCCTTACAGATGCCCCTAAGCCAATGACTGCTTTAGTAGGAAGATTTTTGCCAGTGCCAGCAAAATTAAATCTCATTACACAAGTGAGTCACTGTCTTAACAAAAAAAATACAATTGGGCATTAGTGCCTCTTGAGATTTCGATCGTCAAAGCTGGAAATTCTCAGGAGATAGAATTTACCCTCCACTTAACGATCAGCAGTGAAACTACCGAGCATCCAGCCCCTTCCCCGGACCCGGGGAGGGGTGGGTACGGGCAGGCCCCGCCCTTTGCCAGCCGGGCGAGGCCGTCTTGTCCTCTCCCACGGCCTTCAGAACACCGTTCGGCCCCGTTTGCTGAACTTGTCCTTGGTCCTGCCGTCAGCACATGCCACCCACTTGGTCTAGACTATTCCGCGCCTTCCTCAGTGCTAAGGAAATGCTTTTTAAAAAATTTAAAATGCTTTTACGATTGTACTATATAATATGCATATATTATAGTCTTTTCCCTGTCTTTTTAAATTTTCATTTATTGGTTTGAGAGAGAGAAACATGGATTTGTGCTCCACTTATTTATGTGTTCATTGGTTGCTTCCCGTATGTGCCCTGACCAGGGGTCAAACCTGTCCCCTTGGCGTATCAGGACAACGCTCTAACCACCTGAGCTACCTGGCCAGGGCTTTTCCCTAAGTCTTGAAATAAAATGTCACCTCCCTGGAAGAGCTTCCGTAGCTCCCAGTGTAGACGGCAGTCACTGTCACCTCACCTGTTTCCTTGTCTGCACAGCACCATCGCTGTCTTGAGCGTGTGTGTGCTTGTGCACGCGTGTGCGCATCCACCCCGGGACGCGAGCTCCACAGGAGCAGGGATCTCGTGAGTTCTGCGTGTCTCTGTAAACCACGAACTGGAGCAAGCCTGGCACACACAGGGCGTCACCCCCTTCACAGGTGGATGCAGGTCTGAGCACCCAGGTTACAGTAGGGAGCCAACGCAAAGTGAACCCCAAAACAAAACAAAATAAGACACATGACTGTACCCTCCTGCGGGAGACAGACGGCGAGCAACCTGAGAAGGGAGCTACGCTGTGCTAGGGCAGCGGAGGGTGGGCCCCGGCGTGGGGCTCGGGAGCAGGCGGGTCACACGCTTCAGCAGGGCGGCCCCGCTGGCTCCACTGAGGAGGCGATACTCGCCCCGGCCGCTGTTGCTCAGTGGTTAGAGCCCCAACAACTGATCGATGGGTCTCTCTCTCCCCTTCCCTCCCTCCCTCCCTCCCTCCCTCCCTCCCTCCCTCTCTCTCTCTCTAAAGTCATTGGGAAATATGTCCTCTGGTGAGGATTAGTGAGAGAGAGAGAGAGAGAGAGGGAGAGAGAGGAGGCGATACTCAGCAAAGTCTTGAAAGACAGGAGGGAGGGAGCCACGTGGATGCCACCTGGAGGAAGAGCCCAGGCAGGCGGGGGCACAGCGCAGGGTCCACCTGCCTGGAGACAGCAGGAGGCCAGCGGCGCTGGGTGGAGTGAGCGGGAGACGTGGGGGTGATGGAAGGACTGTGCCTGTCACTCGGCCTGAAAGGGGGCTGGCGCAGAGGGGCGGGGTGAGGGTGGGCAACCAGCTGTGGGAATGTCTCAGACCAGGGGGCCGTGGAGGGGGGGGAACCACAGCTGAGAGCTCGCAGGGTATTGCGAGCTTGAGCCACAGTGTTTGCTGATGGGCTGACGTGGGAAGTGGGAGGAATCAAGGGGCCCCGATTTTCAGCCTGAACAGGAGCAGAGGGGAGCAGCCCTGGGGAGCTGAGGGGCGGCTCGGGGTTGGTGCAGGAGTTGGACCAGGCGGTTTCTCGGTGCCTCGAGCCCCAGCAGGCGGGGGTGACACAACCTAAAGAGAGGCAAAAGGGAGCAAACGGGGGTTGATAAAATGGTGTTTTCCTGACTCTGCTTCTTAAATAAAACTTATTTTTAAATTTCAAGTGTTCAGTGGAGGGAGGGCCAAGGACAGGATGTCTACCTGTGATACAGACAGTCTCAGGGCCTAGCTTCCCCAGCACTTGCCGTGTCTTCAGGCTCTGATAGGAGAACAGTGGGCAGGTGGCTCCGACCCTGAACGCGGCCCACCGGTGGGCCACGCTGCTGGTAACGAAGGGAAAGATGAGAACTGAGAAAGCCAAGGGCGTGGGTAAAGCAAAGATTGCGATGTGGCTTTTGAATTTGTTAAATTGACTGCAAAGTGGTTTTCTGAATAGATGAGAAAGTAATGCTTGCTAATGAGGCATCAAATGTCCAGCTCTCTCGTCCTGAGGATGTAATAACAATGGGCATCTCTAGGTTACAGAAATTGGTCATTGAATTTATTTCACAAAATGAGAAAGATGTCCAGTACAGGGTCCTGGCCGCCTGACCACTGTGTGCGCTGCCTGCCGGCTTGTCGGTGGCCTGGTCCTGCATCGGGGACCCTTCCCTCTGTCCCGCAGTCGGGGCCACTCGATGGGCGCCCGCTGGCCAGGCTCCCCCGCTGCAGCCTGCTGGGGCTCGTGGGGTCACCCGGGAACAGGCGCGCACACTGCTGAAAGGGACTGTGGCTGCGCCGCAGGAGGGCAAGGCCGCGCCTCCGTAGCTGGGGCAGGCTGGCGGGACTTGGGAAACATTCACTAACTCAAACTATGCCCCTTGACTTTCTGCAGCTGGATAACGGAGCCGCACCGTCCGTGGCCACCGGGCCTGCCTTCCCCTCAGGACCAGCTCTCCCGGGACCACCCAAAATAACTTTGGCTGGGTAAGGAGCGCAGGGGCAGCTGGCAGCCGCGTTGAGTTTAAGAGGCTCTCTGGGGTCCATTTGTGATCGTCTTCTAAGTTATAAAATTAGCTTTGTCTGCAACCTTCATGAGCTCTGAGTGTTTGCGTCGAGCAGCCGCTGACTGTTGCTGCGCGTGGGTCCGTGTCCTGCGCGTGGGTCCGTGTCCTGCGTGTGGGTCCGTGTTGCTGTGCGTGGGTCCGTGTTGCTGCATGTGGTTCTGTGTTGCTGTGCGTGGGTCCGTGTCCTGCGCGTGGGTCCATGTCCTGCGTGTGGGTCCGTGTTGCTGCGCATGGGTCCGTGTTGCTGCGCATGGGTCCGTGTCCTGCGCATGGGTCCGTGTTGCTGTGTGTTGGCTCCTGCTCCTGTCTGGGTCAGGGTTTCAGAGGCTCCGTCGCGGTTTCGTGTTGGTTTACGTGAGCTGTTCTATTTCTTTTCTTTTCCGTCCGCTGTCGTGGATGCAGTTAGTGGCGCGCAGTCACTGACACGGGCGGCGGTCCTGGTGCGCCTCCCCTCGTGGTCCTCACGCTCTCTGGCAGGCGCCGGCCGAGGCATGGTCTCCAGGTGGCCGTGGCTGCGCTTCCTTTTCAAGTGGCGTCTGTAATTGTGACTAATTAAGCTAACCCAGCTGGCTGGAGCCCGGTTGGCATTCCTGCACCAGCCACGGCCGGGCAGCCCTCTCCGCGCGGAGCCTGCACTGGGTCCAGGAGACGCCCCGTCCCTGCCCGCGGGAGTCTGGGGCGCGCAGGCTAAGCGGCCGAAGCCGTGCTCGGGCCGAAGGAGGTCAGCTCAGCTCGAGCGGTGCAGGGACTGGGGCTCCTGCCGTGCTCACCACGGGCACAGGGCCATCCGGGCAGCGAGAGGTTCTGGAGACTGTGGCTGTGAGGAGTGTTGCCCAGGCGACTGCGGCTCGGGGCAGCAGCTGCCCCCCTCCGCGGCTGGAGCACCGCGGTGCCGCCTGTGAGCCTGCGAGTCTCAGCTCACTTGTGGAGTGAGGCTGTGGGCCTGTCCGCGCTCCCCTCCGGGTGTTCGGCGTCAGGAGTGTGTTGCTGTTGCTGTAACTGGTCCTAACACCAGGGCCCTGAGCAGTTCTGGACAACACAGAACAATGGGAGCCACACGCAGCCCCTGCTGGTGCCGGACAGCTTCTGTTAGGCAACATGATGGGGTGCCAGGGTCCCCCAGATGCTCGCTTCACCCTCTCTGTAACCCGGGAGCGTCGCTACATGCCCTAGTGCGTCCAGACGCCCAAGGGGAAGGGTGCTTTCATTCTCTTTCCAGCGGGTGCTCCCAGCCGCAGTGCATTTGCGGGTCCTCTGGGTGCTGCTGGGGGACCCTGTGGCAGAGCCCCCAGCGGGAGTTTCACTGCCGGCTCAGCCCTCACATTGCTGCAGCGATTGGACGATGGTTGTCTCTTGTTCTTTAAGTCACACTTTCCACTAGTGTTCAGATTTTAGAAAGTACAGAAAATAAAACTGGCAATAAATAGCTGCTTGGTGTGGGGGCCACACACAAGAGAGGTTTAAACAGACGGAGGGAGGAGACTGGGGAAGGCCTCTCGGGAGGGGACAGCCTTAGGCCCTGGCGGCCCCAGCTGGACCTGGCAGGCAGGCACGCCCCCCGCCCCTGGGTGGGCACCTAAGTAGCAAACACTGTCTGCAAACACTGGTGCTGAGAGTTTCGGGAACTGTTAGAGCGTCAGATGCTTAGCTGACCCTCTTTCTGCAGAGCACCGATCTGAACCCGTTTTCTTTTTAATCTTTGTAGAGTAACCCTTAGTTCATGGGACACAAAGTCTAAAAAGCCCTGTAACTGTACCAAATCCCAGTGTCTGCAATTGTAAGTAACCACAAACCCTTCATTTCTAAGTAGAAATAAGGTTGTTTAGCCGCCAGTGAGTCAGGACAGCCCCAGAGGCCCGCAGGGTGCGCGGCGTTGGCGCTCACGGCGCAGCCCAGCTCGCGGGGGGCGAGCCTCCCAGTCGCGCTTCAGAGAAGCCGGGTTTGGGGGTTTCCTATGAACTTACCCTCTGGCTTAGTCAAGGACGCTGTCTCCCCCTCAAGTGGGCAATTTTCCTGGGTCTTGGTTACGCTCTAGCCTGTCAGACGCGTGCGGAATGCGGGGTCTTATCAGAAAGCTTCACCCCAGGGATGTGGCTCCCAGGAGGCTGTGACGGAGGCAGGAGAGGGAAGCAGAACCCTCCGCCCCAGGGCAGTCCGGCCCAAGTAGGAGGGGCCTTGTCCCCCGATTGAACTCGACCTTCCTCCCCCGCCCGGCCATGTGCAGCCTCTGCTCTAGGTCCTGCTCCGGCCACTCGGCCACTCGCTTCCTGCCCTGAGCGCCCAGCTGGCTTTAAGTCCCCTGTTGGGAGACTGCGTCTCGCCGCCCTAACCGCTGTCTCCACGTGCTTCTGCGCTGCAGAGCCCCTCCTGAAGCCAGAGCCCCGCGATGGGACAGTGACATGGGGGTGCAGACAAGGGCCAAACCCAGAAGTCACAGAGCAAAACTGAGAAAGCAAACTGGTTTCTAAAAGTGATGCTGAAGTCTGGGGTGACGGTCTGAGCCGTTGGAGCTGCCGTTGGGTTAGCCTGTGAGCCCCCCCCCCCCCGAACGTGGGAAAGGCCACAAGAGGACTGATGAGGACTCCAGGGTGCAGCTCGGCGAGGAGGCCGGAGGGGAGCAGGGAGGCCCGGACCCGCCGCACTGTCCGCTGCGGAGCCCCGGCCGGCCGGGCGGACCCTCGCCTACCTGGGGCTCGGCCGCCGGCTGGTTTGAAGCCTGCGCAGTTGTAAACCGTAAGGGGACCAAGCAAGGTGGCCCCGCGGGACCTGGAAACCAGACGAGCTTTCCAGAGGGTTTGGCTTGGTTACCTCACAGTGGGAGGCCAGCGAGACAGCCTGTTCCTGGAAGCAGCTTTCCAGGTGAACCGGCGATGACACTGAAGACAGTTCTCACGGGCGGGCTCGGCGCTGGAGCAGAGGAGGAGCCCCGGTGTCCCGCTGTCTGGGGCCCCGCGCCGCGTGGGGAGCCCCCAGCCCTCCTGCGGGGCTCTGACCGCGCTCAGCACGCGGCTGTCAGACCAGTGACTTCGCTTCCTCCCTGGGCAGCGGGGCCTTGGAGGGAGGGTGCGGACACGGGCCCCGGGGGCGCCGTCCCCACCGGGAGTCAGCAGAGTCCGGGTGGGTCCCCCGTGCTTTGGGTGGTGTCCCTGGACACTGAGACGCGACCACCTCCGGAGCTGCTGTCTTTGAGAGGCTCAGGAGTGTGTGAAGTCACAGGGCGCGCCCCTGCGAGGCCCCGGGCCTGGGGCAGCACCTGCCGTCCCCACGGGTCTCGGGCTCGCGCCAGAAGCTGTCCCCGGAGCAGACGCCTGCGCCCCGCTGGGTGCGACGTCACCACCACTGACAGCTTCCTTCCCTTGGCCGGGCCCCTGCCCACACCCGCGCCGTGTCTTTGATGCCCGGCGCTCACCCGAGTCTGACGGCTCCCGACGTGGCTTCCTGGCAGCGGTGAGAGGGGACTGAAGGCGGGCGGCCCAGGCCCCGAGCGCAGGGGCACATGGACCGTGTTCCCAGGCCGCCGAGGCGCACTCTGGAGGGACGCCACCCACGGTCATTGTCAACCCAGGCGCTGAAGATGTGGAGCCCGACGTCTGTCCCCACTGACCCCGCCAGGCAGGAGCCCGTGACCCGCGAGGACGGTGCTCCGAGCCGTCTTCCTGCGGCGGCCTGGGCCCGGTGGGGGGAGAGCACTTGCACAGAAGGGAACGTCCAGCGAGTGGCCAGGGGTGGGAGTCGCTCGGGTCAAGCTGTGTGTCCTGCCTCATCTGCCGGGATGTCCCTCTGTCTTCCTCTCAGGCTTAGCACAGCCCCTTTCCGCAGGTTAGCGCCCGCCCACCTCCCCCGGTGCGTCCCGGGTTTCCCTCTGCACGCACAACGAGGTTTCTTTGTCCAGCATTTTGCTGAGAGTTTTAGGCCTCTGCTCACAGTGAGATCATCGGTAGCTTTCCTTTCTCGTGTTTTCTGTTTGCTGCCAGTGAAATGCTCGGGCAGCCCCTGCCCCCGGGGGCCGGGCGGGCACAGCCGGGCCCTGAGCCGCCGGCGGGGCCTTTGGGGCTGGATGGGGAGGGGACGGCCGCTCAGCCCGTCTTCAGCGGTTATGTTCTTTAAGGTTGATGCTGCTTCTGAGTCCATTTTGATATTTTATATTTTTTTGAAAATTGTTGGTTTCTTTAAATTTTCAAGTCCATTTGTAGTTTGATTATTTTAAAAATTATTGGTATCTATCGTTGTAGCCTTTATATTGCCTAATTTTCTAATTTACATTTTGCTCTTTTTTATTTGTAGCTTTTTCTTGATCATGAGAGGGTTTGTCTGTTTTGTCTGTTTTTTTTCAGAGTAGCAACTGGTGATTTTATTCATTTTCTTGCTTATATTTCTGTTTCAGAAATACATTGTCTTACTTTTTACTATTTTTCCCTCTTGTTTACTATTTTACTCTTTTAGGTTGCTATTTTTTGTGTGTTAAATGCTTAACTTATTTTCAATCTTTTATGATTTTTCAGGAATTTAAAAGCTATAGATTCCCCCGTGTCCTGCTTCGCCCGCCCTGCAAGGTGACCTGAGGCCCTTTCATTGTCACTCAAAATAATTTGCGGTTTTCACTACGTTCTCTCCGCCGCGTGAGGTGTTTGTGTGCACGTGTCCATATCCAAATGTGCATGTATGTGTGCAAATACGGGTACGAATATATATTTTTAAACTATATTTTTATTGTAAATTTAAAATTCTGTTTTAAATTTGTGGCCAGATAATGTGGTCTAGATGATACCAGCTCTTTGAAATTAATGTAGACCCTCTTTATGACTTAATGTTGGAAACATTTAAAAAATATTCTGTATTGACCTCAAAAAGTGTGTTCCGTATTTGTCAGCTGCAGGTCCCTACCCATGAGCTCAAGTTTGTTAATTCTGTTGTTTAAATCTGCTAAATACTTTTATTAAACAGATTTATGTGTTTTTGCTAAAAGTGAGCTGAGACCTCTCAACATGACTGTAAACCTGCCTCCTTTTCCTGATGGCTCCACTTGGTGGACGTATTTTGGGTCTAGCGTGGAGGTGCGAGCCCAGGATGGCCGCGCATTTGGGCGAGTTCTTCCTCAGCTGTGGCATGCATCTCTGTGTCCTGCTGCTCGGTGGCTGGCGTTACTTTTTGCCTGATGTCGATGTCACACTCTGTGTCCTGTGGGTTACCTGTCACGCTCACCGCGTCCGTGTGGCAGACTTGAGTCAGTCCCAGGTCTAACAGGCTCTGAAAACCCACTGCGTTCTTTGTCTCCATATTGATATATCTGCACGTGTTTGTACCACTTTATTTTTCAAAATTTTAACTTTTTTTTCACTCAAATGGTAGCATTTCATGTGTGTGTTTCTGAACCTTGCTTTTTTTTTTTATCGTCATTGTTGAAAGTATTACAGATGTCCCCTTTTTACCCCCATTGATCCCCTCCACCCCACATCCACCCCACTCCCAGGCCTTCCCCATAACAATGTCTGTGTCCATGGGTTATGCTTATAGACATATAAGTTCTTGGGTTAATCTCTCCCCACCCACCTTCCCTCTGAGATCCCTCAGTCTGTTCCATGCTTCTGTGTCTCTGGGTCTGTTTTGTGCATCAGTTTATTTTGTTCATTAGATTCCACATAAGAGTGAGATCCTGTGGTACTTGTCTTTCTCTGACTGGTTTATTTCACTCAGCATAATACTCTCCAGGTCCCTCCATGCCGTCCCAAAGGATAAGTGATCCTTCTTTTTTATAGCTGCATAGTATTCCACGGTATAAATGTCCCACAGCTTTTTTGTCCACTCATCTGCTGATGGGCACTTGAGGACAATGCATATTCTGCAGCTTTGGGGTGGAATGTTCTGTAAATGTCAATTAAATCCATCTGCTCTTGGGTGCCATTTAGGGTCACTGTTTCCTTGTTGATTTTTTGTCTGGAAGTCCTATCCAGTGAAGTCAGTGGGGTGTTAAAGTCTCCTAGTATGACTGTATTGCTGTCAATCTCTCCCTTAAAGTCCTCTAGAAGTTTTTTTTACAAATTTAGGTTCTCCTATATTGGGTGCACATATGTTTATCAGGGTTATATCCTCTTGTTGGATTGATCCCTTTAGTATTGTGTAGTGACCTTTCTTGTCTCTCGTCATGGTCTTCATTTTGAAGTCTATTTTGTCCAATACGAGTATTGCTACCCTAGCTTTTGTTTTCATTTCCATTTGCATGGAAAATTTTTCTACCCCTTCACTTTCAGCCTGTGTGAGTCTTTTGTTCTGAGGCGGGTCTCTTGTAGGTAGCATATATGTGGGTCATGTTTTCTTATCCATTCAGCCTCCCTATGTCTTTTTATTGGAGCACTTAATCCATTTACATTTAAGGTTGTTATTGATAGATATTTATCTACTGCCATTTTAATTCTTTATGCCTATGTTTCTCTCTCTATTTCTAATTCTAGTTACAGCAGTCTCTGTAACATTTCCTGCAGTGCTGGTTTGGTGGTGATAAACGCCTTTAGTCTTTTTGTGTCTGGGAAGCTCTTTATTTCACCATTTTGAATGATAGCCCTGCTGGAGTCTTGGTTTCAGATCCTTGCTTTGCATTACCTTGAATACTTCATGCCGTTCCCTTCTGGCCTGTAGAGCTTCTGATGAGAAGTCAGCTGACAGCCTTATGGGAGCTCCTTTGTAGGTAACAGCTTGCTTTTGTCTTGCTGCCTTTAAGATTCTCTCTTTGTCTTGAATTCTTGACATTTTAACGATGATGTGTCTGGGTGGAGGCCTCTTTGTGTTCTTGCTTCAGACTCTCTGTGCCTCCTGAACTTGTGTGACTTTTTCCTTGACCAGGTTAGGGAAGTTTTCTGCCATTATTTCATCAAACAGGTTCTCTAACCCTTGCTTACTTTTGACCTCTTCTGGCAGTCCTAGGATGCGAATATTGTTATGTTTAATGTTGTCCCACAGCTCCCTTAGACTGTCCTCCTGTTTTTTAATTGTTTTTTCTTTTTGGATCTCTGATTAAGTGATTTTTTTCTACCTTGTCTTCTAATTCACTGATCCAATTCTCAGCTTCCTCTAATCTGCTGTTTACTCCTTCCAGTGTATTCTTTATTGCTGCTATGTCATTCTTCATTTCTGATTGGTTATTTTTCATAGTTTCCATATACTTTTTCATGCTGTTGAGCATCCTTACAATCAGTATTCTGAACTCTATTTCTGAGAGATTGTTTATCTCCATTTCATTTAGCTCCTTTTCTGGGGACTTCTCTTGTTCTTTCACTTGGGGCATGTTTTTCTGTTTCCCCATTTTGGCTGCCTGTTTGGATTTGTTTCTACGTATTAGGTAGATCTACTAGGACTCTCAGTCTTTTTAGAGGGTCTCTGTGCAGGCCAATGTCAGATGCAGTTGGTGACTGGCCCTGAGTACCCTGTTTGGAGCTATTAACAACCCTCGGTTTGAAGTCTCCTCTGTTGGGGCTGGGTACATTTGGACAGGACCAAGATGCACACAAAAGTCTGCTTTTCCAAGGCCTGGGTCCAGAAGCAGATCAGGCAAAGACTCAAAGCACTCTGAGGTCTGCCTCTGCCAGCAGGCTGATTAATCTGATTCTCTTAATGAGCCTCAGGCTGTAGAAACTCCACTGGGTCACGTGGCTGGTTGTTATCAGTCTCTTAACAAGCCTCAGGCTGTAGAAACTCCTCTGGGTGGGGTGAGAGGTTTTCCAGCAGGGTGGGGCAATGGCTTCCCTCCCCAGGCAAAAGCTGCTTAGAAGGTAAATGCCTGCCTGTGAAAGATGTCCTCTGCAGTCTGGGGGAATGACTTGGCTCAGGGATCCAGAGGGGTGCCCTCTGATCTCCATGTCCAGGGCCCACAGCCCTAGGTTCTCCTCACACAGCCGCAGTCCACTCTGCCCTCCCTCCGCTGGAGCCCGAGGTGAGAGGCTGCACAGGAAACTTCGTGCATTAACTCTTTCTGAGGGGCCTGCATTTCCAGCCGCCTCTCCCTGGCAGACAGAAGCCCGGCTGCTTTTCACAGCCAGATGCTATGTGGGCGCCTTTCTCAGTTCCGGTCTCTGGGCTGGGGAGCCCCGCCAGGGGTTTAGGCCCCAGAGGCCTCAGTGGGAACCCCCACAGCTGAGATCTCCCTCCGGACCTTCAGCTTGGGAACCCAGCCAGGCCTCTCATGCATCTCAACTTCCTACCCGTCTCTATGCGGTCCCCCCTTCTCCTCCTTGGTTTTGGGGGTGCTCGTCTTCAGTTGCGGTTGGTTACTCACGGTGGTTTTCCTATATTTTAGTTCTCATTCCAGTTTGGTCCCGGCAGAGTGGCAGGGTAGCTTCCACTCGGTCTGCACCATCTTTAATCCCTGAACCTTGCTTTTTTTATTGTGGTAAAATAAGCTTAATATTGACCATTTTAACCATTTAAGTGTACAATTCAGTGACATTAATTCCATTCACAACGCTGTGCAACATCCCACTATTTCCAGGACTTTCCATCATCCCAAACAGAAACTCCGTCCGTAGTAGCTCCCCGTGCCCCCCTCCCGGGCCCGCACCCTCTGGCCCACGCCTGTCTCTGAGTCTGCCTAGTGCGGGGCCCTCCCGCAGCGGAGCACACAGGCTTTCCTTGCGTGTCCGGCTGCCTCCCATAGCGCAGGTTCGCCCCGCTGTGAGCACGTCGGGGCTTGATCCCTTCGGGGTGAGTAGGATTCCACTGTGCGCATAGACCCGTGTGTGTATCACTCATCTGCTGCTGGGGACTTGGCTGTTCCCACCTTTGGCTACTGTGACTATTGCTGCTGTGAACGTGGGTGTGTGAGGATCCGTCTGAGTCCCTGCTCTCGATCCTGTTGGTCAGGTACCTGGAAGTGGACCCGCTGCACCACATGGTAGTTCTGTGTTTAACTTTCTCAGGAAACACCATAGTGTTTTCCACAGTGGCCACACCGGTTTTCATTTCCAGGAGAAGTAATGGGAGGTGGGGCGGGAGGGAGGAGAGGACCCATAGAGAGCCAGGGGAGGCTGCCCTGAGGAGGGCTGTGTGGGTGAGAAGAGTTAGTAGGGCGGACGTGGGTTGAAAGCGGTGGCTAAGAGTGGTCTCCCTGAGGAAATAGCAAGTGCAAAGGCCCTGTGGCAGGAGGGCGCCCTGGGTTGTAGGAACAGGAAGGAGGCCAGGCCGCTGGTGCGGTGCTGTTTGTGTATAAAGCATGTGAGTGTTGAGTGTTGAGTGGGGTAGGAAGTAAATGATGCCGCCACAGGTGGGGCCCTGTGCAGCCCTTAAAGTGGTGTGTGAATCTGTCTGCATGGGAACCACCCATTATATTGATAATAAAAGCAAGCTGTTATATTGGTTTCTTATGTTGATAAATAATAAACCCACACTGCGACAGTGTATAGAATATAATATTGTTTGTTTATATATAATTTCTAATCAAACAATATACACTTATTTCAGTGTGTATAGTTTTATAGAAAAAGTGTGAAATATATTCACCATATCATCGTCTCTAGGGAGTGGGGTTCTGAGGGATTGTAATTTTTTTTGCGTATATTTTTAAAAATTTCTACAACAAATTTGATTTTTTTGGATCACAAGTAAAATTTTTTAAAAGATACTCTGAGCAGAACCAGTGGACTTGGCAAGCCCCTGGGTGTGGGAGAGACAGGGGAGCCGTGGGCGGTGCGCAGGGCGCGCTCCCGGGTGGGCGGCCTTAGAGGCGCGGGTGGAGGGGCTCGAGCTGGGGTCCGGCTGAGTGGGCGCGGGTGGGCGCGGGTGTCTGGAGGAAGCTGGGAACTCGGTCCTGGTGTGTAGAAGTGTCACAGCCACTGGGAGCTAGCCAGCGACCGGGTCCTGCTGCTTTCCAACGGGCAGGCCACTGGTTGGGAGTCAGTGGGCAGGGACCGATGCCCGAGGGTAAAGAATGGGGGGGGCGGGGGGGGCGAGGAAAGGGGAGCAGCACCTGTCCGGAGGCTTCAGCAAGAGGAGCTTCAGGGCTGGAGTGTGGGAGGCAGAGCGGGAGCAGCGGGGCCGGGCTGCCCGACGGGGGCCACAGCCCCCCTCTGCCCTGCCCTGTGCCTCCCCGTCTTCGCTCCTGCTCAGGAGGCTTCGGAGAAACTCCCGTCCCCTGGGCTCCGGATGGCGGCCACAGGGGATGGGCCCCAGGCTCTCCTCCTGCGTAGATCTGCCGGGAGGTCACCCTCCAAGGATCCACACTTTATGGGGGAGTCTCTGATCCCGCTCCCACCTGTTGTAGCCCAGCCTTCGTCTGTCTCCTGCCGAGTAGCCCATTGGAGCCCAAGCTCTGAGCTGCTAGGGACTGGCCAGTGCCCCAGGCCAATATAATTCCTTGTCTTTGTCACCTCTGATCTCCTTTACTCTCCTCTTGGCTTGACATGCATTTAAAAAATATTTTAAGAAGCTAAAATAATAAACATTAAAAAATCACGTTCAAGAATTCCGTAGCAGGAAGGTGTCTGCAGACACCCAGACGGCCTTGCTGCCGGACAGAGGCCTCCCGCGTGCAGCAGCCCTCCGCCGGTCGGAAGTGCCCCCGAGGGTCCTCAGAGCTTCGTGGGTTAGGTGCCGGGGTCCTGCTGCACAGCTCCCGACACTGACTGAGGGACTGTATCAGATAACACGGGAGCCGGTGGCAGAGCTGACGCTGACACCTGGGCGTGAGGCTCTTCCCGGTGGCCTGTGCCATCAGGAGGGCACAGTGTGGGTCTCCTCTGGTCACTAATGGAGCCCCGGAGCCTGTGTCGGCGGGGGGTGGGGTGGGGGGGGTGCAGGCTGTTGGTGGCCATTAGGAGTCCTCGCCGGACACTGAGCTTTTCCATGAGCTGAGGAAAGTGTCCTGTCCCTGCTCACACCGAATAAAAATAAGCCGCAGCCTCTCGATGCCTCCATCACGCAGCAGGCGACACAGTTGGTAGCCGTGAGCACTGAGGGCTCATCAAGGAAAAGCTGTCACAGAAGGTCCCTGCTGCTCACCTGCCACTGTAACGTCGTCGCGGCTCCCTGAGCCCTGGGCATGGTGGGCACGGTGGGCAGGTGGGCACGGTGGGCAGGTGGGCACAGCAGGCACGGTGGACAGGCGGGCACGGCGGGCACGGTGGGCAGGTGGGCAGGTGGGCACGGTCTCAGAGACGACTCACCTGCAGGGCCCGGTGCTGACCGTCACGCGGTGTCCTCACCATTAAGCTCCCCCTCTCCCCGCGTGCTGACAGGAAGGACAGTGAGATGAACCCTAGACCAGGTGCCACCTCCGGGTCCCTAGCTCGCTACCAGGCAAGCCTGGCAGGGAGGGAACTCCGCTGTGCCCTGTCGGAGGGGGTGGACAGTTGGCGGGAAGGCGGCCCTTTATTAACTGATGTTATCACCCCGACCGGCTGTGTTCCAGGGACAAGCACAGCAGGGCCAGGGGCAGGCGACGGCGGACAGCAATGGACATTTCTGGGAGGTGGTTTTGCTTTGCAAACTCCTATAATAGGAAACGAATGGAGTTTCTCTCTCCTGGGGGGTCCCTGGAGGGTGCCATCCGGTCCATCTGGTTTTCACAGAGAAGGGAGCCGATCTCTAAGTAGGAGTGTGCGGGCCCCGCGGGCCGGCCACCCTCGCGTCCTGCTGTTTCCTTGTTGATCGGCCGTGGCGCCTGTGACCCGCTGTGTGACTGTCCCCACAGGTACTGCGACTGCTTTGCCAGCGGGGATTTCTGCACCAACTGCAACTGTAATAATTGTTGCAACAACTTACGCCACGGAATTGAACGCTTTAAGGCCATCAAGGTGAGGAACATTTCCATTCAACACACGTGCTTGAGAAGTGCTGCGAGGTACTTGAGATGTTTGTAAGAACCACCTCCAGAGAGTCTGCGTTTCAATGTTGGGAACACCCGAGGGGCTGGAGGACATACACGGAGTGTGACTCTGTCCCTGAAGGCGGGGCCCAGACAGTAGGGGGCTCTACCCTCCCCAGAAGGTCCTGATTCAAGAACATGCTCCTGTCCACATAGTCTTTATCTGAGAAGTTGCGTCAGACACATGGCAGAGGGGCCCAGGTTGGAGCAGTGGAGTCTGCAGAGGTTGGACAGTCCACTGTCCAGGGAAAGCGGGGAGAAAGCTCTCAGCCGCTCCGGCTGCCTAATTTGTGCTCCAGAGCGTCCGGGTGACAGAGAGAACCTAGGCTTCAAGGGCCACTGGCCCCACTGAAAACAGACAACAAATGGGCCACCTGTCACTGCATGAGCCAATTAAGCAGAGACAGGGTTGAATTGTATATGAGCGTTTATTCCAATATTGCCAGCAGTGTGGGAGAGCAGCAGGTCATCCACAAAACTCTGCAAAACTCTGCTCCCCCCCCCCCCCCGATGGTTACCGTGGCTCCTCCTAGAGGACAGCCAGGCCAACCGGACAGGTGAACAAGGCGCCTGTCACTGAGCCTGACTTTTAATAAACTAGCCCTTGGTGGAGCTTTGCATTTTCTGTCCTAGGCTTGTCTTGATAGAAATCCTGAAGCTTTCCAACCAAAAATCGGGGCAGGCCGAGTGGGGGACGTGAAGCCTCGACACAGCAAGGGGTGTCACTGCAAGAGGTCGGGCTGCCTGAAGAACTACTGCGAGTGCTATGAGGTGAGTCCGTGCCATCCTGTGTGACCTGAAAACAGGGAAATACGTGGCCCAGGTGACTCTGGTCATTTTCTTCTTTGCAGGGTTTCTACAGGGCGTTCATTGATCTGCAGCCATTTCTTAAATAAAATTATACATCTTAGGAATCAAGGAATTAACTAGGCTTCCTATGGGAGCCTGTCCCCTTCCCTGAGCCCACCGCGTCCAGGGGAGGTGCCCACCACCCAGCTGTGCCCGCTCTGCGGCTGCGGCTCTGACACTGGGAGCCACACTTGGTGGCCAGCAGAGCGGGGCAGTGGGGACACGTTCCCAGGTGAACATTTGCCAGGGTGCTCGGAGTGGGCAGGCAGCTCCTCCCAGCTCAGCCCCTCGGAGGCCAGAGTGGACAGTCGTAGATCATGCGTACATGCAAATGTAAAGTTATTTAAGGTCCAAACAGAATTTGTTATTTTTGAACAGTTACAGGGCAACTTAATTTCATTGAAGCATTTTTTATTTCCAGGCCAAAATCATGTGTTCCTCTACCTGCAAATGCATTGGATGCAAAAACTATGAAGAAAGCCCAGAACGAAAACCGCTCGTGGCCGCGCCGAGCTACCTGGAAGCTGGAGGCTCGGAAGGCGGCCCTCACCCGTCGGGACCACCGAAGCTCAGGGCCGAGAGGTGGGTCCCCTGAGCTCACCCCCTGTGGGGAGACGGCTAATGCGAGGGAGTTCATTTATACACCGCAAGGCGTGTGTGCCTGCAGGGCGGGCGCCGGGGCGGCAAGAGGGCCCCCCCCTTCCAGACCGACCCTGGGCCCCACACTGGCCTCAGAGGCCCCGCCGCTTTGTCCTGCTTGTCCCGCCAGCAAGGGCCCTGCGGGGCCACCAGCAGGCCGCTGACTTCCGGCCGCGAGGGCGCGGCGTCCAGACGGGAATCCGAGCCGCTCGCTGCGCGTGGACGGCCGCGCAGAGGGGTCGGGGTGCAGCTGCGTTCTCACCCAGTGGTCAGGGACCCGTTTAGTTGGGTATTTTCCCACCTAATTATTTTGAGGCCATGTGATCCTAGCAGGTCTCAAAGGCTGAGTAGCAATTTTATGATATGTTGCACTAGGCTCGTCTCTGCGTTCGGATGTCATCAGCTAATTAATGTCATTGACAGGCCAGGCTCACGCTTACTGGTTAGGGAGATGCCAGGCGTGTGCACGTTGGGCCTGCAGGACCTGTGTCGCAACAGTGACCCAGTGTGGCCCAGTCCTCTGTGAAACACAGGTGACAATGTTACCTCCCCCACCGGGACCACACGTGTCCCATGGGGTGTGACGCAGGCTCCGGGCCGTGGGCTCTGGTCTCAAAATGTGACGACTCCTCTTGACAGGGGGCAGCCCTGTTCCTTCACCTTCAACAGAGGCCCCTGCGTGTATCCTTCTGGAGGATTTTAACCAATCCCAACATCTATCCCTATTTTCATATCCAACACTTTTTAAACTTTATAGAGTTGTCCTAAAAGGTTTCAGTGTGAGCAGGACTCGTGCTAAGCCGCCATCGAGAGGGTGCTGAGAGGCTGGCTCACCTTCCTCCGTATTTTTCTTCTAAAAGAATCCTTAGTATTGTCCCAGTGACAGCGTCCAGTGTTAGGAAGACAGCACTCACCCGTACCAGGGACATTCTTTAAAATGCCATGACAAGCATGTCCCCCGACCGTAACCGGCGTTGGAAAGCCGTGGCCTTGGACCGCAGCCTTCCCCGCTGTGTCCCTGCAGGCGGCCCTCGTGCATCTCCTGGGAGGTGGTGGAGGCCACGTGCGCCTGCCTGCTGGCTCAGGGCGAAGAGGCCGAGAAGGGGCGCTGCTCCGAGGGCCTGGCCGAGCAGATGGTCCTGGAGGAGTTCGGGAGGTGCCTGTCCCAGATTCTCCACATCGAGTTTACGTCGAAAGGGCTGAAGCTGGAGTAGGAGGAGGCGGGTGGGGGTGCCCCCGGCCTGGACGCAGTGTCTGGGAGCCGTCGAGGCTGCTTTAGGGACACGGGGACGGGTCTGCGTCACCAGCTATATCATTGAGGTCGAGGCGCCCTCTGCGTCAGGAGACCAAGGGGGCATAGTCTGGGAGGGTGTGGCCATCCAAAGCCCCTGTGTGAGGACATGCCTGACGTGGCCGCTGTTGTGGGACCAGGAGGGAGCAGGGGTCCCCGGGACCGTGGGGAACCCTCTGCACCGACACTGAGTGCTGGAGGGAGGTCCCATCCCGCTGACCTCGCCCCCCATCGGGAACTTCCCCCTGGAGCCTTCTCTGCATAGAAAGCCATAATGAATTTCCCCAAGTTACTTAGAAGTAAAGCCTCCAGGGGGGCTGCTAAGATACAAGTTAAAACCTCCAGAGAGGAGCTGAGCACCCCGAAGAATCCGAGTCAGGTGTGTCCCCAGGGTGGCAGGTTATCAGCCCCTCTAAGGTCCGGGATGCAGGACAGCCGGTGGCAAAGGCCCAGTTTTCATCTCAGCATCTGAGCTGTGGGCCTGAAAGTTATCTAGTTTCTTAAGTGTTTCTGTTTGAGTTGTGGGAGAGCTTTTATCCCATTAACTTCTCCATAGTTACTGTGATGATGTTACTGTTGCTGGTAAAGTGTGGTTAAAATAACTAGTTTGCAGAAACCAGGTAAGATTGGCTATTAAGTTGACTCTCTTGGTTCTATTGTAAAAGTAAAAAAGAAAAATCTCAGCTGTGTCACGGTTGTAATTAACTCCGTAATGAAGTCACGGCTCGGCCTGTCCGGGGCGCAGGTGCAGGCCCCTCGTGCCCGGGGGCTCGGCCCAGGCCCAGCAGAGGGAGCTGCACCCGGAGCAGCTTGGTCCTGGGCCTTCATTCTTCCCCGTGTCGACCCCCTTCCTCCCGTCGGGACCCAGGCTCCGAGGCGAAAGCCAGAGGTAGAGACAGTACTGGGGGGGCGGGAACAGAGGTGGGGACAGGCAGGGGCCCCGCCGCCCCCTCAGGGCTGGGAGGGCACCGGGATGGGGCTCTGGGCCTCCTTTCGGGGGCCACCTTCCTCCCCACAGCGCTGCTGACGGCAGCAGCCGCGGCCACACAGGCAGCTTTAAATTCCCAGTTGACACGTTTTATTTTTTTAAATCGTAACCCAAGGGTATTTTTTCCATTGCTTTTCAGAGAGAGTGGAAGGGGGAGAGAGGGAGAGACATCGATGTGAGACACGCACTGGTCGCCTCCCGCACGCGCCCCACCCCGGGCCGGACGGAGCCTGCAGCCCGGGTGCGTGCCCTTGACTGGGATCGAACCCGGGACCCTTCAGTCCGCGGGCTGACGCGCTAACCACTGAGCAGCTAGCTGGGGCCCAGTCGCCACATTTTGAAAAGTGAAAAGGAACAGGTGAAACTTGATTTAACGATCTTTCACTTACCCAATATACGCCAAACACTATCATTCCAACCTGTGACCAAGTGAAAAGGACGGCGCTGTGACACGCGCACCCCGACCGTCACACCCGCGTGTCCACACTCAGCCGGCCCTGCGCAGGCGGAGCGGGAGGGAGCGGGCCCGGGCGCTGGCCTGACCTCGAGCCCGGGGGAGCCCGCCTGCACCAGCCTGGTCCTCGGGCTGGGCACCTCTGGCTGCAGCGAGTGCGCTGAGCTAGAGCCTGAGCCCAGGGCCGGGGGCTGGGGGATTGAGCAGGTGGCTCAGCTCTTGTAAGAGTCGGCGCGGGTGTGTGAAGTCCTGTGATGTGGCCCAGAGGCCCCGCGTGGTCACTGAGCAAACCGGCTCCATCGCCCTGGTTCCTGCGGGCCTTCAGGTGTGACTCCTCAGGGGACACACGGCGCCGCTGGTTCACGGAGCCGTCCCATCTGCTGGCTTCCCGCATCGTCAAGGCATCTCCTCCCCTGCCACCAGGTTAAGGTTTCCGGGACCATCGCCTTCCTACCTGGACCACACGAATTTTAATACTGGCCCTGTGGGTCCCCGGGTCACTCCCGGCCTCCCCCTGCCGGCTCTGTTCCGCTTATCACTTGTCACACTCAGGACACCAGACTCCTCACGGGTCACGTTTCCTGTTGCTCCTGACATTCTGGGTCCGTCCCCTGAAGTGTCAGCCCCACAAGGGCAGTGTCGGGCTGTGTTTCTCTCAGTCACAGACACCTTCCTGAGTGTGTGACTCTGCTTAACCTGAAGGGAACCGTTCCCGACGGGCAGGGGCCGGAGGCGGCTCTCAGATGCTCTTGACGATGGGATTCGGGTTTAAAACTTTTATCTAATTACGTGGTTACAACCGAGCTTTATGTTTCCTTTTTTAACCCTCACCCGACATGTTTTTTATTGATTTCTTAGAGACAGGAAGAGAGAGAGAGAGACATCAGCCGGTTGCCTCCCTCTGCACCCCGACCTGGAATCGAGCCGCAGCCTTTCGGGGCGTGGTGGGAAGACGCTCCAACCACCCGAGCCAGGGAGCCAGGGCTCAGCCTGGCCTTTAAAGCACACTGGCGGTGGTGACGGGACAGGCGCGAGGAAGACAGACCACGAAAGCACTTGCTGGTTTTTATTTTGCCACTCGGAGTCTTCACAAGGGGAAAACCTTAAATTACAACAACCTGGCATCAAAGCGGAGGGGACGGGCTGGTCGCTGGGCGCGAGTTGGCACAAGCCGGCCCATCCCCTTACAGCCGCACTTCCCGGGACGCGGCGACACTGCCCGGCTCCCTCGGGACTGACGGCTCCGCGTCTTCCGAGGAAACAGCCGCGGGAAGCATGGGCTCCAGGGCCCCAGGCTCTGCAAGGGATGACACTCGGTGACGAGCCCCCACCGTCCCCACGGAGGGTCACGGCCCCAGCACAGGCCGCGGCTGCTGGGGCCCAAACAAAGCGGGACCCAGCGTGTCCTAGCCCCCCCCACGTGCCCTCGAAACCCTCGGGCTCCCACACGCGTGAGGAAGCCCGCCTCCTGCCTGAGGAATAAAACGCTCTCTCCTAATGAAGTAAGTTCCAGCTACAAAATCCAAAGTCTGAAGTTAAAAACACGGGAAGAGTCGATGGGCTCCTGCTGGGAAGTCACCGGCAGAGACCCCGCCGAAGGCTCCACTGGGCTCACACAGGGACAGTGGTCGCTGCCACGTCAACAGTTCCCGAGTGACCTGAACCCTGAGGCCCCCTCTTCCTGGGAACAGTGTGCCCAGCAGCAATCCCAGCCCCGGGAGCGGGTTCCAGTCGCGGGTTCCTAATCCCAGTCAACAGTGGTGACGTTAGGCGTGCGGGGATGGTGACAGCAGACGCCTAGGGAATCCCTCCCTGAGGCATTTTGGGTGCCCAGGGCTCCCGGAGGTGGACATGCAAACCGGTCACACTTCACGTACCTCGGAGATGCAGTAAGGTCAGGAGGTCGATCATCTTGCTCACACGGTCATCCCCAGGCAGTGGCCGGTCAAAGCCACCTGGGAACCAGAAGGGACAGCGCTCACGACCTCCACAGGCGCCCCGGGCGCCCCGAGGTCAGTGCGCCCCGGCATCTTCGTGACCCTGGGCCCCTCCCGGAGACCACGCATCCAGAAGGCCCCTGCCGACCCTAGCACCGCACTCGGGTTCTGCTGCTTCTGTTTCCAGCAGTGGCCAGATGGGGCCGGGTCGGGCCAGGCCACTGCCCTGCACGCCCCAGAGGTGACGGACGCAGAATGACCCGGAGCCCCGGACTAAGTCCCCTCACCTGCCCTGTCCGTGTCTTCAGGCTGCAGGTCCCGCTTGCCGGCCAGGCTGTGCCTGTCGTGGAATGACCTGTGGTTGTCAACGGCATCTGTTTGGGATGGGACAGGATAAAACCTGAGTGCGTTACTGTCCTCGTGCCCCCCCCACCCCCAAAAAAGGCCCTACAGCTGCCTGTCATCAAAGCGCTCAAGGAGCCGACGGTAAAACTACAGCCGAGTGTGGAAGCCACAGCCCAGGGAGGGACACGGCCCGGGGGACCCGACGTAACAGCTTGTACCGGGGCCGGGGGCCCAGGGCCCAGTTCGTCACAGCTACTGGGACTCTCCAGGGCCAGGGCCCAGGGGAACACAGGCCTGGTGCAGCAGTGAGCGCAAGGAGGCTCCCAGGGGTGCTGCAGACCACCAGGGCTGGGGCCCTATGTCCCTGAACACAAGGGGGGCCACCGAAGAATTTTAAGTTCTGACGTAATCAGCTTTTCTTTCAAAGACCACTCTGGCAGCTGTGGAGGAGATGGCTTTGAGCCAGGGAGAGGGACAGACACGCTCGCCGGGGGTTGGGTAAGCTGCGTGACTGTGTGTGTGTGGTGGGCGGTGTGGATCTTGAGAGATCCCTTAAGAAACTACTGGAAGAGCCCGGCCGGGCGTGGCTCAGCGGTTGAGCGTCAACCTAGGATCCAGGCGATCAGGGTTCGATTCCCGGTCAGGGCACATGCCTGGGTTGCAGGCTCGATCAATGACTCATCACTGATGTTTCTCTCTCTCTCTCTCCCTCTCCTTTCCTCTCTCTGAAATCAATAAAGATATATTTAAAAAAAAGAAAAAGAAAGAAACTACTGGAAGAAAAACAAGGGATCTAACCAAGTGGCCTGGAGTGAGGAAGGGACGGGTTTGGGTAACTGGGGAGATACTGGAGGGGGGGGGGGGGAGGAAGGGAGCGGGGCTCAGGGTGTCTGGCTCCATCACCTGGCGGGTTGTGTCATCTCCAGGACCAGACAAAAGAAAGTTAAGTCATTTTCCCAGACAGAGCTCCTGGCACTAGATTCAGGGGAAGGGGAAGGGAGCTGATCCTTCCGACATGCGGTCGGGCGTCTGCTGCCAACGCGTCCCTCTGGGCGCTGTTTCTACGCGGATGTAGAAATCAAGGGCAAGCACTAAGTTGAAAAGACTTCTAACAACCACCTAGGTGACAGCTCCCAGGACAGCGGGAAAGAGTGTGTCCTAGCTCAGGATGCAAGGTCTCCTAGGTTGTCAGCATTCCAGTGACACAAACACATTTGTTGAAAGGCTCCTCCTGTCTTTGGGGCCAGTAGCACCCAGAGATGATGTGCTTTCTGAGGGAGAGAACTTGGGGTTCAGGAAAACATGTACCCCTTGAACCACTGAAAAGACCACGTGGGACCTGAGGCCAAATGCACCCCGTCGATCCCGCCTGTGGCCCATCTGGTGTTTGCCGTCTGTGCCGGGCTCTCAGGGACCCTCCAGGTGGATAAATAACCATCCAAGTAGGAGAAAGTGTGTATTTAAACTCTGGGATTAAGAACTAAGATGGCCCCGGAGGCCGTTTAAACTGGGTGGAGGTGGCAGCCCTGATGCATGGGGCAAAAAGGGGAAATCCAGTGGAGAAGGCAGGAGACAGGGTGCCAGGGTGCAGGAGGGGCCGGGGTTCCAGACCCAGCCAGGTGCCTGGGGGGGGGCTGAGTTCAGGGAGTGGCGCAGGTGCCACCTGGACACATGGCAAATGTTAACCCACATGGAAGCCCATCCTTAAAATCTCAGGAAACCCCCACTTCCCTTTATCTGACCGACAGTGGACCAGCTACGTGTCAGGATGACGACCGGCCGCGCACGTCTCAGACAGAGCAGGGCCCACGCAGATGGCCGCAGTCGGCCCAGCAGGTCAGGGTCTCGAGAGACCCTGGACGCGTGTCACTTACGTGGACCAAGAAGGTAGCCAGCGCTGTTCAGGGTCCAGCCCCTCTTTTCCTTCACCTTAAACGGGAGAAAGGGGGTCAGATGGGCAGGACCTGCCTGGCACAGGCTGCGTGGCTCAGAGAAGCCCAGGGGCAGCTTCCGGGTGCCGCCCAGCCGGGCACCCGCGGGCCACCGGCGCCCCGGGCTACTGGCCCAGGAAGCTGAGCGCCAACCTGCAGCGGGAGGGAAGGCACCCGCCCCCCAGGCTTCCCAGGCACAGGGGGGGCGTTAGGGCAGCGCGCGGGCGCTCGGGGGCGCCAGGAGCTCCAGGTTTGCCCGAAGACGCCCTGTTCCCAGGACAGCAGGCTGCGGGCTCCACCCGAGCGCAGACCAGACCCGCCCGCACCGCCGCTGCCGAGGGGTGCCGAGGGGTGCCGAGGGGTGCCGAGGGGTGCCGAGGGGTGCCGAGGGGTGCCGAGGGGTGCCGAGGGCGCAGGACCGGCCCGGCGCGGGCTCCGCGGCGCGACCGCCCCTCCGCCGGTGGCGCTAAAGCCCGCGGCGCCCGCGTCTACTGGGCTGTCCACGCGGGGAGCGGGCCAGGCGGGGGGGGGGGGGGAGCGTCTCGGAGGGGGGGGGGGGACCCGGACCCGCCCGCCCGCCCGCCCAGCGCCCCGCCCCCGGCACGAAGCGCCCGCACCCCCCAGTCTGGTTCCAGTGCGATCGCCCCTCGCCCGGAGGAGATGCGGCTCGCGGGGGGGGGGGGTCCCCACGCTGCACTTACCGGGGACCCGAGCCCCAGGGTGGCGGCGAGGAGCAGGGAGGCGAGCAGCAGGGCGCCGCCTCTGGGCATCTGCAAGGGAAGGGCCGCGGGCGTCGGGGGAGCTCGGACCGGCCGCGGGGGGCGGAGGGACCGGGGACCCAGCCGTTCGCGCCCTCAGTGGCCGGTGCCCGGGCCGGGGACAGGGGACGGGGGACGGGGGACGGGGGCAGGGGATGGGGACGAGGGACAGGGGACAGGGGACCGGGGGACGGGGGACGGGGATGGGGACAGGCCAGGGGCAGGGGCGGCGGCGCCGCGCCCCGGGAGCGCGGGCGGGCACCTCGGTTGGGCCCCGAGGGCGCGGTACCTTGAGCGGGGTCCCGCGTCCGGGCGTGTCCGGCGTGTCCGGCGTGTCCGGCGTGTCCGGCGGGCGGTCAGCGCATGGCGCGGGCTCGGCTCGGGCTGGACGGGCGGCTGGGCTCCCTCGACGTGTCCGCGCCGGGGCCCCTCTTTATGCGCCGCGTCCGGGGCGCGCGGCCGCGTCACGGGGCTCAGTTCCCGCCCCCGAGAGGGGCGGAGGGACCCACGGCGGCTCGTCAGGGGGTCCCCCCAGCTTCGCGGGGCCACGCGGGGTCTGCATGGGGGGAGGGCGGCAGGGACAGCGGAGAGACCCCTCCAAGCTCCGCGGGAGAGACCCCAAAACTGAATGGAGAGCCCCCCAAACCGCCCAGAGAGCCCCGAACACCCCGCGGTCAGTGCCGGAGGCCCCACCCCCATTCCCAGGGCCCTGACCTCAGGGCCAGCGAGCCCCGCCCCCCACACAGCGCCCCGCCCCCCAGGAGGGCCGCTGAGCTCCAGGGCCAGAGACCCTGGGGGGGGGACGAGGGGGGGAACCACCCCTCCATCCGAGCCCCGCCAGCCGCACAGCCCTGGGCACCCTGTCTGCTTACTGGCGCCCAGCTCTCTCACCTCTGGGTGCCCAGTGGCCTTCAGCAGCCCAAACCCCAGCCCTGTTTTGCTAAAAGGGGTGAGTCAGCCAGGGCTGTTGGGCTGTGGGCCCCGGAAGACCATCCCCCCCCAGAGCTGTGGGCGCCCCTACATCCCACGGGCACTGCTGGCTTGGAACTGGTCCCTGCCAGTGTCCTCCGACTCCCAGGTTCAGGACATAGCAGTTTCCAGCAGGATCAGGTAGTGGCCAAGCCCTTGGGGACCTGGGGGGCCCAGAGCGGAAACCAGCCCATGCTCCCAGAGGTGGCCAAGGGGTGGACAGGCGGGTGGGCAGCAGAAAGGCTGTGGCAGGCGGCGAGGGAATCAGCCAGGAACCCGCCCGTCTCACTTGCTCCAGGAAAACTTCCTGAGCTTAGGCCAGGCCCGGGGGCTCCTTCCTGCTCACAGACCCCGGGGCACGCGGACAGGGCGCCTCCAGGCTTCTGAAGAGGGGCGAGGCCATGAGGCAGGAATCCGCCCGAGCCCCTCCTCCCTGGCACTGAAGTCCTCCGCAGTGGCACAGAGGCGGCCCCGCCTGCAGGTGCCCCCAGCCCGCGCCAGCTGCCGGGAGGCTGCGGCCCTCTCCCCGCCTGCCAGCTGAAGATGGGGTTGGCTGATGTCATCAGGGACCTGGGGTGAGCAGGATCCAGGACGAACAACACTGACCACGATGCTCCTACATCTACCCTGCATCTACCCTGCATTTCTGTTTTGTGAACCTTTTGTGCAGACAGCTCAGGCCACCCCTAGAGGACAGCCATTTGCCTCTGCACAGATGAGAAAGGGCGCAGGGGCTTGAGGACTTGGATCCAGGCCAGCCGGCTGGTTGGCAGGGAGCAGGGTCCTCGCCTGGGTGCCAAGTACTGCCCTGGTTTGCTAGAGTGCCAGGAGGGGCGCTGGCAGGGAGACTTGGCTTGGTTGGGGGGTGTCTCGGGAACAGACCCCTGGCTGCAGTGGGAGTGACAGGGTGGTTCTCCGGGGCACAGTTTGACTTCCAGCCACTTCTATTTCTGGAAGGTGGGAGGACAGCAAGGAGCAGGGGGCCTGACCAGGACGCACAGACTGATGCCCCCGAGGAGGGCAGCGGGAATTGGGGGCAGAGGGACAGCTGAGATGGGGGAGCAGAGGGCAGTTTTCTGTGCCTCATCATGGAAGTGACGGTCACACCCTGTCATGCCCGGTGCCAGAGTATGTAGGCAACATTGGGGAGCGGGCAGGGGCCAGCCACAGGCGCCCCAGCTACCTGAGAACTGCTGGTTTAACGGGGTGTCCTGCCGCATCTCGGGAACACTCGCTTTTCTTCTGAGAACAAAGGTGCCCCGTGCGGGGCGCGTCTTGGCCAGTTTCACCTTCTTCTGTCCCAGGTGAGGCAGCTGCCTCTTGCCGTGGACGAGAGCTTGAGGACCCCTCTGCTCTCAACTCACGTTGTGAAGGAGCCTCTGAGTCAGAAGAAGCAGAAATTCTCAACTGAAAACTTGGGTCAGACGCCCAGCCACGGAGCCAGGGTTCAGGCCTCACAGCGCAGGGAGGCGGCCCCTGCAGACAAGGAGCGTGCACGTGGGCCCTGGTCAATGGTGCACTTAGTGGGGGGCCAAATTTTTATCCAAACAGCCCCAGACCTTCCTGGAAGCAGAGCCCTCCTGAGTGCAGGGCCCGGGGGGCAGCCTGGGGCCTGTCGAGGGTCCTGGCGTGGCCCCGAGGGGTGTGGCACGTGGACTAGAGAGCAAGAACACGCGGTAACCAGACACCTGCCCTCTGGCACGTTCCGCACGTGTCTCGTGGGGAAATCGTCAGCAGCATCCACGTGTGTTATGAACCCATTTAACAAAGCTACACCGGGTGACACCTGTGCTCAGAACCAGCCGCCTCCTCTACTTCACAAGGCCTCGCACCGTGACCCACGGGGACAGCACAGGGCTGCTCCCCCCGGTCTGGCGGCGACTGTGACCCTGGGCGGGGGCCGGCGGAGCAGGCAGGAGCCAGGCGCTGCCGTTTCCGCCCAGGTCAGCCCCGGGGGCACGCTCAGGGAGACAGGCGCTGCTTCCGGCACAGCCTGTGCTGGAGCCACAGCCGGGCTCTAATGGCTCTGTGTGCTCAGCGGTGACCGGATGGGAGTCACTGTCACTTTGTCATCTTGAAGAGGGCCCAGCGTGCGGCAGACAAAATGGGTCACCATTAGAGTAATGGGAACCAAGCAGAAAGCATAATTTTAGCCTTGCATAGCGTGCTTCCCTTAGAAGTCCTGCTCACCACCATCAAGAAAGACCAACGGGTCCGACCAGCAAAAAGAGCGCAGATGCGGAGAAACCCGGGCGGTGCCCGCACTGGCGCTCAGCCATGCGACGTGCCCTGGGACAGGCCGCCCCCCCCCCCCCCCCCGGCTGCAGCAGGATCGACAGCAGGCATCCCTGCCCTCATGGAGACCCAAACACACAAAAGCAATTATACAGAGAACAGCCTTGTCATCGTGAGAAGGACCCGACGGGTGAACAGGATTGGCCAGGTGGAGCCCAGCACATTCCAGGTGGAGGGGATCACAGGGGTGGGCCCCCATTCAGGTCCTTGTCCCTTCCTGCTTTCAGCTGCCTGGAATGTGCACCCGAGGGCTGGAGCTGAGCAGCCGTTTTAGATCACGAGGTGATGACTTCGGATGACAGCAAGACCGAAGGCGTCTGGGTCCCTGGGCTGCCCACCTCCAGGCTTGTAGGCCAACGTTATTTGGGATTTAAAAAAAATTATATATAGTTGGAATTACTCCTGTTTAAAACAGCGTTTCACACAAAAAGGTCAACGCATGCTTGATGAGTGAATTAATGAATACAAATAAATGAAGGGATGTGCCGCCTGGTGCTGGAAAGGAGCTCACGTTGGCGAGATGGGCTCATAAACAGGAGGGGCTTGGAAGAGGTGACAAATCGGGCTGCCTGCCGGCGACCTCATTACTGTTGGAGAAACGGAGAGGCGGCTTCGCGCTCTAAGCTGGCTTTCGTTTGACCCCGCGATGATTGTGTGACCTTCAACCTCCCTCCCTCGACTCCTAGCGGCTAACCCCACCCAACCCAACCCACTCCAGTAGCTAACAGGCAGCGTGAAAATATCCCGCGTCGCCCCCTAAAAACAGCCCGATGGGGACGTGGCCACGGCGGGAGGCGCCGTAGCTCCTTGAGCGGGTTCCTGAGTGTCGCTCTTCGGTCCCCTCTGCTGAAGGATCCTGACGTGTGGGGAGACCTGCTGACCCCGTCACAGGAGCAGACGGGGCTTCACTGGGTGCAGGGCGGAGTGGACAGAGGGGCCCATTAGGCGGCCTGTGGGGAGACCCCTCCTCCCGCTTCTTTCAACGTCCGGCTGCGAGGGGGCTTCGGGGCCGACACTGGCAGCACCTCACTGAGATCCGGGTCCTGGGCCCAGCAGAAGTTCCGCTGGACGCTGCTGCGGGCAGTTCGCGGGCCGCCTGAGGCCGGGCCCGAGGCCGTGGTCTTTGCGGTCGCACAGTTTGTAAACTTTGAAATAAGCCCCGAGCACGGTCAGTCCAGACCCGGGGGCTTCCGCATCCCTTCCCGGCCCTGGCCGCCCTCGCGTCACAGCTGGAGGCCGCTGGCGCGTGTGGCTCTCCCAGGGGAAGCTGCCTGGGGACGGCTGTGTGTGGCTCTCCCAGGGGAAGCTGCCTGGGGACGGCTGTGTGTGGCTCTCCCGGGGAGGCTGACCTGGGGACGGCTGTGTGTGGCTCTCCCGGGGGAGGCTGCCTGGGGACGGCTGTGTGTGGCTCTCCCAGGGGAGGCTGACCTGGGGACAGGCTGTGTGTGGCTCTCCCGGGGGAGGCTGACCTGGGGATGGCTGTGTGTGGCTCTCCCGGGGAGGCTGACCTGGGGACGGCTGTGTGTGGCTCTCCCAGGGGAGGCTGACCTGGGGACAGGCTGTGTGTGGCTCTCCCGGGGGAGGCTGACCTGGGGATGGCTGTGTGTGGCTCTCCCGGGGAGGCTGACCTGGGGACGGCTGTGTGTGGCTCTCCCGGGGGAGGCTGACCTGGGGATGGCTGTGTGTGGCTCTCCCGGGGAGGCTGACCTGGGGATGGCTGTGTGTGGCTCTCCCGGGGGAAGCTGCCTGGGGACGGCTGTGTGTGGCTGTCCCGGGGGAGGCTGACCTGGGGACGGCTGTGTGTGGCTCTCCCGGGGAGGCTGACCTGGGGACGGCTGTGTGTGGCTGTCCCGGGGGAGGCTGACCTGGGGATGGCTGTGTGTGGCTGTCCCGGGGGAAGCTACCTGGGGACGGCTGTGTGTGGCTCTCCCGGGGGAGGCTGACCTGGGGACGGCTGTGTGTGGCTGTCCCGGGGGAGGCTGCCTGGGGATGGCTGTGTGTGGCTCTCCCGGGGGAGGCTGACCTGGGGACGGCTGTGTGTGGCTCTCCCGGGGGAGGCTGCCTGGGGAGGCTGTGTGTGTCTCTCCCGGGGAAGCTGGATTGGGGGCGCGCTGAGTCTGGCTTCTGTGGGGCGGTTTGTCCCGAGCTCATGTTCCCTTGTGCTGCTCCCCTGCCCACAGTGCTCACTCCCTTGGCATCGGGACGGGTGGCTGAATGTGCCCTGCAGAGTCGCTGGCTCAGCCTCGAATGCCATCACCTCCGGGGAGACGGGTGAACCATGCCTGGGGTCCCCAGAAAAACAGATGACAGCTGTCCTGGGGGCCATCGGGCCTCTCAGTGAGCCCACAGCCCCACACCCGCTGCACCCCACACACACTCTGTGCAAACTCATCCCTCCCAGGAGAGTCTCTGAGTGGAACAGGGGGACCTTGCTCTGGATGGTCCCACTATGGTCACCTCCGTGTCCCGGGCCCCGGCTGAGCCATCCTTGCCTCCCGGTGGGGAGCCTCCCTTTCCTAAACCCACGACCAGCACCCCGTCCCCCCAGCTCCCCGCCCGCCCCCTCCCCCTGCTCCTCCGGCCTCCATGCCATATCCCCCCAGTGGTGAGTCTGTCCTGATGAGCTTCCCGGGGCATTGCTGCTGGTCAGAGCTCCGCTGGGAGTCCAGGAATCCACTTGTGCTCTGGGCCGACTCACCCAGGTGGGTTTTTCCTGGTGGCTCGGGCTGCAGGAGGGCAGAGCCGATGCCCTGCAGTTGGGGTGCTGGGAGCTGGTGACTCAGCTGCAGGCCCTGGGCAGCTGCACCTGTTTCCTGGCCCTGAGTCAGGCCCACAGGCAGCCCCCCTGGGCCATGTGGGAGCCCATCTGGCTAATGGGATGTGGGTGCCGGGAGAGAGGACAGGTGGCCTGGGGAGGGGGGCACCACGGAGGGTTGTTGTCAGAAGCCAGGGGGCCTGGGCTCTGCCGACAGGCAGCCTCATTGTGCACCCGCTTCTCAGGGGCACCGGATGCGTCAGAGGACTTGAGACAATGAGCATCCAAAGCCCTTTGGCAGAACAACCCACATTCAAAAAGTGCACAGTGAGTGTCGGGCTGGCTGGACGTTGGCACAAACACAGGGCCCCCAGCCCCCAGGTGGGCAGGATGTGCCCAGTTCCCCAGTCACTACCCGACGCCCCGCCCAGGCCCCCGCAGCGCTGAGTGGCTGGGTGGGGTCAGGTGCTTCTCCTCCCGACCGCCTGAGTGTCCTCCGTGGGGCTTCGGGTCTCTGTAAACCCCTGGCCTGCGAGGGAGCCCCCCTGAATCGGCCTCAGGCCACAGCCCGTCAGAGGGTGCTGGCGTCTGGCCTGAGGCCAGCTCAGTGTGGACCAGAGTTGAGTGAGTCACTTAGAAGGCCGTGGGCACAGTGATGGCTATCGGGCCTCAGGGTCTCGTCACTGAGAGCCAGGCTGTCGGGAAGAGCTCGCCGCCCCCCCGCTCCATCCGCTGCTGCGGAGGCCCCGCTCTCCCCTGCGAGGTTCCCGGGAGGTAGTTTGGGGGAACCCAGGAAACCTACACAGAGGCCGGGAGAGGGGCCAGGGGGCGGATTCAAATCTGGCCTCGGCATTCCCGAGCCGTGTGGCCTGGATCTGCCACCAGCCCTCCCTGGGCCTCGGGTACACTCCCAGCTTCCCGGGGTGGGGCGATTCTGCGGCTCCTGAGATTCAGGGGGACGAGGCCCACTGTAGCCCGGCATTGAGCTACCTTAATGCTTGTCAGAGATGTAACATTCGCAAAAGACTGAAGAGTGTGAGCGGAGTGAGATTCACCCATAATCGTATTACTTTTTAAAACAGTTTTTAAAATGAGAAATGCAAGCTCTGCCACCCCTGCTCCTAGAAGGAACCTCTGCAGCGGGCCTGCGTGCTCTCCTCCCGGCATTTCTGCTTTCACTGTGCTTATACCTGCAATTAAAAAAAAGCAAATGGACTGTTGGGATGTGATTTTTCTGCAACTTGTCCCTTCCGTCTGCACGACTCAGGTTCTTTCCAGTTGAGGACCACCGGGCTCGTGCTCTCTGTGGCCGGGCACGGCCCCGCTGCCTGGCAAACGGCCCAGCTGGCCTCCCCAAGGTCGGGGACATGCGCCCGGTTCCCAGTGTCCTGGGACAGAAAGAGCCCCTTACAAACACCAAGTGACAAGCGAACCCCTGGAAAGCGCTCATCACAGCCTCCGGCAGAGTCCAGTGCCCTTGGCCCCAAACCCTGCTGGGTGCCCGCGAACCTTTAAATGTTTGCCAGGCTGCCGTTAAAATGAACCGAGACCAGCAGCTTAAACAAGGGGAAGGCGGCGCCTCAGGCCTGGGGGCTGAGGCTGAGGGGCGTCTGCTCCGGGGCCTGCTCTGGGCAGTTCCCGGGTCTCCACGGGCCAGTGTCCTGAGGGCTCTGCCCCCCTTTGTGGCTGGAGGACACTGAGTTTTACAGAAGGACCACGCTGTTTGTCCGCTCGTCTGTGGATGGACGCTTGGACTGTTCCCACCTTTTGGCGATTGCGACGCCCCCGCCAACGCTCATGTGCAAGTGTGGTTTGGGCACCTGTTTTCAGCATTTTCGGGCGGACACCTAGGAGTGGAGTTGCTGGGTCATAGCGCGATTCCTCACTGAGCTCTTTGAAGAACTTTATTTAAATTTTTGATATTTTGCTCATTGTGGATATTGTACATTTATTTTTTAAATGTTTTTATTGATTTTTTTGGAGAGAGGAAGGGGTGGGGAGAGAAACATGAAGAGGCCAGCGTGGGCTCCATGCTTCTGAAAGCAGCCGGGCCTGGTGGGAGGGCGGACAGGACGCTAATTAAGAGGAAGTCAGATAGACAGGACCTTGCGGTCAGAGTTCTCTTCCCGCTGCAACGTGACCCTGGGGAAAAATTAAATTCTCAAACCCTCTGATTATATTTGAAGAGGCAGGATGACCTCCCAAAGGAAGGATCTGCCAATTACCACGGCCAGGGCCATGCTTTTCCCGAAAGCCCAGCTGTCCTGCAAGCTGCCCAGATGGCAGCCCTGCCCGAGGCCCCCCGCCCCCGGCCCCCGGCCCCCAGCCCCCAGCCCAGGGAGACTGCACCCTGCTGGCAAGGGGGTGGGTGGGGAGGCAGCTGCTGTGATTGTAGCAGAAACACATGGGTGCAGCTGTTGAAACTGCCCGGGGTCTCCTGGCCACTGCTGGCCCCGCTCAAGCCCAGCAAGCGCTTATCCGGGGGGTCCCGCTGAACTCTCTCCCCAGCCTCCCATGTCCAGTGTTTTCGGCTACTTATTGCCATGTAATAAATTGCCCCCAAACTTAGTGATTTAGCCCTAGCTGGTGTTGCTCTAGAGTGTCGGCCTGTGCACCGAAGGGTGGCGGGTTCCGTTCCCGGTCAAGGGCACGCACCTCGGTTGCAGGTTCGATCCCAAGCCCCAGTTGGGGCCTGTGCGGGAGGCAACCAACCGATGTTTCTCTCTCCCTCCTTCCCTCTCTCCTTTCCACTCTCTCTAAAGTCCATGGAAAAAATATTCTCAGGTTGGATTAACAAAAACAAACGAACAAAAAGGTTAATGGTTTAAAACATTTACTTGCTCCTGGTTCTGCAGCATGGGCAGGATTTGGCAGAGAGCCTGTCTCTGATGACCCGAGTGGCTCAGCAAGGGCAGGTGGATCCACTTTGGAGAAGCTGACTCATGGGCTGGGCGGCCAGCCTCACGTGGCTGCTGGGCCTCCTCAGGCTGGGGCCGAGTTCGAGAAGGAGAGGCCTGGGCCTGGCAGCGCCGCGTGGCTGAAGCAGTTACAGGCTCCGCCTGGGCGCAAGGGGTGGCGCAGTGGCCCCGCCTCTTGGTGGGCAAGTATGGGACTATCTGTGGCGATTTTTGATGCCTCTCACCTGTTACCAGACTCAAGGCGTCGGCCGCCGGGGTGCTATAGTCAAGAAGGAGCCGCGGTTGTCTCGGGGCAGTTGTATTTATTTGCAGCCAGTAAAAAAGACACAGGATTCGCACCCAGAGCTCTGTGTCCAGAAAGGAGGCTTAGCTATTGCTCAGGGACACTGTTCGGTCAGTTACTCGTTGACTTCAGTTGGCTGCATTTGTCCCTTGAGTTCCGGTCAAGCTCACCCCGTTTTACAGCCGATCTGAAAAATACTGTGCTGCATTTTAACAGTTAGCAGGCACAGCCTTTAGTGAGGACCCCCAGGCCTCGAGACCCTTGTCCTACCCAACTTCCGTTTGCCTGCTCCTTCCGTCCAGGCCCCCTCTGCGGCGGCCGTTCCGAGCCGACCAAAGGATAGGTCCAACCACAGCTCCCTCCTGCCAGGAAACCCCGGGGCTCCATCACTGTCCCAGGGATCGAGTTCGAACGACATGCCGGCCTTCGAGGCTGTCCAGCGTCTTTCCATCCCTCCCCAAACATTTGGTCTACACCCCAGGCCAAACTGTACTCAGGGATGCACTTTCCTCTTTTTGCTAACCTGAAATAAAAGCGAGAGGCCACAAGCCTTGGTGTGGTATCGGAGCGTAGCTATTGGGGACGCGCTGATTCCGGGGGAAGCAGAGGAGGCGAAGGCGAGGGGAGCTCACGAGGAGGGCAGGGCAGGGCAGGGCAGCAATTACACCCCCGGAAGGGGGGCATCGCTGTAGGTGCAGATACCAGAGCACAGCGATGTTTGTTCTAAGCAGCGTTTGTAGCTTCGAGCCCGGTAGCCGCCAGTCCAGTAGTCGTAGTATCTGCTTTCTGGTTATCTTTGCAGACACTTCTTAGAAGCAGAATGAATGACACTGAGACGGTGACACTGGTCACTTCCAAGGAGGCAGGGGTAGGGGGTGGGGGGCAGGAGGGGGTGGAGGGGGCCCTGAGGACCCGGCCCCTCCCTGGCCGGCTCAGCTCCTAGGGACACAGTTGAGCTTTGAGGCAGATGAAAGCGATGTCGCTGGTGCGAGTCCCGGGGCGCCCGCCTTGCCTGTTCGGGGGCAGTTTGCCGAGTCCCATTAGCAGCTGCTTCCTCTGCTCTGTGTCTGAACTACAATAATTTGGCTCCTTTGGTCACTTGGGTTTGATCTCCCTTTTCCCGCCCCCGTGGGGCATGAGAGGCCCATTACGGGAGCTTTCATCTGAGGGCTTCTTTACGCGTCTGAGCCCTGCGGGGCCTGATGCGTCAGGAGGGGGCCGAGGAGGCAGGCGGTGGGCAGATGCCCCGCAGGCCAGGGGGGCAGGGGGGCCGCTGGGGGGTGGCTCCCTGGGGTGGGGGAGCTTCCATGGGGGGTTTCATTCCATTGCAAACACGTGTTGCCAATTTAGGTTGTTGGAGAAGCCTCCCTCCAGCTGACACAGTGCGTCCAGGTGGGGAGAGGGGCAGGCCCCTTACCCAGCGGGGTCGGGTGCCCTTCAGGGAGGGGCTGGTCCAGGGCAGCTGTGGGGCCCTGGGGGGGCGCCCGTGGAGCTGTCCCCCTGCGGACACTGCCTTGTCCCCTGGCGGCACACGCAGGAAGCCGGGAGCAAGTGGCTGAGGGGACATTAGAGGGGAGGCGAGGGCTCCCCGCACCCCTGGGCCCTGCAGCTGGCTCTTACCTACCGGCAGGGCTTTACCTTCTCCCTCGGGCTGGTCATTTTTAGCTGACGTGATTTACTGGGGTGAATTATGACAGATGGAAACCACGGCCGCCTGCGTAATCACAGGTATCACCCCGTGGGAGCGAAGTTAACTCACCTCCTCGCTTGGTCGCGCAGGGAAAACGTTCGGTTTCCTGTTGTTTCTCACACTCTGCGGATCAGCTAATGTCCCCGGGGCCTCCACGTGTCCCAGACCCGAGCCGCCTCTCCGGGGCGTCCCGATTCTCTCCGTAAGTCCCTAACAGTGGAATGACCGAAGGGTAACGGACATTCTTAAGGTTCTTGACATATGCGGCTGAACTAACTGCACGCGGCCCCGCACCCCGAGACACAGCTCGAAGCTCCTTGAGGAGGCCTGTTCCTGGGGCTCCACCTGGACACGGGGCCCGTGATGCCCGGACGCCGAATGATCGTCACAGCCCCGCGCCTGCCAGAGCCGGGAGGGGGCTCGCGACCCTCTGGTGGCGTTACCGGCGTCTCCCAGGCACCGGGCGGGGCTTCGCCAGCGGGCACCGTGGCGCGGGTCTGGAAGCCCGGCCCGTGCTCCTGGCCGCTCCTCGCGGGACAGCCACCTGGGCGCGGCACTGTCCCCCTCAGACAGCCGGGTGCTCCCGTTGGTCGGACCCCCTCCCTCAGCACCTGGGTGGGGCCAAGCCCGAGGGGCCAGGTCTGAAGAGCGAAAGTCTCCTGCTAGGAACGCGCTCGACCCTCAGGAGGCTGGGGGGAGAGAGAAACGGAGCCTGGGGCGCAGAGGAAGAGCCCTGCTTCCTCCGTCCCGGCCCCAGCTGCTCCCTTGTCATGGTCCCAGAAATTCACCTTGAAGGGAGTCTCCTTTTTCGCTTAAATCACCGTAAGTCACCTTACGCCGATTTGTTACAACATTTTACCCAAGACTCGAAGTAACTTGGAGCCGAAACCATTAACCTCCTTCAACGAGGAAACAGACTCAGAGAAGTTAAGGAACTTGCTGGAGGTCACCCAGCAGAAAGGGCAGAGCCAGGATTTAAAGCCAGGTCACCTGGCCCCCGGGCCCCCTCCCCAGGCCTTCTCTCACCCCACCACCCCCGGGTCCGCCTTCCGCGGGTCCTGGGGGCCCTGCCCTCCCCCCCGCCCGCCCTGAGTCAGTGCTCTAACCCCCCCTGCCTGGCTGCGGGGAGCCTGCTGGTAAGTGGGAGTCTCGGGGGACCTCAGCTCCAGCTGGGAACAGCCTCGCTCACTGGAAGATGTTCCCAGAACCGACGTCAGACATTTCACAGACACGGGCACCATAGCTCCCAGGGCGGGAGGCCCAGCCTGTCGGCTTCTAGAAAGTTCTGGGCTGGGAGGCCCCGGGAGGCCGCCGTCCCTGGCGTGGCAGGTGGGGAAGCTGAGGCCAGGCCAGCAGCTGGCCCCGGGTGGGGTCACAGGACTCCGGGACCAACCCCCGCCCCCTCTCACCATGACACGTATTGTCTGAAAGTCCCCGAGCGACTGGGAAACAGGCAGACGCCGGGCTGTGCTCGGCTCACGGCTGTTCTAGGTCAGACGCGGGTTGTTAGCGGGAGGGAGCCCGAGCCCAGCTCCGGCGTGAGTGTGCTGGTGTCGTCGGGTGCAGGCGTGTGTCTGTGAGCGTGTGTGTTTGTATGTGTGCACGTGTGGGTGTGCGTGCCCTGTCCGGTGTGCCTCTCTGGTGGGACCTGACCCTGGGTCGTGGCCACCTTACCCTGCCTGGAGTTCCTCTGGGGGTGTCTTCTGGGGGTGATGGACCTTTTCTGTTCCCAGGCCCTGCCTGGGGTCTCTGTCCCCTGATCTCGGGCTCCTGGGCGTGGACCTGCCCAGGGAGGGGCTGGGCGGGGGCCCTGTGCAGGGACCTGGGGCCTGAGCCGCTCTTTGCCTTTCCCCAGCTGGCGGCACTGCCCGGGGGCTGGGCCTGGCTGGGGGGGGGGCTCCCACCCTGAACGAGCGCCATCCTCTCGCTCACGCCCCTCCACCTCCCTCCGAGGCCCGAGGCCCACCGCTCTGGAGGACATATGGACTCCGTTTACCAAATCGGATTTGACTTATTGGGTTATTTCTGCCCTTTTAAAAAAGCATCACCATGCCTGGTAGGTTTCCTGATTGAATAAATATGTAGCAAATGAACTTTTATGTTTTCAAAAAGCCAGCCCCCTGAAAGCGTCACGAGTGGGGCGCTTCTGCCCGCCGCCTGCCCCCCCCCCGGTTCAGCGCCCCGGTGGAGACTCGCCCCCCAGCCTCCCGGCCCCGCAGCCCACCAGGGTCACTCGGAGCAAGAAGGAACCCCTGGTACAAGCAGCGCCCTGCGTGGCGAAGGGCCGTTACCCCGCGCGAGGGCCCAGGCCCCCAAGGCTGTGCCCCCTGGCGTTTCCCCTCCCCCTGGGGCAGGCTTGGCCGCTGGCTGGGGACGGTCACCCCGCTGGCAAGGGGGGAGGCTAAAGAAGTGTCCCACCACCAGCCCAGCTCCCAGCCCCCACCTAGCTGCCCACCTGACCCCAACCTGCGGGGGGAGGGCAGGGAGCCGCCAGCCGGGCGTCGGAGCCGGGCTCCTAGGCCGTTGCTGAGCACGGTCAGGCCGCCCGCGGGCACCGGCCAGCCAGGTGGGACCGCGGGCTGTCCTCGCTCAGGTGCTCGGGCCTCTAGGCTGTCCCCTGGTGTCCCCCGCGTGGCAATGGCTGCCCACGCACCTGGACAGCCAGACAAGCAGGGTTCCCCCCTCCGGGGTGTCGAGAAGATGAGCTCGTTCCTGTCAAACTCTGGAACAGTCGGGAGGAAAGAGGTGCTCCAGGGGTGCTGGTCACGCCTCCGCGTCACCCTCCCATGGCGGGCACCTTGTCCCCAGATGGGACAGCCTGAGGCACTGCGAGTAGCTGGTTCCACCGACACGGCCACGTCACACAGACACTGTATCTTGTGACAAGTTTAGAAGGCGAGCCCCCAGCACTGCACCGGGCAGTTGGGGTCATCCCTGCCTGCACCCCCGAAGCTGGGGTTTCCACGGGCCCGGCTGAGGCAGGTTCTCCATTGAAGGGATTCAGTCCCTGGGCACATGGCAATGTCTGGAGACATTTTCAGTTGTCACGACTGGGGGGCAGTGCTCTGGGCGACAAGTGGGAGGGGGCCGGGGTGCTGCGGACATCTCCCGGTGCACGGGGCACCCCAGGAAGTCCCCCAGGAGCTCCAGGCGGGTGCTAGCCCTGCTGCGGGTGAGGACCCGCGTTCCAGAGGCAGGTGAGGAAGACAAAACCACGCGGAGCCGGGGCCCTCGGCTTAAAGCACGGTCTGCATTTTTCTTCTAAAAGTTGGCTCCCAGGGCTCCGTGGCCCACAGACCGAATGGCCGCCTCGCCCCCCGAGCCTGGCCTCAGGCCGCCTCGCCCCGCAGGGCTCCTCCCACTGGGCCCTCCAGTGCCCTCTGGCCTGAGCCCATTCTGTTCCTTCCCTGCCCTGCCCTTCCAGCAGCTGGCGCCTGGCCTGACACCCAGGTCCACTGTTTCCTGGGGTGCCCTGTGCACCGGGAGAGGTCTGCACGGCTTCCCCAGGGTCTTAGTCTGCAGCTTAACCAACGGGCGTTTCCTTCGCACTGTCCGGGAGGCCGGGAGTCTGAGGGCGAGGTGCTGCGGGGTCATTTCCGTCTGAGGCCTCCTCTCTGGGCGGGCAGGTGGCCGCCCTGTGTGCCCCTTGACTTGTCTACACAGGCAGGAGGGAGCAAGAGCGAGCTCTCCGGTGTCTCTTCTAACGAGGGCACCAGCCCCATGATGGGGGCCTCACCCTCAGGACCTCATCAGCCCTAATCACCTCCCAAAGGGGCTGGGGGGCACCGGGTCAGTCCACAGCAGGGAGCCACAGCTTCACCCTCCCTGCCCCGGTGTCGTTCCTCTGTCCCCAGAAGCCCGTGTGGGTGCCTGACCTATGTTTGTCAGCCACACTCCAGGGAGCCCCTAAAGGGCAGTGCCCCCCACCACGTCGGGGGCTCCATAAATCTCGCCAGGGTCTCCTCGGAGCCTCTCTCCAGCGGAGCTGTGGTCTGGTGACGCCCTGCTGGAGACACCTGTGGGCCAGCAGCCCTGCCCAGGGGCCCAGCCGGCCGAGCACCCGCCCCTCCCCTTCAAAGAGAGGAGCCAGGGCCCCACCAGACACCGCCCCTGCCTCTCATGCTTGGAGATGGGGCCCCGCGCTCCCTTTTCATCAACAGAGTGGCGGCACATAATGGCCTAATTTATGCTGAAATTATCTGCAATTTGGGCCATTGAAGCTCACGGACTGACGACCTCGGTTCCTGAGCACAGGAAAGACAAGCTCTCTGCAGTGGCTGCTTCTGTGCTTATATTTTGGGGGGTGTTTTTTTCAACGTGTCCATAGCTGAGACATGAGCCCCTTCAGTGAAGCCTGAACCCCTCCACGTCCTTCTAGAAGCTCCGGTGCTGGCGGCAGGCGGCCTCGCGGGGCCAAGGCCACGCCGGGGGCCGGATGCTGATGGACGGAGCGGGGACCTGCGGCCGCCGCCTGGGGCGAGTCTCCGTCTCATTTGCATCTTTACTGCGTTACCGCTCGCCGTGGATAACTCCAATATTTGAAAATGTTAAGGCAAATGGAGATTTATAGATGCCTCTGCTCCGGCGTCGCCTAACAAGATTGGAATTTCATTTTTTAAATCACATCTCAGGAACATTTGCTGGAATGAAGAGCTTGAGCGAAGAACGTTCTGGAGAACTGACCCTCGGGAGTGAGGGCCGCTCGGGGGGAGGGCGGGGGAGCTGGGCTGAGCCGCTGCAGGAGTTTACACCCGAGGGCTCAGGGCACCAGGGGCCGGGGCCACCTGCGGCCCTCCCGTGGCAGCCCCTCCCAGGCCTCACCTGCACCTGCTCGGGACAGCCCTCTGTCCCCCGTGAGGCCTAAAGGGCAGCCGTCCGTCCCAGGAGCAGTGACCTTTGGGGCTCCATCGAGGTCAGCAAACGTTTCCTGTAAAGGGCCAGACAGCGACTGCTTCAGGCTTCGTGGGCCTTCTGGTCTCTGTCACAGCTGCTCAGCCCTGACGCTGTGGCCTGAAAGCTGCCACAGACAGCACGCGGGTGACCAATAGAACTATGGAAACAGGCAGTGGTCAGGGTTGGCCCGTGGCCCACAGCCAGCCGATGCGCTAATGTAAAGGGTCCCCCCGAGTCTACTCAGCTCCTCGGCAGGGTTCAGGTCCACGGAGCTGCAGGGCTTGAACCACAGTGGGGAGCATTCCTGTGGTTTTCGGGCACTTCTGTGTGTCGCTAATGTGGCAATGGCTGTCCCCGTGTGGGCCAAGGCCACTCCCACGTGCCCCTCCCTGGGCTGAATAATATTCCACTGTGTGGATGGGCCACATTTGCTATCCGTCCATCCACCGGCGCACACTAAGTTGCTTCCGAATTTCACCTATTGTGAGTGATGCTTCTATGGACATGGGTGTGCAGATATCTCTTTAAGAAGCTGTTTTCAGTTCTTCTGAGTCTAAATGGAGACATGGGATTGCTGGATCATATGGTAATTCTAATTTTAGTTTTTTTGAGGGACCACCAAACAAGGAGACAGGAAGGGGTGGGCTGAGCCTCCCCACCCTCAACAGAGAGGACCGGCGTCAGGGCTACTGCTCACCTTCCTTCCCGGGGAGAGGGGGACTGCTGTGAGGACTGGGGGCTGGGCCTGAACACCTTCTCCCTGCCCCTGCGGGGAGGCGCGCCCCTCAGGCCAGGCCAGAGGGCACAGGCAGGTTGACAGAGGCCCCTGGGTGACTGGGGCTCCTGGTGGGGCCCTGGGCAGCTCTCATGTGGCATCCCCGCGAGCAGGGCCCCATCTCGCCGAGTCCTGCCCTGTGTGCAGAAACTCCACTACCACTGGAAGCCCCTCACAGTTGCCACGCTGTGTTTTCAGAGCAAACGCCCCAGGAGATGTACCAGGGTTGATCCGAGGCTGCAGAGAGCATGGGCGAGCTGTTCCCGACTTGGAGTCCCCAGCAGGAACAGTGGGGAGAGACCACGGAAATCCTAATGCTGACACATGCTCCACAAAATCATGTCTGGGCCCCACAGCCCCAGCCCCAGCCTCAGCCTCGGAACAGCACCCCCTTCCCGGGGGCCCAGGGACCAGAAGAGGGGCCGGGGGAGGGGCGAGGGGGCCCAGCTGGGATGAGGGTGGGGACCCAGGCCCAGGTCTTGAGGCTCCCAAGTTAGGGCGGGCCTCCGAGGGACAGCGCCACGCCAGGCCGGAGCACCCAAGAGCCAGATAAATATACTGTCTGAGAAGCAGGTCATTTTTGTCTCCGCAGCACAGACGCCCATCCACAGCAGAACGGAAGATAAACTGGTCGTTTGTTCAAGAAACTGAAGAGCAGCGAAGACCATCAAACTCAGGCCACGCACAACCTCGTGGGCTAAGCTCGGGGGCCTGAGTGAGTGGGAAGCACAGCTGTGGGTGACCTACAGGGAAGCTGGGGACTGGCCCCAAGCACGTCCTCCAGTCCATCCACCTTTGGGGGGGTGTTGGCTGGAAGGGGGCGGGGTGGGGGGTTCGGGGAACGCTCGATCTTCTGGGTGTGGCTCCTGGAGTCTGCACGTGCGCGTTCACTGAGTGGGTCCTTACGAAATACAAGTTTGCTGCACCTGTTATGCCGCAAGTATTTCCAAGTCTGTGGTTCTGGCTGATGGCAAAGGTGCCAGGTTTTTATTTTGACTTTTGTATGTTTAGGGGCCACCGTCCCCTGCAGAGGGTAAGCTCCATGGAGGCTGGGACATGGGGTCCCCAGGGCCTGGCATGCAGCAAGAGCCAACTGAACCATGACTGGATGTGGGGTTAAAGGTGGCCTGGCCCCCAGCCTCACCCACATTTATGGGTGGGGCCACTCCCAAGGGGAATTTGGGTGTTGGGAACCTGCTGGGAAGGGGTGAGGCAAGGAGCAGGGCTGCAGGACAGGCCCTGAAATGGCGGGAGGTGGGAGATGGGCACAGTGTCCGAGGCCTCTGGATTGAAAGTTGCTGGGGCAGCTCCAGCCCAGCACAGGCTGAGAGGGGAGGGGGAGGGGAGCTGTGATGGGTGTCACTTGCTGGCCATCTCCCAGCTCCAAGCCCCAGGCCACTGTCCTGTCCTGCAGCGTGCACTGGGCACACAGGCGATCCTGGTCACTGGCCCGAGCTGAGGGCGTGGTGGGAGGGACCTCGCTCTCTCCCCTCTTCCCTCCAGGGTGGGGTCGGGCCACAGTGCTGGAGAGCCCCTGCTGCCCCCTCCGGCTCTCCAGCAGGAACAGGGGCCCATCAACAGCATGGGTGGGCGGGAGCCTGTGGACCGGGAAGAGCCGGGCAGGGGCTGCGGAGGGCAGGCTGTGGGCCCCGGGCTGGGCTGGAGGCATCGGCCCAGCATTGCTGCGCTGGCCCGGGCTGAGCTGAGAAAACCCAGCTTTGGAGGCTCTTTGGCATCGCCCCCCTAATGGGCTTAATGTCCTGGCTGAACTCTATAATGCCAGTAATTTTGCCTCCCACTCACAGATTTCAGGGAAAAAAAAGCATACAATGGCCTGAGTCCATGTTAGCGAGGAGTAAAATAGGGAAAAACAATAGTAAAAATTACTGCTCAGCTTCCATCACCTTAATTCTTTATCCACTCGCTCATGGTCCCCCCCCCCCATTTTTCTGAATTTCCAACAATGCAGGGGGTTATGGTTAATTTCCAGAAAGGGTAACCTTTTTGGAAATGCACCCTGTCCACAAATGAACAGCTGCTTGTGGTAATTAAAGTAATGCCATCCTGGGCTCCAACTGCTGGTGCTAATGAGGCTAATTGACGACAGCGGCATTAACCGTGATTAGTCATAACGTCTAATAGAATCACTGGTGCCGGTGAGTTTCTGCAGGGAGGGCTTCCATCTGCTTTCAGGCTCCGTCTGCTTGTGGGACCTGGACCCTTGGCCTGCACGTCTCTGGAAAGGGCTGGATCCCCTTCTGCCCGCATGCAATAGCCAGGCGCTCTTTCCAAAGGCGCGGAGCAGAGTTCTGGGAAGGGACATCGCACGGCCGCTGGCGCCAGGGCCACCAGCAGGCCCTAGGGTTTGGCGCGGACACCTGGTGTCACGCAGGAACCAGATGCTCCAAGCCCGGGGGGGGGGGGCACTCCAGAAACAAGAAGAAAGAGCAAGGGCGTTAGGGAGCCCCCCCCCCAGGCTGCAGCTCCTGTGGCTCCAGTGCACGCCTGTAACCCCTCGTGGAGCCCGACGTGGACTTTGGCTCCCCCTAAGTCTGACCCTCCAGCTCTTAGGTTCACGGAGAGAGCAATAAAGAAGCGGCTCTGGGTTTGTGTGTTTTAAGGGTAACAGGAGCTGGGAAGGATGGAGAAACCGAAGGTGACGCGAGGGCACGGAGGAGGGAAGGACCCCGAGAGCGCCAGGTGGAAACCCCAAGGCCCGGTTCAATGACCGAGGCCGGAGGAGGGGCCTCCCGGCGAGGCCCCGCCCCCAACCCGCCAATCTAGCAGCCCCGCCCCCAGGGAAGGCGGGACGTCCGCCTCGCAGGGCATCTGCTTCCGGTGGAGGCCGGAAGACTCTATGGAAGAGGGGGCGGTGCCACGACTGCTCAGCCAATCGTGGCTGCGCCTCCGTCTCGCGCGGCTGCGGGATTGGCCGGTCCGGCGACCCGGAGGCTTTGGCGCGAGAGTCCCGGAGCTCTGGCCGCCCGAGTCCCGGAGCTCTGGCCGCCCGGCGGGTTGCGGGCGCCTGGGGGGGACTCGGGGGTCGGGGGGGGGCGCCCCGTTAGCAGCCTCCCCTCGGGTCCCCCGGCTAGGCCAGGGCCCTTAGACCGACTGGTGCGTGGCGGAGTCGAGGCCGGAGAAGTGGGTAAAGCGGGCGGCCTGTGTTTTTTGAAAACACTTTCTTTTGCGTTCGGCTCGGCGGATGACGTGCTGAGCTCGGAATCGCGGGGGGCCCACCGTCTCTCCGCAGGTGCGGGGCCGCCCCCGCTCCCGGCCCGCGTCGCTTCTAGTGCGGAGTAAGGCGAGCGGCGCGGCGCCTTCCCGCGGCTGCCCCCGCCGTCGCCTGGGGTGCGGGGCGCCCCGGGCGCTCTAGCCGGGGTTCGCTTTCTCTGTGCCCCCGGCTCGCGTGCGCTCCTGGGGTCCACAGCCTAACGCCTCCTGGCTAGTTTGGGGGGACTCTTGCCGATGTCCCCCCGCCCGCAGGCTGCTGTCTCGGGCTCCGGGGACGGGCGGGCCCGTCGCCTGAACGTTTTCTGCAGACCTGTCCGTCCGTTCGTGGCTCTGCTCTGTCCGTCCGGGCTGCTTCTACATTCATTTATCGGGCTCCTAATTCCAACTGTTGTACGTCTCAGTTTCAGGATTTCCATTTGAGATTGTTTTGTAATAGATTCCTGTCCTTGGGTGAAACTCTCCAACGGGTCACCTGCCGTCTTGAACATACCAGTCGTATTTTAAAGTCCAAAAAACTGCAGCATCCGCATCAGCCGTGTTTGTTCCAGTTCACGCTTGTTTCCTGCTGATGGACTATTCGTGTTAACCTTCTGATCCGTTTTCCTGCTCTTGGGACATTTTTTACCTTTTGTCATCACGAGTAAAGCACCCACACACACCCTCGTACACCTTCTGTGGACTTTTTTTTGTCTTCTGCGTGAATATCTGGTAGAACTGCTGAGTCATAGGGCAGAAATGTCTCCCAAATTTAAAGAATGAGAAAGAAAACTTGCCCAGCATGTTTCCAAGTTAAATGTATCATTTTAGACAGTAATACATAGGTTCTCGGGGCTCCACACTTTCAATAATTGGTATTGTGGGTCTTTTCTGGCCATTCTAACAGGGGGGATGTTTTTGTGGTTTTAATTTGCATTCCCTCGTGAATACTGAACAGTGTCCATGTTCTCATTGGCCACTTACATCTTCTTTGTGATGACCTGTTCCAGTCTCTCACCCATTTGTTGACCTGGGCTTTTCACCTTGTTTTTTATTTGCATTGTGCTTCTTCCAGGACTTGGGTCATTTTCTCCTGCAACTACATTTTGAAGAACAGAAAAATTTCATTTTGATGAAAGCTCATTTTCTTCTGTATTTTGCATTTGGTGTCCTAAGAAACTCTGACCCATTCCAAAGCTATTTAGATGCTTGTTTTCTTCTAGAAGCTTAAGTGCTTCTGCTTAGACCTATGATCTATTTTGTATTTTTGTCTATGGTAGGAGTCAAGGTTATTCCCAAATAATCCAGCACCCGGTTGACTTTCCTTTCTCCTCTCCCTGTGATTGCTGGCGATGTTGAAAGTTAGCTGACCATGCATTTGTGGGTCTAGTTCTGGATTCTGTTCCATCTCATTGACTGGGGGTTGGCAAACGTTTTCTGTAAAGGGCGACAGTAAATCTTTTTGGGTTTGCAGGCCATATGGTCGGAAGCTACACAATGTATCTATCGCGGGAGCAGCCAATTGAGAGTCGGGGCCAGGAGCAAGTCGGGGAAGTCCCGCAAGTGGCTCAGAAGTCTCTAATCCCGCAAGGTTATCGAGTTGAATTCTCATACACGTTGGCCTGTTTTGTACATCGCTCATCAGCCTGTCTGTTGCTATGGCCGTAACATTTTTATTGTTCTGCTGGCTGGTAGAGATTCTGTACAGCTGGTCTCCACTCCCTCACTCATTGCTCTTACTTTGAAATCAAACTGCCAAAATTCTAAGGAAAAAGCACCAGGATGGGATTGGGAGTGCACTGTAATCACAGCTGATAACTGGGTCAGGCTTTGTTGTTACATCTTAAACGTGTTATAATGTTACACTTAATCTTCACAACTCTGTCAGTTGCTGGGTAGGCATCCTTGGACAAACCACTTACCCTCTGTGTCCCTCCTGTGCGTGTAAAGTGGGGATCGCGCTTTTACATACTGCTGTGAAGAAAAGCCAGTGCCCACAGAGCACTTAGGACGGGGCCTGGCATAGAGTAAGAACTGTGTTATGTTAACAAGTAGAGAATTATCCAGACCACCAAACCAAACTCCCCAAGTGCCTTCCATAGGCAGTGAAGTAGCGTTGGCTGCATTTATACCCTACCTCGTAGGGGGCATGGTGCCATCTATCTACTAGGTTAGTACTGAGTGATGGGTATGGGTGGCAAAGGCAGAAGCCAGTGTCCACCAAGTGATAAAGGGCAGTAGGGGAACGGGCTCTGGGGGAGAGAGCTCAAACGAAGTAGAGTGAACACAGGCTGTGGGAGTCACTGCAGAGCAGAAGCCGCCGCCAGGAATGTACGAGCAAGTGGGCAGCCGTGCTCCGCTGAAACCCTGCCTACCGGCGGCGGGCTGGAGCTGGCAAGTGGATGCCACTGGCCCTGAACCAGAAAGACCATTACATCCGCCCGCTTGGCACGAAGGCGCTCGCGTTTTCGGGTGGTACAGGTTTTAAATCAAACTGGGCTCAGAGCCAGGATTCAGAGGCGAGCAGGTGACACTACTGGGTTGAGAAGTGGGTCAAGAGTTAACAGCTGTTAACTACTGCCAACTACTCCCCGTGGGGCAAGAATGGTTCTGTCTACGGTAAGTCTATGAACTTGTTACTACGGCTTCCCTCTGGCAGCAGCCCCCGAGACTAAGAAGGTAACCGCTGGGACGTGAGCACAGGCCCTGCGCCCTGGGCCTCAATGCGAGACGCCGCGGGGGGGAGGGGGTGACCCATGGGCTCTGACCCCACCAGGGGACGTTGTTTATGCAAATAGAGGGGAATGGAAAGTAGTTACATCTTATTCTTACCCTCACCTGCGGATGTTTTTTACACTGCTTTTCAGAGGGAGGGACGGACACTATTGGCTGTCTCTGGCAGGCACCCCATCCAGGGCCTAGGCCGAGCCTGCAACTGAGGCACATGCCCTTGGCTGGAATCGAACCTAGGACCCTTCAGTCTGCAGGCTGGCTAACGCTCTAGCCACCAAGCCAAACCGGCCAGGGCAGGAGGGACCACATTTTAAACACCATTATGGAACAAGGGAGGGATTTTACCACCAGAGTTATTGGTAGAGCTGGAAGCCAACAAATACAGCCTGGGGAAGACTGCTCACGGAGCAGGCGAGCCAGGGGTCCAGACAAACCCCCTGAACGGGAGCGTGGCAGTTCCCCTCACCAGAGGAGTGCGCCAAGTGCAGGGGGCGGGACGAGCCCGAGCCCGAGCCCATGGGCGGCGCACTCTGCTCAGGCCACCTGTCGTTCTGCACGGGGTCTGACACACAGCACGGGGGCTCGTGCCAGGACCTGTTACAGGTTGAGGGTGTTTCCCTCGTTACAGCCCCACACCCTGTCTGGCTATTGGAGCCCACACAATGCACAAGAGGTGGTTTCTAGAAATGAAGAATCAGGTTTTATTTTGTCGTTATTTTTCATACAGACTTTTTACTGCAGACATTGGTTAGTGTCGCAATTCAGTATGGCCAACACACAGAAACTGAAGTAGAAACTAGTGCGTGTGCGCCCGGTCTGGTCCTCGGGCTGGCACCCTCCAACCGCCAACGTTCTTGCCGCCATTGTGTCCTTCCCCGCCATGTAAGGCAAGCACACAAAACATGGCCCCCAAGAAAACCCCCACGCGCGCTCAGCAGCAGGAGGGGAAACAAAACAGTTACCTTGGGTGGGATGGCGATCCAACCAAATCCAAGCTGTAGGGGTAGCACATGCCACCCCGGAGCCAAGCCCTGGTGTCGCGGGCAAAGCTCTCCACCAGGTAAGACAAAAGCACGTCCATCCTTCGGCAGTCCCCGAGGTCCTGTGCCACGTAAGTCAACATCCTTGAGACAAGCGGGAGGAGCCCTGTCCTCTGGTGGTGCCAGGTGCCAGAGGGGACGTATGAGAGAGTCTTGGAAGAGGCGCCCACAACAGAAAGGGTTCCTGAGGCGGCGTGCAGAGGCCAAGAGCACCGCGTGCCCGCCCCAGGTGCACTGCTGACTCCACTGTCCCTTAGTGCCTGGTCTGCCCAGTAAACCTCGGGAGGAGTTTCCACACCACTTAAAATGAAGAGTAAATAAGAAATAAGGCATCAGACATTTGATTCTTTTATTTCCATATGCAATGTAATGTTTAGGCACGTTGTTTGGGATGCTAGTCCTAAAAAAAAGTGTTGGCCATTTCTCAGAATATCCTTTTGGTTTTAAATACTGGTCAGGAAAAACAAACGATGTAAAAATAGGTGGATACTTTTCTATTACAGAAATGAAAAACTGATTTGCATCTAAAATTGCAAGAGGTGAAGTCATTTAACCCTTTCACCAGACGGCACGCAATATACAACATATTGCTTCAGCTGTTTGAGAAGGCTGTGATGTATTTTTATATTGACATAGAAAATTATAAATTACATTGAATTAGTATCCATAATCACTATATATATACATAAACCAGTTCTAAAAAAAATAGACTGGCTGAGAATTTACGAGTGAAAACCTCACAGGGCACAGGAAACAATTAACATGCTTAGGTGCCAGAGTCTGATTTCTAGGTTCACACACTAGCCTTTAAAATGAACGTACTCTAATTCCATTAGCAGCACGAGCATTTTTCGGTGGACTTCCTAATATGATTCAGGTATATTAAATATGCAGATTGCTCTGAAATGTTCATTGGTGATGCCTGTTAACAAGGTAAATTTTGGTGAATGGGTTAAAAGGCAGATGAACTACCGAAACAAAACAAAAACAAAAAACAAAACCAAACCACAAGCCATGTACACTCCAAAAATTCTAGTGTTTCACCTGCAGGAATAATCATTTCAAGCAAACGAGACTTTAACAGAACATATGGCTTCACAATAACATCAGTTCATCAGCTAAGTTGCAGCAATAAATACTTCATCTCTACCGAGAGACTTACATTTTTTGATCCGTTTTAAACAATACAGAAAACAGTTACCAATCAAAAACTGGTTATAAAAAGAACAAGTATTTCTTATTCAAAATCACTTTTGTGAGTTAGAACAACCGAAATAACACTTAGAGGGCATTTTAATCCCACTACTTCCTCCTTGCCAACCTGGAAGAAAAATGAATTCAGAATTTTGTACAAGGTGAAAAAGGTATGAAAACTGCCTAATACTTTGGTCACACTAATAATTGTCAAATAGTTGTTTCAAATACAATAGCTCTGTGTACTCACTTTTATAAAACTATTCTTACAGCCATTTTAACTATAGTATTACCACTATTATTACATGGGTGGCAAGATCTTATTTCACAGGCTACCCATTATTTAGAACAATACAATATAAACATACGCAAAAATTCTTGGTATTTGTCAATGTGCAATATTTGTACATGTCTGAATTTCTCTGTACAATGTCTTAGCATCTAGAGTAGAAAGGTTGCTGGTCCTGATCCCGTGCAGAGTGAGGGCAGCAGGGGCACATAGCGGCCCCAGCTGAAGCCCCAGAGCCCTGAATGGTGCAGCCTGCAGTCCTCAGTCAGCAGCAGAGGTCACTCATCATACAGGGCCATTAACGGATGTGTCGCCTGGCACGCTTGGCTGGTCAGTCCTATGGAGTAAGAGACAAACATCTGAGGCACTTAGGCAGAAATGTGAGATGGAAAATTAACTTCATTTAGCTCCCCAAGGGTGGATGAGGTTTACTTTAACATTGTTTGGGCCATGCCTAGCACCAAGCCTGGCACTTCAGTTACATAATGAAACGCTTTGTAAATGAACTTATCTAAAGCTCCAGAAACACTAACTGAAGAGCACTGGAGCTTCGGTTACCCGGCATCAGCCAGGGCCGCAGACGAGCAGGCTCCGGGGGGGAAATCCCGCTCAGAGCTTAGCGCAGACCCAGGCTAGGCCAGTGCTTTCAAACTGCGGTTCCCAGAGCCTTCGGGCCATTTCCTCATCCCTCCTTCAGTACATCCTTTTATCTCTTCCATATACTGGGATCCACATAAAATTTAACTTGAAAAACAGGAGTCTGCTACTAAGAAAGGAAACAAAAGAAAAAGCTTGTCAACAAGACCCACTACAAACAAAGATGTGCCCTGGAGTGCCTGGCCGGGTGGCTCAGTCAGAGCCTTGTCCCAATGGGCCAAGGTTGCGGGTTCGATCCCCAGTCAAGGCACATACAAGCAGCGACCAATGAATGTACAAGTGGAACAACAAATCCATGCGTTTACCTGCCTCTCTCAAATCAATAAAAATAAGGTGTGCAATGCAGCACACATGCCCCCACAAATCAATGTGAGGTTTACGGTGAGGAGGAAGGAGGTGGGGCACTATATGGACAGAATCAGAAGGTGTGCCTGCCCTTCTGCCAAGGTGAAAACCTGAACATGTCAGGCACTCCAATGGTGTTGCCCTAACGTCCCCTAACAACCTATAGTTGGGGAAGAAGGACGCTTAGAGGCCAAACTGGGAAGCACACAAGTACCTCTAAGCTAGCATCAAAACTTACAAACAAGGCTTTCAGGTACCTGCTGGTTGTAACAGAGCCAACATGCCAGCTCCACACATAAACACACTAATTATACTTGATGCTCAGGTCCCACTCACTGTATCAGAAACACAGGAACCGTGAGTTCTGGAAGCAGACATAACTGGCCACATCTCCCTTCACCACTGACAAGCTGTGTGACCTTACGTTAATTTCTTAACCTCTCCGTTCAGTTTTCTGGGGGACAATAATCCCCATATAAGGGTTCATGAGTATACAATGTGTGCCAAGTGCTCAGCATGCCAGTGGGCACACAGGTGTTGGACACACTGGCGAAGAGTGGAAAATAAAGCCTGTGGCCTCACAAGTCTTCAAGGGCAATAGTGCACACCTGTCAATGTTCAGCTGTGCCAGGAGCCACACTGGGGAAGACTGCACACGAAGTCTAAGTGGCTCGCTGTCTCCAACACTGCCATAACTGCTTTAAGAACACATGTGACTCATCAGAAAACTTACCCTGTCCCTGCCGTGGCAGCAGCTCAAATGTCACCTTCTCAGAGGCCTTGCCCCCCACCCTCCCATTTATTCTTCATCCGCACCTTTTCTACGCATCCCCATGCTGCCTGTTTTGCTACTGCTCTCTCCTCAGGCCTAGACCAGCAGTTGCCACGCTGAGCCGTGTGCTGAAAGGATGGAAGGACAAACGCCACATGGACACAGGGGTGTCACTTCTTCCACTGGCTCACCTGGCATTTCCTCCACCACCTCAGCCCTGCAGGTGGGAGGCGGGGCTCTTCATACCAGGTGGCCCTCAGCACGTGGGTTTCCCGAAGCAAACAGAAGCAAAGAAGTCTGCACCCCCGAGAGCCAGGGAAACATGCCTCTCAGGTCAGAGGAGCCACAACCAGACTCCCGAAGCAACTATCCAACTGGGACAGACTGGATTATCCTGCCTTCTAGGCAGGTCTCAAAATAAAGGAAACTTGTAAGTAGAAACCAGACGCATGACAACTGATTAGGAATCAGACCTATGAAGGGGCTTTATAAAAAACATACACGAAAACCCAGGCAAAAAAACCTGACTTGCCCAAACCCTTACAAGCACAGCTGGGGCTGGATTCCCCACAGCTGGAGCATCAACCTGCCTCTTCCTCCCAAAGCCTGCAGTAAAGCCAACATGCCAAAACAGTTCTCATTGTTTTATAAACAGAATATATGTATTTTTAAAATCACATTCATTCTGGCTGTAATTTTCATGAGAGAAACAAAGGCAGAGCTTGCTACACTAAGGTTGTTTGCAGATCAGTGGACAGAGTGCGCCCCCTGCTGGCCCCGCTGGTTATGCTAACCCTAAAATGCCTAGAAAATTGGGGAGGGAGGGTTGGCAAGGGGGAAAGTGTAACTTCTCTGAAATGACCTTAAAGGTTACTTTATTCCTTAGGGAAGGAATATTCAGACTTAGAAATATTTAATCAGAGAAGTTAACTCTGGGAAGTGCTGAGCAAAGTCTCTGTGGTCCCAGGACAAGTCTTCATCCTCTGGCAGGAGCTCCAGGCCACTCTTGATCAGCCCTTGAGGCTATGTGGTCGCACCGGGACTCTGGCCTGGCCTATCCCTTCAGACCCTGGCTCAGCCTAAGCAAAAGGTGCCCAGAAAGAAAATCTGGTAGTGGGATTTCCACACTTGGAGATAAATATTTTGCAAAAACTAAACCAAATGCAATCATCAGAGTGGAGAATATTTAGCTCGACATACAAAAGGGTCTCCAGGAAGGTTCTCCATGCATGTCACATGGGCACATCCATGGGAAAACGGGCACCAGGAGCCGTTCCTGCCTGGTGGCTGCATGACTCTACAGGGCCAGTGGCTGTCATGACCAATGGAATCCAATCCTGGAGGGGGCTCAGGCAGTCTCAACTTAGCGCCTCATCAAAAAACCCCAAAAACCTGTGTGTGTAATGCCAGCATGAGACCCTTCCGTTCCTGAAATTTTGTAAAGAGCCAGTGATGTTACTGTATCTCCAAAAACAGTCCGCCTTTGGCTTCTGGGGTAAGGAGACAAACTGTTATTTCTAAGTTCTGCGCTCAGTCACCCTGATTCCATAAGGCCTGAGAAAATGGTACTGTCACTGATGCTCCAGGACCATTGTAATGACTCCCCCCACCCAGCCCACTCCCAGGTGCCAACGTCCCCCCCAGCACCCAGGAGACAACAGCAGTGGCCAGGGCAGGGCCTGGGAAGTGGGTGTTACCTCTGCTCGGAACTACTGCTGGGGGGCCGGGGGGCCGCAGATTTCGCCTGAGCCGGCTCGGGGCTCTCCTCCACACCTTTGCAAGCAGCATCTTGAGAGGTAGACAGTTTTCCTTCCTCGCTGTGGGAAAGAGGAGGAGAGGCAGCATTAGAGCCCTGAGGTGCCAGCGCCCAGTGGAGGACTAGGGCACATGCAATGGTTCTGGAGTCATGACTGCCATGGAGTCAAGCCCTGGGGCTGAGCATGCGCAGGTGAGGGAGACGGGCACGGACAGTGATTGGGGAAACCACAGGAGGAAGGATCACGCAGGAGGAAACTCAAAGGGTCGATGTGATGCAGCTGTGTTGATAAGAACGGCCCCCATGATTTACATACCGATAGGATTTCAACACTCTGACGCCAAGTGTGCAAAACAGAAAAGAAATGTACAAGAGTTTCAGAACACTCCTATAATGAGGGGTGGGGCTAATATGTCCACGACTGCGCATAAGCAAATCTGCAGACTCGGTGGAGGTGTCAAATGAACCTGTTTGAAGGAACGAGTCTTTAGTTAAGCATTTTGCTTTTCGGGCTGAGCCCATTTAAACAGCCCATAGGACAGACCCTGTCAGCTTGCTGGCTGAGGTCAGGGGAGCAGAGTTCCACGGCGCCTGAACTTCTTCAGCTGCTCTCCAGGAGTGCAAACACCCTAAGGGAAGAAAGCCGAGAACTGCGGCCAGAAAAGGCAGAAACCCCCAGTGAGGTCAGAGGGCTTGGGGAAGTGGAACACGGAAGGTTTTTCCCCCTCGATGGCTCTTGGTGAAGAAAGACAAGCAGCACTTTCAACTGTTTGTGGGCTAAAATTTCAGACTTTTGCCTATTCTGTCTGGATTTCCATTTTGACACAATCAAGATGGCACTAACATGAGGTAAAAGCAGCCGGAGGTTCCCTTTGGGAAGGTCCAGCATTCTCAGAGCTGGGCCCGGTCTTGGATTTGCTTATGAAAAGCCTAATTTTAGGATGACTTCTTGGGTGGCTTTCAGGTGGGTCTGGGAAATTTGTGAGGAGGAAAATGAACTAAGGTCTAAAGATGTGCTGACAACCTGACCTGCCTGGTTCATTACTCATCCTACTCTTGTTACATACATACAGGATGGGTCAAAAGGAGGTTTCCAGTTGTTCATATGGAAAATAATACAAGAGTAAGTTAATAACAACACAACACACTCTTTTGTGTACTCACAACTGGAAACCTCCTTTGCCCCACCCTGTACTTCATTCCTGTAAAATGCAGTCAACTCAGATGTGTTTTGAGTCACATAACTGGCACCGAACTGTACACCCCCATGTATCATCTCTGTGATGAGCACGCTTTGGAAGGTCCATCTCTCCCTGCACACACAGTGCCCCCCAAGGCGTGCAACTCCAGTTCTACCTGCTTCTGGCAGCGACCAGTACCGAATCGCCCTCCGCCACCTCCACGCCTGTGTACAGCAGGGTAACACATGCCACCATGCAGGGCTGCAGGGGACTGCAGGCATTTCTCAGCTGTGGGAAGGCAGCCATCCTCCCATCCACAGGGAAGTCCAGTCTGCATTCCCCCGAGCAGGGCGATGGGGCTGCTGTAGCCCCCCGAGTCCGCCAGCACTCGGCACTGTCCACACATGCCTGCCAGGCTCTGAGAGGCGTCAGGTGACGACAGCCTTCTGAACATCTCTTGATTTTTAGCCCTTTTGGATTTCCTTGTCTGTAAACTGTCTACTGATATCTTTTGCCCATTTTCTGATTTGGGCTTTCTATCTTTTCCTTACTGGTTTATAGGAATTGAATAGTAAATGTTAGTTTCTTATTGATTCAGATACTGTAAGCTTTATCCCCCTTGATTTGCCATCTGCCTCTTAACTTTGTCTACAGTTTATCAGCCAGAAATTCTTAACATTGATGCAATCCAAGTATACTCTTCGCATTATGGTTTATGCTTTGGAATGTTTTCTTGTTTTGTTTTTAAAAAGAAAGTCCTTTTCTGCAGTAGGCCAGAAAGATGCACTGCATTTTCTTCTAACTACCACAGACTTTGGCCACATCACTTAACTCCAGTTTCATTGTCCTCAACTGGAGAGTGGGAGGACACCACAGTACTTACCTTCTCCGGGTCTTAAAAAGGGAAGTAAATGAACAGTTAATACATGGGAGCCGTTTAGACAACTGTGCCAGGCACGTGGAAAGTGAAAGCACCACACATAGGCTCCCATCTCAAACACTGATCTTCAACCCACCAGGACCTGCCTTCAGAATGGAGGTCAGGGAGGCTCCGATTTCACTGGTCCCCGGCCCCCATTTGCCCCAAGCCATCCCTGCTGTTACTGGGCTCTCCCCCCAATCACACTGGCCCCTCACCTATTTGTGTGCTAATATCACAGTTTTAATTACTGTGACTCTGCAGCATGACTGAATATCTGCCACGGCAAGTCTCTTATTTCATCTTCCTTACGATTCTCTAAGCAATTTGGAAGCCTTTTTATTATTCCAGATATTTCAGAGTATGTTTATCAAGTGCCTTTTAAAATCCCAACTAAGCCCGGCCAAGCGTGGCTCAGCGGTTGAGCGTCAACCTAGGATCCAGGTGCTCGGGGTTCGATTCCTGGTCAGGGCACATGCCTGGCAGGCTCGATCCCCCGTTAGGGGCGTGCAGGAAGCAGCCGATCAATGACTCTCTCATCATTGATATTTCTCTCTCTCTCCCCCCCTCTTCTTTCCTCTCTCTGAAATCAAAGATATATTAAAAAAAAATCTTTTTTAATAAAAAAAAATAAAATCCCAACTAAAACTCTGAGTGAAACTGCAGTAAACATAAAGATGGATTTGATAAAGTGGGAGTATTTGTAACCCTGAGCTGGCCCATCACAGAATAAATGGGCCTCCACTTGTCCAGATCTTCTGGGGCCTCTTTAATTGGCACTTCCAAGTTTTCTCTCTCTCTTTATATATATATGGGTAAACATAATTCCTAAATAATTTATAGTTTGATGTATCTTGTGACAGGTACTTTGTCTTTTACTATACTCCTAGTTGCTTATTGCTGATGCACAGAAATGGTATTGATTTTTAAAAGTGACCTCTTACCCAGGAGCTTTGCTAAACTTTTATTCGATAACAATCATTATCATCTGCAAATAAGTTTTAGCACATCCTGTCTAACCTTACCTCTATTTCTTTTTCTTCAGAAATATCAAATAATGTTCTTTCAGTCTATTAAAAGAAGGTGAATCACACTGACAGATTTTCTAACGTTGAACCAACCTTGCATTCCAGGAATAAACTCTGATCATTATGAATTAATTTTAATACGCTGTTGGATTTAGTGAGCAAATACTATAGATAGGATTTCTGCATTTAGATTGCTTGTAAGGAACATGAGTTGGTCATTTTCTGTAAGTATCCTTACCTGGTTTTGGAATTAAGATTTCATTACCTTATAAAGATTGAGGCAGTTTTTGCGTTTTCTATTTTTTGTAACAACGTAAGACAGAAACCAGCAGACTCCAGTGCACGAAACCGCGCTGTGTCACTGCTGTAACTGCCCCGCACCCCGCCAACCTGTGACCCTGCTACAGAGTCGGTATGCTCTTTCACTTCCCCCACAGGTAATGGCATGTTTGTACCTTGTCCACTTAAACAGACTGCTTCTCTCTTTTTTACTGATATTAGGTTCTTCCTTTATCCTACTACTATTTCTTTGCTGGGTATGGCTTGTCTTTCCAATTTATCCCATCTTTCCCTTTATGGCTTGGCTTTTTTTTTTTTTTTAGTTATAAAGTCCTTTACCTCCAAAGCTAAAGATACCCTCTCATGCTGTCTTCTGAAAGCTGTAGGTGTACCTTTCATGTTTATGTTATCTTTTTTCTCCAAAATGGATCATTACTATCATTAGTCCATTTTTTCTTGCTGAACTGTAATGTCATTCACTCTAACATGTATCAGGTCCATTTAAGTGTAGAGGGTCAATGTGTAGGTAACTCTGGGCCAATGCCGCATCATCTCAATAACAGATTTAATAAGAAGCATTGATACCTCATCTGGTGAAGCCTCCTCACTTTATTCTTCAAAATGATCTTGGTTGTTCTTGGCTCTCTTTGGCCTTCTTTATAAATCTCACAATCAATCTCTCATTTTCCATGAAAAACTCCACTGGGATTTTGATGAGAAACACATTCCTTTTCTAGATTAATTTTAAACAAAACTCCAGAGATATCTTCCCATTAACAAACATGGCATATCTCCCTATTTAGTGAGACCTTTATTGTATCTTTCAATCTTAGTTATCTTATAGGACACGTTTAAATTTTAATTAAAAAGGGGGGACACCTGTAGGACATCATGTATTGGGACACAGCATGCAACTAATTTGTGTATCTAGTAAATTTGGCTAGCAGTTCTAATACTTGTCTATAGATTCAATTACTTGTCATAATCTACAAACAATAATTTTATTTCTTTCAAATCCTTATTCCTTTAATTTATTTTTATTTTATGCTCCTTTTGCTAAGACCATCAGCACGGTGCTCAAGAGCAGCAGTAACTGCAGGTCCAATTGTCTGGGCCATGCCTTTGAAGGGGGTCTAAGGCTCCCTGTTAAGATAAAGTCCTGCTGTGGATTCTTAGTGGACACCATTATCAGTTTCAGGTAGCCGTTTTCTATGCCTAGGCTGCTAAAAAGTCATGAATTATTTTGATTTTTATCAAATGCTTTTCTCTATCTACTGAAGGTCCAAATGGTTTTTATCATTTTCTCTCTGTGAATTACCTTAATGATATTTACAATGTCACAATATCCTCACATTCATGAGATATATCCTTGCATGACTTAAAACATGGCTGGATTTGGTGTGCTAGCTTCTAAGTTTTGTGCATATATGCCCACACGTGAGATTAGCCTACCATTCATTTCCCCCTTTCATGCCGTCTGTTTTGCCGTGACCTCACAATGGGTTGGGGAGTATCCCCTCCTGTGAGTTGAAATGCTCTGCATAACATGGAGACCAAAGCTCTAAGCACTGTTTTAACTGCAGCCTGCAAGTTTATATAAGTTTTTTCATACTCTTTTTTTTTAAAGCTATCATCATTTTGCTACTGAATTCTAAGGACTGCATGATGTTTGAAAAAATGATCAGTGTGATATTTGGTTGTGATGGGCTGAGCTTTGTAGCTTGTATACAAGTCAATTTCTACTATGACTAAAAATCTGCCAATTCTTTATACTCATGTATTTTGAATCTGCTAGACTTAAACTACAGGGAACAACAGGCAGAGACACTTAGGGACCCAAACGTTTTTTTCCCCCCCAGGAATCCAAACTTTTCATCTCTTAAATTTACTGAGTTTACCGGAGATATTAGACAGTAGGCTAAGGTCTGAACACACATTTGAATCAAATTAAAGACATTAATATTTGAGGTTTCTCCCCATCATCCTCCCAACAACCTGAAGCTGCCAGTACGATCTCACCCCCGGTTACCTTTTGAAGACCGCAGTTTCTGTCTTGGCATCTACAGTGAGGCTGAGAGTTTCCTTCATGCCGCCATTCATCACCGTCTCAGTTACCTTGCCTGTACTTTCTGCATCTTCCTCTCCGTCAGAGCTGGCTTCCATGGCCACACTGCCTGGCACTGAACAAACAAACATACAACACACAGCTGATGGTCACCCACACCAAAACCAAACAAGAACTGTCACCCCTCTTCTTTGCAGATCTGTCCAACCAATGTGACATCTCCACACGAAGAAGAGTGTGATGGTTTGCCTGTTGTGGCGTGGGCCAATTCTGGATGGGCACCGGCCTCTTCACAATGCCCGCTGGAGAAACGTTCCATGGGTTTACTTCAGCACAGGACCAGCGAGTCCTCGCAGCCCTCCAAGCTGTGTCTGCCTACACACCCAACTTTCCCCAGCAGACCCTGCTGTTCCTGATGCTCTCCAGCCCACAGCTCAGGGCAGAGGAGGCAGGATGGATTCTACCTCCCCTACTTCCACCCACAGGACACACTCACAGTGCTGCCACGGCCTGTCCTCATCTCTTTCAGTTGTCCCACTAGGGTCCTATCCTTTTTTTCAAATTCCTTACTGTGGTTCCTTGTGGATGATTTCTTTTTTGTGTAATAGGGAGCCATCTGGTCTACTGGTTATAAGCTTGGGCTCTATAGTCAGATTTCCTGAATTCTAAGCCCAGCCTCACCACTGACTAGCTATATAACCCTGGGTAAGGCACCTCACTTGTTCGTGAAGCTTTTTTTTTTCTTTTTTAAAAAAATCTTTATTGATTTCAGAGAGAGGAAGGGAGAGGGGGATAGATAGATAAAAGCATCAATGAAGAGAGTCATTGATCAGCTGCCTCCTGCACGCCCCTAACTGGCCATCGAGCCTGAAACCCGGGCATGTGCCCTGACCAGGAATCGAACCCAATCTCCTGCAATCTCTTGGATTAGGTTGATGCTCAACTGCTGAATCACACCAGCTGGGCCGTACCTGAAGTTCTTAACCACAACATGGGGAATAACTGAACCCACCCATAGAACTGTTGAGGGACAAAGTGAGGTCATGTATACAAAATGTTTAATAGAATGACAATGAAACCAATATTAGTACTGGTTTTATTACTTTCCCTGCCCCTTGGTCCCTGTGCCCTCTACTGTATCCTCACCGCTTTCTCTAAGGACTGACTTCTTTGTTCCCTCCACATGCTACAGATTTCCCCTCACATCCCCTTCACCAACCTCCTCCCTCTCCCCCACCTCCCAAAGTCCTGTCCTTCATGCTGAAAACAGTTCAGGGCCCACGCTAGAAACGACGTGCACATTTTGAATACCAGGACAACCCAGGGGTACCCCGACCATTCTCTCTGTTCATGAAGGCGAGAGGGAAATAGCCTCACAGCCTGAGACACACCCAGACACACACATGCTCCTGCAAAGTAAATCCCAAGGGACAAAGAACAGGGTGCTGACTGGGCTTGGAAGGCACATTAATTCAGGTCCTATTCCTCCAGGGACTACAGGCTGAGACCTTCCACCTTTTGGGGCCTGTCTCCTTTTCTGCACATTACGGGACTGAGTGGCTGAGTGCTCAGGGTCCTTACTCCCTCTAGGATCGACATGCTATGGTTCCAGAGCAAACGCACGATGTCTTTTCTCCAGCTGCCCTGTGGACATGAGACCCACCATTTTCCTGGCTCCTTTGAGCTCTTGAGCTTGAGAGTGGACAGTCAAGTGTGGTTTTATAAACCTGCTACATGGATAAAGATACCTTTTCAGATCTAGAAAAGTTAAGCGCCATTAAAGCCTGAACAACCACAAAGTGATGGCCTGTGGGCCGTGCCCTGGCTCTCTGCACCCACCTTCGGGCTGCACGGCCAGTGCGGCAACACTGGGAGTCAGAGGGTCCATCGGTTCAGTGCTAGTTTCCATTTCCACTGGAGAATTACTCCTCAAAGATTCTTTTGTACTTTTAGAAAAGAGAAAATTCATAGGTTAGCAGTGGGTAATAGCCCCCCGTTACCATTATTCACAAGAAAACCTTTGAAAATCAGTTCTGCTTCGCTGGGAAGGCACCAGCAGTTGGTTACAGACCCCCAGGACACTCAGATCTACATGTGGGAGGCAAACATCCGTTCTCAGCAGGGCAGAAAGCAGGGACTTCTCCCAGGTTCCTAGCAGCCCCAGCCTCTCACTTCCCCATAATCACAGCTCCCAGGGCAGGGACAACGGCACACACTGCACAGTATCAAGAGCATCTCCGTGTCAGTCTACAAAAGCCCTGACTTATGGAGAGCCAAACTGCCGGAGGGCCCGGCCCTCTGAGAACACTGACTGAGAAAACTCGAGCTGTGTACAGGAGGAAGGGAAGCAAGCCGCTTCAACAACGTTCTTAGGTAACCAAGGGCTGGTATGGTCCAGTTAGAAAAAGAGAGAAAAGCAAAAGGTGGAAACATGACTAGAGTCAAGATGGTGAAATAATTCATATTTTGGAGACATTTTCCACCAATCTTATTTATTTCTGAAGAGCAGCTTGCTTACTGCTACTATTAGAGTTGCTATAAAGCAACGTGGGTTTTAGCCTACTCTTTGGTTTGTCTAAGATGGTAACTGCTCACTCATCTTTTCATAGAAAAAATAAAACATTCTGCAAATCAAACTAAGTCTAAAGAGATGCAAAATCCATGGTGAATACTCAAATGCCGACAATACTGTTCAGGAAAATTACGAAATGGGTGGTTGCTGTCATCGAGAATAAAAGTAAGACTGACAGCCTACATGCCACACCCTGTAACTTATAGTACTAGATGAGCTACATGTGGGAGATAAGTCCACAGTATTAAACTCAAGACATAGGAGGTTCTGTCAGATCCCTAGCTTCTCATGACTCTCTCCTCAGTCCTGTCCTGACAGCTGGGGGGGCCACAGCAGGCCTGGGAGATGCCATCTTCATCAGCAGCCCTTCCACTAGCTCCCTGGGGCCAGGTCTTCCCAGGCTGCAGGTGTAGGACCTACTCCTCTCTCCCTCAGCTCACCCTTGGTGAAAGGAAGGAGGGTGGAGACTGTTGTTCTGGTACCTCGGAGCTGTGTCAATATCTCCCCCATGCTGATTTTCAGTCTTGTTTAAGGGACTTGGGAGTAAGTCAGGGTGACAAACGGTGCCAACGGCAAGCACACACCACCCATTCTCCTGTGGAAAGGTGTGGAGAGCTGGCGCGCATGCTCACCTCAGGGAGGACGTGAACTCTGAGAAAGAGGCCCAGCCCGTCTCTTTCGCTGGCATCGGCTCCTCTGTGCTCCAGACATCAGAGCCCACGGAGTCTAAGGGAGCACCGTGGGTTGTCTCCATGGGGACATCAAAGTTGGCTGACCAGTTGGGTGCTAAAGAGGGGAGGAATTTCACTTTGAGGACACTTCAGTAGTTAATATAACACAAGGTATTTTTCAAAAACAGATTCACAATGACTGAAAAAGATGGGGGTGTGGGAAAAAGGTATCCCTTCTCCCACAATCACTGGATAGGAGCAGAGAGCACTATCACCTGGAGGGCAGCCTTACAGTATCCGTCCTATCACACACTGCAGTGCCCTCTGATTCTTAGCAATTCCCCTAAGATTTTTTCCCCAGTAGAATATCACACAAAGATGCAAAGCTACCCATGAAAGAATATACTAACGTTAATGTCTTAGTTTTATCAAATTTCCCAAGGTCATATTAACATTGGGAAGGAAGGTGGGTGAAGGAAGCTACTCCCTGGAAAATCTTTGCAACTTTTCTGTAAATCTAAAATTATTCCAAAATAAAACGTTTGTTAAAAGTAAAAGAATATGTTGCTAATTCAATTGCAGTAAATGGGAAACAACCTTAATGCTTCCCTGTCTGCATCTGGCCTACTTCAGCCCTTAAGGGACTCCCAGCAGTCTCCTGTGGCCAGCCTCCTGTGGCTAATCTCCTATAGTTAGCAGGGACACCAGGAAGGATTCCTGGGATGCAATAAGCAATGTATTTGGTCCCCCTCCCCCACTCCAATCTCTGAAATGAGCTGACTGGTGGGTGGGGGCTCCTGGACCACCTGAGGAGGGGGCTGGTTGCCAGGGAAACCAACCTTGTAGGAGGGAAGAGGGGCTGGAAGTTGAGCTCATCATTAGCGGCCATGATTTAATCAGTTATGCCTACTTCATGGAGCCCCTATAAAAACCCCAGGTATAGGGTCAGAGCTCCTGGGTGAGCCCTGACAAACTGCATGGGGCCAGAAGCTCCTGTGCTCAGGGCCCTTCCAGACTGTCTTATTCATCTCTTCATTGGCTGTCCGTGTGCATCCTTTAAAATAGCCTTGGTGATAAGCTGGTAACAGCAGTCAAGGGCTCTTGCGAGTTCTGTGAGCTGTTTTAGCAAATAATGGAGCCCAAGAGGTCATGGAACTCCTGATTTACAGCAGGCTGGCTGGAAGTACCGGAGGCCCAGCCTTCTGATTGGCATCTGAAGTGGGGGAGGGCTGTAGAAGCCAGCCCTTCCCCTGTGAAAGCCCAGCCAACTCCAGGTGGACAGTATCTGAATGGAACTGCAGGGCCCCAGCTGGCATTGGAGCCTTGGTCTGAGTGGGAAAAGCCCACCAGCTGGTGTCAGAAGTGAAGCTGTGAGAGCAGAGAGAGGTTTTGTTGTCTATTTTCTAACTCCTACAGACATGGGCTGATTTCAGTGGGAGGTAGGGATGTCGGGATCTGCATGGAGCATCTGATTCCTGTCTGCAGTGCCTCTCACGATGACACCTGCCTGCCAAGTTTGGATCTGACTTGCAAGTCTGTTTAAGTGTCACCTCCTCAGATGTGTCCCTTCAGCTGACATGAGGCCTGTAATTTGTGCTCAGTGCACCCCAAGCTTCCCCTTCCCAGCACTTACGCTGACTCCCCAATCCTCACTGGACACAACTGGGTGTGGAAACCCCTGCTCTCTCTCGGGGCTATTTCCTATCACACTGGGGACTCCAGGCTGTATGGAAGGATGCTAGCCTAGGGAATTTGCCAGCCATTTGGAAGATTATCCTTGAGAAAAAAGACTGAGAAGTACCTGTGTACAACAGAGAAGTCCAGTTCTAAAGACCTTCCTGTGACTTTGGGCAAGTTCTTTCACTTCCCCAACCTAGGTTTCCTCGTATGTTTAATTCCGGCAGGGACCCCACTCACTGAGTTTCACTGAGGATGCAGTGAGGGCCTGCACATCGTAGGTGCTGAATTGGGGTCTGCTCTGTGCTTCCTGCCCCTCAGTCTGTATGAGTGGGCAGGGCTGCACTGACACCAAGGGATGATACCTGAATGCTTGGAAATCTCACGTGAAACGCTTAGAAGGTTAACAGTATTTTTAACAGGCCAGCTAATGCAAGTCTTCTCATCAAGTAGCAGGACATAAATAAGGGAGTTTCAGGGTTGCAGGATTACAAATAAACTCTGAAAAGCCCATTTAAATCTGTTTAAGCTTTAAGGTGTTTCCTCTGGCTCAGTGCATTCATGATTCTATGCGCCTCATCTTGCCATAGCTGCAGGGTCTCCCCCTTGGCACCAGCACCCAGAGGTCACAGTGTGCCCTGTCCCCTAGGCAGGCTCACACAGGGTTTCCACACAGAGAGAAGAGGAGCCACCATCAGAGGTGTGACCTGCTCCTTCCCTCAGGCCCCATCAAAAGACAACATGTTTTAAGGACTGTCCCAACACAAAGCAGCACACATGGGAGAGCAAGGCAACTCACGCTCGCTGAGGTCCACCTCCATCTTGTCCTCCGTGTTGGCGCTACTGGAGTCAAACAAGTCTTGTTTGGTTCCGTCTTCTTCCTCAGAGTCTGTGCTTTCCTCACTGTCTGTACTCCCCGAGCTAAGAAAAAAGGGACCGGAATAGTTAATGCTGCGTATGGGCCACCAGCTAAACCCAGAAAATTCTACAGGTCACCTGACAACAGAAAAGAGCCTGGCACTTAACTGGAACTTGCCTGTCTGACGTCATTTCATCAGGACTCTGCTCTGTGAGCACACTGCCTAATCCTTTACTCAAAGATCTAGACCAAGACCTAAGGCTGCCTTCCAACAGGTATGCAGAGGTGGCTAGTGGTGGTGCCAACCTGCCTATTCCTAATGACCAAGGATACTGAACTCCTTCTCCCTGCTGCTTTTCTGAAGATTTTTCTCATCTTCAGTGAGCGTGAAAACTGGGTTACTGTCGTCTTTCTCATGATAGTTCTGAAAGTTCTCCACAGCCTCTCCTACAAGTCCTTTACCAGACATGTGACTCGCCATGTTTCCTCCTAGCATATGCTCTGGCCTTTCATTCTCTTAATAGTGTACTTTGAAGGGTAGAAGTGTATAATTTTGATAAATTTAAACTCACTAAAATTTTTTTTATGTATAGTGTTTTTGGTATTTTATCTTACAAATCTTGCCCTGTGTGGCTCAGTGGTTGAGCATAGGCCTATGATCCAGGAAACCTCAGTTCAATTCCTGGTCAGGGCACATGCCTGGGGTGTGGGCATGACCCCCAGCAGGGGACGTGCAGGAGGCAGCCAATCAATGACTCTCATCACTGATGTTTCCATCTCTCTCTGAAATCAAGACATATTAAAAATAAAATTTAAAAAAATCTTTGCTTAACCCAAGGTTATGATGGGTTTCTAGCATAAGTTTTATAGTTTTACATCTAGGTCTATGACCCATTTTGAGTTCCTGTGTATGTGTGGTAAGAGGTATGCACTGAGCTGATTTTTTTGCATGCACATACGCAACTGTTCCAGCACTATTTATTCCAAAGTCTATCCTTGCTCCACCGAATTGTTTTACCATCTTCACCAAAAATCAGTTGTTAATGTACCTATTTATGGGCTCCATTCTGTCCCCCAATCTAGTCCCTGTCCTGGCAGTCACACTGTCTTAATTACTTGAGCTCAGGTTATGCTGGCCTCCAATTCTGTTCTGTATGAAAGCTGTTTGGGCTATTCCAAGTCCTTTGTATTTTCACATGAATTTAAGAATCAACTTGTCAACAGCTAACAAAAACTTATGATTTTGTTTGGGGTTGCACTGAATCTAGACCAATATGGGTAGAACTGGATTCTTAACTGTACTGAGTCTTCCAACTTATAAACACACATCCTTTATCAAGTCTTGGTGTCTCTCAGCTGTTTTGTAATTTTCAGCGTGCAGGTCTTCCACATCTCTTGCCAGGTTTATCCCTAAGCTTTTAATACTTTGGTGCTACTACGAATGGCATTGTGTAGTTATTTCTATTCTAACTGTCTGTCTATGGCAGTATACCGAAATACAACTGTATTGACTTTGTACTGGGCAATCTTGCTAGACACTTAATTGTTCAAGTAGTCTTTTTGTAGATTCCAATTAACTTTCTACATTGGCAGGCATGCTGTTTGCGAATAAAGATAGTTTTATTTCTCCTTTCCAACCTAGGTGTGCCTTTTATTTCTTTTTCTTGACTTACTGCACTGGCTAGAACCTCCAGCAAAACAGTGAAAAGCAGTGGTGAGTGTAGTTTATTCCTGACCTTGAGGGGAAATCATCTGGTGTTTTACCATTATGAATGATGCTAACTGTAGGTTTACCTAGAAGCTTTAATCAGGTTGAAGAAATTCCCTTCTATCTCCAGTTTGCTGAGAATTCTTAGAAATAGATGCTGGATTCAGCCACATGCTTACTGACTTTAAAATGTTAAACCAAACCAACTCAGTATCCTGGAATAAACCTTACTTGGCCCTAATATATTACTGTTGCATGTATTTGCTAAAGTTTTAAAAGGATTTTTTGGCTTTGGCTGGTGTGTTTCAGTTGGTTGGAGCATCATCCTGTACACCAAAAAGTTGTGGGTTCGATTTCCAGTTGAGGCGCTTATGTGAGGCAACCAGTCAGTATTTCTCACATCAATGTTTTTTTCTCTCTCTCCCCCCATCCTCTCTAAAATCAGCAAACATATCCTTGGGTAAAGATTAAATATATATATGGAGTTTTTGCATCTATGTTCACGAGAATAATTGGTCACTTTTCTTGTAATGTAGTGTAGTACCAGCTTCTGGTATCAGGCTGTGCTAATGTGGCAGCATAGAATGAGGCAGGTACGATGGCTTCCTTTCAACTTTTTGGAAGCTTCTGTATAGAACTGGTATAATTTCTTCCTGAAATGTTTGCCAGAATTCACCAGAAATGTCTGTAACAGACACAGGACTATTCAGGTTATCTTTTTCGCTTGAGTTTTGGTAGTTTGTATCTTTCAAAGATTATCTTAGTTGCCAGAGTAACCGGCCTAGAGCTGTTTGTAAGATTCCCTTACATCCTTTTAGTGAGTATCTGTGGGGGTCTGTCATGATGTCACCTCTCTCATTCCTAATATTAGTAATGTGTATGTTCTTTTTTCTTAATCATTCTGTCTAGAGGTATAACAATTTAATTAATCTTCTCAAAGAACAACTTTTGATTATAATGACCTTCTCTATTGTTTTTCTGGTTTGCATTCTAGTTTCTTAAGGTGGAAGCTGAGGTTACTGACTTGAGATGCTGCTGCTTTTTAAAAATAATCAGTTAGGACTAAAAATGATACTTTAAAGTATTGTTTAACTGCACCCTCCAAATTCTGACATACTGTTTTTATTTTTTTTCAATTAAAAATAGTGTAATTTCCCCTCTGATTTCTTCAATTCATGAGTTATTTAGCTTCCACATATTTGTAGATTTTCTAGAGCCCTCTCTGTATTTATTTCTAATGTAACTCCACTGGGGTCAGAGAACATACTCTGTATGACTTGAAACCTTGTTTACTGAGACTTGCTTTATGGTCTAAAAACAGTCTCTCTGAATAACTATTTCATGCGCACTTGAAAAGAATGTGTGCCCTGCTGTTGGGCGGAGTGCTTCACAAACGTCCAACAGGTCAGGCTGGTTGGTAGTACTGATTTCTGATTTCTTCCTATTGTTTTATCAATAATCTGATTACAACTGTGGATATGCCTACTTCTTGCAGTTCAATCAGTTTTTCTTCATGTACTTTGAGGCTGTTATCGGGACACAGACCTCCAGCTGCTGTTCTCTTAACTAAAGACTCTGACAATGAACACGCAAAAAACAGAAGCACGTCTATTTAGGTTCTTGTGATACAGTGACTTAAAGAATGTAAGGGGGAAAAAGACTGAATTGATTCTGATGGGTATCAACTGACACGAGTCTGTCTCCCCAAGTTAGATTAGCTCTTAGAAGCTTCTCCCTCCTTGGGGAAATATTCAGTCTGTGTAAGAAACAATACATACCCCAGCTGCTGCTGCTATGGCTGGTGAAGGAGCACTTACTCAGTGCTCCATGACTATGTCCCAAGCATCGGTTCCCAGTGAGACGAGGCTGTGCCACAGCGTTTCATGAACTACACATAAGCACTCCCCGCGTGTTCGGGTGGGTCACCTCAACTTGCCCATTCTCCTGTCACACTAGAGACGGGAGTACTGGCACCAGCTCATCACAGCAGTTAACCAGGTATTTCTGATTATGACAAAAGCTTTGGTCTAGGCCAGATATAATGTTAGAAGAGGCTACAGTGATTTCTCCTAATGATCTTTGCTTTATGCACTGAGTATTATTACTACTGAAAGAGACTCTGCTTTACCTGGACCGTCTTTGGGATTCTGGCGTAAACGCAATGTGCTTCTCCTCCCAGATGTCTTCCTCATCAGAGCCGCCATCATCAAACTGCTGGATTCTTTCCTTACAACATGCTTCAAACAAGGCAATGTTTCCCTAAATAAAAACAAGAGGAGAAAGAGAACAAAAGTTTAAAGCTCAATTTTTCTCCAAAAGTTAACAATGTAAATTGCATTCTTCTATTTCCTTTAAAAAACAGTGCTGATTATATACACCAAAATAAATTGTAAATATCTAATGTCAGCCTCTGTGGAAGTAACAAGTTCCATCACTAAGACTGGACTCAAAACTAGCATTCAAGAAGCTGAGACTGTCTTTGTGGGCTCACTTTCATCTAGTGAAAGCACCCGCTCACCTGAGATGCACTCCCCTATCTGTTGGACAGGAAAAGCACTTGTATTTCCTCTACTCTTCCAGTTCAGCTAAGCAGTGATGAGCACCAACTGAGTTCAGCACTTTCTACATTATCACATCAGCCAATAAAACAGTGATCTCTCATACTAATCAACATAAAGATCAATACTGTGCCACTCAAACAACACTAATTCAACAGATCAGTTGCTGAATTGGGTGACTGGGTGTCAGAACTGCCCAGGGCTGAGAGGCTGATGATGACCTAGCCCAAACTTCTATTCTGCTGACGTACAGCAGATATAAAAGGTAGCAGGCTAGCATCAAACTTTATTCTGAGCTAAATGTCTACATTGCAATCAAAAGTGACCCTGGTTTTATTAGCCCTGTCGCAGCTTAACCACAGGGCAGGCAGGCCGCGTGAGTGGGTAAAGCCCCCATCTAAAAGAAGGCTGCTGGCCCCAGAGGCCCCAGTGCACACGGCACCCACATGCTGCCTGTCACGCCCAGCTCCCACTTGTCCTTACTGCTCATGCAGGAAACCTGAATACTTACACTTTCATTTGTATTGAGGGTAAAGTTGATGTCTGATACCCGATCGAAAGAAACACTGTAAACAAAATATAAGTGTTGGAATAGTTAATGATCTAGACTCACAGAAACACTATTCATGAAATTTCCCAAATTTAAAATATTTATACTATCACTAAAATCTCTATACGTTAAAAAAACACACACCCTGCTTGCATTAAATGATCCCCTCCTTTGGAATGAAGGAACTCATATAAAATGGGAAGGCTGAAATGGAAGCCTTTTGAGAAACAATAAACACACCCTCAAAGCCGTCCTAGGAAACATTTTTAACATCCACGGACAACCATGGCTCCATAATCAGGAAAAAGGTTACTCGCAAAGAAGAAACAAGTCAAAACACACACAAAAGCACACAAAAGCTGTCAGACACTAAGCTTTCCCCAGGCACAGCCAAAGTCATACATACAATACACAGACATCCCTGAAATCTTCGGCTCTAATATGGCATCATTAGAAAGAAGGTAGAGAGTAAAAAAATTCATAGCCTAGTAACATAATTTTTTAGTAGGTGGGGCTATCATCATTCTTAAAAGATCTGTTCTAATCAACCATTATTCTATGCCCCCAATACAAATTTTAAAGAGATCGTGGAGCCCTAACTAGAATATTAAGTGCAGACAGGAATGTGCTGAGATGCCACGTGGGGAGCCGGGAGGTTCCAGTGTGTGAACCCCTGCGGTTCTGACACCAACACTCCCTTTGGACTTCTCAGGGCTGTTGACAGCCTCCCACTCCTGAGCCGAAAGTGGAGCCTGAGGCGCAGGTGCCAATGTGGCCTGTTGCACGGCAGTTACGGTGTGCTGAAAGTCTCTGAGCTTCTCCATGTCTAAACTCCATGTGGCTGTGACAGACGACAGCTTCCCCTGGCTGTAGTTCAACAAACTATTGTGAGGAATCGCAACAACCCAGCGTTCACAGCGTCATCAGCGAGTCTCCTATGACAGCAGCCACCCAACATTCAAAACTCCGTTCTCAATGAGCTGTACTGCCTGTCTCTTAAACACTTTATTCCCAAGGACAGATGCTAGGTTTGTTTCCATTTCTGTGGGTCATGCACACATCTCCTATCCACTGGTTTTCTACAGCACCAGTAATCCCCACTGCTGTGCTCCTCTTACCCTGACTGCAGAGAGAGTAGTCTGACTGCCTGGCTCTTGCAAAAAACCCAACTCTACTTTCTGGTTGGTCACCTAGAGAAGAGAACACAGGAGGGTGGAGCTGCTCCTGCTGTTACATATACCCGCACCGTGTGCTGTACGGGAAACTGCTGGCTCACACCAGGGAACTAATACAGGGGCTTCCGGCTTTAAATAATGCCACCTAACACTAATAGTTAAAAGGGCAAAGCATGACTGAGTTTCTAAATCTAGTAAAAATAAACCTCTGCGAAAGAGGTCAAGCCCAAAGGCAATGCCTCTTAGTGGGAGACAATCTAATTCCTCCCTGTGTTTAGGGTGCTGCATGGCCGGGCAGGCTGAAAACTAAAGGAACACCAGGGAGGGTGGGTTCCTCCTGATTCACAGATGCGGACAAGTTCCAAAAATCCAGGAAAATCACAAATGTCTCACCAACAGCAGGGGCACACGAAACAAATATGGGAGCAGGAAAACATACTCACTTGCCAATGTCATCTTGATCTGCAAACTTCTCATCGTTGAAGCCAAACTGGTCAATAAAATTGGACGTCATTTGTTGCATCTGATAATCAGAAAAGGCCTGGCAACCCCAGGACCAGTGACAGTGATATAATGATTCTAATGACATTCTACACACTACTTGCCCACTTGTGTTCCAGAAACCACCTTGCTTACACAGTCATGGGGCTTTAAAAGTTGGTGTGTTTTCTAAGAAAAAAATCAAATAATTTCAGACATAATCTGAACGAGGAAATGCTTGGAATTTGACCCACAAATCACTCTAATGCAGATATCACTGTAATACATGTTAAATGACCACTCTGTCCTCTCCTACACATTATCTTGAGAGAGGACTGGGTTGTCCAGTTCAAAGAGGTAATTTAAGTGACATGTGACAGTTTGAAATTATAAGGTGTATCAGCTACTTCTGGACACAACCAACCTTCTCATTAAGATCCAACACGTGGTGACCACCCACCACCCTCTGCACCCCCCGCCCCAATCCATTACAGCAATATAGCACTAGAGAAACAACCACGACCCTACAGACACAACGTTCTGGGACACTTAAAAAAAAAAAAGAAAAAAAAAGTAAGTCTTAGAGGCTGGGAAGAATATAAAAGCACCTTCTATCCTACCTACCTTAGAGACAGGACAGAGAGTTTTAATGCTGACCTGAAACCCCTCTGAAAACCCTATAACACTGTTTCCTATACCATTTCTAGAGAGTATCAGCTCAGCTGGGTTTTCTTAGGTGAGAAATAGGGGAATGTTCCAATGGGCTCCACAAAAATGTTGGTACTCTAATTTAAAAGAACAGCAGGCCCAGGGAACAAGTGAAATCAGGGAATATATTCTGTGCCATGGTCAAGAGTAAAGAACTTATGAAGATAAGCCAGTACCACTCCTCAATCTATCCCAACAAAAAATATGGAGACAGCCCAGCCGGGCGTGGCTCAGCGGTTGAGCCTCGACCTAGGATCTAGGAGATCTGGGTTCGATTCCCGGTCAGGGCACATGCCCGGGTTGCGGGCTCGATCAATGACTCTCTCATCATTGATGTTTCTGTCTCTCTCTCTCTGCTCTCCTTTCCTCTCTCTGAAATCAATAAAGATATATTTTTTAAAAATAAAAAATAAATAAATGTGGAGACATAACAATGTGTGTGCTGCCCTGAGGACAGAGCTGTGGACAGGTGAGACTGCTCTTTCCCGCAGGAAAGTCCCATACAAGGGACATGAGCAGCAGCAGACGGCTGAACTAAAGGCATCACTCTGGAGGCCCTCGGAAGGAGGGAGGCTATAGCCAACTTGGTCCTCTCTGAGCAGAGCCCATGATTCCACCCTGCAGACATGTCCCTGGTCCTTCCTTTCTGATTACTCATTCTGATGGCAGGGAATTATGGCATGAATAATCCAAGTTGTGGACAATTGAAAAAAACATGTTATATTTGGCTTTGGAAGGCATCTTTTCCTGAAGTCTGAAAAAAACTTTAGCTCACTGAAACCTAAAACCTCGCCTTTCTCTAACTCCAGACACCCCCTAGCGGCCTCTCTGCTCACTCTCACTGCCCACAGCCATGACACTGTGAGCTCCCGGGGGCACAGGCCAGCCGCACAGGCATGCTACTAGGCGACCGGCGCTGAGCTGTGGGAATCTGGCTAAAAGAGAAGGGGAGGCACAGGTTCCAGGCAGCTGGCCTGAGCCTTGGGTATGCTACTGGAAAATATGATGTGCAGCATTCAGATTCATTGAATCATAGAGGAAGGAACTAGCCGTTCTTTTATAAGGTAAAATAACCTTGGTAACTTCAAAGATGTGGTAGAGAATGATGAGCCGTCCTCCTGAGCTCCTAAGTTTACTGAAAATTTGGTCACACAGGGAAAAGGTACCCCTCAATTGTTTTGCTTCACTTTTTTCCTTTAGTTTTTTGTGCTTCCAGAGATCCTACTCTAAGTCTTTTGGGTGTAAAAGGGAAGAAACATTACCAAAAGTGTTCCTTTAACTGCTTCACGATACTCTTAACTGCTTCATAAACAGAATGCAAAAACTAAATGTGTTATAAATGTGCGTGGGAATACACACATGCACGTACATACAGTCGCCCCTCAGTACCCACAGGAGGTTGGTCACAGACCCCCTCGGATACCAAAATATGAGGGTGCTCAAGCCCCTTATGGAACGTGTAGAGTGTACACCCTCCTGTACACTTCAGCTCATCTCCAAGTTACTTATGACACCTAAGAGAGTCTGTCCACGTTCAGTACAGACCCCTGGAAGCCTAGCTATGTCGCAACAGCAGGACATTTTTCCCTCAATATCTCTATCAGTGGTTGGTTGAATCCACCAATGCAGAACCCGTGATATAGAGGGCTGACTGTATAAATATACATATATAAATACACATACATAGGTACACACATATTTGTATCTATCTGTCTGTCTATCTATGGAGATACAATAGCAACTGACAGGCAGTTAACCTCTGTGCTGACAATACAGAGGGAAAAAAAAAAAGAACAAACCCAGTCTCCATTAATGCTAACTCTATTATAGCTTCTAAGAAGATATAAACTAGCAAAGAACTTCAGGTTTCAAACCCAATTTTCACTACTAAAGCCACCACAGTGTACTAAACCCATGTAAGTGAAGACTGCTACTGTACTCTATTTACAGATACATAAAAAGTGTTTTGAACTCTGAGAAGTCCAAACCTGGAGAGCACCATATGGCTGTGTAACTATTAAAATCTTTTAATTATTAAAAAACAAAAACAGAACAATCATGCTGCCCAGAACTGTCATCCTAGACAAAGCCAGGGACTGTTTAAGTCACTGAGAAGGGAGCCCACTGCTTTAGTAAGCAAATCTCTTTGGTGGTGCCTCCTGAGCAACAGACACTCCTGGACCACTTGGCCTGACCTGCCTGCCTCTAGACAAGTCTGCCTGGAAGGAGCAGTGGAGGGAGGCTGGAGGCAGACCTCCTCTCCCTCCACATCTCTGTTAGGCAGAATTAGGAGGAGGAAGAGTCAGACACCAGAGGTGAGGAATCCAGAGGGGCGGGAGGCAAAACAAACAGGCAGGGGCACAAAAGCTGGGGGACACTCCCTGAACCAAGCATGGCCGCACAGGAGACATGCTCAGGAAACCCTGTTTAATGACCTCTCTACACTCAGGACTTGACCAACATGAGATCTAACTTCAAATGTGAACAAGAACCTGAAGTTCTCATTCACATAAAAAGAGCTCTGACCTAAAGTAACCTGGATTTGTATTCTCAATGAAAAAGGAAAACATGCTTTAGAGCCTATTTCTTATTTTTAAAATGACCCATGATTGGTTTTAAACATGCACGACAGTTTGATGAAAGCACGCCCATCAGGAAAGAGTGGATCCTTTCCTCCTTTCAGAGGGTAACATAAAGTGGGTCAAGTCCATGGGAATGACCCTGGAGAGAGCTGCGCTACTCAGGCAGTTCTGGGGTGACTTAACGTGCACATCAGCAGTCCGTCAAACCACAACAAACTCAGAAACTTCTCCCAGAACAGCCATAATGCTGGAGTCAGGTTTCCTGAGAAGGGATCTATTTCCAGACACCTAAGCCTAACTACTCTTAAGTCAGTAGCCTGAAGCTCCAAGTTTATTAGGTTATGTACAAATACATATTTAGGGGACTCTTTGCCTTAAAGTTATTTCAACAGATACAAAAATCACCTTGGTAACTGACATTCTCCACTATCATGCTTTATTGTGGGGGTGAAGCAATATGCAGCATAGGGGTTCACACTAGGTTAAGCGGATAACTTCAGGACTCAACCGATGCTCCAGTGGAGGGAAGACTGATGTCTAAGTGTTTCCTGGCGCAGCACAGAGAACTCGAACCAAGAAAGGACTGCTTACAGGAACGAGGGCTCACAGCGAATCTAATGGGCAACATGAGTGGCTAGTGCTGCTAACTGGCAAGCAGGCAGGAGGGTGCTAGTGAGGCGCTGCCACCATCTACAGGAAGGCCCTGCTGCTCAACAGCACCCCCTACAGGATGGCTACTCCCTGCCCCTATCCTTTGGAGGCCGGCTTCAAATTCAAGGGCAGCAGTGTCAAGAATCAAGAGAGCCCTGGCCAGTGTGGCTAAATTGGTTGGGTGTCATCTGTGCATCAAAAGGTTGCTGGTTCAACACCCGGTCTGGGCACATGCCCAGGTTGTGGGTTCAGTCCCTGGTTGGGGTGTGTACAGAAGGCAGCTGATCAATGATGTTTCTCTTCTCTCACATCGATATTTTTTCTCTCTCCCCTTTTCCCTTCCTCTCTGTCTAAAAATCAATCAAAACATATTTAAAAAAAAAAAAAAAAGAATCAAAAGAGAGGCCAGGGAAGTGTGGAAATGCTACTCCTGACCTATCCTGAAACTGTGCATGTTAAACTGCCAGATTTTCAAAACCAAGCAACTGCTTAGCTCAGCCGACACTGGAGTGTGGCAGTCTACCTGGATGCCTAAAGACAGGGCCCACATAACCATCAGACGCTTCCTCCTGGCCCTGGGAAAAGACGAGGCTTAAAGGCTGAGAAAGACGCCAAGCCACACTCGGCACCAGGTGGGATGGTGACTACATTAATTCTATTGTCACACCAAAGGAACTGACATGGGAAGGCCTGCTCCTAAGGACAACTCTTCATATGAAGAGCTGATAACTTTTAAAAGGGCTTCTATTTTTAGCTCCCAAACTTGATACCCAGTTGACATCGTGAAACCATTTGTCAGCTTTCCAAGAACCACCAATGGATGATAAATCAGTACATCTATTTTTATATCCTGTTTCCGCCCCACAAAGATTAGAAGCAGCTGATAAACGGAGATAAATTTGGGAGTGGGAAGGGAGGATGACAATGAATTGCAACTAGGCCTTAATTTAGAAGTCACAATGCTAGACATTAAAGATACTGGAAATATATAAGCCATTTGGTTCAGGGATATCTGTGACATTAAAAAGGTCTTATTCCTATTATTTCTACTTTCAGCTTTCTACTACAGTAACCCTTAAGCAACAACTCAACTATTGTAAAGGTCTGCACAGTAAGCATGTCTGAGACACTTACTAAACCATTCGGCTTATTCAAATCTCTGTGAAACTTACCCAACTCATCACTGTTATCAGGCATGAAACATTTCCTGGAAATATAATCAATACAAACCTTCCTCTCGTATACCCAACACTTCCTATTTAAGTGTTTTTTCTAACTAATAAGTAACCCCACATCACATCCTAACACATAATCTGTCTCCAAAACTGATTCATAAATGGCAGCTAGACCAAGCATTTGAAATTAAAAAAAGCAAAGCTTTAGGCATGACTCACTTGCTGTAAAGAAGAATCCTGTGAGAAACCCGTTTCTTTAAAGTCAATTTCATCATCACTGGATGAATGAATATGGCAGGTTGTAACCTATATGTATAGAAATGTAAAAGACTATTTAACAGAGAAAAGTTTTGGACATTTGCATCATCATTTTTATGGAAAAATCACAAGCAAGAACAAAACTAAGTAACAGTTAAGTTGTAAAACCCACCCGATATTCAAGGGTGCACTTCACTCAACCAGACGGTTTGGCTTCCTGCCCTCTGCCGCCCACTTGTGGTGATTTCACTCATTGCTAGCATCACCAGAAAACAGGTAAGAGATGAGTTACTCCCTTCAAGTGATTTTATCTCCTATAAAATGTTTACAAAGGGAAGGCACAGAAGGAATGGCTCAGATGAAATGTGAAAATAATTTATAGGTGCCAAGCCTGAAATCTAAAACTGCAATTCCCAGGGATTACCAATGAGCCACTAAAAGGGCAGGTTTAAATATAAGGATTTTACTTTAAATTCTTGCATTTCCTGACCACTCTAAGAAAAGCATTGTCCATAAGCACTAAGTATCACTTGAGTCAACAGTTCCCTGCTTATAAAAAGACCCCAAATCTTCTTTCCCTTAAAATGTACCCCTCTGCCCTTAGAACTTATAACCAATTCATTAATTAAGCAAAAAGGCAAATATGAACTGCTCACCAATTCACGGTGATTTTTATTAATTCACAAATGTCACATAATATTAGGGGGAAATGTATTAACAATTAGAATGAAGATATACAAACAACTGACTACAGCACTAACAGCAATCATTGCTATATAGCAAGTAATAAACATGAACAGTCTGTACAGCCTGGAAACCAGCACGGAACTTCTGAGGGTCACTTACACAGCATTTTCTGAGTTATTCTTCCTGTACTTTCTGTAGAAGTGTTTTGGGCAGAGACCACTGTCATCAGGGGAGGACACAAGAGGCCATTACCTACCAGCCCTTGAAGCTGCACCGAAGAGCGTGGAGTTACAGAAACTGGCTGATCTGCTTTGCGAGGTTCCAACACTGGTTCAAGCCCAAAGTAGAATCTAAATAGATCTATATGTGGCATGGCTTGTGAAATCCTGAGAAAATCAGCCTGAACAAAATTAATCTTTCCCTATGGCTGACCATCTTTGGTAAAGACACTAAGCCCAAGTGAATAGCCCAGTGTTTCTAGTTCATTCCCTCTCCATCCCCCCTAAGATCTAGAGAACGCACTCACACCCTAATTTTGAATCTGGTCTGATGAAACCAGAGGCAGAATCTGTGATCAATGAAGGAAACCTGCTTACGTTGATCGTGGCTGTAGCGAGTTAACGGGGAAAGATGTGAGGAGAATGGGATGTGCCAGGAGCGCCTAGCGAGATGCAGAGGAGGTGGCAGAATACTGCTTGGTCACAGTAGCTGGCATTTTCCAGGGCCACTGCTATCAAGAGTGGGTCAAGTGGTTCCACTGCAGTGGATTTACAGGAGCTTTGGGCTACTTGGCAGGCAGGCCAGTGCCACAGTCATATTAAGCCAGTGTGTGTTTAGGGGTGAAACCCCATGGTGGGGTGCAGAATTAAAGACAATTAACAGAGCAAGTGAGGTGATCTCAACAAGAGAACAAAAAAGAGGTGGCTACTCCTGGAATGTCTTGCTAAGTTTAAATAGAATACAATGTATCCTCACTCATACTTTTACCTTTTGGTATAAAATAAGATATTTAGCTCATTAATTGAACATAAGAATTGCTTTTGCTAAGCAATTACTATGTGCCAGACATCAAAAAAATTCTGGGTGGGATCTAAAATAATTTTTTTTTCTCCAAAAAGAAACTACTGTTTTAAGAAGTTACTATTAATAATTGCAAAATGCATGTATAACTTTGCAATTATGTTATTGAAAAATGTGAGGCTTCTGACTTATTGCTCTGAGATAAAAAGACAATTTAATTTACCCAAAGAGGAAAGCTTGCTAATTGGAATCAGAGTAGTTCCATCATACAGATGCATCCACCATGAGTCCCTGATCTAAGCTTCTAGACATATCCTTCTGAGGCACCTCCATTCTCCTCCCTCAGCTAAAATTCCTGTCATCTTGCTTTTTTCTGTCTCATGCACATCTATCCGTTCTGCTGTCAAAATATAACCTAGCTCTGGCCTGGTGGGCTGAGTTGACTGGAGCATCGTTTCATACACAAAAAGGTGGTGGTTTCGATTCCCAGTAAGGGCACATACCTGGGTTGTGGGTTCAATTCCCCATCAGGGCCCATACAAGAGGTACCCACTAATGTTTGTCTCCACCCTTCCCTTTCTCTCTCTCTCTCTAAAAATAAATATAAAATATATGCTAGGGTGATGATTAAAATATATACATATATATAATAAAAATCCTAGAATCCCACTTCTCATTAAATCTTTTTAAATTAAATTGGGGGTGACATTAGTTAATAAGATCACATAGGTCTCAAGTGTACATTTCTATGATACATGATCTGTATACTGCACTGTGTGCCCACCACCCAAAGTCAATCATCAAATCTTGAGCCTGGCCGGGTGTGGCTCAGTGGCTGAGCATCAACCTAGGATACAGGTGATCAGGGTTTGATTCCCAGTCAGGGTACATGCCCGGGTTGCAGGCTCAATACCCAGTCAGGGGCATGCAGGAGGCAGCCGATCAATGACTCTCTCGTCATTGATGTTTCTGTCTCTCTCTCCCCCTCTCCTTTCCTCTCTCTGAAATCAATAGATATATATATTTTTTTAAAGTAAATTAAAAAAAAAATAAAAAATCAAATCTTTATAACCTCCCTAGTGCAGGTCCCCATTACCTACAGTCTGGATAATGCTATATCAAGCAGCTAACTAGTTTCCCTGCCTGCCCACTATAGTCTAGTCTCAATCCAGTAGCCATAATAATCTTTCTAAATGTTCATTACTTTTTAGTTCCTAACCTAACGTCTCTTCATCAAACTAAGATCGCAACCCAAGGGGCTTCCATGGACTAAAAGCTGTAGGAGATTTGGCCTGCAGAGCCTCTCAGACCTCACGGCCTGTTCTCTCCCTCACTTACTTGGGGACAACGTGGCAGCCTCTGCACACACGTGGAACACCCCAATCTCAGGCCTCTGCACTCACCCTTCCTCCCTCACTGTCATCAAGGCTCTACAAACATTACCTTCTCAATGAAGTTTTCCTAGACTACCTCATTTTAAATTGCACATCTGCCCCAAAACACTCTGGGACCCCCTTCCTGGGAGTTTATCCACCCATTTGTTCTTCCATCTCCATGGAGGCAAGGATTTTTGCTAACCTTGTTTAGTACAACAGCCTCAGTGTCTGGTACATAGCAGCCATTCAAGTATTTATTGAATTAATGAATACTAGTAAACTACTAAATGAGAAACACAATCACAACTTTTAAAGAAGTAAAAAGTATAAAAGCTTTTGAAATGTTACTGTCTCTCATAAAAAAATCTTTAGTTTTACTAACTGCTATTACAGGAAAAAACAAGTAAGTGTTTTCTTTATCTTTGCTGATTAGGCTAAGGAAAATCACAAGTATGACTTGAGTGCTAACCTCTGACCTAGGGCTGGTTAGAAACACCAACTCTCAGAGGTTATGTGTGCACAACTGTGATACTGCACACAAACAACCTCTAAAAACTGTCTTATCAGTGCTGGGAAAGAAGCACCAAGGCTTTCCATTCTCCCCCTTGGGGAGAAAGGCACAGAATGAAACTCAATTTTTCTAAGTTAGCACAAAAACATTTCCTATGTTATCTAAATTTAGTCTATCTGAACCCTTACCAATTTCTACAGTTTGGGGGCTTAGTCAAAACAGAGAGGTCTCTGGATGTAATTAAAACACCAAATTTCATTCATAATAAACTCTCAACATAAAAGCTAAGCAATCTGTTAGTCTGTTGTGTGTGTACTTTGGCATGATGGGGTCGAAAGATTCAAGTACTCCAGAGCTCTCAGAGGGTGGTAACGAAATTGCTGCCATAGAGGTGACAGGAGTGTGGGGCTGGCACAGCCTATCCCACATAGCCCAGCAAGTTCTCAGGCCCACAGCCAGTAGGACACACAGGTAAATGTTTGGTGCACAAGTGAACAAATCCTTGCTGAGACTAGAAAAGTTAAGAACAGGCCAGGGCAACACAACAATGCAACAACTGAAGCACCTGGTGCTTGAGCCACAAGTGGACTCAACTCCTGGGAACATACCCGAAATGATTCCCAGAGAGGTACCTGAGCCATCCTAAGCAAGGAAACCACGGCCGGGTGTCTAATCTCACTTGTGTATTTGGGGAACGGCCGGGAGTAAGCCATGTATTACCTCTCAGAGGACTTAAGCAGTAATGCGTCTGAGACAAGGTGAAGGAAACGCCTTCACCTGCACCTTGCACAGCATCACCCGCGTACACGCTCTTTCTGCGGGACGTCTTTTCCAGGGCAAGACCCACTGCGTTACCAAGTCATGTTTATAATAATATTCACAACAGCGTATCTCCCTTGGAACATGGCACCCAACCCCACTGGAAAATGACCTGAAACATTCTGGAGGAAATATGAAGAGCTTAGAGGCTGCACTTAAAGTCTCCCTGGTGGCCTAGGATAACTGTAAAAGCATCTTTTAAAACCTGGAACATCTGTATCCCTAAATATCCTATCGGAAGGACTTATGACTAAATGGAGGTGTTATTTTAGTATTGGGTATTTGGGACCAAGGAATTGAAGAGGCCCTGAGAGAGCAACCTCAAAGTCTCAACAGAAAGCAAAGTGGCAGAGTGGGGTTAACTCAACCAGGATATGACCATGTGAACAGGGCTCTAAGTGTGACCATTTTGCTATAGAAGTCACTGCTCCTTATTTCATTTTACTGTAGATTATTTGTGTAGTCCAAGTATGGTGGCAAAAAGTGCAACAGGCAACAGAGAACTGAACTACAATGAGAGCGGCAGGTGGAGCCCATGGGGGTTTTTCCCTCAGCACAGGCGTCATGTCTCACTGTGACTGACCCCAAAAGGCTGCACATCAGTTTGCAGGGCATGCGTGTGGATATGCATGGCAACATTTACAGCTACACACCATGCAAAGTAGCTGAGTGCTACCTGAACTGCAATGAAGTCCTTTATTCAGAACTGCTCACAAGAGAAACGTGCCTGAATTACCAAAAACAAGGAAGTTTTAAAAAAATTCCTTATAACAAGTTTAACTGGACATTTTTTACTTCCACCTATTAATTCTATCAAAGGATAATCTTAAAAGAAGTTTCCCAAGCAAAATGAGAATATCCCTAAATATTATTCCTAAATATTCCTTTATAAATAGAAGACAAAAGTTCCCTGAAAGGAGATGACCTTGCCTGCAAGGAGTCAACACGGGGAACTTGGATAAAGTGAAACGGTTCCATTCAACAGGGTGAGACAATTTCACCCAACAGCAAAACCCTGACTGTCCGAATGGCAACCGATTTGGTGTTTGTTTGTGGATGTGTTTTTTTTTGGGGGGGGCAGGCAATCTATAGTGGGTACTACATTCATTAACAATTACTTCACCCTTCCTTGATGACTCAGGGCTGTCACAGTGAACGTGTTTCTCTGTTGGGCTACAATACACTCAGACACTAAGGACCATAAAACCTATTTTAACTAAATGGCCCCACACAGCTTCCTTTTTAGGGTTATCTCTTAACTTCATAATTCCTCTAATTCCTAATACCTACTGGTTCTATCATATATCCACCTTAACAAGACATTAGCCCACAAATCTGTCAAGGGTCTGGAAAAATCTGTGAGACAATCTACAACGCTGGAGGCAATGGGCCCTTTGGGGTGTGACTTGGGAGGACCTAGTGACCGTCTATAAGCTGCCTCAGCCTTTCTATTTCCCTCCTGTTTCTAAATTCCATTTAGAACAGATAAGACTGACAGATACTTGACTGCCTAACAATCGAGGAGTTACTGTTTACTAGAGATTCAGACTGCAGCCGCTGGATTTCAAATATAGAATCCAATGCCTGACACACCCACTTCCACGAGGAAGCAAGGCCACCTCCTCAATCATTGGCTGCTGTGTGCTTATGAAAGGAAATGCTTTCCCACATCTTTAAAAGCAAAGGCAATACTCACCTTAAAACTTAATGTGTTTAAAAATGCATTCCAAAGTCCAATATAATTAGAAAAAAAACTTTATCAATGCCATTATTCCCGGGCTAAAAGTATCAATCTGTTAAGGCTTTAAGCTGGGGTTTCAAAGGCCTACAAAATTTCCACCACTGAGAATGATGTAAAACAAGGGTCAACTTAACTCAATAACATTAGAAAACACTTAGAGGAATATTTAGGTTTTCTGACCACCCAGGGTTACCTTTACCTGAGGCAGAAGGCAACAAACCGGACGGAGTGACAGCACACTAGAGGCTGTGTGGCTGAGGCGCTTAGGGAGCAGAGCACTAAGGGAAATGGAAACCAAATCTGGTGTGACGGAGTAGCAGTGGCTTCTTTGTGCCCCTCTGTCGTCCCAGGCAGGAACTAGGAGCTGACTAGGCAAATTAGCAAAAATAATGTGAACATGACCTGTCTTCTTGGTAAAGAAACAAACTCATCCTTGATGCACTATTACTGGGACAAACAGAAGATCTTTCACGATGTTCTGAATAAACGGGCAAAGTCTAAGTGCCCTGAAAACACAGAAATGTAACCTTGTGGAACCTACTAGATCTACCGTGTTCCTCTTGTTAGTTTCTCCTAAGGAGCTTGTGCAGAAAGTCTCCCATCGCTCCCTGACGTCGTCGGCAAGATCTTGAGGGAAAGGAGGAGAAAAACATCATCACCACCATGGCCCGCACAGGCAAATAAAACCACCATGTAACACAGGAGGCCCACCACGCAGTTCACAAAGGGGAACTCAGGAACCTGAGGGCTTTCAGGAACCATAACCCCCCATCCTCCAAAAGTCTACACCTGATGTCAAGAGCCCGCAGCAGCTGTGAATATATTGAGTTTTTTAAATCATTTGGTTAAAAACTTAAACTGAAAAATGTGAGTGTTTCCAATAAACTCTTCTGAGAAAGGCAACAGGTCTTTAAGGCGGGGACAGACACACGCCATCTTTTCCCACCGTCATGCAAGTTTAGGAAATGCCACAATGTCAGCTCCTGCACACTTTCTTAAGATACTCTGATTGACATCTGGCCAAAGAATGTCCCGTGGAACCCAGTTTGGCTTTTCAAATTGATCAAAAATAATGTTTCCTAAATGTCTGTGCCATATGCCAACATGGATATAGATGCAATAGAGAAATTGCACATACTGAGAGTTTTTAAAGAAAAGGGCACACGACCATTTTCTCAGCTTCCTGAGAAAATGAAACCACAGCTGTAATTGCGGATGCCTACCGAACTACAGCTGTCACCTGACAGTTCTGGTTTAAACACACACCTGCGTGCATGCTCACACCGCTGCCGAGCAACTGCCATTCAACAGGCGGATCTAAAACACCCTCTCTCTCTCACCACACACACGGCCTCTCCTCCTTGGTAAGAACATAAAGATAAACTCTGACGACCTGGCTCATACTCTCTCGAGAAGCAAAATTCGTGGGCAAGCCCCAGTTTTCCCATCACTGGGGAACAACTATTCTTTGAATGTACATTCAATAGATAGCAGCCTCTTGAACATGGAACCATTCTTAAAAGATAAAAAAGAACAGGCTAGAAAGTGATTTTCTTCAAGTTATTTCTGAATGAACTCTGTGCTGCCAAGAGTCAGTCCCGGGACTAGGGATTCTGTTGGGACACAGAGCTCTCTCATTTCAGAGGCAACAGACCCGTGGCCTGGGTGCCAATGTAAAAGCACCCACACACTTTCTTCCAATAACCTTAGGCTGATTAAATTTCAATGCTACTACAGAAAGAGTCCTTGTGTAGCAATGGAGATATGGACAAGTGCTGAAAAATGCTTTAATACCCCTGTAAAGGGGCTCCATCCACAGGCTACGCAAGGGTCTTCAGAAGGAAAAAGAAACATGAAGGAACTATAGCTCAGGGAGTGGGTCCCGAGCAGTGCTCTCTGAGGATGAAGTGGGGGACTCCAGAGCTGAACTGGGCCAAGCCTGCAACACTTACTGAAAGGACCACAGGATGAAGAACAGCAAAGAGCTACACTGTTCAGAACATTCTCAAGAACCTCATCAAGTCTCTAGATAAGTATTAAAGAAACCCCACAGGGAACTATTAAAAGTGATAGAATAGTTTCACTTTATCCTTAAATGCTTCTCTGGCCTGACAAGAATGCACCGAGAACTCCAGGAGTCACTCACCTTGGATCAGCTGCTGCACCAGCGCGCTGTTGGGGCCCTTGTCGGTGCTGTGCACGATGCAGTTGGCTATCCTCGTCAGGTGCCCCATGTAACCGTGCCGCCGGCCTCCCTCGGCCCTGCCGGGGAAGCACACACACTCAGATTCCCGACCGACGGGGGGGAGGAAGCGGCTGAGTAAATACCGGGATTTAAGCAATCCTCCTAAAACCCGAGGCACCAAAGAGGAGAAAGGGCAGAAAAGCAGGTGCCAGAATATTACCAGGCTTGGGGGTGGGGGGTTGGGCGGCAGAAACTGTCTACTCAAAGATTATACTGTAGCCTCACTCAGTGGGACAAGGTTTATTCAAATATACCAACAAACAAACCATTCATTCTCAATAACATACTATGTTTAAAAACAACAAAACCCAAGCATTCATTGATGCCTCATGTTTCTGTGACTTTCCCTTTTATCTTTTTTTGTGCAACTATTTTTCAGACTTTAAACAGATTGCAGGAAACTGAGGTAAGTATTCTGCTGGTTCATTTTGTAAAAGGACATCAAATTTTAATCAATTAACAGAGATAATCATCTACCAATGGCATTTTTCAAGTTAAAATATTGGCTGCTTTGAGGACTTGGCCAAGAGAGGTAGTCAATTCGTCCCTGGTCCATCTACCACTTGGAACACTGGCAAATTATCCCCCACCCCTTTCCCCACCTGGGGTCTAACCTTCCCAACTATATCCATTTTTCCATTTAGACAAACGCCTGCTACAGACGCTACCACTGGGAAAAAATAAGTCTGTGTAACAAGCTACTTACACGTATCAGCTAATGCTTCAAGTAATCTTGCCAATTTTTGGACAAGAAAGAAGGCAACTTCCCCCTCTAGTTCCCTGAAGTGACTCTGCACAGTGAGAAACCAGGCCAGGGTAAGCGGACCCCTGGTTAAACCATCACTGAGAAGGACTGGATTTTGTAACTCTTCCTTCAACTCCACATTATTCTCAGAAAAACGGCCATTCAAAAAGGACCAGGAAGCCTCAAAAGTAGCCCAGAGGTGGGGAGTACTCCCAACCCCTGGTTTCCCCTCCAGAGGCAGAAAGACAGAGCAATCAGAAAAGAAATTATTAGAGAAAAACCTGTTACAGTGAAGTAACCTGGGGGCCCTGAGAAAAACATCTGTAACTACAAAGTGGCACACACCACGTAACCACTTCCACAGCTCTCTGTCCAGGGCATGGGGGGGATTTCTTCATACGAAAAAAACTGAGTTCCTATTGGAAAACAATTATTCACTTACTGTTTCTTCTCATTCATTTCCCAGGCGTCAAGGATTCGTTCTATTAACTGACATTTCTGAAAAAGCTGAATGAAAAGGAATATTCCAGTTAACATTTATATAAATGTCAAAGTGTCAAAATTTTGAAGTGAGATAGAACTAATAAAACAGAACAATGACATGTATAACCAGCCAGCTAAATAGAGCTGTGACTTGTTGGCTGAGTCAAATGCAGTGAATAATGAATTTACCCAAGGCTCCCAGACACTACAGGGGCTCCAGACAGGACCCACGCCTTCAGCTGTGCATCTACTGGGAAAGGACAGTATTTCAAGTACTGCTACGAATGAGCTGCTGACCAAAAGCAAAGTCAGGCTTATTAGCCATGGAAATTGGGCCCAGAGATACACAGCCTGACCCAAATGCAAATGGAACAAAAAAACCCATGCCTGGCAAAGACTTAACTCGGAGATACTTCTACTTTCTTTTTTTAATCTTCACCCGAGGATATTGTTTTTATTGATTTTAGAGAACAGGAGAGGGAGAGAGAAACATCGATGTGAGAAACACTGATCCGTTTCCTCCCATATGTACCCCAACCAGGGATCGAACTCACAACCTAGGTATGTGCCCTGACCAGGAATCGAACCCACAACCCGCCAGGGCATGGGATGATGCTCTAATCAACTAAGCTGCATGGGCCAGAGAAATATACTTGTACTAAAAAAAAAAGTACTTTATTGATTTCAGACAGAGGAAAGGAGAGGGGGAGAGAGAGGTAGAAACATCAACGATGAGAGAGTCATTGATCGAGCCCACAACCTGGGCATGCGCCCTGACCGGGAATCGAACCCTGATCGCCTGGATCCTAGGTCGACGCTTAACCGCTGAGCCACGCCCGGCCGGGCTATACTTGTACTTTTTAAATGTGAGCAATTACAATTCATTTCACACTTAACTGGAAAAGCTATGACCAGGAGTAAAGAAAAAAGACATCAAGTAAGCTTACGTGTTTCAATAACAAATTGTCACCAGTGGAGTCTTGATCAGTAATTGTGCTGTTTTCTGTGTTCTCAAAGGGACTCGCAAGAATCAGTGCAATGCAGATTTCCACTTGTGTATGTAAGAAGTTATTCCACGTATATTTGAAGAACATGTCCTACCAAAGAGAAAAACAATGCTTTCTTTTATTCTGTTACCTCAATGTTTAAGCTACTACTTTAAAACACTGACCAAATAGTGACTTAATAAAGTAAAAATGATGTGTTCTTAGTCCAGCAGGACTAATTAAAAGGAATACAAGTTTACTTTAAAGGAGGTTTGATGCACCACTTCATAGACTAACTCACAGAATATCTGCTCATGCGAGACGCCAGAGTTTTCATGAAATCATGAAGATGCCAGCAATAAACTGATGAAGGAAAGGTAAGTGTCTCAAATAGAAAGGGAGAAAGAACCCTTTTATGTTTTCAAAACAACTAATGCTGACATTAAGTTCAGTAAATAATTTTTAAAGAATTTTATTATAATTTCCTTTTGATTCAACAAATATTTACTGAAGGCTTTCTGTGCACGTGCTAGGTGCAACATGGCAGAGAGAAACACAAGGGCCCCACCCTTGAGGTGCTCACACCTTAACAAAGAGTAACCACTTGGGCATAGGAAACTCAGACCTATCTGTGAATGGAGTAAAACAAGGGTTTTCTGGATTACCTGAAAAGGTAGCATACCACAAAAAGGGAAGGACAATCCCTAAAAGCACAAAACACACAGTTCAAGTATGTATTTAGCATATCATTGAGACTGGTTAGTTCATCTTAAATGAAAAAGTAATAATGATCCATTTAAGAGTTTTATCAAAATTATCACTCAAAAGTAGTTCTAAAGATTAACAACAGAAAGATTAAACTAGTAAGATTAAAGAGTAGTAATTGATGACTTCAGGGAGACTCAGAAGCAGGAGTAGAAAGGTATATTCCTGGAGTTTTACATTCTGGTCCGAGGGTAGGGCAAATGCAATGTCTCCCGGGGCAACAATTATGCCACCAGACTGTTTCACACCTCACTTTCCCCCAGCACAGTTCTGCTCTCTATACCCTACACTGACATGCCGTTGAACTCAAAGCTGAAGTTTACAAAGCAGCTCCGTGATGCCAGCAAGCATGTGGTATGGCTGAGAAGCATGCGTGGGTTTGCAAGTGGATGTGAATTCAAACCTGGCTCCACCACTGACAGCATGGAGTGCAGCTCCTTTCTGAACATGATCTAAAAGAAGGACTCTCCCTCACGGGATTTAATGCTCAGGATCCCATGAGCACAAAGTGCACATTCCAGGGCCTTTCATGAAGTAGGCAAACCCCTACACCCCTTCCTGTGAAACACCCCTAACCCCCAAATGGACAGTGTGATGGTACCTGTGAAACCTGCTAAGTGTTGAACTCATGCCTTCTGGGTGGTGTGGGCAGGTCAGACAAAGCAGGCACGGGCCTAGGGCACCAGAGCAGGGCCTACAGACTCTAAGCGCAAACTCTGAAATGGGAGCAGCTCGGTCCTGGGGTCTTCCTTTTCCCTTCCACTGACAAGCAGGCTAAGAGCTGTTTCAAGGAACAATCTGGAGTCAAGGCTAAAGGCTGCACGGGGTCTCGGACGCATTACACAGACGCGCACAGACTGATGCCTGCCCCTGCCCACTGGGGGATGCTGTCACCAGCAGTACTCTACCGCACAGCCTCCTACATCCGTGCGACACTGAACCTGGAAAGTCTGTCATCATCACCAAAAGTTTCTAGTACAGTTTTCTCTACTCTCAGCAACAGTAACTAACTACTGACAAATTCAAAGCTTCAAACTGGATTAACTCAAGGCAAAAACTATAAAAAAGACCTTCACACACAAACCAAGAGAAGTCAGACACATATCACAAATCTGTGCGGCTGCACCTGAGTCACAGCCATGAAAAACAACGGGCGAACGAACAGGCCGACCTGTCCAGGGTGCCTTACCAGTATGACCCCGATGCTGTTCAGCTCCATGAGGTCCCCGTTGATGGTGCTGGTGTTCGTCTGGAGCAGGCTGGATACCAACCGAATCACGTTCAGCCGGGTGTTCCCGACGGGCGGGTCCAGCACACCCCACGTCGTCTTCATCACACTCTTCTGAGGAAGAAAAAGCCTCTGATCAAAAGGCTTCCCAGTGAACCCATTTGGCAAACACAGAGGGGGCAGGGCACACACTAAGGTGCAGCACCAGGCACGCTAACCCTGCAAACAGTTTGGCATGAGTTCTACATCTGAAGAAAAGCTGATATTCAGGATCTAACGAAATAACCAAGACAAAACAACAATCAAGTAACGTCCCCAGACTAATTCTGTAAGAAAGAAGTGCCCTGGCTTCAACTCTCTAAATGCCATGAAAAGCAGAAAGCTGCAGGGGTCCACAAAAAACAGTGCAGGATGCCAAACCTGACCGGAAACCAGGTGGTTACAAGTGGTCTTAGAACACAACCCTCCACCTTTGCCGGGTCTGAGCAAACTCAGGAGCTGCCTCTGGACCATAACCAACCTCAAACCTGCTCTTGTCTGTAAAAGGGACTACCTGCCATGTGAAATCACAACAGATACAGAACTTTCAGAATTTCAGTTCAGAATGACAAGTTGTCTCCTGGTAGTGCGGTCACCCTTTCTCAGTGTCCCCCATCCCTGTCAGCACGCTCACCCCTTCCTGCTCCCCCAGGGGCTTCATGGAATTGTGAGGCTCACAGTTTTACTCCATGTACAACAGTTCTAATTACCAGACATTTTAAAAAGCTTCATGGATCTACTCACACACCACACCAGATAGTAAAATCAGGACACACTGAGCACACTCATTCCTCCAGACGAGACACTGTCTTACTTTGGAGTGGGACCAAGAATACAAGAGCACACCCTGGCCGGTTGGGCTCAGGGTTAGAGCATCAGCCCATGGACTGAAGGGTGCAGGTACACGCCAAGGGCACGTACTTCGGTTGCAGGCTTGATCCCTGGCTACAGTCGAGGCACGGGCAGGAGGCAACCCATCGATGTGTCTCTCTCACAGTGATGTTTCTCTCCCTCTCTCCCACTCTCTTCGTAAGCAATGGAAAAAATATCCTTAGGTGAGGATTTAAAAAATAAATTTTAAAATAAAAAAGAATGTAAGAGTGAGACTCCACACTGGATGCCACCCTCGCTGTCCCTCTGGAAGGAGCATGGGAGGCCATCAAAGTCACAGACCAGGGGCCCTTCATCACACACCCTCTTCTCTCATTCTTCTCCTTCCTCAACTCCCACTGGGGATGCTCCCTCCTCTCCTAAGTAAACCCTTCCTCCTCCTCCCCTGCTCTCCCCTCTTCTGCCCAGGTCTGGCATGAGGGACGTCACTGACTGTAACTGTTCAAAACCAACACGGGCACTTTTCTTGAGGGAATGCCAGACACTCTGGCCAAATGCAGGGAAGACAACAGGACCACGCTTGCTCACTGTAGCATCAGCCATCTGAAGAGACCACCCGGAAGCTGAACTACACTCCCTGGGTAATGGACATAAATTATTCTGGGCTCCCACTCCACAACATGGCTAAGTAAACAGAAAACACTTCATTAGAAGGGAGAAACTAGCATATTGAACTTAAATTCCCAGTAACTCAAACAGTAGACACCACAGAGGTTTGTACTACAATGGCTAAAACACTGGATCCAGTGACAGAGGGCAGAAGGAAAAGGAACCCGCAAGAGCAGGTGCTGGCAGAACTCTCCGGAACTGAGCCTTCCACCCTAGAGATGCCCTAATCTAAGCCCGTGCACTACTATGCAGGCCCAGAATGGAGCGGAAAAACCACTGGGGACCGTGGACACCGCTTTGCAGGTCTTCACTGTCTGTCCTCTGTGCTCTCATGGCCTGCCCAAGTAAACAGTCGTTTTTACAACACTACACACATGCCCCATGCATAAAACCTTGGGCTCCAAGTCACATTCAACCCGCTGCTTTTTTTTAAAAATGTGTTTTTATTGATTTCAGAGCATGAGGGAGAGGGAGTGAGATAGAAACATCAATGATGAAAGAGTCATTGATTGGCTGCCTCCTGCACACCCCCTACTGGCGACTGAACCCACAACCTGGATATGTGCCCTGACCAGGAATCGAACCATGACCTCCTGGTTCATAGGTCAATGCTCAACCACAGAGCCATGACAGCTGGGCCTGCCTGCTTCTGTAAGCGTCTGTCCACCAGATCCTCCACCGCTCCAACTCTGAATACGACAACTCCATTTCCAAGATCAGTGCCTAAAAGACTGGCTTTATTTCAAAGATGGGAAAATAACATGCTATGGGAAGAAAAGGGTTTATTTTACGGGCATATAAGCAACCAGAATTTATAAAAAGAATATAAGCTGAGTTTCCTAAGCAGGTAAAAATTTAATTATACACCATTCATTAATTTAGACACTATAATATAGGTAAAAACCAATTAGAAACTAGCTCAAAAGCAATAAAAGCAACTGGCAGTGTACCTTATAACACGTTTTGTACATGCTGGTCACAGCCAGTGTACATGCTGGTCACAAGGTTCCTAACAACTGTTCACATCAAACTGTTGAGCTGACCAGCCATGCTTAAGATAGCTGCCCTACCTTGGGTGGCTCAAGCAGGAGTTCATGAAAAGATCCAAGTCTTCCTCGGATGGCTTCTAGAACACTCTTGTTGACCGAACAAGCTGAATGACTCATGCCTGGTGGGCAGATCTCTATATGGCCTTCAAATCTTGAAATAAAGCAAGTTAATTATACTTATTACAATTTCAGAACAAATCACAGTGCTCCTATCAGCAGGTAGATATATACACAACAGCTATGTAAATTTATAATGATTATATCAACATTACTGGAGGGACAGAAAGCATATGGAATAAAAATCTGACAGGGATCAGCCAACACGACCTGAAACCCAGAAGCCCCCAGAGTCAGGTGGGAAATTGTATGTGAATTTCTTCCCATTCACTTGAACTGTCTATCCCCTTGTACTTGTTACACTACTAGCAGCTCTCTAACCAGAAAATCTGGACAGCAGGAGCTCTGACCGTAAATTACAGGGCATACCACACTGCCTGCCATTTGGGATATTAATAACAGGCCTGCATTTATTCCCGTTTTTCTTGGGTAATCAACATTGTTTCCTATTTATTTATTTATATATTTTAAAATATATCTTTATTGATTTCAGAGAGAGGAAAGGAGAGGGAGAGAGATAGAAACATCAATGATGAGTCATTGATCAAGCCCGCAACCGGGCATGTGCCCTGACCGGGAATCGAACCCCAATTGCATGGATCCCAGGTCGACGCTCAACTGCTGAGCCACGCCCGGCCGGGCCATTGTTTCCTATTTAAAAGACTTACTTTATTCTTCTCCCTAAAGCTCAATCTATACTTATTATAACCTACTCCTACAGGAAAAATTACAAGCGGAATGAAACCCCCAAATCCCAATGGGCAGGGCAGGGCAGGGCCCCAGAGGGGAGGAAGGCCACAGAAAGGAGGGGCCTGGAACTGTGGACGCTGTTCAAATGAGAAATTAGCCCTGGAAGTGGTGTGTCAACTGAACATCAGTGCAAACCAGTAGTTAACAACGTCGCTGCTGGAGCAGGATGCCTATGCCCAAGTCCTGGCTCCTCCCTTCCCAGTTATTTATTCTAATGTGGAAAGTGGGTTCACTCAGCAATGTCTCTCCCAGGACTGCAGTGAGGATCAAGCTAATGTAGACACAGAGCTGAACACTGCCTGGCACACTGCTAACTTCTAGAGTAATTATTATGACGATTACTTGAGAACATTCCACATGTGGAAGTGATTTCTAATTGCAAAAGCTGCATAGAACAGCATTCAGAAACTCAATTACTGGAGAGGGGAAGGGGAAAACAGTACAGTGCTCTTGGATGTGTAAGGGGCTTTAATAATTTATGTGGCCAAATATAGCTTTTCTCATTATAGTTTCTGTCTAAAGAGTCATGCTTAAAAGTTCTTCACAATTCCATAATTCTTTTGAGTGTTTGCATACTTTTCCTTTGGTATTTTAAATTTAATTAATCTGGAATGTATTTTTATGTAAAAAAGGTGTCGACATATTCTTTTCCAAGTGGTGAGTTACTTCCTAGGCGATACTTATAGAATAATCACCTGTCTTGCTTAAATGAAAAAATATACAAAACCATAAACAAAAGTGCCTTAATCATGCATATAAACTTTGGTGTCACAAATACTAGCATCATGCTGCCCTATTTATTGTATCAATGATGCATCATCATATGCAGGAGGCAGCTTATCTCCATCACTGGTCTTGTTCAAAATTCCTTGGCTAGTCTCACAACTTTATTCTTTCAAACATATGTAAGAATTCATCAATCAAAACAAAACCACGCTGACATTCCAAGTAGAGCTTTACTAAATTCAGAACTTAGACTTGGAAAGGCACAACTGACAGCTGTCCACGTGCTGGCAGTCCGTTCATTCCCTTTACTGCTCAATAGCTATTGTATGGGCTTACATGGCCCTTGTCCTTCACCAGCTGAAGGACACTCTGCTTGTTTACAGTCTGGGTGATTATAAATAAAGGTAACAAATATTCACTTACAAGTCTTTGTGTGACACAGTTATCATTGCTGAATAATATAAGAAATGCCTGTTTAACTTGATAAGAAACTGCCAAATGTTTTTAGAAAATGGCTGTGTGACTTTGCATTCTATTCCCAACAAAGGGTGAGCCTTCCAGTTGCTCCCCAACATCACCAGCACTGGGTACTGTCTATCATTTTTGTTTGGTTTAGTCATGCAATAGGCTGAATTGTGGCCCCCAAAAGATATTTCCACATCCTGATCCCCAGAGCCTGTGAATGTTACCTTATTTGAAGATATAGTTAACCAAGGATCTTAAGATGAGAGTATCCTGGGTTATCCAGGTGTATCTTAAATGTCACCACAAGTGTCCTTATAAGAGAGGAGAGACAAAGCAGAGAAGATGAAGTGAAGGTAAAGCAGAGAAAGAGGTGGCTACAAGCCAAAGCATGCCAGCGCCACTAGAAATGGGAAGAGGCGAAGACTGAGTCTCCCCTGAGCCTCTGGAGGGAACGTAGGACTTCTGGCATTCATACAGAGAAAGAATAACATGTCTTTCTTTTTTGGGGGGGCGGGGGGGGAGGTTAATCCACACATGAAGATATTTTTTCCAATGATTTTGAGAGAGAGTGGGAGAAAGGGAAGGAGGGAGGGAAAGTGATGAGACAGACACATCAATTGGTCGCCTCCTGCACACACCCCAACCTGAGCCAGAGATCGAACCTGCAACCCAGGCATGTGACCTTGACCTGGAATGGAACCTGAAACCCTTCAGTGCATGGGCTGACGCTCTAACCACTGAGAAACTGGCTAGGGTGAATCTTCCTTAGTATCTGATAAGCCTTTTTTGTCTGAGGATAAATTCCTTCTGGTCAGAAATTTCCTTCTACCATTTCTTTTATTGTTGTATCCTTTCTGATTGCTCTTAAGTTATGCAAGTATGTTATTTTTCTCTTCCATATGCAAAAAGGTATCATTTTTCTCTGGTTTACTCCTTCCTCAAGTTGCAGTACCACTTCATGTGCTTTGAGACCAATTTAAGAGATGGTACAATTACCTCGCAGCATGAGTAGCAACATAACAGTCCTATATCACTTGATTAATACCTCAATTTTTGGTTACATTATTTAAAATATAACTTACTAGGGAAGATACAGTCAAAATTACAGATACAACCCCAAAATTACAACAGACTTGAAGCAGAGCTGTCACAATGCCCTTCCTTTATCATTGGCCAACGAGTAAACAAACTAGGAAAAGATCAGGAATTTGGGAACAGGGTTGGAAAGGCTGTGTTCACTATTTTGCTAGAAACAAAGATGACATCATTAAAGCTAATCCAGAAACCTTGGCTGGTTGAAACTTCCAATGCTGATAGCAGACCTTTCCTGTCCTCCCCTCGGTGCCCTCTGGTGGACTGGATGGACCCAATAGAGAGTAAGAACCTATAAATTCTAATCTCTAAACCACACATGGCAGAAGCACTTACATATACATTCCTCCCAAATTACCAGGCTCCAGGGACCACCCAGAAAGCTGACAGTAGGTAAATTAGCACTGGACATAAACTGTAAAAAATAACATGGCAAACAGGAAAGGGCACACGTGGAGAGGCATTTCTGATTTGGAAACAGCACAAATTTCCCTCAAGGACTCAGGCCTCCTGTCTATCCATTATCCATTTTACAACAGCCTCATGGTGCAGTGCCCTCCCGTGTGATTCCCCCTAAAAGCAACCTGGAGCTTCAAGTTAGCAGGCAGAGGGAAGAATCTCAAGGCAGAGGGTCCCCCAATTACCACTTGGAGCTCTGCCCACCAACTGTCACACCTATTTTCATAAGCAAGAAATAAGTTTCTCTCGTAAACGTTTGAGCCGTTAGACATGATTGTTTTCTCAGAGCACTTACTACAGCAGCATTTTCATAAGTACTACAAAAACCCAAATGATCAGAATCCAAATATTGCCAATAAAGTGTTCACCAGACCACACTTTCCAGCTTTATCCCTATGTATTGCATTCACATGAGACTTATTCATAGTTTATACCGCAGAAAAAGATTCAGCACCTGAAATTCAAGGGCATGATACTGTAGCTTATAACCAACAACTCTTACTAGCTTTTAAAAAACCTAAAAGTGAAACAAAACAGCTCCTCTGTAAGATAAAGAAAAGCTTACGCTGGCCGCCGTGTCTCGAGCAGCGTGAGCAGTATCTGGATGGCACTGACTATGGCCGGCTCATTCTTATCCTCGTGGAAGATGTTTGACAGGAGCTGCTCTACAATCTCTCGCCTGGGGAAACAAATCGACAGTCAAGTGCTGATTGTAACATCCTTTACCAGTAACAACTTCAGAGGAGGTCGCGGGATTGGTGAAACAAATATTACACAGCATTCATTGTCACTTGTGTATGTTTATTTCACTTAACAGTATTTTCTTTTTAATACATTTGTTAAAGTAGGCAAGCGATCTTGCTTATTATAAATGTATCTGTCCCATACATATATTCCTTCCTGCAGCAAAACCATCTGGACCCTGCTTCTTGTTGAGAGCCAGTATTTCCAGATTGGATATCACCTCCCACTCAGACCAGGTGGTGGGTGGTGGCAGCTGGAGGGTGAGGTGGGATAGTAAGACAGAACCCTTCACCCCCACAAAAAAGGGAAATTTTTCAAAAAGGCTAATTAGAAACCATAAATATTTTCCCACAAAGACATTGATATATAATTAACAAACATCTAACTAAAACAGGTAAAAGAGAACATCAATCATTGCCTTTTACGCTACAATTGAAACTTGATAAATCAAGTGGTAGCAATGAAATGGGTCTGACTGAACTATTGCCCAAAGTCTTCTCTGCAGGCTCTTCCTAATACAGCTCCCAACACAGGAAAGGTCACTATTAATGTAAAACGCAAGGGTTACTGCTAGGAAAATTTATATGAACCTTCTCAAGGAAAATCTCCATTTCTTAGGATCTCAGTAATTTTCAGAATCCATATGGATTAAGAAAAGGAACCTCCCTGACAATGTGACATACAGCTGGGCTGCCCCACTGTTCATGCCAGTCATCCCAAGGCACACTGTGCTCACTGTATCCTAACACCAGGTCCCTTGCCAGGCTAGGGCAGCAAGGAGGAGAGAATCTCTTTCTACCTAGGGGAAGGAAATAAAAATGGTATCTAAACTAACTTCAGAGGATCCTCTGCAGGAAGTAGCTTTCAGGTACTACCAGACCTGCACTAAAATTACTTATGAGACCTTGACCTAATACAGCCCTGGAACAGCCACTCAACATGGCCTGGGACTGTGCTCTGGAAGACAGACTGATTTTTTTTTACAGTAAATAGGTGTATTCTTCAAACAGCAGCCTCACCCCAAGAAGTGGGGTTCAGACTACAGATGTCCACCTTCCCATTCAAGTGCCCTGCTTCTCACTCACTCCTCAGGGAGCACTGTCCCACTTCATCAACACTGGTGCCTGAGAGGAGCGGCTAACCAAGAGACCCTCACTACTTGACGGCTGCACTGAATTCCAAGTCTGCTTAGCATTCCACTGACGGACCAGAACGATACACTAACCCGCAAACTGATGGTCACGATGTATGAGCCATATTCTGAGTCTTATTTAAACATAAAAATTTCACCAAATACTGAAGAAATCATAAACCAAGGGATCAACCTTATCAAACAGGACAAAAAGAATGTCTTTATATTCTTTAAGGCATTTATTTATACATGAGAGAAAAGACACTCATTTTCACATTTAAAAAGCTGGAGTTCTTGGATGAGCACCAGGAAAACGCATGGTAGGAGTTGCCTGGTGCATGACACCATCCAGGGTCTTGACCCCTGCCTTCGAGACAATGGCTCCCCTTCAGTTTTGCTTCTCATGTGGACAGTCGGGGAAAAGACTAACTTCCATAAAACTACTGGCTGAACAGGGATCAAACCCCAACTCACTCCAAGTTCATTAGACTTAAGAGTCGCACAGTCCAACCTTCCCTAACACAAGTATTTTTCAAGGAATTTTTGAACTTGAAAAGTTTCCAGAGCCACTACATTAAATACATTCGATTGAAGCCCAGACTGCTCCCCAAGCTAATATTCATTATCTAGCCCTTCGGCCCACTGCCTTAGAGATCTTTGGGTACCCTACCCATCTTTACCATTCTCTTTAACCTTAGCTCATTTCAAACTTTTCCTTTAGTGCTAACCTACATTTTATACATATGGGGGGGTTAAACTATTTGAAAAGTTCAGAGTCTACATATAAATGTCATTTATTTACATTCTTACCCTGTAGGTCTCCACTGGGCATCATGAATGGCTGGGATCAGATAAGCAATTTTCTTACCTTCTCACTCACCCAAGGGCATCACTTTCTGGGGACGTGATTCCCACGTAAGGAAGACTTAGCAATCTCACAATGGCAACACATCAAACAGCATCGATATGAACAAAGGACAGAACAGAGCTTTAAACATACTTTTCTAGAGTGGCAAGCAGAGGATCTGGCTCTGGACTGTTCTGAATTTGTAACATCTGGTCTCTGCTCAGGCGAACAATTTCACAAAGTGATTGTGATGCATTTGAATGCCGCTAAAGGGAAAAAGCACAATTTTAACTATAAAACATGTCAAAAGTCATATTTACAATAAAAAGGGAGGAAACTGCTTAAGATATGACACAAATTAACATTGGCCATAAGCTGCAGTGAGTAAAAAGTCAAGCTCAAAAGAAATGACATGTAAAAAGTGCTGAGTGTTTTACTTTGCCAGACTAAAAACTTGACCTCACAATACTGCACAGTACACAGTACTACTTGTGGGGAGAGGCGACAAATGTTTTGGCAAGGAAAAGCTTCTACAACTGAATATCTGAAAAAAACATCCCCCAAACACATACTTTTACCAGCACAGAAAGATGCACATACTTCTCTGGTTAAAAAAAAAGGGCAAATAGAGCTTTCTGGAATATAACAATGGGTAAGAAACACTACAACTTTGCCAAGTGTACAGTGTATTTGCCTTACAGGAAAACTAAAATCTCAGCACCAACACACTGAGCACCACCTGCAGTAGAGGTAGGACAACGATATTCCAGCACAGATGACAACACGAACTGGGATATCAAAATCCACGGATTGGAATCAGGAGCCTAATATTTCTTTAATCAATACAAATTGGTCAGTACAACTTTAGCACGTAATTTATCATTTAATACACAAGTATCAACAGGACTGTCCCAAAAGGCAAATTTAACTTTCTTGCAAGTCAAGTTGGGAAGGTGCTGATGCCCCTACTTTTGTCCTTCGCAAAACCACCTGCCAAGAGCTGGGCTTCTCCCTCATCAATTTCCCACACCCTGCAGACAGCTTAACATCCTGCTGAGCCTCCAAGGTCCTCTGCTCAGGAGCCTGAACCTAGTGATGAGGAAGCCTGGTCACAGCCACGTGCTCCCTGTCAATGCTCAGGCCATGCTCCTGCCATCTCTCTCCACACACCCATCACATGGAACCACCCACCACCCATCTCCCCGGCCACAGGGGAGGATTACCTCTCGCCCAGACCCAAGGCTTCTTCTAGGCAGGGTTCTCTCGCTCGGACACCTAACACACTGGAATGTGTCCTCAAAGTCAACAGTAACAATACTACACTGTCTCATGAGGAATGATGGAGAATCAACAACCCCTTTAATAGGTAGCTCTTTTCTTCTTTTTAAAAAAAATGCCTATTTAGATAAACTCTAGCTTCTAAGTTTTGGAATGGACCAGAGTGAAGGGGAGGGGCTAAATCCACCTTAATAGAAAACTGACCTTCATGAGAAAATACCCTCTGGCAACACACCTCTTTTGCACTCTCCTGTCTAACCAGCAACCTACAAGGAACAAGAGGGACCCCTGTTGCCTCATGATATATTCTGCACCTTCTTGAAGCCAGCTCCTTCACAGACATTAGGCTGAACAGCATGAACTACCCTGTCTGTAGGTAGAATGGTTGGATGTTGGCAGTTCTGCATGGCTCAGCCCACGACTGAAGGTGGCAGCAGGAGCAGAGAAGCACAGTGCCAGCCTCCTCGACAGAGCCATACCAGCTCAGCTGGTCCCTGTGACCCCATCCTGACAGGTGTCCCCTGAGCAGAGCTCAATCTGCAACTGCAAAGCAGTGTAAATCCTAATGCCAAGTCCATCTTCAGCACCTAGGAAAAAGCCAAATCTGCCAGAGCATAATGCCCAGGCCAGGAAGGACAAGCACCAAGAGCCCGTCACTCCAGCGATCCAACAGGACCAAGGCCCTGCTGTGCTGCCTGGAAAGCTTTAGCCAGGACTGAAAGATCAAATGCAGATGTGGCCATGTCCCTTGGGCTAAAGATGGGTATTTTAAAAAAAAAAGAAAAAAAAAGGGAAGTATGAACAGAGGAGGTCTGTAACAAAGGCAAGCAGATTCAGCACGAAATCGAAGCTCTAGAATAGACTGCTGCAACCAGAACTTGCTGCTTTCCACACTTCTGGAAATTTTCTGAGTATCAGCAAAAAACAGAGTAAACACAGTATTTTTAAAGCCTTTAGTGTTTAGAGAATTATCAGCTTTAAGAATGCAGATTATCACTGCTCTACCTGTCCTCTATTTCACATTTCATGCAATTATGCTCTGCACCTAAATAAACACGGCTCTTTTTAAAAATCAGTTTATAGTCAGACCAGGGAACTTACATCTTCTTCTTGCGATGGGTGAACTATTTCCACAAGCCTCTGGATAATTTTCTCCTCATTTAACCACTGTAAAACACATTGTAGAAGTGATCATAGCAATGAGTGGCTCTTGTTCAAGCCCCAATGAAGGTTAACATACTTGGAAATATCCATCACATTTTAAGTAGAATGTTACAGGTTTCTCTGGACTTTGAACACTACAGGAAATTAAAAGTCCCCCAAGGAAAACGCCAGTGAATATATCATTTTAACAATAGCCAACAGTACCAACTACTCCCCAACTTATAATGCCCACATAACGAAAATTCTATACATCAGCTTTCTAGCCATGGCATAATGCTCAGACACTGAGACTAAAAGGGTCTGAACTTTAGTTATTGGGGGTTGGGTGGAATTCATATACTTTCTATAAAAGAGTACTAACTTTAACAAAGCTTCAGAAAGACTGAGAAAAGTAACATTTAGTATTAAGCCTCTGGGTTAAAACATATTATAAACTTTTAGATTCCAAAACCACCCCAGGAAACGTGGGAGTGGGGCAGCACTACAGAAGCTGAGTTTATCTGCCCTGCCACACGTTGGCAAAGACCTATTATCATGACCAGGACAGTGAAGGAAAACATGAAGGGGATGAAATAAGGAAGAATAAAAGAAAACATAGCTGGTGTAATACTGGCTCTGTGAGGATCAAAAACACCATAACAAATGAAATGCTCACTACCTAAAGAGGACACCCCACCCTGCAAAAGGTTAAGGATAGGGGAAGAGCTGGGTGGCAAGAAATCAAACCTAATTTGCTAAAGGCAGAGAGAGAAGCTGTAATACTGTCTCCGGCTCCTTAAGGAGACACGCCAAAGGAAAATGTAAACAAAAGTCATTGGGGGGGAACCACAAAGTAGAGGCCCAACTTCACAGTTTAAAATCTGTTTTATGGTGTGCAATGTAGATCTGGCTCAGCAGGGCAGGGCAAGACCTGAGCTTCTGGATTTCTAACAAGCTCTCAGGTAATGTCAGGGCCACACCATGAGTAGCAATGTCCTAAAACAGAGCATGGTAACACCTGTACAAAGGGGATAGGGCGGAGGGTCCTGACCATCACTCGTCAAACCCCCACCCTACTGCCTTCACAGCTAGTGACAAGCACCTACATTCCAAGCCCACTTTTAGACTAATCCCCCTCAGTGGGCCCCCAAATAAAGTAAGTCATTTAGGAGTTTTGTGTTAACCTTCCCCTAACCTATGCCTTTATTAACCACCGATCACTGTGTCCCTCTATAGGCCCATCTAATTCCTTCTAAAAAACCATACTAAAAATTTCCCCCATAACAATCCAAATATAAAGGTGACCTTCCCCCTTGTCAACAGTCTCCCCTGAACTCAACCTCTTTTCACATCCACAAAAACATACCTAAAAGGAACCAGTGTCCCAATTCAGGGCCCTTCCACAGGCAGCTGCTAGGACATTCCCTAAGTCTGCCATCTGGGTTCCTCACAATGAGCACAGGTCCCAGTAGACCTCTTCCTGGTTCTTCAGATCTAGCTCCGACCCCACCACATCCTCCCGCTCACACAAACACACGCCCTGGAACGCCTGCCCACCTCAGCAGAGCACCCCCTTTCCTGGGGTACCACCTGACAGACCCATCTGTCTCTCTTCTTTAATTAAAGTTAGCATTTCCAATAAAACTCAGAGAAATAAGACGTAAGATTCGAGGCTGAGTATTAAAGATGGAATAAACTAGGGAGTGGTTCTGGAAGAAGGCAGTGAAGAGAACAGAGGGAGAGACAGAAGACAAGAGGAGGAGGCAGAGGAGCCTATGAGAAACCTTATCTCCTCCCTCTTCCCAGCCAAATCTCCCTCGCAGCACACCTATCCTAAAACCACTATCTCCAAACATTTTAAATATGTACCCTTTGGAAATAAGCTCCTTTCTCCTTCTTACCCCATGCTCCTAGGTCCCCAAGAGAAGGAAGTTCCTTCTGAAGCCTCATCCCTGGAAACACAGACTCCTCTCCTTTCCGACTTTTAAAGGTAACCCTATGGTGGGACCATCTTCTCAACAAAGGGCCTCAAGGCATCTCAGGTGAGATACAGCGCACAGCGGCGTACTTGTCCTCTCGCCACCTGGCCAGCTTTGAGACAAATCCTCAGCTCGTTCTACCTTCTCATGCCACTGACAAGCCAGCACAGGGAACAGAGCCCCTCCCAAGGAAACGTCCCCGGAACCGAGGTGTGGGCACATCTGAAACCTTAATCCTGCAGAATCTGAATCTCTTCCTATCTCAAAACAGCCTTCTTCCCCACCCTCCCCCCGCTCCCCCGTTTCCCAGACAACCTTCTACCAGGCCCTGGAATCCCACCCCAGCAGGCAGCCCGGGGGCTCACGCACTTCTCCCCACCCGGCCGAGGACAGTCCTAACTCTACTCACATTCAGCACATCTTGCCTGGGCTGTGGAGGCTCGATGCATGTCAGGAGCCTGAGCAACAGGTCCATGATAGCCGACGTGCCTATGTGCTTTATAATAAGGTCTACAAAATCACGTTTCTTCTTCAGGAAATCCACAATCTGGAGGAGAACAAACCAAAACTGAAAGACATGTAACCTGGGAACTATAAACTTCAGAGTGCTGTCAGCTCTGCCCCTCCCAAATCCCACTACCACTGTGAGAGGAACGGCGAATGCTGAATTCATAGTAAGATGTCCAGCTGGGAAGCCAGCTAACTGTTATGCTATTCAAAAACCGTCAGGAAAACACAGTCACCATAAAGGAATCTTTTTCTGTTCATTTTCATTATTAATTCTCAAAGAATGAAAATGAAAAATGTAATAAAGAGCAAGAGAATATGCCATTTCAGTTTATGAACATAAAGTCCATTAGATTACGCACTACAGTGCGAAATACATATTTAAAATCCAATTATACTCTAGCCAGTGAGAAATTCAAAACATTAAGATTTCTCCACAAAGTGACTAACTCACCTACTACAGAAACATCACATGTGGATTTCATTTTGGTGTTTCACCTGCTGAGACTTACACAGGGCAGTGTGTGTGGCAGAGGCAGTTACACCGAGACCATGACGACAGAAATAAAGTTACAACCCTGCCACCTAGTCTTTTCTGTGCAGGAAAAAGAGGAAGGCTGTTCTGTGTACTTCTGATTTCTGTCTGTGTGCACGAATCATCTACTCTCTAGTCCCAGAAGCAGAAGACCAGCATGGCAGCTGCTTCAACATAGTCTCACTAAAGTCTCTGAAAAGCCCATGTAGTGGGATTGCTAAAGTCAACGTTGCAGATGCAGAAGCCAAGGCTCAGACCAGTTAAGTATTCTGCTAGGAAGCTAAAAAGTGGTTGCACTAAAATTTAAACTTAGATTTATATGTCCCCAAAGCCATGATCCCGCCATTACCCAATATGAAAAAGTCTAACTAAACCTGCTTCACACACAGAACCAGGTGTTAAGTGCAGGATTGACCATCATATGTGGCTTCTCCAGACAGTGAGGCTAAATGCGGTAATAAACCTTCTAGCAGTTATACAGAATTAATCCACTCACAACTGAGTCACACAAATTCTTAAAAGCACAGTTGAGGAGAGAGGAAGAAAAAGCACCGGATCCGGAGCCCCAAGGCACAGCCAGGACAGCAAGATGTCCTATACAGAGGATGACACTGTTGAGGTGCTAACTCATCCAGCACTGAAAGTGCCCTACAACTGGAGTTCCTGCTGCACGAACTAATAAATGTCTGCCTCAGTTAAGCCAGACTGAGTCTGAATTTTTTTCATTACTTGCATCTGCATATATCCTAATACATCATGTGATGGGAAACCTTTACTTACACTAGTAACTCCCAAAAGGTTAGTGAGGTGGGTTTGACCTTTTCCTGGAGCCAAAAAAACAAAGGCTATAGAACGCGATTGTTTTCATTCAAGGGGTCCTGACCAAGACACACAATGAGCAGCAGCAACTGGGCCTTGTCCTCAGCATTTAATTGGCACGTACCATCATCGTTACACAGATACTATGCCTGACCTTGAAGACCAATACAAATACTCAGAAAGCTCCAAGTGCATTCTCACTCATGACACTGAAAACCGGGACTTGTTTCAATGGTCGCTACAACCACCTGGAACTGACTAATAACTTAGGCTGTGGGGTGACTTGCACTTTCCTGTAACAGTCAGCAGTCCTGTTATTTTTCTTCTCATTGGAAGGCAGAAGAGAGAAAGACAATCTGTATCAGAGTAATCACGATTTGGGGAACATTCTCTAAGAAAAAAGAACTTCAATTCCAATACATTTAGGAAGGTAATTCTGCTCAGTTAAGACATGAAAGAATGACCTTGTCTCTCTAAAAAAAAGCACGTATCCACTTCACCTTGGCATAGGATAGACGCACAGGACCTAAAATAGTTCCAGTCCCTGTGTGTGTGCTGATAGCAAGGACGGGTCCTGGAGAGTGCTTTCACCATGCAGGATGCCAGGCCGACTGATCTGACTGCCTGCGCCCATCATCACACCCTTGCTCACTGCACTCTGGAGGGCCTGTTATTCTGTACTTGGGCATCAGAGGCTTGATGCTCCCTGGATGCCTGTTTCCCTCCGTGGAGCATAATCTCTGGTCAGCAGATCCTTTTTCACACCAGTATCAACTAGAGCAGTGATTCTCAAACAGTAGCATGCATCAGTCATCTGGAAGACATGTTAAAATCCCAGATTGCTAAGCCCCACCCCCCCAGAGTGTCTGAGTCAGTAGGTCTGGAGTGGGGCTCAAGAACTTGCATTTCTAACAATCTCAGGTGGTACTCATGCTGCTGGTCCAGTAACCACACTTTGAGAACCATTACACATACAACCGGTATTTGGAAAATAAATTTCCCAAGGACATCTGAATTGTTTAAAAAGCAAGCAAAGTGGGGAGGGGAGAGAACAAGAAGAAAAAGGGGGGGGGGGGGGTCCTGCCACAACAGCAAGGCAAGAATTTCTATCAAGCACTACTACAGAGCTACACAGGCACTTGACAATCTACACCCAGATGTCTCAAGCTAAACTCTTTGAGTAGAATCAAAATAGAAAATCACCATTTGTATAAACCAATCATCAATTACATTTATAGAAAAGCTTTTTAAGTTTCATTTGTAATCATCAAGGGAAAGAAAAAAAATAATAAACTGTTAATTTACCAGTCACTAGGACCCACTCACATATGCAACTGCTCAGTATGCACCGTAATGCCATCTACTAGCATCTCATGCTTCTAGCTACTTGTCAAGAGAAAACCACAGTCTACTAAAAAACTGAGATGTGAGGCACTTAGAAAAGAAGTGAGAACATATTCAATAATGTGTAAATCAGTGTTAAGCCAGCGAACATCTAGAATGTTTAAGTTTTAAAACATATTCTTTTATAGAAGCTGGACTTAAAGCATACTCAGGACACTGAACCAACAAAATTACTGGGGATCATCTCAGAGGGATGATCCCCCCTAATACTTACCTTTTGGAAAACAATATTTACCTGTTCTGGTTTTCTGCTGATAAGAATACTTAGCACCTTGCTGAAGAAACTGGCAAGTAGTGGGTTCAAGGGGGAATCGTTTAGGAGGAAGCTATATAATTTCATTAGCAAGGATTCATCTTCTCCCAGTCTATCATTCATCTGGGAGACATCAGAAGTGAGCAACTCACAAGATATATTTGGATACCTAGAAGAACAGGATATTTATATCATCATCTATATTAACAGTATAATCAAAGTAACACACAAATCAGAAAGGCTTCCTAAAACTTTGTGAAAAAAATAATCTTCTGAAAATTAGAAAATGGTTTCAATCTATTCTGTTCAACGTCTAGATTAGAGTGAATTTTCAATGTCTAAAAAAACTGTTCCTAAACCAAGATTTAATATGAATACAATTTCCGCAACAAAACTAGAACACACCAAGGGCTCAGGAGCGTGGGGGGGGGGGGGGGAAGGGGGGTGGTCATGCTGCAGGGCGTGGGCCTTCCCAGATGATGTGAGATGTGGCAGGTAAACGCCTAGGGCTGCAGCACCAGCAGCTACTCTGGCATGGAAAGCGGCATAGCTTGCAGAACAACCATGGGGACACAGGTTTCTAGGAAACCACACTGCACAAAGCACCCTGTAACTACTCAAGACACATTTAGGTTCCGGGATTGGCCACTTCTAATTTCACATGGGTTGCAAATGGTACTAGAAAGTTGTTTTGGGGGCTTCTCAAATGTTCAGTCTATATGACATCTTAAGACAATAAATATCCTAATACACTGAAGTGGAGAACAAGACATCAGCCTGAGTGAGCCAGGTGGAAAGCTATATATAGAAAAGGAGCTCTCACACCAGCCTTCCAAGGTCTCTGGGCATCAGCCCACCCTCAGATTTCAATGCTATGGGACACAGACCTCTTCTACAGACCCACAGCACTAGAAATTTCTGTACCCCCCCAAGCTAGCTTGGCTCAGCACCACAAGGCTCGCTCTCTTTGAAAAACAGGCAGCAGATCCACTTCCCCCACAACAATTGCTCAGTAGCAGCAGTGCTGCAAGGCCTGTGCGACTACTCTCCCAAACCGACAGTTCACTTCTCTGCTCTTTATTACTCCCTGTTGGGCAGCCAGGACCCAGAATCACCCAGTCATCAGGGAATGGCAAGCTCTAATGCTGACCAGGATAGAAAAGTGATAGAACAGCCAAAAGCGGCTATATGACAAGAGAGGTGAGGACTGGGGGCTGGGACACACACCAAGCAAGTGGCTGTCTGTTCTGAGGCCCCTGGCTGGAGAGGTCACTGGCATCACACCAGAAAGCTACAGCACCTGAGGGGTCTGGCATGAGGTCAGAAGACTGAGCAGTAGAATATCCCCAAATGAACCTCTGCAGGGAGAAAAAAACTGAAAAGACAACAGAATGGGCAGGTGTGTGGGAACAAAAGTCCCATTACCAAACAGCCTCTTCTGGAGGCTTGTGGCTCAAATCAAATTAGAAGAAACATGTTGGTATATAGATGTCATAATATAAAGTCACCATTACCCTGGGGCGCAGGGTCATCCAGTGATTACAGGTGTGAGTTCTGGAGTCTATCATCAAGGTTAGGAAACTGTCTCCACCACTTACAAGCTGTATCTTGGGCAAGTTTCTTAACCTCTCTGGGCCTCAGTTTCCAAGTCTGTCCTGTTAAGACAATAGTCCTACCCCACCAAGGAGAGTCATACATACCAAATACCGAGAAGGGCCTCAAATAAATGAGTGCCAAGTGCTTGTATTCCTCCTTACTTTCTACTTTGTAGAAGTGCTGAGATGCTGCTACAGGGCTTGGGGGGCATGCCCTCCCTCCTTCCTTAACTTTAAACAAGCTTCAAAAACACCCAAAGGCCCCCCTCCTCCACCCCACCCCTAGGCAAGGCCTTTGCTCCTACCCCACACATGCTCTGACCTTGATTCCCTCCTTGGTACTGAGAAAAAAAAGGCAATCAGAAGAGAACCCAGCCCGGCTGCATCCCAACCTGACCATGGGCCCCTTCCTCCTCCCCCTACACGGGAGCCAGCCTTGCTCCTAAAGCCACCCCTCATCTGTCCTCTTGATCCCCTCCCTGCCCACATACTCAAGCACAGCACATCACTCTATCTCCGTTCCTCTACACCATCATCTCCCTCTGAACTGCACCACTCTCACCAGCATAGAAACAGACCGTTATTTCTTCTATCTAGGGGCAGAGTCAATGCCACCCCTTTCCTAACTCCACATCTGCCAGGAGCTCCCACTTTCTCCCTCTGTTCCCTTTCCAGGAAACTACCTGAAAGAGCTATCTCTGTCTTGTCTCCAATTATTCTTCAGAGGCATCCAGGGCCCATGTGCTCTGTGGTGCAAACACTGACAGTCACCTAGCTCAGCAGCAGCAGCCCTGCCCCACTGTCCTGTCCCTTCTTCCTGAAGCCTGTCTTCCCTTGGCTCTCAGGGTAGCAGCCCCTCCTGGATCTCCTCTTGCCTCTAGCCATTCTACAGTCCCTCTGTGGGGAAATCTTGACCCAACCAATAGCATTTTAGTTTTTGGATTTATACTTCTACTTAAGGGCTTTATTTTTTAAATTCTGTTAGTTAAAAGTTCTGTTAGTGTAAAATGACAATCCTTTAATACATTGTATATGATCACCAAACTAAGTTGGAGCAGTAATGAGTTTAATACACATATGTAACTAATGTACAGTTATGAAGTTCACAAAATACAGCAATCACTCCATCATCCAGAAACTACAAAATGCCAGTCTCCATTTCCTGAGGTGACTACAGTCAACATAACTCTGAAAAGCTTTCAGATCCCATTGGAAAACCCCCTCTACACTAACCCAATTGCCTGGGTCATCCAGCTGTGTGTAAGGTACACACAGCTGATGGCTGTGCCTAGGCCAGAAGCACTGCACTGAACAGTTCTGCCCAAGTTATGTTGCTGAAATGGTGCCATCCAGAAGGCTGTGTCCAGGGGTGGCACACCTGTTCTCACAACCTCAAATGTAGTGCAAAAAACCACCACCAACAAAATGCAAACGAAACAAAAAAACAAAATGCTGGCATGGCACTACAACAAAAGCCACGACTACTTTTTGGTAAAAGAAGCGCTTTCCATAGGCATGCCTACTATTCCCCCAGTGAAAGTGGTGTTAGCTTCATTCAGTATAGGAGGAAACAGACCCCAGAAGGGCAAGTCCCCTGCTCAAGTTCTCAGAGCTTGTTATTTTTTGAGGGGAGGCCCGCCCTGCCCAGGAAGGTTTGATACAAAGCGCACACCTCACTGCCTCCTACTAGCATAAGCTCCAGACAAGCAGCGCCCACACGGAGTGCCTCTCTTTTGTGGGATGGGAACACACTAGTGTTTCTGCCTCCAAATTTCTTTCCTCTCCTTTTTTCAGACACTGGTCTCTGAGTGGAGGCTGTCAATGAATGCTAGTTGTCAATCTTCATGGCTGGCAGAGAACATGACTGAAAACATTAGTATTATTAACCTTACAGCAAAATTCTCACCATGAAGAAATGAAAAGATATCTAAGGAGGGATATTCTGGGGGAGAAAGGGCAAAAGAGAACCAACTAAAAACATAATTCTTCCACCCTGGCCAGGCTCAGTTGGCTGGAGCATTAACTCAGACACCAAAAGGTTGCGGGTTCAATTCCCAGTCAGGGCACACGCCTAGGTTGCAGGTTCAATCCCTGGTTGGGGTATGCATAGGAGGCAGTCAAAAAATAGATATCACTAAAAACATACCCTGGGTAAGGATAGAAAACAAAACAAAACAAAACAAAATAAAACCACCATAATTCTTCCTAATCCATGAAGTTTAATGCATAATCAATAACTTTTCGTTCCTGAAGTTGTACTATTTTCCCAAAGGGGGGGGGGGGGGGGGGGGAGAAGCCAAATATTTCAATAGAGTTGGAGATGGAAAAACAACTGAAACCCCAATACTTCAAAAACATATGGAATATTCAGAGTATCCAGGGGTCTGTACAGAAAGCGCCAGACTGTGACAAAGGGTCTCACTGCACTATCCGTCTGCTTGTAAGCAGGTGGAACTAGTGAGTAGAAAAATCCACTGTAGTTATCCAAGGTGTTACGTGCTTAAATTTAGCACTTTGTCTTTCTGAGTGCACATTCATTTTTAAAATCCTGTCATTTCACTAGATTTCCTTTTAGATCAGATTGTGTGCTCCGCTAAGCCTATCGTTTTGGGTTTTTTTTAATGTTTTTATTGATTTCAGAGAGAGGAAAGGGGAGGGAGGGAGGGAGGGAGATCAACGATGAGAGTCATTCATCGGCTGCCTCTTACACACTCACCTACTGGGGATCAGGCCCACAACCACAGCATGTGCCGTGACTGGGAATTAAGCCGTGACCTCCTGGTTCATGGGTCGATACTCGACCACTGAGCCACACCAGCTGGTTGAGCCTGTCATTCTTGACCGTCTAAACGTTTTATTAATGGTCTGCAGCAGCCATAGGGAATCGCTGTATGAGAATGAATAATATTCTACCCCCACTTCACTTCAGTCCCACCCTAAAGAGAATATCGAATTTCTTACTTGTATCTGATCTTTTCATCCATGTCTTGAGGTGGTTCTTCTATAATGAACGAGACTAAATCTTCGAGACATTCTGCTTTTAACAGAAACTCTATAAGTTTGCGGTTCTGAGCTTTACATTCCTGTAAAACATCTTCCTCATCCATTAACTCCTTCAGTGTTACATCTTCTCTTTCTAGAAGTGTGTCTATGTGGGATGATGAGTGAAGATCAAATTTCCAAAACATGCTGGTCTAAACAAAACGCAGAGAGTATTCAAATACAATGTTAACTTCACATATTCATTTCAGTTCAGTTTTACAGTCTAAAATGCCATAAGTAGAATAAGTTTCACATTGAACCTATAAAATACTTTGTAAATAAGCAGGATTTTTTTTCCTTCTCAGAAAAAAATTATTGATAACAAAAATTTGACCTGAAAATGCTAAAAGAATGCTAAATCTTGGGACTTTAAGCTGCAAAATGATCACATCCACACTTGAAGAAGTAACCCCTTTCTTAAGGGTGAAGAACACATTCTTACACAGGACAAATATCTTCAGCAACAATGACAAGTACTGAGACCTAGACTATGGGGCCAACTTCTCCGGCAGCGGGTATGGCCACATGACAGCTTTCTCCAGTGCGCTGTGAACAGTAAAAACCTCCATGTACCCTCCCCTGCCTCTGGCCGGATGCTGATGACATAAACAGCTCTAAGGGAAAACTGGAGATGCTTCTGTACCCAAAACACTACATGGAAGAAAACTGCCTGCCAACCCCAGGGCCTGCCCTCAGCTGTTATGGTGAGCCATCCTACCTACACCTGGGCTGTGTCCCAGCAATGTAGTGTGGCCCACCCAACCAACCGGCTCCTCTAATCCCGAGCCTGTGACTATGCACTTTATTATATTTATTTAAACACAAGAAAAGGAATTCTTCAGCAAATATCTTATTTTTTATTTTTATTTATTTTTATTTTTTAAATAAATCTTTATTGATTTCAGAGAAATGAAGGTAGAGCGAGAGAGAGAGAGATAGAAACAATGATGAGAGAGAGTCACTGACTGAGCCCGCAACCGGGCATGTGCCCTGACCGGGAATCGAACCCCGATCTCCTGGATCCTAGGTCGATGCTCAACTGCTGAGCCATGCCCGGCTGGGCAGCAAATATCTTTTTTAAATGCCTAACTCTTTTTGCTTTCCAGTACCTTGAATTACAATAGCATATTTCAAGTCAAAACGCTAACACATACAAATTTCCACAGTGCATTTTCTTTAAACTGGGTACTACAAACTTAAAAATAAAATATAACTATAGTAGATTCCTAAAGCAAACATTATGTGCTTTACCTTTTAGCCAAAGAGCAAATCGACTGGAAATGAATGGTGTTGGTAAAATAGTTACCCTGGCTTGGCCCTAGCTTCTATTTGTGCCCTTTGAAGTAGAAGCAATAGTTACAAAGATCACCTGCCCAGGACCCTGAGGCAAAATGGAGTCCTTTTAAAAATACTCTAAGACATTCAGAAAAACTGAAAGGAGTCAGAATTTCAAGTTCATTTTTACTAAATATAAACACCCTTTAAAGGTCCTCCCACAGGCCTGGCAGGTTTTCTCAGTGGTTAGAGCGTCGGTCCTTGGACTGAAGGGTCTCGGGTTTGATTCTGGCACATACCATGATTGCAGGCTCAATCCCCAGCCCCGTCGGGATGCATGGGGATGGCAACCAATCAATGTGTTTCTCTCACATCTATGTTTCTCTCTCTTTCCTTTTCACTCTCTCTGAAAAAGCAACGAAAAAATATCCCCAGGTGAGGATTAAAAATTAAATAAAATAAATAAATAAAGTCATCCCACAGCTATAATTAAGTTGCTTGAAAACAGGATTTTCTCCAAAAGGGCTGAAAGATTATTAGATGGGTAAGGCCACCAGGGAGTTACCTGTTACCTGATGCCACAGACCTAATGGCCTCCGCTGTTTTCTACCTTCCCCAAAACTTAAGACACAAGTGAAAATTACCATCTAATATGTGCAAAATAGGGCCAAAGGACCCTAAACCTATTCATCTCAGATCAACTGCTTTAATTAAAGGTCATCTGAAATTACTGAAATACCATCCTACTCAGAAGCAAAATCTGGGCCATGGTAACTTTATGTCACAGCATTTAGGCAGTGACACTTTGCTTCTTAAAGAAAAGGTGCCACCCTGTCTCTATGACACAGGAACTGAAAAGGTGATATGCTTTAACCATCCAGAAGAGCAAGGACAAGAACACCAGTCCCTCCAGAGAACGTGCCACGCACTGATGCAGAGTAATTTCATTCAATAGGGGCCCAATTGTGGTTTATGTAAATCACCTACAACTGCTTGCTTTCACCAAATAAACGCCATTTCCCACAAAACCTTGTTAGGACTATTAAGCATCTAAACAGACCTGAATTCCAATGCTGGAATGACGTGAATTAGCGGGAAAGCTACCTCACCTCTCTAAGTCAGTATCCACCCAGGTAAACTGGCTATAAGGCGTCAATAAGAAAGGCCCAATACAGCAGCCGGAACATTCAGGCACTCGGCAAATGGAAGTTACTGTGCAGTAAAATGCTCACCATTGAAGTAAGCGAGCTTCAAACCAGTGTTTCCCAAACTTTCATGGGCATAGGTAACACCTAGTGGTCCTGTTAAAATGCAGTCTCAGATTCTGACTCAGAAAAGCAGGGGTCAGGCCTGAGCTTCTCTAGCAAGCTCCCAGAATGCTGCCTTGGGTTGAAACCACTGCTGACCAGTTGTACCAAACTGCAATAGCCCTGGTTGGTGTGGCTCAGTGGTGTGTCAGTCTGCACACTGAAGAGTCCTGGGTTCGATTCCTGGTCAAGGGCACATACCTCAGTTGTGCATTTGCTCCCTGCCTCCATCGGGGTGCGAGTGGGAGGCAACAGTCACTGTGTCTCTCTCACATCGATGTTTCTCTCTCTCTCTCTCTCTCCCCCTTCCCCTCCCTCCCTCCTACTCCCTCTGAAAAGCAATGGAAAAAATACCCTCAGGTGAGGATGAACGACAACAAAAAGAACTGCAATAAGTAATTCAAAGCAATTATATAGCCCTGAGAAACAGGAAAAGCATGTGACTGTTTATTTCAGAAACTCCCTGTGGACAAGCTGATATTAGCAGGCTTTCTTTCAACAGGACAGAAGCGGAACATAACATATTATATCACTTTCCAACAGGGGCCAAAAAAAGTGATACCACAAACATGCTAACAGACAAACTATTAGAGCTCTGAAGAGAGAAACTGCTAATCATCCTATCTACAACTGAGAAGCAAACTGTGGGAATGACAAGGGCCTTAACAAATTGAAAATTCAAAATCTCCTATTCATATAAACTAACTCTGCTTAAATTTAGCAATTTTCTATCCAAGTAGGATAAAACCCCAAGTCTACACGTTGCTATCAACTGTGGAATACTATATGCAGGACTGCCAGGGCACAGGGCAAAGGTTCAAAGACTAAAAAAAGGATTCAGCATTATGAAGAATTTCAAGACAGCAACAGCAGCGCATTAAAGCAAATGCTCTGGGTCTGGGGCCCTGTGAGACTGCATGGATTCCACACCCATGGAGCCAGCCCCATCTATACCATTTCATAACTGGCCCCACTGGGATCCCCAAGATTCCAAATCCTAAGTGAATATTTGCTATCATCTCCAGTCTTGCAATAAACTTTTACAAGATATTTTTAGTTTAAACAGTTGCAGTTACCTAAATGTACAAACTACAAAAATAAGAGAAGCAGCTGCTTCCAAATAAGATAACACATGGAAAAGAGTTAAAAAAACAAAATGTGTTATAATTTTTAATACTATTTCTTTAAAATGTTACGAAGGGAATCACTGTAAACAAATTTTGTCATAATCTTATACAAAGGTATGCAAACACATATTGCCCAAGTGTACGTCTCCCCGCAGCACTGCCTAGAGCCCCCTCTTTCTAAAATTGATTTCAGAGAGAGGAAGGGAGAGAGAGAGAGGAACATCAATGACGAGAGTCGGAATTGATTGGCTGCTTCCTGCACGTGCCTGGACTGGGGCTGCAGACTGAACCTGCAACCCAGGTATGTGCCCTTAACCAGGAATCAAAGCCAAGACGGGAATTGAGCCGACGCTGTAATCACTAAACCACGCTGGCCAAGGCTGTTCCACTTATTTATGCATTCATGGGTTGATTCTTATTTGTGCACTGACTGGGGATCAAACCCACAACCTTGGTATATTAGGCAGGGCAGTGCTCTAACCAACGAGCTACCTGGTAGGGTGCCACATGTAAGTTTCAAGTTTCTAGTAGCCACATCAAAGAAGTAAAAGGAACCGGCAAAAATTAATTTTAATAGTGTATTTTATTTAACCTCACATATCCAAACATTATTTCAATATGTCATTCTTTTGGTACTAAGTCTCCAAAAGTCAGATTTCATGTACTTGGGAGTCACATGTGTCTTACGTTTCTAACAAAGCAACTGGCAAGCAGCATTCAAGACAGTGTGATTTTAGGGAAAGTAAGTGGTACCCATGCTGTAAAAGAAGTAGTGATGTTTATTATAACACTTCTAATACAGATGTTTCTAAGGAACCTACTTGCAAGGTGTATGCAGACAGGGTTAGTTCAGGGAATGGAAGTGATACTCACTCTGCAATGCAGGGAGTGAAGAATGTTAACAACACTTGTAATAAAGATGTCTAACAAGGTTTTAAAAAAGTTACATGTGGCCAGTGGCTGCTGTGTTGGATAAGGCAGCTCTAATTATATGATTACTACAATTATGATTCAAAGTTTCTCTCCTGGTCCTAAAATAGGCCCCTATTCATCTACTTCCACTGCCAAAGTCAATAGTTAACCTTTCCACACAAGGGCCAGTGTGAAGTGTGGGTAGGGAGAAGTTATGGGCCACGTTTTTCCTCTCTTCTAAAACAGAAACATACATGAGAAATCATGTTTATTCTTAAAATGGAGAAGGCTAGGTGTTAAATCAGGAGGGCCACCAAGTGGCTTCATTACTGGTTTAGATATATCTACCTAAATTTAGAAAGAGGTGCTTGTAACTGGGAGTTTATTTCATTTTATAAACTAATTAAAAAATATTACAAAAGGCTCTGGCTGGTGTGCTCAGTTGGTTGGAGTGTCATCCTGAACACCAAAAGGTGGCAGGTTATATTCCCAGTCAGGGCACATACAGACCCAGGTTTCAGGTTCTATCCCCGTTAAAGGCACATGTGGGGAGGCAGGTGATAGATGTCTCTCCCCGTCGCAGTTCCTCTAAAATCAATATTTATATAACAAAGGGAAAAAATGGCTAGGTCACACAAACATGTGGGGAAGCAATGATGTTTGATTAAAGTACTTTAAAAAGTACACACAAAAAACTAGATTTCCCATTTGTCCGGGAGAAAACTGAGCCTCATGGCCTCCATTTAGATTCAAAACAACTTGCCTATTCCACCAGCAGCGAGCACGCTTACACCAAACCGTTGGCCCAGTTTACAAGAAGCCTGGGAACAGGATGTGTTAAACACAGCAAGCTGCTGAAAGGCTCTTCTTACTGGCTCACCTGCTCCTGCCAGGGTCGACACCTGGAGTCTCAGGGCCCCTCCCTGGGCTTGGATTCAGGTATCTGGGGAACTTAGCTGGGCAGCATCTACAAGACCTAAATGGGGAACTCCTGGATTCAAGAAGGGTTTGGTGGCTGCTCACTTGGTACACCGAAAGCCGCTTAGAAGGGGACACTGGAGGAAAGCATCTATAAATAGGAGAATGCAGAGTCACTCGGAAGGAAGGTCATCTCTCAGCGTTATACGTTAACCATAAACTCCTCCTCCTAAGAGCAAAGCTCAGTGCCCAGGCAAATGTAATAATTTTCACATGAAGAGGCAAAAGCACGGGACACAAAGAAGAAATAACAGCTGGCCTTCAAAGGCAGCTCTCACTAAGTCCTGAGGAAGAAGATCACAAAGCCCTGGAAGGCCACCCAGTAGCTGCTTCTCCATTCTTAGCAAGGCATCCATGTCATACAGGCCCCACCCAAAGAAGGACTAATTAAATCAAATGTCAAAGCGCCTGTGAGAGAGAACGTATTTTAGAGCCAGTTTTATAGTGTTTGCTCTGCAACTACTTCTTTCAAAGAATGTGCAAAAGGCAATCAAGTTTCTACCATCCAGACATTCCAGAATCTTTCCCAGTTTTATTTTGCAATTTCTTTGATATTTCAGCTTTTCTTTAGTAAGTAAAAAACTCACTCAACTCCACTTAATATGCACGACACGAATCAACTGGTACTTGTAAAGCATACACCGTACTAAAGGATGTCACCGTACTCTTGTACGGTGTGACAGTCCCTCCCCTGGAGGAACACAATAAAACAAGGAGAGAGAAAATACAGAGGATGAAAGATAAAGAGAATAAAGGGATCCACCCCAAGCCTCTTCTGTAGGAAGGGAGCTCAATGGGAGGGAGCCCGACCAGAAGAGAGGTGATTACATGGAGGCTTTAGAAGAGAAGTAGAGTTTAGTAGGTGATGCGGAAGCACAAAGTATCCCAGTCCACGGGAAACCAGCCTGCAGGCACAGAGGACAGGAAGACCCAGCAGCTTCAGGAAGTTCACGGCAGGGAGAATGTCCTGACAAAGAGAAGAGCGAGTCCTTCAGAAGGCACGAGGAATAAGGTCGGGCAGCACAAGGGCAGGCCTCAAAGAGCCGTGCAGGAATGAGCAGCAGAGCACTGTGCAGGCTTGTTAGAAAAAAAGAGGGAACCAAGGAGTTTAACTGAGATAAATGTACGTTATCTATCTACATAAAGATTAAGCAGTGTATTTTAATAACCAAGAAAATTCTGAATAGAAGTAGAGGAAAGGTGACATAGAGAAGACGTTTAAGCTGTGACAAGTACACTTTCAACAGAGGTTGCACTCCTAAAAAGGCCAACTCTCTGAAGGTGACTGGCACGTGGGCTAGGGGAGGGCGTGCTGAAGACAAGACCACTAATGTGGGTCACTGGAGAAACGGTACACCCTGCTAAGATATGGCAAATGAGCGACAAGATCAGATCTATAATTTAAGTACAGAATTGTCAACAACGTGAAAGATGGACCGCAGAGAGCTGAGTCCAAAGGAAGACTCCAGAGCCCATTTAATAACTCACAGAAGCCCGGCCGGGCGTGGCTCAGGGGTTGAGCATTGACCTAGGATCCAGGTAACCGGGGTTCAATTCCCAGTCAGGGCACATGCATGGGTTGTGGACTTGATCCCCAGTTGGGGGCATGCAGGAGGCAGTCGATCAATGACTATCTCATCATTGATGTTTCTATCTCTCTCTCTCTCTTCTTCCCTCTCTCTGAAATCAATGAAGATAGATTTTAAAACAACTCACAGAAGATGGCAAGGCCCTATCACAGTCTCTACTTTGAAAATGAAGGTTTCCCCTAAGAGCTTCCATACTAAATTAGCATTCTCCTCACATTTCAACCACAATTTTGCTTCCTTAAAGTCTAATCTTCATGCTCCCTTCATTTCTGGCTGTACTTTGGTATCAGATGATACAATTTATGGCTTGCCTTTGGAATTCTGACCTGCCTGGGAAATACATGACCCTTAGAAAGCACATGCCTACCCACACACTGGGGCTAACTCTAAATACACTGACTGCAAAGATGATAAGGGCTGGGAGAGAGATAAGATCTTATCACCCACTTCACTTTTACATTAAAAAAAGTCAACTGCCAATCAAGAAAACCCAGCCTTGCTTTGCTCACGTAGTCCACATTAAAGCAAGTACAGTGAGGTGTTCCTACACAAATTCTCACTATGAAAACGCAAATGTACATTCATTTTGGAGCAAAAATCCCACAATTTCAAAAACTTCAGGGCAAGTATATGCAAAGCATGATTTATTTTACTAAAGGTTTTTTTTAAAAAAACACAACGAAACAAAACACGTAAGACTGAGGGACTGGAAAGACAAGTAATGAGGATGAAAATGGTAACTGGGACTCGCCAGGCCCGGCCGGCGCGGCTCAGCAACGACCATCGACCTATGACCCAGGAGATGGAGGTTCGATTCCCGTTCAGGGCACATGCCGGGGTTTCGGGCTCAATCCCCAGCAGGGGGCGTGCAGGAGGCAGCCGATCAATGACTCATCACTGATGTTTCTATCTCTCTCCCTCTCCTTTCTTCTCTCTGAAATCAATAAAGATCAAACAAACAAACAAAGACTTGCCAGGATCCTTGTTTGAGATTAAAAAAATAAAGACAAGGAAAACCCAGTTGGATCTAGGTGTCCACTTTGTGTATATGTGCATGTGAGCATGTGTGTGCAATAAATGTCAAAGTCAAGTGAGACTGTAGGTCCTAAATAGAGGCTTTTCCATTGCAAGCATCCAGGAGCCTCTCAATCTCTGAAACCAGGTAGGCCCGTCAACAAATCTGAGTCAGACTTGAGAAAGAAGTGACATGTAACTGGAGAGCAAGAGGAAACAGGATGTGATTAGCATGGCTGTTATCCGCAATAACAAAAAACTGTTTCTAAGCCCAACCCTAAAACTGTAGGGAGGAAGGGCAGTCCTGAGAAGGAATGACATGAAAACTGCCCAGCTAGACACAGAGCTCGACACTAACATGGGGTGGGGGGAAGACTTGGAAAATCTAACTCGCCCAAGTTGTCATTAAGTGAAAGCAAGTTACGTGCAGTTTATGAGTCACCCAACTTGAGGCAAGTGACAGTGGCCACTAAGATTCCAGGCCTCCTGGCGACTTCTGGGTAATTTCTTACGAGAAGAGTCCATCTATTACTGATGATTAGGAGGGCGTAAAAAGAAAAAAGGGAGGAATAAAGCTAAAGGTAAAAAACTGTTCTAAAAGCTACCAAAGTTAAGAATCTCTATCAGCAAAGAAAAAAATGTTTTAAAAAAGAGAGAGCAAAAGGGAAAACAAAGTTTTTAAAAAATGTCATACTGAGAAATGTCTCTAAACCTTTGGCTCCTACCACCAATTAACAATACCTATTATTTAAAAAATACTACAGACATAAAGTAGAAGTCAGAATGTCTTGCTCACCGAGCGCTTAAAATCTACATAAAGAGAAGAAATAATCCTAAAATAATTTCATGAGGTACTCTAAGAATTCACAAAGGAGTGACTACTGAGCCAGAAGTGAAATATGCAAAGTCAACCTCTGGTCTTTAATGAAGTTAAAGGAGTCAGGCATCTGGCTAAAGCCAGATGTCCTTTGGCTGGTAAAACATTCTCTCTCTCTCAGGAACACACATACACACACAGGCAGCCAGGTGACCTAGAGGCAGAAGCTGATCTACTAGCAGTCTTTCTCTGTGGCTGCTTCAGCTTGCTAGGCCTGGCTGGTCCCTGGAGCCCAGGCTCAGTCCTCCCAGGATACTGGGAATCCCATGGGTGCTGCACATGTCAAGACATACCACAGCAACTACAGAGGCTGCTATTTAACTTCCTAAATAGTGCCACAGAACTATACTGCACCTGTCTTAAAGGGATGGCCTAGCCTGGTGCACCAAGACTCCAGAATCTCATGACAGTACACTGCTTTCCTTGACGTGACTCATAGAAGAAAACTCCTGATACACTTAATGGTCTTACCTTTCAAACCAAGTTTAAAAATTAAAAGAAATATTTTCTTCCTGTGGCTCCTTGCCCATTACAAGTTATCCTGGCAATGGTTGTCTTCCAATTTATTGCATCAGCAGATTAGCAGGAATAAAGTGGGAGGTGGACATAAAACAGAAACTCCCCTATAAAAAAAAAAAAAAAAGAGCATATAATCACATGTACTCTCTTGGTCTGATGGCTGCTGTCATTAAAGACACTGGCTCAGGGTCTTGACTTACACAGAACTATACCTCAGAGGATTGAAAAGTTCTAGTTAAAAGAACTTTTTCCTGTATAAAAACAGGAAAAAAGGAACAGTCATCCTGGTATCTCAGCTTTTATCCTATACTAACAATAACTCAGAAATGAAGGCACCGTAATAGCACTATCAGTGAGCAAATAAGAAAAAATACATATTTATCTCTATATTATAAAAACACCAATGAAATTCTTACCCAACATAGGATTGACTGCAAAGGCACCATACTTTAAAATACTAAAATTTTAACAGTGGTTCCCTCTAAATGCCTGCAAGTAGTCCCATTTAATACTATTAAGCAATTGTAACTTTTACTAGAAACTGTGAGCAGAACATTAAAGTCACTGAAGTACTAGCTGTCTCTAATGTCAATTAACCAAACACTACACATGGAAGAACTATAAACTGTCATCCAAGACATTTCATTTAACTTGATACTGCAGAAAAAGACTCAAACACTGGACAATATACTAATCAGAAATTCTGTAAGAATGCAAAGACATCCCGCCCCCCCCAAAAATGCTTTCATTTAATGCCTTTCTTCCATAAAACTGATATTGCACTGTGATCTCAACATTTCCCTTCAAATAAGATAATAAATAGAAACAATACTAACTGCTTCTTAAAACAAATAAAATGAATCAACAAAAGAGTAACAACTCTAGGTTAAAATGAAAAGAATATTTAATTCTAAGTTAAATGCGTAGCTGTTGAGCCACCCAGCCAGGGCTAAATACAATTTGAACATACACGTGAAAAAGTATAATTGATCATTTAAATTTTTGCTTTAAATCTTAACAGTTCATGTGTTACCACGTGCTTAGACATGACAAGCTCAACATGTTAGTGTAAAAAGTGCACTACTAAACGTCAGGGATAATTCCAGTCCCATCACCACCACTCTCTAACAGGGGTTCCAGATTCCTTTCAATTCTAGTAAAGTTATATACTCCACAGAAGGTACACACACACACAATTTGGTATTTAAATTCTAGTGACTGGATGAAAAGAGGAGGCCAAAAAGGAAGGTCTTGAATTGGGAGGTCCCAGCACAGCTGGAGATGAGCCCGCCACACTGAAAACACAGGGACTGTGGGAACTGCCAAATGAATGCTGAGACACAGGCACACCTCACCCCAAGCCAGATCCTCCTACAAAGCTCCAATATTCCCAACCAGGTTGAAGACTGAAAACGTGTCTTCTGAATGATCTGACCTCCATGAAAAAAGGCCTAACAATACTGACACTGGGGGGCCTCCCAACCAAAGGAGCTCAACTAATCACTGCTGGGAAGCTTACAAGCACTGAGCCCACCCATGATCAGAGCCTCCAATGAACCTCTCTTATTTCAATCTGGCTTTAAAAAAATCTTTTCATTGTGAGCTTGCAGAACATTTAGAGGAGCAGTAGGAGAAAACACCCACAGAGCCTCCACCTAGATCCCATCAATCACCGTGTTCCTTTTGCTTGATCCCTCTCACATGCATCCCCAACATCTGATCCACTGCAGCCATCACATCCTTTACCTTCCAAGGTTCCCTGTGTATTTCCTGAGAACAAGGACATTCTCTTACACAACCACACTACATAGGTCAAAATCAAGAATTAACAAATTAATCATCAGATACGGATTATACAGTTCCTATTTTAATTCTGCCAAATGCTCTATAATGTCCTTTATGGGAATCCCCCTTCACCTCAATCCAGAATCACATATCACACGCTAATGTCATGTCTCCTTCATCTCCTTTCATCTGAAACAGTTGTCCAGCATTTATCTGTCTTTCATTTCATTGCCATCTTTGGAGAATACAGGTATGCATTTCTGACAGAAATACTACATAAATTAAGTTTTGTTTTTCCTAGAGTATCACATAAAGAGATAAAATGATGTCATTTTGTCACATTACTGGTGATATTTTTCATTACTCGGTTAAAATTTGCCATATTTCTCCACTGTAGAATAACCATTTTTCCCTTAGTAATAATTAGTAAGTAATCTGTAGAAAGGTATTTTGATTATGTTCTTAAAACATTCACCCAAGAATTCTAGTACTCACTGGCAATTCTTGTCTGAATCGACTGTTACACTAATTGTTAAAAATATCTTTATTGCCCGGCCGGGCGTGGCTCAGCAGTTGTGCGTCGACCTAGGATCCAGGAGATCAGGGTTCGATTCCCGGCCAGGGCATATGCCCGGGTTGTGGGCTTGATCAATGACTTTCTCATCATTGATGTTTCTATCTCTCTCTCTCCCTCTCTTCCCTCTCTCTGAAATCAATAAAGATATATTTTAAAACTAAATAAATAAAAATAAAAATACCTTTATTGATTTCAGGGAGAGGAAAGAAGAGGGAGAGAGAGAGACAGAAACATCAATGATGAGTCATTGGTCAGTTGCCTCCTGCATGCCCCCGACTGGGGATCGAGCCCGCAGTCCAGGCATGTACCCTGACCAGGAATCGAACCACGATCCCCTGGATGCTAGGTCGAGGCTCAACCGCTGAGCCATGCCCAGCCAGGCTGTTTTGTTTTTTAAAATCTACTGTTCCTTCTTCATTTATCAGTTGACACTCTAACTTCAGTAAGGTATGTTCCCTTCTCCCCACTTTTTTTCTAATTCATTAACAGGGTGGACTCACAGATTCTTTATTTATTGTCATTATTCATCCTGATACTCAAATTGTCCCAGATTTGGCCAGTGGGAGCCCCATCTAGCAGACTCATGTGCTTTTCATATTTTTTTAGCACTTCCTTATTTCCTGGAATAACATGTTCCAGATTTATCTCGTACGTTCTCTGCCTCAGCTCTGAAATCAGCCATTTCTCCAAGGAGCTCTGGTTCCTTTTAGTGGAGGGTGTTAATTAGAAATGAAAATCTGACAGCTAAGTATGTTCATAGACAGTGTACAAAGCTGGAAAAGATGGCACTTTCATATGAATCAACTCTATGTGCTGTCTGTATCTGACTTTTAAATATGAATGAAAACCAAAGGGTTACCAGACATCTCAGGAAAACCTTTATCATGAAAGGTAGAGAGCAAAACAAACAGAAAATGCTGGTTGAAGAAAAGACTATATAAGAAAAAAGAGAACATAAAAATAAAATTGTTATCCTCAGAAAGGTAACGAATCCATTAAGTAAAAACAACTACAAAAGGAACAGACTAACAGAAAGAAAATGATCTCCAATTCAGAAATCTATACCCAGCCAAACTATCAATCAAGAATACATAAACAGAGAAAGACCCAAAAGATTTGCCTCCTGCGTACCTTTCTCACAAGAGAACTACTGGAGACTGTATTCCACTGAAACAGGAGAGAGAGCAACAAGAAAGACAACAACAGATAATAGAGAAAGAGGAAATCCAATGTAGGAAAACGGCAAAAACACAACAACAACCCTCATCCTATCTCTTGGATCACAGTAGATCACTGTGATTCCAGCAGGGAGGGCAAGCAGTCCAGACTGGAGCAGGAAAAGATTTCTTCAAAAAGATAAAGCTGATAGAATACCTGATCATGTAACTGGCTAAGATTTTGAGACTAAATTCGTGATTAATATACTTAAAAAAAAAAAATCCAACATTTCCAAGGAAAACAAAAGTTGTTTATAGAAGGTCAACTATTTGTAACTTACCACTAAACACGGTATCCATGAAAGTATGAACTCTTCAAATAGGCTCTTCAAATAAGTCAGCCAGAAAAACTAAGAACCATATGATTTCACTCATATGTGGGATATAAAACTGAAACTTGTGGACACAAACAGCACTGTGGCGGTTGCCAGAGGGAAGGGAATGGGGGGATGAAGGGGGTCCCTAATAATGGTGACGGGAGAAGGTATGACTTTGGGTGGTGGGCACACAGTACAATATACAGATCTTGTAACATAGAAACCCACACCTGAAACCTGTATGTTCATATTAACCAGGCACCCCAATATATTTTTAAAATATATATATGCTCTTCAGACATGGAAGTAAATATGTAATATTTAATTGGCTAAAAGAGTTCAAAGTATTATAGTTGCCTTCAGGAAAGGGGAAAAGGGGGTAGGGTGGCTAAGAATTATTTTTTATCTTATCCAACCACCTAGACCTAGCTCACTCTTAACTGTGAATAGATAAAACTTTGATCAATAAGTTTTTTAAATAAATTTTTAAGAAGAATGCTAGACTGGGACCAAAAGAGCTGTAACATCAGCTACGCACTAGCTGTGTGATCTCAGACAAGTCATTTAACCTGAGAATCCTACTCTTCATCTACAAAATAAAGGAATTAAACTAAATTAACTCTAAACTTTCTTCCTGCTTCAATAATTTATGACTCCAATATAAAAATAATCAAAGCTTTAAATATGGTGCCAGTCACTACAGACATTAGCAAACTGAATTACAGAAAGAACTAAGCAGGACTTGGTGAAAGGATAAATGCAAAGAGAAGTACAGTAGGAAAAAAATCTGCTTTAAGCCTGTGGGTACTGAGAAGGTACTGACAGTAAAGGAGAAGTTAGAAAAGCACTGTTTAGGAAATGAAGACAAAGCTCCTGACCCTGGCCTGTAAAGAACTTAATTCAACTGGTTAGAGCATCATCCCAAAACGTCAAGGTTGCAGGTTCAATTCCCGGTCAGTGCAAATACAAAAATCAACCAATGAATAAGTGGAACAAATCGATGTTTCTGTTTTTTGTCCCCTCTCTCTAAAATCAATTAAAAAAATTTTTAAATAAAAATTAAAGGACAAATATGAACAAGGGGCATGTCTAGACCAGAGTATTGAAAGACAGTGGGAGCAACAGCACAATGACATGGAAGCTAAAGGAGAAAAGGACATGCATTTGCTAAAAAATAATGTCACTTAATAGTTGATGTCTTAGTCTATTTCAGCTGCCATAACAATTCCACAGCCTGGGTAAACAACAGGAATTCACTTCTCACAGTTCTAAAGACTGGGAAGTCCAAGATCATCACATCTGTAGATTCAGTCTCCAGTGAGGGACCACTTCCTGGTTCAGATGGCTATCTCTTCACTGTGCTCATAAGGAGCAAATGGACTCTCTGGGGTCTCTTTTATAAGGGCACAAATAGTATTTACAGGGCTCCACCCTCATGACCTAAACACCTCTCAATACCATCACACTGGGGACACAAATGCTCAGTCTATAGCAGTTGGTATCATGAGATTATTCTCTAAGAGTAAATGGATCCAGAAGGGCCCCCTCAAAGTAGAAAATCAAAATTTTTAAAGAATAATATATTTTTATATTTATTTTTGTCAATTATTCCTTAAAGGAGCCACCTTTTCTTCAATGGCCTTATAACCTCACCCCATCACAGAGTGTCTCCTCATTTCAACACTAATGATTCTGATTAAGACCAATGAAGAGAAGGCAAGAACTACAAAACTGTATCAGTCAGAAATGAGGACTGGTTAAGCCTAAAACAGCAAAAGAACAGATTCTCATCTAAACAGTATCTAAATGTGTACTTGCTTAGTCACAGAGCTCAAGAATAGCACGAACGAACATCTACCCGTAACAAGCCCTTTGTGCTAGCACTATACAAGTGCTTCTTGATCCCCTTAGGCATCATTCCGATGTTATAGTTGAGGATAATAAGAATTTACTCCAAATAACCCTTATATGAACATGAATTTATTTTTTTTTTTAAACTCACCTTTAGGGAAAAAAAAGCAATAATCTGTTCCTTATGCTGTCATTATGAATTTTTACTATGAATTCCACAATATTTCTCACTAAATGCAAATTCACAAGAAGAAGCCATAGCTCTAATATAACATACAAGAAAGCACATTCTCCTTGTATCTGTGATATATCATAAACAAACTAAAAACACCTTCTCAATTACAGACAGGTGATACAGGCCAAAGTGTAGACACACAAAAGTAAGTAACTCTACTTCTCACTAATATCAGGAAGTCCTAAAGTAGGCCAACTCAGAGTATCATTTAAGGTGGATTCCAATCCCATTTCTGCAAGTATCCTCATTTATGTTCTCCAAAACACCCAGTCTAAAGAGATGGGAGATGAGATGGGAAGATAACCATCTCTATGAGGTCTTGTTCACCATTTTATCCTCAATATGTAGCACACTGTAGATTTTTTTTAAATCCACAATATTGTGAATACAAAATTCATTGAAGCTGAGCATGTGCGCATGTGTGCACACACACCCCCACACCCACACACACAGCCCAGCTAATTTCAGAAACATCAATCATTTTAATACAAGCCATGGCAAGAATATCAAGGCTTCCCAACCACTAATCAAAAGTCACTGTATCAAGAATGCAGAAAGAGCTCAGCCGGGCATGGCTCAGCGGCTGAGCATCGACCTAGGATCCAGGAGGTCGGGGTTCGATTCCCGGTCAGGGCACATGCCTCGGTTGCGGGCTGCAGCCAATCAACGACTCTCTCTTCACTGATGTTTCTGTCTCTGTCTCTTCCTCTTTCTGAAATCAATAAAGATATATTTTTTAAAAAAAAGAATGCAAAAAGACTACTGTTTAAAGTATAAAATGCCCAAGGTACGTCCATACCGCCACCTTTTAAAAGCAAAATCATGTATGGAAAGTACTTTAAGTAAAAATGTTGGCACCTGATTGGATTACATCATCGTCTGGTTATGCACCCTAATGGACATTCAAATCACTGCAGTCATGCACGAAGCCAACCCAATCTAAGTTGCTATTAAAATGAAGCCAAGTCATAAATTAGTAAATGAGCATCCAAAGTAAAGACCAGAGAACCAACTCTGCCTGTTATAAACAACATGCAAAGACGTAGAACAATGGTACAAAAGATGTCTCAATCCCAATACCAAGCTATACCCAGAGCTGGCTCAGACCCATTATTTCATCAAGCTTAATTTGATGTATAAACCGAAATTTCCATAATCCAGAGTATCACAGCAAGAAAACAAAAACTTTTTGTAGGGCATCTTGGTAATCAAGTGATTAATATGTAAAATAAAAGTACAGAGACTGAAAAACGTGCTGAGCACCGTGAAGGTGGAAGAATGTGTTCACTGAAAATTCAACCCAAGAACAGAATTTTCAACTGGAAAAACAAGATACCTAAGTGATGGAAAAGGAAGAAAACCCTTCGTATAGGTTCTTGATTGCCCTTCTAAAGAATGGGTGAAATCTATACAAGGCCCAAGCCATTACCAGATGTAGCACTGTCACAAACTCTTAGTTAACTTTTCCTCCTACTTTTGAACACAAACCTAATTTCTAGTTGGCAATTCTAATCATACTCATAAAGCCTTGATTTTCACCACTAACACTTCTGAAGTTCTCAAAAAAAATTTTTAAAGGTAAATGCTCTAGACCTGTGCTATCTAACACACACAACTAGCTATTGAGTACCTGTAACTAGTAAGACTAAAGAAACTGAATTTTCAATTTTGTTTATACTGAGCACAGATAAAGAATATCATTATACAAAGTTCTACTGGATGGCACTGCTCTGACTCACATTAAAAACTAAGCACGGAAAAATGTTTATGGTCTATAATCTTAGATGAATAAATTCACATCTCTAGGCTTCAACTTCCTCAACCAAAAAATGTAGAGTTCAACTAGATTATCTCTCTGTAGCATATAAAGTAACAGTCTCCATTAGAACTGTTGCAATGTAATTAAAACCACACACATCCCTCACAATTACGGCAGGCTATCTAGGCCTGATGATACAAGCGTACCATATTACCTCACACCAAACTTCACGGGGAAGACAACTAAGAAAACGCGGACTTGGTCTGGTTAACAATTTGGGGAAGCAACCTCATCTCTCCAAACTTGTTTTCTTATCTGTAAATGAGAGGATTAAACTATAGAGATGCTTCAATTACGTAAATTTAAACAAGATCTTAGAGAGTCCTAACAAAAGGGAATTAAAAGTTGTACAATATCAATGTAATCTGGTGGAAGGCAGATTTGGTCTATTTGGATGTGCCTTTTTATTATTTTTCTTTAAGTACATATATGAACACATGCTATCTCCAAAGAAGGCCAAATTGCAGAAAGGTCAGTAGAACTAGGTTAATGTAGGTGGCAGGGAAACATACAGCTCGCAAAGCTTTGTATGCCCCTTTCCCCGACAAAATGCTGACCAATAAAGTCTTCCTCATCCATCAGACAGCTATCGCATAAGCCCATTGCTACATTCCAGGTTCTCAGACTGGCCCTGGCTCCGCTTTTCCCCACCAATCCAATCCATCAAAGTTTTGTCGATTTCACCTTCTGAGCATCTCCCCTTCTCCATCTTCTTCTGCCACCACCCGTAACCAAAAACAGCTTCCTAATTTATCTCCCTGCCTTTCCAAGTCATTGTCTACTTGGGCTCCTAGTCAATGTTCCCTGCTACTCCATGTGAGCACTGATAATGATGATAACTCTGATCTAGGCAGTTCACTATAGTATCTTTGTATATACTCAACAGAGATACATAAGGTTTTGAATACTTGAATGCAGCTAGTTTGAACTGAAATGTGCTACGGAAAATGCATATGATTTCAAAGACTTAGCATACAAAAAAGAAGTGAGAACATCTCAATAATTTTTATATTGATTACATGTTGAAATGATACTATTTTGGATTATTGGATTAAATAAAATACATTAAAATTAACTTTACCTGTTTTGGGTTTTCCCCCCATAAGGCCACTAAAGAACTTAAGATTACATATGTAGCCTGCATTGTATCTCTGTTGAGACACTGTCCTGAGCATTTCATGGAGGGCATCAGCACCTTGGCCATCTTTTTAAACCATGTGTGGTCAAAGCATAGAAAGCACCAAGCCTGGCATGGGGCAGGTACTCAAATGTTAGCTGAATAAATTATGGCCAACAACTGGTATCATTAAAGTAAACTCACTTAAAAACAACACACTAAAAATTTATGCTTACTTGAAGTTGAACAATACTTCATACAGTTGCTATTAGGAAAACAAGATTAAACCAGAAATACATGAATTTTAAGAAATGATATCTACTTCTCTTACATTTATTCTAATCATGTTGTCATTAATATTTCTAATTTTTCATTGCTAACGTTTCTATTAGAAGGGAAAAACAGACTGGGGAAGACTGGAAATTTAAAGTAGCCTAAAAAGACCTTAAGACTCTGAGTCATCAACCCTTAAAACACTGGTCACCACAACTCAAAAACTCAGCTGCAAAAGGAGGAAAGCTAGTGGACAGCATAAGAAGAAAAATCAAGTAGACAATAAGTACAGAGTGTCTAAGTCAGCGACTTTCAACCTCTTTCATCTCATGGCACACAAGCTAATCACTAAAATTCTGCGGCGCACCAAAAAATACATCTTTTGCCGAGCTGATAGGAAAAAAAGGTATAATTTTGATTCATTCACACCAGACAGCTATTATAGTGTTGGCTCTTGTCACTTTTTAGTTTGACAATGTAAGGGAAAAGAGGTCAGCGCCCCTGACTAAATAGTCAGGTACTGTATGTTTTAAAAATTCCTGTGGCACACTGGATGAAAATCACTGGACTAAGTAACAAGAGCCCGACCTCCTTATGTTATGCTCTGCAACATTTTAAACTACCAGAAAGGGTGTGGTGCACTCCAGATGACAAGGCTTCCAGTCAGTGTGCTGTCATTCAACAGAAGACAGAAAATGCGTGCTCGGATGGCCTCACAAACACACAGAAAGCAATGGGGAAGAAAGTTGATTCCAAAACAGACACCATTACATTTTAAGTATAGAACAACTCTACAGAAATTGAATTTCAATGTGATTTAGTTTGGAAGCCCTTCAAAAATTTCAATTTGGGTCCACATTCAACCTCCAGAGACAGATCACAACCAAAGCAGCAACACCAGTGAGAATGCAACACAGCTCACCCCCTTGCCCCAAAGAGAAACTTACAGCTACCTGGGTACAGAACACAGAACACAGAACACTGTGGGGACGCCACAAAACAAAAAATCCAAGTCTTCCAAAAAGAGATGGCAGGGGTTGGGGGTGGTGTAAAAGAATGATGAACAGGGAAATCTACAGATTTTTTTTTAATTGGTGGGCCTTATCTGGATCCTGACTTGCCGAAATTACTGAACTGTACAAAAAATTATGATATTTGAGACAACTGAAAATTTCAGCTCTAAGTATTGAATAATATTAAGCAACAACTGTGTGGGCTTTCTTTTTTAATTGTGATAGTTTTGTGGTTATGTTATGGTTAAAACAAAAACAAAGTGTTTATCTTTGAAAGATATACTGACATAGTATTCACAGAAAAAACAAAATCATTATTTTGGGATTTTCTTCCAAGTAATATGAAATGGGCTGACCATAAAGGAAAAAATTGGTAAATGAATTACATCAATAGTAACTTCTCTTCTTCAAAAGACACGACGACAACCAACAGAGCAGGCGAAGATACTTACCATACTTAGTATCTCCTGGCTCATCCAGAATAAAATGCATCCTACCAAATGTTGTGTTTGAAAATATGTCCAAATTCTTTGACACTCATCCTTCCAAAATAATGGTACCCAACTCCCTTCTTTTTGAATGTAAGATGGGATGATTTGAGTGACTTCTAACAAACAGCACATGGCAAAATTAAATGTCATTTGACTTCTGAGGCTAGGTCATAAAAGTAACAACTTACACTTGGTGCTCTTTCTCTCAGATCATTTTCTCTAGGGAAAGTCAGTCACCATGTCCTGAGGATAGAACACTTAGGAATCCCTTACAAGGGCACAGGTGAAAGAAACTTTGGCCTCCCACCAACAGCCAGGACTAACTTGCCAGGCATGTGATTGAGCCAGGCATGTGATTGAGCCACTTCCAGAAGTGTACTCCAACTGCAGTCAAGCCTTCAGAAGACTGATCACATCCAAGCCAGAACCACCCAACCAAGCCACTCCCAAGTTCCTAACCCACAGAAATGCATTCATATGTTCACCAAAAGACACAAACTTTGAATGCTCAGAGCAGCATGATTTGTAATAGCCCAAAATTGGCATTTATCCAACTGTCTGTCAACGGAATAAATAACTTCAATGAAATTGTATATAGCAACAAGAACAAATAATCAACAACGACGTGCAATAACGTGGGCAATCCCACACACAATGCCAAGAGAAAGAGCTCAGACACAAGAGAACATACTCTAAGATTCTACATATTTAAGGAACGAAACTGGGCAAAACTAATCAGTGCAGTTAGATGCCAGGTTACCAGTTGCCCTTGGGGAGGGAATGGCTGGTGGTGGGCAAAGAGGACACCTGCACTGTCAATTCCCCAAATGGGTTTCAGCTGGTGAAAATGCACTTGTGATATGTAGACTTCTCTGTATTTGTATTATAATTCAATAGTCTTAAAAACTAACAATACAGGAGAGAAGTGCGGAATGGGGGGATAAGTGGGCAGGACTGGCCTTGGGTATATGGTTGCTGGAACTGGGTAACTGAGGGTTCATTATACTATTCTGTTTATGTTTGTGCATGTGAAATTCTCCCCTAATAAATTTTTTTAAATTTCTTAATATAAAACTGGCCGGCCCAGCCAGAGTAGCTCAATGGTTGAGTGTCATCCTGTGCACCGAAAGGTTGACGGTCGATTCTTGGTCAGGGAACATACCTGGGTTGCAGGTTCCATCCCAGGTTGGGGCACATACGGAAGGCAACCAATCAATGTTTCTCTTTCTTCCCCCCCCCACCCCTCCACCCTTCCTCCCTCCCTCCCTCTCCCCCTTTCTAAGCACATCCTCAGGTGAGGATCAAAAAAAGAGAAACTATCACTTAATCCATTTGCTTTTTTTAAAAAAGGAGGAAAACTGGCTGGAACTGCTAGTAGAAGTATAAACTGGCATGGTTTTTCTGGCTGTAGACATAGAAAGGTATTAAAATCTACACACCCTTTGACCAATTGTTCTATTTCTATGAGTTTATCCTAAGTAAAATGTCTTTTAATGCAACAATATCCGAAGAATTTAAAACAGAAAAAAAGAGAAATGTGTAAATATAGAGGACACAGGACACTGTTGAGACAACCACAGGACAAATAATCCAGGTCATCCACAACTACATGGTATTTAAATATCCAATGACAAATAACAATGAGTTTATCTACACCAAGTTCTTTTACCCATCCAATGAAATACAGTCATTAAAAATGATGTGATCATATGAAAAGATGCTCCACAACATATGTCATCAGGAACATGCATATAAAACGAGCTACCACTATACACCTGTTAGAATGGCCAAAATATGGAAGACTGACCACACCCAATGTTGATGAGGCTGGAGCAACCAGAACTCCCATGCATTGCTGGTGGGAATGAAAAATGATAAAGCCTCTTTGAAAGACGGTTTGGCAGGATCTTACAAAACTAAACATACTCTTACTGTAAGATTCTACGTATAATCTAGCAATCATATTCCTTGGTATTTATCCAAAGGAGGTGAAAACTTATCTACACAAAAATCTAAACAGATGTTTAAAGCAGCATTACCCATAATTGTCAAAACTTGGAAACAACCAGAATGTCCTTCAGTAGATGAGTGGATAAATAAACTGTGGTATATCCATATAACAGGCTATTATTCAGCACTAAAAAGAATGGGCTTGAGAAGTCATGGAGGAACCCTAAATGTATATTCCTAAGTGAAAGAAGCCAGTCTGAAAATGGTACATACTGTGTGATTTCAACTATATAACATTCCAGAAAAGGCAAAATTATAGAGAAACTACAAAAAGGTAAATAGGCCCAGCCAATGTTGCTCAGTGGTTGAGGTCAACCTATGAACGAAGAGGTCACCAGTTCGGTTCCAGGTCAGGGAACATGCCTGGGTTGTGGGCTCAATTTCCAGAAGGCAGCCAATCAATGTTTCTCTCTCATCGATGTTTCTCTCTCTCTCAAAAAACCAATGAAAATGTATTTTTTAAAGAAAAGATAAATGGTTGCCAGGTGTTAAGTGGGAGGCAGGAATGAACAGGCAGAGTACAGAGGGTAATTTTCAAGGCAGTGAAAGTATTCTGTAGGATACTACAATGTTGGATACATCTCATTATAGATTGTCAAAACCCACAGGATATACACCACCACAAGCGAACCCTCATGTAAACTGTGGACTCTGGGTGATAGTATGTCAGTGTAAGTTCATCCTTTGTAACCAATGTACCACTCCGACACTGTTGATAGTGAGGGGGGTGGGGGTGGCGGTGGGGGCAGGGGTATTTGGGAACTTTCTGTATTTTGGGTTCACCTTTGTTATGAACCTAAAACTGCTCTATAAAATTAAGTTTATTTTTTAAATGGTTAAAATATAAATATTACGTTATATGTATTTTACAATAAAAGATTTGCTAATTGTTCATTTATAGTAAAACTTAAAAGCAATGTCACATGTCATACATCATTTGAAAAGGAGATAAACAGGAAAAGCTTTCTTAAAAAGGGTTTTTTCCCACTGCTTAACACTTGTGCTTTACATGCAAAGACAAAAAGCAAAAGAATCCAGCTTGTAATTTAGCATTTTACCTATTTCTGCGAACACTGTACTTTTAAAAGCTGCTAAGAACAAAGTGCTCATTATACCAAACGAAAGCCCACTGATATGGGAAATGGCTATTAAGTACACTTTCACTATGTAGCAATTAAGAATGTGCCAGGCAGACCTCTAGACACTGCATGGGACTCAGCAAAGAGTGCTGAAATGATTTCTTTTAAAATGTATGTTCCCAGCACTATATAGTTTCCATAAGAACATATGTAAGTATGCAAATTCATAGGAAAAAAGTCAAGAAAGTACACACAAAACTATTAACAGCAGAAAGTGGAAAAGGACTGGGAGAAGGTGATAACAAGAGATTTTAGTCCTATCTATAATTTTACTTTTTTGCAAAGCAAATATAATCACACATTGAGTAATTTAAAAAAACAAAACAAAAAACTAGGACATTGTATTCCAAACAGAGAAATGGCAATAAAATAAAAAAGAAAAATTCACAATATCCTACTTCTAGTCAAGATTTCAAAACCAAAGCCAGTAAAAGAGTTCATAAAACATATTAATCATTAATAAAGTCAGCTTGGCCATAACCACTTGTTCTATGAAAGTTTGACTTCTACATTAAAACACTTGACCCAAAAAACCCACAAATACAAATTACCCAAAGTTATTTTCTCTGGAAAAGAGAGAACTTTAATAATATTTCCTTTTTACATACGAAGAAACTGGGGCTCAGAAAGGTGAAATAATTTGCCCAAAGTCAGACAGCTAGTCAGTGGTCAAACCAAGGGTCCAATCCGATTCTCAGCAACTTAATGTCCCTTCCTCCACACGTTCTGGCTAGACTGCGTCCCTCCCTCCCAGAGGCTGCTTCCTCACGTGAAAGATGAACACCCCAAGCTCATCTTGAGGGGAAAAAAAATTAAGAATAATGCATGGAATGAATCAAGCACAATCGACACTGTCATAACAGACACTGGGCAAACAAAATAATAGAGAAAATTGACACCTACCCAAGTGTAAGGCAATAGGTGAGCATGAGTAGGCCACTGAAGCTTTACACTAATCACAAGGCAATAATACAGTGGTAACTGATGCCAAAAAGTAGAAAACTAGGACTGAGAATATGGTAAATGGCAAGATGGACTCTCCCTACTTTTTTCTGGGGATTAACACAAACATGCCCAGTAATGTTTATTTTCAGTCCTCACAATTCTGCTAAACAATTCACGCTCCCTACAATTCTTTTTCGTTCTTTCTTCAATTCCCTAGAAGATGACTGAAATTTACTTTTTGAAGTTTGATGAAAACAACAGTGACATTGCCTATGCATTTCAAACTCTTTGGCCTGAGTGAAAATTACTGGGATGGGATTAAGTCTTTGCTCCTGGGATCAGCACTGCTGGCACCAAACCACTTACCCTTCTACAGGGAGACTATGGCAGAAGCAGGTCCTCAATTCTCAGGGTCTGCTAACCAGTGTCACAAAGTGAGGTGCAACCCTCGCCTAGAAGTCTGCATGCCGTCATGTCTCTTGATGCCTCCTCTGTCTCTGATTGCCTCTTTTTCACTTATTAGTCAAAGTGAAAAAAGACTTTTTTACTATAAAAAAGTAAGTATGGCCAGTTCTTCCTCTCCCCTGGGACAGGCCACATGTTACAAATGCTGACCCCACTCTGCTGTCCTTCCCGGCTCATCATCTATCTTGACCCACACCCCTTCCAGGTTTGTTTTCACTGCTCTGCTCTTGGCTATAGTCACATGTAAGGTTCACATAAACGTTTTCGGGCAACCAAATGATCCCAGTTTTAAACGGTAATTATCCTTGAAATCTTTCCCATTTCTGGATATAAAAATTAGCTAACTAATGTGAAGGAGCAGAAAACCTCTAAGAAATTCTTATTGACAGAGGAACACTCCATATTAAAAAAGAAATTCACATTTGCCAGCTCTTAAAATGAACATCCTCCAGGTTTGCTACAGTAACTGTGACGATAGAAATGTACTAGCCTAAGAAGCTACTGAGGTGGGCCACTCTATCCTAGCACAGTGTAAAAAAAAATGACCATCCTCTATTACTTGTACTTTTTAAAGTTTAATACTTATCCAAAAACACATGTCTGGTATTTGGTTATTCAGAGTTAGCCAGACACGAAAAGAGTAACCCAAAATAAAAGATAATACCAGCAACCTAAAAGGAAAAAAGAAAAAACATATCTGCTGGACTGGCCAACATAACAAGTGCTTTAGGTACAGAAACCTCGAACTTCTGGATAAGGAAAGAGCGACAGCTACCTTCTAAGTAATCTCAACAGCAACAATGGAAAAGGCAGGAAATGCTGCCAAAGTGCTAACGGGAAATAATTATCCACCTACATGTGGGTGTTAGGCAAAAGGCCTTTCAAGAATGACATATATTATATTAAACGCCTAATCTGTGGCATTTTAAAAGCAACAAAATGAAAATTAGGCAGTAACAGCATAAAAAATATTAGACTTAAAGCATTCTAAGATTCTTATAAGGGCAAAGGTATCGATTAACTTTAGACTTTAAGTTAAATGTGAAATATCTAAGACTACCAAGAAAAGTAATCAATATATTAATGGGTTTGAATAAGTGGGGGGAACAGAAATGAAGGGAAAAAATTCCACAATACAAAGGCAAAGAAAGAAAAAGAACAGAAAAAAGCCAAATTAGAAAACTCAAAATAAGATCATAGAAATAAACTTTTTATCACAACATAAATGGACTAACTCATCAGTTTAAACTCTAATTATAAAAATGCAATCTAGCTGTGTGCTGCTTTCAAAAGATATACCTAAAAAACATTAAGGCCATAAAAACTTGATAGTGAAGGGGCAGAAAAATATTATCAGGCCAACATTAGCCAAAAGTCACTTGGCACAGCTATCCCAATATCTGACAAAATACATTTTAATGGAGAAAACATTCCTAGAAACAAAGATTCACAAATTGTGCAAGTCACTGCAAATTTAACAATTCTCCATTTACAGGCACAAAGCAAAAACAAGAACTACAGAAATTTGACAAATCTCCCATAACAAGGGATTTTAACAACACCCCTCTCTCTATAATTGATAGAACAAGCAGACTAAACTAGTTATGACAACTAGTTTGAATGTAAATTCAAGTAATGAATTTTACCTAATAGATATAAAAGAACTTCACCTTAAAACTGTAAACACATTCTTTTTAAACACAAATGGAATACTGGTAAAAATTTGCCATAAACTAGACAATGTTAAAACAGCCTCAACAAATCTCAAAGACTCACAATCACATTGGACCACATTTCATTAACACAATGCATGTTAGCAATCAATAACGAAGATTTTTAAAAAGATATTTTATACACCAAGATTTTTCAATATACTTTCTAAAATTCTAAGTCAAAGAAATCAAATGAAAATCTGAATATACTCAGAACTGAAAGACAGAAGTTCTATAGAGCAAAACTTCTAGGATGTAGCTCAAGTGGCACTAAAGAGACATTACTACTTTATTTAGGTACATATGTATATTTATGTATATGTAAGTATATGAAAAAGCTAAAAATTAATGACCTAAGCATCCTGTTTAAAAGTTAAATATTAGTGATTAATTATAAATAAGGCAGAGATTTAAAAGATAAGAAATTAGATTTTTCTGCCAGTGTATCTGAAAATGCAAACAAACAAATTTTAGAAAAATGTAATTACCAAGTGTAACTCAAGAAAAAAAAAAGATTATGATAATCCTGTGACTATTAAAGGAACCAAATCAGTAATTTTGAAAGCTCAGGCAAAAAGCACCAGGCCCCGATGGTTTCACAGGCAAGTTTTACCAAACACTGAAGAAACAAGTATTTCCACTTCACATAAGAACTCTTTCAGAGACTAAAAAGGAGGAAATACTACAACTTATTTTATTGGACTAGAATAAGCTTGATGATCAAAGTAGTCAAGGTCGATACAAAAAGGGAAAATTACAGACTAATCTCTTCAATGAACACATCCATAAATCCTAAGTTATTAACAAGTCAGAACAAAACATACCCCAAAAGTTTTGTGTGTTTTTTTAAAACAGTATGTCATGATTAAGCTGGATTTATCCCAGAAATGGAAGGTTAATTTCAGTATTACCTTTCAGAGCAATATTTCACATTACCAGATTAAAGGAAGAAAAAATAGTATTATCATCTCAATATACGCAGATAATGTATTCATCTTAAGTTCAATACCCACTTGTGATTTTTCTAAAATTGTCTATAAACTAAGATGAAAGAAATCTTCCTCAACCTGTTAAAAAAAAATACCCACACATTTAAAGGTGAAAGATAAAAGCATTTCCTTTAAAACCAGAATACAATGATACCTTCCAGTACCATTTATAGTCTCCATTGTAATGGTTGTCCTGAAGCAGTGCAATAAAATATAAAAAGTAAAAGGACTGGAAAGAAATGAACTGTCATTATTCAAAGGTGAGATGATCATCTACATAAAAACCCCAAAAGAGTCCACAGGTAAATTATTAAGTTAGAGAAGTTATTGCATAGAAGAGCTGCATATAAAGTCACCTGCATTTCCATTTACCAGCAAATAGAAAATCTAACTTAAAAAAATTATTTACAACAGCAAAAAACCCTATAATGTACCCAAAGAATAAATCTAACAAAAGATGTGTAAGACTTATAGAGACAAACTATAAAACTTTTAAAAGACAATTACCTATAAGCCAAAAATCTATTTCCTCTTTTACCTGTGTAGCATAAAGGCTAGAAGGAACAATTTGAACACTGAGATTCTTTTTTGCCCTTTTATTGCATGCTTTCAATAACCACTTTTTAAAGATCCTGTAAACACAGTAAAAAGGCAATTTACAAACCGGAAAAAGGTGTCTGTCACACAGACAATTAATAAAAGATTATTAATCAGAGTATGTAATTCCTACAAATAAGGAAAATCAAATAACTCAAAAAAGACAGACACTTCACAAAAGTGGGAATCCAAAAAGCCCAAAGATACTCCACTTCATTAGTAATCAAAGAACACTAAAAACATGCAAAAATTAATTAACAAAAATGAGCAAAGTTTTAAATACTTTCCTCTAAAGATATACAAATGGCCAATAATCACATCAGAAGATGCTCAACAGCATTATCATTAGGGAAACGCAAATCAAAACCACAATGATACCAAGCTTCACACTCCTAAAATGGCTACATTTTTTTTTTAATGGAAAATAGTAAATGTTGGCAAGGACATGGAGAAATTGGAACCCTGATATAGTATTGGTAAGAATATAATTCCATGTAGCCACTTTGTAAAACAGTTTGGTAGTTCTTCAAAATCTAAACACAGTTACCACATTACCCAACAATTCCACTCCTAAGGATACACCAAGAGAAATAAAGACATGTCCACCCAAAGACTTGGACACAAATGCTCATAGCAGTATTATTAATAATAGTCAAGAACTGGAAACAACTCAGACATCCATCAACTGATGAATGGATAAGTAACACGGTATTATCCATACAATGGAATACTATTCAGTAATAAAAAGTAATTAAGTACTGATACTGACATATGCTATAACATGAATAAACCTTGAAAACATTCTAAGTTAAAAGAGCCAGACACAAAAGACCACATACATATTATATGATTCTATTTATATACGTAGTATGATTCCATTTATTTGAAATGTCCAGAATAGGCAAATCTACAGAAAGAAAAAGTTTATTAGTGGTTGCCTATGGCTTATGAAGAAATGAAGAAAGATTACTAATGGGTACAAGGTTTCTTTTTGGGGTGATGAGAATGTTCTAAATTAGATTGTGGTGATCATTACACAATTCTGTGACTATACTAAAACCCACTAAATTTTTAGTACACTTTAAATGGGTGAACTCTATGATATGCAAGTTGTATCTCAATAAAACTGTTATTTTTAAAAAAACAACAACATATAAGTTCACACCCAACAAATTAGCAAATAAAGTCTGACAACACCAAGGGTTAGCAAGGATGTAGAACACTGCTGGTAGGACAAGCATTTGGAAAACATTTTGTATCAGCTACTAAAGCTAAAAATGTACAGGCCCCTCTACCCTGCAAGATCTGTACCCTAGAGAAATGTTTTTGCACTTGTTCACATCAGTTTCTTTACTGGAAACAATCCTACCCTCCAATGACAGGACAAAGAATAAAATGAGATGTATTCAGTCTAAAACAGGACACAGGTGAAAAGGAATGAATTACAGCTACATGCATCACTGCTGACAAACCTCACTACCCATGTGCCCTCACTTCGTCCCTTCCCAGCGTCAACTCCATGCCCCACCAGTAGACTCATTCCCTTGACCTGTGCTGGTGTTGACACTTTTGCTGGGGAACAGGGCAAGGGCCAAAATTCCAACACAACTGCTCTTCCCCTCAAGTCGCTCCCCTCAGCTAGGCCATTCCATGTTGCCAATCCACTCACACTCTTATCCTCCTCAAACACAGAATATTCCATCCCTTCTCTCTCCCCACAACCCACTAGCCCCTACTCACCCTCATTTTCACTGACTGTTGATAATGCCTTCCTACTTCACTGGGAAAGACAGGAGAAAATGTCCACCTGCTCCCACTATCCTAACTCCCCTACTCAGCTCTCCCTCCTCTCACCAAGGAGGAGCCTAAGGACTCTCCACTCAGCTTACCCTGTGACCTTCCAAAAGCAAGGCTCCACAAGTATCCTCTCTCCCACTTCAAGTTGTTCACTCTGTGCAGATTCATTTCCCACCAACATGACAGAATTGCTGTAATTTCTCCCATCTCAACAAAACCTTGTCAGGGACCCAAATCTCCCTGCAGTATCGCGGCACCTGCGAAAGAGCTTTCTCCACTTGATGCCCTCTTCTCTCAGTTCTTCATGAACCCTCCCTTCCAGGCTTTTCCTGCATCACCCTGTGGAAGTTGCTCTTGTCAAGGTCATCAATGTTCTATGCTGCCAAAAGCACCGGACAAGCCTTGGCCCTCATTCGACCTGACCTTACGGCAGTAGCCTTGGACACAGGTCTCACTCCCTCCTCCATGACAACATTCTCCTTGGCTTCACAGATGCAGCACTCAACTGGGCTCCCTGCTTTCCCTGCTGACAGCCCTCACTCCTCAGTGCTTTCACTCAGTCTCAGGACTTTTACATGTCACATTTCTATCTTCAGCCCCAACCTCTCCCCTCAACTCCAAATGTTTTACTTTTATTTATTTTTTAAAAATATATCTTTATTGATTTCAGAGAGAGGAAAGGAGAGGGAGAGAGAGACAGAAACATCAATGACTAGAGAGTCACTGATCGAGCCCACAACCCGGGCATGTGCCCTAACCGGGAATCGAACCCCGATCACCTGGATCCCAGGTCGATGCTCAACCGCTGAGCCACACCCGGCCAGACAACCCCAAATGTTTTAATCCTACATGTCTCCAGGTGGCTCTAAAAGCTTCAAATGTAACATGTCCCAAACCCAACTCCTGAGCTTACTTCCACAACCTGTGCCTCCCTCGGTCTTTTTCTTTAAAATGGCACCTCCCACAGAAAGCAAAACTCCCTAGTATCATCACCCTTCACTCTCAGCAAATCACAGTCACTGCCTTCAGGATGCACCCAGAATCCAACAGCTTGCTTCTCATTGTCACCCATGTTCACCCTCAGTCCCACCTGCTATAATCTTGCAGCAGTACAGTGACAGCTATTCTTAACAGCTTTAGAGGGACCTTTTAAAAACATAAATCATATCTCACATCACATCTGCTCAAAAACACTACAATTTCCCATCTCATTCAGGGAAAAAGACAAAATCCTAGCATGTAACAGGTTCCCACCCCCACCTTTACCTCCTCTGACTTTATCTCCAGCTACTCTCCCTGGGGCTCTCCCTATGGCCAAGCTGGCCTCTCTCTACTATCCCTCCCTCCCACCCTTCTGAGCACCTCAGGTACACTGGGCTCTCCTCCCATCCCACCCACACTAAGAGCCACAAGGCTCTCTCCCTCATCTCATGTTAACAAGGGCCCCTTTCTCACAGAGGCCCATCTTGATCACCATATTTCAATCTGCAAACAGCCCCCTCCCACTCACCCACTTCCCTGCTTTACTTTTCTCCTGCTGGTCACATATGACTGCTGTATCTGACTCTTCTGTGAATTTTTTTTTTCCAGAGAGAGGAAGGGACAAACAGACCAGCCACCTTTTGGTGTACAGGACACTCCAACCAAGCCACACCAGCCAGGGTTGTGAAGTGTCTTTCCCCACTAAAATGTAAGTTCCATGAGGACAGACTTTTTTCAGCTTTCCTCACTGCTAATATACCCAGCATTAGAACATAAGTCTCAGTGCCTAAGACATAAGTACCCGTATTTAAGTAAACGAATCTGCCTTCTCTTCTTGTCAAAGTGTCTCTCTAATGCCAGCACTGTTGTTCAGATATGCATCCAGGTACAGAGAATTCAAGGCTCCAACTAGCAATCTGCACAGCTTTCTCCAAGTCTGACTCAACATTCAATCATATAGTTACTTCTGCATCTATCAATTTTATTTTTTTCTGCAGCCTTTTTAGTTCTGCTCTCTAATGTTCCAAAAAAACAATCTTACACTCATCTTTCCTTTAGGCCACCAGACTTCATGGCAGTTAACCTCTGGGGCGCACAAACCATTCCAAGTTGATATATATTCCTGCTACAAGAAATTTTGGAACGAATACCCTAGTTTTCTCCAGAGTCATTAAGTACAAAATCAGAGCCTCCTTATATCAGTAAAAAGGTGTTCATAACCTATCAAACTTATTCATATAAATTCACAGCCGACAGTGTCGTCTTCGTTAATACTTACTTATAAAACAGGTCAACACTAGCCAGCTGTATGTGACAAGTAGTAAGCCACCTCTACTCAGAGTAAACCCAGATCTTTGCCAAGTCTGTGACATGAAAACGTCCCAGTTAAGGTAAGAAGCCTTCCAAGTACTGCCAAGATCCCTTTTACTTGCTTCTTTACCATCTAGCCAATTTACGTGGTATCCGGATGTCAGTTCATCATCACCCAAAACCTGAAATAAATTGGGTATTGATGGGACTATAGTAACTAATATCTTCCCTTCTCCCAGGAAAGAAAAATAAAGAGGGAGGGAGAGAGGAATAAACGGGGTTTCCGTGGCAACTAAAGCTAAGCCAAAGTCAAGAGGCTGCAAAAGCAAATCTCCAGTCAACCTAGACCCAGACGGCAGCAGAAAAAAAAACCCATTCCCACTGGAGGCACCGTCGATTTCAAGGATACTCAAGATGTTTAGCATGAACCTACACTAAGCCCTGATCAGTATGAAACTGGTCATTGTTTCAAGTCTGACTGACAACCAACATCTAGGGTGCAAAAGACATTATAGATCAATCATATTTGTCATTACAAAGCAGCTTCACCAGCATGGGAGGAATGGCACTGCTTTTTAAGGCACACCAAGCCCAGGATGCGAGTCAACATAACCATTTAATACATAGGAGAAACAGAGGTGTAACTCATTTATTTTGGCAAAAGACTTCTGGCAATCTCAACCACCTAACCAGCAAATACAAGCTCTTTCCTCTGAGCACTTGAGGGCCTCTTACTAAGAGCCTACTTACACCACATACAATTTTAACAAGCTTTGTTATCTGGTCTCCCAGCCAAAACTCTCTCTTGTAATTGCTCTCCCTCCCTCTAGACTGCACGTCCTTAAGCACCTGTTCAAGAGTGAATCCCTAATACAGTTTCTGGCAGAGTAAGGACTCAATATATTTGCTGATCAAATAAATTAAGATCAGAAGTAGATGAGGGGAGGAGTTGCTTGTCATTCTCAACTATGGCCATATGTCCAACTTCAGGATGTAGGATGAGAAAGTGCCTGCATGATCTTCTTTTTTAATGTCCAGGTATTAACATTAAGTTGCTGAAAACCTGTATATAGTTTTTATACTAACATTCTTCCACTCAATAAACTAGATAATTTAATGTTAAGTGTGTGTGAGAAAAGGATCTCTGCCCTTCTCTCTACTACTGTACCTCATCTGCCCCAGAAGCAAAAGCACCCATTTGGGTCAGAGTCCAGGGCACCGAGGAGCCCCCGTTACCAGCAGGCAAGGGTCACTGTGTGAAAGGTTAAGCAGGGAGTATGCCTCTCTCTTGCCCTCAAAGGGAAGAATCGGCAAACTAATCCAGGGCCAACTCTCTGGGAATAAAAAAAGATAATGATGAAGCTGGCATCTAAAAACAGAACTGACAGATGACGAAAAGGATGAGGGTAAAAGATACAAAACTCAAAAATCACAGTAGTTTAAGGTTATTTAGCATAGGAACAAACAAGCCTAAATGCCTGAGAGTGCTGGTAAGACTCAGCACAATGCAGTAATTTTTTTTTTAATGCTCACCTGAGGATGTTTTTATTGATTTTAGAGAGAGAGAAAGAGAAACATCTAAGTGAGAAACACACATCAGTCGCCTCCTCTATGTGCCCCCTCTACCAGGAATCGAACCAGCAACCCAGGTATGTGCCCTGACCAGAAACCAAACCCACCACCTTTTGGTGTAGGAGACAATGCTACAACCAACTGAGCCACCCAGCCAGGGCACAATATAATTATTTTCATGGAGAAAAACACTGCTAAATTATCTTATGAAATTCATTAAAAATTTCTTTTAAAGAGTTGGGTGGAGGGGGACAAAAAGGGAAAAAATGGGAGACATCTGTAATACTGTCAACAATAAAAAAAATTTTTTTAACTTAAAGTTCAGTCTTCAGGCACCTAAAAATAATGTATGTACACCATCTCTTCCACTACTAAGTAATCTCCAAGGTAGAATCTAGGTACAACAGACAGCTCACAAATCACCTAATGCATTCCTTGACCCACAAATAGTTCCTAAAATTTTTGGTGTAGCTCAGTGGTTCCAAAACCTAGCTACACTGCAGTATTACTTGGGGAGCTTTTTAAAAACATACTATCAATCCCACCACAAATTTCCAGAGATGGGATCCATCACCCATGGTCTTAAAAAATATCCTAAATGATTTTAAAGGCCAGTCTAGCATCTATCTAGAGCAGGGTTTCTCAACCTCAGCACTATTGATATTTGGGGCTGGATGACTGTGTGTGTTTGGGGGTGGGGGGAGATGCTGTCCTGTGCATTACAGTATGTTCAGCAGCATCCCTGATCTCTACCCTCTAGAAGCCAGTAGCACACTGCCCACTTCCCACAGTAAAAATATCTCCAGACATTCGCAAATGTTTCTCTGGAGGCAAAATTATCCCCTGGTTGAGAAGCACTGATCTAGAATAAATTTTAAAAACCCCAATCATATAAGGTTCTTTTAAGAAAGGAAAAAAGAAAAAAAAGAAAGCTGCTTCAAGCCAAGAGGCCGGGTCTATTTCTTCAGTCCATCACATCTAAGAAAAGCAGCTAGCACTACGCAGCCCATACTGGGACTGAAATCTTGACTTATGAGGGCCACACCAAACCTTCTTGTGCTTTTTGTGAAATAAACTCAATGCTGAATTTTAGTTGAGCAGATGGTCAGAAGAGCTTCACTGTCACTATCATTTACTCTTCTTAAGAGTATACAAACACTTTAACATTTTAGACCAATATATATACTTAGCCTACCTCTCAAATATCCAAACAATAAAACTGCAAGATACAAGTTTATCACAGAAACAACTAAATATCACAAATACTGTTTTAAGAGCTGCTGTTCTATCTGCAAAAAGCACTTTATCTTTGTACTAAATCCACACAAAAACTTATCTTGAAGAAGTTAAGCAAACTTCACCCTGCTGAATCTAAATTTTATTGCTATGCATTTTATGTCCAGCTATGGTCTGACTCTCAAATTCTCAAGTAGTTAACTGAAACTAGTAAGTTTTTTGTTTGTTTGTTTGTTTTGCTAGACTCTACACAAAAGCTAGTTTTCTAGCTGCAAACAATCTTCCTCCTGTTCTTGGGTAAGTTACACCAGCAAGATGCTCATCTCTACTTAAGACTGAGTCTATCAAAGGAACACTTTCCCAGTTCGAGCCAGGTCCCAAGCAAGTAATGCCAAGGGAAGGGTGAGCGAGCATGGTTTCGAGTACCAAGGAAAAGAGCACGGAGCAGGAATTAAGACTGTGAGTATTGGTGTGACTGAGTGGATGGAATTTTATTAGACATTCTAGACTCCCCGATCAGACACACTTAAGTGCAAAACAGCTTTCAGAGCATCCATCCGGGACAACAGTTATTTCCCACACTATCTTCACTGAAGCACACCACACTGAGAAACCCTGGGGTTAAACGACCTGGGTGCCAATCACACTTAGGATGTAGCATCCAAAAGTCGGAGGAACAAAATCCGACTTCAGCTCCTGATGGGCTTCTCTGTATTTCACCACCTAAACAAAACACTCTAAGGCACTACCACTACTAATTACTCCGGGAAATGTTTGTTTAACTCAAATGAATTAAAAATTTAAGAAATGTCCACTTCATTTTCTCAGTCCAGCTGACTCTTAAATACACAAAGGCTTCTAAAGACACTCACCAAGAGGCAGGGCGTAAACACTCATTTGACTTCCTAATAACACCTAAACATTTAAAAGTCAAGCTTAAATTAATAATAGCCACTAATGACTGAGCTGATTCTACATGCTGGGCACCTTTTCTAGCTGCTTTACATGTATGAACTCATTTACTCCCAACAGGCTTGCATTATTATCCCCACATTAGAGGAAGCAGAGAGGCTGAGTAACTTGCCCAAGGTCACAAAGCTACCCAGTGGTGACACCAGGATTCGCACCCAGGCAGCCGAACCCCCCAGTGATGAAGGCTCAATCTCCACCACCGCTTCGGAGACACCCCATCCTGGTGGCTGGAAACCGGGAGCCCCTTCCCCGGACCTGCTGCCCACCTGCAACATGACCTTGGGGACAAATTCGGAGTGAAATTCACATTCGCGAAGTGGGACTGATGGTCCAGGTTATCCAGCGCTGTGAGGATGAAAGGAAACACTACCAAGTGCCCCTCCCAGGAAAGCAAAATATAAACAAAGCTCTCAGAAGGGACCCACGGGGAAAACGGGGAAGTACCGGGAAGCTCGGAGGTTTGAACCGTCAGGACTCAGAGCTACAACCCAGGACTCATCCCCAGCACCTACAACCGCAAGTCTGAGGGGTGACCGGAGCAAGCGAGCCTAGGGGGAGACCCCTCCAAGTTAGCAGCGACCGGGCTGCTTTAAGAGGGAGGCGCTCGCAGCGGCCAGGACCACCCCCCTCGCTCATATTCGCCAGGGAGGCGATCGTGACCCGGTCTACGTTCCAGTCACAACGCCGGAGTTAAAAAACGCTCGGAGAGCTAGTCGATACCCCGAGCTGGTGTTTGCGTTTTGCGAAGAGTCTGCGGCGAATGAACAGGAACCCACAGAACTTGTTTTCCGGGGAACGGGGTCCAACAATGGTCTTCGCGAGTCCGCGGCCAGCTGCTGCCGCTCAACTTGACACGCTCCGGGGGCCCGCGCTCGGGGAGTTGTTCCCCGGGGCCCGCGCTCGGGGCGGACAGGCCGGAGCGGAGCGGGGCCCGGCCCGCTGAGGGGCGCGCCCGGTCCGCCCGCCCGCCGCCGCGCAAGGCCGCGGACCTCAACACCGGCGCAAAGTTCGCCGCCAGGTCCCCGTCGCACCCCGCGGACCGCGGCGGGAGAGGGGGCGGCTGACAGGCGCGGGCGGGGACGGCCCGGGGAGCCCGAGCGCCGCGCCTCCCGGGCCGCCGAGCGGCGAATTCCGGGGGGGAGGGGAGGGGGCCGGGACGCTCCCTCCCCGCGCCGCCGAGGCCGAGCGGGGGGACCTCGCCGCGTCCGGGCGCCGCGCACCCCGAGCACCCCGCGCCGCCGCGCGCTCCGTCGTTCTCCTCCCCCTTCATTACCTGGAGGTGCCCGCGACCCGCCGCTAGTTGCGCTCAGGCGGGAAACGCGCTCACCGACACCATCAGCGAAGCGCCCAAAATGGCGGACGTATCAAGCAGGCCTTGACTTCCCCCCGCCCTGCCTCCGGCCGCCTCCAGACCAATAGCGGTTCTGACCCCGCCCCCAGCTCCACGCTCATTGGCCTTCCCCTCCCGCCCCCTGCAGTCTATTGGGGCGCCCGGCGGCCTCCGTTGCACTCACTTCGATTGGCTTTCAGGCCCCGTCAGTCAAGAGCGAGAGGCGCATTCTTTTCCCATGGACTTGACGGATCCGGAACCTCTAGGACCCCCGGAGTCTGGAGAAACAAATCAGGAACCAGGGGAAACCTGGCTGGGTCCCCCTTACGCCGTAGCAACAGCCGGGCCTCCCCTTGACGGACGTATGGGGCCACCAATCCGATAGCCAATGCTTTTTAAAACTCAATTGAGCCAAACCAATCATGGCTGTGGAGCTGGGAGCTGCAAGGGAACCAATGGGGAAGCGAGGCGGGCCGGGCCCGGAGGAAGCCGGCGGTGACGTGCGCCACAATGCGCGCCCGCGGCGGAAGTCGTGGCAGCTGGGGAATTAGCTCAAATGGTAGAGCGCTCGCTTAGCATGTGAGAGGTAGCGGGATCGATGCCCGCATTCTCCACGGCGGCATTTTATGGAGGCGGGGGGCTCGCCCGCACGTCGTTCCCTCAAAGAGAGACAGGGGCCGGGCCCCCAGCCGTGCGGAGAGGGGAAGCGCGCCGCGCAGGCCCCCCTTTTATCTCGCAGGAGGATTTCCCCGCAACCGTCCCCCGAAAGCCGGGCCGCCGAGGACCAGCGCCCCTGGAGCCCACCTTGCGCACTTAGTCATAACCGCCTTGGTCCTGAAGGCGCCAGAGGGCGACAGGTGTCGGCGGGGCTGAGAAGGCGGGCGGCGAGGTCAGCGCCGCGCGGAGCCCGGCCGGAGCCCACGCGCCAGCAGCGGCGCCCACGAGCGCGGGGCCGCGGGCACCCCCGGTGACTCCGGGGCGGTGAGTGGCGCAGGCCGCGGAGTGGCGCGGGCCCTTCCCGAGCGGCGGGCGTTCCGACGCCGGGACGGAGCACCGAGCCGCGGCTCCGAGCGCAGGCGGCGGGCAGAGACCAGGCCCGCGGCGGGGCCCCGGGCGCGGCGGGAGAGGAGCCTGGCTGGGAGAGAGGGTGGCGGGCGGGATGGGAGGCGCGGGACCTCGGGGACAGGAGGGGGAACTTGGGGTTTATGCTCAGAGAGGGGGGGCCGGGAAGAGCTTTGGGCAGAGGGGCGCGCGCAGGCCTGGGCATGCTGTGGAAAGGACGGCGTGGAGCCGGAGTAGCCCGCGGCCGGACCTAGGAGCATGGGGGAGGCTAAAGGGGACACCAGGGCAGGGCTTGGGGCCGGAGAGGGCCCAAGGGGGCAGCCAGGGCTGGGCCTGCCCTCCTGGGCACCCGGGGAGGGCCCAGCTACCCACCGATTTCTTGCCGCATCCATCATCCGAGGACTTGCAGGACCTGCGTCAGGCTCCTGCATCCCAGACGCTAAGGTGGGTCACAGGGCCATGTGCACGATAATTAAATTAAATTAAATAATGCAGTACTTCGCCTAACCTAAGTGGACCCCAAAAGCCTTCAATTCTTGTAACTCCTAACCCAGCAACTGTCAACCTTTTTTTATCTCATGGCACACATAATTACTAAAATTCTGGAGCACACCAAAAAATATATTTTTTGCCAATCTGATAGACAAAAAAAAAAAGTAAAATTTTGATTCATTCACATGGGACGGCTATTGTGTTGGCTGTCATTTTTTTATTTGACAAGCTAAGGGAAAACAGGTCAGTGTCCCTGACTAATGTTTTAAAAACTCTTGCAGGCCAGCCTGCGGTGGCTCAGAGGTTGAGCCTAGACCTAGGATCCAGGCGACCGGGGTTCGATTCCCGGTCAGGACACATGCCAGGGTTGCGGGCTCCATCCCCAGTTGGGGGCGTGCAAGGCCGTTGGCCAATCAATGACTCATCATTGATGTTTCTGTTTCTCTCTCCCTCTACTTTCCTCTCTCTGAAATCAATAAATATTTTTATTTTTTTTTAAATTCTTGCAGCACACCAGTTGAAAATCGCTGACCTAACATAAGCCAAAGGGTTGAAATCAGGAGAACTTCCTGGAGGAGGAGGCATCTGAGCTCAGCCAATCACCTAAGGGCCATGGGGCTTTAAGGAGGAGAGTGACTTTGAAGCTTTGCATTGGTCTCACCATTGTAGAATTTCTATATTTCACAGATCACCACCTCCCCCTTTTTCTCTCTAATCTTTTTGTGATTTAATTTTTAATGTTTAAATTGTCAACCCATCTACTTTTTAAAATTAATATGACTAATTTCACACATACTCAGCAGTAGAGAGAAACATACAATGAACGCCCATGTGCCCATCACCCAGCTATTACTCCTTAATTTTGGAAACAGACACAGAACTACCAAATTTAATTCTATCAAGTAATGATTTTTTAAAATATCATTTATTATTGCCATGATTTCATAAAAGGAAGGACATCTGTACACACACATACACTCAAGAAACATTAGCTCAGGATAAAGAAGAAGTTTTTAAATTGAATAAGCTTCTCCTGAGGACAGAGACACCCCACATTGGCTTTCCTTTTGCTGTGTTACCAGGGTTCAGTCCTGATCCAAGGGCTAGAGTGGGGCCACCCTGGGGAAGGCCATGCTCTGGAGGGGCCTGGGCTGGTGCTGGGTCAGGTCAAGACCAACACCTGTTAAGACTGGAGAGAAGGGGCCAGATCGGGAGCTGTAGAGGGATGTGAAGGAGAGACCCATTTTAACATCGAAATTTAACTCTCCTGTTCCTTTTCTCTTTGTCCCCGGCGTTAAGAGTCAGTCTGGGTTGGGGAGGAGGTATTTCCTGTCCCACCAGAGGACTGTTGGTAGCTAAGGTGTTGGTAGGAAGGGGAACCGCTGGGCTTGCTAATCGTTAGGGCCACCATTGAGCTTATGGGGAAAGTAGAAGTGGGCATTTGGGTGGAGAGACAAACGGGTGGGAACCTGGGTGAAGACTCCAGGAAGCAGCAAGGGCAGTACCAGCAGGGCGTCCCAGTGCTCTGAGGAGCCGGCTGAGTGGCTCTCACTAAGGTGCCCTGCAGGGGTCGAGTGGGGTCCAGGGCCTCACCCAACTTCCCAACCACACAGGTCTGTCTGGGACAGAACCTTCCACACCACCCACATCCTGGTCCCCCACTGTCCTGCCTGGCAGTGGACCTGCCCAAGATCTGGCCACATGGATATGGTTCAGTTCCCCGGGCAGCCATGGGCCCCAGGGGGCTGCTGGACTCGGGCAGGGAGGAGCTCCCACACCCATCCTAGAGCAGGGTTGTAGGCGAGCTGAGCTGAGCACATGGCTGTCCTCTGATAGGGTCAGGGAGGTCCTATCATTACACAAGGGAGGCCACGCAGGGCTCGGTGAGGGATGACAGGAGTCATGGTGTCACTGCAGAGGTGCTGGAGGGAAGGTAGAAGCCCTCTTGGCCACGTTGAGTAGCACTCAGTAGTCAGTAATGTATATTGGATAAAGGAATGATTGAACAAATGAAAGAGAAAAATTATTCACTTCTTTTTCCGCAAGCCTTGGTTTCCTCAATTACAAACTGAGGATACCATCTACCTAGCTGGTCTGTTGTGAAATTTAAATGAAATAAGCTGGGTTAATTTCACCCCCTCATTTAAGACGCAGCTGAAACATCACCTCCTCCAGGAAGCCTTCCCCATGGCTTTGGAAACTGTCTGCCTCCATCACTGGATTCGGAGCACCTTCAAGGGAGAACACCTGACTGATCTGGGTCCCCCAGCAAGTGACTTCAGTGCAGGGCTCTGCACACAGTGGGCACTTACTGAAGGCTGACAGACTTCCTTGCCACATAGGCGGCCAGTTGGTTCTCCCCCACTCCTAGCTGATCACCTGGCAGGAAAGTGTCCAGTGGAGTAACCTCTGGCCACCAGATGGCACCCCTAGCCATGCAATGGCGCTATTAGGGGGCTCATTGGGTTGCTGGGGAGAGAGAAGGGGAGGGCTGCCCACACAGGCCACCAGGGGTCAGCACCCCAGGCCACTCCTTCCCCACCCCTCGCTTGGTCCCTGGCAAACCCTAGCAGACTGAATGGCTGGCTGGACAGGGGAATGGAGCAGGTGTGCTCCAGGGGACACTCAATGTATGAGTGAAGGGAGGGTCTCCTAGAGGACCCCCACAATGCAGCCATTCACTCCCTGCTTGGCTGCCCAGGTTGAGATTGGTGCTTTAATTAGCACCTCTGTGCACGTTGCCCAACCTGGAAGAACCAGAATCCTGGGTGCTTGGGAGCCCCCCCACCCCCAGGCAGCGCTGTGGGGCAGGGATCCCCACCTAGAGCTGAGACTCTGGGTGCACCATCTAGCTCTGCCATTCCTTAGCAGTGTGACCTTGAGCAGGTGTGTCACCCCTGAGCTTTAACAGGTCCCTACGCCCATTTACCAAGGCCCTGCTACTTGCCAGGCAGACTGGGTGAGGCGTCTCCATAGGCATTATCTCCTGGAAGCCTCCCAGCAGTCCAAGGGGCAGGTGACGGCACCTTTCTTAACAGGTGGGGCCAGCTGGCTTTCCAGATGCAGATCTCACCCTCCCGTGTGCACAGGGGCGTGAGCATAGTGCCGCGCCCCCCCCCCCCCCCCCGGCCCACGTCACCCTGGGTTGGCGCTCAGCACCGGCTTCCCATGCTCACTGTTGCTTTGTACTGACGCCATCCCCAGCATCTGCTTTGGTCCCAGCGGCAGGAGCATCAGCACTCCAGGACCAGGGAGGTGACTCCCGAAGGCCCATCCCGGGAACCAGGCCCAGCAGGCTTGTGCCTTGAGGTCCCCAGCTATGTCCCCTGGCCAAGCAGTCTTGGAGTCCTAAGGGCTACCATCTTCCCACCTCCTCAGTGCGAGGGCTACTGGATCCAGTGTGTTCTGGGCCCCCCATGCTGGAGGCCATCCAGCAGCTGGTTGACTTACCTCACTCAGCTGTCACCTCTATGCTCTACGCCCTGGGGGGCCAACGTTCAGGGTCCTGTTGGGAGGCTGCCTTCCAGATCTCTGCTTTCACTCTCCAATGGAGTGTGCTCCCAGCACTATGCATGAGGGGTCTTCTGTGACCCACCTCAGACATTCCAGTTAGGGTCAAGTCCTTCCTGGTTCCCTCCCCTCTGAATGTGGCCATCCCAGTATGCACCATTGCTTGCTGATGTCTCTGTCTCCTTCCACAGATTAGGGACCCCCAGGGGCAGGAACCAAGCCTTATCCCTAGCAGTCCCCTCCCATACCATCCAGGTGGGCACATGGCAGGCCTCAGGCAGCGTTCACTGCCTGCCTGTGTGAGGACCGGGCAGCAGGAGCCAGGGCAGGCTGGGGGGCTCCCTCCCCTGGCAGCTCCACCCACTGTGCCTACACAGATGGCAGAGCCCAAAGGGGCCCCTAGCCGCCAGAACTGTATTGATGGGCACAGCAGCCTAGACTGGCACACACAGGTCAGATGGTGGCAGAGACTGGCCAGGAACAGCCCAAAGCCCAGCTATTTAATCTGCAAAACTTAGTGCAAAATTACAACACAGGGCCTCTCTCTCACAAATTATAATTTCAGATGGCAACAGCAGAGACAAAATCCGGCGTGGGCCCCTTCATGACCACATGAGTCAGGCACCCCTGACGCTGGCCCTCCTGCGGGCCTCTGCCCTTCCCTGAGGGAGAGATGCCTGCGCCCAGAGACTGTCCAGGGCCAGAGGTCGGAGTTCACTCCACGGGACACTCAGCTCCAACGCACACATGGCACGAAAGAATGGCAGTGACATTTAAAAAAAAATTAAGTTTATAAATATTTTCTCCACTGTACAAAGTTTCCCCACCCCTGCCCACCCATCACTGTTCACATTTCTCATGTTTTTAAAAATCCCAACTATATTTATTTTTTAAATCATAAAATATATTTTTTCTTTGTTCATATTTAAAACTATTTACAGGGGCGCAGAGAGGCCAGGGTGGCCCGGCCGAGGTCAGGACGAGTCTGTGCAGGGGGACGGCGGGGGCGGGAAGAGGTGGAAATAGCTCCTCTCGGTGGCAGGTGAAGGGGGGCAGCTGTCCTCCGCTGACAGGTACTGGCTGTGGGGTGTGGGCGGGGGCGGGTAGGGGTCTGAGTCTGAGTTCAAATCCAGGTAGTACTTGCTGGCCTTCCAGCGGCTGGCGCTGTAGTCACTGTCACACACGTCAGTGCTGCAAGGCGTTGTCGGGGGCGCTATGCCGCGGATGATGTAGGGCCTGGAGGGGACAGAAAGGGGAGGGGAACCTGACTGAGGAGGTCCCATGCACATCTACCAGATGGGCACAAGGGTCTCCTAGTCACGTGGCCTCTGCACCTCAACATCCCCACCTCTAATAGGCGAGCCTCGCCCAGGCTCTGGCAAGCACAGCAGCCCCAGGCCAAGGTCGCCTTTACGGAGAACCAGGCCTCCAGAGCCTACCTGGTTGACCTTGGGCAACTTACTTAACCTCTCTGAGCTTCAGTTTCTCACTGATGAAATGGGGAAGATGAAGAAGCACGTGTTTCAAAAGTGGTTTGTGGGGGTTAAATGAGATTCTGCACGGAAAGTGCTAGAAACAGTGCCCCACAGGAGAAAGTGCTCAACAACTTTTCCCCTTGTATCATTACTGTCACTCCGGCCTGCAACCGTCCCATCTTGAGTTAAAGAAACCTGACCCCGGAGGTATCACCCAGCTGTCCCCCATGAGGACGTTGCCTCCCAGACACCTCCTGTGTGCTGAAATCCTGCACTGGGCTGCCACGTGGCCTGAGTCTGGGGCTAGGATTGCGGTGCGTTTATAAGCCCCGGCTCCAGGCCACAGGGGGCTCACAGGGGACAGGAAGGAGGAGCCAGCAGCCAAGGGCCAGCGAGGGGTGCCTGGTGCTGAGGAAAGTGCAGCAGGAGGATTCACCTCAGAGGACCCCAAGAGCAAGAAGTGACCCTGACAGACAGTGGGAAGGGAAGAGGTATCGGAGGTGTCACCCAAATCAGGGCAGAACCAACAAAGCATGGAGGGTTCCAGATACAGAGGGGCCTGGCTGGGCTGGTGTGGATGTGTCAGCTCTGGGGACACTGTATGAGGCTTCTGGGGACAGACCCTGACATGGGGGCACTGGGGAGCCACTGCAGGTCCTTGAACAGGTCCTTGAAGAAGTGTGCCTCTCCTGAAGCTGCAGAGCGCCCCTGGTTCGAGGCTGGACCCAGAGTTCCCAAAATGGCCACTAGATGGCAGGTGATGCCTCTCAGAGTCTCCACTGTACCAGGCCCCTCAGGGGGCAAAAGGAGGCCCCACCACTCAGAGCTTCTGCCTCCACCTGGGCGGTCCAGGGATGGGCCAGGGCCCTGATCTCTACCTAGGGGGCAGATGTGGCCTGGGCCCGCCCCCCACCCGCCCCATCACAGAGCTCACTTGGGGGTGGGGGCCCAGTGCACCTGGGGGGTGAGACCAGGAGGTTGCAGGTCAGGAGGTTCAGCCCCCACCCCCACCCCAGGCTGTGACCGGGCCCTGGACACAGACCAGCACACCAGATCCCGCTTCTGAATATTCTCAAGTGTCTCCTTCCCACTGAGGGAGGTGGGATCTGTGACCCAATGTACACAACTTGGATGATGTGAGGGGCTGAGTAGGCTTGCAGGTTTCTCAGGCTCAAAGGGGCAAGTAAGAGGGAAGGACCACGTTATCAAGAGCTACAAGGCAGGTGCCACACCAGCACACACGTGGAATCAGATGTGAGCCCCGGTGTCGCCACCTGGGTCCCAGAGCCAGATTCAAACAGTCAGACCCCGGGGCTGGAGCCCTGCCATGCCAAGGTGGGAATGGGAACATCCTTCAAGGCTCCATCTGCCTGTCCCGGCTTAAGAGCCACTCAGAACGTGGGATCCCATTCATTAGAATGTGGGTACCTGGCCTCAACATGCAGGCTTGGTCCTCTGGTGTGGGGGCAGCCCTGGGAGGGTGAGGAGAGGCAGGGCTGGGGTCCACCATGTGTCCATAAGTGCCCTGGACCCCTCCCCAGGTTTTCTCTCCTAGGAAATGAGACAGGACCCTCCCTGCCACAGGCTTGTCTGGAGGCCCAGCCAGCCACTTGTGCCAGGGCTATGCAGGGACTTCGTACCTGTAGGGTCTGGTGGGGGCGGGAATGTTTGAAGAGTAGAACATGTCCATGTTGTACAAGGAGGGGTCCGTGGCAGGGGATGGCGGTGGGTTCAGGATCTGTGGAGAGCCAAGCAAGAGTCACGAGGCCTGACACATCTGTGTGTTCCTGCCACCCCACCCCACCCCCGCTCTGGTTTCCTCCCCGAGCAGGGGGTGCAGGTCCACACCGGGCCGACTGGGCTCAGTGGACCCACACCTCCCAGGCCCCCTTGTCTAGTGGGGGACTTCACCTGCCTGGGCCTCGGTTTCCTCATCTCTAAAATGGGGATAAGAAGAACCGGTTCCCAAGGCTGTCCAACACTTGATGAGTCACTACAAGAAGTGCACAGGCCCCTCCCCTGCCCTCCAAGAAGCAGGCGTGGGCCCCTGCTGCTGCTTCTGGGGAGGGGCCTCCTCCGCCCAAAGAGCCACCCTGGGGAGTCCTCAGGATTTGACCCCAAAGTTGGGAGTGCACAACACTGAGGGGCAGGGTTTCAGAGATTGGAGCAGAAACCAGGCAGGGAAGCCCAGTGGAAAGGGCCTCCGGCAGCCACCCAGCACCTGAGGCCCGTGGGGTCGTTTGGGCATCTGCCCATGAACCTGACTGGAGCCGGTTTCTCTCCACTTCCCCCTCCAGGGGAGCTTTGGGATTGTGCCCAAACCCCCTCCCTCTGCTGCCTGTCACTGCTACTTTCCCCAAGGAGGTGGGAGGTAAAGCTCAAGGAGTTGTGGAGGTCTCCCCAGCCCTGCAGTGGGCAGGTTTCTAGCAAGTTCCACTGGTGCAGCACCTCAGCGGCCCCTAGGCCAGCTGGCCTGGACCTCGGCCCTGGGGGCTCTTCCTCGGCCTCTCTCAGCTGATCTGCTCCCTCCTGCGTTCTCTTTTCCTCTCACTCCAGGTCCCTGGAATCCCGGTCCCTGCTGATAATTCTGTTCGCTGACCCCTCTCTGTCCGGATCACCACGTGAACCGTAACTAGCAAAGGCCACCCAGCCGCCATCAGCACAGCAGCGGTCAGCGGCTGCCTGCCTCGCTCAGAACATCTCATTACGTTCCAGGAGCACCGGGGATTTAGGTACAAAACCTGAAACCTTGAGAACTTTAAGAGAGAAAATATGGAAAGAAAGTGTGTGTGTTTTTAATGACAGAGGAGGGAAAGCCTTTCTGAGCACGACCAAAATAAAAACCCCAGACGCCCGCCCATAAAAGAAAAGGTTGATCATTTCATTGTACGAATGGCAAACACACCATAACCCGAATCAAAAGACAAAAACCTAGGAAAACTATTGTCAGACACGCCTCTCAGGATGGGCTAATTATTTTAATATATATCTATGTATAAAGAAACCTTATAAATGCATACAACCCAATAATGGGTTAAAATAAACACCCTCTCGAGAAGATAAAACTACAAAGGTAAATAAACACACAAAAAGATGTTCGATGTCACTTGGAATGAGAGATATACTAAAATTACAGCGCCACACCACTTTTATCTAAATTAGACCTGTGGTGTGTGTGAGAGTCTGGCGGGAAGATGGATTGTCCCCTGGCGAGGCCACTTGGCAAGAATGGTCATGGTCAAGGCGACCAAGGCACAGCTCTGCAGCCCATTCTTCCTGTTGCCTCGGGAGTCCTCTAGCCCCGGGAGCCACAGATGTCACATCTGAAGGAGTGACCCAGGCTGGTAGTTACGGCTCAGTTCTCAGCCTCGTTTGCAAAACGGGACGATGGCGGAGAAGGCGCTGGGCAGCTGGGCAGTCAGTGCTCAGTCAACGCAGCTTCTCTGGTAGCAAGAAGCAGGGCTCGGAGGGGAGCTCTCATTACCTTCAGATACCATCGTTTGGGTCATAAAAATACATACGAAACGACTCTGTAGGACGGTCAAATCATTACATGTCCAAACCCACAGAATGCACAACACCAAGAGCGAACCCAGTGTCACCTACGGACTTCGGGTGGTGGTGACGCATCGACTGTAACGACTGCCCCCCTCTAGTGGGGATGCTGACGATGACGGAGGCTGTGCATGTTGGGGAGCAGGGGTATCTCTGTACCCTCTGGGAAATCTCTGTACCCTCTGAGGTTTGCAATTTTATCTGAAATTGCTCTAGAAAATAAAGTCTTAAAAAAAATAAAAGCATGTAAAACTGGTGAAATCTGAGTAGGGTCTCGAAGGGTATCATATCAATGTCCCGCTTCCCTGATTCTGACGTGGTACTGTTGCTGCAGACGGAATGTGTGTGTCCCCCAAGCGCATACGTCGAAACCTAACCCCCGATGTGACGGTGTTAGGGGGTGGGGCCTTTGGGAGGTGATTAGGTCATGAGTCTAGGCCCACCGAGTGGGATCAGTGCCCTCAAAAGAGACCCCAGAGAGCTCCGTGCCCTTTCTGCCGTGTGAGGATAAGACAGCCATCTATGATCTAGGACTCGGCCTTGCCGAATCTGCCAGCGCCTTGATCTTGGACTTCCCAGCCTCCAAAACTGCTGCTGCTGTTGAAGCCTCCCACTCCCTGATGTTTTTGTTACAGCAGCATGAATGGCCTGAGACAACAGTTACGCAAGATGTTATCATTGGGGAAAACTGGTGAAGGGTAGATAGGATCTCTCTGTATTATTTCTTACAACCGCATGTAAGTCTACAATTATCTCGAAATAAAAAGTAAAAAAACTACTGTGTTTGTTGGGAAAATAAAGTCCACACTCGTGTATACTTGCTGATGTACAGATGACCAGGGAGAACACACAAGAAGCTTGCCACAGAGTGTTCCTGGGGGTGGGGGGCTCTCCTCACTGTGCATCTACTGTGCCTTTTGAATTCTGTGCCACGGACATACATTACTGGTGCAAAATCGTGTCGGTAACTTAAAAATAGGCTCCATGCGGTTTCTGAGGTGATGAAGATGTTCTGAAATTAACCATGGTGATGGCTGCACATGTCTGTGAATATACTAAAAACCACTGAATTGCACAGTTTACGCGGGTGAATTGTATGGTATGTGAATTATGCATCTTAAAGAAAAGCAGCTGCTGGTCAGTGTCATCTCTGGCTGCCTAGTAAGATCCCCAGCTCCCGGCGGAGCCTGGGGACAGAGAAGGCCGTTTCCTGAGCCCCGGTGTCTGCCTGGGAGGCCAAGGGGGCTGCTCCGTGGGGCAAGCTCGGTCTCACGCGGGTTCCTGGGGTCCTGGCTGGTTCCGTGGGGCATGGGAGAGTCGGCGGGGAGGACACGAGGAGTGGTGGTGAGTATTAAACTCCAGGCTTCTGGGTCCTCACCTCCTCTGCCCCCAAATGCAGTCGGGTCCTGGAGCCTCCAGCAGACTCAGTTCCCGCCCTGCGCACCCGAGATAACTTCTGCTGCCCCCCCTCCCCTTCCAGGGCAGCCAGGGTCAGGTGCGATGAGAAGGGGGCAACACCCCGGACACGGGGGACACCCCGAAGGGCGGGAAGGCCCAGGTAAGACCCCAGAGGGAGCTCAGGGGCTGCCCTCACCTTAGGAGAGCGCACAGCGGCAGGAAGTCAGGCTTCAAAGGATTAAAAACACAGCCATGTAAGTGAGACTCCAACGTTTACATATACACAGGCTCGCCTCTGTGCATCAAGCTCCTTCCAGTTACCCTGGAGCTGTGCTCTTGGAAATGGGGGTGCTGTAGGGGGGCTGGACCCTGGGGCCTCAGTGCTTCCCCCTCTGTACAGTCGTGTGGCTACCTGAAGCCCCAAGGAGCATTTCAGCCACGAAGGTCACCCCAAGAAGGGTTGCCTGCCCTTCAGGAAACAGCCCGGGTATTTTCTGGGGACCAGCAAGGCCTTGGTGGGAAAATAGGGTGCTCCTAGTGGAGATGCTGAGGGTGGGCTCGCACAGGCACCCCTGAGCACCCTGTCCAGATGGGCCCTGCAGCAACCTGGGCGGGATGAAGGGTGAGACTCCCGCCCTACAGGTTTTTACATAGTTTCCGGATGATCCACAATAAACAAGAAGTGCCCTTCTCTAACCTGAAAAGTGTCACTAAAGAGAAAACGGACAGGGTTTACACGGGAGGAAGGTGAACTCCCCCACCATGCTCTGTGGTGGGACAGAATAACCTTAGAAATCCTGAGGTCAGAGACGTGTCCCCTGGCCAGCCAGGCCTCCTCCCGCCCCCACTCACCGGTGGGTACAGCGTGGCCTTGGTGCTGGATGAGCTGCTGGATGAGGCCCCAGTGACGTGGTTCCGGTCGTAGAGGGGCACCCCGCCCCGGCCCCCCATCAGGCTCACAGAGCTCATCATGGACTTGCCGCACGAGATGCCTGCGGGGGGAGGGGACAGGGCAGGTGAGGCCTGGGGTACCCACAGGCCCTCCATGGCTCCTGCTGCCCAGGAGACCCAGGTTGAGATGAGTAAGTTCACCCCCTCCCGGCCCTCTGCCCACCTCCAGTGTCGCCTCATCTGTAAAATGGGAGACACACAGCGCCTCCCCCAGGGACCACTGTGGGCCTGCGGGAGTGAACTCGGAGGGTCTCAGCACAGGGTCGCCTGGCACCAAAAGGACCCTGTTCTCTGGGGGCTCCTGCGATGGTGACCATGCCGCTCCCTTGGGCCCCCCAGAGCTCTGGAGAAACCAGATCACCCCACACCCCTGAGGAGAAACAGGTCTCATCTGCACACAGACATCAGGGTTCCAACCAGGCTGGCTCTGGGCACGGGGACAGGGCAGGAGAGACCCAGGGCTGGGCAGGCACCGGGGAATCCCCAAAGTGGCCTGGAGATGACTTCAGTGACCCTCCCACCTTCTTGGCCACACCCTGACGTGAACCGTGTGGTTCAGCCCAGGGTGCCACCTGGGAGTCTACACCAGTGGCCTCTCAGGTCCGTGCTCCTGGGGGATACACTTCACAGTAGTTTTAGCTCTGCAGCCACAGTCCGAACTGCGCTCAGGACTAACCTGCTTGTTGTATACCCAGGGACTCCTTTGATTCTAGCGAGAACCCAGCTGCCCCCCACAGATGACTCAAGACATGCCCCACAAGAATACTGAAAACCCTGGCCAGGTAGCTCAGTTGGTTAGAGCGTAGTCTTGATACATACAAGGTTATGGGTTCAAATCCCAATCAGGGCACATACAAGAATCAACCAATGAATGCATAAATAAATGGAACAACAATTTGATGTTTCTCTCCCCTTTCCTCTCTCTTAAAAAACAGATCAGTAAAAAAAAATTATTAAAAAAGGAACATTGAAGGTCAAATCCAAAGAGCTGTGCCCATACGTCCAAGGCCAAAGGACGGGTCATAGCTGTGCAGCCTCTGTGTTGAAAACTGGGGCCGAGCAGGAGACTCAGCAGGAGAGCCTGAGTCTGTGATCGATTGGCAATGTCTGCCATGTGCACAGTACAGGGCATTGTAGCAGCATCCCTGATCCACTCACCCCATATCCTGCCCAGGCTACTCTCCCCACCTCTGCCCAGGTCCCTTGCATATCTCAGGCTCCTTACCTGTGAAGGGACCGTGCTGTGAGGCGCCCGGGGCTATGAAGTTGAGGGGCACGTGGGGGGTCCCGCTGACGTACTCGTGCGGGAAGGGCCCGTTGGCCCCTGTGTAGCGCTGACACACCACACGCTGGCAAACAAAGTAGACCCCGCCCATGACGAAGAGCGAGAGGATGATGCCAATGACGGGCCCGATGGCACTGCTGTGGGCCGGGGTCTCATCCAAGGGCGGCTTGGTGATTTCTGCCAGAGGACAGGCAGGGAGAGGTGGGCAATGTTAACTGCAAAGGAACGGGCTCCCCTGTGGGGCGGAACTGTGTGCCCAGGAGGGGTGGCTCTGCCTGGGCCCAGCACCCACTGACGGAGGGCCGGGGAGCCACACTAACCTGCCAGCCTCAGTACCACCAAGCCTGCCCTCTTGGCCTGCCCACAGCACCCTCCTCCTCCTCTGCGTGACTAAGCTCTACCTATGTCCCGACGGCCCCTCAACAGTGACTACACCGCAGCAGCCTCATAGTCATCCCCTTTGTCCGGGGCTCTCCGTGGTGGCCGGAACTATGTACACAGTTGTTCTCATGAGTCATGAGCTGGGCCAGGAGGCCCATGGGGCCGGTTACCAGGACTGACCACCAGGCAGTAGGCATGGGGCAGGCAGGAGTCCGGTGTCTCCCTGCCCATCTAGCAGCAGACTTCACCCATGCATGGGGCTGGGCTAACAGGTGTGTGGGGGTCCAGGGCCTTCACTGGCAGGGCTCACTGAGCCCCCCAGAAATCCTGTGGCAGGGCCTAGACTTAGGGGCTCATCCCAACCCCCAAAGCCAGGAGCATCCAGGGGTCCTTCTGGGTATCCTGAGCTGGGGGAGGGTGCTCCTTGGGCCTAGTGAGCCACCAGGGCCTTGAAAGGCTGTCTTTGACTCAGACAGGATGGGAGCTGGAGCCCGGGCTCTAGATGCAACATGGACACAGCCCTGGCAACGGTAATCTCGCTGCCTGGTAGGCGCTGCTGAGCGCGGTGCCTGGGCAGAAGCAGGACACTGCACTCGGGCCAGGCCTGGCACAGTCAGCCTACCTACCCCTGCCCTCTCCCAAGGGCTCCTGCCTCTGTGCCTGTCTCCCAGCTGGACTGCCCCTAGCCCACCAGCTCCCCCACCCCTCCCAGCTCAGCCTCCCAGCCGCCCCACCTCCAGGAAAGCTCCCTGCCTGCCACCAAGGCCAAGGACTCCCGGCCTCCTGGTCCCCTCAAACACGGCCCCCAGGACGTGTCCTCCCTCCAGACCCCACCCTCCGAGGCAGAAGCCCTGCCCGGGGCGACCCCGCCCTCCGAGGGAAGCTGCTCACCGCACATGAGCTCGTCGGAGCCATCGACGCAGTCAGGGAAGGAGTCGCACTGCTGCTTGATGAGTAGGCACTGGCCGCTCGCGCAGCGGAACTGGTTGGGCAGGCAGGCGGCTGCGAGGAGGAGAGCCGGCGCGCAGAGGAGTCAGGGGTGCCACGTGGCTCCCCGCCCCGCCACCCGAAGGTCTGGGCTCCAAAAGCGGAGCAGACAAATGGGCCCTTTCTAGGTGCAGGTTGGGGAGGGGCAAATCCAGCCTTCACCCTGCCCTCGATGAGCCCTGTTCCAAGGTCTCTGCAAATGCTGGGGTCAGGAATAGCGGGGAGAGACCTTGGGGACCCCCAGGAGGTACTGATCACGTACCTACCATGGGGCTGAATAGCTCAGGGACTAACCCAGCCCCTGCCACAAGGCTCTCCCAGGTTACAGGAGGTGGGAGCCAACTAGAGGATCGCCCATGAGAAGGCTTGGCTCCCTAGAGTGGGTGGGGCAGGAGACAGATGATGCCTCAGCTGAGCTCAACCGTGAAGGCAAAGGTGACCCACGCACCTCTCAGCCTTTGGGGTGGAAGAGAAAGGCTGGGTACTGATCGCTACTGCTGCCTCCCTTCCTGCTCCCCATGCTGTCCCGGAAGGAGCTAGAGCCCCACCAGAAGGGCAGCTGCCCAGGGCTCAGCCATCGGGCATACTTGCTATCTAGCTCCCACCTGCCCTACCCCAGATGCCCCGCGGACGATTTGGGAGGTTTGAGAAACAGAGGGTGGAAGCCAGAGCTTGCAATGGGGCTTGCTGTGAGCTGTGAGCACAGCACGTGCACCAGAAGGAACATTTACAGTGGGAGGAGGGAGGGGGTGGTTCTTAATCAGGGCTCCTGCCATCCTCGAGATCGTGCCCAAATACCGTGCTGGGGCAAGGGGTACAGCTGGGCTCAGTAAGTAGTTAGGCTTTGAAGGGCACTGGTCTCTATCATCACTGCTCAACTCCATTGTTTTACACGAGACAGAAACAAATGAGCCTGGCTGTGTCCCAGTCAAACTTTATATACCAAAATAGGCGGTAGCCTGGATGTAGCCTGCAGGCCAGTTTGTCAATCCCTGGCCTACAGCCTCCACCAAAGTCTCAAAGGGTCTCTCAGCTGGAAAGACTTAACAACTGTGACTTTACAGAAGCACCTGGGGAAATGACTCCCCTCGGCTGTCATCTTCCACACAGTGGCTGCTCATCATGAACAGAGATGGCAGGCACTGACCAGACAGCGTCTGAGTTATCTAAGAACAGGACCCGGTGGCTATGAGAGAAGGTAGTAAGAGTGACCCATCAAGAGCTCAGTGGCAGTCACAGGGCCATGGTGCTAACAACATGTAACAGGAACCTCCAGGCAGGTCATTTATAAAAAGAAAACTCGCCCGGCCGGGCGTGGCTCAGCGGTTGAGCGTCAACCTAGGATTCAGGCGATTGGGGTTCGATTCCCGGTCAGGGCACATGCCCGGCTTGCGGGCTAGGCAGCCGATCAATGACTCTCTCATCATTGATGTTTCTATCTCTCTCTCCCCCTCTCCTTTCCTCTCTCTGAAATCGATAAAGATATATTAGGAAAAAAAATTAAAAAAAAAAAAAAACTCATGAGGAGCAGAGAGAGATGTTTCACTATCAAGGTCTAAAGGAAGATCCTGCTGGTCACAGTGGACCTGGGATGACAAAGCCAATCTCTCTGTAACTCCTGGTTCAATGGTTGCTAGAAACGACTCAGGGGTAGATGCTTTTCGACACACAGGTCACAGGAGGACGGCACTGTCTTTTGGGGCGGGGACTGACCATGGCGCAAATCATGAACAGCCAGCTGACTATTGGATTTGCCTGGGGTTTCAGTAGCACTGCTGGGAGTGAATGAAGGAAGGAAGACAAGACTGACTCTCACAGCCGGCCTGCAAGCTAAACCGCCTGGCAGGATTTGGCCTAAAAGTAATTTCTTTTCCTCCCAGGCTGAGGACCACCTGGCGATCTCGCTCTTGGCCAAGGTTTTACAGAGACCTACCCACGCGGGCAGACAGACCTGGGAGGGCAGGTCCAGGCCTTCTGGGGAGATGCCCTGCTCCAGGAGGCAGGCGGAAAGGGCAGAGCCTGGGGAGGGCCGAGGGGGCGGGGCCTGCGCGGGAGGGGCGGGGCCTGGCCGACGGGGCGGGGCCTGCGCGGGAGGGGCGGGGCCTGGCCGACGGGGCGGGGCCTGCGCGGGAGGGGCGGGGCCTCACCATCGCAGTCCGCCTCATCTGAGCGGTCCTGACAGTCAGCCTCACCGTCGCAGCGAAGTCTCAGGTCCACGCACTGGCCCCGCGCGCAGGGAAACTGGGCAGCGGAGCAGACCGGGCAGCCCTCCTCGTCACTCTGGTCATCACACTCGGGGAAGCCATCGCAGCGCCAGGCCCCCGGGATGCAGTCGATCTCCCCGGTTGCACAGGCGAACTGGTCCGGGGAGCACGTGGGAGGCTCTGGGGAGGGCAGAAACACCGTTTACCCGCCCAGCGCAAGGAAAACCTGGAGATTATCAGGGTGTGTGGTCTCCACTGCCATGTGTCCTGTGCGCTGCCCAGCCCCAGGGTGCGATGAAGGCGGGGGTAATCAATGTTAGCTGAAAGACATGCATTTTCTTTGTGTGTGTGTGGTTTTTTTTCATTGTGAAGGGAAATGGGGCTGGGACCCAGACAAGCAGAGGTGAGGGGGCACCAGTAGAGAGAAGGGAGAGGCCCTTCAAGCGCTTAAGGCTGCCGCATCTCCCAGGGCTCCCATCACCATCTCCTCCTCTCCTTTGTGTGGAAAGTTAACAGAAAACTAACCGAGGCCAGGAAATCGGCCAGAATTTCATTTTAATGTTTAACAACAGTCCTCAAACCCCTTGAAACCTAAGGAAAAGAGTACCTGTTTCACCCAGGAACGACGCATGTAAACCTTTACACTTTTGGAACCCGTGTGCCTCCCACAGAACTGCCAGCTTCTCACCTAGCTGAGCAGGACATGATGCAGGGGAGGGGATGTTTGCAAACACAGAAAGATACCTGGCTGTCCCCACTGGGCCCACCCGTGGAACATGCCAGGGAGAGCAGAAGCCTGGGTGCATTTGGCATCCAAAAGGAGCCAGTGGTGGATGTCTGCATGCTGAGACACCAACAAAGACCATGCACAGGGGCTGGGATCCAAGGGACCCAACAACAGCAGATGACATTCTTCCCAAGCTCACATGAAACATTCACCAAGACAGACACATGCTGGGCCACAAAACACATCTGAACAAAGCGAAAAGGATAGAAATCATACAATATCTGCTCTCAGACCACAGTGGGATTAAACTAGAAATTGGTAATGGAAAGAGAGCTCTGAATAACAAATGGGCCAAAGAAGCCACAGGAGAAATTTAAAAATATTTGAACTAGCCCGGCCGGCATGGCTCAGCACTTGAGCATTGACCTATGGTCCAGGAGATCGTGGTTCAATTCCTGGTAAGGGCACATGCCCGAGTTGCAGGCTCGATCCCCAGCAGGGGGCATGCAGGAGGCGGCCAATCGGTGACTCTCTCTCATCATTGATGTTTCTCTCTCTCCCTCCCCCTTCCTCTCTCTGAAATCAATGGAAATATATTTTTTAAAAATTAAAAATAAAAATATTTGAACTAACTGAAAATGCAAATGCAAATTATGAAAATGTGTGAGTGCAGCAAAAGCAGTGCTTAGAGGGAAATTCATAGCCCTGAATGCATATATTAGAAAAGGAAGGATGACAAAACAGACTAAGTCTGTTTTAGAGACTGAATGCCACAGGGACTATGATTTTAAAAGGATGCAGTGCAGCAACCAGTAGGCAGAGAATTAGGTCCCTGTCTAGCTTCCCAAGAGAAAGTATTGAGGTCATATCTACCGCCACAGGTCAGCAGGTTCTGCAGGAGCACGAGGTGGACCGGGCATGAGCACCGCGGTGTCCCGTCACCCTTGGCAATGCAGATATGGGAGCAGCCACCATTGTCCCGGGCACATGGGTGGGCCGCTGTGGAAACAAAAAGAGGGTGGGGGTCAAGTTGTGCCTCCCACCTCAGGAATGCAGTTCAGAGGGTGGAGGGGATGAGGGCCAGGTGAGAACTCACAAGAACTGGCACTCCTGTTGGCCAGGCCCCTACAGATCCTCCCACTTAATTCCCAGGGCAGCCCCTGGAATCTGTGTCTAGTGACATTGCATTTTGCAGATGAGCAGAGGCCGAAAGCAGTTACCAAACTTGCCCAACATCACATCCCAGCACATCTTCATCAGCTCCCATTGTGCCCACCACCATTACTCTACACTGCCTGCCTGCCTGTCTCTCTCATGGCATAGTGGGCTGACATCATTCTGGATTATCTGGGTGGGCCTAAATCTAATGATAAGTGTCCTTATAAGAGACGACAAAGGGATTAAGGGATAGATACAGGCGAGAAGGCCAAGTGATGACAGAAGCAGAGACTGGAACAATGTGGCCACAAGGAACACCTGCAGAGACCAGAAACTAGAAGGGACAGAGAACCATCTCTCCTCCCAGAGCCTCCAGAGGGAGCTGAGCCTGCAGACACCTTGATCTCGGACTTCTGGCCTTCAGAACTATGGGAGGACACATCTCTGTTGCTTTAAGTCACCCAGTTTGTGGTGAGTTATTCCAGCGACTGCAGGACACAGACACACACGGGAGTTAAAGTAGGAGGGTGCTGAGTCCCTGGGGAACTCAAATACTTCAACTAACACTGCATCCGATACCTAAAAGATGGGAAGGAGCCCAGGGAGGGGGTGTGGCTGACCTCCCTCAGGTGAGAGGAAATGGCAGAAAGCACTGGCTCCCCGCCCCCAGCAGTCAACACAGAAGTGACAAATTCACTGTCAGGGGTCACGCCCCGGCTCCTCCGAGCAGGGAGCCCAAGACCTCACCCAGACCCATGTGCTTGTACTCCACACATAATTCTAATGGACCCAGTTGCCAACTTGGAGGTGAGCAAGAGACAAACCCTGCAGCTAAAACATGAGCTCCGGCCTCAAACCAAGCCCATCACGTTTATTAGCCAACTGGCAGGGAAAATAACACCCTTTTCGAGCCCTGCTTCCCTTAGATGCAAAGTAGAATGATTGTGAAATATACAATAATGTAACGGTACAGTGAGCACAGGGGCTGCAGGCAGGACAGTCACGAAGTGGCCTGGCCAAGGGGGACCCAGGGGAGAAGCTCATCCACGAAGAGAGGGACACCTGAGCTGAGTGATGGTGAAGAAATAACAGGAGTTACTCAGTCGGAGACGGAAAGATGATTGCACAGAGGGACTCTAGGGAGCGGGGACATGGCCAGTGGGAGGGTGAGGGGCTGGGGTGAGGCTGGTGAGTGGAGCATCCCCCAGGGCCTTGAAGGTGGCCAGGCCCTGGGCATCACAGGACGGAGACAGTGATGGCCCTGCTGACCACGATGGCAGCCCAGGTTGGCTCACTGAATGGAGAGGGAAAGGACAGAGCCACAGGTAGACACCTACACACACGCGCCCCATATGCTCATTTATGGAGGGCGTGGAGGACCACGGGGTCCCGGGGTAGAGGTCCCTCCCTCCTAGGCCCTTGGGCAGGGCAGGCTGCGGGAGGCAGAATCTAAATAGCCCCTATTTCCCACCAGCACGGGGACGTGACTAGCTAGCATGTCCGTGGTTTTGCAGATGTAACCAAGGCTACTAGTCAGTTGGCCTGAGCTCGTCACAAGGGAGACTTAAAGAGGGGCCGAATCTAATCACGGGCCCTTGAAAAGCAGGGCGAGCTCTCCCGCTGGAGGAAGTCAGAGATTCGGATCTGTCGCCGATACGGAAGGCAGCCCGGGCGAGGACCTGAAGGCGGCCTCTAGGAGCCAAGAGCGGTCCCCGGCCGGCAGCCAGAACGAGGTCCTCAGTGCCACCACTCTCACAGTGGCCCGACCTCCTGTTTCCCCAAGGGCCGGCTCGGGGTCGCTGTGCCGTGAGTACGTGCCCACCCTCCCCCGCCCACTCCCACACCACTGCCCAGCCCCGACGTACAGAACTCCTCCAGGCTGACGTCCTCCACGGCGTGGATGCCGGTCAGGTGGGTGACACGGCCCTGGACTCGTGTCCTCTTGTCCCCAGTGGTCTTCTCCACGCGCTCAATCATCTGCTGCTGGCGGTCGATCCAGTAGAGATGCCTGCCCAGCACGGTCAGGCCCACGGGCTGCACGATGTTGGCATCCTCCAGCGTCAGGCGGTTGGCCCCTGCAAGTGGGACAAGTGCCCCTGAGTGGCGGCTGACCTCTAGAGCTCCATCCACGCTCGGCTAGGGAGAACAGAGGGCTGCCCGGGAGCCTGGGGGACTCCACACTGGGGCTGGGAGCTGGGGGAGATCTGAGACCAGCCCTCGGACAGCCCTGCCCCCACTTGGGCCAGCCTTGGGATCAGGGACATGGGACCCCAACCGTGGACCCTCGCAGCCGGCCCCCAGTAAGCAGGGTACCTGTCCCACCCTACCCCATCTTAGAGAAGAAAAGGCCCTCAAAGCACCCATTCTCACTCCTCTCCAGCCCCCGGGCCTCCTGGTCTAAGGCGGCCCCCCGTGAACTTGGGCACTGGGGGCAGAGGCTCCACCCCACGCTGTGGGGCCGAGCAACCGGCTCACCCTCTCTGAGCCTCATCTTCAGCCTCTGCCGCACAGGGATCCTGGCACCCTTGGTGGAACTATGTGAGGTGAACATCAAGCCCCAGCACTGTCCCCGCACAGAGTAGGTCCCTGGCAGCCGTGGCCACTGCTACCACTGTTGCCCACGACAAGGAAGGCCAGGTGTCCCGGGAAGGTGAGACCTGTGGGGACGCCCAGGGCACGTACCTGACAGGTCACAGCTTTCGATGCGCTTCAGGTCTGCGTCCACCCAGAAGAGCTTGCCCAGCGCGTTGTCCACCACGAGGGCCACGGGGCGGATGAGGCCCGTGGTGAAGAGGACCTCGCGTTCGGTGCCATCCAGGGCCGCACGCTCGATCTTGGCTGCTCGGTCCTGCATGTTGGTGAAATACAGGTACCTGCGGGAGGGGAGGGGAGGGGAGCAGGTGAGGGGCAGGTGCTGTGTCCGGCCATCTCCTCAGCTAGGATCCAGCTTGCAAAGCACCCGTCAGCCAGCTTACTGTCATGTGGGTTTCGGTCCCCCTCCCACCCTGGCTATTCCCTTTGGGACCCTCAAAGTCTATCAACATGTCCCAGGTGCCCTCCCACCCATCAGAGAACCCGAGGGCCAACAGGTGGGAGCATCAGGGACCTTTATGGAGGGAGAAAGCTCTCCGGAGGGGAAGCTGTGCCCAGGCACAGCCAGCTTGTGAGGTAGTGAGTTCCCTGTGCTGGACCATATGCCAGTGAGTAAGGAGCCAGCACCTGCGACGCCATGGAGGGGATTTCTGTATAAGGTTCAAGTGTGATGGGGAGGGTAGGAAACCTATGAATGGGAACTGACATCCTTCCTGTGTCTCAGTAAAAGCTGAGCCCCCCCCACCCCGCACTTGCTTCCTGCTGGGGCCATCCCTGGGTGTCTGCTTCCCGCTGTGGCCCTGCGGGAGCTAGTGTTTCCATGTCCTGCTCTGGCTGCCGCGGGGGACCTCAGGGAGCTCCTGACCAATGGGAATGTCGGGGGTGGAAAACCCCTCCCAGCCCGAGAGGCCGATGTTCACCAAGGGTCGTGGGCCCGCCCAACGGGGTGCAGCCCCCCACATCATGGCGTCCGCCTGCCCCTCTGGCCTCGCACCCTCGCTCGGCATTGACGGCGATGGCCCTGGGCTTGTCTCGGTCCCCACGGAGCACCACGCCCATGGCCTCCCCGTTCAGCCTGTGGACGTTGATGGTGTTGGTGGCCTCGCACGTCCAGAACAGCGTCCGGCTGTAGACATCGATGCTAAGATCATGGGGCTGCCTGTCTGGGTTTTGGTTCTGGCTCGGAGAGGTCAGAATGAAGGGCTGTAAAACAGTGAGAAAGGGGCGCCGGCTAAAGGCGTGGGCAGGAGGGTGGAGCCTCAGGGCCTGAGCTCAGGCCCAAAGTCAAAATTCCAGGCCAGCAGAATCGGCTCTGTCACTGGAGAGTGACGCCGACGCCCACGACAGCCTCGGGGAAGAGCTCTCGCCCACCCACCCGGATCTCAGGCCCACCCACTCGGGACTCAGCCACCCAGACCAGCGCTGTCATTCTCCTGGTCCTGTCCCTGCACACGCGGAAGGATCAGCCGACGGCAGAACAGTCAACCCAAGATCACGGCCCCCTTCTCAAGACATCTCTCTTCTCTCTTGTTTTCTTAGACTCATGCTTTTGAATTAGGGACATCAAATCTTGCTGTTTTTCAAATTTAGGGTGACAGCACACAGTGTACAGCCCAACCCTCTTCCCTAAGGGAGAGGCCAAGGGTACAAGGCCAGTGAGGAGGCAGGGCCAGGTGAGGGTACAGGGCCGGGTGAGGTTGCAGAGCCAGGTAAGAGCCAGGTGAGAGCCAGGTGAGGGCCAGGTGAGGGCCAGGTGAGGGCCAGGTGAGGGCCAGGTGAGGGCCAGGTCAGTGCACAGGGCCAGGTCAGGGCCACGTCAGGGCCAGGGCAGGGCAGGTGAGGGCCAGGTCAGGGCACAGGGTCAGGTCAGGGCAGGTGAGGGCACAGGGCCAGGGCCGGGCAGGTGAGGGTGCTGAGGCAGGTGAGGCCTAAAACCAGACTTTAGGACACCAGTCCTCAGGGCAGCCAGCTGAGAACCACACAGCGTGAAACAAGAGGCTGCCCACATCCCTCCCCAAGAGACCAGCTCTAATGGCGGGCCAGTTTTATAAAAACTGAACCTCAACTTTAGTGTAAGTAGCAATCCTTTGGTTGATGCCTCATTTCCAACCAGAATCCTACTCAACACCACGATCAACAGCTCCTCCGCCAGCCCAAGGCGCTGCTCAGCCAGCTCACACTGCTCAGGGCAGACTGTTCGCGCGAAGGAGCAACCACAGTGCCCACGGATGGGTGAAGGGAGAAGCAAAACGTGGTCCAGCCGCACAACGGAGTATCATTCAGCCTCAGCGAGGAGGGAAACCCTGCCACCTGCCACAGCAGATAAACCCTGAGGTCATCAGCTCAGCGAAACAAACCAGACACAGAAAGACACATGACTTTATAAGCATGATTCTGCTCCTATGAAGTACTTAGAATAGTCAAATTCAGAGACAGAAAATAGGATGGTGGGTGCCAGGGGCCGGGGGAGGGAGGGGGGACTAAGTGTTTACTGGGGCCGAGTGTCAGCTTGGGAGGTGCACAGCTCTGGAGACAAGGGTGGTCATGGCTACACAGCAATAGGAACGTAACTAATGTCACTGAACCATACGCTTAAAAACTATTAAAAGGGTTCTGTCATGTATACTTATCACAGTAAAAAATTTTAAATAGCTAGGAAAGAAAACTTAGACAAGTAGATAATAATTTTGAAACATGATCTGTGAGGGCTGGGTGGGGTGCCCCAAACACAGAATTGAAGCCAGAGCCACCAGGAGGGAACCCTGCTTCCAAATTCAGTGAAAACCCAGAAGCTGCTCCTAAAAGGACTTTTTCTTCCAATTCTTTCCCCACATTTGCCCGGACACCATAAAAGGATGCCTGGATGAGGCACTTTGCACCCCGCAACTGTCTCAGCAGGGAAGCCGCAGTCCCTCAATTAACACTCCCCTGCTCTTTCTCGAGGGACTCCCCGTGATCGCCACCTCCACCAAGCCGGATGAAAGAAACCCATTTCCACCAGGCTCCGCGCCGCGGAGATGCCCGCGGAGAAGACGGCGCAAACCTCAAAGGGTGGCCTGTCAGCTTCACATCCCGGCTGAAGAATTTTGTTGAAAGCTATGCCCACCCATCCCTATAGCAACAGCATCCAGCTCAGGGGAGGGAACAGCAAAACCTTCTTTACAGACACGAAAGTCATCTGAAAATCTCCACCAGTGAGCACGTCTCGCCATCACTGTTGTCACGGGTCTCAAGAGTTCACCGCGGTGACACAGGCCCCTGTACTGACCGCTGGGCTGAGACGGAGGCCATCTGGTTCTGTGGCTTTTGTAAAAGGGGCCTTTGGAGCCCAGACGGTGTGGCTTACTGGCTGCGCATCGACCTCTGAGCCAGGAGGTCACGGTTCGATTCCCAGTCAGGGCACGCGCCCGCGTTTCCGGCTCGATCCCCAGTGGGGGGCGCGCAGGAGGCGGCCGATCGATGGCTCTCTCATCATCGATGTTTCTCTCTCTCTCTCCCTCTCCCTTCCTCTCTCTGAAATCAATAAAAATATATTTCTTTAAAAAACGAATGTGTTCCAACGCAGAGATGTACCAGGGACCGTCTGAGCAGAACACAGGTTTCACACTTACAGGCAACTTCAGCCGTGAGAAGCACCAGGTAAATGCACTCAGCACCGGGCCGAGTAGGAAAACACCCCCCCAACACCCTGTCCCCCTGTGAGCCCCCACATTCACTCCACCATCTCAGAAAACCCCACAGGCTCGACCTTCTGACACCCAGGTCCTCAGCCAACTTCAGGTCCCCTCGAGGTAAGGTGCCATCTCCAGGGTGGCGTTTATGTCCCGAGCCATTTAACACCTGCAGAGTGGTGCTCCTGTCTTAGGCTCCTGTCTTTTTTTAGCGTCTCAGTGACAAAGTTTTGAGTAACGTGTCCCAGCCCCATTTTCCCCATGAGCCCTGTGGCTCGTGCTGTGCAATTTTGCAGTGTGCTGATTTTTACAACACATTCGCTGTATTATAGCGGAACTGACTATACAACTCCTGTGAAATAAGAAGAAATGCAGAACAAGCAATACCAACTACCCTGCGCAAAACCACCGTGGAAGGAAAAAAAATCCCGCGGGGTGTGACACTATCCCCCCAGCCAATGACTTCAAAAACTATAAAATCCAGTTTCTACACATAATCAGTCTAAGAGTTTCACACGGCTCAGGTAATGACATGATCGGAGCCCAAATCACTGTTTACCCAAAACTGTTCTGGGGGCACCCTCACGGCTAAGGAAAGTGGGCGGAGCCCGGAGGCGACAAGGGCGCGCTTCCTCGCGACGCCCCGCCCCCCGCCCCCCGCAGGCCCACTTGCCTGGGTCCCGTCATCCCGGGCTCGCTTGATGTTCTGGCGCCCATCCACCCAGTAGATGAACTTGTCCAGGGGGTCGTAGTCGATGGCCTTGACGTTCCTCAGCCCGTGCAGGGGCAGGATGAGGTCCGGGCTGTGCTGGTCGTCCGGGATCATCCGGCTGATGGCGCTTTTCTGGCTGAACAGCAAGAAGGTGCTGGGCGCTAGGGTGAGGCAAACAGACGGGGCCGCAGGTCAGCACCCAGCAGCCACGGGGAGGACGGCGCTGCGCGCTATCACGGGGAACAGACCGTGTGTGCACCCCCGGCGTACGGGGGAAAGGCTGCTCTGGATCCCTGCCTGGACTCCCACCTGGCTCAAGCCTTACCGGACCCGCGGTGTGACCTTGCACAGGTCCCTAGGCATCTGTCAGGTTCCCTACCTGTGAAATAGGGACAGTGACGCTTCCCGCCCTATGGCCTTGAGGATTAAACGAGTGCCACAGAAAGTACTTAGGCCCAGCCAGCATGCTCAGTGGTGGAGCACTGACCCAGGATCCAGGAGGTCGCGGTCCAATTCCCGGTCAGGACACATGCCCGGGTTGCGGGCTTGATCCCCAGTAGGGAGTGTGCCGGAGGCAGCCGACCAATGACTCTCTCATTACGGATGTTTCCATCTCTCTCTCCCTTCCTCTCTCTGAAATCAATAAAAACATATTTTTTAAAATAATTTAAAAAAAAGAAAGTACTTAGAACGACGCCTCCCTCCCTAAGTGAGGGTGCTCCCCCCGGGGACTGGTTTTCACATCCAGGATTCCGCACTCGGGACCTGCCAGCTTAGGGCTTGGCCCGTCTATTCCTGTCTTGATGAAGCAACAGGTCCCCCCCCAGCCCAGGCCTCCAGGCAGCACCGCGGGGTGCGCGCACCAAGGTGCCCTGTCCGCCCGGCCGCAGAGCCAGCGGGCGTAACGCGGGGTGAGGCGCGGCGGGGAGCGGGGCACTCACGGCTGCAGTTGCGGCTGCTGGGGTCCAGGGTGTAGTGCGAGGCACAGCTGCAGCGGTGGCCGCCGGGGACGGCGAGGCACAGCTGCCCACACTGCCCGTTGTTGGGCACGCAGTCGTTGAGGCCGTCCTGGCGGGAGGAGTGGAACACCAGGATGTCCATGACGAAGTCCAGGTGGCCCTGGATGAGCGTGCGGTTCCGGCCGCTGGTCTTGTCGGCCCGCTCGATGCTGTGCAGGTTCCAGTCTGTCCAGTAAATGTAATCGCTGTACTGCGTCAGGCCGAAGGGGTGCGGGAGGTCGTCGGCGATCACGACCCGCTCCTGGCCTGCGTGGGGACACACGGGCGGGACGTCAGCTACCGCACAGGGCGCCCACCAGCCTGGCCGCCTGTGCCGGGGCCGGAGGGTTCGGCCGCTCTGGAAAACGGGCAGGATCGACCTTCGTCGTCTGTGCACTGACCCTGGGGGCGGGCGACTCTGCTGTGCACGGAGCATCGGGAGCACAGCGGGCACCCGGTGACAGGAGCGCGCGGCCAAGAGCTGGAGACAACCCAAAGGCCCGCCACTCGCAGAACGGAGGAACGGTGGTGGGGTCTTCATATAATGTTGTAAAAAAGAGTAAGAACGTGGGGGGCCTGGGGGGCCCTGGGGCAGGCTCGGGGCACGGGCTCAAAGACTTTCAGAGCTGGCGGTTGGCCTCGTAAGCCAGGACAGTCGGCGTGCCGGGTGGGTGTGGCCCGTCCCAAGCAAAAGACAGGACACTGGGCTTCTAGTTCTGTTCACACCTGGGACAGGGCATTCAGCCCCCCATGCCTCAGTTTCCTCATCTGTAACATGGGCACAACCACTCCCACCACGGGTGACAGCAGCAGTGATGAGGGCGGAAGCTAGATTCTCCCCACTGCCCCACCACCCAGGGAGCTGACACGACCACACCACTCCAACAGCACAGCAGAGTTACATGATCTGGGTTCAAATCCTGTCCCTACTGTTGGGTTCCCCACCTACTTGGAACAAGGTGTGTTTTTTTAATCTAATCCCAGGGTGTTGGCTGTGGCCTGTGAGTGGCCCTAGAATAAGGCAGGTGCTCAAGGTGAAGACTGAGTGTGTGGCCCTGGGGTCTGAGCTGCGCTCTGTGACCCCAGGCAAGTCCTGTCACCTCCCTGGGCCTCAGTTTCCCCATCAGTGAAAATTTCTGCCATAAGTCAAATCAGAGTCCTGGCTCAGGACTTAGCTGGAACCCAGCTTTCAGTGCTACAAACAGCAGCCACCAGGGTCTGTGGACATGCCCATGGCACAGCTCGGAAAGGGACAGCCCTTGAGAGGGGAAGGCTGGACGAGCGTTAGGGGCATGTCCACACCTCCCGTAGGGCCCAGGGGCTCGCAGGCCAGAGGGCGTGGTGCAGGGGGGCTGACAGGTGACCGATGCTCTAACCAAGGCCACCCCGTCCCCACAGGACCCGCCGGCCCTCACCCAGCATGTTGGACGACTCGATCATGTTGGTGTCCAGGTCAGTCCAGTAGAGACGCTGGTCAGCGTAGTCAATGGTGAGGTCATTGGCCCGGCCCACCTTGTCCACCAGCGTCATGCAGTTGGTCCCGTCCATGAAGGCCCGCACGATCCTTGGCTTGCCGCCCCACTCGGTCCAGTAGATGTAGCTGGAGGACATGGGGGAAAGTCGGGGAGGCTCAGGGGCGCCCACACTCACGGAGGGCCGGGAACATGACCGCCACCATCCCCTGAGCTCAGACGAAGCCCAGAAGAAGCTGCGTCCACGGCATCCCTCCCGGAAGCAGGGAAGAGGCAAGACGCCTGAGCCCCCCGCCACCCGCCACCCCCCGAGGGGCCGTCACTGGGCTACCTCCTGCCTCCTGAACCCCCGCAGCAGCTCGCCTGCAGGGGAAGGGTGACAGCCCCGCCAACAGACACAGACAGGTGCACCGACAAGGTGGCCCTGTGACGGGACAGCTAGGCTGGGATGCCGTGTCAGGGACAAAAGCTATCTAAGCGGGACAAGATAACCAGTGACAAGGGACCAGGACGAACACGGGCAAAGCAGGATATAAGGGAGCAGGAAAGAGGACCCCCGGGGAGGCTGGTGCTGCAGGGCCAGGATCCAAACAGCTCCGGGAGAGGAAACTCGAATCCTCCTTCCAGGATCGGGCACATGGGACTTGACCTTTTGCTAAAACCTGGACCTCCCTGCTCTGCCATCCCGAAATCGTTCCTTCCCTAACAGAGTGTGCAACAGGCTGGGTTTGGGGTGCTCCACACACACAGCTGATGCTTTATGGGACGAACGTGACGTCAGATGCTCAGAAAAGGAAACTCCCGAGCAGAGGGAGGCTCCACCCTGGACCCCGCACCCTGGGGCAGAGCCCAGGCCGCCAGCAGGCAAAGGCCCGAGTGTTAACCCTCGGCTGAGAGGCCCACATGAAGCCTGAAGTCCAAGGAGCTCAAAGCCAGCCCCGAGGCGGCGGAGTCCGGTGACACGGGGCGAGGGAAAGAGAACAGGACCTCCTGGCCCAGCCCTGCTCCGACTGGTTATGGGACCTTGGGTAAGCCCCTCAGCTTCTCTCAGCCTCAGTTTCCATCTCTGTATAATTAGGGACAAAAATGCCCAACCCTCCCGGACACCGCAGTGAGACAAGCCATGTGAAAGCCCCCAGCGCAATGCCCACCACGGTGGCCGCCATTCCTTCCCCTGCTCGGGGTCTCAGTTTCCCCCTGTGAAATGAACCAGACGATCTCCTAGGGTGCAGCCAGCCCAGGCCACCTCAACACGAGCGGCGGTCAGTGCTGCTCTGACCACAGAGAGCCAGCAGGGCGGCCACCCGCCCGTCCTGGGTCATCGCCGTGCTGGCTGACGTCGAGGTGGGAGGGGGACAGGGACACTCGTGCAGGACAGAAACGGCGGGCCTTACCCCTTGGTGGGGTCCAGGGCCAGCGACCTCGGGTTGTCCAAGTCCCTCCACACGAGGACCTGCCGGAACTGCCCATCCAGCCGGGCCACCTCGATCCTGTTGGTCCCGGTGTCCGCCCAGTAGAGGTTCTTGCCCATCCAGTCGACGGCCATGCCTTCAGGGTAGTCGAGGCCGAACTCGATCACATGCTCCACCGAGCTCCCATTCAGGAAGGCACGGCTGATGGTCTGGGAGGCGGAGACAGAGGGCCACCATTAGAACCAGACATTTAACCATGAGATGCTCGGCCACCTGGAGCAACTACTCAGCAGGCTGGGGCCAGATCACCAAGATTCAAGAGTTTTTAAATGAACTTGTCAAATATAAACATTTTAGAAAAAGCATTTGGCTATACTTACATATAGTATATATAACTATTTATTTTATGTAGTTGTAAAATAAGTTATACGTAAATTACATATTACATATATCATGAACCTTAAAAACAGCTGTGTCCTTCCATTCAGCAATCTTCCTCCTGAAATTTTACCCAAAGGGATGAACAAAAATACAGAACTACTGGAAATACAGAGGGGGCTTCCCCGCAGAGACCTTTACTGTGGTTGCTCAGAGCCGGCGAATGTGGAAAGGACCAGAAAACACTTAAGATAAGGGAATGGTCAGGTACGACAGGGAATATCTATGCAGCAGAATCTTTTACACACTTAAAAAATTCTGTTAAGAGCTTACAAAAGGCTAATAAAATAAGTGCCTGCTAAAACGTTAAGTGAAAAAAGAACAGGAAACAGAATTCGAGGCAGCATATGACTGTGATTAAAAGAGAAATAGTATCAGAGGGAGAAAACCTCCAAGGAAATACACAGAGGTGTCAGCGACGGCTGAGCTGGGCTGGTGGGCTGATGGGTGACTTTCATTTTCTCCTTTGTACTTTTCTGTATGTTTCCCTCTTTCTACAATGACCCCTGGTGGCTTTTAAAATCAGAAAACTCTTTAAGAGACACCATATAAACGGCAGAAAAAAAGGCAGGTGGTTCAACCGTTTTAGCTGTAAACACTGTGCTTCAGGATAGGGGTCCGCAAACTTGCTCTGTGAAGGGGCAGGCAGGCAGGTGGTAAATATTTTAGGCTGCACGGGGCACGGGGCCCTGTCACAGTTCAACCTGAAAAAGCAGTCGTGGACAATCCCTTAACAAATGCGCGTCGCCGTGTTCCAATAAAACTTTATTTACAAAAGCAGGGGGCCGGCCCACGGCCAGTCCACCAAACTCTGCTTTCCCTGTATTTAGCCAGGATGTTCACATGTGCACCACGAATGAAGAGCGAGCTTGCTGAGCAAGGGCACACTGGGAGGGAGTGGGCGGGTGAAGCTAAGGACCGCGTCACAAGTGTTTCCTGGCCACGCAATCGCCCTAGAAAAACCAGCCCCCATGTGGGTCTCCTGGATCTGCTCATCGCAATCATTCATGTTAGTTTATGGAAACAGGCTCACTAATATTTTATTGGCTTGAGTTGAGTTACAATAAATATTTTTTAAAATTTAAAAGCCTAGCCCGGCAGGGCGTGGCTCAGCGGTTGAGCGTCGACCTAGGATCCAGGCGATCAGGGTTTGATTCCCGGCCAGGGCACATGCCCGGGTTGCGGGCTCGATCAATGACTCTCTCATCGTTGATGTTTCTGCCTCTCTCTCCTTTCCTCTCTCTGAAATCAATAAAGATATATTTAAAAAAATAAAAATAAGAAAATAAAAAAATAAAAGCCTTGCGCTGGCCAGCGTTGCTCAGTGGTTAGAGCATCGACCCGCGCACCGAAGGGTCATGGGTTCGATTCCTGGTCAAAGGCACATACCTGAGTTGCAGGCTCAATCCCCGGCCCCAGTCAGGGCGAGAGAGGGAGGCAGCCAATCGATGTGTCTGTCTCACATCGATGTTTCTCTCTCTCCCTCCCTCTCCTTTCTACTCTCTCTAAAAAAAAAAAAAAAAAAAATCAATGAAAAAAATATCCTTGGGTGAGTAACGAAAAAACAAACAAAAAAGTTTAAAAGTGTCTGAGGCAGTCCCACTGCAGGCAAGGTGCCGACAGGTAAGCTGTGAGCAGGACGCCAGGCAGACTGTACCTTCAGGCTGACGTCCGTCCAGTAAATGTGATTGTTGGACACGTCGAAGTCCAGCGCGGAGGCCTCCTTGACGCCCGTGAGCGGGATGGCCACGTCGTTGTTGTTGGTCTCCAGGGAGATCCTGTGGATGGTGGCTCTGCTGGTGAACACCAGGAAGGCCTCGGGGACGATGCAGGTCTTCATGTCGCTCAGCAGCTCCAGGCCGATGGGGCAGCCGCACTTGGTCGCACGGGGTGTGAAGAAACACAGGTGGCTGCAGCCCCCGTTCCTGTCGGCACACGGGTTGGTCCCTGCAAGTCAACACACGGGCCCTACGGGTCAGCAGCGCGGCAGAGAGCAGGCGACTGGTCCACGGTCACGTGGCTTTATTTCCGCCAGACATGAATGGGGACACTGGGTGGAGACCACGGAAGCCCAGGTCCTCCCTGGGACAGGAGTGGCAGTCACAGTGGGTCCCAGCGGGTCCCCGTGTATTGCCTCGCTCTGACCACACAGGGGCCCTGGAGGCAGAAGCCAGTCCCGTCCGTTTTGCAAAGGAGGAAACCGAAGTGCGGAGCAGTTCCCGAAGGTGACGCAGGAGTTAGGGAGGAGCTCAAGGAGAAAAAGGGCCGGGAGGTGGAGCCCCCGGACCCGAGCTCCGGCTCAGGTTGGGCACAGTAATGCCCCGAGGAAATGATGGGACAATCGTCCTTCCTGGGGCTGGACTCGGGGCCGCTGACCGGCCGGGACCTGCGGCCCCACCGGATGCTTCCTCGGATTCACGACACTCTCAGCCAGCTCGGGAACTCAGACGTGCCAGGACGGCCAGAGGCAACGCATCCTTATTAAAACTGATGGTACTCGGCACGCCCATTTATTTGGGGCCAGCCGCTAATCTCACCCATCTGCTGGGTGCTGGTAGAATTGGCTCTAATTTGATGTTAAGTATTTCAGCTAAAAAAAGAATGCTTTTCCTGTCTCTCTCAGTAAATCCTCAGATGAGAGAGAGAGAGAGAGAGAGGGGAGAGAGGGGAGGGACGAATGACCCTAATTTCTCAACTTTAAATCACACCCCACGGATACGTCTTTTTTTAGCATCTTCGGGGTTTTATTTGTTTTTTAAACAATCACTCACAGTGGGCCCCATGGTCTACACTGGACGGTGAGTGTGTTTTACAAGGTGGCTGGTAAAAGAGTGTGTGCTGATTCCATCACCTGTGTCTCGGGAACGCAGGTTGGGACTGAAGGCCCAGGGATGCAGAAGGGGGGCCCCTCCCCGGTCGGCCCACCCGCCGCACCTCGGGGCCTCTCTCAGCGGTCCCCTCTTCCGGCAAACCCTACCCTCAACCTGCTCCTTAAATTCCAAGCTCAAAAGACCTCCCTTTTATTTTATTCCCTTTTTCTTTCTTTCTTGACTTATTTTCATTCCTTTTATTTCCCTCCCTTGCATTTTAAAGCCAGGCATTCCTCTAACACCCAGCTATGGCCTTTGGGCAGCAGGACGCACGGCCGGTGCTCGGTGTCAGCCATTCTTGGAAAGTCACTGCCAGCAGCGCCCAGTCACTATCCGCAGTCAGTACACCGCCCCGCGCCCACCCGCCCCTAACCAGATGTGATCACCATCTCCCGTCCTGCCCACAACCCGGGTGAGGCTCCCCAGCTGGACAGTTATGCCTCCAGTATTGGTCCCCAAACTGGACCGAAGGGCAGCCACAGCCCTTTAGGTTCTTCCTCACACCAGTGGGCACAGCTGCCCCGTGGCTGGAGGCTGAGCAGACTCACCAAAGACCTTGGCCACGTTCACGGCCTTGAGCCCCATCAGGTCGGGCAGCTGATCGATGATGACATCGCGGCTGGCCTTGACCTTGTGCACGCGCTCGATGCTCCGGCGCTGCCAGTCTGTCCAGTAGATAAAGTCCCCCAGCAGCGTGAACCCGAAAATGTGCGGGAGCTTGTCCTCCAGGAGCGTCCGCCTCTTTGTCCCGTCGATGTTGATCACCTGGCGGGACGGGAGACGCAGGCATGAACCAGACTTGGGCCCGAGCTGCCCGAAACAGGACTGGGGCTGGACTCCCAGGAGCCGCAGCTCCTTCTGCACCTCGAGAGGCCACCACAGAGCTGGTGACATCACTCATCCAGGAGCTGGATGAACGGCATCGTCAGTGGGGGCTGGCTCGGGGCCTCCCCCCACAGCGCCCCCTCCCCGGGGAGGATGCCGGGAACAGGTGAGGCAGGCAGGCAGCTTCTCCCTTACACTGCGGACCGACCGGGGTGCTGGCTGGTACCACAGCGTGGGTCTCACCCCGGGGTGGGCTCCACAGGACGCCAATTAGCAAAGCCCGCTCAGGGGCAGCACAGGGGGCCCCCGGATCACACCCGAGACGCGGAGCTGAGTTTCAAAAGTCCGGACAACTGCGGCACAGCGGGCTCTGGGCACCATCACCCACGTGCCCGCGGACTAACTTCCCGCTCGGCCAGGACCCGACGAAGGCGGGGCGCTCTGGTTCTGCATCGGAGCTGTCGCCCTAGGACGCCTCCCATGCCTAGCACACTAGTGGCCTTTACTCCACGAGGTTGGAGCTACATCCTTTCCTTGAAGCGTCAGCGCTGATTAAAAGCACCAACCGCAAAAGCCACAGAGGAAAATACCATCAAACACAAGACACCCTAACCAACCGAAACACACACAGGCTAAGACGGGGTCCTGATGACAGGGGATCCTGCAGTGGCTTCTGTTGAAAGGGAGCCGATAAAAACGCAACATCCAGACCCTGGGCCCTCGGGCCAGGATGAAAGCGACACAATGAATGAAAAGCAGGTCTCAGCAGGCCTCCGGCAGACAGATCGTATTTCCAGCTCATCAGAAAATCTCAAGCCTCTGTTCCCAGGCAGCAAACACACCAGACAAGGCAAATTTGTCGAGCAGGAAAGACTTTTGGTCCTCTTGCTGGAAAGTACAGGGCAAAATCGCCGGGCCCAGCGGCAAGGCCAGCTGCCGGGGCCCCATCTCAGCAAGTCCCTGTACCCCATGGACCTCAGCTTCTCCACCTGGAACTGAGGGGAGCAGCCAAGGTCCCCCAGGGAACTTAACCAAACAAAGAACAACAGCCGGGACCCAACCTGGGGCAACTACATCAGAACCGGGAGGCCCTGGGCCCAGGTGTGGATCCTGAAAGCAGCGCCCCACAGGAGATGCCGACGGGCAGCCCAGCGCAAGCCCGCGATTAGACCACCCCCTTTCACCACGAGCGGGGCACTGCCGGCCTCCCCGGAAGGCAGACCGCAGGCTGTGTGGGTGTCCGCGCGGAACTCTGGCTCACCTCGATTTTGTCCGTCTTGGCGTCTCCCCAGTAGAGCTTCCCCTCCTGCAGGTCCAGGGCCAAGCCGTTGGGCCAGCCAAGGGACGTGTTCACCAGGACGCGTCGCTCCTGCCCGTCGAGGTTGGCGCACTCAATTTTGGGGTTTTCCCCCCAGTCTGTCCAGTACATGAGGCTGGAGAAGAAACACATGTCGGTGACAGTGTCTGTCCTGTCCCTGCTGCATCCCTAGAGCCCAACGCATCACATGGGAGGAGCTTGAGAAATTATGGCTAAAGGGACAGACGAGCACCAAGGCCCGTGTGCAGGACCAGGGACTCCACAGGAACAGGGGCGTCCGCGATGCTCGGGGACCCTGGACTCGAAGAGGCCAGCCGTCTCGTCGCCCACCCAGCAGGCCAGCGGGGGGAGCAGACGCCCTGACGGGGGACCTGGGGGACCTGGGGGCCAGGGGTGAGGCCGAGCACTGAGAGGGAGGGGGAGACAGAGTGGGAGCTTCTCCAAGGAGTGGAGGGGCTCCCTTGTGCAAAGCAAGTGACATGTTCTTTGTGCCCCCGAGAAGCAAAACTGGACCCTGCGGTGGCAGCTCCAGGGCAGAGGGTTCGGCACTCGGACAACCTGCCTGAGCTGTGCCCTGACCCTCCCATCCTAACACCTGGCTGCCAGCCCCATTTCCCCGGGGGCCTCAGACTCCAAACGAGAAGGGACCTTGGAGTCTGCTTCCCCCCACCCCCATCACAGGGGAGGACAGTGAGGCCACGGAGGCCGTCACGCGACAGGGCCGTTCATGGCTGGCAGAGCGGATGGACAGCAACCCCCGAGCCACAGTCCCTACCCTGGAGCTGGCCGGCAGCACCTCTGCCTCCTTGCCCCTTACACCCCAGGGACCCGCTTCTCACCCTCACCCACCCTCCTCGGGGACAGTCCTGCCCTCGGCAGCTGACACAGAGCAGCGTCCGGCTACCAGCCCCACCTTGAGCAGGTCCCTGAACTTCTCTGGGCTTCAGCTTCCTCCGCCATACACCCTGCCCCACGGGGTGAGGGGGGAAGAAGGGATGTAACTACCGAAGCATGAAACGCCACCGCGACTAGCCCAGCAATCGCCCTGAGGAACGTTCCACTTTGCAGACACAGAGCTGAAGCCCAGGGAGGAAATGACTTGCCCAAGGTCTCTAGAGCTTTCTGTGCATAGATACAACAGCCTGTGTCAAAGCCTCTCAAAGTCTGGCCCAGGACCAGCAGAACCATCTCTTGAGAGCTTCTTAGAAATGCAAGTGCTTGGGGCCCACCCAGGCCTCTCGAGAGAACTCTGGCAGCAGGGCCCAGCCACGTGAGTTTTAAGGAGCCCTCCTCCAAGGGACAACTGGGTAAAAGAAATTTCTAGAACTCCTGTTCTGCCTGTCAGCCCAGCCAGGTGGGGAGGCCCACCCGCCCAGCCTCACCCCATCACCGGGTGCAGCGCGATGGCACGGGGCTCGTCCAGGTCCTCAGACACCAGGATCTTGCGGGAGGTGCCATTGAGGCGTGTCACCTCGATGCGGTCTGTGCCCGTGTCAGTCCAGTAGAGGTTCCGGGCCACCCAGTCAACCGCGATGCCGTCGGGGTCGTTGATCTCAGTGTTGACCAGCGTCTGTGCCCCTGACCCGTCCAGGTACGCCCTGCGGATGGCCCGCACTTCATCGTCCGTCCAGTAGACGTAACCCTCCAGCGGGTCGTAGTCGATGGCGATGGCGTGCCGGATGTCGTCGACCTGCAGGAGGATGTCGGTGAAGTCCGGCGTGTCCAGTGAGATCCTCCGCAGGTCCGTCCGCCGCGCCAGCAGCAGCACCTCCTCGGCCCCTGTGGACACACAAGCAGTGGGGTGAGAGGCCAGCGGCGGGACAAGAGACGGGGCCCGGGGTGGGCACAACAGGGGAGGGGCTCAGCAGGTCCCCAGGGGCTTCCTTGAAATGGCAGGAAATGTTAGGTAACTTTCACTAGATCTTCCTACACAGTCACCAGTTCATCCTCATAGGAGCTCTACAAGGCTGGCACTATTTGTATCACCATATTACAGATGAAAAAACTGGCACAGAGAGGTTAAGCAACCCGTCAAAAGCCACACAGCTATCTGGTTTCAACCACTGCACAGTATAAGAGCTGCCTCATACTCGGTCCCCCTGCAAGCCCCCTCCTGGGGGCTGCTCAAAGCAGTTCCAATTATAAGTCCTACCTGGGCACTAGGCTCCAGACCCCACTGGCTGGTCTTACACCTCAAAGCACCCCCTGGGCCCCACCTTCCCTACACGCTCACCCTTTGTGGCTCAGCTCAAGTGCCGCTTCTTCCCCAAGGCCCTCCCAGCCCACAAGGCAGCTTCATGTCCCACAACCACACCCATCATCGCTCAGTCCGACTCCTTCCCAGGTGACCGCCTCACGGACAAGGGTGAGCACCTGGGGACAGGCACCCAGGCTTCCCCTTTGTCACCCAGCAATATTCACATCTGACTCTGTCCTGGATGCTCCCTGCTGAAGCTCATCACAGCTTCCAGCAGAAGGGCACATGGAGCCTCATGTGGACTCGGGGACCCTGGGGTGCCCCCAACCCTGACCTGAACACCTCGGGAGGCTGCTGGGTCAGCACGTGGCCCTCGACCCAGAGCTGGATCATCATTCACTCGTTCATTCTGGCCCTTTCTGGTCTCAAGGACCCACAAAACCAAGAAGATTAGGCCCAGAGACCACTTCTGGCACTTTGGGGCCACTTACCTGGTTTGGTGCAAGGCCCAGAATGGGGAAGGACCCCCCTGAAGTCACACAGCATCACAGGACATAGAGAGGGACAGAACCTGCCTGGCACCTCCCTCACGCTCAGGCCCCCAAGCCCAGCTGACTATCCAGCCTCCTCAGCGCCTGGTCAAGCCACAGACGTCTCCTGCACCCCAGTGCCGGCTTCTTGCCACAAGGGCCGAGCCCTGGGACCAGTTCCCTGTATTTCAAATAAGGGCAGGAATCTGGTCCCCATTCTCCGGCTCCAAGGCCCAGAGTTCATACTCTGATTCCTCCACCAGAGGGCGCACACGCGACAGCAGCAGCCTCATGAACCCAGGGCCCGGACACCCAGGCAGGCCCTGGGAAAGGGAGGCCGGCTGGCAAGGCTGGCAAGGCTGGCAAGGTGCCCCAAGAGCCCGGCTACACTGGACACTTCTAAGATCCGAATTCAGATCTAGTTAGAGGTGTTCATGCAAGTTCTGATTCGGTGTGTGCGGAGGGAGAGGAGGGGAATTCTGAATTTCAACACACTGTCTTCCTCTGGGCTCCATTCCCAAAATGTTCTGTTGACATCTGACCTGCCCTTCAAGGCCCAGGTCACATGCCTCCCCCTACCCCCACCCCAGAAGCTGTTCCTGCCTCACTTCCCACGGATGGACTGACCCCACACTCACACTCTGTCAGCTCAGCTTGGGCATCACCCTTACTGGTTCATGGGGATCCTGGCACATGCCCCCTCACTCTCCACAGCCCAGCACAAGGCCAGACTCAGAGCAAGTGCCAGCATCCTAGAACAAGCAGGGAGAGGTCAGGGCAGAAACCTCCTGTGCTGCCTCTCTGTGCGACTCTGGGCAGGCCCCTAACCCTCTCTGGGCCTTGGTTTCCTCATTTATAGGGAAGAATCAGCCCAACCTGATGGCATATGAGTCCCTGTCCAGCTCTGACATCAAGGAGACCATAAACCAAACTCCACAGAAGGTTCTGGCTTCATCTGCCACCAGGGTGGAGGTGAGGAGCCCCTTGCCCCCCAGGTCACGGCCAGAAAGAGCCCCGTCCCAGAAGGCATCTGAAAAACTTTCCAAAGAGGCTGTCAGGCTCCCAGGGGAAGGTAGGGCAGCCTCACTGCGCAAGACGTAAGAGTGTATGTCAAACTCCACTTGGCCTCAAGTAGCACTTCAACCACAACCCCACTGAAAACACTGGTCCCGATGGAAACCGACACTCGGTCCCAAAACACAGTTTGAGCCTGTTTTGCCTACCCCTGTTCCCATGACCCTCCAGACACAATCACCGAAAACAGCACAATCCGCACACAGCCCCTGAGGTACGATTATGCCCCATTTTGCTGATGAAGAACCTGATGCAGCCCTGGCCAGTGTGGCTCAGTGGTTAGAGCACCGGCCCGTGCACTGAAGGGTCGCAGGTTCGATTCCTGGGCAGGGCACATTCCCAGGTTGCAGGTTCAATCCCCAGTCAGAGTGCGTGTGGGAGGCATCCGATCAATGTGTCTCCCTCACATCGATGTTTCTCTCTCCGTTGCTTCCATTCTCTCTCAAAAAAAAACCCAAAAACAACGCAAAATAAAATATCCTCGGGTAAAAATTAACAACAACAACAAAAAAAGAGGACCTGGTGCACAGAGAGGTTAAGCTTCTGCCCAAGGGCACACAGCAAGTGGGAAAATAAAGTCCAATGAACACTTCGATCCCTGGAACTGGCACACGCCGAAAGCCCAAGGCTGATGTACTGCCCAGCCAGCTTGGTCACCCCACCACTACCTTTGTTGGGACCTACTTTCAGCCAGACCCTGGACCAGGTGCTGGGGTTGGGGGTGGAAAAAACACATGCAGATCCGTCCCCCTGGTGCTCCTGGGGTCACAGGTGATTCAGTGCCAGGAAGGAAAGTTGGGATGCGGGGGCAGCTAGGATGGGGGAGCTGGCCTCCAGCCCCGAGAGCTGCCGGGATTCACACGGCTGTGACCATCAGCAGATTCCTGTGACCATCAGCAGATTCCTGCAGCAGAGCGGCCAGGGCTCCGTGTGCCTGGCCCCAGCCCTCCACTAACCAGGTCAACACAAAGCCTCAAGCACACTCCCCAGCAGGGAGCCCATTACCAGTGTCCCTTAGAACGCAGCCTCTGTGGCTGAAGCAGTGATTAAATGCTGTGATAAATTAGTGGGTGATAACTGACTCCAAACAGGGGGTCTCCCACACCCCTCCGGCTGCAGGGCCTTTGAGGTTCTTATCTGAGCTTTGCTGAGAAAAGCGAGAAAAACATGAAGACCAGGAGACGGGGAGGGAGCCACAGCTCCGCCTGTTTTCCCTAAGGTCTGAGGAGGCCGTGCCCAGCAGGGAGGCAGCGGGGCGCTCGGTCCAGGGCCAGGCCAGTGTGGGCAAGGCTTCGCCCACAGGTGACCCCCAACGTTGCCTGTAGCAAGGTCAGAGCAGTGACCCTCGTCCCGGGCCACCTGGGGTGGGTGCAGAGCACTGTGCAGGGGCCACGAGGCGGAGAGGCCGACCCCTCCCTGGAACCAGACACAAAGCCCGAGGAGGAGTTTGTTTAAACACCAGGGAAGTAAACTGTTTAGAAGCTAACAGTTTGGCCAAGTGGTTTTCCTTGGGGTTGTCTAAACAAATAGCCTGCCTCACAGCACTGCCAAGGAAAGTGAAACCTTCCCCTCGCTGGCTGGGCAGCAGTCCCCAGAGCCTCCTCCGGGGTGGAGGGGGGCTCCTGACCACACCCCTTCCTCCCTGCACACGCACACGCACACACACACACGCACACGCACACGCACACACGCACACGCACACACACACACACACACACGCACACACACAAGCAAGCAAGCAAGCAAGAAGCCAGCATCTCTGCCTCTGGGCCGGGCACAGGCCACCAGCACAGGCCAGGCAGGGCATGGCCTTCCTGGCAGAGGAGCAGACCTGAGGGATGGCCGCATGTAACGGGCCTGTCCAGTTCAACCCCCTCCCTCCCGGCCAACATCCACCCCGGCCAAGCCGCCCTGCACCACAGGCGCTGTCCCTGTGCCAAGCCCGGATCACACACAGGTGAGACGCAGAGGGGGCGGCCGTCACACACCAGCCTGGGGGCCAGAAGCGACCCGTCACGGGGCCGGCAGGCCGGGCTCTCTGCAGGCGGCAGGGGACGACCTCTCCTACCTCTTCCAGCTTCGGCCGGTCGCTGGCGACCCCGCCCCCCCCCACTCCTGGGCTTGCGGCTGCATCCCTCCCATCTCCGCCTCCGTTTTCACACAGCCCCCTCCTGTGTCTGTGTCTTACTTTCCCTCTTACAAGGTCACCAGTCACTGGATTGAGGGCCCACCTTCACCCCATATGACTGTATCTTAACTAGGTTCCATCTACAAAGACCCTCTTTCCAAGTGAGGTCACCTTCACAAGTTCCTGGGGGACACAACAGGCGGGGAGTGGAGTGTGGAAGGAAAGGTCCCAGGGAAGGTCCAAGGGCACGAGCTCCGGGAAGAAGGAACAGCAGGGAGGCCGGAGCGCAGGGCCTCCTGCGGCTGGGTGGGCAGGAGGGGGCTGACCTCTCAGTGCCCACAATGGGCCGATCTGAGCTCTCAGGCCGGGTGCCCGCCGAGAGCCTGGGATGCTGGGGCAGCTCTGCCTCTGTCCTGCCTTCAGGGAAGCCTGGTGCTCACAGCCCGCTGAGCCCAGCCACGGGACAGACAGGCCACCCGGAAATAAAAGCCCGGCAGGAAGCCCGTGCAAGTGTCCACCGTAGTTATCCCTGGATGACCCCAGGTCCTCCTCTCAGTCTCTGGCAGGGGCCTGCACATGGTCTCTGCTTCGGGGGCCTGGACTGTCCCCGTCACAACCACTCCACGCGTTGGTCACAGCACTGAAGCCACCATGGGCAATGATGCGTAAGCCAAAGTGTGCAATGAACCCCCTCCCTGGACACCGAGTCCCATCCCTCCCCCGCCACAAAACATTCTCCTTGGGGATTTTTTTTTCCAACCACGTAAAACATGTCAAAACCATTCTTAACTAACGAGCTGCATACCAGCAGGGCCCAAGCCCTCTGGCCACAGGAGGTGTGCAACCCTCATGTGAAAAGTAGGTGTGACTGTGACAATATTCGAGAGTAAATCCTGGTGACGGGGGCTGTGAAGAGGGAGGGTGGCTGCCGAGAAACTGCCGACACAACCACTCAACTTCCCTGTGGAGCTCAAACCGCTCTCAGAATCAGAGCTTAGAAGCCGTACACGGTGCGTGAGGCGCGGGCAGGCGCCGGGTGCGGGCACTGCGCGGGCACAGCACCAGGCTCTGGGGCAGCCCCGCAGTGGGTCGGGGCACGGCGCCCCGCACGCAACGTGACCCAACCCCGCAGAGCCGGACCCGGACCCGGACCGCGCACGGAAAAGAGGTGACCGAGAAACACGCCGGGACACGAACAGCGGCCATCTCCAGGTGGCAAAATAATGGTGGTTTTTATTTTCTCCATTACTTTTTATGATGTTTTCCTTTCTATAGTGAAAACAAATGTTACTTTATAACAAGAAAAAAACCAAGACTTTAAAACACGGGTGGGTGCGCAAGTTTATCCTTGGAGGATCTGGGGGTCGGGGGGGCGGGTCTGGACTCTCGGGACAGGGCTTTCTCCCTGGGCGACCCCGGAATGAACGAGCCAGCCCTCCATTAAACTGCCCCTCGGGGACAATTTATGTGGCCTCCAGGTTCTGAGCCATGTGGGAGAGAAGAGAGACAGGAGGGGGAAGGAATGGGCAGGGAACCCAAAGCCCCCAAAGCCCCCACAGCCAAGCAGAGGCTGCTAGCAGGTCGCCAGAGTGGGGGAGCCTGAAAGGTCCTCACGGTTAATCTCCTCCACACCCCGGCGTGGGAAACGGAATTTTTGCGATGAGCAAAGTAACAGTACATCCCAGGGTATGGACGGACCACATGGGCCCAGCGAAAGAGGCAGGGCCCCCCCCCCGTCACCCCAGCAGACAGAGTGGACGTCACCATGGGCCCCGATGAACCAAGGGCATGGCCCGCCTTGGGCCCAGCACAACTTCTTCTACTGGGTTCTTTTCATGCTGGGGACGGACACAGGGAACAGCCTCTCCACCTCCCGGACACCCCACCAGGCCTGCTCCCAGCTCCAGTGTCTCCTTCAGCCCTGACTCCCTCCAGCTGCCCTCACAGTGGGCAGAGGTGACTTGGGCCACCTACCAGGCCTGGAGCCGAGTGGAAAAAGCCGGGTCCCGGCCCAGGCTCCCGTCCACCCTGCAGAGTCTAAGGCCATAAACAGCTTCACAGCAGGCAGGCAGCCGGCTTATTTTTGTTTTTTAGCAATTGATAGAGTTTCTCTACTGCCCCCTGGGGTAAGTGGTTGGACAAAAGCTAAAACCGCAGCCCGGCATCCTGGCCCAGGAAACCGTGCCGAGTGACCGCAGGGTCACAAGGCACAGAGGAAGTGGCCGGGCCGGGCGCTGGCTCCACTGGAAACCTGAGGCCCGAGCAGCTGTCCACCCGCAGGGCCCACCCCAGGCCTCCCGGCGAGCACGGAGGGAGCCTGCAGCCGCCAGGAGTGGCCAGGCAGGTGCTGAATCGCATGAAAATGCCGCATCTCAGGCTCGAAGGTGGCTGAGCATCGGCGGTTCACATGGCTCAATGCAAGTGCACCGCACTTCACAGTTTATAAGGAGCCAGCAGAGAAGTGACCGTGTTTGACCCTTCCAGGTCCACGAGACACGAAGATCCTGCGTTCTGATGGGGTGACAGCCACTCTGTGCAGGGCCGAGGCCAGACTCAGGTGCCCCAATTCCCACCAAATCACGTCCCCTGGGGGAGCAAAGAGGGGACAGGAAAGGTCTCCCTTGGTGCAGTCACCTGAGTCATTCCCACTCTACCGGCAAACGCTCTTGGAGGCAGTTAACCAACTTTCCCAGCACTTCTCCTGGGCCTGACGTTGGTCCCATGAGAAGCCAAAATCCCTTGCTTTCTCCCTCCCTCCCAGGGTGGCGGGGGGGGTGTGTGTGTAAATGGAGGTCCAGAGCCAAGGGAAAGGGCGCTCTGGGCAGCGGGCACAGCACAGGCGAAGGGTGGGTGGGTCGGAAGGGGCAAACAATCCATTTCTATTGGAACAGGAGGTAAAGGGCGGAAAAGACCCTCCTGGTCTCTCTCTGATGACAAGCCAGCAGGCCAAGGCATCAGTCCAGCTCTACAGGGCTCAGGTCACCACCCCAGGGCATGTGGAATTGGAGGGACAGACGCACAAGGGCACGGTCAGCGGGACTGAGACACGGAACGTGCGGCCGTCACCCAATCCAGAGAGAGCACAAGGGGAACGCACCTCAGCGGGGCTGGGCAGCCGGGGACGTCCCCTGGGCAGCCTGGGGCTCCGCCAGGACTCGGACCCTGCGGGCCCAGAACCGGACTCCAAAGCGAGGGGGGACATCTGAGCTCTGGTTGTCTAGGGCTAGGCTGAAGCTGGCCTGGGGCTGCCAGAGCAAGGGGAACACCAGACGGGCTCGGGGGATGGGACCAGCACTGGGGGGGGGGGCGCAGAGAGCCAGCGGGACCAGGAGGGGGTGCTGCTGGGTCTTATCCCCCAGCCCTGGGATGAGTCTTGTCTTTCTAAGAACAGCGCGCTCTCCTCTCCTCTTTCACTTCACTTAAAAGTTGGTTTTCAGGCTCAGACACCAGCGAGCACGTGCTGTGTGGTTCCATTTCTATGACGTCCCGGAATAAGCAAAACTAATCCCGGGTGACGGGAGTCAGGACGGTGGCTGCCCGCGGAGCTGGCGGGTGGGGGGCGGGAAGGCTCCGCGTCCGGGTGCGCGGAGGTCACGCAGGTTTACACGACTGTCAGGAGGCTCAAACGCACACTCCGTCTGTGCCCCTCGCTGCCTGGAAGTCAAACCTCGGTTCCCAACAACACGCAAGCCACCGCCCGGGCTTGTCACACCGCTTCCTGGGACTGTGCAATCCGACTTCCTCGCTGTTGAAAATTCACGGCCCACGGCTGCGAACAGCAGCTGCCTCCTGTTTGCAGAGTCAACGCCAGTCACGGCCCGGCGGCGGCCCCGGCGGGCCACAAGGGCCTCCTTTCTCTTCCCTTTGACCTACTTCCCTGATAAGTGACAAGGCGGCCAGACTGGGAACAAATGCGCCCCTTATTCCTCAGTCCTGAGCCCCGGCTAATCCGCCTGGACAGACGGATGGATGTGAGGGGCTCTGAGACGTCAGCCAGTTGTCAGTCTGCCCGTCAGGCCCAACAGTGACGCCTCTGTTCCCCCACCACCACCTCAGCCGGCCACATCCCCGCCGTCTTTTTGTTTCCTGTCCCTGCAAACATCTGTTAAAACTACTTCTTGGCGAGGTGGGGCAGGCGGCCCCGTAAATCACAACATCGAAGCCTCCCGCCCGCCCGGACAGCTCGGGCCTGGGTGGGGGACGGGAAACCCGTCCCAGGGTAGCCGGGGCCGGCGATGAAGCCACAGGGCCTGGACACGCCCACGAGCCACCTGCCCAGGTCATTCAGGCCTGGAGCGGAGGGCGGGGTACACTGCCCAGAAGCCCCCCAGCGATGAGAAATGCATGGGGACAAAAGTCAAAACAACATGGGCACGTCACCACAAAGAGATGGCCGCTGAGAGGGCTGGAGCAAGGGAAACAGCAGGCTTCCTTGGACGGTGGTGGTAACTCCCAAATAAGGCCCCGCTACTGCTGTTTTTAGCCCATTCCACATAATTGGAAAAACATGGGGAAAACCAAAGCCAGCTGGGCGCCTCAGCCGAGCGGCTGCTGCAGGGGGCGGGGAGGCAGAGCGGGAGGCCGGCGGGGCTGGGATCGCCGCCGGGCCCGGAGGCTCCTTGCGTGCTGGCCGCCCCGGGACAAGAGTCACGGGGCTCCCCCCAGTCTCCCCAAGCCCTGGGGCCACCTGCTGTGACCTCCTTCCTAGTCCCAACCCTCAGGACCCTCATCAGGGCCAGCTGAGGAGGGGCTGGGGACCTGAGACAATGCACCCCGAGTCCAACGAAGGGAGTCCCGGGTCTCAAGCCCGGTCTGCGTGGGCCCCACACAGGCATCGTGGACAGCACTCAACCTGCAGCTTCTCATCCGACTGCCCCGTCGTGCCGAGGGAGGGGTTACTCTGCTCTACCCATTTCACTGGCAGGCAAACCGCAGCCCAGAGGCCTGCCGTGACCAGCCCCACTGCACTGGCGCTGGGCAGTGAGACAGCCGCCCCCGGCCCGCCCTCCGGCTCTGCCATCAGCAGCCACTCGACAGGGTGCAGTGCTGTTTTCTTCCGTTTGCCTTTGTGTTACCAGGTACTATCTCAGCAGATTTCCACAATCGGTACCCAGGCACATCGTCAGCACTCAAAAGTCCACATTCTACATAAAACTTATGTCCTGGGATACAGAACTGCACACGCCAGGGGACAGTGGCCAACTGGACAGCCCCACGTGCAAGAAAAACAAGCAGGTGCTCAGGTGATAGGATGATGGATTTTAATCCAACCTTTGCCTCGCGGGCGGGAGATCAGGTCAGAAGCCCCGTGTGCGGGCGGGGTCCTTGCTCTCTGTGACATCTGAAGCCCTCGGCCCTTTTCAGGCTTGGTGCGTGGTCCCGTCTCTGACTCGCTGTCTGTCCCCCAAACGGACAGTCCTTCAAGGACAGAATCCGTTTCTCACTCGTGCGCTGTATCCCTCTGGCTTAAGGCACAGGGAGGCATTTTAGAACAGCCTCGAATTTCCACTTCCGAGGAGCCTCTGGGTTTTTTCTCAGCTCAAACGACAACTTTCAGAAAACTCTGTTTACCTCTTCACACCCCAGGGGCCCTGGAGCAAAACCTCAAATGGGTGCAGGGCAGGGCTCTGGAGGCCCCATCAGCCCCCAGAGCTAATCAGTCCTTTACACACTCTCATGTAAAGAGGGACTCCCTCCCGTCACTTTATCTCCTGGGAGCCTGTCCCTCCTTTTGACACAACACCCGAGACAGACGGGGCGTCTGGAGTGACCGCACAAATCTGCAGGCCCAGCGTAAAAAGTCCCGGGGCTGCCTCTGCAGATACCGCTCGGCCCCACCCCCACCCAACCGGCCCCTTGGAATGACAACAAAAACGTGTTTCCTCCGCGCACTTGGCATTACTGATTATTTGTAAGTGTCCTTCACAGCTGTGGCGGGAGGGGGGGTGGCCCTGAGCAGCTGAGACCTGGGGGAATCTGCTGGCTTGCTGTCCCTGCTGGAGGAGGCTGGGTGCTATGGATCAGCATCCCCCTTTCCACACCCCCCACAGCTTCCCACAGGAAGGGCAGGCTTGGCTGCTAATCCACCAGGTCCACCCATGCCGTCTCCTCCAGGAAGCCCTCCCAGGAGGCTGGCCTCCTCTACTCTGTCCCCTGCACATGCTCCCCCCGCACCATTGCAGCAGAGGGCTCCCCAAGGCCGCTCTGGGCCTGCACGTGGAGATGCACAGTTAGCATTTGCAGAAAGAACGCAATGCCCTCCAAAGGGCTCAGCCACGGGCAGGGAGTTGCCAGGGCTCGGAGGTCCAATGATTGGAACACTAGGAACCAGAAAGGAGGCAGGAGTCCCTGTGAGCCCACAGCCCCCGCCTCCTCCGGATGGAAAAGAAACCGGCCCTCCCCCAGGGCACGGGAGGACCCTCGGGCAGGGAGACACACCCAGGCCTCCAGCACCCTGCCCCAGCTCCCTCCACCTGAGGCAATGAGAAGCCCACAGCATGAATGGTGGACGTGGCCGCATACACGGTGCTCCTTCGTCTCGCTGGGCGCCCCACACAGAGCTTTACATTCCTGTGAGCACACTGGGTCCTCCACAGCTTCCCTGGGCAGAGGGTGGTCTGTGACCCCACCTCACAGGGGAGGGAAGGGGAGGCAAAAATGGCCAGGCCCCAGCCACCAGCCACCCCCAGGTGACCAATGACACTTGGTACCCCAAGTGGCCTGGGCAGGTCCTTTCCAAAACTCCAGGCTTCTCCAGCTATGCAACTTCAGTGGGCCATGAGTCCGGGATCCTATCAGGGCCCACACCCCATGTTTGCCTACACCCCATTCCTGGAATTCGGATGCATGAGAGATCCTCCCAGGGCCCCTTAACAAAAGCTGCCTGCCCAAGTCCCCCATCGGGGCCAGGTGCCCGACAGGCACTTCTGCACAGTCCACCCTCTGGGAGGGTGTCGTGTCCACCCCCCAGTCCTTCCCCAAATGTCCACATGCAGCCTGGCTCCAAACACCCCAAGTGGGCAGAGAGGGCACCCAAGCCTGCATCCGCCACACCCCTCCCTCCCCCAGAGCAGACATCACAAGCCGGTCCGCACAGGGTCGGGCCGGCATCCCCAGTCAGCGCGGCCAGGTCCCCTCCCGGCAGCACGACTCGGAAACAGCAGAATCAGAAAGAACAAAAACACCCAACGGGGAGGCAGGTCCGAGTGTGCGCCCGCTTCCAGAGGCCCGGCACTGAGGTGCGAGGCTCGAGCGGCACCCCAGAGAAGGGAGGGCCCTTTATTAAACATTAACCACAGTCTGAGCCCTTGAAACACCCAGCGCCTGAAAATTAAGGGCAAGAATTAAAAGGTGGTGAAAGACCTGAAGCAAGGGAAAACCACGGTGTGTGGGGGAACCTGCTGAACTCGGAGCGAAAATCCCCATCAGGACCGGCTCCCCATCAGAATTTCCCCGGGGCTGCTGTGGCAGGAAGGCCCCACGGGACGGACGGGACGGACGGGCGGAGGCCCCTCTGCCGGGCAGCCCAGCCAGCGCCTGCGTCTCACCTGCCTTGCACGTCCGGCCGTTGTCCTGAAGCTGCACGCCCGTGGGGCAGGCGCACGTGTAGAAGGGCTCCCTCGGGGACAGCAGGCACAGGTGGGAGCAGCCACCATTGTCCTCCTCGCACTGCGTGGGGACTGGGGAAACAGGGCGGGGTGAGAGACGTTCCAGTCCCCCACTTGTTTCCAAACAAGCAGTACCCCACCTCCTCGTGCCCTGGGGGCCCCAGCGGTCCCTCCTGTGGCCTCAGGCCATCACCATGGCACCCCATCCCGCCTCACCGCCGACTCCGGCCACGCCCGGCGTCAGCCTCACCAATCCCTCAGGGCCCAGGTGTGGGCATCCTCCCGCCCGGGCCCTGGTCCCCACTCTTCTACAACGCGAGGCCCTCGTCTCCTTCAGGGCCCCATGAAGGACGCCTCCTACAGGAAGGCTGCCCTCAGCCTTCCCTGGCAGGATCTCAGAACCTGCCCGTATGGTCATGACCGGGACCCCTGACGCAGCTCCACACTAGCTTTGCAGAGGAGCCCCAACTGGGCCACTCTCGGCCTGCCGCTTACTCCGGGAGGCGCACCTCTCTCTGCTCCGGCAAGCACCCCCCCCCATCCACCGGCCTGAGGGTCAGCCTCCCCCCCAGCACGGGCCCTCTCCCCCGCCCGCCCGACTCACAGTAAGGCTGTCGCTCGGGGCTGAACACCTGGATGTCCATGGGCGAGTAGAGGGCTCGGAGGATCTCCTTCCGCTTCTCCCCCGTCTTCTTGTTACAGGCGTGGATGGAGCGGGTCTGCCAGTCGGTCCAGTACAGGGTGTCCCCCGAGAGCGTCAGGGCAAAGGGGTGCGTGAGGCTGCCCTCCACCACCTTCTGCCTGCGGGTGCAGGAGGGTGGTCACTACCATGCCCCCGGCCCCTGGTACAGCACCAAGGACAGAGTAAGTTCAAAAGGGGTTATGGGCCCTGGCTGGTGTGCTCAGTGGTTAGAGCGTCGCCCGGCACACTGAAGGGTCGCAGGTTCGATTCCCGGTCAAGGGCATGAACCTCGGCTGCAGGTTTGATCCCCAGCCCCGGTTGGGGCGCATGCGGGAGGCAACCAATCAATGTGTCTCTCTCACAGAGTTGTTTCTCTCTTTTTCTCTCTCCCTTGCTCCCTTCCTCCCACTCTCTCTAAAAATCAGTGGAAAAAATATCCTCCAGCGAGGATTGACAAGGAAAACAATAAAAGTGTCGCGGACCACCCAAAGCCACACGCTCATGCCCTTTGTTGATTTGACCGGACATAACCTCTTTGTTCTCTTGACGCCTCGCCTCAATAAATTATTGAATTTCACCTCAATAAATTGTGTTTTAAACAATTTATTGAGGTGAAATTCCCATAACACGTAATTAGCCATTTCAAAGTGAGTAATTCAGTGCCGTGCAGCACATTCACAACACTGGGCAACCACCACCTCTATCTAGTTCCCGAAAGTTTCCATCAGCCCACAGGAAAACCTTCATAAGGCTGCAGAATGAAATGAACCAACAAAATGTCCTGGCATGTAGCAAGTGCTACGAAAGGGTCAGCCACCATCACCATCTCCAACACCACCACCACCTCCATCATCATCATCACCATCACCACCACCACCACCATCTCCATCACCACGACCATCATCTCCATCACCACCACCTCCATCATCACCATCACCACCACCACCTCCATCATCACCATCACCACCACCACCACCATCTCCATCACCACCACCACCATCTCCATCACCACCACCACCACCACCATCTCCATCACCACCACCACCACCACCATCTCCATCACCACCACCACCACCACCACCATCTCCATCACCACCACCACCACCACCACCACCACCACCATCTCCATCACCACCACCACCACCATCTCCATCACCATGCCTATCATCTCCATCACCACCACCTCCATCATCACCATCACCACCACCACCACCATCTCCATCACCACCACCACCATCTCCATCACCACCACCACCACCACCATCTCCATCACCACCACCACCACCATCTCCATCACCATGACTATCATCTCTATCACCACCACCTCCATCATCACCATCACCACCACCACCACCACCTCCATCATCACCATCTCCAGCACCACCACCACCTCCATCACCACCATCACCACCATCTCCATCATCACCATCACCACCACCATCACCACCATCACCACCACCATCTCCATCACCACCATCATCACTACCACCTCCATCACCACCATCACCACCATCATCACTACCACCTCCATCACCACCATCACCTCCATCACCACCATCACCACCACCACCATCTCCACCAGCATCTCCATCACCACCACCACCACCACCGTCATTGCCAACAGGACCACCACTATTGACATTATCGCAGTCACCACCACTAACACTATCACCACCATTAGTATGTTTTAAATGCCACCATCACCCTCACTGTCCCTTGTCACAATCCCTCAACCAGGGCACCCCCATCTTCAGCCTTTCCAGCCTCTAATCTACCCTTCATAACTGCCAGGACCACTCAGCTCCCCAAGGACCACAGTCCCAGGCTGCCACACTTTCTAAACCTCAAACCAGGCCCCAGGCCAATGTCTACTCACAGGGACTGTGACAGAATGCTTTGACCCAGCCCTAGGTGCATGGCTCAGCTGTAAGGAGCAGTCCAGGAGGAACTGAGGCCTCCTGCCAACAGCCATGACAGTGATCTTGGAAGCGGATACTCCAGCGTCAGTCAAACCTTCAGATGACCACAGCCCCAGCAGGAGCCTGACTGTAACCTCAGGAAACACCCTGAGCCAGAATCACCCAGCTAAGCCACTCCAAATTTCTGACCCCCCAAAACTGTTGTTTTATACCACCAAGTTTTGGGGTATTTTGTTACACAGCAATAGATAATCAATACATAAGGCTGGATAAAACCTGGCAAAACTGCCAATGTCCTTAAGTCTGTCTGAGTTGGTATCTGCCTGTGTCTGCAGACACCAAGCCACTGAGTGTCCCCCATGCTATGTCATCCCAGCCCTTGGCACTGGCACCCACACTCCCTGCCTGGGCCAGCACAGCAATGGAGTGAGACCCTGCTCAGGGTGTGATGTTAAACGAGGTGTGTGTGTTCTATTACAGTTCTAAGAGTTCTGAATTCTTCAGGCCCCCAGGACTGAGACACAAGACTATGGGCCTGAGTTAAGGACACCTGCCAACACCCAGCTTGCACGGCTGAGGCCCTGGCAGCAGCTGGGGTGCAGTGGGGAAGGTGAGGGCCCACAACTGGGCAGCCACTTACCGGAACGAGCCGTCCAGGTTGGCGCGGTGGATGAAGCTGAGCTTGGCGTCTGCCCAGTACAGCTTCTGCTCCTCCAGGTCGATGGTCAGCCCGTTGGGCCAGTAGATGTCCGAGTCCACAATGACTTTCCGGGTGCTGCCATCCATCCCCGCCCGCTCGATTCGGGGTGTCTCACCCCAGTCTGTCCAGTACATGTACCTGATGAGGGGGCAGAGGAGAGTTAGTTAACACATCTGCTTTTTGTTTTTGTTTTCTGTCTCCAGGAATGCAAACAGGAAACAGAGACAGTGAACTTGCCCTAACATCTCACACATCAGAGATAATCAATGTTTAGGGCCTGGGGTGTTATTACTTCTGATTGGTTTTCTAAGCAGTTAGCAACATACTAATTTTTAACAAAGTTGGGTTATCAAAATACACCGTTTCCAATTGTTCTCAGTTAGCAATATATTCTAGGTGCTCTGTCTTTTTACTTATAGAAATCACCCTCCTGTTCTTTCAATGGTGATTAGTAGCGTAAATTATTTAAGTAACTCCATGTTGGCGTCTGAATTGTATCTGATTTTTTGCAACTACGAAAATGCTGTAAATGAACTTCTTAAAGACAATTAAAGACATGTGGGATGGAATGCAGTTTAGCACTAAAATGAAAAACCATGAAAGAACCTTAAAAGTACATTAAGTAAGCCCGGCCGGGCGTGGCTCAGCGGTTAAGCATCGACCTAGGATCCAGGCGATCAGGGTTCGATTCCCGGTCAGGGCACCTGCCCGGATTGCGGGCTGCAGCCGATCAATGACTCTCTCATCATTGATGTTTCTAGCTCTCTCTCTCCCTCTCCTTTCCTCTCTCTGAAATCAATAAAGATATATAAAATAAAAAATTCTTAAAAAAAAAAAAAAGCCCAGCCAGGCGTGGCTCAGCGGTTGAGCGTGGACCTAGGATCCAGGCAATCTGGGTTGGATTCCCGGTCAGGGCACATGCCCGGGTTGTGGGCTTGATCAATGACTCTCATCATTGATGTTTCTGTCTCTCTTTCCCTCTCCTCTCTCTGAAATCAATAGGAAAGTATATTTTTAAAAAAAAGTACATTAAGTGAAAGAAGTCAATCTAAACAGCGTCACTCTGCGGCGTCCTAGCTCCGTGGCCCACGGGCTCCCTTCTCTCCAAGCTGCTTCCCTCTATTCCGAGCCCGTCCCCCCATCGCCCTGGGCCTCCATTTCTTCAGAGGTCAAACCTCATCCCGTTTCAGCAGACCCTGAGCTGCCACCCACCAGGGACCAGCCTGGTCATCAGAGATGTGGGGGAACAAGCCTGGCCTGGCCCTTTGGGGGTCTCTGTCCAGCAGGAGAGGGAAAATGGTCACCCAGAGCTGCCACCTCCCCCCCACAGGAGCTGCAGGTACCCCAGGGCCACCCCCTCCCGTGGGGTCACGCAGGCTTCCCGAGGGGTGTCACTTCTGAGCTGCTGCCATCACCACCTTCCTGTGATGACCTTGAAAATGAGCAGGGGCTTTCTACAAAATGTACCCTCCTCCTCCAACTGCATCCAGCTGTTGTCACCGAGCTCCCAGCCTCAGTGGGGACAGACGGGAGAGAACACCTCTCCAAAAAGCCTCCCTCGCTCTGCATCTAGTGAGAACCCGACTGACCCAGGGAAGCGGGAATTCTATGCCCATCTTCAGATGAGAAAACTGAGGCTCTGCCAGGGGCCTGCCCCAGGTCACGGGCCAGCGGCAGCTCTGGGAGCGCAGGGTGGTTCTCTGGTGAAGGCCAGGTCGGGGCCGTCATATGACTCAGGCCCCTGCCAGCAGCCTGGGTGTGGGTGCACTTTTCCTGGCAGCCCCAGGCTTGCAGGTGCTGTCGGCCAGCTCGGCAGAGGCTCCCGACGGCCTGGCGCAGGGGCCGCTCTCTCCCCCCACAGCCGGGAAGGGAACCGCCCCTGTCACCCCCCACCATCCACCCCCTTGCCAACCTCCCCCCACCCCAGGGAAGGTATCGGGAGAATAAATCTCAGAGCGACCCCCTCACGGCCTCCCCAGATGCTCCCGTGGCCAGCGGGACAGGCCAGAAAATGTGAGGGCCCGGGACCTCCTCGAGGAGCATAATTCACATTCCTTCCCGAGTTTCGTAACAGGCCGCGGTTTCCTTAAATGGGGAAGCTGCGAGCCGCGGGGTGAGGGCTGCCGGCGGGGACGTGCTCTGCAGGCTCGGCCCGGCCGCAGCCCGGCCAGATTCCGAGGAGGAAAATCCACTTCCGAAGGCAGGCAGTGGGCCTGGGCTGTGCGCAGCCTGTGGTTGTGGTTGTGTTATTTCAGGGAACGGCTGCTCTGCATTCTAAAGAGGGGGTTGGGTTTCAGCCCAGCTCCAACTTGAGACCCAGGAGCCACTGCAGCCCCTCATGGGCTGGCACCAGCCGGGCCTCCCCTGGCACCGGGCTGCCAGCCTCCTGGCCCCTGGGACTTGGGGACTCAGGGCCACAGGGTCCTCCTCAGGGCCCACTCTGCCTCCTTGAAACTGTACCAATCTCACTTCTGGGGTCCGTGGCCATGCCAGCCACCACCTCCTGGAAGGTGGTCGGTGACTCCAGGAGTCTTGGAATCACGCTGGTGTGAGAGGTCTGAGAGGGAACCATTCACCAGGCAGCAGACACCACTCCGAGGTCAGCCTGGCCCCTGGGCGGCTCAGCTGTTCGGAAAGGGAAGCGGGGCCTACAGGGAAGTCACTGCCCGGGATGGACCCCAGTCTAGGACACTAAGGCTGGGGTGCTCCTCTGGTGGTGGGGACCCCAGGTTATCTGGCCTGACCTCAGCGACACACACACACACAGTTTGCACACAAACCAGCCAGCTCCCCCCGGACAGCAGAAGCCAGCCCAGTACACATGCTAAGTCAACACACAGATGTGAGGAGGCTGACTGGGCCACACAGGGCCCCTCACCTGACCTGTTCCCCAAGTTTCCAAACCCCCCCCACTCCCATGGGCCTCCGGCTCCCCCAGCCTGGCCTGCAGGCAGTGCAAACAGTCACAAGCACAAGTTCTCGGTCAAGACAGGGCCAGATTCAAATCCTGTCTCTGGGGTTTTCTAACTGAGACAACTCAGGGATGTCCCACAGACAGGCCTCCCTCACTGTCTTCATCTGCAAAGGCCCAGGCAGGTACTTCTCCGAGGGGAGTGACGACATTAAATGAACTAACACAGTGTTTCCACGGGGCCTAAGGCCCCCCCTAAAAAGCTGCTGTGCTGCTGTTTGAGATGAGAGTCGCCTCTGAGGACTGGACCAGCAGGGAACTGGACAAACATGACCGCTGCTCAGTGGCCGCCAGGGGGTGGTCACCTGGCCTGGTGCAGCCCAGGTAAGAGCGCAATATTCCCCGGCTGCAGGAGGGGGGACACATGGCTGAGCCAACAGCTTCCCCTCAGGGAAGTCTGGACGGAGCCGGCCTCTAACTCTGCCTGTGTTCCCGTCCTTCCCGCCTTCGCCAGCCCCGCCTGGAGCTCGAGGCCAGGCCCTGGGCCGCAGGGGCCCATGAGCCAGAGCGACGCAGAGGGGAGCAGAGGGCTTCTGGGACAGACCAGAGAAAGATCCCCCGGCAAGTTCTACTTGCAGGCGTGGAGCTTCACCTTTCCCACCTGTTTTCAGTCAGGGTGGTTATGAAGGGGGCGGAAGGTAAAAATTCCCCCTTTGGCGCGTCCGCCTCCTGGGCGGCCACTGCACACACGTCAGATGCGGCTAACGATTCCGATCCACGGCCCCGCGCGTCAGCTGCCTCGGGCGCGGTAAGTTTAGAAAAGACACCCGGGTGTGGGTCAGTGGTTAGGGCGCCAGCCTGCACAGCGAAGGGTCTCGGGTTCGATTCCCCATCAAGGCCCATACCTGGGTTGCAGGTTTGAGCCCGGCCCTCGTCAGGGCTCACGCGGGAGGCAAAAAGTCACTGTGTCTCTCTGACATCGACGTTTCTCTCTCTCTGTCTCTTCCTCTCCTCCCCCCTTCTACTCTCTCTAAAAAAAAAAAAAAAAAAAAAATCAATGGCAAAAATATCCTCACATGAGAATTAACAAAAAAATAAAAACGCGCATGACTCTGGGCCACAACGGGAAGTGACTCTATTCTCAATAACAAATTCTGAAAGGTGAACTCATTCTTAAGACTGCCAGGTTTTCTATGAAAAAGCCACCTGGACTCAAGTAAATTCAAGAGGGAAACCAGGCCCCGAGCCCACCCCGAGCCCACCACGGGGGAGGCGGCGAGGTTTACCCGTGCGCGGGGTCCAAGGCGATGGCCCGAGGCTGGTCAAGGTCCTGCCAGAAGAGGACCTTGCGGGACGTGCCGTTGAGGTTGGCCACCTCGATGCGGTTGGTCTCCGAGTCCGTCCAGTACAGCTTCTTGCCGACCCAGTCGCAGGCCAGGCCGTCGGGCGACACGAGGCCGGAGATGACCACGTGCTGCACGGCGGGCCCCGTCTGGTTCAGGTAGGTCTGCTTGATGGCCTCTTCGCTCACGTCCGTCCAGTACACAGTCCCCTTGGAGAACTGAAAATCCACCGCGGCCGCGTCCTCCAGGCCACTGACCACGGCGGTGGACTCCAGCTTGACTCCCCCGGCGTCCACCAGCCGCACATCCCGGCGGTTGGCAAACAGCAGGAGCGGCGAGGCTGTGGCAACAGAAGTGACCAGTGAGGACCACTGGCCGAGCCAGGGGCGCACAGCCGGGGACAGGGGCCGCGGCCTGGACCATGCCGGCACCCGCCGGGCCGTGCCCAAGGCCCTCCGCTCCCTCCCGCCACTCCCCGAGGCGCTGCCAGGAAGGCGCCCGGACAAGCCCACGCCTCGCCCCTCAGGGTCCCTTTCTCTGCGGCACAGCGTTGCTGCTGCTGAAATCGCCTCCCAGGCCCAGGCGCCGGCTTCCTGCCACGCCCCCCGCCTCCCAGCGGGTGCCACGGCCGGGCCACACGGGCCTTGGGGGGGGGGGGCTCACACAAGTCACACAGCCTTCGTCAGCCTGATGCTGGGGGGAGGGGGACGGGGGCGCAGGGTGGGCAGAGCCTCAGGATTCCCTTACAAGTCCTGCACCACTGCCCCACCCAGCCCCTTTCCTGGGGCTGTGGCCTCAGTTCCCCACTCTGGCTGCCGCCACCCTCAACTCAAACCCCTCCCACAGCGCCCAGTGCCATTCAGAGCAAGGTCAGGCTCGAATCCCGGTCCCCCCCCCCCCCCCGTAGGACTCAAGGGCAGGCCCCTCTGTGGGGCTCTGCCCCTCCCACCGTCACCATCCCTGTCACCATGTGGGCTCTGCCATTCTTTGTGGCAGGAAGGGACATGGTAAAAATCGCACAATGGGATGTTACGACTGCACCTCAGGTGGGCATCCTGGCCTCCCACAGGGGAAGATGGCCACCAAAGAACATCTGTCCTCAGGTACAAACAGGTAACAGGACACTCGCTGCCACAGGCCGACGGCTCTGCAGCTGACACACAGTGACCCCACCTGGCCCCACGACCTCTCGGGCTGTGGGTGACATACGCCCACTTTACAGAAGGGGAAGACGGGCTTTGAGAGGAGCCCGCGCGGCGAAGCCCAGGCACCGAAGGCCTCTGCGGCACAGGCGTACTCAGTGCGTGAAAATGGATCACTTGCTGCGCGTTCGTACGTCAGTGAAAAGGTTTTAAGAATTAAAAACGAAACTTCCGCTGTGTTTCCAGCTGCTCACAAAAACCTCCCCCAATGTGCCGAGGGTCCCAGCGGGCCCTGCATTCCAGGGGAGCCCACCTGCCCACACCCCACCCCCACCCGAGGCACGTAGCAGCTGCTCTATAAACGCGAGGCGTCTGCGTTTCACCCGCCCCGCCTGCAGCACCCCAACTTCCGGACAGTGAGTTACCTCTGCCCTGTGAGAGGTGAGAAGGAAAGGGGAGGGTTGTCCACACCCCACCAGAGGCTCCAGGACATGGAGAAACCGTGATGCCCACCACTGGAGGCCTGGCCAGTAGTCAGGTAGCATCCGGGGGCCAGATGCTTTTGGAGGATCCGGAACTATCTATGGGAAGATCAATAAGACCAAGGCGGGGGGGACCCTCCCAGGGAAGAGAGTTGTGCGTGGGGTCCGGAGGGACCGCACAGCACACCCCGGGTGACCTGGCACTCCCAGAGCTCCTTCCCATTAATCATCGCCATGCTGTGCTCGGGACTGGACCAGGGGTGACCAGTGATCCCATCCCGCCGGGAGCTGTGCGGGCCTGGGCTGCCCCGGTGCCCTGCAGCAAGGTCCTGGCTCATGCCAGGATGACAGGACATGCCCGGGATGCTGAGCCTAAACCCACGCGGAGGTTCTTCACGTTCTGGAGTCCCAGCGCCCCAAAGCCCTCCGAGACGCCGATCCTCCCCCAGAACGGGCACACTCAGGGCGCTTGCATGGTGCTGTCACAGGCCCCCTGGCATCCCCCCACCAGGGTGACCCAGCTCCGGCCCAAGAACCCCTCGTTAAAGCAGGAAGAGGGACGTCGACTCTTCCTTCCACCCTAAGTCAGCATCTCTGGTCTCAGGAGGGAGCAGGCTCAAGATGCCACAGGTAACCCAGGTGTGAGCAGCAGCAGGTGGATCCAGGGCCCCCGGGGAGGGAAGTGGGGGGGCAGTGCCCCAGGGAGGCGAGTCGCCAGCCCCAGCACCGGCCAGAGAGCCAGTAAACACTCTGGCTCTCCCAGGGCAGGGTCCCAGAGGGGACAGGCGGGGAGGGGTGGCAGGAAGCTCTGGGAGGCGGCCCCAGGCACACCAGAATCTCGCCGCCTCTGTTCTTTCTCCCCGAACTGGAAAGACCACATTTCCCCATGTTTGCACTCTGGGCAGTTCAGGTGCACCCTTCAAAGGCCGCGGATGGGGGTGGTTTTCCATGTTCTGTGCTTTCCCAAACCGAGGCGTGGGGAGGGGCGGTGGCCAGGGCGGGCACGGGCCTTGGCAGGGGGCTCTTCCCAGGAGGAGCCGTTCCTGCCGCGAAGACAGTTAGAGACTCCCTTCCTAAGCTGTCAGAGGGCACCCCCTTCCCTCTCCCGTCACGTGGGGCGCTCACAGCGAGGGGGGCCTCTGCGTGGGTGGCTGCCTGCCTTCCCCAGCTGGCACCCGCTGCACCTTCCCTCCCGTCCCCTCCTCAGGGCCTGGGCCACCCCGGCTAACATGGCCCCATGCCAGCGAGGGGCCTGGGTGCCCCAGCTCATCCGGGAGACGGGTCCGCCCCTCCCACAGGTGGAGGAAGGCTGGAAGGCTAGGGGCAGGACGGATGGACAGAGGGATGCCAGGGCAACGTGGGGGGGAACGGGGCCCGGTGCAGGGGGGGGGGGGGAGAGGCCGGCCGAGACCAGGAGGGCGGCGGCAGAGTGTCACGTAGCACGCAGACGCCATCTGGGCACACGCGACCGGGCCAACGACCCAGCCCGGTGCCCTACTATCCAGTGGGGGAGACAGACAAGCAGTAACTGTAGTAGATCGGGTGATCTGGTACCTGGCAACACACACTGCGGTTTGGAAAAACAGAGCGGGGCTAAGGGTTTGGGAGTGCCGGTCCCATGAGACGGTCGTGGTGGTCTCGCTGAGAAAGTGACAAAGGGGCAGGCCTGAGGGAGCGAGGGAGGCCGGAGGGAGGCATCCCTGCTGGAAGAAACAGCCGTGTGAATGTCCCAGGCGCCCCAGGTAAAGAGGCTGTGGCTCCTGGAAAGGTGCTTTGCCCTGGCCAGGTGGCCCAGCTGGTTGGAGCGACGTCCGGTAAACCCAAAGGTTGAGGGTTCGATCCCTGGTCAGGGCACGTATGGGGGGCAACCGACTGACCTGTCGCTCTCACATCGGTGTTTCTCTCTCTCCCTCTCGCTCTCAAATCAATTTTTTAAAGCACGTATCTTTGGGTGCGGATTGAAACAAACAAAAACAAAGAAAGGTGCCTTGACCTGCCCAAGGTGACTCCGCCAAGGGACGATCTCTGGACAGGTGGCCTGGACTTTGGGAAGAAACAATGCCAGGGGAGAAAGAAGAAGAGGAGATAGTGGCCACCACCGCACTCCTGGGGTCACCAGATGCTGGACAACCCTTTCTGAAACCACCGTGGCAACTGGTACCAAGGACCATAAAAACATCCGAACCCTCCCCCTGGGGACCAGCGTCGCGGGACTTGAACACCCAAGGAAGGAAAAGGTCCCGGTCACAGTATCTGCTGCAGCCTTATTTGTAATAAGAAAAGACACAAGCAAAACATCCCCAGTCTCAGGGTAACCAGACGGTGCTTAGTGGAAAGCTGTGTCCGTCAAGTAAGAAAATGATGGCAGAAACATCAGAAAATGTTAAGTCAAAACACACACACACTGGACGTGGCTCTCACCCTGATGGCACTGGAACTGCGGTTAAGAGAAAGCGCCAGGTGGGGACAGACCTGAGAAGGAGACCGGCCAAGGGGAAGACGACCTTGTTGAGTCTCTGGGTAAATATATTCTTAATGTCTGAACCCCAGATTCCATTTATGTTGCGATGAAGTTATCTGTACACATATTTTTTCCCCAGCGATATATCACGAGGGCAAACAGCGCCAGCCAGCCCCCCGAGTGTGAGCCCCGGGGCCAGCTCAGGGTGCTGGCTCAGCGCAGGGCCGGCTCAGGCCTGGGCCTCTCAGGCCTCGACGTCCAGTCTGCGAAAGCGAGGTAATTACTGCACGTCCACACTGGAGACCTCGAGCCTGCATGCAAAGGCCCCATCAGGTTACAGCGCTTCTAGGGCGGGAGCCAATCTAGGGTGGGTCTGGCGTCCCAGTCAGCATCAGAGAAAAGGCCACAGTCCCCCCTCGGCCTCAGGTACCAGGGCCCGTGACTCACTGACGGCCCCCACCCCAGGAGAGTCAGGAGTCTGAAAGCGAGTCCCGGTGCCAACAATCCCATTTTAATCCATGTAAGCATATCCAGCTTTTATATATAGAATTCATAACAGATGTCTGGGCCTCCATCCCCGTAGCCTGTATTTTACACTGTTCACATGGTTACACTAAACACAGCCCAACGCAAGGTAATCCAATCCCTGGCTACTGCACCAAAATCAGCCACACTGTAAGCACAGGCCTTATTGATATTCACCAAGCGTTACATTGCTCACTGGAGCAGGCCAGGCCCGGACGCAAACTACGGGTTCACCAGTCAGGGACGGTCCTGCGTCCCGCGCCAGCCCTACGGGGAAGGCCAAGGAATGGAAGACGGCGCGGGGCCACGTTCCAGGACCTACAGTTTAGCTGGCCAGGGCACGCACCGTACACACACACACGGGCAGTTAACCACCTAAGCGAAAAGAAAAGGCAGCCTGGCCGGCGTGGCTCAGCAGTTGAGCATCGACCTAGGATCCAGGAGATCACGGTTGGATTCCTGGTCGGGGCACGTGCCCGGGTTGTGGGCTCGATCCCCAGTCGGGGGCGTGCAGGAGGCAGCCGATCAATGACTCTCTCATCATTGATGTTTCTATCTCTCTCTCTCCCTCTCTCTGACATCAATAAAGATATATTTAAAAAAAAAAAAAGGAAGATGAGTGGCATGGACAGGCGGTGCCGGGAGCCTGGGGGGAGAATGTGCTGTCAGATGGACCTGGCAGGCTTCTGGGAGGAGGAAGAGCTGGTTATGGGTGGCCCTGGCAGGCTTCCTGGAGGAGGGGAGACTGGAGCCTTGAAAGATGAACAAGATTTAGCAAATGCTGAACATGCCCTGGCCTGACACCAAGATGCATCTACGCACTCCAGTTAATTAATTCCACTCACAACGGCTTATAAACAACCTCCCTGACGCCTAACAGCTCCGAGGGCCTTCTAGCTTGACTTTCTCAAACTGGTTATTCCCGCTAGCCACCCTGCCCACCATCTGCACCCCCATGACCAAGGGCAGGAGTTCCTTCTTGCCACCTCTGCCCGGGCCCACTCCCACCTCCCCTCCGCTGTTCTCCTGCCCACCTGTCCAGCCCTGCGCCAACGCCACGGGCCCAAGCACGAGGCTGTGTAACCCGCCCAATGCCCGCCAAGCCGGTCCCTCCTGATCACTCCTTCAGGCTGTCCCGGGTCCGCTACACCCACATTTTATAACCAGCTTCCCAACTTCTACAAATTCTCTGTTGCAATTTTTACGGTACTTTACTTAACATTTTTACAATGTAAAAAAAGGCAACAATGTCACAGCTTAGCTGGGGGGCAGGGGACAGATACAATGTTGCTTTATTGAGTGAAAGTGGCTTTAATTATTGATTAAATTCTGGTGGAGCCAGGTGGAGGTCACAGCTGCCCAACCTGTGAATGTACCTAACACTACTGGACACTTGGTTACAATGGCCAACTTTATGTTATGTGTAATTAAACATAATTCAAAATAATATAAATAAATAAACAGGGTGTAGTAATATGGAATATTATAAGCTGCTGGAAAGAATGAGAACCGCAGTCGGCTCAGGCCCAAGTGACAGAGCTGCCGGCCGGGGTTCGGTGGTCATGAACCAACGCCATGTGTTAAGTAAGGCGTCTTCAAACAGAAACGCACGTAACAAGGCTGTGTACTGACCGGCGGGCGAAACCGCTGTGGCCAGGGGCTCGCAGGAACCTCACCTGAGCTTCCCCGGGGAGCGCAGGGTCAGTGTCCGCGAACTCAGTGTTTGCAGTAACCTCACAGAACACAAATGCCACAAGTACCGAGAATCGACAGTGTAAATACACGCACTTTTATCCGCACACGCCTGTAACTACGGCTACACCTAGTTCCGTGTGGTGAAACCCACGCATTCGTGGCAGTCCTTGCGGCTGTAGGCTGACAGGTCCCGGGTGCCTTCTAACCTTCCCCCTTCCTGTGCCTGTCGGCACCTTCTCCAAAGCAGACACCTGGCTTCCGTGGCTGTCTGCACGTTTGCTTTCGCTCAATATAAACAACGCCCACCTCTGCCGCCTCTCACCCCACCCCACCTTACTTCTCGGACACGGACACCCCAGGCCACATCACCACTGGCGCCTCTACATGGCACCCCCTCGCCACCCCACTTCCTTGAATGCCAGGCACCAACATTTCTGTACTGGGGGGGAGGGGAGGGCACTGTTGGGAATGGCATGGAATTATAGAGATTTGGGGAAAGTGACATCTCTGTGACATTGTCTTCCCATCCACGAACACGACTTAGGTACTTGAAGTTCAAACCATCATTTTTGAAAAACTAGCGTGACTACCAAGGAGACTGGAAAATCCCCATGAATTTTATGATAAAATAAGAAACCTCACAAGACACTTGGGCCGGGGTGGGGGCGATGCTTAAGGCGACGTGGAAGCCCCCCCTCCGGCCCCGCGCCCCAGCCCCGGCCAGGAAGTCATTTCCCCTCTAAGAGGAAATGCGTGAAAAGCGCTGGCCCGCTACACAGTGGGGACACGGAGACATCTGTGCGGTCCCACAGGTGCGTGAGAAGCGGCCCCGGCTCGCAGAGAGGGCCAGTCCCTCCCCTCCAAGTGCAACGTGAGAACCACGCCCCTGACTGCGGGGAACACAGCTCAGGGACCAAGTGGCTGGAGGTTTCTCCCCATCCGCCTCGGACAGTCGCACCCCGGCCTCGCCGACCCTCCGCAATGAGGGTGGAAAGACTGCGGCCCACGCTCGCCCGCAGGGGGGCAGCGCCGAGGCCCGGGCTCCCACCCGCGTTCCCCGGCGCCCGGCTCACACGTGAGCCCTCCTGCGACCAGGACGACCCCAGCCTCAGCGACAGAAGTCCACGTTCGTCTCAGGCTTTTGCCCAACTCGGACGGGCTCTACCCGCTGACAGGGCTCCACAGCTGCCCACATGTTCTACAGGAGACCTGACGTTTACGACAATAAATCCCGAGGTTTCCCTAAGCGCGCCGATGTCCGGCCTCTCACGGGAAGCTCAGCAGCCTCGAACCTGCAGGCCTGAGAGGCGGAGCCAGCCCGGGACCCTCCAAACATCTCCAAACGCCCAGAAGACTCCACTCCCCGCCCCACCTCGGCTGAGCAGTCACAGCCCCCCGACGATGCCCCCATCCAGCCATGCACCTCAGCACCCACTGAGCCAGAGGACACCCCAAATTCTTCCCCCAGTCCCCCTGCATGGATCCCACCAAGGCTCCAGCAGACCCCAACCTCTCTGCCTCGACGCTCTTAGCCCTTCCCACCTCCACAAATCCTCCGCGTCACGACGCCTGGTCCAGGTGAAAGCCCGGGGCCTCCCCAAGCCTGCCCAGCTCACCCCACCTCCCTGTGAATGCGATATCTGTACCCTCCCCGGGCAGGGCCCACAGCCGGCCACCTCAGGGCGCCGATGGCGATGCCACCCACAGGGCCCCATGCAGAGCAGGGCCTGGCTGCCTAGGGGCTTCTGGGAGAGGCCCCCCTGCCGCCCCCAATTCCAGGGGCCATCACGACAATGATTCACCCCTCAAACTGTGAGCTGCTGACACTGTGTAAAAATAATGAACGCACAGCATACTCTGCTCCCGATCAGGCAGATGGAGCCAAGGTGGGCACAGAGGACGGCCGGGCCAAGGACAGCCTGCCTCTGCCTACCCAAGGCAGCTCGGCCGTAAAGAGCTTTTCTTACAACCGCAGGGTGGGGAGCTCAGGGCCCACTCAACTAGACGGGCACCTCCTGGGCAGGGCGGGCGGGGGAAGCTCGGAAACAGCTGGAGGAACCTCCTGGAGCCCTGGAAGTTCTACTCTCAACCTGGACTAACAGTGAGCTGGGGCCATTCGTCAGGGCTGCAGGGCAAAGGCCGCCACCTCTCTCCCCAACTTCCCAGCCCCAGCCCCGCACAGGGTGGGCGCCCTGCTCCCCACACTTGCCTCCTACCTGCCTGCGGGGGTCCTGGTGCCTCCTCCCACCCCCAGCCTCCTACCCCTGCTCTCCTCCGTCCACGCGCCCGCCCAGGCCCCTCAGCAGCCCAGCTCCCGACGCAGCTCAGAGCTCGTCCCCTCGCTCCCGGCTCAGTCACCCCACTCCTGCTGCCCCCCAGCCCCCGGCCAGTCTCTCTAATCCTCACACACACTCACGCGGGCACAGGGCCCTCTAGGAAGGCGGCAATTAACCCCGAGGCCCGGCCGGTTTCCAGAGCAGGGACCACATTGCAAAGGTCAAGGCAGCAGGCGAGCAGGAAGCAGCCAGGGTCCAGTTCGGGGGGTGGAGCAGGAAAGAAGAAATCAGTTGCGAAAGATAAAAAGAAACTGCAGCGCCGAGTTTCCGACGTTTCCTACGCCTCAGAGCACAAAGGAGCAGGGCCCGGGCCTCCCGCCTCCATCACCCAGGGAGGTGGGCTGCGGGTGGGGCCGCGGGACAGGCGGGAGGAGCCCCAGCCCCACCCGCCCTAAGCCGGGCTTTCCTCCGTCACCTCTCCAGTGCCACACGTCACCCTACAGACTCTAGACCCGGGGTGGGGAACCTTTTCTCTCCCAGGGGCCATTTGGGTATTTATATCATTTGTGGGCCATACAAATTATCAACTTAAAATTAGCTATGAAAAAAAGCTCCTAGCGAGGCCAGCGTGGCTCAACGGTTGAGCATCAGCCTGGGATCCAGAACATCAAGGTTCGACGCCGGGTCGGGGCACATGCCCGGGTTGCGGGCTCGATCCCCCGTGGGGGCGTGCAGGAGGCAGCCGATCAATGACTCTCTCATCACTGATGTTTTTCTCTCTCTCTCTCTCCCTTCCTCTCTCTGAAATCAATAAAGACACATTTTTTTAAAAAAAGAAAATGAAAAAAAGCTCCTAGATTTACCGAATTTCAAGTCCTGCCTGCGGTTGCCTTGGCAGGGCCAGACCAAATATGGCCCGCGGGCCAGACGATCCCCACCCCTGCTCTAGACTCAGCCTACTGAGAAGAAAAATCCCAAAAGCAGCTTGTACAAGAATTTACAAGCAGATAAATCTCACCAGACCCCTTCTCAGGAGTGGCTGGGAGCTCACACACTGACCTCAGGCTCACACACGAAGCTGGGTCATTCCACCTCTCAGCAGAGGGAGGACACCACCTCCCAGAGGTGATAACTGAAGATGCCACGGGGACAGTAAAAAACTGCTGGCAATGTCATGTGCCACTCTGGGCACCACTCAGCTCACAGTCCAGTAATCGCCTCTCTTCCCAGCTGTAAAGGGTGCCTAGACTGAGGGGAGCACAGTCTGGTGTGTAATTATCATTTTAAAGGCTCTGAGAAGTCCCGCAGTGAGGAAGCCCAGTTCATTTCCTAAATCCCAGGATTTCCCAAATGTATCTGATCACAAATCATTTTTTAGTTTTGACCCAGGGGACACATTTTGAAAAATACCGGCCTAGAGGCAAAATTAAATGGAAAACACAAAAGTAAAACTGAACAGGATGCGTCAGCAGCCACCTAAGCAAAGGCACCATGCGTCCTGGCATGCTGGCGACAGTCCCCCATGGCCTCCACTCTTTTTCACGCACAAGACTGATGTCCACACAAGCTGGGGGCTGCCTGGGGCCACAGTTCAGCGTCCCACTCTCCCCGTGTCATGTGGCCGCCTTCTGGCCACGGCCGGTAGATATCTGCCTTGAGGAAGGGGCTTCTCCACCTGCAACCATGTGCAACAAACCACCCCAGATACAAATGACCCAGGAGGGTCCAGGACATCGATCCACACTGCAAAGGAAGCATCCCATCCACCAACAGAGTGCAGAACCAGAATCCCCCCCACCTCCGCCCAGGACCCAGGACCCTGAGCCCCAGAGCTGGTCAGCGTTGCCTGGCATCCGCTCAAACTGCAGCAAGGGGAGGACTCGCCCCACACCAGGGCCGGTTCCCAGGGCCAAATCACCTTTTCCAAAATCCAGCCCATTAACGGTGGCGGAAGCCGGGGTCTGGCCATGGAACACTGCTCAGCAGAGACTTTCCTGTGAGGAAAGTGCTTCTCCCTGAAAGCCGTTTCCCCTCTAAGTATGTTTTAATTGGGCAAATACATATATTTCACTGCAGCGGCCAGGCAGGTGCTGACAGGGGGAGGGGGCAGGCAAGCAGAGGCCCAGGGGCCAGAGAGGACAGGAAGCGGGCGGCCAAGGCTCACCAAAGGGCACTTCTGTCTCTCCCTCGCACACTCATACATGCACGCACACGGGGTCACATTGCACACACATGATCACGTGCACACATGTGATCGCACATGCACCCACTCGCTCTGCAAACCCTCATTTAGCAGCCATGGAATGTTACAACTCCCCGATACCTAGGACTAGTTTGCAAGGAATATGGCATTTGATTTATGTCCACAAATGTGCGTTTTCTCTAATTAGAAGGTTTGGGGCAGAGCAGGAAAAATATGTATTTCAGAGTCCCAGTTTGACTTGCCAGAAACCAGCCTGTTACTAACATTCTTATTTTCGACAAAATATAGCATTCTGATTACATACCATCTCAGTTCAATGCCTCCCGGCCTGCCAAGCTCCCAGAAGTGGCCCAAGGCCACGGTCCTGGCACCCAGAGTGACTGGGGGGCCCCACGAGGGGGAGCGGGGAACTGACTCTGCTGGTCCATCTTGCTGGAAGGCAAGTGAGTAGCTTTCACCCCAAACCCTGAGGCCCCACCGACACAGGCATTTGGTTCATACAGGAGGCGGGACCACCCGAGAGAGTGGTTCTGACAGCACAGCCCCCCCCCTCCAGGCCTCAGTTTCCACTTCTGTTCAATGAGAAGGTGGCGGTCTGGGCCCAGCACCAAGCTTATTTAAATACGTGGGGGGCTGTTCAGCCAATTTCCCTTAGAGATGAAAGAAAACACTTTATAATTCAAATAGCAATTTGGAGGTAGGCACTGGGGCCTTGGTCTGCCGATGTTAGTGCCTCCATGACCCTGAGCCAGTTCCTCGGGCTCTCCCAGCCTCAGTTTCCTCATCTGTATAATGGGGTGGTGATGGCACCCTGTCTCCACAGCGGCTGGAAGGAGTAAATGGGTCCATCGATGATCACTTCTCAGAACCTGCCTGGTCCACCGTAAATGTGCAACAAATGTGAGCTATTTTTACCTAGTAAGTCTAGATGCTTGCATCTCAGGTATTCTAAGGCAGGATGCGCTGATTAAAAAATAAGGATTTCGTTAAAGGCACACCCAAGTACAGCGACTCCTGAGAGAGAGTTCTCATTGGAGGCAAGTACCAAAACCGCCCTGAGGGGAAGCTTGTAGGGTCTCTTAGCAGTCCTTGGAAATCAACCAAGGAGGCACTTCTGAGGGCTCTGTGTGTGTGTGTGTGTGTGACCATGTGCACACCCGTGTGTTCATGTGTGTGCACGTGTGGTTCACAGCTCTCCCAAGGCGCGCGCGCACACACACACACACAATTGGTCTCAATCAAGCAGCAATAGACCAAGCAGCCAAGGAGGGCCTGGGGCCCGGCTGGACTCGGGGACACCCACTCAGTCCTGGAGCCTCTACACTGCGTCCTGGAGACCTGCCCTCTGGGCAGGGACCAGCGTTTGATGCCAGGAAGACAAAACTAAGAGGAAAGGCACCAGGTCAGATGCAGGTACCAGACACAGCACCGAGTCCCAGGGTCCACGCCCGCCACGCAGACGCAAACAGTTAGCTCGAGGCCACACGGCAACCCCCAGGATCCAGAACAAAGGTGTGGACTGCGGGCCCTCTAAGCCACCGCGCTCGAGTTACGGGCACGGGCCAGCAGACCGCCAGCCCCGCCAGTGAGCGGCCCCCGCCCGGCTGGCAGGGACCCGCGGTTTCCAGTGAGGGGGAGAAGCCCCCCCGGCCCCTGGCGGCTCCCCCGGGTGCGCACAGAGGCCTCACTGTTCTCCGCAGAGGCAACCGGAGAGCTAAGCTCACGGCGCTCTGGACCTGGCAGAGGAGAACATCTGGGAAAGGAAACACGTTTCAGAAACAAACATACCTTTGTACCAGCTTTTATTTTCTTTAAGTGTTGCACAAAAATCATAATAATGAAGACGTGCCAAATGTACCAGCATGATGCAAAATCTTTTTATGGGGAAAATGGGGAGGCTCTGCTTTCAAATGATCTCCTGCTCCCGGAAAAAAAGCAGCTACTAGGGGGCTGAGGCCCGCAAGCCATCAGTGCCGGAGCCAAACAAAAGGCCTCGGCCGTAGGGCCCGTCTGTCTGGCCATGGGGACAGATGGACACCAGCAGATAAAGCTCAAATGTCCTCCCTGTAGTTTGCTTGTAACCTCTCCCCTCCCGGTCCCTGCCGAGGCCTCTCGGGGGCTGACACTCTCTGAGGAGCTGGCACGTCTTGGTGCCAGGCAGGGCCAGCTCCGACGACCGGGGGAACCAAGCTGAGCGCTGGGTCTGGGGGACGGCAGGAATGAGGAGACGCCCATGACTGGGCTCTGCAGGGCCCCGGGGAGCCCTTCCAGTGTGCCAGGGACTCTGCAAACAGGTCCGTGAAGATGAAACAGAATTCCCCAGAGAAAGCCAGACAGGCCCCTGGTCTCCACCTTCCACCTGGGGGGCACCCTTTCCGAGTCATAGCATGTGAGCTGGCACTTGTCCCTGACATCACTTAGTCCTCAAGGAGGTGGGACTACTGTCAACCCATTTTACAGACAAGGAGACTGATGCACAAGGGGACCAGGTAACCAGCCCAGTCACACTCAGCTGATTAGTGACCAGGTTCTTTCCAAAGTACTTAACACTCATTCATTTTGCCTAACGGGGCAATCGAATGACCCCATCTCGGTGCAGAAGGGTGGGACACGGAGCAGCACCCAGGCAGTGGACTGCCTCCCAGGCCTGGCGGTGACCCTCCGCATGCCCAGGAGGAGGCATGGCCCACAGCCTGTCTGGGTCACCTCAGGACTGTGGCCTCCCACCGCCTGACCACACACCATCGTCCTGTCCAGGGCACCCCCTGTCCTCAGGAAGACGCTCTCGCTCATCTCAGGGGCGCCCACCCCAAGCCCCCACCTGCCATAGTGCGCAGGAAAGATGACTGTGCATAACACCAGGCAAGGTCTAGTCTTCCTCAGACTCAGTGTTCCCATCTGTAGGATGGGGCCATGGACATACCAAGCACTAAAGCCACACAGCAACCATGAGGCGAGAGGCCACACTGCCTGGGGACACCCTTTCTAAGGACCATGTGGGTGCCTCAGGGGTTTACACGTGGAGCTATGTCTCTTACATGACAGGGCCTAGAGCTCCTGAGGGAGCACCCGCCTTTCACCGGCTCACTCTGCAAACCCACATCCCCATTCTGAGCCCCAAGACCTGGGCATCCTCCAGTCCCGGCACTCAGCTTGGTTCCCAGGAAAATCGGAGCTGGTCCTGGGTGCTGAACTTTGCACCCACATGGACACTCAGAACTAAGAGGTGCCAGCGGCCCCAGAGACACAGAGGCATCCCTGACCCGGGCTGGGGTGAAGGTCAAAACAGTGGAAGAAGGTGGGCGGCAGGAGGGGGCAGAGCTGCAGGGAGTGAGGTGCCACGCTTTCCCAAGAGGGGAGACCCATCCAAGCAGCAAACAGCCAGGGTCCAGGAGGCAGCAGGCAGGGAGGGGGGCTCCCCCTCACAACCCTCGCCTTGGTGCACACTGCTGGCCCCGGGGGGGCAGTGCGTGCTGTCCTAGACAGGGCCCGTGCCTGCCTGGTGCTCCGCCTGTTCCCAGGAGCCTAGTTCAGAGCCGGGCACACTGGAGTGAGTCGGCTCACACCTGCTAGCAGCTTAAATTACTCCTGGGCTAGAGGCAACAACAGGAAATCAGGAAGGCAGGCGCCTGCCCAGCCCTCAGGAGGCAGGTCCCACCTGGGCTCATGGCCAGAGGGGGGGGGGCTCAGAGCTCAGGGCTGCACCCTCCACACAGAAGAGAAGGCGGTGGGCTGCACCCTCCACGGTAACAGCCGTGGTCTGGCACCCGGCCTGGAGGGCAGCAGCTCCCACTCGGAGCACCTACTGGGTACAGAGCCCGCTCAGCAGCCCAGAGGAAAGGCACTGACCACCCGAGGGCTGCCTGGGCTCCCTCCTCTGCCTGCAGGGGGGAAGCTGACAGGGTGGGAAGGGGAAGGGCACAAGGACAGGCTGCCGGATGCACGGAGAATGGAAAGGGGAGAGCGGCTGGTCGGCCTTGAGAGAGGAGGCCCTGGCCCTGCGAGTGGGCCAGGCTGGCTCATGAGCCGGCTGTTAGAAGGAAGCGACGGGGAAAGGAGGGTCCCTAACAGAGTCCTCTGAGAAGGGGGACGCAGAGGTGCACTGGCCACGCTACGAACAGACGGGGGCCTCCGATGGAGCCCAGCAGGAAGGCCTGCTGGCCACACCTGCCAGCAGAGGCCCGGAGGGGCCCTCAGACACCTGCCCCTGCTCCCCTGCCACAGGGCTGCAGAGCCCATCCCACCGGGCCTCCAGCTGCCGAGCAAACGCCGCTTCAGCAGGCACGGGAGCAGGCTCGGTCCTGGAGCCATGCAGCTCCACGAAGCAATTAGGCAACTAACGCAACTCGCTGCTTCTCCTAACTGGACGTGGAGCCACAGGGGTCCGAGCTGAGACAGTTTCCTCCAGGATACTTTTCAGCTGAGCTGAGCCTGATTCCAGGGTCCCCCAGGGCTGCCTCCTCAGAGGATAACAATTACAGCTGCCGAAATAACCCTAAGAGTTAACACAGGCAGCCCACGCCTCGCCCCCTCGCGACCTCAGCCTGTCCGTGTGGAGGGGGAGGCGCTGTGATGACACCCCAGCAGGTGAGGAAACTGAGGTCCGGAGGGTTAACTCGCCCGCCCGCGGCCGCGGAGCCCGGTGGAGCCGGGAATGTGAGCCAGGCCACGACAGGTGGCGGGGCCCCGGATTCCAGGCCCGGGCTGGGCGGGCGGCCCCGGCTGGCTGCTGGGATTCCTCCGGCAGCCCCTCAGCTGTTCACAGCAAACATGGGGGGGCAGCGGGGAAGGAGGCTGGGGCTCGGCGTGGCCTCAGTCCACGGTGCCCAAGACGGCGGCCCCACTCGGAGGCGGGCGCTGGGCGTGGCTGCTGGAAGGAAGCACACCCAAGCCAGGGGCACCGCATGGGGCGGCCGTCCGAGTGCCCGCCGGCGGCCGAGCTGGCCTTGGGGGCTACAGACGGGCAGGAATGGCACTGTCCTCTTCACGCCTACGAAGAGCGGGAGAGGCACTTCAACCACCATCCCTGTCCCCAGTCACGGATTGGGACGTGTTCCTAACGTGGTGCCCCCTCCTGCTTCACCACCCTGCTCTGCTGGCACAGCCAGTGAAGCTCAGAAAAACCCTGAACCTCCTCGGTCCCCCACAGAAAACACAGCATCCCGAGATCCCAGCCGTCGGGGGAGAGAGACCCCAAACCCCTATGGTGGTTAACATCGGATTAGACATTGCCAGCCCAGGTCCTGGGAAACTCAGCCCCACGGGACCACAGTCAGGCGGTTCCCTAACACGATCCCCTAGGCACAGGGGTCCCACCTTCGCCACACTCCATCCTGGGCGGTGGGGCACCAGGAAGGCCTTGGTACCCAGAGGAAGCGACAGGAACTGGGCCACTGGGAGATGCAGGAGCCAGGGTTGGGGAGGCAACTGATCCACGAGTCTCTCTCACATCGACGTTTCTCTCTCTCCCCCCTCCCCCCACCCCCTCTCTCTGAAATCAATAAGCATGTCCTCAGGTAAGAATTTACTAAAATAATAAGCTATCCCTCACTCAGACACCTGCCCCGTGGTTATCAACTCAAAGCGCCAAAGCCTTACTTTAGCATGAACATTTGCTGCACGTCACTTCTGCTTTTCTGCACGACTGAAAACATCTATACAGAGTTTTTTGAAAAATGATAAAATGACTAGTGAAGGACACGAGTGCCAGCCCCACCGCAACACCGCGGAGGATCTGGGCCATGGGAGGTGGGTGGGTATGAAGCAAACCCAGGACTTCACGATCCAGGGAGTTTGGGAGGCACTGGGTTCCTTTAGGCCAGCGGTGGGCTCAGCCTGAACCCCTGAAACACGGGCCCTCGCTGGGGGCAGGGGTCCGCCCTCGGCCCCACGCAGCAGGACGGATGTTGGACAATCTGGGAAACAGCCGGTCTGGTTTCGGGGTGGGGGTGGGGCGGGAGCTCACGACACAGCGGGTTTAGGGGCCAGAGGAAGTAAGTCTGGGTAAGATTTGTCCCTGGACAGACAAGGCCTCGGGAATCCTCGAGACAGCTACTGAGCGTCCACCCCGCAGCAGACACCATGCCAGAGGCGGAAGGATAGGATGAGGCCTCTGTCCCCAAGGCCCTCTCAGGCTGGGTGGGCCATGGAAGGTTCCGGACTCCGGGATGGATCTGGCCGGAGCAACGCTCACTCAGGAGCAGGGCGGGGGCTAAAGCCAGCTGGGGGGCAGCAAGGAACCCAGGTGGGTGGAAAGCTCCAGCCTAGACGCTGAGAAACCGGTGTCATTTTCTGGGAAAGGGAAGAACACGATGAAATGCGTTTCAGAAAAATTAATCTGGCCAGAGTGTTACATAAATGGGCAAAGGGAAGGTTCTAGAAAGGAGGCCAAGCAGAAGCTGATGGCCTCCACTCCCACCTTGTCTCCCACAGCAAGTCCGGGGCGGGAGGGGCAGGGGCTCCGGGGCAGAGGGAACGAGCGCAGGACCCGAGATGGGCCTGGGCCCAGGACACAGAGAAAGAACAGGCGTCAGAGGTCAGAGTCAGCTCCGCGCCTCCAGCCTGAGTAAGGAGGCCCCTGGGGAGGCCGGGACAGCGCCCCCACACCCAGATTCCCCCACTCAGTCTCCTTCAGGTAACCAAGTTCACATGGGGGGAAGTTTGGGGAACTGGCCTACCCCCCACAAAAGCACGTCTTGCTTCCAAGCCACCCTGTAGTGAGGACGTCCCTTGGACTCCCATCACCCGGCTCGGCTGGTCCTCCCAGGGCGAGCTGAGCAGAGGGTCTGGAAGGCACCCAGGCACGGGGCTGACGCGCTCTGGCCCGGCCACGAGCCCAGGCGGCTTTTAATGCCCCATTGAGCAATTTCCTGAGAGCTCTGCTGGGCAGGTACCGCCTCCCATCTGGGCTAATGGAGGGGTGCAGCCTGGGGAAGGAATTAAAGTTGCTCACATTTTGTTCTGGAATGAACCAGGAGAGGGGAGCCGTGATTTACGCGGTAATTATATTTGCCTTCGGGTAACACTGAAATTAGCTGCATTAGTGCTTATTTCCTGAGCAGACTGGCAGGAGCGTCTGGGGCAGCCCAGCACAAACATCACCCCTGAGTCCCTCCAGGTGCCGCCAGAAACCACGAATGTGGAGGCCGCAGATGAATGTACGTCCACAGCCAGAGCCCGGCTTACTCCTCGGAGGGCACTTCTAAAGTCCAGCCCTCGGACACCTGTTCGGTGTCACCATTTACTGCACCCGGATCAAAAGATCAAAGGATGGAACCCGAGAGGCTCACTCTGAAGTTTATCACAAAAGAGTCAACACAAATCTGTTTTGAAAAGAACAATGGTGGGGGAACAGCACAATCCATCTCAAAATACACTGCGATGCCGCACAGATTAAAACCACGGCGCGCGGCCACAGAGAGGCGCCCACAGGTCCAGGAGAACAGAAGGTTCCAGAGTCAACAACCAAGCGTCGGTGAACATGGCACATGAAAGAGTGACCTTTTCAACAAATGGGGATAGGCTGGGCCATTCCGGTAAGGCGCTGGGATCGCTCCCTGTCCGCTGACTAGTAGGGGACACCAGGGACAGTTCAGGTCCCTACCTCACACCGCACACCCCCTCAAAAATCAGACCGAATGTCTGAATGTAAAACACAAAACAGTAACAGCAGAAAAGTCTGACAGTTTTGATAACATAAAGCTTGTTAATGTCTTTGTGATAATAAATGACCAAAAACAAAGAGGAAGGACTAACTACAGACCAGAACAAAAGTCTAGGAAAAATATATATAACAAAGAATTAACATTCACACTAAGTAAACAGCTCCTACAAACCAATAAAAAAGATAAACAATTCGACAGAAAAATGGAGTAAGAGTTGGCAGTATACAGAAAAATAAACACAAAGGGCCAAACAGCCAGTCATGATGCAAGTGCAAATCAAAACGTGTTATAATTTTTAACCAAAGCTGTTTTAAAAAATAGAATCTGGGCGCTGCCAGCATTGGCGAGGATACGGGGGAGCACGCCCTCTCAAGGGTGCCTGGCCGGGTATAAACTGGTGCAGCCCTTTTGGGGGGTGGGTCTACTCCCGGACGAGGAATGTATCCTACAGACACGTGTACCCCGTGCACAGACGTCTGTGCGCGGTGGCGGTGTTCGCTGTCGCGTGCCCTGCGATAGCAACGCAGCGGGGAAGAACTAAACCGCCCGGCTGGGCAAAAGCCGTGAGGTATGACATGCCCTCACTATGAAAGAGCTCTCGGCCTTCAAAAAGCATGAAGATCTGCCCTGGCCGGTGTGTGCCAGTGGTTAGAGCACCGGCCCCAACGCCAAAGGGTTGCAGGTTCGATCCCCAGCCCTGGTTGGGAGGCAACCGGTAGATGTGTCTCTCTCACATCAACGTTTCTCTCTCCCGCCCTCTCTCTTTCTCTCTCTCTCCCCCTCCTTCCCACTTAAAAATAATTAAGTAATAAATGAATAAAAAGGATGGAGCTCTAAAAGATACAGAAAATGTATCTGATACCTCAGCAAGTGACTAAGACAGGCCATGAAAGGAGAGGCAGAGAGCGGCTGGATGCATGGCAACCGCAGGCGTTTGAAACAATGTAACACGTTCAACTATGTGTTGAAGGTCTGGTCACCTGAGAGGAGAAACAGAACCAGCAATAAAAACAGACACCTCCCCGCCGAGAGAAGCGCCAGGGTGAACGTCTAAGCTGCTGAGCCGTCCTCATGTATGTCTTGCATTTAAATACACGCCTGTTTTTGTCAAAGACAGTGGCCAACGGGCACGTGGAAAGATGCTCAGCTCATTAGTCACGAGGAAAGTGCAACTTGAAACCACAACACGGAAGCGCTTCACACCCGCCAGGATGGCCTGAAGCAGCAAGGAAGGGGCGGCCGGTGTTGGCCCGGAGGTGGAGGAACTGGGGCTCTTGCTGGTGGGAATGGAAAAGAGTGTGGCCGCTGTGGGAGACGGTCTGATGGTTGCTCGGAAGATTAAGGACAGAATTACCCTGTGACCCAGCAGCTCCAAACGTGCAAGCAGGGGCTCCACACCCACGTTCGCTGCAGCGTTAGTCACAGTAGCCAAAGGTGGAAACGACCCACGTGTCCGTCGACGGATGGATACACAAAGCAAGCCCTACCCACACCATGGAATATTATTCCAACGCGAAAAGGAGCGGTGCTCCCACACACGCTCCAGCTCGGATGACCCTCCACGACATTACGCTAAAAGAAATAAGCCGGACACAAGAGCGAAAAGAGTGTATTACGGCTCCACAAATATGAGGTCCCGAGAACAGGCTAATTCAGTGACACAGGGAAGGAGATCGGAAGTTACCAGGGGCTGCAGGCCCAGGGAGAGTCACAACTTAGTGGACACAGTTTCTATTTAGGGTAATAAAAAAATTTTGGAAACAGATGGTGGGGACAGTTGCACAACACCTGTGAATGCAGTTAATGCCATTGAACGGTACACTTAAAAATGGTTAAAATGGCAAATTTTGTTATATATATTCTACCACAATAAAAAAAAAGTGGTTCTGAATTTAAAGTAATCAATAGGAAAGGGAACAATAGATCCCCAGGTAGTTTTAGAGCCAGCCCATTTCTCCAGGATGAACCCACCCAGCAGCCCGCTATAGGGCACACTGTGGGTGGGGCTGTGCCATGCCAGGCCTGAGAGGGACACGGGGACAGTTCTGGGCCTCAGCTCGAGGGATGGGTCCCTGTCAGGTGGCACCAGGCAGAGCCCGCGTGGCCAGACACCGGGGGGACCCGGGGCGGGCTCTGTGCACGACTGCAGCTGCTCCGCACGTCAGCATGTGGACTGCGCCGTCCCCGGGACGGCCCCACAGGGGGACTGTCTCCAGCAGACACACCACCACTCTCTGAGCAAGGGTGTCAGCAGGCCCCGAAGGCACGGGGCTGGACGGCGCCCCCTCCCCTCCGAGCTCCCCATTCTGTGTGTCCGTGGCAGCAGGCGAGGCCTCACAAGCCAGTAACACCCAGTTCCTCTCGGGGCTCCTGCCACACTGACCATGGCACTCCGTCCACCTCCCAGAGGCCCAGCTCCGGGAGGCCAGCACCGGCCCCCGGCTTGTCCCCGCGGTTCCCTTCGCCATCAGCTGTCACGTCTCTGACCCAGGGCAGGAGGATCTAAGGACCGATCTGCCCATATCCTGGCCCAACTTAAAACAGCTTCCACCGTCCAAGCTCCGCTGGGACATCACGGCCCACGCCCAACACAATCTATCTATCGGCAGGTGAGTGACGCAAAATGCGCTCCACCCGCTCGACAGAAGATGGTCCCGCCACGAAAAGCAGCGTGGCTGGGCCCCGAAACCCTGACGCTAAGGAAGAGAAGCCACACACCATACGGTTCCACGCACACGGACAGTCCACAGACGGAGACAGCGAGCAGAGTGGAGGCTGCCGGGGGGGGGGTACAGGAAGTCACTGCTTAAGGGGTACAGAGGTTTGTTTTGGGTGCTGAAAATGTTTTGTAACTTGATAGACATGGTGGCTAATGATACATTGTGAATGTACTAATGCCACTGAATTATACACTTTAAAATGAATGATTTTATGTCATGTGTACTTCATCTCAATTAAAAAAAAAAAAGTCAACTCAACACCTTTCACCTAGGAAAGATCTGACTCCAGCCTGCGTTTCCTATCCCCCTGGACCAAAGTCTTCCGGAAGCTTCCATCACCTGTGGCTCACATCCAGCCTCTTTCAACGGAGACCACCTGGTCCGCAACAGGGGGCCCCTGGGCCCAGCTCTCCCCTCACTGCAGTGACGGAACACCCGACGGCACAGGCTGGGCCTCACCTGCCCTTCCACCCCTTCTGTCCCCAGCATTCACACAAGTGCCCAAGAGCAACATCAGCTACAGTAGGAGCTGACACAGTGCCAGGCTGCTGTTACTGAATTCCTGATAGGAAATATTATTACCCCATTTTACAGAAGAGAAAACTGAGTCACACAAAGGGGGGAATCAGATGTCCAGCTCCCCACTAGGGCTTCGTGTCCACGCTATTAACCACCCCGAGCCACTCCACTCGGTGTCAAGCGATAAATGACTCAGACAGCAGACTAGACATCCAAGGTCACACACAGCAGAAAAACCCAGAGTGTACAACAGCTTCTAGGCCTTCCAGGCCAGAAAGGTCAAGGACCCGGTTACACAACAGGAACTGCATGCGGCTCTGCCATCACCCGTCCCTCACTTGGGACAGGGATGGTGCTAAGGGTTTCACACCCAGCCTTTAATGCTCCCAAACGCCCAGGGTCGGGGGCACCAGGTGAGGACACTGGACACACAGAAGTACGTCGTCCAAAGTCAACCAGCTGCTGAGCATGTAAACCAGGCTGGCCTGACCCCAGAGCCCCTGCTCAGCCCTGACTGTACCCCCCGCCTCCCCAACCAGTGTGCAAATTCTGCTGAATGCCTGAGCGGTGACACAGTGCAGCTGAAATTAGACGGGTTCCAAATACGACAGGATCTCCACAGCAAGTGTGGGACCATATGGATTGACTGGGTAAATTCTTGGATCCAAACGGGAGGGTTACAGGCACATGGGCCCTGCTCTGGGAAGCAGACGGCCCTTTGCGGGAGGACTCTCTCAGCAGACTATACACAACATTTAGTTAACACCCACGAGCGGGCCCCTCCCCGTGGGGCAGACCCTGGGCATCTGCAGTAACCTCCGTGGGGGTCCCAGACAGGCTGGGCCTGGAGCAAGTGCCATGGGGCCATTGGGGAGCAGACTGGGCCATTCCCAGCACCGGGACCATGAGAACAAAGGCACTTGCATGGGCTCAGAGTTTCAAATTGCAACAGGAAGCAATCAGGAAAAATCATTAGCTACCAACTCACTGGCTTCCCTTCGGACAGAGGCATAAATCGAGCACAGAAATCAGGGACAGCCCCAGTGGCTCTGCAGAGATGCCACCTGGTCCTTCCATTTTAGGCCTGGGTCACACACCGGCCAGGCCGCCGAAAACCTCGTGCTCACACGCTCCCTAATGTTAAAATCATCCGCTCTGTTTTTGCCTCACACACCACTGAGCTCCACACACGCATGTGACTCTTCTCCTGGGGGGGCTCGAACAGCCACTCGCCTCCAGCAACATTGCCCCCCAAAAGGCACAGGAAATCCAAAACTCCAACGAAGCGCAAAGCAACAGAGCCGGCTGAGAAACCCCACCTTTAAAACAAACATCTTCCCAAAAAAAAAAAAAACACACACACAAAAAAAACCCTTTGCCTCCTAGATCCAGGCATTTCCGGGAAGGGAAGGAGCAGCGTTGGCCTGAACTACCCAGAGACTGTCATTGTTTATCATCACCTCATTCTCCTAGTATCAGACACGGCCAAAACACGCAAAAAAAACGCTCCTGAGAGAGAGAAATTTGGGGAGGAACTGCCAACAGTCTCTAGACTTGGACTGGGGGGGGCAGGGAGACTTGAGGAAACCATCCCTTCTTGGTTCCCCCCAAACCTCAATGTAGGGGCCGCATGCAGCACTGGGCATGTGACCACAGAGCCAGGCTGGGACACCTCCCTGAAATGTCCACACTGGGAACAGGCAGGGAGACAGCTGTTTGCCTTAAAGAGGCCCAGACAAAGGGACCGAGGTTCCCCAGCCCCCCCCCCCCAAAAAAAACCACCAGCAGCAGAACTGCAGCCCCTGGGCAGATGACTCCAGGCCGCGTCCACTTGCCCAGCCACACTCCAGGAAAACAACACTCACGTCCCAGGATGATTTAGGTAGCGAGAGACTTGCTTCAAAAACCACATGGCAATCTCCAAATTAAAAGAACATGTGTAGCGTTTCACAGGCGCTTAGGTTCCCTAAGCCCTCCTGACCTCAGCTCCACCCCTCGGGACACGCCAAAAGTGGCAGAGACAGATCCACAGCCCTCCTGGGGTCTCCCCAAGGGTGTGCACAGCTCAGGCACGAGCTCTGGGCCCCACCACGCGCGCTCTGGAACCTCGCGCCCCCCCCGGGGGGGCCCCCAGCGGCCTCAGGGGTGGGCACGGGCGGGGGGGCGCTGTTTGGGGCCCCGGTGGCCAGACGGGTCGTTAAGGCACCTGGCAGGTGTCAGTCCGCCTGGAAACCGCCGGCCAGCAGCGCCGAGGCGAGGCCGGCGCAACAGGCCGGCGCCGGGTCTCAGAACTTTCTCTGCAACTTCAGCCAGTTCCCGGAGCTCGCAGGCCGGGCGCGCGGCCTCGGGAACGGGCGCGCCCGGGAGTTCCCGGCGCAGGGCGGCCAGGCCCGTCCGCGGGCCGACGGTCCTCGCCCCGAGCCCGCCGGCGGGGCCGGGTCCCCGCGGGCCCAGCACGGCCTCGCCCGCCGGCTTCGCGCGGGCGCCCTTCCGAGCGCGCCCCGGGGCCCGGGCAGGTGAGGACCCGCCCGCGCCGCACCTGGCAGGGCCGGCGCCGCCCGCGCGCCCTCCTCGCCCGCCGCCCCGGGACGCCCGGGACCCGGCCCCGGGAGGGGCCCGGACGGCGCAGACAAAGGGCCGCGCGCGGCTCCCGGGCGGCGGGGCCCGCGGGGGGCGGCGGGGCCCCCGCGGCGCGCGCCCCAACTCGCCCCCAAGTTGCAAAGTCGCTCCCGCGCGCCGCGCACTTGGCCGCGGGCCGCCCGGGCGCCGGGGCCATTGTCCCCGCGGCCCGCGCCCACCTACCCGCGGCGGGGGCCAGGCTGCAGCAGAGCGCGAGCAGCAGCAGCGGCGGCGGCGAAGGCGGAGGCGGGGGCCGCGGCGGCGCCGCCTCCATGTCGTCCGGGGCCGGCGGGCCCGCGCCGCGCTCACTCGGGCTCCATGGCGCGGCGGCTCCGCGCGCGGCTCCGGGCGCTGCCGCCTCCCCTCGGGCGCCGCGGGCCAGGACGACGCGGGAGGAGGGCGGAGCGCAGCGGAAGCCGCGCCGCGTCCCCGCCCCCCGCCGCCGCCGCCGCCGCCGCCCGCGCCCCCCGCGCCGACGCGCCCTCCCGCGGGCGCCCCCCGGAGCCGGCCGGCGGCCAGGCGGCCGCTGCGCGCGGCCCCGGCGGCCTCCCCGCGCCCCCGCCTCCCCGGGGCCGGCCGCCCGGGCGCCTCCGGGCTCGGGGTCGCGCTCCCGCTTCCACCCCGCGGCGCCCGGGGGCAGCCGAGGCCCACGAGCAGGTGTGTCACCTGTAGGGCGGCCAAGACCTGGCCTTTACCGGCGGGTAAACTGAGGCACGGGGCGGGGCGGGGCCTGGGGGGCGCGCAGTGCGGCGATTTGGGGGACTGGGCGTCAGGGGGCCCGGAGCCAGGTCCGTGCGCTTTCCCGCGACCGCAGCCTCCAGGGCGGGGCCGGGCCGGGCAGCCCCGGGGCACCCCTACCTGCGTCGGCGCGGGGACCGAGCCCCTAGGTGGGCCCAGCTGCCTTCGCCCACTGAGCAAGCAGGCGCCGAGCCCCATCTCCCCCGCTCTGTGCCCACCTGAGCGTCGAATCCACCGGACGCTCAGGGCCCAGGAGGGGCTGCGAGGGGCCGCGGTGCAAACTCTGGCTCTAGAGCCAGGTGTGCCTCGGGCGGGTCTCACTGTAACCTCCCCCCGCACACTCTCCTCCCGCCAGACGAGGGCCCGCGGTGCCCACCTCGCAGGTGAGCGGGACCAGCGGCCACACACCAGCTGGGTGCTCGGGGCCCAACACCATGTGCGTATTGGTGACAGGTTTCCAAAGCTCGGCAGAAGGGCTCTGTCCCGCCGGGTTTATATTCGAGGGAGGCAGACAAGTAAACACAAGAAGACGGGTAAATTTAAAGCAAACAGGCAAGAAAGCCCCAAAACACCATCCGCAGACTGTGAGGAAGGCCGTGAAGAAGGGGCGCAGTGTCCGGGGAATCCTGACTTAGGCTGTGGGGACGTTTGGCACAGGAGCAGGGACAGGCAAACGGTGCAGCCAGCTGGGCCGGGGTGGCTCAGACCTGGGTACGGGTTCAAGATTTACCAAAGCACCCTGGCCAGTGTGTGGTTCGAGCGTCAGCCCGAGCACCCAAGGGTCCCAGGTTTGACTCCCAGTCAAGGGCGCGGACCTGGATTGCAGGTTCCATCCCCAGCCCGGAGACAACCAACCGACCGACGGGTCTCTCTCACATCAATGTTTTTCTCTCTCTCTCTCCCCCGTTCCCTTCCACTCTCTCTGAAAATCAATGGAAAAAATATCCTCAGGTGAGGATTGAAAAAAAAAAAAAGATTTATCCAAAGAGCCATGGGGAGCCATGGTAGGTGTTTAAGTAGTAAAATCCTTGCTGATTTCTCCCTCACACCCTCTGCCCAACCCCAGTAGCACATTCTGTTGCCTCCACTTTCTAAACAGACGCAGACCTCCAGCTCTCACACCTCCACTGTCACCACCCTGGCTGGGGTCCCCTCTCACCCCCCGTGGGTCTCCTGCTTCCCACCTTGATGCCTTCAGTCTAATCTCGCAGCAGCCAGAGTGAGCATGTTAAAACACGTCGGATCACACCCTTCCTCTGCTCAAGGACCTTCTATGGCTCCCATATCAGAGTAGAAGCCAAAGGCCTGATGATCAGGTGGGCCGCCTACTGGGCCTGCACTGGCCACACCTCTCCCTTTATCCCTCCAACCTCCGTATGCAGCCTCCTTCCTCTGCCTCACCCTGCTCCAGACACAATGGCCTGCGGGCTGGTCCTCAGACACACCAGGCGCGCTCCTGCCTCAGGGCCTTTGCACTTGCTGGTCTCTCTTCGGGAGCTCTTTTGTCCTAGATATCCACAAGGTTCACTTCGTCACATCTTCATTTCCTCAGCGAGGCCTCCCCTGACTCCCTTTGAAAACTGCAAACCAGGCACCGCCACCTCCAACACCCGCCCAGGCCAGCACTCCCTGCGCCATTCCTCTGCCTTAATTTTTCCCTTTGCACTGACCCACTGACCAACAGCTGACAAACTGTTGACTTCTCTTTCCTCCCTCCACGGGAATGGGAGCTCCAGGAGAACAGAGACTTTCATTGGTTTTTTCCCCTGAGCCTAGACCAGGGCCTGGCACATAGCAGGTGCTCAATAAATGTTTGTTGAATGAATGGAGTGGAAAGATCTGATTTACATTTTTAAAAGGAGCACTCTGGCTGCTGAATGGGGGGACAAGACTGCCAGGAGGGAAGAGGGGATGCAGGTGACTGGTCAGCAGGTTGGTACCATGGTAGCCGCAGCCAGGAGAGATGGCAGCTTGGACAAGTGGCCGGGGGGGGCGGTTCAGGAATGGCCAGAAGGGGTTGGGTTCAGGGTGCTTTAGGAAGAGCAAATGGGCCTTGCTAAGGGCACTGGCTGTTGGGGTGAGGGAAGGGGGCCCAGGCTGGCCCGCCATAGGGGCTCTGCTGGTGGACACCTTACAACAGCTGGGCCCGAGTTCAGCAAGTCAAGGTTCTTTTTTGTTTGTTTTGTTTTGTTTCCCAGATTTGTTAGATTTTCAATAAGAACATGGAAATCCCAATCATCCCTTCAACAAAATTTAAAACACAGAAAGTGAAATTAAAAGAATTCTACAGTAAATTATTTTTATTAAAAAAAAAAAAGTAATTGTGAACATATAAACAAGCCTGGAGGGCACTACAGTGCAGTGGAAAAGCCAGGGTCTAACTCTGAGAAGCTGGAGAGCCGATGGTTAAAAGTAAAATGAACCAATAATATAAAAACAGGACTTGGGACTCTTCATTCTCAAGGAGGGAGATGACAAGCTTGAATGCTCAGAATGAGTAAATAGAGAAGAGGCCATTTAAGTTGGGGGGTGGGGAGGCTGGCAGCAGCTCCCGGGGTGCCCTGGGGTCTCCTGTGCCAACTCTCAGTTCTGGAGGGATCACCAGAGACCGCCCCAGAGCGAAGGGACTGTCCCCCAGGTCTCCAGGCCTCAGAGCAGGACCCAGGTGCCTGCCTCTGCTCAGGACTTTGAGAAAAGTCACTTTCTGAGAACAAAAGAAAACTAATCAGTCGTTTATTCTGCAGCATTCCGACATCACAAGGGCAGCAATTTTTAGACCCTCCACTAGTGTAAGAAGGCACCGGAGAAGGCACTAAGCCCCCGCTTCCCTGCAAGGCCGCCGCTTTCCTTGGGCCCGGCGGGAGTCGTTCACTCTCAGCTCCTTCCTCAGACGCAGGCTCGGTCCCGGGGAAGTAGCGGGGGCTCGGCAGCTGTCGGATCAGATCGTTTCTGGGGACACGGGCTCCACTGGGGCCCATTTAGGGCCCACCAGAGGAGGCCACCTCAGCCCCATGACACTCGGGGAAAGTGCCTCTTTGGTCTCCCTCCCAGGCTGGAACCTGCTGACTCTGGAGAGTTATTCTGGGCACTGGGGCCCTCCTGCTGGCCAGGCCCTGTGGGCAGAGGTGTGCCCCGGGCTCCGGGCATCGGGCATTCCCGACTCTGAGCCATAAGCACCCTCCTGAGGACAGCTCGGTGGGGGAGGCCGGAGGGGATGTCCCCCAACCAGCCCATCCCCGACCTGCGCCCAGGGCAGGCCCGGGAAGGCGGCCACCAGCGTGGTCTCGGGCAGTGCAGGGCTGCGTGGGGAGAAGGCCGTGGTTTCTATGCAGATACATGGGTGTGAGGGACACAGGCTGAACTTCCTCTCAGAGCCTCGGTTTCCTCATGTATAAAATAGGAATGACGGTGTCTGCTCCCTTCTCTCTCAGTGCTGATGTGAGCTCATACGAGAGAAGATCTGAGCCCAGCCAGTGTTGCTCAGCGGTTGAGCACTGACCCATGAACCGGGAGATCGGGGTTCGATTCCCAGTCAGGGCACATGCCCGGGTTGTGGGCTCGATCCCCAGTAGGGGGCGTGCAGGAGGCAGTCGATCAATGACTCTCTCTCATCGTGGATGTTTCCATCTCTCTCTCCCTCTCCCTCTCTCTGAAATTGATAAATATATATCTATTTAAGAGAAGACTTGAAAAAAACGCTCTTTTAAAGACCCGTACTCCTGGGAGTTGTAATTAGCATGGGCTCCCCACAGGCCTGAGGATGGGTGTGCCAGGCACGCCTTCGGGGTAGGCACCCCCCCACACACACACACGTGTTCTTCGTCTGAGAGTTGTCATCAGCCTGGAGCTTCTGTAGCCCTGAGCTTCCCCCAATCCCGTGGCCTGTCACGTAACTCACATCCTGAGGGGGGGGCCGGAGAACACCCTGGAAGCCACGGGAGAGTCTGGCCCACCCAGCAGTGTTGTTTCCAATGCACATTAAAGAGTCGACATTCAGATTCGATTTCCCTTTTTAAAAACTGTAAAGACACATGTAGTGGGCTGAACAGTGGCCCCTAAACAGCTAGGTCCACGTCCTAATCCTGGGGACCTGGGACTGTTCACCTATTTGGACAAAACGTCTTTGCAAGTGTGATTAAGTTAACGGTCTTAAAACGAAGAGATCATCCTGGATTATCCCATGGACCCTAATCCAGTGACAATGGTCCTTCACACAGAGAGGCAGAGAGAGAGTTGAGACAGACAGGAGAGGCAGAGAAAGAAGACAGAGGCCGTGTGAAGACTGGGGCAGAGGCTGGACTGATGTGGCCGCAAGCCCAGGATGGCCTGGCGCCCCCAAAGCTGGAAGAGGCAGGAGGGACCCTTCCTGAGAGCCTTGAGGGGGGCGCGGCCCCACGGACAGCTGGATCTCGGACTTCTGGCCTCCAGAGCTGCAAGGGAGGAAACTTCTACTGTTTTAAGCCCCCAGTTTCTGGAGATTTGTTACAGCCACCCCAGACCACTGATCCAGTCCGGTCTTCACAGACCCACTGCACAGGGAGGTGAACTGAGGTCAGAGAGGCAAGGCCTGGTCCAGAGCATCGTCTCCGACTGTTTTCAGACTTTGGTGGCAAAGATGAGTAGTTGCAACAGAGACAGTGTGAAGGCTAAAATATTTACTATCCAGCCCTTTATAAGAATGTTAGCCCAGCCCTACACAAGGGTGTCAGGAGGTGACACCCGTTCTAGAAAAAGTAAGGCAGAGTGAGAGGGTCAAGGGGTGAGAAGGCCTCTCTAGGAAGGCTTTTAGTGCAGGGACCTGGAGGAAGGCGGGGAGGGAGCCTTGCAGCCAGAGGGAAAGGCCAGTGCAAAGGCCCTGAGGCACCGTGAGGGCTGGAGGGGTCAGAGCAGAGAGAGACAAGGTCAGAGAGGAGCGGGCTGGCCATGGGCCATGGAGGATGTCTCCTCTGAGTGAGACGGGGGGACCATCAGAGGCCTGGAGCGGAGGGAGAGGGGCTTGGATTTCTGTTTTACAGACTCCCTCTGCTACTCTGTGGGAAATAGGCTGAAGGGGCAGGAGGGGGAACTAGGAGGCCAGGTGAGGGCCAGCGCAGTGGTCCAAGTTCAAGGTGGTGGTGAGCGGGGCGGCAACAGCAGAGACGGTGAGACGCGATTGGACTCTGGATGTCTCCGAGGGCGGACAGGAGAGGAGGCCGAGAGGAATGTCAAGGCTCAGAGAAGGTGTCAGTGGTGACGTCAGAGCCTGACACAGCGCCTGGGAGGCCGGGGGCTGCCATTCACTGAGATCCGAGGGCCGGGGAATGAAAAGGAAGAGGCGCTGGGTGGGGCACAGAGTCCGCCCTGAGCTTGCCTAGCCAAGGCCCTATCAGGCTTGCCATAGACAAGTCTGCCTTTGCCCTGTCACCCCAGAAACACAGCCGGGCCAGGCAGCTACAGCGCAGGCTTGACTTTATAATGCAAGACACACGTGTGGCGCCCCCTCCAGACCCCAGCTCCAGGGAATATACGGCCCCTGGTTCCCTGAAGCCCCTCCTGTCAGCCTTAAGATGAAGGGGGGCACCTCGAGCTCCACCCGCTCCTTTTCCTGCCCCCAGGGTGGGCGGTGGGCTGACCGGTGTGCGGGTGACCAACCAGCCCGGTTGGCCCAGAACCGAGGGGCTCCCAGGACAGGGGACTGCCGGGGCTAACACTGGGACAGTCCCCCCGCAAGCAGGGGCAGTTGGTCTCTCAGTGTCCCCCTTCCGCACCATGCCCACGGGAGAACGTGGGGGGCCAAAGGGCAAAGCGGGCCCCGTCCTGTGCCTGCCAGTTAAAGTTTTAAAAAACCACCCTTCACAACACCAATGCTATAAAAAAATAATAATAAGTGGAGGGATTTTTCTAGATAAAAACAGACACAAGAGACGTCCTGACAGTTCTCTTAAAAAAATGTTTAAAGCATAACTGATGATATTAAGAGTGATGAATGCTTTTTAAGGTGGGACAAAGCAGCGTGTTCGGCGGGAGCGCGCTCCTCGGGGATCCCTTCCCAACGCTTTAACGTTGAACCTCCTAACAGCGCGAGAGGTACTCTCAATATTAATGTGTTTGGTAAAACCTTCACAAATTTTGAAGCTAAGTAATAAAAGTATGGGTGGTCACTGTAAAAAAAAAAAAAGTTATAAACCAGCGCACAGCCCGGGGAGGAAAGAGTGCGCCCCGCCGGCCGCTTCCCAACGCGGAGGCGGCGCCAGCGGACGGTTCTGGGCGCCGCCGAGGTCCCGCTAGAGCGGCGCGGAGCCGGGACCGGCCCGGACCTCGGGACCTCGCCCAGGGGGTCTGCGGAGGGAGCCGACCCGGGGGGCCCCTGCCCCTGGCGCTCAGCCCCCCGGGGGGAGGGCGCTGAGAGCCCCGCGCCCTGCGCCCTGCGCCTCCCGCCTGCGCCCCTCCCCGGCCGAGGCTGGGGCGCCTCCCGCCAGCGCCCCTCCCGGCCGGGATCACAGCCGCTGGTCTAGGAGCCTCTGACCAAAGATCAGAGCGGGCAGCGGGCCGAGCGCGCGGCGCCTTTGAAGGGCAGCCCCCGCCTCCGGCCAGGGAGCTCCCTGCAGACTTTGCACCCAGACTTTGTTTTCCACTTGCCCGGAAGGGGCGAGCCCCTGGGCCCCCGCTGCGCAATCTGGGCCAGAGGCTACGGGGCGCGTCCCCTCCAGTCCGTGTTCTAGGCTCCCCAGGAGCGCCGCTGAGCCCTCCTAAGCGCCCATTCTACAGAGGGGGAAACTGAGGCCCGGGGCAGGCTGGATGTCTTCACTGAGGCCCCTCAGCGGGCAAGGCATGGAGCTGCAGACCCGTTATGTTTACTCCCCACACGGCCCGGTGTCTTTTTGGAGCGGGGAGGAAAGAGGCTGAGGCTGGGGAAGGTCAGAGCGGCGCCCACATCTGGTCATCTGGTGCCCGACCCGCGCCCCGCTGGGGCCTGCAGGGAGCCGGGCGGCCACGAGGGGGCAGCAGCGCCCGGCGCGGTCAGGCTCTGCCCCTGCCCCCCCCTCACGGAAGAGCTGCCAAAGAGGGGGGGTCTCTGAGGACGGGCCCCCCAGAGAAGCGGCCGCGCACGCCTGATGCTGCCGAGACAAGATAAAGGGAAGGAACCAGGGCTCCCGGTTCGAGTGCCCACTGCACGGCCTCGGGCAAGTTGTTGAACCCCTGGGACCCTGTTTTCTAATCTGTGCCGACGGGGATAGCAGGGGCCTGGCTCGGCCGTGCTGGGAATTAAGATAAGCAGGTAATAAATATATGAGGGTAGCCGGCCGGCGTGGCTCCGCGGCCGAGCCTCGACCCATGAACCTGGAGGTCAGCCTTGGAGTCCTCGTCAGGGCAGGTGCCTGGGGTGTGGCTCCATCCCCAGCAGGGGGCGTGCAGGGAGGCAGGGGATCAAGGACTCACTGATGTCTCTCTCCCTCTCCCTTTCCCTTCCTCTCTCTGAAATCAATCCACACATATTTTAAAAATAAAATAAAATGTTACTACCAGGTTGCAGAGGGCCCCAGGCTGAGCCAACAGCCGGGAACGGCGCTGGGCTCCCTGGACTCCTCAGGGCAGGTCGGCTCCAAGGCTCTCTGGTCTGCCCTTGACTTTCACACGCCGGGCCTGCGCATCTGCAGATCTGTGTGGGCCACTGAGCATCCATGTCACCCCCCAGAGGGAGACTGTTATCATCTCCAGTCTGTGATGAGGAAACTGAGGCCCAGAGAGGCTGAGCATGTGCCCTGGGGCCACGGGCCACAGCTTGTGTCAGCCTCAGAGCCGGGACCGGGGATTGGCATCTGTGCATCCTGCACAAACCCGCACAAACCACTGCCCTGGTCGCCTGAACAGGGCAGCCCCTCCCACACCCACACCCAGGTGGAGCTGCCCCTGGGCACTTTGACAGTGGTCCTCCTGCACCCTCGCCCTGCCAGGTTTGCTGGATCGTGGGGAAGAAAAGCTCTAGGCAGGTTCCCATTGCCAGTGTGTCCCACCCACTCTCCTGGGGCTCAGGATCCTCAGGTGAAGATTAAAGACAAACAAACAAAAAAAAGCAGCCAGAGAAAAACAACGGGATGCCTACAACAAAGCGCCAGACCTGTCAACAACGGGCAGCAGAGAAAGATGGTCCAAGTGCAGAAAGTACCCTCGGCCTAGCATCCTAGCCCGGAAAAACCGCCTTCAAGGACGGAATCAAATAAAGACCTTTTCAGACAAGCAGAGCCAAGAGAATTTACCAACAGACCCCCCTGGAGGAGCTGCTCTCCTGAGAGGAGAGGGCAAGGTGAGCAAAGAAAGCGGTAGGCGTAGGCCAGGTGGGAGTGAACGGCGCACAAAATTATAATAATGCCCCATTGTGAGGGAGGAAGCAGCGAGGGCCTAAGAAACTAAGTAACAGCATCCTGCCCCTCATTCAGTGTTTCTGGCTGGTGATATCCATACGGGCTCCCGGATATTAGTTTCTTTCTTTGGTTACAGTTGCATAAATCACTATTCATTTTGTTACTCCCGGGGTCCCAGCTTTGGCCACTGGGGCTCTTCCAGTTGGCGCCTGTGTCCCTTTGACGCGACCACCATTGTGGGTACTTTTTTTGAGCACTTCCTTAGTCTCTGGCTCTGCAAGGTGCTCCAAGATGATCTGATCTCTTCCCTGCCTTGGCCCTGGAATCAACCGGTTAACCAGTCAGTTCTCCACGGAGCCTGGCTCCTTTTAGGAAGAAGGGTATTTGGAAACCAAGATCTGGGCACTAAGTGGGTCTTTTTTTTTTTTTTAGGTTAATTATCTTGGGCTCCTAGCTATTTAATCATATCAGATTTTTTAAAAAAGGGATGCTTTAGCTACTTTCTTTTCAATGTTCATACATATTATTTCATTCTTTTTTGTTTTTTTATTTTGATTTTTATATATTTAAGCAGATGATAGTCACATGAAATTCATGACATACAAAGGGATAACTGCATTTTGTATGTAATGTTTTACCTAACCTTGTGTCCTGAGCATTTCCCCATGTTATTATAGTTCTTCAAAAGCTTCATTTTTAGCCCAGCTGGTGTGCTCAATGGGCTGAGTGTTGTCCCATGCACCTAGAGGTCACGGGTTCGATTCCCTGTCAGGGCACATGCCCAGGTTTTGGGCTCAATCCCCAGTAGGGGGTGTGCAGGAGGCAGCCGATTGATGTTTCTCTCTCATCTCATCTCATTTCTCTCTCTCCCTCTCTCTTCCTCTCTGTCTAATAAATCAATTAAAACATATTTTTTATAAAAAAACATCATTTTCAGTAGCTGCTTAACAATTTCTCTTATGGCTATACCACAGTTTACTCAACCATTCTAAATAACATTTAGCCACCGCCCAGTTTTCAGTGCAGCTCACCCCCTGCACACATCCGTGGGTCTCTCTGGCATGCCTGGCAGGGCAGCACCGACGAGAGCCACCCAGGGCCAGGCTTTATTTAGGGTGTGGGGCTGGACACCGAGAGAGACCCGGAGGTCAGGGCTCCAATCAGAACCCGACGAAGGGCGGCGTGTGACTTCACAGCTCCTGTGTGCTCCACAGGCACCAACATGGATGAATGTTTCTCCTTTTATATCAACCGGACATTTATTCACCGTTCATTGGTTTATCTCACTAATATTTATTGAGCACCTACTACATGCCAGGCACTTTTCTAGAAGCTTTGGATGCCAAAGACCCCTGACCTCATGGAGTGTATACTTTTCATGTGGGGGCGGGGAAACCAATAATAAGTAACCAATGTAATAAATAAATAAATTGTATAATGTGTGAGAAGAACTATAGAAAAAAGGGAAATGTAGAGCAGGGTTGGGGGATCAGGAGAAGGCAGGATGGTCAGATAGCAAAAACAGGCAGGAAGGGAGGTGGGGTCCACAGGACGTCTGGAGGGAGAACCTTCCAGACGGGAGACATGCAGAGCTCATGGGCCCAGAATGCGCCTGTGCCTGCTTTAAAAAAAAAGAAAAAAATTAATTGCAAGAGCATTTTTCCATCTCATTAAATGTTACAAAACTGTTTTCTGGACTCCATGAAGCCTGATGCTCTTCTCCCCACCCCCACCCCCTAAGGTAATGAGGGAGTAACTCTCAGGCCCACGTGCGCTCTGTGCCACGGGGCTGCAGGCAGGTCCGGGGATGGTGACCACACTGAGGGCCGCGCTGAGGGAAGTGTCCAGGCTAATCCCCGCGCAGGCCAGGTACAGAACAAAAGGGAGTTAGTTCTTGGCCTTTGAGTTTCAAAACAGACCCTTGAAAGGCAGAGAGGAGTTAACAGATGCAGGGAAGTCAGGGGCGAGGCTGAGCTTGACCAAGGGAGGTGGAGCACAGCGTGTAGAGCCCTGAGTCCCAAACCTGTGGTCTCAGGGCCCCTTACACTCTTAGAGTTGTTTTCAGGGTCCCAAGACTCTCTAAGGGTTTGATCTATTGATATGTACCGTTTTAGAAATTAAAACTGAGAAATCTTTATTTATTCACTTAAAAATAACAATAAGCCCATTGCGTAGTAACGCAAATAACATGCCATGAAAAAAGAGCTGTGTTTACCAAAACAACATGTGAGGCGCAACGCCGTTTTAAATTTTTACAAATCTCTTTAATGTCTGTCTTCTCCTATCTGTTCTGCACTCAATTTCTTGCAACATGTTCGTTGGTTGGAGCCCATAGAGAAAATGTGGCCGCACAGAGCTGTGCAGCTGGGAAGAGGAATATTCTACTCCTCTTCGAATAGTGTGTGTAGTCTTTACCTCACCACAGCTCAACAGGGGGCAGTTTCCTGAAGCCTCGCCGCAGCGTGGGAGCTCAGAGCAGAGAAGGAGAGGCCGCGTGGGGCCCCTCCTGACAGCGGCTCAGAGCTCCCGATGGAGCCGTGAGCCCGGGGTATCTGCATCTGCTGCCTGGGGCCCCACGGTTTGTCATCAGTTTGGCTCAAATGAACTCATAAAAAGTTTTTATAGGTCTGGACATTTCTTAGTGGACACCTCTAATAGTCACCACCTTGCACTCTGTGCCCTGTGCACGGTTTCCCTTCTCCCCCTCCTCTGCCTCTGTGCCCCCATTCATTCTCCTGACCCCAACTCCCTGTCGCAGCCCCAAGCACTGGTGGGGCCCGTCGCTCAGCAGAGCCACCCTCAGTGTTCTATGTCTGGTTTAGTTTCCTGGCCCAGGACCCCACGACAGGCTGTAAAACTGTCTGAGAATAAAGCCTTTGGTGTACTCCCAGGCCTGGACGAAAAAGAGCTTCTAAGGAAAGCAACCTCGCAGGGTGATCCGATCATAAATTTTGAACCGGGCAAGGTCATGGTCCATAGCCACATCCCAGGCATTTAGTAAAAGGCTTGTCTTTGGCGTCAGCAGGCCCTGTCCAGTGTTCTTGTGCGTCCAGGTTACATACGCTTGAAATAAGCCAAACCCTGCACTGCGCTCCCCCATTGTGATCCCAGGCCTTACAATTACAAAATACATTTTTAAAAATATTTCTTTATCGATTTCAAAGAGAGGAAGGGAGAGGGAGGGAGTGAGAAACACCGATGATGAGAGTCACTGATGGGCCGCCTCCCGCACGCCCCCTGCTGGGCAGCGAGCCCGCAGCCCGGGCATGTGCCCCGGCGGGGAATCGAACCCCCATCTCCTGGATCCCAGATCGAGGCTCAACCGCTGAGCCACGCCCGGCGGGGCTACAAAACACATTTTGCGAGTCTCCGTTTCTGCGTCTCTACAGTGGGGGCGAAGCAGCGCACGTGCTCCTGCGGCGATGAATTCACCGAGCCAGGCCCGGAGCCGGCGACGCAGCTGCCGGCGCTGCTGTGGCTACGAGGGCTGCGGCCAGTCCGAGGCAGGAGGGCAGGAACGTGGGGGGTCGCCCCTCGAGCGCGGCCCTCTGGGGTGCAGCTGAGTTGGCCCCGCCCCAGGCCCCGCACTCGGGTCGCTGGCGGGAGGCGCCCGCACCCAAGGCGGCGGAGACCTGGCAACGACCACTTCCGCCAAAGACCCGTCTGGAACAGCGACTTCCGGCCGCGTGGACGGGGGTGGGCGTGGTCTATGCAAACCACGCCCATCCGGCTGCGCCTGGCGCCACCTAGCGGACCTCAGTGCCTGCGGAGGCCGCGACGCCCCGCCCACCCCGCACGCCCCGGTGACGTCACTTCCTGGGCGGGGCAGGGCGGCTGCTGGAGCTCTGGCCGCGGGCTGCTCGGCCGCTCGGCTGCTCTGCCCGCCACGTCCCCGCGCCGACCGCGGGCGCTCCCGCCGTCCGAGGGCCGCCGGCCGCTGCGGGCCTGCCGCGCCGGGTAAGGGGCCTGCGCGCCGTGCGGGGTGCTGTGGCCTCGGCTGCCCGGGCGGCTCGGGGCTGAGCGGGGGGCGCGCCCGGGAATGAATGGGGGCGCGAGAGGCCGAGGGGGGAGAAGGGACCCCGCGGACGGGGCGGAGGGCGAGATGGCGAGGACTGGAGGCTCCCGCTGGGAGGGTGCAGACCTGCGAGCATTGCTGTGTGCGTTTGAGCCGGACGACGGCCGGGGCTGGCAGGCAGCAGCCCCAAGCTCGTGCCAGGGGCTGGGGAGCAGCAGCTCCAGGCTCGTGGCAGGGGCTGGGGAGCAGCAGCTCCAGGCTCGTGGCGAGGGCTGGGGAGCAGCAGCTCCAGGCTCGTGGCAGGGGCTGGGGAGCAGCAGCTCCAGGCTCGTGGCAGGGGCTGGGGAGCAGCAGCTCCAGCTGAGAAAATGCTCTGCAGAATGGCCGTTTTGCAGCTTAAAGGAGGAAACTTAAGGAGGGTCACAGGGCGTTCACTGGTGTTAGCAAAGTGGAGGAAACCTCTGGGACTGAACAGACACCTACTTTTCCGTCGGTGGGTGCAGGATGGTTAGTGACCACTTAGGGCACATAGGCAGTGTTTGGGGAGCCAGGTAACGGTGAAGGGGTTCTGTGCTGTGGGGCGGTGGGTGTGGCCCGAGGGGCCTGCAGAGGACATCAGGCTGGCACTCTGAAGGCACCGCCTTGGGTGTGAAAAGACAATAGACAGGCTCGCTTGAAGTAACGTGTCTAGGGAAGTAGGGGCCCAGGCTGCGACTGCCGCCACAACCGCTCTTAGTTGGGGGTTTTTATGCTCAGACCATCCTGTGCGGTTACTTTCGTTTCGGTCTCTGAGTTTGGAGGGCCTGCCGTGCGGGCCTCCCCTGAGCTTGTCAGGTTTAGTTCGTGGTCCCTTTTTCGGCCACAGTGGCGAGGAGTGGGAGAGGAAGAAACCGGAGTCATTTGGGGGCTGAGGCTCCTAAGGAGCGTGGATGGGGGGGCCAGAGAGGCAGGAGACCCTAAAACGGAGAAGAGGCCCAGGTCTTCCAGTTTGGGAGCCAAGGCCGGGAACATAGGGACCCTCCCGGATGGGTGGGGCACTGACGGGCCCCCCAGGGGCAAGGCTGGGCCCCACGAAGTGTTGCCCTCACAGAAGCAGTTGGCCCTGTAGGTGACCCAGACCTCCCCCAGGCCCCTTCTACCTGGGAGGGGGGGTGCTTTTCCTTCTCCGTGCCTACCTCCCCCGACATGAGTCTGGATGGCTGCTTAGTGTGTGCATTTAACTGCTGGGCTAATATGAAGAGTCAACATCCACAAAGTTTGCCATAAAACATAAGTAAAATTCTGCCTATAACGTTTTGTTTTCTCCCCAAAGGAAGCATCTCTAAGGTTTCCATGAAATCAGTGAGGAAGATATTTAAAATACAGACTTTTCCACGTATATGCCAGGCTTCCCTAACGGGCAAAGTAATGTCTAATTTACCCACATTGCCAACAAAGTCTAGGCCCTGGATCAGCATTTAACTGTGACACCCAAACTTTTAGAAACCCGGAAACAAGCGATGTAATTAAGACAGTATCCACCCCTCCGGTTCCCATCTGCCACAGGGACACATCCTTTGGACCACAGGACAATGTCTATATACACAGAACTGCAAGCCTGTGCTCCTTGGGTTCTGCTACCAAAGTCCAGCCAGGTGCCGTGTTGGGAGAGGTATCGGCGGTCCGCCCTGTGTTTGCTTTCCCAGTCCCTGCTCCTTGGTGTGTATAGTTTCTCCAGCTTGGAGCAGGGACTGGGCTCCTACCGCTGCTGATAAATGAGTCTTACCAGCCTGAGGATTACGTGTGTTGGATCTTAGGAACCCGTGTGAGCCAGAGAAGGGAATTAAGCAATTTGCAGTCTGATTTCATGTAACTTGTACACAGCACCCTGCATATAACAAATAGGTTCATAAAGAGTTTAAAATCAAGCCACAAGAAATCGGAGATGGGAGGTGTTGAGAGGCATCATGAGGTCAAGGGCGCGAACAGGATCAGTGAGTTGAGTTGACACCAAGGGCTTTGTGGGGCTGCCTTTTTGATGGGGTGTTGCCTGGCTTGTGGGGGTGCCGCCTCTTTGCAGAACTTGTGAGGAGCTGACCCCTGAAAAAGGGGAACTCACAGCACCAGCCTAACCTCCTGTCTTTCCATCTGCCCTGGTCTCCCACTTAATACTAACTTCATTCTTTCTTATTTCCCTCCCTCCTCTTTACTGTCCATCTGTTGTAGTCTGAGGTCTTGATCTGACTAGTCTCCAAATAGTAATGAGAATAACTGGCCAGACCCTCTTTTAAGGTTCACTGAAGCCTTTGCAGGGGAAACGGTTATTTCTAATCTTGTCAATGGTTTGATATTGTGAGTCAACTTACCAGATTAGCACAGGTCCCCACAAGTTTATCCTGACATTTAGAATTTGCTGTTGGAAAGTGGAGGCAGGGCCATACCAGAGAAGTGAGGTCACAGCACAACCAGGGCCTATTCTTGACTCTCCTCGGCAGCCAATTCCCGGTTCTGTGGGAGTGACCAGCCGTCCCACGGGCTGGGAGTGAATGAGCAGCGATGGCATCCCGCAGAAGTTTCTGGGTACAGCCTTATTCAAGCGCTCCGTGTGTGTACTCGCCTTGCGTAACTGTGTGCGATTGTTTGCACACGTGCATGGGTATGACTGCGTATGTATACGTGTGGCAGTGTGCATGCATGGATATGCGTGCAGCTGTGTGCACACGAGTGTGACCCCATGCTCACGTGTGTGCCTGTGCATGTATGCATGTGTGTGTACGCGTGGGCATTTGTGTGAGGGAGGGGGCCCATGGTGGTCCTCGGGCACCACCCCCTACTGGTATCTGCCACTGTAGGAGGGGATGAGTTTCCTTGATGCCCGGAGCTTACATTAACCATCCAGCAATGCGAGGATCCTGTGTGCTGGTTACTATCTTTGCATCACTGCTGTACTCCCGGATTCCTCTGACGTTTAGGTGGGCTCCTAGAGAAAGCGCATCTCCTGTCATGTAAATCATGATGTTTCTCTACATTATTAAAATCTGCGTGTGAACCTGTATCAGGTGGGCCTCCTGTGCCTGGCAGCTCAAAGTACTTGAAGAAAATCACACACTGTTTTCTTTCATTGGAGCCTTTCAGAAGCCTTTTCCTAAAGTGATACACGCTTGTGTTTTTTTTTAAAAAAAAAAAAGATCTAAAGTAGAAAATGAAAACCACCTGTAAATCTATTCCCCAGGGATAACCATTAATAACATTCTGGTATAAATCTTTCCAGACCCTTTGACATGTGCCTATTTAAGCAAAACAGGATCACAGCGTGTACTGTGTGTGACCTGCTTCTTTCACTTCATGTTATATGCTGGGCATCTTCTCATGTCGATAAGTAGAAATTTGTGTATTTTTTAACAGCTGCCACAGTATTTTATATATGGGTGGGACCATATGTTACGCAATCATTCCCTTACTATTATAAATAACACTGTGGTGAACATCTTTGTAGATCTCTTTGCTTCCTTGGACGCAATTCTGGCAGTAGGAAGTGCTACATGGGGAGCTGGGACAGGAGGGTTCTGATACATAGTATCATTTTCCCGGTGTAATGATCTGTTGAACGCTGCTTATTCAGTGCCTCCCTCCTCACTGGATGTGTCAGTCCCCAACCCCCTTTTCCTGAGGAGTGTTTACTCTTTTTAAACCCTAGATGCGACTGTCGCCAGAGTGGAGCGTCTGCCCTTGTCCCACACGCTCCACAAAGCATGCCGTGGCCTGGGAGTGCTCTTTGCAGCTGCCCTCGCCTCCTGCAGAGCCAGACCTCACCTGGCAAGCACACAGCGCCAAGCCCGCAGCTCTCCAAAGAGGACCATGGCCCTGCCCGGGAGCACGCCCTGAGCACCTGCCTCTGGTGAGTGCCTGAGGCCCCGAGGGGGCTCTGCAAGCTCAGGGAGCATCGAGGGGAAAGGAAAGCCCGCCAAGCCCAGAGGGCCGAGCCTCCCAGTATCCAGGAGCGACCCAGTCTGTGGCTCTTCGTGCCAGAGGTTCTGCCTCCTGAGGTCCTCCAGGAAGGTGGTCCATGGGCGGGGACAGGTGGGGGCCGTGTGGTCGTCTGTGGCCCTCATCTGTTTCTGTGACACAGATGTCGGTCACCACAAAGGATTCTCGGCCTGTGTCGCGATACCACAATACTGGTGGGAGCCCCTCTCGTGCACAGACCTCACTGATGCTGGGGGTAAAGGAGGTGCCACGTAGCAGAAGGGGCCCTGGGAGGAGACCTGTCCCAGGACCCGGAGGGACATGGTCCGCTGCTGTTCCAGGGTGAGGCGGCAGAAGGGACTCCATCGGGCACATGGCATCAGTTCCTCCCTGACCCAGGGACTCTGAAGTTTACGCTGGAGCAGGGTCAGTGAGCTAGAGCCCATGCGCCAAGTCCTGGCTGCCACCTGTCTTCGTAAACAAAGTTTAATTGGGACATAGTCGCACCCATCGTGTACATATCCTGCAGGGCTGCACGGCCCACAAAGTCTGAAATATTTGCCATCTAGCTCTTCTTTATTAATCTTCCCCCGAGGATATTTTTCCATTGTTTTGCATCAATGTGAGAGAGACACATCGATTGGTTGCCTCCCACACGCACCCCAACCAGGGCCTAGGATCAAGCTGGCAACTTGGCTGGAATCGAACTCGGGACCCTTCAAGTCCTTGGGCCGACGTTGTAACCGCTGAGCCAAACCAGCGAGGGTGCCACCTGGCTCTTTACAGGAAAAGTTTGCCAACTCTGCTCTAGAGATTGTAGCAAGGGGACATCAGAGGGCCTGAGGCCTGGCATGCATTCAGGAAGCCCCTGGCACCTCATCCCAGCGCAGCGGACCCCAGCTCCAGGCTCAGGCTCAGGGCCACGCATTCAGCCGATGTGACCGGCCGGAGAGGGCTGTTTAAATACATTCATTTACTGAGCGCCCAGCTGCACGGCCTCGGCTGATGGGAGTGCGAGTTCTCTGTGCCCCAGACTTTCGTCTCGGCTCTTCCATCTCATGATGGTGTCTGTTTCTTCTCTCCCCACCCCACCCCCGCTCGTCTGTCAAAACAAAGAGTGCTTTTGCTCTCTAGAAGACAGATGCAAATCTGTGGTTCGTAGGGCTGCGTAACTTTCCAAACCTGAGAAGTTTCAGCCGCACAGGCAGCTGGGCTTCTGCGGCCAGGCTCTCAGCCTGCCCCGTCTCTCCCAGTGGCGCCCCCGTACCGAGTCCCACAGCCTCCCGGCGCCTCATCCCCGCCTGCCGGCATCTGCCCCCCGTCACCACCTGGCGGCCCCCTGCTCTAGCCTAATCCCGGCCTCACCACGCTGTCCCTTGGCCCCTGGCCCTGCTGTTCTCATCTGCTGCTTCCTCCCACTTGCCTCCCAGCAGGTGGATCACATCTGTCTTTTAGAGCACGGCCCAGGTGTCGCTTTCCCAAGGAAACCTTCCCTGGCACCCCCACCCACCTGCCTGAGTTAAATGCCTCCTCTGGGTCCCTGCAGCACCCTGTCCTCCCCCACCCTCGCCCAGCCACCCAGAGGACCAGCCTCCAACTTACCCTTCAAGAGCTGCCAGGTGCCATCTCCTCCCTGCTTCCTGCTCTGAGTCACACCTCCGCCCTGTGTTTGCACCAGCCTGCAGTGGCAGTGACCTCTCTCCTCTGTCCCCCATTAGATGGCAGGCTTCCTGGAGGAGGGGACCGTGTGGCTTTCACCTTTTTGTCCCAAGTGCGCTGCCTCGAAATACTGGGCGATGGATTGGTGGATAGATGGTTGATTCGCTGCCTGGCTAAGTGGCATCTCCACATGAAGGGCATGGTCAGCCCTCGCGGGTGCACAGGGGTACAGTGGGCCACAGGACAAGTTGAGGAAGACTTGGCCGACCGTGGTGATCAGAATGCCTTGGCGCTCTCTCCACTGCTCTTGCAGACTCTGAATTCTGGGGTGGGGTGGGGGGTACTGCAGGAGTTGAGGCTCAGAGTGGAACTGGGTCAGGAAGTGCTTTAAACCATCACAGTGGTCAGGTCACTAGACCACGTGGCCGAGACACGTGGCACTCTTCCTGGGCCTGGTTGAGGCACTTGGCTTGGGGGGGCACCCCAGGCCCCAGGCCCGGCTGTGCGTTACTGACCAGATACCTTGTGTCTTGACCACAGATCCCTCAGCCAGTAGCTGGGCGTCGTTAGCAGCCTGAGAGAGGCTGGCTGGGAGCCTCAGGGACCCAGCCTTGCTCCCGGCACACCCACAAGATGTGGATGGCCCTTGTGCTCGCCTGCATTTCCTCCTTACCCTTCTCTGAAAGCCAGGTGGCATCCCAGGATCCAGGTAAGTGAGAAAGCTGGGTGACTGCTAGACAGGCCCACAGTGGCCCCAGAGCACCCTCAGCCCGAGGGGTGTCTGCAAGGCCTGGCCAGGGAGTGGGGAGCCCCAGAGCTCCCCAGGGCCGAGCTGGGAAGGGCTGTCAGGCTGAGTTTCTCCAGGCCCACCAAGGGTACGGAGCCCCCACCGGGGCTGGGCCTCGGAGCCCTGAGAGGGTCACCTGCTTCGTCCTGCAAAATCTCCTTCGTTCAGAAACCTAGTCTCTGCTGGGGAATCACCCACGCAGCCCGCAGACTCTGAGTCGCGCTCCCACTCTGCCGGGCGCCCACCCCGGGAATTCCTGCTGCAGCCTCGGAGCCGAGGGCTCTCCCGCAGCGGGGACAGCCGGGCGGCCTGCCTGCCACGGAACCGCAACCGGCGTGTTTGAGAGTTTAATGGGCGGTCACACCTGCGACGTGAGGCTTTCGCTCTATCTGCTGTTCGGGGAATTGGATGAAGTGCAGCCCTTAAGCCTCCCACGGGCTCGGGGTTGGAAAGGGCAGAGCAGTTTTAGGGCCGAGAGCTGGCTGCGTCTGCGGGGGCTGCGGGCAGCGAGGCGGTGGGGGAAGCCGACGCCTCCCGACGGCCCTGGGCCGAGGCGCGGGGCCAGCGAAGCCGCCAGCCTGGTGATCGTATCTCTTTCTCCCTCTTCTGACTTTAAGGGACCGTGGCCCTCAACCTGACGCAGGGCGATTTAGTCTCAAACAGCGCACCCGGGGAAACGGCTAACAGCACCTTTAAGAAAACACCTGAAAGAGTGACGACACCCTCTCCCGTCCCGTTAGCCGGAGGGACTCCGGGAGCCAACCACAGCTCTCCGGTCACAGCAGGAGCCTCGGCAGGGAGCGCACACAGGCCCGACGCGGGTGCTTCGGCCACTGCGGTGGGTTCCCCTGACCTCGCGGCCTCCACAGCGCCCACTCCGCCCTCCCAGGCATCCACACAGCCAGCCCTGCCCTCCACGGCCGCCCTCAGCACAGCCCCTGCCCAGCTGCCCAGAAATAGCACATTGCCAGGAGCAGCACCTCTGACGACATTGGCCACCAGCACTCAGACTGCTGCCACCACCAGCAATGACACTGCTGCCGCCACCACGGCAAGTGCCGGCAGCCCCACGGGCACGCAGAGCCCTGCCAAGCACAGCCCCCATCACTCCACAGCCAGTCCCACGCCCCCCACCAGTCCCCAAGCACTTAACACGTCCACGCAAGGCCCCACCTTCCAGCTGCCCACTACCCGACCCGTGGCAGACGTGGCAAGCAGGCCCACCCCGCCTCTCGTGAACACAACCCTAGAACCCACCCCCTCCTCCGTGGCTTCCACGTCCACCACGGTGGTGACAGCCACCAAGGCACCGGCTGAGGGGCCAGCTGCCAGCACAGTGCCAGCTCCTGCACCTCACACCAGCCCCACACCTGGGGTGGAGGCCACGTCCCCCACAACGCCGCCAAGTCCTGTTTCACCTCCACGGGGGGATATGGGGCCAGGCACGCCCCCCACACCGGAGCAGGTGCAGCCTGAGGCTACAGGTGGTACTGCTTCCACCAGGCCAACATCCGGGAGCTCAGGGGAACCTCAGATGCCAACCACAGACTCGTGCCAGCTCAGCACCCAAGGCCAGTACCTGGTGGTCACCACCAAGCCCCTCCCCCTGACCTCGGTGAACAGAAGTGCGCTCCTGGCGGTGCTCTTGCTGGGGGTGGCCCTTTTCTTCGCAGTCATGGTTCTGTTTGCCCTGCAAGCCTACGAGAGCTACAAGAAGAAGGGCTACACGCAGGTGGACTATTTAATCAACGGGATGTATGCAGACTCGGAAATGTGAGGCCGCAGGAGGCCGGCCCTCCGCTCCAGCCCGGCCCTCGGGGCACTGGGCCCTTCGTCCCCTTCCCTTTTCCTTCCGAGACCAAACCAAGTGCTTCCAGACTCTTTGGTGCAATTTAGGAGACATGCCAGATGCTTAAACATATGTAATTACTGTCAGATTAATTCCACGATCACTAAAGAGTTGCTGCTTTTTTTCATATTTATTTTTGTAAACGATCACGGTGACGAGCAGTCAGGGATCCGGCAGCGGGGTGGGGCGGGGCAGATGTGTCAGATCCTGGCAGGAATTAAAGCAATGACCACTTTCCATTCACACCGTGTCTCCCCATTTGTGTGGCCTGTCCGGCCCATCGTCACCACAGGAAGCCCTTGTGAGGTCCTGGAGGCCCTGGGGTTTGCTGGGCCTGGGCCGCCTCCTTGGGCTTCGCTCTTGAGCCCACACCTGCCCACACTCAGCAGATGGAGCGCCAGCCTCAGGGGGCCATTGGTACCGTGTGGAGACAGAACCCTACCTCTCACCCCCTTCCTGTGGACAGTTAGGTGGTGACCGCTAGAGCTTGGTTTGGACATGAAATCTGCACCCACCACGTGAGCCACACACTGTAGCCAGGTCAGCCTGGGCCTGCCAGACCCAACTCCAAACGACCTTGCACATGTTGTGCACTCACCTCATGGGGACCCAAGTTTGTGTGGCAGGGTGGTCATTATTAGCACCTTGACCCAGGTCACCCTGGACCTGGGGAGCCCCAAACCCCAGTGAGTGCAGGGCCCGCTCTCCTCTGTCCAACTGCCCTGGGGTCCGGGCTCCTTGTCCCCAACACCCAAAGGCCCTCAGAGACACACTTGTGTCCTTGCCGTTTACCAGCTGCTGTCCTACTTAATGCAGGTAACTCATTGAGCTCCCCCTGAACCCCAGGAGATCAGCTTCAATCCTCACTTTTAAGGCAGGTCCACTGAGGCACAGAGGAGACAACCCGCCACTGAAGGCCAGAGTCAGGGTTAAGCCCAGCGCTCTCTAACTGCAGCTGGCCCAGGCTGCATGGTTGAGCACCGACCTATGAACCAGGAGACCAGAGTTCGATTTCCAGTCAGGCACATGCCCAGGTTTCGGGCTCAGTCCCCAGTAGGGGGCGTGCAGGAGGCAGCCAATCAATGACTCATCATTGATGTTTCTATCTCTCCCTCTCCCTTCCTCTCTCTGAAATCAATAAAAACATTAATAAATAGCTACAGTTGACCCTTGAACAACGCCAGGAGGGGCTGGGACACCCGCCTGCCCTGTAGTCGCAAATCCCCGCATCACTACTGTTGGCTCTCTGCATGCAGATCCCCACGGCTAGTGCCCCCGTGGTCCACACAGGTAATCAAAAGCATCACAATCACGTACAAGTGGACCTTTCTCTGCCCACCTGCCCCAAGGTGGCAAGAGCTCACGGCATGTGGGGCTGTGTGCCCAGGCCGGGCCTGCAGCTGCGGCTGCTACCTGCCACTGGGAGCAAGCATGGGATGCTCTGGAGCTTGGCTGCTTCATCTGTGAAATGGGGAGACAGAAGAGCATGTCGTGGATCTGGGGTGGGGGAGGGGCGGCCACGCCTGGGTCTCCACCCCGAAGCCTGAGGAAGAGACTGATTTTGTCTGACCCCAGTTCCCCATCACAGAGGTCTCCCGAGCCAGGCCTGGGTAGCAGCTCCTCTTACTTAGCTTCTCCTCCCTCCAAGAAGGATTTCAAATGGCCCCTAATAAAGACCAGGAGAGTAACTCCCAGATCATTTGAGATAACGTAAGAGCCAAGGATGGAGACACAGGGTGGGGGAAGGGACCAGAATGTCCACTCTGCCCTGGCCTGTCCTCAGCCCGTCTCTCCTCACTGGCTGGCCCACAGGCCCAGTGGCCCTTTCCCCTCAGGCCTCCGCTGGCTGAGCCGAGCTGTGAGCAGATGGCTGGGCCCCAACCAGCCTGGGCCTCCCGCTTCCCCCTTCCCTGGCGGATCCCATCACACACCCGAGTCCGTCTGCACAGGTGATCGCAGGGACTGGCCCTGGCTGTGTCTGGGAAGGCGGCCTGTAACTTGTCGCCCTTTTGGTCCTGAGCTCCAGGCCAGCATGCAGCATTGTTCTGGGGCAGGTTGCTCTGTGAAGGGCAGGCTCCGCACCCTGGCTGGTTGAGTCTCATCCAGGAGCCAGAGTCCTAGACCCACATGAGCCAGGGCTCAGAGGGCGTTGTCACAGACCGGGTGCCTTGTTCCTTCCCCGGCAGGTAGGACAAGTGGCCATGCACAGGGCTGGCTCAGCGTGTGATCAGGGGCCTCTGCCTGGTAACCTTACATCCAAGGAATGGGGATGTCACAGGGTCTGCCTGTCCCCCAGCCCCAGCCAGGGACTCCAAGGGCATCGTTGCTCACCTGAGCTGGAAACCATCCTAAGTATTCCTGTAAGCAAGCCATTCTCCTGCCCGGGCCCCTGCTGCCGCCAGGGATCCCTCAAAACTCAAGCCTGCACATTTTCCCCCGGCCAACAGCCCTTCCTGGGGTACAGGCCAAGCTGTTCCAGGCCAGGGCAGACCCTTCCAGTGGGTCCTGGCCAAGAGCTGGGCTCCAGAATGCTCACAGGAGGCAAACACCATGGAGAGTGCTCCACTTAGGCCTGTGTAAATCTAGGGGACCACAGGTCCAAGCCCTGGGCTGTCCCCTGCCTTGAAGGCCACCAGACTACCGTGACCAGGTGGCTACTCCTGGCCTGCAGGCAAGTCCTATTCAGCATTAGTTCATCGGGCATTCATTGAGCACCCACTGTTTGCCAATCCAGTGGGGATTCCAAGCTGAAGCTGCCCGCCCTGCCCTCTGGGAGGGTGAGATGTGAGCAGCTCGAGGAAGATGGGAGGAGGAGAGGGTGGCACACAGAGGGCACACCTGGCCCTCCTGGGGAGTTGGAGGGCTGCCCAGTAGAGGGGCCTTGGAGAGTCTCTCCCGGGCCTGTTGCGCTGGTGGCAGGAGCCAGCCCACTTCAGCGCCCCGAGCAACACTGACACGCGGCTGGGGGACGTTAGTTATTCCGTGGATGCAAGTCCACACGGAAGGCCAAGGTGGAAGTGAGAGTCAGGATGGGCCCCCAAAAGGGGCTCTCTTTCCTTCACAGTGAGGAAACTGAGGCAGGGGATGGCCAAGTCACTTCCCCAGGTGGCAGGACAGGGTGCACTCCAGGGCTGTCAGTCTGCCTACAAAGTTGGCCCTGGAACCTGAGCACAGGCAGCCTCGGGAGGTGGCGATTCCCCTGGGGCCAGGCCTGCCCCAGGCACCCAGCAGGCCGGGCCAGGTCCTCTTGGGAGAGCCGGCACCTCCCCTCCCCCACCTCCACCCTCCAGGAAAGTCCAAGGGCTCCACCTGGTGGCTGAGGCCCCCTCCAGCTCCCTTTCTCACCCTGGGTGCTGCCCCTGGCCAGAGACAACATGGCCCTGGGGGGGTCCCTCCAGCCAGCTCCCCCGGCTCCCGGGAGCCTTCCTGGTTACCCACGCGGAAGAGCCCTCACCCCTGGCACAACCCCCACGCGAGGCCTCCGGCTGCCCATGCCACCCTCCCCGACGCCCGCACCAGCCGGCGCCTCCTCCACAGCTGCGGCAGGACCGAGGAGCAGAAACCGGAGGCCGGTGGCCGGTGGGCGCACCCGCCTCCCCCTCTATTAAACATTCCGCCCCTGGTCGTAAGTGGTCGGTCCAGTCCCAGAGCTCCAAATGGCCGTGCCCGCCACCCCGCCACCCTTCCCAGCTGCATCATGGCCTCAGAGGAGGGGCCCACTCCTGGAGTTTCCCTGCCCTGCCGTTGGCTGTGACATCACAATGGCACGAAATATAATCACTTACAGGAACCTGCATCCCGCCACCTTGAAGCATTCCCCTGGGCAGAGGAGGCAACCAGGGGTCCTGCCCACACTCAAGGGGGGGTCGCATAATTACATAGGTCTCGGATTGGGGGGGTGGGACCAGGGAGCCACCTCAGTCTGTCTACCACTTTACTATGCAATATGTTCTTTCTAAACCAGCAAAGAGACCCGTGGGTGTGGAGCAACGGGGAAGTTTGGAAGAAGGTGCCCTGAACTCTTAATAATGGGAGGAGGGGACAGAATTGCTAGCAGGGGACAGCGGGAAGTAAGAAGGTACATTTTTTTTAATTGAAAGAATTGTAAGCACCGCCTTCAGGGGGGAGATAGGTGTTAATATTTGAGCCGAGTCTGGAGTTTTTCAGGAAGAAGGAAACATCCGTTAGCTCCAGAATTTCCAGTGACTCCCTCTGCCCCAAACGTTTTCAGGACGCAGCTCGAGAGCGCAGATGGAAGCGCAGGACACACGTGGCTCCGTAAAGTTAGGATTCTCTCCCACTTTCCCTGTCGTTCCCTTCCGATTCTCAGCAGTTCAGTCCGAAAGCCACGAGGTAGGGCAGAGTTAGAAGGTGTCCATGCAGGTGGAGGAGCGGAGACGCCCTAGAGTGCGGTGCAGGTGGCCGGCCTGGCGGGCAGGGTGCGGCAGGTGGCTCACTTCACGCACCGCCCGCGAAAATTTTCGGCAGGCGTCAAAAAAACTCAGCTCAGAGCGGCGTGTCACCATGCCAGAGCGTGTTCGTGTGGGGTACGGCCCAGCAGGGGGTGTGGGAGCCTGCCTGAGGGCCACGAGGGGCCCACGTGGGGACAGCTCAGCGGGGTTTCGGAGCCTGAGGGGGAGGCGGCCTGGGCAGAGTGTCAGAGCCCGGCTGCAGGAAGAGGGCCCCCGGGGGAGGGCAAAAAGAGAGCAATGGAACTAGGTGACGATGGCTGAAAAAAATCTGACATTTATCAAGCACCTCCGTGGACGACCCCTAATCTCCACAGCCACCCTTTACGTAGGAATGACACCCTCCCATTGTACAGATGTGAGATGGGCCCCACAGGGGGGACGGGCTGCTAGGCTGCCCCAGAGTTTGGAACAGAAATCTAGAAAGACAGCAACAGAAGTGGTTGTTCCCCCCTGTCTCCTAATTCAGGAGACCCAGGGTACAAACGACATTTGTAATTGGCAAATTCAAATCCTCTGTTCAGTTGTTTTTTTCAAATTAAAAATAAAAATTTTGAAACAGTTTGAGATCTACAGAAAAAGTGAGCGGACGGTGCAGAGAGTACCCAGCCCCGCTCCCCAGGGTGTCCCCGCCAGTAGCGTCTTGTATCAGGGTGATACATTTGTTACACTTAATGACCCAATACCGATACATTTTATCGCCTGATTCCGCAGTTACATCAAGTTTCACTCTCTGTGTTGTACTGTCTGTGTATCCGCTGTTACAATGTTACATGGGTTATGGTATTATATGGAGCAGTCTTAGGCCCGAGAAGTCCCCTGTGTTTGTCCTTTTAGCCTGTCATCCCCTAAATGACACATGATGTCAGGACATAGTCCTTTCTCATCTACTTTCTGAAGAGTGTGTATGAGACATATTCTCTCTTCCTTAAATACGCACTAGCATTGGCCAGTGAGGCCATCTGGGCCTGGCGGGTTTGACTTTGTTTTGTTTGGGGTTTTTTGTTGTTGTTGTCAGGTGTGTGTGTGCGTGTGAATGTTCTTCATAATGAATTTGGTCACTCTGATAGATCTGGGGCTATTTAAATTTTTATTTTTTCTTTACTCAGCTGTAGTACTTTTGGCTTTTAAGAGATATGCCCATTTGACTAACTTTTCAAATTTATTAAAATTTAGTTGCTTATTATAATATATATGTACATGGCTTGTATTCCAAATAAATAAAGAAGGTTTAGTATCCAATCATAAGACAAAAAACTTAGTTAAAAATTGGCAAAAGATTTGAAAGGCACTTTGCCAAGGGAAGCTATACAAGCGGACAATCAGCACGTGGGAAATGTTCAGCATCATTTGCCATCAGAGGAATGAAAATTACAACCCAGGGTGGCAACATCGCATGCCCCCTGGGGCGGCTGGACCCGACAAGACTGATCCCCTGGGGCGGCTGGACCTGACAAGACTGACCCCCTGGGGCAGCTGGACTCGACAAGCCTGGCGGCACCTGGCGCGGGGGGGTGCGGAGCAGAGCAGGCAGAGCCCTCACACGGCGGGTGGGAATGCGGGATGGTCTGGCCATTTCTTGCATACAAACGTTCAGAGGGGCTTCGGTCACAATAATCCCCAACTGAAAGCAATGCACAAGTCCGTCACGAGAGTAGATAAACACGTCACGGTACTTCCCCGTGGGATGTCGCCGGTGGAGCAAGGTCCTTGTCCCACGCGTTGCTCGTGGGCGTGGAATTGTTGCGATACCCAGGGAGAAGGAACCTCCAAGGCTCGCGTGGGAGAATGAGGTGCCGTAGGAAGCCTATTTCTGTGGAATCAAACCCCCGAGTTGCCAAGGTCCCGTTTCCCTTTGCGTCCCGACAGGGAAGAAGTAAAGCCGGGGCCTCGACGGGGCAAAGCAAACGCCAGCGCCCGGAGCCCGGTTCCACCTGGCGCCATCCAGCCCAGCCCTGGGCTGCCTTCGTTCACGTTCCCAGGCCAGCCCGTCAGTCACTGCACGCGGGGTCCCCAGGGCCACGCGGCTGTGGAGGAAACGCGCGCGATGCAAGAAAGCGGGAACAAGAGGGCCCACAGGCCTGGAGCAACAAGAGGGCGAAGGCCTTTGTTTAGGGGAGTGTACCCCGCATTCTCACGGGCTCGCAGTGGCCACGCCCACCGCCGCCCATGGTCCCTGTTCCCAGGTGTGACTGCCAGTCGCATTCCCTAGTCACCCAACCCCACTGCGCGTGCATCTCTCCCCCTTTGCTGGACCCCTCCCCCAGTGATCTGTGGGGAATGGGCTGGTGGTTCCCCGGGGGGGGGGGGGGGGCGTTGCAGCTTCCTGGTGAAGCTGCCCAACGACACGCCCATGTGCCTGTCCCCCCCGTGCTCCTTTCCTATTACTAATAACTAGCTGCTTGCAGTGGTATCATATCCATACAACGGTGCACTTCTCAGCAAGAAAAACGAGTGAACTCCCCATACGTCCAGCCACCTGCCCGAATCCCAAAGACATTATTTTCAATCCCATGAAGTTCAAGAACTGGCCTGTGGTCGCCTCTCCCAGAGGCCAGTGGGAAGAGACAGGAGAGAACTTTCTGGGGGTGACGGAAATTCTCTGCTTCTCAATAGGTGGTGGGTCACATGAATTTATCAATTTGTCAAGACTAATTGAATTGTACACTTAAGATTTGAGAGTTTCAACATATATAAATTTTTGCCTTTAAAACAAGAGCCGCAACTAAATCCTGCAGTCCCGTGAGCAGGCTGGCTTTTCGCGGTGGGGTGGGTTTGTCGCCTGGAAGCTGCCTTCGGCGTATTTTAGACGAGCGGATGAGTGCCTCTGCTGAGGTCAATGGGAGTCGGGCCTCTTGCCATTGGGGAAGGAAGTTAGAAATGTGGGAAGGGGGAGGCATCTGCACCAATGCACGGGTTTTGATTGACAGATTATACAGGAGTATATAGTTACCTGGGAAATGTACGTGAATATGTGCGGTAGGTCTATGACATAATTTTCTACCTTGCCTGCTGAGGCAGCCTAGAAGCAGTGATACGCCAGGAAAATGAGCACATCGGGTGCCAGGATCTTGCTTTCGAGGTCCCTTCTCCACTGGAAGAAAACCAGCCTTCCGGAGATGTGATGGGCTCCCGGGCTGGGACGGGAGAAGCGCAAGCTGACCCTAGGATTTCACGTGGCTTCAGAGACTAAGGGAGTGTTCTAAGGATCCCAGGAACATGTCCAAAGAGACAGAGCCAGCTCGAAGCGGACGCCACCTGCCAAAATGAGCGATGGGGGTGCCGTAGACTGAATGTTTGTATCCCCCAAATTCCTATGTTGAATACCCAGCCCCCAGTGACATGGCTTTGGGAGGTGGGCCTTTGGGAGGTGACTAGGTCATGAGGGTGGGGCCCTCATGAATGGGATTAGTGCCCTTATAAAGAGAGTCCCCACAGGTCCTGTTGCCCCTCCCACCATGTGAGGACGTAAGGAGAGGTCACCGTCTGTGACTTGGGGAGCAGGTCCTCACCAGACACGGCATCAACGGTGTCTTGATCCTGGACGTCCCAGCTCCAGAGCTGTGAGAAATGAACGTGTGGTGCAGAAGACCCCCAGTCCATGGCATTGGGCCACGGCACTAGTAACGGATTATAACTGTTGGTGAGGGAGCTACAGACATGGAAATGGGGAAACTAGAGTGAACCTGTGATGTTGGATTGGAACTGGATTGAAATCTGTGTTTATACAGATGGCCAGGTCCCCTGGAAGGCACCCCACAGCGGCCCTGAGCGCACCTCACACCCAGGAGTGGCTCCCCTGAAAGGAACCAGTGCTCCGTGGAGAACTGACTGATCGTGGGGCTGGGGTTCAGAGGACAACAGGGACCTATAAAGAGACAGAAACCAGTTCGAAGATGTTCCCACTGGCCTAACCTGGGGCCATTTGGGCCGCAAAATAAATAATGATGTAGGGGGTTGGATGGCAGCCCCTGAAAGACGTGTCCACTTCCTAAGCCCCAGAACCCTTGAAATGTGACCTTACTGGGGAAAAGGTCTTTGCAGATGTAATTACAAGGTAAGGATCTTGAGATGAGAGCTTGTTTGTTTTTTTTTAATCTTTACCTGAGGATGTTTTCTCCATTGCTTTTCGGGGGCGGGGGGAACACTGCTGTGAGAGACACATTGATTGGTTGCCTCCTGCACGTGCCCTGACCAAGGTCGGGGCTGGAGCCTGCAACCGAGGTTCGTGCCCTTGGCCGGTATTGAATCCGGGACCCTTCAGTCTGTGGGCCCTAAATCCAATGACAAGTGTCATAAGAGAAAGAAGAGGGGGATGTGACACAGAGAGACACAGAGGGAAGGCCATGCGAAGACGGAAGCAGAGATTGGAGGGATGTGGCCACAAGCCAAGGGAAGCTGGAGCCCCCAGAGGCTGGAGGAGATGAAGAAGGACCCTCCCCTAGAAACTCCAGAGGGAGCACAGCCCTGCAACACTTTGATTTTGGACGTGTGGCCTGCAGAACCATGAGAGAATGGTTTTCTGTTGTTTTAAGTCACAGGAAACTAATACAAAGGAGGAGACAGCCACCCACCCCTCTCTGGGCTGAGGCCTTTCAGGCTCGAGGGACTTTCTTGCCTGGTTCAAGGCCCTTGGTAAGGAGACGGACCCTGTGGGAGCCTGTGTCCAGGGTCAGGCTGGCATGAGATCTGGTACAACCAGTTCTGCCTTCAGAGCTCAGTGGCAGGATGCCAGGGCTCAGACCAGCATGCATGCGGCTCCCTATGGCACCGGGAGAGTGGGAGGGACCTGGGCCTGGCCTGGTAGCCACTGCATGTTCCGCTCCAACACTCAAGGAAGTCCTTTGCTCAGTTCACCTTCCGGATCCATCCCCGTGTCCACCCGGCTTTGTTCTCGGGGACGCCCATCTCTCCAGCAAGTTCTCATGACTTCCCCGGAGTCTCAGGGCAACTCGCTGCCCCACGCTGAGCTCCAGTCTGGGCCAGAGTTAGCAGTGGGTCCCATCTCCCGAGGGTCCCCACCGAGGCCTGGGCACCGCAGTGGGTGAGGCCTGGAGACCAGGGGGTGGATTTTGTGCCTGTGGATTGTGGGGGTGAAGGAACGAAGATTCTGATCCTTGGTAGTTTATTCTCTCAGCTGGCTCACTGGGCTTGTCCCAGTTCTGCTCTGATGAAGGGGCAAGAGCGACCATGGAGAGATGGTGGAAGTCCCCCTTTCCCCTCCGTGAGCCAGCTCCCTCCTCAGGGTCCCCCACCTCGGCAACCAGGGCCTCCACCCCAAATGCCAAGGCCGAGGCCCCATCACCTCCTCTGCCCAGCCACCCAGAATGCTCCAGAGAAAGTCGTCCTGACTCTTGACTCAGGAAACACCACCCCTAGGAACTTCCCAAGGGACGAGCCGACAGCCCACCATGTATCTGCAGTGTGACAAGGGGATCGGGACGATGAGCGAGAGCAAAAAGCTTGCTCCACGGGAGCACGCAGACCTGGCCAGAGAAGACCACCGTCAACTTCAAGTTGGCCGGAGGCTTCCAGTCTGGCGCGGGAGGGATAGCAGCAAGGAGGTTGGCCCGGGGCTAGAGCTTTCCATGAGGCCGTTAGAAGCAGGAGCCGGCCTTCCTCCTTCCTTAAACAAAACTTGGCACCCGCCAGCCTGACAGTGCCGGACAGGGGAGCAAGAACCGTCGGTCCCTCACCGGCACCTTGAACCCGGAACCCGCCCTTTGACCCTGGGTCGTTCCCAGAAGCAAAGTCTGGGAAACGCCCGAGGAAAGAGTATTTTGCAAAATTTACTTAACCGTGAGATCAGCCTTGGAAACGGTGGATCAGCCTTGGAAACGGTGGAGAAGTTCTCGCTGAGCAGTAGCCCGGTTCCATTCACTTTTTTCCAGATTCCCCCTCATTTCTGAGGGTCTAATTGAGCGGACAAACTGCTCCCAAGACAGGTGTCAGCCACACTAGACGGTCTCTCTCTTTTTTAAAAATTTTTATTAGAAATTTTTAATGTTGGCCCAGCCAGTGTGGCTCAGTGGTTGAGCGCTGACCCATGAACCAAGAGGTCACCAGTTTGATTCCTGGTCAGGGCACAGGCCTGGGTTTTGGGCTCAATCCCCAGCAGGGGGCGTGCAGGAGGCAGCCGATCAATGACTCTTATCATTGATGTTTCTCTCTCTCTCCCCTTTTACCTCTCTGAAATCAATAAAGACACATTAAAAACAAAAACAAAAAACCCACTGAACAAACAGGAGCCCATACGCCTTCGCTGGTGCAGACCTATCAGTGCGCGGGAAGCTCGGTGAGGAATGGGCTGAGCGCCCCTCACAGCACCTCCCCGGAGCACTTGCTTATTACAGAGGAGGTGAGACTTTCCCGTGGAAAAGCCTGGAGGACAGTCCTCCATCAGGTGGCCCACGGGGACATCCCTCGTGGGTCAGACTGAACCCTCTGCCCCCGACTGGATGCGACAAGAACACAGACTCACTTCTGTGACGTTCTTGCCAAAGATACTATGACCTCAGTCTAATCATGAGGAGCCCTCAGAAAACCTCGATGGAGGGACACACCACGAAATAACTGGCCTGTAACCTCCGGGGGGGGCCAAAGTCAGGCAAGTCAGGGAAAGAGAGGAGACAGCTGCAGAGGGAAGGAAGTGGACGGGACCCCACAGCCCAGGCAACCGGGATCGGGACAGGCCCCCTTGCTGTCCAGGACGTTATTAGAGTCGGTGGGAGGACTTGGATGCCGTCTGAAGATTCGACGGCAGCGACCTAGGAATGTTCATTTCCTTTGTTGTTGATTTTAGAGGGAGAGGGAGAGAGAGAGAGAGAGAGAGACGTCAATTTCTTGCTCCACTTATTTATGCATTCTCTGGCGGACTCTTGTATGCACCCTGGCTGGGGATCGAACCCGCAACCTTGCTGATCGGGACGGCCTTCTAACCCACTGAGCCACCCGGGCAGGGCAGGGGTGTTAATTTCTCGAGCCCGTTCCTCGGAGCCTGGTTTGGTGGAGGGCTGCCCGGTTGCAGAGGGTCACCCAGTTGGAAGGAAACACCCGACCATGTCGGAGGTCACGGAGCGTCTGGGTGGCGACACAGTCCGATGACCGAGGAATAGCAGTTCTGTGTTACACTTGGACCCTCCTGCAAGCTGGAAATTATGAAAAAGCAGTGAGATTACGCTTTGCCTGTCCTTGAGGAAACCAGTTTCTCTTTTTGCATTTACTTCCAGGCGTGTGCGAGAGGATGGGGGGGGGGGGGGTAGGCTGGGCTTCTTTTTGGTGGTGGTGGGAAGATAAAACAGGATGAGTGGGGGGAACCCCAAAGATCTCATCCCTCAGGGACTCAGGGCTGTGCCGGGGCCGTCTGAGTGGCCAGGTGGACGCAAACCCCGGGGCAGCCCTGACCCCGAAAGGCAGGGGAGGGTCTGTGCACTTTGAGGGGGGGAGGGGGCCTGGCGGAGAAGCCTCCTCAACAGAAGAGGCTGGAGCCCGGAGCCAGGACCTAGGTTAGAGACCTGCCTCCACCTCCTTAGCTGCCCCCAGCAGCCCTGGGAGGGGGCCTGTCCTTCAGGGCCTGAGCCTCTCCCCCGGCTCCCAGGCGCTGCTCTGGGTGTGGAGACGCAGCAGGGAATAGGCAGACAAAGCCCCTGCCCTCGAGGGGCTGATCGCCTGGGAGGGAGGGAGGAACGGCCTAGGGAGGGCCGCAGACGCGAATAGATAAAAATACAGGTGCTAGACGGCGACGTGTTCCCGCGAGGAAAACGAAGGCAGTGGAGGGGGCTGAAAGCCGGGGTCAGGCCTGAGCAGCGGTCCGGCTACCAAGAGGCGGGACTCCGCGCGTGTTTGTGTGTATGTGTCTGTGTGCGTACATGCATGCGTGTGTACCTGTGTGTGCGTGTGCAATTTTAGCCGCTCTGTGTTTGAAATGCCCGTTATACACCTAAGTGGTGGCAGAGGCGAGGCCCAGGGCTGGAGAGGAATTTGCGAACTTAAGTACAAGGCGATTCTAAAGCTATGAGTGAGATTCGATTGCAGCAGGTCCAAGGGCTGAGACGACTGGGTGGACACAGGCTACCTCGTCTGCTCCAAATTGCGTGGCTGGCAAGTGGCGGAGCTGGGGTTTCAACCTAATTCCAAGCCGGTTTGCAGCTGCCAGTCTGGCTGCTGTCGGGGCTGTGGGCAGGTCACTGGGCCTCTCAGAGGTGTGGGTCCGTCTGTCACAGGGAGGCGGGCGGTGGAGGGGCAGGTGGAAGGTCGGGGTGATGCAGGGGGCCTAGTGGTGCTCAGGCAGGCACCCAGATGGGCTGCGGGAATGGCCCTGGGTATCCCCCTGCCCTTTTCCCACCAGTCTCGGATCCCTGCTCAGAGCAGTCCTGTCTTCCAGGAAGGAATGGGGGACCCGGTGAGACTTGGGCGCGGAGTCCAAGGGCCAACATGACACTTTACAATGAGAGGCCGCCCACCACCCTGCCTGGAACTCTGGGGTCAGCAGGACCTGTGGGCCCTCCTGTGGGCACAGGATCCCAGCGAGCAAACCCCTGCCCTCCAGTCACTGGGCGAACCTGGCGTTTGAAGAAGGGAAGTTGGAGACTGATGCAGGGTTGATGGGACCAGGCTGGGTCTTTGGAGTGTCCCTGGGCCCTGCTGCTGGGGGACTGGAATGGGCTCCACGGCCTCGGCCAGCTCCCTGGCGAGGGCCTCGCTTTCAGGTCAGCTTTGGGCTGGGCTGGCAACTCCTGAGGCTTCCGGGGCTGGCCAGGCCCTTCCGCTGACTAGGTCTTTCTTTAGTTGTTAATATCTTTCCGTCTGTCCTGGCTTGGTGGGGCCCCACTGCCTCTGTGGCTTAGCACTTCCACTTTGGGGCATCCAGAGGCTTCGCAGGGTAAATGCCAGTGGCTCCTGTCACGTGAGGGCCGGGCAGGTGCCTGGCCACACTACTTCCTGTCCCCACCCCTGCCAGCTGGCAGGAGGAGACCTCCAGCTGGCCACACTCATTGTGGAAAGTTCAGTTTCTATTCTTCCTCGAGGGCCACTCCCGGCTGTGCCCTCTGACCAGCCCAGCCCTGGCCTCCCTGGGTGGGGACCCCCAAAGGCACCAAGCCTTCAGCAAGGCTCCATCAAGGTTCTGAGCCCCAACTCAGCTCTGCCTGCCCTGGGCCTCTCAGCTGAGGCTGGAAGAGCAGCCGGCCATGCAGGGGGCCTGGCGGGGGGACAGACCCCCAGCTGGGGATCCTGGAAGGAAGCTCTGCCTGGGTTCCCTCACTGTCCCGTGCCAGGCTGTGGGCCGGGCCTGCTCGCTTGTCAGTCACTGTCCTGTGCACTTGGCCTGGCACCGGGCTGTGACTAAACGGAGGTACCAGCATCTTGGGAGTCAGGGGGCTTCTTGGGGCTGGGGTTTGGGTGCCAGCCCCAGGGCTCCACGGAGAGCACCGCGGTGCCGGAGCGGACTCAGGAGAGCTTGGCGTGTGGAGGAAATGCGTTCAAGGCTGTGAAGGGCTGGCCAGGCACCAAGGCCCTGGTGGGTCCACGCAAGGCTGTGGCGGCCCATTGGGGAGACAGGTGTGCACCCCTCCCATGGGCATCCAGTGTGTGTGGGGGGGCAAAGGCAGTCTCAGTGGGATGCGATTTGATTATTTGGAGCCAGTTACTCTGAAAAGACTGGAAAATGTAGTGATAAATCAGAAACTAATAAAACAGGAGCAATCATTTGTTAGTGACAAGGGGGATTCTGATGCCACAGATGAGCCTGAGGCTGCAGAGCGGCACAGGACGCCGGGAGCAAGGGCCTGGGTCCCTTTACCGTCACCCGAGGGAGGGCCGGCTCTGCGCCACCCCCACTCCCCAAGTCGGCCTGCAGAGCGGGGCCCGGGGGCCGGGGGCGCAGGGGCCAGGAGACCAGGGGGGCCAGGGGACCCAGGCCCGCCCCTGTCCCTGTTGGATACACACCCTCGGCGATCCGCGCCGTGGAGGGGTAGCGAGCGCCACGTGCAACGGCGACGGCCACGGAGGACGCGGGAGCACCTGGGTGGGTGCAGGTGGCCCCGCCCTCCGTGGTGCGTCTCCCCCGCGCCCCCCCCCCCCGGCACCTGCAGGTCCCACGTTCCCCGGCGGCCCCCTTGGGCCTTTGCTCCCCCGGGGACCCCGTCCCAGCGCCTGCGGCCGCCCCAGAGGCTCCGTGTCCCGCCGCAGAGCCAACCCGGCTGCTCCGTGCCTCAGTTTCCCTGCGCGTAACTGGGGACCGCAAGGGCCCCACCTCCCGGGGCTGCTGTGAGGAGGGAGTGACACGGGCTGGCTCTCGTTATTGTCACTTTGTGGTCACGGTCGTCAGACTGCGGGACCCCGAGGGCAGCGCCGCGCCGCCGCCTCCCGACCCGCCCGGGCACCTGGGGGGCTGCGCGGGGGGCGCCGGCCCTGCCCTGCCCAGCGAGCGGGGAGGTGGCGCCCCCGCCGTGCCCAGGAGACCCCGGCCCACGGGGGCGGCCCGGCCGGTGCGGCTCCGTCCCCCGAGCGCGCGGGGGCGCGGGGGCAGCCGCGCCGGCTCTAGGGGAGCGCCCGCCGCCCCGACGCCCCTTCCACACAAAGGGGCGCGCCTCCGCGGGGGCCTCCCCTCGGCGCGGCCGGGAGCGCGGTGGGCGCCGCGGCCCGGAGCCCCCGGGGCGGCCCGAGCGCGCGGTCCCGGGGGCGCGGCGGCACCGAGGGCCGAGCGCGGGGGGCGCGGCGGGGACCCCGGGCCGAGGCGGCGGCGAGGGGCGCGCGGGACGCCGCCTCCTGCGCGATTTAAAGGGCAGCGAGGGCGGAGGGATCCCGGCGGCGCCCCGCGGATCCCTCCGCCGCGAGGCTGCGCGGAGGTACCGCGACCCGCCCGTTGTCCCTCCGCCGGGCGCCGCGGGACTCCTTTCTCTCCCGGGTGTCTCCGCCTCCCCCCGCCAGGCCCGGGGAGCGCCGAGGTGCGGGGCGCGCCGCGTGTCCTTCCGCCCGGCCGCGGGCACTCCTTTTCGTGTCTCTCCACCGGCCCCGGGCGGCGTCCGGGCGGCTCACCGGGGGCGGCGACGCGGCGGCGGCGCGGGCGGCCGGGCTGCGGGGCTATGAGGTGACGGCGCCCGGCCCAGGAGGCGGCAGCGCGGCGCCGGCGCCCGGGACGCGAGCCTCGAAGCTGGCGGCCGCCTCTGGGACCCCGCGGCCGCGCGCGAGGCGAGGTGAGGCCCGGGGCGCGGGGGCCGCGGGCGCGGGGGCGGCGCGGGGGGCGGGGGGCTCGGCCGCGCTGGGACTCATTTCCTGGCCGCGGAGGGGGCGGGCGGTGCTGCGGCCGCGCCGCCATCTTGGATTTTACTCTCCATTTTTCTCTGGAATTATTTTTTGGTGATTAATTTTTTGGGGGGACGGGAAGTGTCGCCGGGAGGCGCGGCCCCCGCCCCCACCCCCCGGCGCGGCGGCCTGGCGAGGAGGCTCGACGCGCCCCGAGGAGCGGGCGGCGCCCGGGGGTGAGCGGGGCCCGGGCGGCGGGCGGGCGGGGGGCGCGGGCGGGGGGCGGGCCGCGGGGGCGCCGGCGGGGCGGGGGCGGGCGCGGGGGGGCGGCGGGCCGGGGCCGCGGGCCGGGGCCTGCAGTGGGCGCCGCCGCCGGAAGGGAGCGGTAGCGGCCGGCGGGCAGCGGGCCGGCGGCGGCCGCACGCGGGGAGCGGCGCGGCGCTCGCGATTGGGGGACTCTGTTTTCCCTCTTCTCCAATGGGCAGCGGGGAGCGCGCTCGCCCAATCTGCGCCTCGGCCGCGCTCGGCTCGGCCCGTGCTGTTGGGGCCCGAGCTCCTGCGGGCGCCGCGCGCGGGCCGCCCCCGGCCCTCCCCGCCCCTCGGCCGCCCGGCCCGGGCCCCGCCGCGCCTCGGCCGCTGCCCCTCCGCCGGCCGGCGCCTCGGTCCCGGGCCGCCGCGCGGGTCCTTGGGCGTGATTGTCCTTCCGCTTAGCCCGGGACGCTGTGTGGCCGCGTCCCTGCCGCCCGGACCGGGGAGACGTGTGTTCGCGGTGACCGCCGGGGCCGCCTCGCTGGAACCGTGTAGGAGCGCGTCGGACCCGGAGCCGCTCGCTGTCTGTTCGGGTCGTTTGACCCGGTTCTGGATGGAGCGCTAACCTCGCGTCCCTTGAACCGAGGGGGTGAAAATGTGTTCTTTGAAGTTAATTTTCTAAGAACTGGCCAGGCGAAGTCCACCCCCGGGAGAGTCTTCAGAGTAGTGGGCAGAGGGGCCGGAGGGTTGTGGCCGGGGTTTCGCGTCAGGACCTTTTTGCATCTGAGCTGTTGAGGCCGCTCCACGGCGCAGCGAGCGCGGCCTCGCCGCTCCGAAGGCTGCGCTCACCCGAGGAGACTGGCGCCGCCGAAACGCTTCTCCTGAAGCCTGTAACGCTGAGAACACGCCTGGAACTTTGCATGATTACTAGTAAAAGCGCAAACGTTTTGAAAAGGGAGGGGGAAATCGTTTTTGCCCTAAATAACCACAGATAATTGAGCACATTGAAAAGTGTCCTTAAAGAGTTACTTGTATCTGCAATAGATACAAGTTTACTTTGTAGCCAAAGTTTAGCAACTGTAGGTGTGGCCCTGTCATTTTTGAGGCTCCCTATCTTTATTCCAAGGATTAAAGTCCATACGCGCTTTTATCCCAGCATGTGTGGGAACTCAGGCCTGTGTTTCAGTTTTCAGTGTCTAAACCCTGTACATCCTGCTCTCCCTTTGCTGTGCACTAGCCCCGCTGTTTCCGTGCCTGGCGCCTTTTGGTGGCATCCCGCCCCGCATTGCTGCACCCTCTCCCCCCATTCACACTCACCCTTCAGAAAGGCCCGGGGACGGTGTTACCTCCTGGGTGAAACCTCTGTGGCACACGCAGGTGCTGGGCTGGTCCATCAGGAGAACGCACACTTCCTGTGCTCCCCGAGCAGTGGTTACATTGTATTTGGTGGTTTACTTGCCCTTGCCTCAGCTCTCTTGTGAGTTGTTACTTACGTCCTCTGTTTGGGGGGAGGCAGGTACAGAGAAGGTGTTCAATGGACACTTGATGAAAGTGTTAAATTTATTAACCTCCAATTCACCAAGTTCAGTAGTTTGTATTTTTTCAAAACGTCCATTCTAATGTTATTAGAAACACTGTTGTCACTAGCAAAACTTAGGTTGAGAATGAATATTATGGATACTTACTCTTTACTACCTAGAGAGTAGAGTAGGGCTGTTTTTGTTACCCATAAACTTTGAAATTGAACTCTTTCAAAGTCACTTCCAAGTGCTCTCTTGCCCATATTTTCATCAGTCTTTTGGTTCACACTGAACTGCTTGTGCTTTGAACTCTCCATGCTTGAACCGAACACCAGTGGGCAGTACTGGGCGGCGTAGGTTGGGCTGCGAGTACATCAGAATATGCATGTGAAGGAAGTGGTAGCCAGTGGTTCGCACGTCTTTGAGCAGAGTATTGTGGTGGGGGATGTTGGTTTGTAAATTTTTCCCTGGGTCATATAAATATGTCACTGAACTTGATTTTTCTTTACATAAGTATCAGTTTGTTATAGGGCATGGGTATGTGGCCCGGTTGTGTTGCAGAGACTTTTGTTGTGTGTTTGTAGCATCTGAACAGCTCCCCATCCACAGGAATACCCTGCCCATTGCTTATGAGAGCAAATCCTTTCAGATAAATCACATAGACTCCATTACTTTATGTGAGTTTTACTTTCCGCTCTCCAAAGTTCTTCTCCGTGGGCAAGAGTTACAGGACTGCCAGCCCTAGAATACTCCTAATTGTTTGCCACACAGTATTACAAACAAGGACCATGTCTTTATCCCACTGTGACACACTCTTGGTTACATAGATATACTATGTAAATGCAGGGAGAGAGCAGAGTAGGGTAGTTGTTTCTCACATGCAGCTCTATGCAAAAGAAATGTTTTATGTATAAGATGTAACTTAATTTTTCAGTTTGATTTTTAGTTTTTATTTGGTGGTGGGGGGATGAAAACTTATTTTACTGACACATCTTGGTGTAGGAAATGGTTTTAATTGCTATAAAAAACACAAACTCAGATTATTACAAGGTAAAACTTAAAACTAGCCAAAGTACTTTAAATTGTAAGCATTGGGGAGTTCTAAACATTAGAACACAGTGGTTTGGAAAATAGCTTTTTTCTTGGGGAGACTGCCGACTTTGAAATCTTAAAAACATACTTTCTGTGAGAAGCTCTTAAGTTTGAAACGAGAAACTGTGCAGCTTCAATGGCTGAGTTCCATTGAGCGAGCTGTGCAAGGAAGGGGTCGCAAAATGAGGGAGTACCCTAGGGTTTTGTCTGAAGGATTTTTAACAGGAGGGCAGTTTAACAGCTTTCTTTAAATTCTTTCTGCCAGCACTACATCCCCTCCCAAAAGAAAATGTCTACAAATCTGTCACTTTAGTTCTCACTATAATCCCCTTTGTACCCCATAATAGAGTGTTTCCTAGAAGTGTTGGCTGAGAGGAAAGGTTATGCCTCATCAGTACCTAAACCAGCATTTATCTATTAATACGATTGGAATTTCTCTTTGTTCTAGTCAGATTAAAGAACACTTTTCACTTACAAACATACCTTGTTTTGTCAGTAGACATGTTTCCAAATTTTAGTCACGCACATTTTATTTTAAATGCATTACAGATTTTACTGTTTTAAAGGCGTGCCATAGAGAGAATCCATCTGTTCAGGAAGAATCGTCGCCTTATTTCTCTAATCCACGTTAATGTCTGCCGTTAGCTTTTGATCCCCACGCTGCCCAGAGGCAGGAAGTTAGCGTCGGTATGTTATCTGCATATAGTTGGTGATGGAACCAGGAACCATTTGCATTAATTAAAGTATTCTCGCAAAAGGAAATAAGTCAGACTTCCATAATTATTGATGCTCTAAGTTATGTTTTGCTTCATAGTTTTCCTTTCATGGTGCTAAAGGGTCCGGAGGACCGTGGGCCAGGTTGGCCGCTCGCTGTCTCTGGCTCCTGGTCTGCCAGCCAGGTTGGGGCTGCGTATAACTGGCCGCTGTATATACACGTAATTCTGGGACTAGTTGAGGAACCACTGGAGTGTCAATCCGTGTGTTCTGTTTGCTCTGTCATTATTTATATAAGATGTTGATAGGGCCAGGCTTCAGTTTCTTTGTCTGTAAAATGATTAAACATTAATTTGAGACCATTTCCAATCCTATATAGTGGTTTATCTTTTACATTTAATTGCCACCCTGTTTTCTTCTAAGGGCTATTTTAATCATATTTTGACTAATTAGTTTACATAGTTCATCTGTATGTTCCATACAGTTTTACTACTTTAAAAAAATCAAATTGATGGTATAGCTTACAGTCCGTTGGGTTTTAGAATTGAGAGACTCTGGCATATCAGTGGTCCCAAAAGCTTGATTCTTAAGGTCTGTATGGCTCACACTTGTCAGTTGCATCTCTGCAGGATGTCTTATTTTCTGCATTATAACAGCACACTAAAGACAAAAGTAAATAGCCTGGGAGGCACTCCTCAGTCATGAGCCTCCTTGTTTCTGAAATGCACATGCGGCTCAGATATCGGAGTAAATCCCCAGGCTGCAGCTTAGACACCAGGGTTTTAGACCAGCCTTACCTCTTTTCTTTTCTTTTTTTTTAATATGTCTTTATTGATTTCAGAGAGAGGGAGGGAGAGGGAGAGATAGAAACATCAATGATGAGAGTCATTGATTGGCTGCAGCCCGCAACCCGGGCATGTGCCCTGACCGGAAATCAAACCCCGGTCTCCTGGATCCTAGGTCAACGCTCCACCGCTGAGCCACGCCCGGCCGGGCCCAGCCTTACCTCTTAATATCAGCTTGTCTTCAGGAAAGCAGCTTCACTTCTGAACTTTTGTAGCAATAACTGCCTGGCTCACCTATGTCACAGGGCTGCCAAGCTGGCACACCCTCGGATCTGTGTTCTAATTGTGCTTCTTTATAGGAACACCTGGTCTCTAACATAGGAACAGCAGATCTCTAATGGCACTGGGGTTGCCTCTCAGGTATTAGGCAAAAGATTCCTGCAGTGAAGGGCCTGAAACCCTGCCTCCTCTTCTGTGGACCGATTTCCCTGGAAGCTGAGTCTCTCCTGCGCCCTCTAGTGTTCCCGGGACACTGATATTCCAGCACCATGAACAGTGCCCAGTGGCTCCCAGTAGGCCCTTGATTAAGTGCTGGATTGAGTGGACTCTAAATCTGCAGAATGATTCGTTTTGTCTGTCTGATTTGTATAACAAGGCTGAAGTATCTGATAGAGTTTAATGATCCCTGAGGTGTATTTTTATTTTCAAGGAAATGCTTATGTGGCACGATGCAGAGAGAGAGAGATTTTTAGCAAGAAAACTAACCTACTCTTAGAAAGGCGAAGCTCCCCGACTGAGGAGTAAAGGGGGGCCTGGTCCTTCAGCCAGTGGGCCACGACGTCTGGGGCTAGAGAGGCCGTATGGAAACCCACCTTCCCCTCTCCCTTGAAAAGGAAGCAAAACCAGACCTCGCTCGGGTCCAGGAGGACTTGGGCCAGCCACTTGCCTCAGAAACTCTTTGTTCGTTGTATATAAGCAGATACCAGGGGTGCTTTGACACACAAAAAGGTGATTGTTTCTGTGTTTATGCTTCTGATGTCTTTTCCCTGGTCATCCAGCCTGTCGTCTGTCCCCACGTTATTTATCCTGTCTCCTAACGTCCTTTATAGCTTTTACCAGAATTTATGGTTTCATGCTTATTGGATTGTTTGTCTCCCGTCCCACACTGTGCTCCGAGCTCTGTGAAAGCAGAACTAGGTCCCTCTTGCTCTAGGGTCTTACTCAGACATGAAGCCAAGTACAGTAGGTCCTCACCTAACGGCATCGATAGGTTCTGTGGCTTTAAGCAAAATGGCATGTAGGAACCAGTTCTGCTGGCGGCTAATTGATACAAACAAGAGTTAAGCTCCTGTGGTATCTCTGCGGGGTTATAACAAAATGACATTATTGGAGGCCCTGCTGTATGTTTAAAAATTTGAGTCAGGATTGTGTTGCTTTCTTGTATGGTGTCAAGAGTGTGCAGTCTCTGAATCCCAGCCTCGGCTTAGCTCTTTCCAGTTCTCTCAGGCTTGCTCTCAGTTGTAAAACGGGGATATAGTCCTGCCTTAGAGGTTATTGTGTAATGAAGTTTTTTATTGCACGTGAGCGAGTATGTTTAATACATTGCACATGTTAAGGACCCTGGTGGGGCGGAGACGGTACACGCAGTCCTCAGCCAGACCCCGGGCCACGGTGCGAGCAATAGCGTATAGTGGTGCCAGAAACTAGTGTGAAGCGGTGTCCCCCAGCGCCAGGCTGCCAGGCCTCCCCGCAGCACTCAGCTCTTCACTCACGTCCCGCAGGCAGTTACGTGAACGTGCAGTGGACGCTGTGCTGGGCGCTTAGCACAGAGCCCCAGACGTTGTAGGGGGGATGCTGCCCGGCAAGACCTCTCTCCCAGGGCCGGTGTTGTCTCTTGCTCACTTTATTTCCTTCTCTCTTTCCTCCCCTTTTCTTTCAGTTAACTGCCCATGATGAAGCTCAAAAAAAAAGTTTGGTTTCATGTATTGGTAGCACATTGCGTTGTCAGAAGAAGTGAATTGCTTTAGGCAGGTAATGTATCCCCCTGAGCCTGTTCCTTTTACTCTAAGGCTTTTTGCTCTGAAGTTCTGTGATGCCCTTTTTGTTAATGTGACACTCTTCCCAGCCACCTTCTCTCCTGAGCTCTCATACATTACGCCAGTTCACCTGGGTAGTGCCCCCACCCCCTGAAATGTCACAAATCCAGACTTTCTCATCTCTCCTGCAAACATGTTTCCTCTGTAGTCCCTCACTCAGTAAATGGCAACCTTGCAGTCACCCCAACTAAAACTTCTACCCCAACTAGAAATTTCTGATTCATTAGGAATTCCCTTCTGTCCCTCACCACCTAAATCTAATTTGTTACCAGGCCTCGCCAAGCTTATATTTGAAACACCGCTTCTCTCTCTTCCCACTCACTGCTCCTGTTGCATTTAACTCTCGAACTCCTCTCTCTGTCTCCAGTCACATGCTTTTCTACCAGTGGGATCCTTTCTGGAGTAAAGTTGAGCAAATTCTCTAACCTTTCATCTGTGTAACAACAACTTTACAGGGTGTGAAAATTAAATGATAAAATGCATATAGGAAGCACTAAATGAATGGAGGAGCTACAACTTATTGGGGTTTACAGTAAGAAAAAATGGGGTTAAAAAATGGGGTTACAGTAAGAAAAAATGTTTTACCAGATACACAACAAGCTAAATTCCACTCTAACAAAATCTGTAGTCGCTCTGCATGTTAATTGTGAGGTGTAGTTGGGTGTCATTTTTAAGTCTACATTGTTGCCAGAGCACGTTCCTTCTCGTTAGGAGCAGTAGGCAAGAGAGGCGGACCTTGCCTCTGGCATAAATTCCCACCCCTGGTCCTTGTTTATTCTTTTGAAAACTTGTGCTTTTTAAATGGATGAGGCGAAGTGATTTTTCCCTTGTGGGAGTTCCAGTAGGTAGGGCGGGAAGTGGAGGGGAAGCTCCTGCTTGACTGTTGGTTTTGTGAAGGATGCGCCAACATGCCTGGCCCTCTCTGTTTCTGCCTTAGTTGCTTGAAAAGAGACAGCGGGGTACCTTTATTTTATTAGCAATCTGTTCATTTAATCCTTTTGGTAAACTGAGGAGGTAGGCCCTATTTTCATTTTACTAATAAAATTAACGAGGTTAAATGACTTGTCTGTGGTCACTGCTAGAGGGTAATGAGTGGGAGCTGGGGTGGGACCCAGGGGCTTTGACTCTGCGCAGAGCCGTGTCCTCAACCACTGTGCGCACTGCCTCCCGCAAAGGCTCCCGCCTGGCAAACTCAGTCCTGGCCTGCGTGACCCACCCCAAGAATTGGCTTTTGGAGGTATTTCTCGCCCTTGTCTTTGCCCAGTAAGAATTGATGATTCTGCCCGGCTGGGCGGGCTCAGCGGTTGAGCAATGACCTAGGATCCAGGAGATGCGGTTCGATTCCCAGTCAGGGCACATGCCCGGGTTGCGGGCTCGATCCCCGGTCAGGGGCGTGCAGTAGGCGGCCCATCAATGACTCTCTCATCATTGATGTTTCAACTCTCTCGCTCCGTCTCCCTTCTCTCTGAAATCAATAAAGACATATTAAAAAAAGAATTGATTCTTTGTTCTACTTACCTCAGAGCTCCTGAGGAACTGAGCTGTACTTGCAGACTTTTGACACTAGGTGGCATGTTTATAAAAAAGTAAAATGTTTGGGTCTCAGAAAACAGTAACAAAGGAAGCACCCTTGACTTTATTCTGAAGCCCTGTAGGTAAGCAGGTGGGTCAGATATGGACAGATGGGCAAGAAGGTTTGTTTGTTTGGTTCAGAATTTCCCTCAACAACTACATCAGCTAAAACCTTTATTTTAAAAATGCCTACCGAGGCAATTGGAGAGACAGATCTTTCTTAAGTAAAATCCTTTGTTGTGATATAGATCGGACATGAGTAAATAAAGAACTATAAAGCAGTATTTTCTGTAAGGACACAGAAAATACATGCTCATCTGTAGTGTTGTAAATGTCTGTTGACTTACTAGTAGTGTATATTTTGCTGTTTAAAATATTCTGCTAGCCCAGCCAGAGTGGCTCAGTTGGTTAAGCATCGTTCTGTGAACTGGAAGGTCCCTGGTTCGATTCCTGGTCGTGGCACATGCCCAGGTTTTGGGTTCAGTTCCCAGTCGCCACATACAAAAGTCAACCAATGAATGAAATGCGTAAATAAATGGAACAAAGGATCGATATTTTTTTTCCCTTTCACAAATCAATTTTTGAAAAAGTTCTGCTAAGTGAAAAATTCTAGTAGTTTTCGTTTTCATTTTTATTGTAAATTTTATATAAATGTAAAAATGATCAATTATAATACTTCCAAGGAAGGTCTTAGGTACCTGGGCTTAAGCAAAGTGCGTAACTACATGTGTGACTGAGACTCCAGCTTTATCTTCAAACTCCATGTAGCTCTCTCTGCAGCTGTGTTTCATACCTGCAGTTGAAGAGGGGAAATGACTATTTTTTAAAGTGTATTTAAAACTTTTTAAAGGTGTTTAAAATTTTTTTTCCTGTGATACATTGGAATTTTATTTTTTTAAAAATATATCTTTATTGATTTCAGAGAGAGGAAGGGGAGGAGAGAGAAACATCAGTGATGAGAGAGTCATTGATCGGCTGCCTTCTGCATGCCCCTGACTGGGGATCGAGTCCATAACCCGGGCATATGCCCTGACCAGGAATCGAACCTCGATCTCCTGGATCCTGGGTTGAACTACGCCGGGCTGGGCTACGTTGGAATTTTATGTGTTTCTGAAGTCTGTTAACTGTAAAGCATTTTTACTTTGGTTTACTTTTTCATGGTCTCTATTAGTTTCCTGTGGGTGCTGTAACAAATGACCACAAACTTGGTGACTTAAAACAAGAAGTGTATTCTCTCTCAGTTCTGGAGGGCAGACATTCATCGTCAGCTTTACTGGGCCAAAATCAGGTGTGGGTAGGGCTCCCTCCACGGCTCCAGGAGAGACTCTGCTTGCCTGCTCCCCGCGCCTGGTGACTGTGGCTTTCACTCTTTTACACGTTACCCTAATCTTTGCCTCTCCTCGAGTGTGTGGGGGGGGGGGGTGAGGGGGGGGAGGTCAGATCTCCCTCTGCCCTCTCTTATAAGGGCACTTATGGCATTTAGGGCCCACCGGATAACCTCTCCCATCTCAAATTGCATAATTTAATTACACTTCCAAAGGCCCTTTTCCTTATAAATTAACATTTGCAGGTTTGATATCTTTGGGGTCGTTTTCAGCCTACTGCCGTATGCTTCAGAGCAGTTAGTGCAACCAGTTTAGCGTAATGAGTGGAGCTGTGCTCTAGCCGTCCTGAAAGGGTGGGCAGAGTGGCATTATGAATTGGTGGGAAACTGCTGGGAATCAGGCCATTCTCTTGCTTGTCCCCAGGGGGCTTTACCACCTGAGCTGCTTGGGAACGCTGTTAAGTTGGCTGAAGCAAAATGCGAATGAGTTTGACTCTACAAAAGCTGGCAAAAGAGGGCAGAAGTGATACTTTTAATAACATTATGAGTAATTATTTTACAGGTTCCTATAAAGACTTACTTTCTACTCTGGAGTTCGGTGCTAGATACCCAGTCAGCATTGAATTTGCATGACACCTCCAGTCTTACAGCAACAGTTAGGCCTTAGGTGAAGGCCTAACTGAAGTCAGAAAAACAAAACTCCCCAAAGCTTCTCTTAAGTAGCACTAGTTGAACTCTGACAAGTCATCTAAATTCTCAAGTGAAGTTTATTTCTTCCCTTTTTAAAAAAATATATATTGATTTCAGGGAGAAGGAGAGAGCTAGAAACGTCAATGATGAGAGAGAGTCATTCATCGGCTGCCTCCTGCGTGGCCCCCACCGGGGATCTATCCCGCAACCTGGCCATGTGCTCCCACCAGGAATCAAACCACTGTCTCCTGGAACCTAGGTCAGTACTCACCTGCCCAGCCACGCCAGCCAGGCACAAATGAAGTTTATTTCTGACAACAGTACTTACAGGAGCAAGTTTTAAGGTTACAGGTGTGTTCATGAACTCATGGTAGTTTTCTAACAAATTGGCAACTGAACAATTTCTCTGTCAAATGCATTGTAGTTTTATGGTGGGGTATTGATCACAAATGCTCCTGATTATGTGAATTATTACTAGAGGATTCCATGGAACTTTGGATATATATTGATTGCAGATGGATTTGGAGTAGCCATTGATAAAGACCAATTGGAATGCTTTGATATATTGTAGGGTCCTTTTATAATTTTAGGTTTGAGGGAAAGAACTAATGACCACTTGGGCTTATACGTAGCACTTAGGTTTGAGGCTGCAAAGGGGGTGTGAATGGACCTGTAGTGTGTCAGGCTGGGTTCCAGTGATACAGAAGTTTTCCTTAGCTGGCTTATGTTGCAGTGGGGAAGACAAGCGCCATCCAGTAATTGCCTAAAGGAGCGAGTACAGTTGTAATAAGCACCGTGAAGGAGAACTGGTAAGGCGTATAACAAGGCAGCCCACGGATGGAGGGCGAGAGGTGGGACTGGGGCGGGCTGGCAGCATCCCACGGGCACGGGCCCGGCAGTCTAGAGGGACGTGCACCAGGCCGTGTCTGGAGTGTTCGCTGGGCTGGATCTGCAAGGCCATCGTTGTGCGCGAGGTAAATTCTCTCAGTGGTAATTCCTAACAGTTCCAAATGCTTTATTTTTGCTTTGCATGTGCTTTTCACATATGAGACAGGCCAGGTCCGTGAGGCCCGAGAAGGTGCCGCTGGTTTTTCACTAAGTGGTGGATGCTGGGAGTGGCACGAGCCAGAGGGGCTTGCTCCTGGTCCAGGGGGCGCTTTGATTCTTCGGGGAGTCTTGCGTCCTCTTAGGACAGAGCTCTCTCTCGTCTCTGTGCTTTTTATTTGTGTTCAGCTTCCTTGTGCTTATTTTAAATATAAAGCTCCCGGGACTCTGGGGGTCATACACTCGAGTGTCACAGCCCAGGTGTGAACGTCAGATTGTGGAAGCGTTTTGGTGAAGGGTGGAGTTCCCGCCACTCCAGGAGCCCGAGTTTGGAATTGTTGACTTAAGGTTTTAGAAACTGGTTTTAACTTCCATGCCGAGGGGCTTTTGTGATCTTTTTTCTTTTTATGTATATATTTAAGCTTTTTATTACAAAAATAATACGTCCTCGTTTTGAAAAGTTGAGCCCCTTGAAGAATATGTCCTGAAACAGGTAGAAATGGCTTGTGCTCTAATTCTTTCGGGTTCATACTATTAATTGTTTGGTATGAATTGTTTTGTTAGCAAATTATATCTGAATCACTTAAAATATTTGCTTTGCCTTTTGTCAGTGAAGATTTCCAAAAGGTGGCTGGCCAGCCGGGCCTGTTGTGTTACCCTTTCCTAGTCACCCCTTGGGGATGGTCTCGTTGCCCCGGGTGACTCCTCTAAGATGCGCTGCAGACAAGTGCAGCACGTAAACTGGTTGGAGGGCGCTTGGCAGTGTTGCAGGAGTTATGTTAAAATTATCGATAGTCATTCAGAATCAATGTGTTTCTTTTTCTGATAGATTTTTTAAAATCCTGGTTTGGTTTAGAATGTTTAGCAAAAAACTCCTGTCCAAAAGCTTTAAGTAAAAAAAGATTGGAACCACAGCTCTCAAGTTGGGCCTGAGCAGTGAACTCAGAAGCCACTCAGCAGTTGCTGACCCCCGTGTCCGTGGGGACGGGGGAGTGGTGAGGGTGCTGACGTCTGCTGAGGGCCCATCACTGCTGAGAGTAGACCTGTGCCAAGCACATTTTATGAAACAATTTTGTGCTTTCTTTTGAAGCTTTTTCAAGTATCAGAGTATTTGCTGTTGCTCCCACCCCCCAATTATACATGGACAGGTTTGCTGTAACCATTTGGGGGTGATGTTAGTACCATTCCCTCAGAGACAGCGTGCTGCTGTTGGTGTGGAGTCGGGTGGCGGGCCTGCGCGCCTCCTGTACCCGTGTCAGCACGGTTGGAGCTGCCTCTGGCACAGCTCCACGTGGTGCCTTAAATGCTTCCCTCACTAGGTGCAGCTCCTGTTTTATTCCTTTGCTGGTTGCTTGTATTACCATGAGGAGCCCGCCCTTTTACTTACGGTTTGTACTAGGACCTGAGCTTGTGCTTCCTTCGCCACCTTTAAGGTGACTCTTCATTTCCTGCGGACTGAGTGTGAGCCTCCGGTGCGGGGCACTCGCACTGCGACTCCTTAGAGCCCGGTTGCGTGGCTTTTGTGAGCACTCACAGAAATAGGGGGAGCGGAGCCTGCAGGATACCCTGAGGAGCTCCGCCCCATTAGCACACTCAGGTGATCTGTGTCTAATCTATCTGTTTAAAACGGTTTTGTTTATTGATTTTAAAGTGGGGAAGGGGGGGAGAGAGAGAGAGAGAAACGATGTGAGAGAGAAGCATCGATCGGCTGCCTCCTGCATGCCCCCCACTGCGGATGGAGCCCGAAACCTGGGCATGTGCGGCCACGGGGAATCGAACTGGTGACTTCCTGGTGCCTGGGACTGCGCTCAACCCGCTGAGCCACGCCGGCTGGGCCAAAAACAGTGTTTTTTAATATAAATGATCCTTATAAACTCTCTCAAGGCATACTGTTATCAAATTAACGTATTCCTATCTCCCACCCTCTGAATTTAATTTACATACATCTTTCCTGGCATGTGGAATTTCCACTCTCTTTCTCTTACTAGAAATAAATGACATAAGATTTAGGACTCTCTTCTTTCATTATGTCTTATCTCCTCTCTGCTGCCTACCTCTGTTCCCACAAGCCCGTGTTTCAAGACATCATGTCCATTTTAGAAGTTCTCTGCTGTTTCTGAAAGAGGCTCACAGGTGGCGAGTGGCCTGTGCCGCCTGAGTGTCAGCTCACAGGAGGCGTTTGCCTTCGGAGCCTGGCTGCCAGGGCCGGCTGGCCGGTGCCTCCGGAGGCGCTGGTCCCTGCTCTGCCCGCTTCTCCTTCCTCGCGAGTGGCTCCTTGCACTACCCTGTGCTGCTGCTTTCTTATCTTGATCTTTCAGTGTTGGGGTGGCCCCTCAGTCCTTAGACTTTTTATTTACACTCACTTCTTGGGTCATTTCATTCCGTCCCGTGGCACAAGTACCGACACCAGGTTTACCTGCACGCCCTGCACCCGGGCCCTGGTGTCCAGCTGCTTTCATCTTCTCCGCTTGATCCCGATTCGGCATCTCAGACGTGACCAAAAGCAAACTCCTGCACTCTGACCCCCAAAACCTGACCTCCCTGTCATCTCTGTCACCTTCGTAAATACTAACGCCGTCCTTCCATTTGGAGGCGTATTTGAGTCTTCTCTTCTGCATTAGCTGTTGGCAAATCCCACCTACCAGCAAGACCTTCAGAATGACCCTGAAACCAAGCGCCTGTTGCTGCCTCTGCTGCTGCGGGCCGCCAGTGTCCCTCGGCTTCACCGCTGTAGTCTCCCCAGTGCTGCTCTCTTGTCCCCCAGTCAGTAATAGCTTCCTTAGAACAGCTTCTTCAGAAGCATCCTCTGTGAGCTCCTCTCCACCACCAGCAGCCAGCAACTGGGATCGGGTCGCCGCTCTGCGCCTCACCGAGTCAGTGCCCACGTCCCGGCAGGCTTGCTTCTGGTGGCCCGTCTGCCCCCTCCTGACCCCTGCTCTGCCCCCGCACCGGCTCCGCTGGTCCTGACACACGGCCTCGGCGGCGTCCGTCCGTGCCCTCTGCTTCGCGCTCCCCCATCAGCCCCTGTGCCACCTGAAACATCTCCTGCCACTTAGAAGTTGCTCTGTTTTCTCCAAGGTGCTGGCATTTATTTGTGAGTTTGTTGTTTCCTAGAGCTTTTTTCATTAGAACATAAGCACAGATGAGGGCAGGAACCCTTTTTGCTCTCTGCCGTATCCTCAGTGCCTGGAATAGTGTCTGGAATAGAGCAGGTGTCTCATAATTTCCCCGACATTGTTATATTGGGAGATCAGAACACGCAAAGATTTGTAGCTGTTAGGCCATTTAAGGAATGGTTGAAATCTTTTTTTTCGGCCAGTTTTGGGATAAATTTGAGGTAATTTTTACTTCTAAGTATAGTCAGTGGCCAGTTAGCTTAGTCCTGTCAGCCAAGCCCGGCCCAGCCCATGGTGGCATTTCCATGAGAGCCAGCTGTGTTCTAGGCCAGAGAGGTGCACCCCTGCTTACTTTGGGGGGCACCCTCATGGGAGCCAGGAAGCCTCTAGGTTTTGCTCGCCACCTGATGTCTTCAGCCTGTCTCCCCAAGCCTGCCATCGTATCGACTGTGTTAGCTTCCGAAATTCCATCCCCACCTTTAGTATGTAAGTGCTCTTCTTCCCCACGTGAGATCTTCTAGGAAGACCACGCCAGCAAGGACGGGCCCACACTCGGGCAGGGCAAACAAAGAACGGACAGCATTTTTATTATATATACTCAGCCTGAGCTAAGAAATTACAAATAGCCCCCAAATTTCTGATAGCTTCACTAGAACTGCTTTCACAGGTATTCACTTGTCTTTTGCCATAAATGAGCTGTCATTATCTGGACACGTGGAGAGTATTGGAGCCTTTGCCAGAATATATCCAGACACGTGCAGTCTCATACCTGAAGTTATGGATTTGTTCCACTTTGGATCATTAACCCACATTTGGTTGAAATTATGTATCAGAGAGGATCTCAGTCTGTGTTCTACAAACTGGACTGAAGTGTGCTACGAGAATGATTTATTGGTGAACTTTTCCTAATCTTGGGAAAAATTATGTTGGTAGGTACAATTTCCTCTGGTTAAAATTTTTTACTCCATAATTTTCCTTAAAATTTTGGCGTCTGCCCTTTGCCCTCACAGCTGATCGGGGGAATGGCTGAGAAGCTTAGAGCAGTGGCTCCCACACTGGCGCGTGCACCAGGCTCAGCTGGAGGCCTCCCTGGAACATGCTGGGCCTCCCTCCAGGTTGCCGCTTTCTGTCTCTGACTGTGGCTCTGGGTTGGAACTTAAGGGTTTTCTGTGGAGAGAGGACTTGCTGTTTCTTTGTCTCTTCATTCTTTCCAGCCCTGGCGGGTGGCTCGGTTGGTTGGAGTGTCGGCCCATTTATGAACCTTTTAGCTCGACTTACACTGAAAGCGTGACTCCATAATGGGGGGTGTCATGGGCGTCCTTTCACTCGCACCATTACCAGCAAACGTAGTCTGTTACACCCTCACTTCCAAACGTCCTTATAAATTACAGGGATCCCTCACTGTCCAAATCCTTCAGTTCCCAAATTCAGCTCGTTAACATCATATAGGGAGAGAGACTTCTATATGAGCAAATAGAATCTCCCAGTTTTTGTTGCCGTTGTAAAGGAACACGAAGGAGGACGTTTTATGACGGGCTGTTCCTTGGTAAGGTACCCCTGAATCCTTGAGTGTTGACTTTAAGCTAAAAGTTGTGATAAAACTGTTGTAGACAAGAGTTAATAAATGTCTTTGTAGTTTACTCATAGAGTTAATAGAATGTTACCAAAACGTGTGATTTGAGCAGATTATTGAGCTATACCTAGATATGAGCATAACAGGAGCAAAGATGATTCTTAATGGTAACTGAATGATAAGCATTTACTGAGCGCTTACTGTGGACCAGTTGCTATTCAAAGCTCAAGCAGTGAGCAAGTCCCTCTTCAGGGCCTGGGGACGCTGCAGACCTCAGCGTGATAGGGACGGCCGGGGCTCCGAGGTAGTCTAAAGAGTGGAAACATTAATTACTAAATTACTTTTAATACTCTGTATCTTTCTCAGGGGTCTGTGTAGCATGGTCTTTATGTATTTACCTCCCCATTTTGTTTTGTTTTTCATATTTTGTTTCTGTTAGGAGAGAACATTGAAATTATTCTCTAAGCTATTTGAAGAGAGTGACTAAATGCACCTGGGTCAGGCTGTCTGTGGGTATGAAGTGGTTGGGAGAATCCAAGAACATGGTGGTGAATGGCAGGAGAAATGGAGGCAAGTTGTCTAATGACCATCAGCAGAATCAATCAAAATTACAGCACACGGGAAAGGACACCGTGAAGGCTGGCAAAAGCGCAGTGGAGAGGAGGTCGAGCCGATGTATGTACACACTCAAACTGTCGCTCTTTTGATTGTGATATGGGGCAGTAATTCTTTCCAGTTTGTAATATATTCTGTTCTCTGTTGTTTTCAAAATAGTTCTTTATGTTCTCACACAGTTAACAGTATAGTATTTTACTCTTTCAAAGTTATATCAATTTTTATTCTCATCAACATGTGTACAACTTCAGTTTAATGCTTAATATAGTAACGTGAGTCATGCTTTTATATCCATGGTTTTAAATTATATTTTGTAGAATTTATACCTAACTGGTTAATCTGTTCTATAAAAATTATTAAAATACTGCTACTGAACTGAATTTCTTAAAAGTTCAAACTGTATTTGTGTATTGATGTAAGTATAAATGTGTCTGCCTTTGAAAACGTACAGTGATATGAATAATACGGTTAGCTCTAATTTGCACGATAAGTAGAGTTTAGGGCAGCTTCACAAATTTCTATTTGTATAGGGTGAACAGTGCTCTATCTTGACAGTGAGGCACTGTTGATATTAAGTTACTTTTTTACTTCTGTACCTCTTGGTAAGAATGAAACTGCTTGTGGAGAGTTCTGAGAAATTGTAGAGTTGATACATGTCTCATAGTTCTTTTAAGAGTAGTAAATTGTCCCAGGATAAGTATAAACCTAAGTAGACAGCTATATGAAGGTTGTCCAACAGTGTATGGCCATGTTAAGGAGTACAGCTTTTTCTATGTCTTAATTTTCCTGTGGTTAATTTAGCCACTGTTGAACAGCCTTAGTTTATGTTGGAATCGGCCTACTCCAATAGTTTGGATTAGCCTGGGGTATGCTGCAGTTTCAGATAGATTCCTCCAGTTCCAATTCATTTCATTCTTACCTTTTAGGGGTTTATGCTACTCATTGGGCCCAGGCTGCCCTTAACCTTTCAGGTCACTATTTCTGTAAAGAAACAGGCAGAAATTCCTGCTTGGGGTAAGATTGGGGGAGAGTCCAAGACTGAATGGACTCTTTTTCTCTCCTCGCCCCTTAGCATGTGACGGAAACCTGAAGTAATTGAGAAGTGTAGTGACTATAGCAGTGGTATTGGCTCTGTTCAGTAAATTAGGCGTCTCTTAAACTTTTTGTTTTTTAAGCAAATTACTATTGGCTTCCTTTTGTGCATCATAGTGCAAAAAGGTCTTAATTAGTTTAATTTTTGGAGGTACATAAGAATTTAGAAAATGACCATTATATGAACTACACTTTCCCAAGTGTAGACAGATTTAAAGTGGTAGGTTGGAAAAACCCAGAGAGCATGGAGATGGGCAGCATCTCAGTGAATGTTATTGGTGCAAAAAGAGAGCCAATGATAAGAAACAAGCAGTGCTCCATCTTAGATAAACTGCAGTGACTTCGTCTAACATCAGAGCCACAAAGTACATGAAGGAAAACTGATAAAATTGAGGGGAGAAAATAGAGAACTCAACAGTAATTTGGAGACTTTAATACCCTACTTTCAGTAATGTGTAGAACAAGGAAAGAAGACAGTTCTCTAAACCAGTTCCTGCAGACACACACTCAACAACAGCAGAATGTGCATTCTTTTCAAGTGCACATGGAGCATTGTTAGGATAGACATGGGCTAGGCCATGCAGGAAGCCTCAGTAAACTCAAAAGGATTGAAATCATACGTTATATGTTCTCTGATGACAATGGTGTAAAATTAGAAATGAATAATAGAAATTTGGGGAATTCACAAATATGTGGAAATTAAACAGCACACTCCATTGGTTAATGGGTTAAAGAAATCAAAGGGAAATGAGAAAATTCTTTTAGATGATTGAAAATGAGGATGCAACATACTAAAACCAATGGGGTGCAGCTAAAGCAATGCCTAGAGGAAAATTTGTAGCCGTGAACACCTATTTTAAAAAAAGAAGAGAGATCTCAATGAATAAGCTGTTTACCTAAAACATGAGAGAAAGAAAAGCAAGCAGAAGGAAGGACATGATGGAGTGAAATTAAGATAGCAGAGATAATCGATAAAACTAGAAGTTGATTCTTTGAAAAGATCAACAAAATTGGCAAACGTTTGCATGAGGCTGATGAGAAGAAGGGAAGAATCAGGAATGAGAAGGAGGCATGACTGCTGTTGCACAGCAGTGAAAAGGGTTATAACCATATTACGAACGACTGTGTACCAACAAGTTAGATACTTAGATTAAATGAAAGACTTGCTAGAAAGTAACAGACTACCAAAACTGAATCAAGACGAAATACAAAATCAGAATAAACCTAGTAAAGAGATTGCATCAGTAATTAGAAGGGGAAAAAAGCAAAACACTGCCTACAGGAAAACCCCAGGCCCAGATGGCTTCATTGGTGAATGCTGGCAGATGCTTAAAGAACTAACAGCAATCCTTCACAGACTGTTAAAAATAAAAATGGAAGAACACTTCTGATTCGTTGAGTGAGGCTAGTATTATCCTGCTACCAGAATCCTCAGATATCCACCAACAAGTGAAAAGTGGAATTTATCACAGGAATGCAAGGTTGGTTTAACATCTGAAAAGCAAGTGATTCGTTATATCAAGAGAATGAAGGACTAAAGCCATACAGTGATCCCAGTAGATGCAGAAAAAGCATTTGACAAAACCCAACACCCTTTCAGGAAAAAACATACAGCAAACTAGGAGTAGCGGGGAATTCTTCAACCTGATAAAGGACATCTTTGAAAAACCCACAACTAATGTCCTATTTAATGGTGAAATGCTAAGTGGTTTTCCCCAAAATCAGGAACAAGACACAAAACCCATTCTCACCACTTCTGTTCAGCATTGTATTAGGGAGGAAAATGAACCAAAGCATCCAGGTTAGAAGTAAAATAATCTGTTTGCAGGTGATATGATTGTGTACGTAGAAATTCCTAAGAACCCACTCAGAAACTTAGCACTACAAGTTCAGCAAGGTTGCAGGATACAAGGTCAGTATACAGAAATCAGTTGTAGTTCTGTACATTTGCAATGAACAATTCGGAGTTGAAGCTAACGATTTTATTTCCATTGGCATCAAAAAGGGAAATAGAGCAACAGATTTAACAAAGTGTAAGACTTACACTCTGAAAACTACAAAACATTGTTACAATGAAAGAAATTTCAAAAGACCTAAATAAATAGAAAGACATCACATGATCATTGACAGAAGACTTAATATTAAGAGGGCTGTACTGCCCAGGTGATCTGCAGATTGAATGCCTTTCCTATCAAAATCTCAACTGGCTTCTTTGCAGAAATTGACAAGCTGATCCTAAAAGTCTTATGGAAATTTAAGGGACCCATAATAACTAAAACAATCCTGAAAAAAAGGACTCTTAGCCATCAGCAAAATGCAAATTAAAAGCATAAGATACCACTTCACAGCGAGCAGGATGTCTGCAATCAAGGGGACAGAAACAGGTGTTGGTGAGGATGGGAGAACTCGGGGCCTCATGCACGGCTGCTGGAAATGCAAATGGTGCGTCCACTTTGAAAACAGTCTGGCAGTTCCTCAGAAGCGTGGAGTTACCCTGTGACCCAGCCGCTCCACTCCTAGGGAGGTACCTGAGAGCATTGAAAACATACGTGCACACAACTGTCACGTGAAGGTTCATAGAAACAATCATAATAGCCGGAGAGTGGGAAGAGCCCAAATGTCCATCAGCTGGTGAACAGACCGAATGCGGTGTAGCCGTTCAGCAGGGTATTATTTGGCCATAATGAGGAATGAAGTACTGATGTGTGGTGTGGCACAACTCGGAGGGCCTGGAAAACACCGTGCCCATTGAAAGAAGCCAGACACAAAGCCCACGTATCGTATGATTCCATCTCTGTGACGTTTCAAACTAGGCAGATCCACAGAAACAAGCTAGGTCAGTGGTTGCCAGGGGCTGGGAGGGAGCAGCTAGTGACTGCCTAATGGCTGTGGGGTTTTGGGGGGAGTGATGAAATGTTCCAAAATTTATTGTGGTGGTATTTATAGAATTACGTGAATATATTTAAAGAAACAACATTGAATTGTACACCTTAAATGGATGAATTTTACGGTATGTGTGTTATAGTTCAATAAAGCTGTTACAGAAAAGGAAATGATCGGAGAGCTTTTCACAGACCTACATGCGAGTGATTTGATTGCAAGTCACGCACCTCCCCTTTGGCAGGGACTCACATACACGCGCTTGATTTTACTTTTTGAGAGGCTCATCCGTGTGCTGCTGGCGTCGTCACTGACGCCAGCGAGACCGTCAGCGACGCGCACATCACACTCAGGGCAGCGCTGATGGGACTTCGCACGTGCACATTCGTTCTCCTTTCCTCTCTACATTGTTTCTCTTCCACAGTTCAACCCAGTTATTCAGTCACAGATATATTTCGGTTGCCTTCCCTATTTTTCATTCAAAACTTTTTCAGGCAGGTCTGTCCCCCTCTCTCTTCCTTCCCACCTCGACTCCCTGGCTCTGATCATGGCAAGTTTTTTAACCTCTGGGCCTGTCACCAGCCAAATGGACATAATAATCACTCATCTGCCCAAAAGCAGGAAGCTGGGGTTAACTCCTCGACTCCTTTTGGTACTTACGACCCAGTCTACCCTCCGGCCCCTACTGCAGAGAGTATCATGTCCCTCCTGTTTGCTCCTCGCCAGCCCTGGCCTCGCTACCCCAGGGAACATCCCCTCCCGCCTCAGCTCTTCCTGGGAGGGGCCGGGCGCCTGAGCAAAGACTCACTGACCCTCTTCCTGGGAAATCTGATGGTACCTGCCAACCAAAATACTCTCAGTCACTGGGTTAGTTTACTGCATTTGGTTTCACGGTTATGCAAATAGTGCTGCAGTCTCCATTATTGAAATTGACTGAACTAGTTTTAGTTCTTGATGGCTAGCCGTAGGTTTTTAAGGTAGACTTCAGTCGTTTTCCATCTGAGCTGCTCTTCTCTTCTCTTCACAGGCAGTGGCAACTCGGGATTCGAAGGCCAGAGCCGCTATGTGCCGTCCTCGGGGATGTCCGCCAAGGAGCTCTGTGAAAATGACGACCTCGCCACCAGTTTGGTCCTTGACCCCTATTTAGGTTTTCAGACACACAAAATGAATACTAGGTAATGTTAAGTCTTCATCCTGAATGGCACAGACGTTGAATTTTAGAAAATAGATGGCCAATTTTACTTTCAGGCAAAATTTTAAATGACATTAAAGGAAAGTATTTTGCTACAGAAAGATTTTCTATATGTGAACCAAGAAAAGCAGCAAAAGCTTTTGAGAGTCTTGTCAGTTTTAATTCTGTGTTCTTACTTTATCTCAGGATAGTTCTTACTAAAATATAAAGCTGGGGGAGCATCTTTATGTTCAGTTTTAAATGGTGGTGATAATTAGCTGAAAGAAAAGTCTGACAGGCATCCTGTAAAAACCTTAAAACCGTATGTGATTATTTTCTGCTAAAAGTAGGTTACAGCTGTTTTTTTTTCCATGGTTTTATTACAGACTTTTCTCCTTGTAAATAATTGCCACTGTACATAGAGTGTCTTGCCATCCTTGAGATGCAGCTCAGCGTCGGCTAAGTGAGATTCAGCTAAGTACGAGTGAATATTTTAAAAATGTGCTTATGCTCAGTGCAGATGAGAAAATAGATGTGCAAGTTCTTTACTAGTGTCCTCTACACACAGTATTGCTGCATTGCTCTTCAAGTCTGTCATCCCCCCTTAAGTACAGCCCCCCCCCCCCAGGCCCTTAGGTAACTTTATAATTGACTTCCACTGTGCACCAAGTCAGAGCTTTACAGCTTTATCTCTCAGCTCCCATGGCAGAGGGTGTTCAAGTCCGGTGGAAAAGCACAGGGACTTGGAATGCAGAACTGGGCCACTGTTCACTCCTCCCGAGGTCACCCTGCAGCAGCGCCCGGTAGCTCCTGTGTCAGTGTCAGTGACTAGCCCTGGAAGGACACGATCACCAGGTGAATGGTCACCGAGAATGAGTTGAGGGAAGTAGAAACTAGTGAGGAAAGGTGGTTAGAGGAAGGTCTCGTGCCCGCTTGCTATAATTAAAACAACCCTGAATGATGCACTTACCTGTTACAGTCTAAATCTAGACAGTAGTAGCTCCGGGAAAAGTGTGCCTTTGGTATGTTCATGTAATTTCCTGTCATCCTATAGCTTACGTACTGAAATGAAGTGGAAAGCTGGATAGACTTGAGAGATTTTTTAAATAGTTCCCTGCCTTTAGAGGGGCAGATATCGAAATTTTCTAAATAGGCAGACAGATGGCTGTTGTCTGGAAAATCAGCAGAATTGGACACCCTAGTTTCCAAGTAAAGTCTAGTTTGCATTATTTTAAGTCCATTTCTCTTTTTCCCAGTGAACATAAGAGGCCGGCGGCTCATTCTAGAGGATCCCAATAGCCTCTAAGTCACCCTTTAGCCTTTTTTTTCCTTGTTAAGAAAAGTGAATCACTGATTCACGTGACGGTCTAGTCACCTTAGGGATATTACTGCAAAGGCCTATAATTATGACCTGGACTCATCAAGGAAGAGTTAGATCATCTTCATTAAGCCTTATGTACCGAAATATGGAAGCATATAAACCATTTTAGAAAGCATTCCATCAAAATCACTAAGCATTTTTAGTGGCTTGGGAAAGAACGCTGTGTATTCAGAATCCCCTGCCTTGCTACCTGCTGCTGGCTCCTGCTGTAGGAGGTAACTCCTGTTTCCTGTAAAAACCCTCCTTGCTAGGTAGTGTATGGGAGTCCCTTGGGGAATCTTGTTAAGATACAGATTCTCACTCAGGAGCTGTGGGTGGGGCCCGAGAGCCTTTGTCCCTCCCCTTGAATAGCACGTCCTAAGGCTCCTGGCACCTGAGCGCCCTGGTGCTGTGGCAGGTGGATGGGTAAAGGGCTCCTTACCAGCTGTTTCCCAGGGCTGTTTAGACACCTGTGTCCGAAATGTAGAGTCCAGGATTGCTACACAAATGTTAAAACTCAAGGCCTTATCCAGGTACCCCTAAATTAAAATGTATCCAGTACATGAAATTTTTTATGAACAGAAACGGAAGGATCTAAAGTGAAAACTGGTTCAACCAAGTTAAATGTGCAAAAGAAAACATTTACTCATAGTTTTTAGTGCAACATTTAATTCTTCCCATGAAGTTCCTAAAATAGCCACGGGGGGGCGTAGGCAGTCTTGCCCCTGGTAGACACTGGGGTGGAGTCAGTCGTGCCCTGGGTACACATGGGGTGTAGGCAGCCCTGCCCCTGGTACACAGGGGGGTGGGGGGTTGTAGGCAGTCCTGCCCCTGGTACACAGGGGGGTGGGGGGTTGTAGGCAGTCCTGCCCCTGGTACACAGGGGGGTGGGGGGTTGTAGGCAGTCCTGCCCCGGGTACACAGGGGGGTGGGGGGGTTGTAGGCAGTCCTGCCCCGGGTACACAGGGGGGTGGGGGGGTTGTAGGCAGTCCTGCCCCGGGTACACAGGGGGGTGGGGGGGTTGTAGGCAGTCCTGCCCCGGGTACACAGGGGGGTGTAGGCAGCCCTGCCCCGGGTCGCCCGGTTGGCTTTGCAGCAGTGTGGGCACCTGAGCCTCTGAGCTTGAGCGGCTGACGCTGCTGTACCAAGGACTGCTCGCGGCATGCACTTCAAAGGTGCTTTCGCAGACTCGCATAAGCTGACCTTTGGGGAATACACACAAATTTTATCAATGAAGCTCTTAACCTTAGTGGACTTATTTGAAAATAAAACTGTCTGTTCTAGTTCTTCATCTTTTGAGCAAGAATTTACCAGAGTGTTGACTTGCATCATGTTCATAGATAATGTTTTATAGAAAATAAGGAAAATTACAGTGTTTTATTTGAATAAACCATAAACCATAAATATTTCTTAAGTTACTAGCTTGTGGACCTCTCTCTTTGGGGTTCAAGGGACTGGAAGATGGGTTAGGAGCGTGGATTTAATACCCCAGGCTGCCTGTACTCGGACAGGGGCCTCTGTTTCGTGCTTACGCAGCTGCAGTGGATGCGTTTTAGTTCCCCTTTCACGCCCCTCTTCCTCCGTTGGACTTGTCAGTGTGCTGTGTTCAGAAACACAGCTGTTTAGTGACAGAGCTATAGCATGAATTCCTAGAAACAGTATAAACGGAAGAGTAACTTCAATTTATTGGAAAATAATTTAGATTTAGTTGACTTTTCAATTATGAAACTTAAATTCTTCCTTTTAGCTAGTAAACAAGAGTTGTTAGTAATAGAAATCAGCGTGGGGAGGTGGGTATTGTAAAGCCGCACGGGTGCCTTGCGGGATGCCCTGGGTAGCTCGGATGGAGACCGGACAGCGTCCTGAGGAGGGGAACGGAAGTGAACCGGGCAGGAAATACCCTTATAAAGAAATGAGAAGGGTCATCTCGGGCACTGCTTCTTGGGAACTTTTCTTGATATTTCTGATCCAAACTTCAGTCTGTATAGTCCTGCCACTGCTGTAACCACCTAATTTTGTTTCACTTACCCATGTAATTGATTATACACATCCACTGTCGGATGTGAACGTGTAAGTCATGTTAAATGCCGCTTTGAAATTAAATGCTTGACTAGAAAGCACAGAGACGTTCTTAGATATTCTGACTCAGTATAATCGGGTGAAACGATGTTACGTGGGAAGGGAAAGAGCTGTAGCATCCTGGCTCTCCTCCTGCTGAGACGACCATGGCCTCACAGAGTTCGGGAATTCCAGTGTGATGAGGATTTCTGCTACAGCTAATATTGTAAGTCTGTTTCGAGATTACAAGTGCAGATTGTACAAATAGTTTTTTATTGTTGTTGTTTGTTTTTGCATTTATATAGCGCCTTTCCTTCGAGGAGCTCAAGGCATTTTTCAAAATCTGACAGTTTTCCTCACAACAACCCTGTGAGGTAGGTAGAGTGCATTACAAACAATAATAAGATGCCCGCTAACCTGTGCAGCTGCTGTTCTTTATGTTAAGTAATGGAGGTGTCAGCATAAACATGAGTTTTAGAACATGTTGCAAACCTTTTAAATTAGTGTGGTCTTAGTCATAGCTGTATTTAAAAAATCACTTGTACTCCATAACAGGGTAATTTTAAGAGAAATCTTTCATCAAAAGATCAGGAGTCACTCCCTGGGATTAGCTGAGCACTGAGTGCAGGACTCAGCCAGGTATGTTTCCGGTGGTTCTTTGTTTCCAGGTGAAGAAGGAGCGAAGAGCTGCGGCTCTAGGGTGCCGCTCCCTCGGCACCGGGAGCTGTCAGTTTGCAGTTGAACTTCCTTCAAAGGGGGAATGTGTTCACAGTGTTGCCTCTTGGTTTCTTATTTTATATCTTAAATATTTGAGCATTTTCTCTCTTCCTCTCTCCTTCCCTTGCTCCCTTTTTTCTGTCCCCCCTTCCCCCTCCAGTCAGCTCTTGGTTGTACATGCTAATGGAAGGGACAGTAGTGCAGCTAACAAATCTGCAGCCTCTCTCCATTGCCACAGTGCTCTTGGGTTTGGAGACAGAAAAGCCAAATAGCAAGAAAACCTGGGAAGTCAGTCTCTGGAAAGAGTGGGGAACAGGTGTGTGGGAGTGTGAATTCATATGTTTTGTTCTACCCCTTTTAATAATGATTGTAAATGACTTTTTTTCCTTATAGCAGCCATTGATCAGAGGTGCGGGAAGGGGGAAAAGTGGTTTATTTAAAGCAGCAGTTTTTTGTTAGGGAGGAGAGGGGCATGTTGTTTGGGAAACACCAGGTACCTGTTTCTCTTGCCCCCCTCCACCCGCTTCACCCCAAGTACCGAGTTTACAGGTGCACGTTGCCTGCCGCTGCCTGTTGGAGCGCCAGCCCGCGCGGCCTCCGGCTGTGCGCCGCGGCAGACACGGGGCCCGAGCCCACACGGGCAGGCCGCCGGGCGGCCCCGTGGGCCCCTTTTCCTCCCTGCGGAGTAAGAGGGCTGCTTCTGATAGTCTAAAGTTTCTTGTAGTTTCAAGACCATGGTGTAAGGGTAGCTTTGAGCAGTTCGTGCGGGAGATTTAGAGGGACGGTGATAAAGGAGAGGGCAGAGGGTCTTTCGACTCAGCAACAGAAAATTTTATTTTTCCTAAGGTCCTCAGTGCCGTTTGCTCTGGCCCTAATAGTTGTAACATTCTTATGTTACTAAATAATTTTTACTTCCCCACAGTACTTGTTACAGTGGGATGTGACTTGAACTGTCAACCAGGTGATTTAATGTATTTTTGTAGGATTATTGGAAACAGCTGTCTCTCCATTCCTGCCTGCACCCAGAGCCATGGTCTGCCTTTGCCTCACTGTCGTTTCACGCCTGTAGCAGCCAACTGCGACAGGAAGTTTTGGTGGTGAATTCTATTTTAAGTGAAATGGAGGTTCTTGCTAGTGGCAAGTAACAGTTTTAGGGGTTGTGTTTGTTTTGATCTGATAGAAGTCAGGAAAGCGGAAACAAAGCACAGGAAACATGGAAGGCAGAATATGCCTAAATTAAGAGTGGATTGTTTTGTGTTAGCTTTAGCATATAAAGTGGCATCATGAACAAAGATTAAACAAAACTGCCACAGCTGAAAGGCATTTTACAGGTAGGAAGGCGCAGGTTTCAGGAAGCGGAGCACACCCCAGGCCCATAGGAAGGGCCAGCGCCCGTTCCAGGTCTGTGACTTAAGGCTCCAGGTGCGTTTAGCCCCGGCTCCGACTTGCTTGCTAATGTGTTGAGCCAGGCAATTATTTTAAGATAGGGTGTCGCTGCTCGTCAGTTCCACGTTGGACATACCAAGATACTGAGCTCTTTCTGTCACCTGTAGCCCTGCCACTAACCTCGTGGATTGTGCACTGTGCCTGCTCAGAGTGAAGTATTGCTTTGCTGTTCCCTGTGCAGAACGTGGGCTTTCCCGCCATCGCCTACTTTGTATTGTGTGCAGTGGCTGCCTGAGTCTTATCTGTCCTTCATATGCAAGTACCCCAGGCGGGCTGGCAGCTACAAAAAGGGTTAAAAATCTGATCGTGGCAAAATCGCTTGTGGAATCTACAAGTAGTTTAACACTATAACTGTATGGAAGTTTGGCTGCTTTCACATTCTGCCCATCTTTAGACTGTTTTAGTGGTGGTTCTCTGACACCATATTATGACAATCCTAGTTAAGGACATTCTGAATTGTTTAAAGGACTTCCCCTCATTTGTCAGGGCGAGCATGCCAATTCAAAATGGAAAATAAGGCGTTGTCCATTTCTTCCTTGACATCTGGGGGATATGTCAGAACTCTTCAGGTGGCCCCGCTGAGTAGTGAGAGCTCACTGGGGCTCGAGTCTGAGCCAGGAAGCTCCTAGAGGGTCCAGGCGCACTGACCCGCCTGACGTCCTCGGAGAGCCTGCCCAGTCAGCGGCGCTGTACCTGCTCTGGACTCGGGTCTTCCCTCTGCCCGTTCGGGTGCTCCCCTTACTGCAGTTCCCCGCTGACCCCCTCGGCCCTGGTCATCTTTCAGTCTGGCCTTACTAAGATGCTCTGCTTAAATTCCCCCTCACTTGGCCTGCCCTCCTTTGGCTCTTTCCTGCCTATAGTAATATTCTGCGAAGCTGAATTCACCACTCTCCTCATTGCCCATACCAGTGTGGACTCCAAACTCCTTCCCAAACAAATCTCACTTTAGCTATGATTTCCAGACTTCAAAGTGCTGTAGCCGTGTAGTCTGTGCCATATTCACCTGTGTTTGCATATCTGCGCCTTGCTTAACTGTTTGATGCATGTGTGTGTTTTAGTCCCAGTTAAATTTTTCATGTATGAGCAGTGGCTAGTCTGTCTGTCCTGTTTTTCACCATAGCACCTGTGTACTCAGCACCTAATAAATAATCCTTGGTGGAATATTGTGGCTTAAAATCTTACTGAAATGTTATGAATACATTTATGACAGCTTACCTAGAAAAAATTCTGCTTGAATGCTTCCTTTCCTGGAGTTTTTGCAAGATCTTATCTCAGTTTTAGCATTTTCAGTTTTAATCGTTAGAGTTAAGATGCATAGTTCAGATCTTTTCTCCTTGGCCATTAATATTTTTTGCTTAATGTATTTTATTTGGATAGCAGTCTTTAATTCCTTTTTTGGTTGGATTTTTTTAAAAAAAAAAACTTTATTTGGAAAAATCAGCCAAATGACATGAAAAGAAATTTTTTAAATAAATATTTTTATTGATTTTTAGAGAGAGAGGAAGAGAGAAAGAGGGAAATATCAATGTGAGAGAGAAACATTGATCGGCTGCCTCCTGCACGCACCCTGACTGGGGGGTCGAACCCACAACCTGGGCATGTGCCCTGACCAGAAATCGAACCAGTGACCTTTCAGTGCATGGAATGACAGCCAGCTGAGCCACACTGGGTGGGGCGAGAATTTTAAATTAAGACCCAAGTACCTTTAATTACAGCACATGTTTTATTGAGAACACAACTTTAGAATGAGGGGCTTGCAAACCTAAGTTTTACTTGGACTGTGATTGTGTCATGTGCTGTTTTATGACTAGAAATGTAATATTCTGAAGCCGTTATTGCTGGTTTTGCAATAGAAGCCTTTCACAACTCCACACCAGCCGCGCCCCCTCGTCACCAATACGGCAGTGTCGCTGCTAGAGCTGCGCTTCTGCCTCTGTTCTCTGAGCGCATGGTCGGATTTGGCCCGGTGTTGGGACGTCAGGTGCACTTCGGGGCCCGCCGGGTACTTGGCGGGTCTTCCTACTGTGCGTAGAGAATGTTTTGTGAGCGGCATGCTTTTGTTTGCTTCGTCACTCTTTGGAAGCTCGCTGCCTGGCACTCTTCTGGCTTGATGTGCATGCTTTTAAAAGTTCTAGTCATTCTAACACAAATTAGACGAGCGCTCTTGTAGGTCTTTCATTTTGTACCTTTCAAAGTGGGTGACTGGTATAAGCCTGAATCGGAGAGCATTTGCCTGAATCATCTGGTCGCCTCTCAGTTAACGAGGCAAAAGTGAAATAAAAATATTACAGTACAGTTGGAAGAAAGAAGTTATATTTCCTGTGATCAATATTATTTGAGTGGAAATTATCATGATTACTGATTGTTCTCTTGCGTTAGGTCTGGCGGTTTTTAGGTTGTTATGTCTTTCTCAAGATCTCTTAACAGTGGCCCAAGGATGATGGCAGGTAACTAAAGTTATTGTCTTGATTTTGTTCAGATTCCGGCCCATTAAAGGAAGGCAAGAAGAGCTGAAGGAGGTAATTGAACGTTTTAAGAAAGATGAGCACTTGGAGAAAGCCTTCAAATGTTTGACGTCAGGCGAGTGGGCACGGCACTATTTTCTCAACAAGAACAAAATGCAGGAGAAATTGTTCAAGGAACATGTAGGTTTATGAATAAGATGAATACTGTTTATCTGTCTGGATAAGTGTGAAGGAAACCAAAGCCTCAGTTTTGGTGAACATTGAAACTTTAAGTCAATTTTTGTAAAACTAATCAAATGAAGCTCTAGTAACATTAAGATCCTTTGTATGACTATCCAAAGAGGAAACTCTGTCATCTGGAAGTGAAATTTGCTGTGAACTTTTAGAGTAACACAGCCAAGCCACTAGGTACTCAAGTATGTGAACTCTTAAAATACCAACAGTGTTTGTTACTTAATCTTAAATTTTTTTATATTGTTGCTCATGGTTTGCTTTTATAATTCAACAAAAGTCTAGCAGGATAAACAATTTAATATAAAGTTAATGTCAGATGTTTTCTGTTTTTAGGTGTTCATTTACTTGCGAATGTTTGCAACCGACAGTGGATTTGAAATACTGCCTTGTAATCGATACTCCTCGGAACAAAATGGAGCCAAAATAGTTGCAACGAAAGAGTGGTAACTATTGTATTAGTATAAACCCATACAGTACTTTTATTTAAAATCCTTTCTTAAATTACTGTTCAAGTGCTAAGAAAGTTGTGGGAAGGGATGAAACCAGAGCTCAGCCTGGAGGAGCCCGTGCAGGGCTGGTGCCTTGGCCCAGCGACCAGGGTCTGTTGGTGGTTCTTCTTCCTTCTTTGTTGTTTGGAATTAGAAGTCTGAGTTGAACCACACTCTGTCTCTGAGATGAAATGCTTTCTGTTTTCCTTTGACTGAGCCTGGTGCCTGCTCAGTGACGGGACTGCTGGAAGGTTAGGAAAGCCAAGGTTGGACAGCCTGGCTTCCAGGGTCAGCCCTTTACTGGCCTAGAGGAAAGATTGGGTATGAAGCCTTCGTGATGCTAGGAAGTTGACAGGCGGAAACTTCTTAGCACATTGCTTTAGAAAGTCCACGCTCCCGACTTAAATACAAGCAGTCAAGTCGATTCACCCCGTTAGCACACAAGACAGCCGCACAGGGGAGAGCGGGGGTGTGACTATACCTCCCTCCTCTTGTGCCCATTCCTACCTTCTCTCCCAAAAGAAGAATGTGTCCCTCTCCTATACCACCCTAATAACTTCGTAGCAGAAATTTTAGGGTCAAGTGCCTGAAAGCAGAGTGGGCAGAGAGCATCACTCCCAGGCGTGGGGCCTGCTGGGCCTGCTCCACAGCCCCGTGGTTCCCAGGTTTGAGGTCCGGCTTCTAGAGCTGCACGGTCAGTACAGGAGCCACCAGCCACATGTGGCTCTTGAGCCCTTGCAATGTGGATGGTCCGAATTGAGAAGTGCTGTAAATGTGGTATTCATGCCAGGTATTATATTAAGTTAAAGTTTTCTATAATATTTCTTAAACTAATGACCTGCTGAGATAGTACTTGGGGTATATTGGGTTAAAATATATTACTAAAAGTGATTTCACATGTTTTTACTTTCTTAAAGTGGCTATTAGGAAATTGAAGAACCTGTGCTTGGCTTGCGTTGCATGTCTGCTCTAGCGGGGGGCATCCCAGGCCTGGTCCGCGTAGCTCTTTCCCACTGCTTGTCTGTGTCTCCTTCACCCAGTGTCAGCGGGTTGGGTGCAGAGGGATGTGAGTCCTTCCTGCTTGCAGAGCAGTATGCTGGGTGCTGCAGGGTGTTCAGGGATGTGGGCGGGTGGCAGGGTTCCCGCCCTGCAGGCCCCTCCGGCCTCTGGGAGGGGTGAGGCAGCCACACAGGTCACTGTGGCGGGGGCTCTAGGGCTTCCAGGTGGGGATCGCGGGAGTCGGCTGAAACACGCAGAGTCGGGTCTTCTCAGTACTTGGTATTTATTGGACAGGCTTATTTTATTTAAAGAAGCCTTATTATTTATAATTACTAGTAACTTTTAACATCACATATTTTAAATAGGAAACGAAATGACAAAATAGAATTACTGGTGGGTTGTATTGCCGAACTTTCAGAAATTGAGGAGAACATGCTACTTAGACATGGAGAAAACGACTTCAGTGTCATGTATTCCACAAGGAAAAACTGTGCTCAGCTCTGGCTTGGTCCTGCTGCGTTTATAAACCATGGTAAGCGCTATTTCTCAGGTACTGCTCAAAACTAGAATGGCCATATCGATCTGAGTAAGACCTTTACCTTCCTTTAAAGTAGGGTCAGGAATATGACTCCCCCTCCCCCACAAAGCTGTTAAAATAAATATTTATGTAGTTTAACTTAAGATGTAAACTTCTCTCAAAAGTTGTAAAACTAGCCCTGGCCGGGTTGCTCAGTTGGTGAGAGCATCACCCCAAGATGCGAAGATCGAGGGTTCAGTCCCGGTCAGGGCACGAGAAGCAGCCGGTGAATGCGTAAATGAGAGGAGCGAGACACAGACATTTCTCTCTCCCCCTTCCTCTCCAAAATCAGTTTAAAAGAAAAGTTGTAAAATTTATGGAAAGCTTATTTCAGATTTCTGTAACTGTTCGTGTTTCAGATCTTATCTACAGTTAATTGACTTTATCTTTTGGACATTTTTCAGATTGCAGACCTAACTGTAAGGTAAGCATAACAACTTTTTTATCTCAAGTATTTAGTTTCTGCTTCAGGTACGAGTTTCTCAGTGAGTTCATTTTATTTCAGTTTGTGTCAACTGGTCGAGATACAGCATGTGTGAAGGCTCTGAGAGATATTGAACCTGGAGAAGAAATTTCTTGTTACTATGGAGACGGGTTTTTTGGAGAGAACAATGAGTTCTGCGAGTGCTACACGTGCGAAAGGTAAAGCACTAAGTGTAGTGCTCACCTTTCACTCTCACCCACCTGATGACCGTGGCACTAAATCACGTTGTTGCCTCGTTCACACGCAGGGGTAGTTGTCTGCATTCTAGAGTGTCGCGCCCAGTAACCTGCATAAACAAAATCAAAGGATCCAGAGCTTTTAGGGGCACTGGCACCTGGCCCTTTAAAATCTTATTATTACCAGCTGTTATTCGTAGGATTGGATCAGAATTCAAATGTGCTTAAGTAGAGACTGGGAATACCTTACACACACACACACAGACACACACACACACAGACACACACACAGACACACACAGACACACACACACACAGAGCCAGAGCAGGGTTGCCCCCAAAATGGCAGGTGAAGTTCAGCAACTGACAGTCCTGTGACAACCCCAGCGTAGTCGTGTGTCTTACCCAGCTGTGTCCTCTGGAATGTTTGTTTTGCTGCACAAACTCTTCGGAACCTGGTAGTGCTTCTCCCGAGAACACCCGGCCTAAAGCCAGCCTGCATGAGCCCGTGTTGGGTCCCCCAGAGGCCTGTTTTCCTCTTTCTGGGCAGCAGACGGTTTCCCTGTTGGGGATAGAAACATAACATTTATCTTTTTCTATGTAAAAAAGTGTGTAAACATTGGTTGAATCTTAGACTATTCCACAGAAAGATCCTTTAATCCACAAAGTAGTTTAATTATAGTTGAATAACGCTTTAAGATCATTTTACAGAGACAACTAGTAGCAGTTAAGTGAGTGCCTGAGACCTGGGTCAGACTGTCTGAGTTAGAGCCCTGTGACTTTGCATTTTATTGGCTATGATCTCTTGGTCAGCTTAGCCGCTTTTGTACCTTAATTACCCATCTGTAAAATGGGGATAACACCAGAAGTTATTTTGTAGGGTTGCTATGAGGATTAAATTAGTTGTTTCACAGAAAGTATATAGAACAGTACACAGTTAATACTCAAGTGTTAGCTATAAAATTACATTTTGGTTTCTGGTTATTTTCCCATTAGAATAGATGCTCCAAGAAGACAGAGATTTTTATATTTTTTTATTTACTCCTATATCCCCAGCATCCAGAACAGTACCTGGCACATAGTAGGTGCTTGAAAAGTATTTGCTAAAGGAATGATTGAATGGAGCAAATGGTATGCTGAGTTTTGGAGGTTGTCCTGAAAATGTAGCGCACACTCGGGATTCCAAGCGAGCCCTGAAATAGCTCTTCCCTGGCTCAGAACTGCCCGTGTCGCTGTGTTGCTCAGGCAGCTTAGTTCTATTTCTTTTTCTTTAACCCTCACCTGAGGATGTTTTTCCCACTGAGAGAGTGGACGGGGGAGGGAGAGAAACATTGATGTGAGAGACACACAGACTGGTTGCCTCCCGCATGCGCCATGACTGGGGCCGGGGATTGAGCCTGCAACCGAGGTACGTGCCCTTGGTCTGAATCGAACCCGGGGCCCTTCAGTCCTTGCACCGATGCTCTAACCACTGAGCCAGACTGGCCAGGGCAGGTTAGTTCTCTGTATTGGGCCTGTTTCTCACTGGTCACATGGGGGTGATCCCTCCTGCTCCACAGGCTTAGTGTGAGCAGTGGAGGGAAACGAGGAAGTCCTTCCTCAGGGGAAGGGCCTAACAGCAGTAGGCACGCGAATGTCCGACTACATGAGCAGTTTAACTGAAAAGGTGGCTATGAGCATTCTTTAAAGTCTCAGAAACGCCAGTTAGGTGAGAGGATGAGACCAGTCAAAGGAACTCAGTCTTTTATCGGGTAGTCACTGAATGCGTCCTTAACGTTAGGCCCACATATGCTGGGTAAACAAGACCAGCACTGTGCCAGTTGCGAGGGTGGTGCACACACACTGTGCTGGGCACTGGCGGGTGGGGGAGGAGGCTCAGTGAAGAATGGAGAGTGGACAGATGTTGGCAGAGGCACTGAGGTCACCGGTGATTGTCCAGGGTGCATCGGCGCACGTGTCTGGGCTGTAACCGTCCTGGCACAATAGTGATTGTAACATGTTTCTAATAAGCACTGCGGATTTCCCTCTGGGAAATCTGAGGAGTAAAGTCTGACAAAGGACTAGATTATTGTGAGGCTTATCTGAAAGTGTGTATGACTATAGCCAATAAAATACTTCTGAAGTACAGTTAGGGGAGATTTGCCTTAACTGATGTTAAAAGTTACTGTGAAACAGTTGTGATCAAAACCTGATGATACTGGCCCAGAGGTGGACAAGTAGGTAAGAGGACATGGAGGGAGCGCTGAGATAGGGACGAGTGTGGTGCTGGTGCACTACTTTTGACCCGAGACCGGGAATCTGCAGTGTGGAGGGCTGAAGCAGTTACACGTGGGTTTTCAACTGCATTGTTCAAGGGTCAGCTAGATCTTGTGTGTCTGGAGGAAAACCAAGCTAAGCCCCATCTCACACTATGTAAAAATAAATTCCAGATGGATTAAGTATTTAAATTTTAAAATCTAATGCAAAACTATTAGAAAAAACTTAGAATATATGTCTAACCTTGGGGTAGTAGAATTGTTATGAAGGAAGACAAGAAATGGTGACTATGAAAATTTTTGAATAGCTGAAAGTAAAGCCAAAGCCAAATGATAAACTGAAGGGCACATAAAAGTACACATGGCATAGAGTTAAGATCATAACAACAGAAAGCTCCTGTAACCTAAGCTCATAAGGGAAAGACAATCCCAGTAGAAAGGAAAGGTCAGCGGGAGGCGCAGAAAATGAAGGCCATAAACGGGTTAAAACAGCTGTGTTCCCTCCCACTGTTGACTGGCGGAACTTAAGCAGTGCGCGGTGACTGCCGGTGAGCACCTGGGGAAGCAGGCGCGATGTTCCCGGGGCTGACTTGCTGTAACACTCGGAGGAAGTAATCTGGCGATATGGGTCAAAAATAAGTGCATCCGCTTACCCGCAGTCAGTCCCATGTGGAAGAATCTACCCTGTGGAAACATGAGCACTAGTTGGTAAGGATTCGGTTTCGAGAGCAGTATATATAGCACCTGTTCATGGTGGCAAACAAAAACGAAATAGCCCGCAAGTGTCAGTATCACTGATGGGCCGTGATTGAATAAATTATGGAAGGTCTGTGTAAAAAGCACAACTTCCAAAGCATGCGTTGAGTTCCAGTTCATTTGCCCGTGATGTGATGGCGATAGAGCCGGCTGCCGAGTGGATGTGCGGTGTTACCTTCGGTGGTCGCTGCCCAGAGAGCTTCAGCAGGCGTCTCGGCGTGTGGGCCGTGCTGAAGGGCTAGACGCTGACCTGGTGGCCGGCACCTCAGGGCTCCGGGCTGCGGGGGCTGGGGGATGCTGTCGTCTTCTGCTTGTGGGCACTTCTGTTCTAGGAGTGTTTGGCTTGTCGCAGCAGCGTGAGCATGTATCCCTTTGCTAAGTTAAAAAGAAGAAATGAGAGTAGCGGAGAAGGAGATGAAGAGTAGGGTTTGCTAAAAAACTAATTTCCAGGTAAAATAATCCCACCACCGTCATTTAGTTTGTGTGAGCGAACTTCAGGTGTGCTCCATCTCTCTAGAGTGAACCTGCAGTGTTAGTGTTACGGTGAAAGGCGTGGAACGTCTGAAACCGTTTACTTTCTTGCCCATGTGGAATGAAATGGCCTTTGGGATTTGTGGATTTACTTTCTGAATATATTTTGGGGTGGGGTGGCGTGTAACTGGTTGCCTGCCTCGGTGAGGATTTCTAATGCACCTTTTGAAAAAAATCGAGGCGGTCCTGCAATAAGTCTAATGTTGCTTTACAAAAGCTTCCCTAAGAAGAGAATTCCAGACGCATCGTGTGAAGGTGAGAGCGAGAAGGCTCACCTGACGCGCCAACAGCAGCTTCCATGCTAGGTTTAGGTCTGTGCTCCTTAGTGTGAAAAGAGGTAAGAGGCTAGAGAGAGAAAATAAAACCATTGGCCCTTAGCAAACAGCGAAACACTAGTTCCTTGGGGAGGAAATCCTGAAGGAAATCCGCCACATGGGCTCTCCATCAGGGCAAGATTGCTTTCACAGGCGGGTGTCCGGTGCCGCCACGGGTCAGGGGCTGTTGTTGTTCGGCTTTTCTTAACAGGCTGAGGCAGCCTCGGCCGAGACCTCTCACTGCTGAATGCAGTGGGGAGGGCTTGTTTTTAACCTCTCACTGTATAAATTGCTTACTCTTTTGAGTAGAGCTGAGTAGAAGTTTTCCGTTACACACTGAAGAAAGCACAGATTTGCAGAACAATTCGTTAGGAAGTTTAGGAGCTCTAAGCAAGCACGCTCACTTCAGAGGGTTTATATAATACAAATGAAGCAGGTCAGAAGGTGTTCTTATCCCAGGATAAAAGCAAGTCTTTTAGTAACATTTTATTAACTTAATTATGGTCATTTATATTTATTTCAGTAACTTTAAAGAAATTATTTAACAGTTTTTGTAGTTCAGAAAGTCAGCCTTTCACTGATACAGCCTGGCTTTCTTATGCAGAATCTCAGCTGGGATTGGTTTGTATCTAACATTCAGTTTTTTCTAAGTAATGCCTTGATTTATGGAAATTCCCTGGTTTCCTTTTTTAATTCCTTAATTCTCAATGTTCAGTGATGTCGTGTTAATTTGTCAGAATGAAGCTAGAATATAATGAACAGGTGGGTTATTTAAGCCACAATTTAGACCTAACTGTTGCACTAGCCAGTTTTAAGATTGAAGAATTAGCTACCTGTTGTTATCTGCACATGAAATTCTACAGGGCCCAGTGGTTTCTTATGGGCAGTTAATAATTGACAGTAGTCATAGCAATTCATTTTGTTATTTTAAGTTTAGAGTTTTTGTTGATTTTATATATATTTAATTTCTTTTGAGAGCCCTAGATTTGGCAAATTTCCAGTGATGATTGAGGCCTCATCAGCTCATCGCATCTGTAGGTCTGATGTGGCCCAGAGTCCCCAGCAGCCCAGCTTGTGGTCAGTAAGTACGCTGTTTGTTTGACGTGTGCTGTTTTCTCTTTCAGACGGGGAACTGGTGCTTTTAAATCCAGAGTGGGACTGCCTGCGCCTGCTCCTGTTATCAATAGCAAATATGGACTCAGAGAAACAGACAAACGTTTAAATAGGCTTAAAAAGTTAGGTGACAGCAGCAAAAATTCAGACAGTCAATCTGTCAGCTCTAACACTGATGCAGATACCACTCAGGAAAAAAACAATGCAAGTAAGTAAGGGAGACTTAAGCATTTCTTTTTTTTTTTTTTAAGTGTTTTCACACCATTTGCTTTCTAAAATATGCTTCAATAGTTTTGATCTTTTGAATATTGAGAGAAACCCTGGGACTCATGAGGTTCAGCAGCATCTGGAGGTGACGTGCCTGCAGGAGCAGCTGTGTCCGGCCTCCGGATGCCGAGCGCTGTGCTCGGCTGATGTGGCTGCTTCCCTTGGACACTTGGTAACTGGGTAGCAGATTCTTCATCCTGTTCCAGGCTCGTCACATGTATGTTTGAGGGAACGTTTCAAGTGTTAGTTTCACTCTCATCGTGTCTTCCGAGAAGACAGGCTGGGCGGCCTGATGCAGGTGCACGGGTGTTCCCGCGCCTGGCCGTCTGTGGGGTGGAGCGTGGACTTGGGAAGTGCGTAGTTCCCGGCTGCAAGGTTCCGCCTTTGAACTGCTTGCTGCCTTTTCACGGTGAGCAGGCCCACTTCCCGCAGCCACTGGGGAGCAGGCTTGGAATTGTGACAAGGGAGCGTATTAAGTGTCGCTGTGCGCACACAGCCACTGCCGAAAGCAGCAAGGTGAAAGGGGGGAGAAGCAGGCTTTAAGGTGCGGGGGAGGGGGCCTACTGGAGTGGGCAAGAGGGAGAGCGAAGAATAAAGAGGAAAGGTGGGGGAAGCCTGGACGGACAGAAGGCGCGTCATCTTGGTGGCGCTTGGAGCCCTGGGCACTCTGGCTGCTGTTGCGTTTCTCCTGGGTAACTGCAGTTTTCTCTCGTTCCACTAAGTAGTAGGCTCTTCACTCCGACTTGTCTGACAGGAATCAAGCTTGAAAGTTTGGACTTGGTGATGCCCAGGGTGTACCTGCTTCAGCACTAAATGTTCACAGACACTTCTTAGTGCCCAAGGGCCCTCTGAGGTCTGGCTATTCTAGGCTCTTCTCCCATCTTCACTCGCTTTCAGCCCGGCACTGGGGTGCTCCCCCCTCCCTGCAGAAAATCTCGAAGAAAAGGGGAGGTGTCCCCAGTGATGGCGAAGGCCACTGCCATGAATTCCCAAATCTACCTGCTGCCGGAGTAGAGGCCAGGCATGGCCTGTGTAGTGTAAGAGTAACCCTGTGTTTCATCCATTTTGTAATGTCCACAGTGAGCAGAAGAGCAGCTGGTCCGCCATTCCTGTGGACCGTGGTTCTAATAATAAACGCAGCGTAATCAGTGCTTGTTTTCTGAGTCGGTTCCTTGGTGAAGCGGGAGACTTGGGGGACTTGCATATGGAGACGCCACGGCACTGTCCACATTGAGTGGCTCTGTGACATTCGTGGGGGTGTTCTGTGTTTTTATGCATTAACTATATTTCTGATGTATAGATTCTGAACTCAGTACCCTGCTTAGTTTGGAATACAGATATTTTTAGAAGGTGTTGAATGTATTACTGTGTGACCATCAGGGAATATTTATTAATAAACCAAATACATATTAAAAGCCTGGTAGTAGTTGAGATACAGAGATGTAGGAGCCTCGTGCCCCCCCCTCGGGGAGCTCATGCCTGACAGGACAGGACAGGTGCACACGGGACACAGAGCACACTATAAACGGCGTTTCCTAAAGTCCAGAGGGAACAAGGCATCCCTCTGAGCCACAGCCTCAGCATCACAGGAGGGAAAGGCCGCACTTCGCAGTGGCTGCTGATGGGAGGCGCGCTTCCTCCATGCGAGGCTGCCTTTCTGCAGAGTGGTTGATGGGGTCGGGTGATAGACTTGCTGGGTGCTCAGGGAGCTACGGGCTCACTCCAGCCGCTGTGCACGCTGCTGTGTTCACGCAGTGTTTCTTTGGCTCTTCCATGCGTTCTTTTAGGCTGTGTTTCTTTTGCTGTTTGTGTCTCAAACACTATCCTAGAAAGACTTCTGAGGCTACAGCTGGTGCAAAGCCAGAGCTACCTGAGCCTTTCTCCCAAGGGAGGGGGCATCCACTGTGTGTGCAGATTCGGGGTGCACTCTCCACGCAGAGCTGCCCACATTCATCCTGCAGCTTGTTAGAATTTAGCAGCTGGCAGAGGAGCTGCGCTCCCCGAGCTGCGTCTATATTCTTAAAGAGCTCTTTCTGCCCAGCGGGATGAAAAGCTCTCCTCCCTTCCACACAGGTCCCTTTTAAAGTTTTTAATCCTCTCCTGAGGATACGTTTAACTTATTTTTAATATGTTTTTATTTATTTGAGGGAGAGAGAGATAGAAACATCCATGAGAGTATCGATGGGTTGCCTCCTGCACGTCCCCTACTGGGGATCAAGCCCGAAATCCAGGCATGCGCCCTGAAGGGGAATCAAACTGGCGACTGCCAGGAGGTGACTGGGTCAGCGCTCAACCACTGAGCCACACTGGCCGGGTGAGATGTTTAATTTTTATTGACTTTAGAGAGAGAGGAAGGGGAGGAGAGAGAGAAACATTGATGTGAGAAACATCCATTGGTTACCTCCCATATGCACCCCAAGTGGGGATCGAACCTGCGGCCCAAGTGGGCGCCCTGACTGGAGGTCAGACTCACACCTTTTGGTATATGGGCTGATGCCCCCGCAGCCACCCAGCCAGGGCCACGGCCTTTTTTGAAAGGTGTCTCAAGAGCCACAACCCAAGTGGTGGTTTTAGAATCCAAAGAGGAGACAATAAGAAATCCATTTTCACAAGTTCAATTCGGAAGCCTGGGTTATGCTGTTGTTAGAAGATTCTGGTTTTCTAGGTCCTTGTGCCTCAGCGGCTGGGCCGCCCCCATGCTCAGTGCTGTGATACGGGATGTGTGTCACTGCAAATGCAAGTCGGTGCAGAACCCAGAACACTGGGCCGGTGGAGTGAGTTTATCTAACTAAGGAGCGCCTGTCCTAGAGGTGGGGGACTGGTCACTGCTTTCTCTCTTGCCTGTCACTCCTCGACCTGAACGCTCTTCTGCTGAGCCTGTAGGGCCCCTCCCAAGGCCCGGTCCAGGCAGCCGTTGCCAGTCTGTGTTGGTCACTTAAGATGGGAGCTGCTGGCTCCTCGAGCTCTGCAGGTGTGAGCTGTGTGTGGTCCTCACATTCCCTCAGTTCACGTTCTCTGGGCACCTGGGGCTTTTCCAGCACCGCGCAGGACGCAGCCCTGGCAGTCGGCGCCTTGCTGCCCTTTTGCTGCTCTCGTGTCCAGCTGCGGTTCTTGATGCCCACTCCGGGCTGCCTTTTGATTTTGAGGATGCTCTAAGATCACCGCCAGGGCTGTGCCGCGGCTCCTTGACCCATGAGTTGGGGCTGGCGTACCTTAAAGGCAGTGCTTAAAAACTTGGGATCTTGAGCCATAGACTTCAGTTCAGATCCTATCTCTGCCGCTTGCCAGATGGACGATCTTGGGCGCACTAGTCCGCGTGAGCTTGGTTTTCACAGTGTGACAGCCCTTACTCCAGAGATGCCTGTGAGCATTGAGTTCATACTGACTTGGCCATTTGCCCAGCGCCTACTGTATAATAATTGCTAAGAATGTGGATCTCCACCCAAAGTTACTGTTTCGGTTATGCATTTGGGGCTTGTCCTGGCCAGTAGGGAGGAGCCTGAGTGCTGGCGCCAGGGCCGCCCCGGCACACCTCCCCTGCCCTGTGCCAGCGCCCTGTCTCCGGATAGACTCCTACTAGTCTGCCTCTGTGGCCGCTGTCCCTTTACCCTGTGGCCCTTTACCCTGCTGTCCCTGATACTCTCAAAGCGCCCAGGAACAGCGTGGCCCTCGGGGGACAGCGAGGAGCCCTGGGCACTTGCTGCACTCCTGTCTTGGTAACTTTGCTCACACTTCTGCCCAGCTTGCTTATGTCCCTTTCGACCTTCGTCTTGGTGAGCACTCCTTTTAGCTGGACTTTTGAGGAGATCCATTGGCTTTAGACAACATGAAGATACACTATGAATACGTAAACGTAAGTGAAACAAGCCATAGCGACAAGTAGTCTGTTTTGAGCTGTTTAGAACAAACACCCAAGTGCTTTGTAAGTGGCTTATTGCAGTCAGCTGATGGCGATGCCGTGGGAAGGAGGGGTGTGCGGGGAGAGCCGAGATCCAGTCGACAAAATGATTCTTGTCTTACGGATTAAAATAAGTGTCTAAGTGAGGGGCCTCTCGGGCATCGTGGGGTACACAGCAAGGGTGTCCTGTTCTACATAAAACGTCGCGGCAGGCTCCCTGGGAGAAGTGTTCCCTAAGCTGAACACTTTGAAGAGGGTGAGAAGTTGTCCAAGTGAAGCACATTCAAAGCAGAGGGAATTTTATTTTTTAAAAATACTATAAGGAGGTGAGTGTGGGCTTGGATAAGTAAAGTTTATCACGACTGGAATCGAAGGTGGGAAGAGAGAAGGTAAGCATAATTTAAAACTCTGGACTTTATTCTTAGGACATTAGGGTACTGAAAGGTTTCAGTCCTGACCGGAAGTGCCGTGGCGCACCAGGAAGGCCGTTCCGGCTGCGTGGCGGGCGGAGAGGGGGGTGTTGGGGAAGCAGCAGGAAGACAGAAAGGGCAGGAGACTGGCATTGGCAGTGGAGAGGTGGGCGGCTCCAGTGGCTTTGCAGGAGTGGACGCCATGGGACAAGGAGGCCGAGTGGAGGCAGGGAGAGCAAGCGTCAGGGATGACCTCCCGGCTGCTGGTGGTGGTGACCCAGACGGACAGCTTAGGAGAAGCAGCCATGAGACGGATGGTGAGTGCAGTGGCCGAGGGGCTGTGAGAGCCAGGGACCAGCGGATGCTTGGTGGTATGTGGTCTGTCATTTAGGAGAGAACCAGGCTAGAGAAAGTGGCTCAGCAACTGCCTGCAGGTAGTAGCCGTGGGTGGGGAGGTGCTTGTCACCCAGAGGCCGTGTGGTTTTCCAGGGGCCTGAGGACTGCTGTGGGGCAGGTGGAAGGAGGTGCGCTCGCCGACGGCTGAGCTGGAGGTTTCCAGGAAAACGAGCGGTTAGTGTCACGTTCTGCAGAGAAAGGTGAGGGCTGGAGGGTGTCAGAGATTGGTCAAGGCTCTCGTGCGAGGGCCCGGCTGGACCCCGATTTCAGGGGGATCCCTGTCGAGAGAGCAGCGTGTGTGTGATTATAGTGTACGGCTAATTGCAGGCTCGAAATAAGAGGGGTGGGAAGGGGGAAATGAGGCTGAGAACCACTGAGCTTGGCCAGAGGACGGTCAGGCCGAGCAGAGGCCACGCCGCCACCTCCGGAAAGCTGAGTGCAGAGCACTGGGCCACTTGCGTCCGCAGGCACGTCTGCTAGGCCCGCCTGGAAGGAAGGCTTGTCAGCGGAAAGAGACTTCATCAGAACCCCCGAATATCCTTATATTTTAAAATAGTTTCCAGCAAGTCCTGTGTAACCCAGTCCGCATACATCAGCTCTCCGATGGCGCGGCCTCCGCGGTAGCAGGTGGGCGCGCTCCGGGCCGGTCCTCGGGCCTCAGTCCTGGGAACTCTGCTGGTCTGGGTCCTCGGCGCCATTTGCCGGGCGTGAGCACAGAGCCCCTTTTCTTGGCGGCCTGATCCTGTTGGAACGCTTGAGCCTCATTCTCGCTCCTCGGTGAAAACTAGCTCGTGGTGACTGACTTGCTTGGCGGGCGGAAGGGACAGCAGTCGCCCCGCGAGCTTCCCCACGCTCTCCGTGGTCTGTCCTCGCTTCCCGGTGCGAGGCGGCGACAGGTCGCCTCAGCTTCCCTGGTGAATGACTTGAAGGGGCCTCTGGATGGGAGAGGTTTTCAGGCGGGAAGGTGGGAAACTAGTCGGGACAGTGGCTCGTGGAAGACGCTGTACAGGCCCAAGTGTGGATGCGGAGGAAACCACGCCGGGGCGGCGGGCCAGCGCAAGGCCAGGCTCACTTGGGGAGTAGCTCGGACTTGAGCCACCTTAAGCTTCTCATAAAGCCCTTCAGCCGCCACCTTAGGTCTTAGGTGGTGGTTCCCAGTGGGGCCGTCCCAGCCTCCCTGTGTCCTTGCCCCAAGGAAGGACGCGGAGTCCCCTTGTCTGAGAGGAATTCTGGCCACGTGCCCCTTCCCTCTCCGTTTGGCTGTGGGCAGCAGGCAGGCCTGGGAGGGATGTGGCCGCGCGAGTGAGCTCTGCTGGTCCTCCCGGCGCTGACGGGAGCGACGGTGCCGTTTTCCGGGGCGATTGTCTGTGGGGAATGCAGTCTGTGCTGCCCAGGATCTCCTCCTCTCGCCTGAAACCACTGGGATAGACTTTGCCTCTCTGAGCCAGTTTGCATTATATTTCTTGAGTTAATGAGTAATTGGATTTTAGAAGAAAACTATTTAAAATGATTATTTTAAGAATTTGTGAAAGTAAAACTATGATTTTTTTCCTTAGGTCTACTTCAAATCTTGTTTGTGGTAAAATACTAAATCAGGGAAAGAAATACTGATTTTGGACCAGTATCATGATAGATTAAGGACGAACATAGAGTGAAATCCAGGTACTTGGTACCAGGGGTTCTTTAAACACCCAGTTCAGCCGAGAACAGATGCTCCGTAAAGTAGAGGCAGAAATGAGAAAGCGAAGATAAGGGAAAACACGGCAATACTTCTGCGCAGGCAGGAGCCGGCCGGGGTCTGTCTGCCACACGTTCTTATAACCTGACTGTTAGGTGGCTGACGGGCTGGTTTGGGGCATTGTTTTGGGTTATCAAGGCTGGTTTTCATTCATTTTTTCTTTTAACTGCAGCTTCTAGCCGAAAATCTTCAGTTGGTGTGAAAAAGACCAGCAAGAGCAGAACGTTAACAAGGCAGTCTGTGTCGAGAGTTCCAGCTTCTTCCAGCTCTACCTCATCTAAGCTCACTCACACGAATGATTCCAGGGTACCAAAGAAACCGAAAAAGCCCACAAAGCCTTTACTTTCCAAGGTGAAGTTGAGAAACCACTGCAGGCGGCTGGAGCAGAAGAGTGCTTCGCGAAAACTCGAGATGGGGAACCTGGTCCTGAAAGAGCCCAAAGTAGTTCTCTACAAAAACTTGCCCATTAAGAAAGAGAGGGAGCCGGAGGGACCAGGACCGGCCGCAGCGGCTAGTGGGTGCTTGACGAGACACGCGGCAAGGGAGCACAAACAGAACCCGGGGCGGGGGACCCCGTCGCCCGGGGAGGGCGCCCCCAGCACGTACACGACCAGGCGGTCCGTGCGGACGAGACTGAATTTGAAGGAGACCTCGGACATCAAGCTTGAACCAAATACGTCAGACGGCTATGAGAGCAGCCCGGCTGGGCCTTGCCCGGACAGTGGCGAGCAGCTGGCCCCTGTGGCGCAGGAGGGAGAACTGGCGCCTGACGCGCAGAGGGGGGAAGCAAAGTGTCCTCGGAGTGACAGCATTGCCAAAAAGAAGTCGCGACAAGGGAAACTTGTGAGGCAGTTGGCAAACGCGGAGGACTCCACTCCAGCGCACGAGGCCCCGGGAAGAGCTGGCCCGGTGCCCGACGTGCTGGGGCGCCTCCCGGGCCAGGGCGAGCACAGCGGCTCGGAGGGAGCGCCCGGCGGCTACATGGATTGGGCCCCTTCGCCTGTTGACGGCTCGGGGGTGACGTCAGACAGCTTCAGAGCGAAAGACGGCTTCCGAACCGCGAAGAGTAAAAAGAAGAGGCGGATCACGCGGTACGACGCCCAGCTGATCCTGGAGAACAGCTCGGGGATCCCCAAACTGACTCTCCGCCGGCGCCACGACAGCAGCAGCAGGACGCACGACCCGGAGGACGACGGGATGAGCTCCTCCAAAATCAGCATCAAGCTGAGCAAGGACCACGAGAACGACAGCAACCTCTACGTGGCGAAGCTGAACAACGGGTTCACCGCGGGGCCCGGCGGCGGAGCCACGAAGCTGAAGATCCAGCTGAAGCGGGACGAGGAGGGCCGGGGGCCCTGCCCCGAGGGCCTGCACGAGAACGGGGTGTGCTGCGGCGACCCGCTGTCCCTCCTGGAGTCCAGGGTGCAGGTGGGCGACTACGGCCAGTACGCGGAGCCCAGCACGGACGCCTCGTCCTCGGAGGGGGGCGAGGAGGAGGAGGACTTCGAGGACGACTTCATCCCCCTGCCCCCCGCCAAGCGGCTGCGGCTCATCGTCGGCAAGGACTCCATAGACATCGACATCTCCTCCCGGAGGAGGGAGGACCAGTCTCTGAGGCTCAACGCGTGAGCTCGGGCCTCGGCCTGGCCTGGGACGAGCTGCGCGAAGAAGGAAAGAACTCCAGCCTCGTGTCCCCCCGGAACATTCAGCGGCAGCACTTCTCTCGTTTCTCCACTTATCAGCGTAACCCGTAGACAGTGTACAGCGTACCGGCTCCTCTGAAGTCCGATTTGTGCAAGTTTTTATTGTACTTTTTAAATAGCTTCTTACGTGCAATCCCGAGGGAGAGGCGAAGCCCGTCGCGAAGCCCAGGCTCGGGCAGACGGCAGCAACAGCAGCTTTCCACACGGACGTCGGGAGCAGGTGTGGCTGCACAGGCGTTTTTAACTTTAAGAGCATCGACTGGCTCTTTAATATGGGACTAAACCGTAATTTAAACCAACCACAGTAGCAGCATATTCAGATTTCTAGTACATGCTAATATCACCAGCAGCGGTCTTTGGCTTTTTGGTTTATTTGCTAGATGTTCCCCCTCGGAGTTTGGTCAGTGCCACGCTGGTGGCCGGCCGGCGTACTGCGTGTGGCCCTGGCTCAGCAGCAGACCATCCGCTGGGAGTCAGGTCGGTTTTTTTAAAAAAAGGCAGCGCCCTGCGCGCCGGCCGGCCCGCGGCCCCTTGCGCACGCGGCCGCCGCGGGCAGGAGGAGCTTCGATGCAGCGTATTTATTGCTTGTCATGTAAATTAAAGACCTTGTATTTAACACTTTTCAATACTTTTAGATAAAACTGTTCTTTGCAAGAATGATTGGTGCTTATTTTTTCAAAAATTTGCTGTGAACAGTGTGACGACAACGAGCAGCGTTTACCTGATGAACTACCGCTGTCTTAATTTGGGTCTTCAAGTTTTCTGTTGCACTTGTAAAATGCTACAAGGAATATTAAAACTCTATTCACTTTAACTTATAATAGTTTATGAAATAAAAACATGAGTCACAGCTTTTGTTCTGTGGTAACCTATAAAAATGTTTGTCTTTGAAATTCATTGTAAAGAACTGAAAACAGTGTATATGTTGTAAATATTTGTGTGTTGTGAGAAATTTTTGTCATAAGAAATTAAAAGAACTTACCAGGAAGGTTTTTAAGTTTAGAAATATCCATGCCAATAAAATAGGAAGTTATAAATACATAGTTTTAAGCACTGCATCAGTGGGAGTTCTTGGCTTATGTTAGTTTATGTATGAAAATATCAGAGAGTTTTGACTATATTATCAGTTAAGCAAAAAGAAGAGTCAGATTTAATTTGTTTTTGAAGCACTTTGAGAAGATAAATTAATTTTAAGTAACTTAATGAACATAATTTTACTACTTTATGTTCAGCACCAGTCCTTCATGTTTCTGGATTGCTTTACGAATCATCGGACAAGAGTCGGGTGTGGCCCCCGCGGGCGTCTGCGCCGGCCGCCCGCGTGCTCTCTGGTGCGCGGTTCTCCTCGGTAGCACCGAGTCGGGGCCCGTGGGGTGTCTAGAAAGGCGGCCCCGGCTTTAAACTGTCAGAAGGAACCGGCGGGTCCTGAGAAGCCGCGAGGAGAAAACCTCTGTGCCTGCTGTTCTAACCGATTCCCACCGGCTCCCGGGCTCCGGGAAGCTAAGTTCCTTAACACTATTGCCAGTGGGCTCCAGGCAGAAATTAATAATATTCATCAACGTTTCCTGAGTGCAGAGGCTTTTCTCCTTCCGTTCCTCAAGGCGTCGCGTCTGCTGCCGTGTACCCTCCCGCCCCGGGTGTCACGGCGGTCTGACCCCTCAGGTATTGCGGCGCCCCGCGGGTCTAGGGTCCCCACCTCCCCCGGCAGGGCAGCCCCGCGGAGCCGTCTGTCCCCAGGCACCCGGAGCACTTTACAGCCCACGCCCGCCCTCCCGGGGCCCCTGTGGACGGGAGACCCGCGCCACTGAGGAGGGTCAGGCGTAGACCGTGTGTCTGGAAGGGACCGGAGGGCAGAGGCTCGCCTCTCGCCCCACCTTAGTGTGGAGCGTCTTGCGGACGGTCAGAGACCACACCGTGAGCTGTTCCTTGGAGCACCCGCAGTGGCCATTGCGGGAATCTCAGTCTTATGGAAAAAGTAATAAAATACCCTGTTTCCCACTTTTCTCCATTTTTAAGCTTCGTTCTAGTAACTTATTTATGATGTTAGTTTTAACTGTTGTGGCCTGGTCCTTGGAGGCCGACCCTCCCCCGGTCTGAGCAGTGACACCCGGTAGCAGTCACTGCCTGGAGTCGGTGCTCGCGGGCGCCTGCTCCCACCGTCGAGGTTGGGGGCCTCCGAGCTGTCGGGCTCCGCCGTGCGGGATGGCGAGACCCGCACGCTCGCCGGCGACCCCCGGGAAGAGGTCAGTAAAACTTCCATTCACTAAAACTCTCAGCTGAGCTTATGCAATGATTGGTAAAGACTTGTCACGTCGTAAGAATTAGGAAATGATCATAGAAATATATGTAAAGTATTCAATTTTCAATCATTTTTCAAACTACTGTTTTAAATTGTTTTGCCGAGTTGTAATACTTTTGAGATACAATGTATTCCTTGTACTGAAAGAATGAAAACAAAAAAAGGACTTTTTCAGCATTTGAGGTAAGTTCTTTAACGTTTCATTAAAAACATTTTTTACAAATATTTTGTACATGCACTTGCAGTATTGAGGTTAATCATTTTAATAAATTCGGAAATTAAAACAATTTGGCCGGTGTTCAGTGTATCTGAGAGGACAAGTTCGAAGTGGTTTTCTCCCACAAGGTTTTCATTTCAAGTAGGATTTGTAAAAATCAGCATTTCTGAAGCTTTTTCAGTCTGTGAGTGCTGAGTTCTCGGATCCCTGGTGTACATTTGCTTCTGGTTTAGGAGACCTTTTGGCCACTGGGTTTAAAAGTAAAGGGAGTAGCCCAGCCGGCGTGGCTCAGCGGTTGAGCGTCGACCTAAGAACCAGGAGGTCGGGGTGCGATCCCCAGTCAGGGCAGCTGCAGTAGACAGTGACTTCTGTCTGGGGGGTGACCCACCCCGTTGAGCGTGCTCTGCTCAGGAGGAGAGCGTGCTGGGTCTGCTCGGGCACAGGGCAGCTGGCAGGGAATCCGCAGGCGGGTTTCCCAGTCTGAGACCTGAGCTGGGGACATCCAGAGCAGCAGGGGGCAGGGGAGCTGGAGCCTGGGAAGGGGCCCCATTGGCCATGCAGGAAGGATGGTCGTAGGAATCTAGGTCCCGCTTCCTTGTTAACAAGAGGAGGAGAGGTGGCAGATGGTGGCGGGGAGGCCGTCCCAGCAGGAGGGGTCTGTTCTGCAGAGTCGGAGGCCAGGTCATGGAGAGGAGGAGAGCAGGGGCCCCGAAGCTTCAGCACGAAGATTTGAGATTGAGGAAGGGAAAGCAAGCTGACTAGAAACGGTGCAATTCATTGCAGAAATCTTTACCGGCCCGGCCCGCATGGCTCGGTGGTTGAGCATCGACCCACAAACCGAGTGGTCAGCGTTCAATTCCCAGTCGGGGCACGTGCCCTGGCTGCACCTGAATTCCCAGTAGGGGGCGCGCAGGAGGCAGCTGATCAATGATGTTTCTAAAAATCAATAAAAGCATTTTTTGAAAAAGACACCTTTACTGGTCACCGAGGTGCCCGTTGGTGTCTAGGCACCCACTGGCCACGGCCGATGGGAGCATGTCTCGGCACAGGGGTGAGGCTCTTGCCCAGGGGCGGCCCCAGCAGAGCACAGGGCTGGAAGATACGGGGTTCGGGTGGGCGGTGAAGAGCCCTGGAGAGCACACAGTTAGGGAAAGGAAGGGTGTGCAACGTGAGTGGGCCAGGGAAAACCGAGGCGCTCCGGGCCTGGGGGCACTCCTGTGGTCAGCGGACAGCCGAGGAGCAGGCAGACAAGCACATGGGGAGGGCAGGAGGTGGAGGTCAGAGGGGGGTGCTCGGAAGTTTGTAAGAGCTGCGTTTTCAGTGATGAAGAGGTCCTGGAAAGGTGTGGGGACGGCGTCCTGCTTCGGAGAGGCCGAGATGTTGGACCCACGGTGACAGCAGACGGATGGTGAGTCATCGCCTGAGTCCTAGGAGCCAAGTGACCGCGCCTGCAAGCAGACAGACTGAGCCTGTGGCCCAAACACACGGAGCCCCCCTACTTGGGTGGTGGGGATACCTTGTGGAGCCACTCGGGGGAGGTGAGTAAAAGCAGTAAAACGGGAGGTAAGAGTTTCTGTAACTCAATGAATGAATGAGTGAGTCAGCCTGCCTGAGGCCACGCAGCTTGGGGTGAGTGGCAGAGACCAATGTCAACCCTCATCCACCTCAGATCTGGCACCAAGGCCCTGCCCTGAAGGGTCACAGAGTCCAGGGTGACTCACGAGTCACGAGTCCTCACCTTCACCAGGTAAATTCTCTTGGGTGACAAATAGCAATCACTGCTTTTCACCCTCATTTCCTTGCAGTCATGGGACGAGGAGAACTTTGTACAAAGGTTACTGTGCAGATAAAGTGGGGGTGCCCCACCCCCATTAGCCCAGGACACGGAGCTTGAAAAGTGGGTCAGGTGCCACATGTATTTGCCAGGCTGCCGTGGGCAGTGGACTTGGCTTTATCTGAAAATGTGAGTCAAATGCCAAGGATGCCTCAAGACAGCAAAAGTTCAAGGTTTCCTCCAGCCTGGCCCGCTGCCTGATGCTGCTATTTTAACAGTGACCTATACAGACATAATTCAAGCTCCAAGGAGGGCGTTTCTTGTGTTACCCCCTAAAACATGGCTGGGGCTGTGGTCCAGGTCAGGTCTGTCTGGGCCAGGTTTTGGAAGGGTTGTGTTTACAGAGTTGGTTTGCCTTTCGGAAGGAAGCACACCTGCGAGAGCAGTGACACTTCCCTTCCCGCTATTAAGGGGTGTTCAACCCCCAGGGCAGCCTTACTGGGGATGGCCAGTCCGACCTGATGGGAAGTGACTGGGAACAAGCCAGCGGCTCACCTCTCTCCCAGCCTGCGGGGTGGGGTGGGGGGCCCTGCCCAGGCTCACCCTCCTCTAAACCAAATGGATCAACATTTACTTTCTCCTCTTGCCAGTCAAATGACAGTTTTCCTCTTGGGGTAAGAGGGTGAGTGAAGGACCGAGCCTTGCCTCCCTCCAAGCGGGCCAGCGCTGACCCGGAAAGGGCTTCATCTGGCCTGGTCCCCCCACCCAGGCTGCCTGGGGATGGCCCATGCTGCTGACACAGGTTCAAGCAGGGCCTCTGGTCTTTCCGCACCAGCCGGGCCTCCCCGGGCTCCTGCGGCCCCCTTCCCCAACTGTGACCCAGCCAGCCCAGGAGGCGGGGGGGCGGGGCGGGGACGCTCACTGTGCAGAGGGGAACCGACCCCTGCCAGGGGGACAGTCCCTTGCCTGTGGTCACTCAGCCGGCAGGAGACAGGTGGGCGGGACTTGAACCCGGGCAGTCCTGGCAGCTGCCCCATGCAGGCAGTGGCAGGCAGTGCCCAGCAGTGCCCGGCAGTGCCCGGCAGTGCCCAGGCAGGGATGCCCGTGCCTGAGCCAGTTCCTGGCAGCTGCTGTTGACATGTGATAAGAGGTGTTTGTTTAGTCAGGGCCACTCATCAAAGGAGTTAATGTTCAACTCCCTCCAGTTCCTGGGGCTGCGGCGGGGCGCTGAGTGGGCCCCACGGCCTGTCTGCCCTGGACAGTGACCTGAGGCCCAGAGTCTCTGGGGCCTTTGGGAACATCGAGGGCGGAGCCTCAGGCCTGGAGTGGGACAGTCACACAGCCCACAGGGCTCCATCACACTGGGCTGGGCCGGGGGTTTGGGGACCCCTGGGGGACCTGGTGGTCTGTGGCTTAAAGTATGGGGGTGGGGCTGGTCAGCAACCCCCAAGCTCACTTGGGTTAGGGGGTCTTTGCTCACCAGTCTCTCTGTCTTACTCCTGACCCAGCGTCTCCTCCTCACCCTTCAGGCCTCCATGCAGATGTCACCTCCCAAATCCTCTGGGACGCTCACCCCAGTCTTCTCTCTGCTCAGCCCTGGGCACCTTGGGGCCTGATAGGTGTCGGCACAGGGAGGCCTGGGCAAGCCTCAGGCTGGTGAGGAAGGGGCTTCCTTCCTGGAGGAAAAGCCCTCCAGCTCTCAGCCTCCTCCTCATGGGTCAGCTGGGCAGGGTTCAGGTCACTCCAGAAAGTCAAAGCCTCGGGCCCCTCCAGCCCGGGAGCCCCTGGGCCGGCCTCTCTTCCTCCCCCCCAGTGAGGAGGGCAGTGGAGGGGTGGGAGCCCGTGCGGGGCGAAGGGGCCTGTGGGGGGGCCACGTCACCCTGCCCCACAGAGCAAGGCCCTGAGGCAGGGAGAGCTGCCTGCTCCATGCTGGGCCCGGAGCGCAGCCTGAGGTCTGGGATGGGACAGGGAGGGCTGAGGGCCAGGCGCGCCAGGGTGGGACAGCAGCCCCTCTCTTCGCCCTGCAGCAGCCACGGCCCCCATGCCAGGGGAGCCCTGGAAGGGTGGTAGGAAGGCACTGGCCTCAGGCTGCCCCGGCCCACCTTAGGACACAGAAACTGCTGCTTCCCAGGAGTTCCCACGCAGCCCTGAGGGCCCCACGAGGACTGAGCTCAAAACCTTGGCCTCATCTGGCCTCAAGGAACCTTTCAGATTCACCTCTGTACAGCCAGGAAATCCAGAAAGGGAAACAGAGGCTTAGGGGGTGTGGGGAGGGGCGGGGCAGGCCCGAGGACACGGTGTCTCCCCTCCAGGCTGGCTGCGTTCCTCGTGGGCAGAAGGGAAGGCGTGTTCTGGAAAGAGAACAGGGCGCCCTGGGTGCCACCGAGCGGAGGAGTTAGAGGGAGTGAGCCTGAGGGATGCCCAGGGGGAGATGAGAGGCCTGGGGCAGCTCTGTCCCCACCTGCCAGCCCGCCTGCTCAGGTGGTGCCTGAGCCCAGAGCCACCCCTCTGCCCGGCAGTGCCCCGTGGACAGAGGCACGCTGAGGACGCAGGGGGCAGCCAGGCTAGTGTCTGACCCTTTGTGGGAGAATCCACAGGCTGGGCTGCCCGTGGGCGAGCCAGGGTGTCACTGCCCTCTCCCCCCATGCCAGGCAGTATCCCGGGCACTGGGTTAGATAAACAGGCTGAGCCAGCGTGGCAGTTTGCTGTTGCCACGTGGCTTCCAAAGGCCTCGGTGTCAGCCGGGTCGAGAGTCGCCTGACCTTGGACTCTGGCCATCGGGAGCTGCAGGGAACTGGACCCTTCCCTTCTCCAGCCTTGGCCCGGCTCCTGTTGCCCTAGCTCCCTGGGGCTGTCTGCAGGGCCACTCCCTCGTGACTCCACGCGTTCGTTCACTCATTCATTCGTTTGCGGGGCTTTTGCTAAGCACCTGCTCTGGGTTTGAGCTCTGCGTCATGATCCGCACTGGGCACCAGGGAGTCCCCCTCCCTGTGGACTTCTTGTCCCCAGCCAGACACAGACGGACTTTGGTTGGGGCTCTGATGAGGGAAGCCCAGGGACAAGGGACACAGAGGAGGCATCCTGGATGGTGGCAGGCAGGGCAGAGAAGGCTTCTCAGAGGAAGTGTCCTTTGAGCTGTTTTTGTTTCTGTTTTTTATCTTCACTTGATATTTTTTCCATTGCCTTTCAGAGAGCTTTTTAAAGACAGTGGCAGGGGGAGGAGAGAGAGAGGGAGGGAGAGAGAAACATCGATGTGAGAGAGGCACATGAGCCCCAACCAGGGCCGGGGATTGAGCCTGCAACCGAGATGCTTGCCCTTGGCCAGCACTGAACCTGGGACCCTTCAGTCCATGGGCTGATGCTCTAACCACTGAGACAAACTGGCCAGGTCTGAGCTGGGTTTTAAGGGAGAAGTTGGGCCATGGAGGTGGGGAGGGGCCTGCAGCCCTCCAGGCACCTCAGAAGCAAAGATGCTACCACCTTGTCACTGTGTCCGGTGACTCGCTCACTCGCTCACCACAGCCTCTTCCCTGGGCTGAGAGCTGAGGCCTCGGACGTGGCCCTTGACCTGACACCACCTTGTTTTACAACTAAAGCAGCCCTGCTGTAACAGTATATCGGTGACAATTCAAGAAGGAAATACAGAGGGGTGGGTGGAGGAGCCCCGGAACGCAGGCGCTGGGGTTGGGCAGACCCGGGTTGGAGCCGGAGCTCAGCTGCTTGCTGGCCGAGATGCTTGTCTTCTGAGCCTCAGTTTCTTCGTCTGTGAAATGGGTGCTCATGGGGCTTTGGTGAGGATTAGACGAGATGTTGGCTTTAATGGGCTCAGCGCGGTGCTGGCATTTGATGAGCTTCTGCTAAGCCCCCAACCTGGGCTACTGGTGGAAACCCCGAGCCAGAGGCTGGCCTGGGCCCTGTGCTTGTGTGAGGGGAGAATGAACACTTCCCTCCCTCAAGAGAACATCCCTTCCCCCGAGGCTGGTACCCCCAGCATGTCCCTGCTGCCACCTCCGAAGTCCACCTGTGGCCAACGATGTCAAGAGAGGACAGCCACCATCAGCAGGGCTGGAATTGGTGACAGGCTTGGGCCGTGGCTCCCTTGTCGTGGTAATTCCATGTGTCCACCTCCTGGAGGCTAGTCCCCTTCTTTGGGAGAGGCCACTTCTCTGTTCCCAGTCCACGCGGCTCTGGGTGGACCTGCCTCCCCAGCCACCCCAGCCTGACAGTAGGGCGGGCCAATCAGAGGGCACCCCCCAGGCACTGTGACCATCCAGGGATGGACATATGATCAAGCTGGGCAACTTCAGGACCCCGAGGCCAGGGGAACTCTCCCCACCGGGGTGGGCATGAGCCTGGAGCTGTTGTCCACCTTCTTGCCATCCCAGGGCGAGGCCACCAAGGGAGGAGGCTGGGTTGGACCAGACTTTACAACCCCAAGTGCCTCAGCCCGCAGCCCAGATCCATCGTCCATCCTCTGGGCCTTTGACACCTACTACTGTTGGGGGCTGGGAGACCAGCGGTCAGAGGTCAGACCAGAAGCCAGTCTGCTCACTGATTTGCTGTGTGACCCAAATCTAGGCATTGCCCTGCTCCAAGCTTCTGTCAACAGCTGGCTCTGACTTCTGAAGTGCCAGGGCTGGCAAGGCCCTGCTCAGACCACAGGGCTACAGGCCTAGGCTGTGGCCGATCGCTGTTCCATTTGGCAGGAAGCCCCAGGAAAGAGTGGAGACGGGCTGGCGGCCACCCCTGCCTTCATCCAGCCGCACCTTCCATGGGACCCTGACTCACACGGGGCTTGCTGAGTGTGGCAAGGCCTGAGGCACAGCCTGAGATACATAGGAGTCCGAGGTCTCATGCTCCTGGGTTTGAATCCACACCCAGCCACCTCCTGGCTGTGTGATTTGGAGCAAATGAAGTCACCTCTTTGAGCCTCACTTTCTCATCTGCTAATGGGAATAATAATAATAACTAATTGTCAGCTGTCACCTAAGTGTAGGCGCTGGGCTTAAATGTTCCGTGTTACCTTGATGTCTCCCAGTAGCCCCGTGAGGCAGGCCTCACCTCCGCGTGTTCCAAACGAGGAAACAAAGTAAATGACACAAAGCCCTGGCCGGGTGCCTCAGCTGGTTAGAGTGCTGTCATGATAAACCAAGGTTGCATGTTCGATCCCGGGGTCACAGCACATACAAGAATCAACCAATGGAGCCCGGCCGGTGTGGCTCAGTCTAGGATCCAGGAGATCGTGGTTCGATTCCCAGTCAGGGCACATGCCCCGGGTTGTGGGCTCGATCCGCAGCAGGGGGCATGCAGGAGGCAGCCGATCAATGGCAACTCTCATCATTGATGTTTCGCTCTCTCTCTCCCTCTCCCCTCCTCTCTCTGAAATCAATAAAGATATATATTTTTTATAAGAATCAACCAATGGATGCATAAATAAGTGGAACAACAAACAGATGTTTCTCTCTCTCCCTTCCTCTCTCTCTCAAAATCAATCAAAAATAAATAAGAAAATGGAACTAAAAACCATAGACCCACAGAACCAACAGTTGTTGTTTTTTTTTGTAATATTTTTATTGATTTTTAGAGAGAGAGGAAGGGAGAAGGGGGAGAGAGGAACATCGATGCAAGAGGGAAACATCAGTCGGCTGTCCCCCACCCCCAGACCGGGGATCAAGCCCGCAAACCAGGCATGTGCCCCGACCAGGAACTGAACCAGCAACCGTTTAGTGCCCGGGATGACACCCAACTCACCAAGCCACACGACCTCTGCCAGACAGGATTTTCTTTTTTCCTTTTAGTATTTCCCAACTTTTCTGGTCAACTTTTTTGATGAAGAAAACAAATAAAAAAGGACCTTTGTGTTGGGTCGGATTGGATGTCTTTCTTTGGGTAAGGAAGTCGGTGGAGAGCTGAGCGGAGAGGGTTGCGGCCTCTTCAAACAAAGAAGGCGCTGCAGGGCCTGGCCCCCCTAAGGAGGCCGCTGGGATGTCGCCACAGCTTGGCTTGTTGGGCTGAGGGAAGATTTGTAAGAGGTCACTCCCACGGAGCTAAGTGCCTGCCGGCGCCAGCATCTCGGGGAGCGCCCGCCAGGAATCCCGCCAACCCCGGCGAGTGTCTCGATCACCTGCGGAGGGCTCAGGAACACTCTTTAAGCCACTTAGCCCGGTGCCAGCACTATCACGTGGCGGAGTCTGAGTTGCCCAAACCAAGGACAGCTCAGCTGAGAGTAACACTGAGCTCCCCGTGGCCCCCCAAGCCCCATGGCTATGCCCCTCAAAGACAGGCCGGCCTGGCGACATACAGCCGGAGGTGGGGCGCGGGGTGTCTGCCCTGGAACCCCTGCGGGAAGGTCAGGCGGGCGAGGAGCGTGCCGGTGACCATTACCTCCCTCCCCTGCGCAGGGGGTGGTATCAGCTCAGAAGCAATCGAGGGCATTGCCCGGGAGAGAAAGATCTGGAGGGAGGCTCTTCAGAAAGGGCATCGACTCCTCGCCCCCCTCGGCGCGACAGGCCTCCGGGGACACGCTTCACTCCCGCTGGGAATGCGCCCCACCCAGGGCCCGGCGCCGGTTACCCACATCTGGCCACTGCGGGGACGGGATCCATCGGCGTGGGAACCCGGAGCTTTACCAGGCCGGGAAGCAGCCAGGACGGCATCGCGGGTCAGAGCGGCGCAGCTGACGCGAATGCAGGAGAACATTGAATGGAAACTGTAACTGGAGAAAGAAAAGAAGGGGCAGCTCAGCGACAGCAAGACCCGGAATGGAAAAGACAAGGACACGGGGCCAACGTCCCAGCAAGCTCAGGAGCCCGACGGCGCCCCTGGGGGGCCCTGCAGCCAGGAGAGCCCGGGCCGCCTTCCCCGGGGCAGGCCTGCGGGCACGTGCCCCCCCCATCTGCCCCTGTGCTCCCTGAGGGGTCCAGCAGCCGCGTGGGTACCTGCGCCCCGGGCTTCATCAGCCCTGTCCACGTGTAGTCCAGTTTCTTAAGTGGGGAGAAAAGGGGACTGAGAAACGCTTCTGTACAATCAATGGCTGTAGGAGTTCTCCTAAAAAAAATAATAATATATTGCCCGGCTGGGCGTAGCTCAGCGGTTGAGCGTCGACCTAGGATCCAGGAGATCGGGGTTCGATTCCCGGTCAGGGCACATGCCTGGGTTGCGGGCTGCAGCTAATCAATGACTCTGTCATCATTGATGTTTCTATCTCTCTCTCTCTCCCTCTCCCTTCCTCTCTCTGAAATCAATAAAGATATATTTAAAATAATAATAATAATATAAGTTCCCCTATTACAGGAGCCTGTGCAGGAAAGAAAAAAAAAAAAAAGAAAGAATTTATTTGAGCACAAATTTTTGAGGACGTGCCTGAAGCAAGATCTCACCCGACTGAGAAAATGCTCCAGAGATGGCAGCTTTGCAGCTCCTTTTATACTTTAGATCAAAGAAAACGTGAGTGGTAGGCTGAGGGGGTGGGAGAAAGCAAAGCGGGGAAACCTCTAGGCATGGATAACAGGTAAAAGGGGGAGTCACTTTTCCACTGGTGGGTGCAGGGTGGTTAACACTGAACACTTACAGTGCTTAGCGATGGTCTGTGGGCAACAAGGTGACAGTGAGGATTCCGTGGCCTGTGCTCTGGTGCAGGTGGCTGTGCCCTGAGGGGCCTGGAAAAGAAAATTACTCTGACATTTCAAAGGTGTGTTATCCCAGATGCACGAGAACAGTGGACAGGCTCACTTCAGGTGAAGCTCGAGTTTTGCTAAGGAAGCTATAGGCCCGGGTGCGACTACCTGCCACGACCGGCCCAGTGAGGAATCTGTGATCAGGCCATCCTGTGTGACTTTCGGTCACTGAGCTTGTCGGGCCTGCCAAGCAGCCCCCTGTGTCTGTCAGGTCGACTGTGTTGCCCCCTTTCGCTCACAGGTTTATAGATCTGCAAGCATTACCCCACAACGAAAAGTTCAAGTCCCTGGGCTGGTTAAATAAAAGCATTTTCCCTCACGCTTCAGCCCACTCTGATTTTTGTAGCTTGACTGTAGCGACTCCATTTCGTTTCTTCACGCTTGCCCTCAAATCCCTTAATAAAGCCAATCAGAGCTGCACCTTTACTCAGTTGAATTCTGGTTTTTAATGAATCCTTCTAGCAGCCATCTGAAGGAACAGAGGCACGAGAAAATAATCACCTGTCCAGCACCAAATATTGAATAAGTGGTGGTACTGGGATTAGAACTCAGGCCTCAGGAGCCGTGACCTCAGTCCATTTATTCGTTCGCTTAAGCCTTCACTGCACACCTCTGATGTGCAGGGCCTGAAGGCCGAAGAGAGGCTCAGGGGTGATGGATGCAGGCGGCCAGGGCAGCAGAGGGGGGACTCTCGGCCCTCGGGGGCGGGCCGTGCAGGTCCCGGCCTCTGGGGAGGCCTGGCTTCCCGGAGCCCCTGCTGATCCGGCTTGGCTAGCGGCTCCCAGCTTCCCGCGGCTCCTTGTTGTTCAGTCCACCGTGAATATTATAAGCTCTAATTGCAAAAGCAGCTTCATCGAGCCTTTGGAAGGAAACTGGGAATGCTGTTAGCTGCGCCCAGCAGAATGTTTAGGGGGGGAGACTCCCACAAAGTTCCAAGCGGTGGATGGTGGGTGAAACGAATTTGTAGAGTAGGGAGGCCCGGCAGTTGATGGTGGTCAAGCTGGGATGCTCCCTAGAGGTCCTGCTGCGGAGGGAGGTGTGGGGCCCAGGCCCCCTCCCTGAGCAGGCGCTGTTCACTTCCCCCTTATCTCTCCTGACTCCCCCCTGCTGTTCCCTGAGCCCACTCCAGCCAGTCACAGAGAGGGGAGAGGCACAGGAATCCTGTCGGGCCAGATTCCTTCTCCCCAGGACAGTGGGGCTGCGAGGGGAAAGTCAGGCCACAGCCTCCCAGAACCTGGCAGATCTTCCAAAGTCACCTTCCCCTTTCTCTCTCACTCCCCTCCCCACTCCCTGCCTCCATATCTCCCCTTTGCCTTGTCAGATGGCATTCTGAGAAGCTCTGGGGCAGGCCAAAGTCACAGAAGGTCACCAGTGGGGCCCCACCGACCTGAGTGGCTTCTCCAGGCCCCAGGTGGAGTAGGGGGATAACCCTGGTTTCCATGTTGTCACTAAAAGGGGGTGGGGACAGGCCTAGGGGCATCAGGCTAGGGATGGAAAGGGCCCCTAGGAGAGGTGAGAGACCCCCCCCAAGAGGTAGCAGTCATACCCTGGCTTGGAAGGATGGGGATCAGGGATGGCCCCGCAGCAACCATGGCACCCTGGGCAAGCGGAATGCAGGCTCACAGGGCCCGGGGCTGACCGAGGGGTGCAGCGCCTCAGCCAACGTGTCTTGACTCCCAGCCCAGAGTCTCATCCCCGAGGCGCGAGTGATGTGACTGACCTCCCTCAAAACTGGGATATTTTATTTATTTATTATTTTTAACCTTCACCCCAGGATATGTTTTTATTGGTTTTTAGAGAGAGAGAAATATTAGTAGGTTGCCTCCCATATGTACCCTGACCAGGAATCAAACTCACAACCCAGTATGTGCCATGACTGGGAATCGAACCCACAACCTTTTGGTGTTTGGAACGACACTCCAGCCAGCTGAGCCACCGGGCCGGGGTGTAACTAGGATCTTTTAATAAATACATGGCATCACATAGGTAATGCATGTAGGGCACAAAACCACAGGACAAGTTTTCACCCAATTTGGAAAGTGAGTTTGGAAGGTCTGCTTTAAAACGTAGGCTATGGGGACCCAGGAAATGTGCGCTGGGGGGCCCTAGGAGTCACGTCTAGTAGATGAGCGGCCATTGCCCAGGGTTTTCCTCGGGGGACAGCAGGGCCTCGTATGCCCCTAGGGCCTCAGATCTAGATTTTTGCTGTCATCTCTAAAGAAGGACAATCAGACTATCAGAGACACAGGATGGGGCTTGGAAAGTGTTCTTCATACCACACCCCTCCCACTATTAGCTGTGAACAGGAAAATGAGCTTGTTTGGGATCGTCTGCATGTGTGTGAAGTGTTTCAAATATGCCCCAGTTTTGACCATCCTGATGAGGTATTTCTTCGTTTTTGAAAGTACCAGGGGCCTGCAAGAATAGAAAAGGGCCGAGGCCCTGGTAGGCCTCAGGGAGCCCCCAGCACCAGCCCTGCTGCAGGCTCTGCTCCCGGGGTCGCTGGGCTGAGGTGCTGCAGGCCACCCTCCCTAACGACAGGCGACAGGCGACATTTGCTCTCTTCCGGCCTCTGAGAATTCAGCTAACAACCAGCAGGGCACAGCTGGGCCCTGACTATGCCCAACACTCTCCCCACTGCTTTCAGTGCTGTAGTGAAACAACCCTGTAGCATCGGAACAATTTTCTCCATGGCGCTTAGAGGCAGGTGACTTGTCCAAGGTGTTGAGGAGCATAAAGGAATCAGGAGGCTTTGCTAAAATTAAAAACAGCAAAGATTTATTCAAGGGTCTTAGCTTTTGCAAACAGGAAACACATCTAGGTAGAAGAGCGTTCTGAAGAAGAAAGAAAAACTGAGTTTTTACAGTAAAAATGAGAATGTCAGCATAAGAAACGTTCAAACCTGTAGAGAATTTTTATGGGTTTATTTGAGCCAAACTGACGACAATTGCCGGGAAGCAAAATCTCAAAGGATTGAGAAAATGCTCTGGAAAATGGCAGTTTTACCACTTATTTTATAATCAAAGGGGGAAATGTAGGGAGTTCCATGAAATCCATTGGTGACAGATTAGGGAGGCGCGAGAAAGCAAGCGGGGGAGATCTCTGGGACCAGATAAAAAGTAAAAGGAATAGGCATATATTTCTTTTACATTTGTGAGTACAGGATAGTTAACAGCCAATAATTAACACAATAGCAATGAAGGGATTTGCGGTCTCTGCTCTGGTGCTTTGGTTGTGCCGAGGGGTCCGGGAATAAAAGGGGATTATGCTGACATTCCAAAGGCATGTTATCGTAGATGCAAAAAGGCAATAGACAGGCTCAGTTTAGGTAAAGGCTGACCTTTGTCAGGGAAGATATGGGCCAAGGACAAGATAACTGCCATGACCCGCTTTTAGGTAGAAAGTTTTCATTTCAGACCATCCGGTGTGGTTAGCTTCGGCCCCTGAGTTTGAAGGCCGCCCTGCGGGCCTCCCCTGAGCTTGTTGGGTTTAGTCTGTGGTCCCTTTTCCATCCACAAGGACAACCAGTCCTGCATTCTTAGTGTTATAGAAATAGATTTGTGTGTGTATTAGAGTCAGGAATATAAGTTTGATGTGTGTATTAGATTTGAAGTAAGTAACTTCATCTTGTGTGACCGAGTGTAATTGTGAGGCCTGCGTATACTTGCCAATTCTTTGGCACAATCCTGCCGACTACGCCAAACTGTCCCAGTTTCTCTGGAGACGTAAACGCAGGTGGTCTAACTCCCAATACGTGGCTATACCACCGTGAGGGTCGAGAGACACTTTAATTCAATAAGACCGGGCCAATAATTCAAGTTTCAAGAAGGGAGACAGAGACAAACATAAAGCAAATCACACAGGGTTTATTTACCAGTTCCCAATGGTTCTCGGCACCAGCAGGCCACCCGGAGGATCCGCTGAAAGACACACACGAGGTCTGGGGTGCGGCCCGACGGCGCCGGTCACTGCAGCCCTCTGGAAGTTCTCCTGGAGAGGTGCAGGGCAGAGCGAGGCAGGATCAGCTTTCCCGGAGCTGGGGTTCATGAAGTCTGTGGAGGGCAGACAAGCATCCAAAGATGTGGCCGAAAAGCCGCTGCTTTTAACAGCTGGGTTGAAGGTGTGGTGCGTCTTCAGTGTGTCTTATCAGGGTCCTACAGAGCGCGGGCCTGCTTGGAAGCCAGGGCTACAAAGTGTTCATCTTATCGTGGCACGCAGGCCTCACAATTACACTCGGTCACACAAGATGAAGTTACTTATTTCAAATCTAATACACACATCAAACTTATATTCCTGACTCTAATACACACACAAATCTATTTCTATAACACTTAGCCTCTGGGCTGGTCGGAGAAGATGACCCCCCCAGACGACTGGTGGTCTGGACACGTGAACATTCTTTCCTGCGTTCTTCGCGGGGTTATCTCTGGGATTTATATGTATCTCCAGGCACTGATGCACAGCTGAGAAATTCAAGTTCAATTTCCCGGGCCAGATAAAGCAAGAATGGAATGGCTTCCTCATACCTCAGCCTTCCTGACTGTAGTAATTTAGTAATATAGCAACTTCATGTTATTTCTTCATTCTTTCCTCAAAGGTCACACAGCAGGTAGAGGCACAGGCTCCAAGCGCAGGTGTTTCCCCTTAATGCTCCCTGCCAATGGGGGGTGCGGGAAGGGCCTGGCCCATCCACCCACCACACAAGACTTGTGGGCATTCACAAGACACCTGCTTTCAGGCCCCACCTGTGACCCTGAGGCACCGAGGCTGGGTACATGGTAGAAGGAGGCCACCAACTGAGACCAGGCTTGGGCTCAGGGACATCCGGAAGCTGCTGGGCCTGCTCCGTCTCTAGCTGGATCCTGGGGTAGGGCCAAGCCTGGGCTCTGTGATGGGGCCAGATCCATGTCACTCTGCTGCAGAGCTGTAACCAGATCCTTACTATGCAGGGTTTCAGCCTGTTGGCCTCTCTGCGCTCACATCAATATTTTAAGGCTCAGAACTAAAGTAGGGCACCTGGTCCTGGGTGCAGCCTGGGAGGGGGTGGTGAGCACCCAGCTGGGCTCTGTTCCCCAGCCCCTTAGTGCACCCCCACTGGGTCAAGCATCTAGTGCTTCTGCGACCAAATATGCTTTTGGTGCAGAAGGACAGGCTCCCTGCATTCAGAGGGAGGAGCCCTGGCGGGTCCCAGGGTTCTGCCCTTACTAGCTGCCTGCTGTGGACAAACGGTTTCACCTCCTGGTGAAGTTCAGCCTGCTCACGTGGGGGATGCAGTGCTAATGACACTCACCTCACTGCTGGTCGTGAATGTTCAAAATGCTGAATATGGGTAAGGGCTGGGCACAGGGCCTCCTCTGTCCCAGTACAGAACAAGTGGCCCCTCCATTTGGGGGTTGGCAGACTCACAAAGCCCTTCCCCAGAACAGGCCTTGTAGCTGGAGTTGATCGCAGGACTGCAACCCATGGATGGACCCTTCTATACCCTGGTGGAGGCCCTGGTCTTCCCAGTGGCCCTGGAGATGCCCTTGGGCCAGACCAAAGGAACCAGTCTGCAGGAATGCCAGGGACTGGACTGGGACTTCCCAACCTCTCCTCTCCTCCTCTTTCCTGAGGCCCATCGCCCGCATCCTCTGTGTCTGCTCTCAGAATTCAGAATCAATCAAAGAGCTTTAAGAATTTTTTTTCTTATGTCCTGGAAGAAAAGCTTTGCTATGGAGCACCCTCTCCCCAGCTCCAGTACCTGCCATAGCAAATTTTCTTCCAAGACTTGTCCACTCCCTCCCAAATGTTGACATTCTGGTGATCAGAATGCACACTCCAGTTTCAATTACTTTCTTACACAACATCGGCCTCCTAGGCTGAGTTGCTACAAGTGTGTGCGATATTCATCACCAAATGCCAGCAGCTGGCGGGTGCTACGCCACGCAGTGCGTAATAGCAACACGGGGCTTCCTGCAGGCACTGCACACATCCTCTCCTACACCCCTCACCACAGCCCTGCACCCTGGGGATTATAATCCCCACTTTACAGTCAGGGAAACTGATGCTCAGCCCAAAGTCATCCATTCCGCAAATGTTTCTGAGTGTCTACAAACATTAGGGCCTGCTGGGCACTGTGGTGGTGAACTAAGTCCCCAGTCTCCTGGAGGTTGCAGTCTGGGGGGGAGGAGGCAGACAATACACAATAAACAAAAAAGGAGGGTGAGGGGAGAGGGAGAGGCTAGCGGTGGGGTGGGCAGTGTTGTCATTCTAGATTGGAGCAGGAGCCAGGCATGGCTGTCTTCCTCACTATCCAATTGTGAAGGAAATGCAGGCAACACAGTAGACCTGACAAGTTCAGGGGGCTATCTGGCAGGCCTGGCAAGCTCAAGGACCCAAAGGGTGGTCTGATCACAAACCCCTCACTGGGTAGGCCATGTGGGGTAGTCTCGTTTGGGCCTATAGCTTCCATAGCAAAGGCTAATCTTCACCTTAAGTGAGCCTGTCCACTGTTCTCGTGCATCTGGGATAATACACCTTTGAATTGCCAAATTTTCTTTTTCAGACCCCTCAGGGCACAGCCACCTGCACCAGAGCACAGGCCACGGAATCCTCACTGTCACCTTGTTGCCCACAGATCATCTCTGGGTGCTGTGTTCAGTGTCATCCACCCTGTACCCACCAGTGGAAAAGTGACTCCCCCTTTTACCTGTTATCCAGTCCTAGAGGTTTCCCCGCTTTGCTTTCTCCCGCCCCCTCAGCCTACCACCAACAGAGTTCATGGAGCCCTCCTCACGTTTTCTTTGATCTAATGTATAAAAGGAGCTGCAAAGCTGCCATTCTCTGGAGCATTTTCTCAATTGGATGACATCTTATTTCTGGCATGTCCTCAAATATTTGGCTCAAATGAATTCTTAGTTTATTTATTGATTGGTTCTTAGAGGGAGAGGGAGAAACATCAATTTTGTTGTTCCACTCATTTATGCATTCATTGGTTGATTCTTGTATGTGCCCCGACTGGGTATCAAACCTGCAACCTTGGCTTAGCTGGGACGATGCTCTAACCAAATGAGCTACCTGGCCAGGGCAAAGTCTTTATTTTTTTTATAGGTTGGATGTTATTTCATGGACACAGTGATGCTGAGCTCCTCGGCTAGCACTCAAGAAATGTGTGGAAAATGAATCCTTCCTACCAACTTCAACCTGGCCACGTTGAACTTCCGTCAGATACATCAACATGTGGGCCCAGCATGTAGGTTACTTCCAGTTTTCTCCAGTTTGAGATGACGTGGAACAGGCAGTTTTTCTGCAGGATGCGTTTTGCTTCCGATGACTTTTCTTGGGACAAAGTCTTGGGAATGGGGTCGCTAGCTTGAGTCCTAAGCATATTTACGGCTCTGGGTTTCTCCTTTTGGAAAAACAGTATACGTCTGGCACTTTTCCTGAGGACCTCCGGTGTTCCAGGCCTTGCCCTAATTATACATCCTCGCAGATGTTGCAGAGGTAAACAGGAGGCTCTAGACTACCCGGTGAATTCCTTTTCAGCCTTTCAAACCCTGCTCAAACACCCCCTGGGGAGCCCCCCCCCCACTTCCACAGGCAGAATTGTCTTTTTTCATGTAAAACCTAATAGTTTAGCATTACTATATGCAGAGCTTTCTCAGTCTCAGCCTTGGTGGCTTGGCCCCAGCAGCAGGCTGACCGTAGGGGAGGGAAGTTCTGCACCCTCGTGGAAACAGTGCTCTTCACCCCAAGGAGCCAGAGCACCTGCCTTGCCCCTCCCTTGGCCTAGGACTTCGGCCCCCCAAGGCACTCAGCCGCCGCATCTATTAAATGGAATGGAAGCAATTACGGATAAAACTTTTCCAGCATCTTTAATGAGGTTAACCTCTCACTCCCACAGGCAACTGCGCACCCATAAAGGTGCCTGTGGGCTCTATAAACAGCCCAAACCAGCAGACAGCAGAACAGGCTCTTTCAGATGAGAGAGGCCCAGCCCTGCCTCTAGTGTCCCTTCCTCCTGCCCGGATTTCCAGCATTCCTCTGAGATGACCAGCCTGGTGCCAGGGTACAATGGAAGGGCAGGCTCCGGACAGGCCCCACCTCCCTGCAGGCCGGTATTTTTAGACCAAGTCCTTGGCTACCTTATCTAATTGGCCAGACGGGAGACCTTGATTTCCCAGCTTTCCAAACATCCAGTTGCGGCTCCTGGCTCCGTGCAGTGCAAAGTCCAGGCGCAGCTCCACGGCCGTGTAACGAGAAGCCCCCTTGCATTATAATCCTTTTGTTCGGCGAGACCATTTTCCTCCCACCAAGTTCAGCCAAGTAAACACGACCTAAAAAAGGTTTTCGCGGGAGGAGACTGGGAAGTTCCGACAAAGCAGCCATTTCCTGCGCGCCGGGCGCTGAATTTCCGAAGCAGCCGGGGGAACATCTTGTCCCAGCTCACATCCCGTAACAGAGAACCTGGAATCTTTCTATTTATCTGTACCCCCGCCCCCCCACTTCCAGAAAGGAATGGGGCGGCGGGGTCGTCGAGGACGGCGAGGCAAACGGGGGCGGGGGCCCTGGCCCCCCACCGCGGGCAAAGGTGCGTGAGTCGCGGTCACGCGGCCGCCTCCCGCGCGGGGCTGGGCGGGGCGGCGGCCACAAAGCCGGCGGCCCCGAGGCGCTCACCTTCGGCTCGAGCTGCGGGCGGCGCAGTCGGCCCCGCCCGCCCCCCGAGCGCCTGGGCCCCGGCGTCCCCGGCGCCCCCGACCCCGCGGCCCCGGAGGCGAGCGGCCTGCAGCTAGGCCCTGCTGCCCCCCGTTTCGGGCCTCGGTTTCCGACTGGGCGCCGGTCCTGCCTCCCGCTCGGAAGGGGCGTGTCCGCGCCTCGCGGACAGCGGAGCCGGCGCCGAGAAACGTTTTTAAAAAACACACCCACGCTGCTGCGGGTCCCGGTGCCGCGTCCCAAGGTCAGGCGGAAAGAGAAGCCGGCCGCGGGGCATCAGCTTCCCGCCTGACCCCGCCCGGCCCCGGCCTCTGAGGTCCCGGGGGCACGAGTGGGTGCAAGGAAAATTTCGGCGCCCAAGCCCAGAGCCCGAACCCCAGGCTCAGAAGCCGCCCCCGACGCCCCCGCCCCCGCCCCGGCCGCGACCCCCTCTCGGGAGACCCGGTGCCTCGCTCGCTTCTCTCCATCCCCACGAACCCCGCCGCCAGCTCGACGCGCCGGGCCCGCCCCCCGCGGCCGCAGAGCCCCGGGCGGGGGCGGCGCCGTAGCCAATGGGAAAGCGGCGTGTCGAGGGCGGTGGCGGTTGTGACGCGCAGGGCCAGCGGGCGGCGGCCAATCAGCGGCGAGCTCGAGGGCGGGCAGTGACGCGGGCGGAGCTTCGCGTGCGGCGGTATAGGAGCGAGCTCCGCGGCCAGCACCACCAGCCGAGCTCCGCCGCCACCACGCGCCGCTCGCCGCCTCCCAGCCGCCGCCGCCGCCGCCTACCGGTCCCAGCTCGGCGCGCCCCCAACCGCCGCCGCCGCCCCCGCCGCCCGCCGGCCGGCCCGTGTGCGAGCCGGCCAGCGGCCTCCGCGCCCGGCCGGACCCTGAGCCTCGCCTTCTCGCGCTTCGGCCGCCCGCGCCTCCTCCGCCGCCTGCCTGGCATGAAGACCAAGTTCTGCAACGGGGGCGAGGCGGAGCCCTCGCCGCTCGGGCTGCTGCTGAGCTGCGGCGGCGGCAGCGCCACCCCGGCGCCCGGCGTGGGGCAGCAGCGCGACGCCGCCAGCGACCTCGAGTCCAAGCAGCTGGGCGGCCGGCAGCCGCCGCTGGCGCTGCCCCCGCCGCCGCCGCCGCCGCTGCCGCTGCCGCCGCCGCCGCCGCCGCTGCCGCCGGCCGAGGAGCAGCCCGAGCCCCGGACGCGGCGCAGGGCCTACCTGTGGTGCAAAGAGTTCCTGCCGGGCGCCTGGCGGAGCCTTCGCGAGGACCAGTTTCACATCAGTGTCATCAGGTCGGTGGCGGGCGGGCGGGCGGGCCGGGGGACGTGGCCGGCGCTGGCCGGTCAGGTGACGCGGGCGGGCGGGCGGGGGCTCGGGGCCGGGAAACCCCCTTTCGCGGACGCCCGTGGGGTGCCAGCCAAGTCTCGTGGAGCAGGCCCCGCGCCGCCCGGGACCTTCCAAGACGCAGGCTTTTGAGGAAGGGGCGGGGGGGGCGGGGAATAAAAAACAATTCGGTTTCGTGGGAAAACAGGTCTTTTCTGAGGAGAACAATACCTCGTTGGGTCAGAGTGCATTTAGTCCAGAAGCTTAAAACGTGTGTGGAAAGTTGGTCCGCGGCGCGGGGTCTGGGACGGAGGCGGGATGTCATGGCTGCCTTCAGAGCGCCGCGCGGCCGCTGCTGCTCGCAGCTCCGCGAGCCTGCGATGGGCTTTTCTTTTCCTAACTCTTTGAAAGGGTCATTTGTTAGCGGCGAAGGGGTAACGTTTGCTCATTGCCACCAACGCTCTTCAAACCCGTTAGGTGTGTTGCTCGCCAAAGTTAGGAGGTGTGGCTCCGAAAATAATAGGGGTAAAGCGGGGGAATCCCCCCCACCCCTTTATTTTAAGGTCAAAAGTCTTTAATCGTGACGTTAAACTTACTCCTGAGTGACCTGTGTGCGCGTTCACCCAGGAAAGACGACGGCCCCGCGTGGTTTTTGTCTCCACTCCGTGCCCATGAGATGAGGGGTTAACATTTCGCGGGCGCCCTTCTGCTTAGACCTTTAAAACTGCCGTCTTTCTCTGCGAGCTCTCCTCTAAATGGCTGGCCGGTCTGCGGGCAGCGTCTAGCAACTGGCTGGCTGCCACCGATAATCCCCAAATCCAATTTTAGTCATTGGATTCCTTTTCTGTGCCCAGCCTTTCCACCGGAGCTGCAAATGCCGCAAAATTAACTGAATTTCGCTTCCTTTTTGTGCCTCTGGCCTCTCCCAGATACGCTCATGAGCTGTGAGTCCAGAGGCAGAGAAAAGGAAACCGAAGGTGTTTATATCTGTCCCTGAGCTGCGTTTTTTTCATTCCACTTTGCATTTTTCATTGCTGGTATGTAGGAAAGCGATTGATTTTACATGCTAAACCTTGCTGTGATTTCTTATTGGTTCCAGGGGGGGTTTGGGTTTGTTTTGTTTTTTGTCTAGTCCCTTGGATTGTCCAGCTCTGACACATGCCCCTCCTCAGCCGGCAGGGAATTTTGTACTGCTCCAGGGCAGCCCTTGTCTGTCGCTTCCCTGGAGTCTATTTTGCATCCACAAGGAGATTGTGATCTCTGTGCCTTTCATGACATATTTACACATTTCACTGTGCCTAGTACTCCTTTTGTTGAGTATCACAGTAGCCCAGGGGCTGAACATGAAACAATTTCAAAAAAGGCCAGGGAGGCCTGTGGAGCACTTTGTGGAGGAAGTGGGAGCATCCCCGAACTCTGCGAAGGACCTTTCAGTGGGAAGAGTAGGCAGAAGCACACTATGTTCCAAGGATGCAAGGATAGTGGCTAAAATGGGCATTTTAGGAACACTTTTTGAGAGATGTTTGGTAATGTCTGGACACTTTTTAAATAAAAAAAAATTAATTGATTTTAGAGAGGAAGAGGAAAGAAACTTCAGTTTGTTGCTCCACTTAGTTATGCATCATTGGTTGATTCTTGTATGTGCCCTGACCAGGGATCAAACTCGAAACCTTGGTGTATTGGGATGATGCTCTTAACCAACTGAGCTATCTGGACACATTTTTTATTGTCATGATTTGGTGGTGGTGGTACTACTGGTATCTCCTGGGTAGCGAGCAGGAATACTGCTAAACGTCCTCCAGTGCACAGGACAAGCCCCTCCTCTTCCCAGAACAAAGAGTTACTTGGCCCCAAATGTCAACACTGCTGAGGTCGAACAACCCTGGAGTAGACTAAGATTGAGCTTTCCTCTTTTGTCCATCTGGCCATACTCTTAAGATTAACCTTTGCTTTGTGGTTAGCACTAGTAATGAGCACCTGACGTTATCTAGTGTAATCTTCACATAAACCCCTATTAGATACATTATATTGTGCTGAGAAAACAGGCTTAGAGGCACTGAGTAACTTGCCCAAGGCCATGCAGCTGTCTGCAGAGCCAGCAAAGGCCTGTTCTGTTAACTGGGCCTCCAGGCTTGGGGTTAAGGCACCTGTTCCTGATTACTACATATTATGTTGTCATTTTGCTGAAGTATTTTTTATTTCACCTGAGCTATAGTTGTTTCAAGTTGGTTTTTAGATGATTAGAACAAATTTTCCAAAAATCCTTCTTTGTTTTTATTTCATTTGCACTCTAAATTCAGTAGCTGTTTTGGTATTATGCTGCCTTCTATTTTCTGTGTATCCGGACCTTAGGACTTGAGGATTGTTTTTCTGCTGAGACACTGTTTATGTTGTGAATTTTGTTTTCTTTCTCTAGTCATTTTGACTTTTGGATTATGCTCTTGAAACTCCTGGGTCCAGGCCCCAGGCTCTAGGGAGGCTTAGTCCTCTGTGTGCTGGACTTGATGCTTGTTACTTGTGGACAATTTGCAGTGGTTTCAGTGCCTTTTTTGTTTTTTCAGCAAAATGCAGTTGGTTAGGTGCAGACCAGATAACTTAGCAGAGGAAAATCTTTGTGTTAAAGGTTTCTTTGGAGCAGGTGGTTTCTTGGGTTTATCATTGAGCATTGAGCTGACTCAACCTAGATATGAATTCTTTCCCAAATGATTAAAAGTACATAGATGTGTTTGATGGATGAATGGATAAGCACGTATGACATTTACATACTATAGCATGGATTTTACTTGCTGAGAATGCTATAGAATAAAATAGAATTATGTAGCCTCTGTAATACCTGCTAAGTCTACAAATGAAGGATGCAAGCCATTTGTAAAGCTATTTACATACATGTTACTAAAATAAAAACTATATTAGCAGTAAGTCACTATCTAGTAAAATGATTTTACTCCAAAACTTGAAAAATTTTCTGTGAGATAGAGTTGCAAACATTAAAGCCTCTCCTAGCTGTAAATACATACACTAGCTCAGAGGCACGCTCCTGTACATTTGCCTTATAACCTGTAGTTAAAGCTTGTTCTTTAGCAAAATTACCAACTGCTTCCTATCACAGACTGCTGAGTACTTGAAGCCTAGTTTGTGATGTTCACAAGTGCTCAGGGTCTGTCCTGTGTGTGCCAGCTCCCTGATGCTGGTGGGTTAAAGTGGGTCACATGATACAGCTGAAGTACATCACATCTAGACTATTCCACTGTTTTCTTGGGGCTGAAAAGGTTTTGATGACATCATCCACTCAGGTTTGACATCCTTTACGTGTGGACACGTGGAGTATATTTACAATCTGAGAACTTTCCAGATCAACCAAAGTTAACCCTTTGCGGTCGTATTAAATTTGGACATGGGTGTCGTACTGGTCGGAATTAATTTCCATTGAAAGAGCAGTGATACGTAACATGCAAGATTATGAAGGATAAACAAGAGAAATTATGAACTGATACATGAATGAATAGAGTTAAGATTCGTATGGTTCCTTGCTGCGGTGGCTGAGAGCAGACATATGACTGGAACAGTAAAAAAGCTTTGGTGGCTGAGAGTAGACAAACGACCGCAAAGGGTTAATAGTTTTCATAGCCAACACCTGATGGTAGTATTCAGTGTTTTTGGTGAGTGAGTAGTCTGGAGGGATTTGTGAAGTGGCCTTTGTTTCCTCTGGATGTGCTATGGAACCAACATGACATTGTGGCTGGTGAGGGAGTGATGAGTTTCATGGCTGTGCTGAGGTGGTCCATCCTGAAGGACTGAACATTAGAAAGTGGGGGTGGCATGATCGTGTGTTTTTTTTTGTTTTGTTTGTTTGTTTTACAGCCACAGCCACCTTCCTTTGCTTCCCCACATTACACTTGGGTTTTTCTTGTTAACTGTTTCAAGGGGGAGCACTCCTGCCACCTCTGGCTTCCCAGGTGAAATACAGCCCTGCCTTTTGGTGAATTGCTTGGCCTCTGAAGTAAAGGGTGTTTCCTCATTTGCCTCATAGTGGGGAAATGTCGCTATTTTCTGTCTCCTTGAAAAATCTCCAAACTCCCATTTAAGTTTGGAAATCAGTTGTACTGTATGCTGAATGTTAGAGTAATCTGTTTGACTTATAGTGACCTAACAGCAAATTAAGAGGAACTTGATTAATTTTTAACCTTGCCTTATTTGGGGGTTTTATGGGTTTTCCCTGGGTGTAGGTAACATGTAAATTTCCCCCAGAAGCTTTACTAAGATAGTCACTAAGATAGTGGACTTCTGTTGGAAAGGATTGTGCTACAGGCTCTGGAACAATGCGGCTAATGCAGAAAAAGACAAGTTGGGGAAGAAAAAACTCAAGTTTGCTAAATCCAGAACTTTTTCTGAAGTTGAAGGATGGGAAAGTCACCAAGAGACAAGTTTCTTATTAATATAGATTGGTATGAATGAAAAACATGGCTTTTTAAAGGGCTAGATCAAGAAATTCAGGATAGAGGAGGGGGCCCCGACATAAAAGTCTGTGATGTGACCAGAAGGAGGAAATTTGCAGTTAGGGTTCAATGAAGTGGAGTATAATTTACTGAAATTTTTCTTATTCTTATTTTTTTTAAAACCCTCCCCGGATGACATGTTCATTGATTTTTAGAGAGAGAGAAAGTGGGAGGGGGAGAGAGGGAGAGAATTGGGGGGACAGGGGGAGAGGGATAGAGACCAGGGATTGATCTGGAAACCTTTTATTTTTTAAAATATATCTTTATTGATTTCAGAGAGAGGAAGGGAGAGGGAGAGAGAGAGATAGAAACATCAATGATGAGAGAGTCATTGATCAGCTGTCTAGCCTGCAACCCCGGGCATGTGCCCTGACCGGGAATCGAACCCTGATCACCTGAATCCTAGGTCGACTCTCAACCGCTGAGCCACGCCCGGCCGGGCAGATCTGGAAACCTTTTAATGTACGGGATAACCGAGCCACCTGGCCAGGGTATAAGTTAACTCTTGATTAGCTTTACATCAGAGAAATGGAAATCACTATTGTCATATCTGATTAGTAGTCTATAAAAGAAGCTGGGTGGGGGTTAGTGGTGCACACTCAGCTAGGTCCAGAGTGTGCTGGTTAGAATTCCCAGCAGTTACTCTGCTCTTCAGTTTCCAACCTGCCATGTGCTGCTTACACTTGTTAAATGTGAAATGAATGTATTGTTTTCATTTTATTTGCTTCCATGAGTATGTTGTGCCTCCAAAATTTAATTATGACATGTATGGTTATTATAAAGCTGTTCAGTATAATTTACTGAAATTTTGCCAGATGATAAAAGTTTGTAGTTTCAAAGTTATTTGACATCCCTGAGAGTTCCTGGGGTTCGACTTGGCTGGATATTCTTTTTTTTAAAAATTGATTTTAGAGAGAGGGGGGAAGGGAGAAACAGAGGGAGCAGGAAGCATTGATTTGTTGTCCCACTTATTTATTTATGCATTCATTGGTTGATTCCTGTATGTGCCCTGACCAGTGATGGAATCTGAAACCTCAGTGCATCAGGACAACACTATGAGCTTGGGCTGATATTCTTGACAAAATATGCCATAAATTGGGCTGGTGGATTTTTGCTATAATTTCTATGGCATATTTTCCTAATGTATCTCCTTGTTCCAGTCATATTATTTGGCTCCTTGGTAACTGGCTTATTTCTAGATGGTTTTTCACAGTTTGGATCATCCGTGACAGTGACCTTTTATTTTGATTGTCACTAAAACATAATTGATGGCTTATTTCCTCCCACCAAAGCCTGTTGAGCAACGGAGGCTACAGATAACACAAGAGATGAAGGATTTCCAGGTCGTGGTCCTGTTTCTGGCCAGGTTTGCCTGCCTCCCTCCCTTTAGGAGGACAGGGATGAACTTGGAATGGAGTTACACAACTTAGAACAGTGGTTTGTCTGTTTGCTCTCCCTGTTGACTGAGCTTTCAAGAGAATGTGACAGGAAGGAGAACTAGGGCTTTTAACTAACGCTTGTCCTGTTGCTTGGGAGCCAGAAGCCCTTGTTGGCTGTGACTGGACGTGGCAGGGCAATTCTCATAAGCTACGCACATGAGGCTCTGCCACAAATTGAAAAGAAAGGTTAAGGGTCTTTGTATCCTCTGTCTCCACACCTCCCATCTGCTTTGCTACTTGCTTGGGGTTTGTGGGGTGGGGAGACTAGAACCTTTGCTTCCCTTATCTTTCTGTTCCTCCTTAACTGGGGTGGATAACTAACTTGCCCTCAGGGAAAATAGGTCCTTACTCTAGCTGAGGCTCCCAGGTACTACTGATTGCTTTTTCTTTGAGCTACTGAAAACAAATCTTAAATTCAGCTTTTATTTGCATCTGGGACACATTGTTTCCATGGAAGCACATTCAGGTTTTTTAATTGCTTCAGAAATATCATTACATAGGAAAAAAGTCAATTTTCTTATTTTTAAAAAACAGCTGTATTAAGATATAGTTCACATATCACAATTCACCCATTTAAAGTGTATGATTTAGTGGTTTTTAGAATACCCACAGATACATGCAACCATCACCACAATCAATTTTAGAACATTTTTACCATCCCAAAGAGAAACCCTGTCCCCTTTAGCCTCCTACCTCTCCCTAGCTCTAGGGACTCACTAATCTAACTTCTATCTTTATTGACTTCCTTGTTCTGGACATTTCTTATGAGTGGAATGCACGTGGTTTTTTGTGTCTAGCTGCTTTCACTTAGCATAATGTTTTTAAGGATTATCATGTTATAGCATGTATCAGTGCTGCATTCCTTTTTTTTAATTGTAAATTATACACATAATAAAGTTTACCATTTTTTTATTATTATTATTTTTAGTCCTTTTTTTTTTTTAAATATATATTTATTGATTTCAGAGAGAGGAAAGGAGAGGGATAGAGAGATAGAAACATCAATGATGAGAGTCATTGATCACCTGCAGCCCGCAACCCGGGCATGTGCCCTGACCGGGAATCGAACCCCGATTGCCTGGATCCTAGGTCGAGGCTCAACCGCTGAGCCACGCCCAGCCAGGCTAAAGTTTACCATTTTTAAGTGTATAGTTCAGTGGCATTAAGTACACTCACACTGTTGTGTCACCATCCATCTCAAGAATGTTTCTGTCTTCCCAGACTGAACCTCTGAGCCCATTAAACACTAACTCCGAATTTCCCTTCACAACCCCTATCCTTTGAAATTCATTTAGCTCAATCAGAATCTGTTTTTAGTTGTTTTGTTGTGTTTCCTGGAATGTGGTATATACTTTGGATGTGCAGCTCTGCTGACGACACCTTGATTTTAGCCCCATAAAACCTTTTTTCAGGCATTTGAACTCCAGAACTAAAAGATAATAAATTTGCTATTTTAAGCTGTAAGTTTTTGGTCATGTGTTGCAGCAGCCATAAGAAGTGAAGACATTTGTTTTGTGCAGGTTTGTATAGACTAGGCTTGGTGTAAGGCTCTTGGTGCCACAGTACCTACTACTGTGCTTAGCGTGGCACGTGGTGCTCTCCTGCTTTGTCTCGTGTCTTGTGGCATCAGAATTAAAAGCAAGGGCCCTGGAGCCATACACTTGCATTTGAATCCTGGCTTAGCCAGTTGCTTGCTATGTGCCTCAGTTTCCTTGTCTACAGAATGCAGGCAATACCAGCATCCACCTGTAGGGTTGTTGGAAGGATGAAATGAGTTAATCCTTGTCAAATACTTACAACACTACAGCCCAGGGGCTTCATGACTCTGACCCCTTACAGTGACTAACAAAGCCCTAGTCTTTTTCAGAGGAGTGAATTTAAGGGTCAGAGAGGTTTAGTGATGTGCCCAAGATTGCACAGTTAATAAGTGGCAGAGTGGGATTTGAATCCCAGGCTCCCTGGCTTTGAAGCCTATGGTCTTTCTCTTAGCATAGTGTCTTCCCCAGGAAGGTGGGACTGTCCCTTAGGGAGCTTATAGTCTAATTGGGGAGCCAAGACTAATCTTCTAAACCTATTAGCAATATAAGACAGTTATCAAACATAATGGAGATGTTTGGAGACTTAGTGGGACAGGAGTGCTGCTGTTTATTATCATTTTTGGAACATCTTTATTCAGCATCCATGATTGTGGTTTGGGGGCCATTGGGCCTTGAGAATTGAAGTTTAGACATTACCCCTGCCTTCAAGGAGCTAGCAGGGAATATGGTGAAGCTTCTTATGGAGGTTGGACTTTGAACTGAGCCTTAAACAGTAGGTAGTTTTTAGATAGCGGAGAAGGAGGAAGTTTCCAGATTGGAAGAACACAAGTTAGTGGATGTGATGATAAGCTGTATCAGTTAGTACTAGGTTGAGCTGCTTATAGCAGAAAACTCCAGAGTAACAGTGGCTTAAACAGCATAGAAATGTGTTCCAGGTCCAGAAGTCGCCAGGCCGGGCCAGTGTGGAAGCTCCACGGGCTAGATGGGGACACAGGCTCCTTTCAGCTAACTGCCCTGTCATTCCTAGGATGTGGCCCTTATTCTCATAATCTTAAGAGGTTGCTAAAGTTCTGGCCATATATGCCAGTCAGGACCCTGGCAAAAAGAAATAAGTAATGCATTAGAGGTACTTCCAACATAGACAATTTAATATAGGGAATTGGGTGGGCAGGTATTGGGGAAACTAAAAAGGCAGAAGTGATTAAAATAGTTATCTGCAGGAAGCAGCCCCACTCCTGGGTTTTGGGGAGCAAAGGGAATAGGTCAGAGATCAGAACCTGGACGTTCTAAGGAGGGGCCCTACAGAATTAGGATCCAGCCTCCGAGTAGAGGGCACTGCTTGGCTATTGCTGGCATCTCAACTTGAGGAGTGTCCCTGTGGAGCCAGAGTCTGGACCTCTGAGCTGGTACCTCTGAGAGGGTACCCTGGGGCTGGTTCTGGGATTGCTGAAAGAAGTGGACACTGGAGCAGCTGCTATGGCTGGACTGAGGGCTTGATACTGCAGCGTGAACAGGAGCAGGAAGCAACACACCTCCTCCCTCCCCCCGGCTTCTAGCCCCCTCCGGTATTCTGCCCCACCCAGTGGGGGACAACTGATCGAGGAGAGCTGGAACCGGTAGAGTCCCATTCCAGCATCACAGCAGAAAACACGTGGGTTTGGAGCTCAGGGACAATAGCTCAGCAATTGACACACCATCAGCTCCTTGTTCCAGACCTCAGGGAGTGTGTGTGTGTGTGTGGGGGGGGGGCAAAGTGAGAGTGTGTCTTAAGCTGATTTCCCAGAAGTCACACTGATAATAGCCTTTTGCGTTTTATTTGCCAACACTTGGTTGCGTGGGCCCTCCTAGCTGCAAAGGCAGCTGCGAAGTATAGTCTCGATGCACGGGGCACTGCACCGCCTGAGTAAAACCTTGCTTCTACCTGGGAAAGGGAGTGTAGTAGGACTCTTAGAGTTGTTAGGCTGACATTGATAGAGCAACATTATCAGTCTCCAGATAAAAAAATTCCTGTTATCTTTCCTCCCCACACAAGTTGAACTGTTTCTCTTGCTTTGTATTTCTTGACAGTGCTTGTCATTGTATGCTCACAGTCCCTGCATGATTGGGCACATGGTGATGTATTTGGCTTCATTTTGGCAGCATATCTTGACTAGGCTAAACTGTTGTTCATGGATGGAACAAGGAAAGAGGCTGGTGGCTCCTGTGACCACCATCTAGGGATGTCATTCTAGAAAGCTGTGGTTTGATTTGCTGGTAACTTTTTGTCCAAAAGTTGGGCATATGCTGCCATCTAATATCGATGCATCTGACGGGCAGGTATAGACTCTGGATGAAGCATATAGTTGCAGACACTGCCTCCTGATTTTGAACTCTGTCTTATAATCTTATGTCTGTTTTCTTCATCCGAGTGGACATTTCTTGAGAGCAGGGACCAGGCCCTATTTCAGTTTTGTATTACCCTAGCTTCCAGCAGAGTGCTGTGCTTGTGTAGTAATTCCTCAAGATGTGTTGATGAGATAGTAAATTCTTTAGCAACTCTGAAGTTTCTACAGGTGAGGTGCCTCTTGTCTAATTCCTGATTGTACGGTATTTTGTATTCTGCCATTTAATTCCAACCCCTGCATTTTAGCTAACCTCCTCTATACCCAGTCATTTTCAACCCAGGCAGGTGATTTGTCCCCAAGGCTATTCCTTTCTGTTTTGTTTTGCTTTTAAATATATCTTTATTGATTTCACAGAGGAAGGGAGAGGGAGAGAGAGAGAAACATCAGTGATGAGAGAGTCGTCATTGATCGGCTGCCTCCTGCACACCCCTGACCAGGAATCGAACCACGATCTCCTGGATCCTAGGTCAATGCTCAACCCCTTAGCCACGCCTGGCCGGGCTATTCCTTTCTGTTTGAAAGACCCCCTATAACTTATTTCTTGTCTTTAGTAGCCAAAGTGGAAGGTTTAGGGTACTTAGATCTCTCCCATTTCTTCTGAATGCTCCAAGAACCAGTTAATGTTGCAGGGTTTTTGAAAAGGCTTGTTATTGTTAGTCAAAATCAGTTGAGAAATTTTTACTGACACAGGCATGGAAGAGGGTAGATCTTGGCACTGTACTTCAAGTGGAAAGTTCTCAAGGAGGTGGTTTAAGTACTGCCCCAAGGTTTTAATCTTGTTAATTACAGGAATCTGGTATAATGGAAGTATGAAATCATAGAGGAATGTGGGGTTGAAAGCCTGCCTCTGGGATTTCCCCATTCCCAGTGCTAGAGAGGGTACTCCTTGTCGTTCTCTAGAGACCAGTCTCGTGTAGGGCACACATGTGATGAAAAAAACAAACCTCTCCCCCAGCACTAATCTAGAAGGACAGATTGAGGATTTGACTGTTTTTAAGATGACTCGTGATCAATTCTGATCTGAAAACTGTGGAGTTAATCATTTCCGTTGCAGGTATCCTGAGAGAATGAATGAAGACTTAGTGAGAGCAGTGCTCATGGATCCTGACTTCTCACCCATCCATCCATAGTTATCCAAGAAGGGACTTTGCTTGCCTTCAAATGCAGATACTTACCATCCTCTCATTTCCCATAGAGGTGGCCTCAGTAACATGCTGTTCCAGTGCTCCTTACCTGACACTGTGGCCACCGTTGGTGACGAGCCTCGGAAAGTGCTCCTGCGGCTGTACGGCGCGATTTTAAAGATGGTGAGTTCCTGGGCTGCTTGGGGACAGGAGGGACCTGTTAACAGTTTTAATTCTGTTTCCTAAATTACCTGGGAAGAGATTTTAAAAGCGTTAGTGGTGTTATTAAAGCTATTTAAATACATAACTTTTATTTTAATTGGGCTGCACAACTTGGCTTATGTTTATATTCTAAGTGAATTCCTATTTTTACTTATTATTTATGAGGAAACCTAGTGCAAACATTCCCAGCTTTATATCCAGAGAAAGTATAATGTTGGTTAAAACTTTAATAGTTCCTGATGATGCTTGGGTTTCAGCTCAGACTTAGGTTGTAAACTTCTAATGTGGAGAGGGTGGTGGTTTTATAGCATGATCACAAGGTTTTACAGGATAATCCCCAAGGACAAAGTCTGACCTCAGGGAAGCTGAATTTATTAACTACCTCCCTTCGAGATTTCTTTACAACTTTGAATTTGTTAGATTTCTAATCTTTCCTAATTGTCATATTACTTAAATGATTGAATCTAATTTTTAATTAAAGTACCTTATTTGTTGAATTGTCTTAACCAATTATAGGATATCCCAAATGTCTGGTTTTTAAAACTTTTTTTTTTTTAATTCTCACCTGAGGAGTGAGGATAATTTTTCCATTGATTTTTAGAGCGAGTGGAAGGCGGTGGGAGAGAGGAGAGAGAGAAGCATCGATCTGGCAGAGACACATGGATTGGTTGCCTCCCACATACACCCTGCCTGGGGGGGGGGGGGGGGCAGGAATTGGACCTGCAACCCAGATATGTGCCCTTCACCAGGAATTGAACCCAAGACCCTTGGGTGCGTAGGCCAACACGCTAACCAGTGATCTGCACTGGCCAGGGCTAGAACTACTTTTATACCTCAAGTTTACCATTTTACTGACCATACATACAAATATTTTGGTGGATATATTTCTACGGTAGAATTTTGATAGCCATTGAAATCTTCTTTGGAAAGGCCCATTTTTTATCTTTGTGAAGTGGAGAATAGTTTTCTGACTTAATTTTTAAAGCACTAGTCTTAGCTCAATCTAAAAAGCAAGTCATGTCCATGTCTATGATAATTCATTATGTTTAGAAATATTAAAAGTTAAGATTGGTGCTCAATATGTTAATTCATTTTTAAAATTTGTTATAATTTGAACCTTTTCATTGGATAATATTTCCTTGACCCTATCAAGCTGTGAAAGTAGTTAGGATCTGAAAAAGTTGGAAATGAGTTAGCCTTCTGTGAGGAGGTCCTGTGCACTTTGCTGAGGAAATCTGAGGCCATTGACAGTCGGGTACATACAGCTGAGTTACAGCTGACACTGACCCTGATCATGCACAAGCAGAAAAGGTTCTTGTGTTTACCATGCAACTTGGTTTTTAAATTTAACCAAGTTGCAGTTTCAAATCACAGTTTTTGAAATACCCAGTTAATGTCCTTTTGGCATTTTTAATAAAATCAGCCTTTAGTCACTTTCTTTGAGGACTTTTACATTCTATATAACAAGCCCCATTTCTGCTCATTTGTTTTGTGTGCTTTCATTTAAGCAGTACTTTTAAAATACTTTAATAACCAGCTATTGGAATTGCATGTGATACACGAAAGTTGTTTAAATCTGATTTATGAGGCTTTCGTTTCTATTTATGACTCAAATAAGAGCATTTTAAATGTGTACTCCAAGGCTCTGTCCAGCTAGCTCAGTTGGTTAGAGCATCATCCCCATATGCCAAGGTTGAGGGTTTGATCCCCGGTCAGGGCACAAGAAACAACCAATGAATGCATAAGTAAGTGGAAAAACAAAATGTTTCTCTCTCAAATCAATTTTAAGAAATATTTAAAATGCTGTTTCTCTCTCAAATCAGTTTTTTAAAATAAATAAGTAAATGTGTACTCCGAGCTCCTCCAGGTGCTAAGCTAAGCGAAGTGGCAGGCCCTGTGCTCTGTCTAGAGCAGTGATGTGATGACAGAGGTAAGACAGGTGAGGCCGATGCTCTGGATCTGTGCCATCCAAGATGCTGGTCATCAGCCACATGTAGCCATTGAATGCTTAAAATGTGGAATGTGTGACCAAGTCATGAAATTTTAAATTTTATTTAATTTTAATTAATTTAAATGGAAGTGGCCACGTAGCTGGTGGCTACTGCATCGAACACATAGCTCTAGAATGTGCCTCCTTATTGGGAGTCACTTAGTAAGAGCCAGCTGCAGCATAGCCTGTGACTTTCCCTCATAAAGACTCACTCTCAGTACCTAATACTTTGTCCTTTAAAAATTTTTAGTAGCCTAGAATTATTACCTTATAGTAAGCACTTCAGTGCCATAGAAATTCCTGGAAGTAGAATTTAACAGAATTCTATGTTCCTATTTATTTTTAAGGGGGGGAAAAAGTACTATTTGGTAACTGTGTAAATAAATAGAATAAAGACACTTAAAATGGAATTAACTCTAACCAAACTAATAGAATGGTGTATATTTTACATACAGTTCTGATTTGTAGGGGGATACTCTACATTTAACTTCTTGATTACATTTTTGTTAGATAAGTTTAGTTTCCATTTCTCAAACTGCATCTGTTGATGACAGCTGGAAACTATGCCTGGAGCATGTGGGTGCAAAGGCGAACACGTAGCTGACAGGGTGGGTAATAAGCCAATGTTGACAGTCTCACAATTGACCTACTAGACAATAAACTCATTTTTGTTGGGGGGAAAACTGTTCCTTTGCCTCTTAGGTGGGAACCGGTATTTTTAGCATAATTACTCGACTGAGTCCTTAGTTCAAGTACCCCCCTCCCCCATTTTTTAGTAAAACCATGAAACCTATAGCTTCAGATTTAAATATCTTTAGTCCCAGGTTCTTCAGGATTTATCAGGGGCACTTGTTGCCAGTTAGAATTTCAGACATTAATGAATACTTTTGACAACACTAAGGGGAAAATGCAGGGCCTCTGAGACACAACTGTAGTAAGAGAGAAGGAAAGTAGAGGTAGTGAGAAGCCAGTAAGAGGCGAGCCAGGCAGCAGTTGCGGTGTGCTTTTAAAGGTGAGCTTTCACAACACTGTCAGGGATTTAACCATAAATTTAAATTCTTTTTCAAATATTCGCAACTCAGTTAAAAATTTTCTGGTATTTATTTTTTTGCTGGGGCGTGGGTGCAGTCATATTGCTGGCTTATCAACTCTTTGAATCTGGCCTATAAGGGAAGGGAGATGTTTATAATCTACAGTGGCACTTTTGTTCCCATAACAACAACAAAATTGCCAGAATTGATAGGAACTTGTCAGGATTGGCATTAAGAAATGTGGATGAAGGCAGAGTTTAGTATAATGCAAATATTATACTTTCCTTTTTTATTTTATTCTATCTTAGATGAAAGCACACACACACCTCTATACTTGTTTGTGCATTTATACAAATATAAATGGTATACCCTAAATTGGCTATATAAAAGCATCCTTTTGAGGTGGCATCTTTTTGAGGTGGGTTAAAATAAGCTCCTTCATTTAAAAATGTTGATTACTGCACATAATATGTATTTTCTCAGAATATTTTGCTGTTCTGCTTATGTGATAGACCAGTTTTAAGCTTTTGAAAATTTTAATCTCTGTGAAAGTCAAATTTTAAGTAGAAATAGTTCTTTAATTTACATTTACAATCATTTACAAGTGACTTGGTTTAAAATAATGAGATATTTTTCAACTTTTGTGTTTTTCTTTACCTTGGTGTTGTGAAATGTTTAATTTCCTTTATTTCCATAGTGGGAGTGAAATGACTGCTCTTTGGTGCAGTTCACTAAGGGTTAAGTAGCAGAAAGCCAAGGTAAAAACCTTCCAATTGCTCTAAGGCCCATAGTTTCTGTCCCACAAACATCTATCCCTTATTTCTTTATAAGATGAGCCATAAGCCGACTTCCCCATTGTGTCCTGCAGGTCATATTTAGGATTTGTGTTAATTTTAAGGGGCTTATGAAAAGACCTGTGTTGGACAAGGAAAGAATGGGTCCATTTGAGAATGTAAATAAGACACACAGCTTTGAAAGACAGCTGTACAATATTATTTGTAGGGATGATTAAACATAAAAATAGTGCTGTGATCTTAAAACAGTACATGCCAATATAATTTAGTGTCTGTTTCACAGAGACTAGCTTTAATTTAAACTGTAGTTTTAATGAGGAGCAGGCTATTTACATTTGCTGTGTAGATGGTGAAAACTGAATTCAACTGTAAAATTGCTCCTAACTTAATTAAAGTAGGATGTTTTAATGGGAGTTTTTTGTTTTGCTTTTGTTTTAGTTTAATAGGAGCTTTGAGAAGAAGTACTAGCTTAACTTTTGCCATTGTGGTAAGAAATGTCATTGCTAGAAGAGAGCTTGACATGATAAAATTAGCTATAAATGTAACTTGATTTTTTTCCTTTCTGATACTGGGAAGGAACATGAGCTCTGCAGCGTCCAGTAGCAGCCTTTTCAAAGAAGCAAGTTTGGCTGATTACAAATAACCAGTTTGCTTATTTATCATGAATTGTGGAAGACACAAAATGTCAGTACGTATTGTTTATTCAATGTGACCTGTGCCAGTTGGCAGAAGTCTCAGAGGACTGCTTTGTCCCTTCCTCTGTCAGAACAGTGACTCTGTGTTGAGCCAATCCCTTCTGTGCATGAATGGAGAGATTTGGCCTCACCATTTTGAACGGTCCCACAGGCATGGATGTTTATAGTACACATCAAAGATCTCTTGAGTGTTGTCTGGGAAAATGTTTTGTTTTGTTTTTTGGTAATAGAAGGCTAATATTAGTGCTTGTTTGAGTACTAACCATAATACAATTAAAGGTATCAAGGCACAACGCAGATATGTGTTAGTGATTCAAAAGATTAAAAATTTGGTACATGTTCTTTTTTGAATGCAGAAAATAAAATGTGGTCTTCCCTGTTCCCCTTATGCCCAGTTAAATTAAAAATGAACCCACAATAAAATATAGAACTGCCCATAGATAGTTAATAATAAACTATTGGCTACTGAGAAATTAACATTTCTCTCTGGAACTAAGGTAATCCTTACTTTGCAGACAGTATGACTGATGCCCTTTATGACGAGCCCTGCTTTGTCCCAAGAGACTGAAAGCACATGTCCCTGGTAACTAAATACTCTGAATTCTATATATTTTTTCTCATTATATTAGGGCCATCATGAGTTTAAGTTGTTTTGTTTATTCTGCTTAAAAAAAAAAATCCCCTTGTACTTTGAGTATGGTGTAATTATATCTGTCTCTAAGGTAGTCAGAACTTTCAGAAGTCGAACATTTTTCTACTGTTGTACTCCCATTTGGTCTTACCCAGTATTTCTTCAGCTAGTACTCGCCAAAGATAGTCGCCAAATTATGATCTGTAGTCTTTCCATACCTGCTTTGGTGCCTTCTTTTGATAACTAAATAAACCACACAGGACTGTGTCTAATTTCGACATATTCAAAGTGTCTTTGTCTTGCTGGTCTTAAATTATGTTTGAGATTTATAGCATGAAACCAACACAGATTTTTGGCCCCTGGAACGATGATGTGACCGCAGCCCACCCCTCTTGGGAAGGAATGTCTTTGTGTTGGGTGGCGTGAAGGGCATTTGGGGGTAATGTACCACTTTAGCTGTATGTGCATGTGTTCTCTGCTGCAGGCTTGTCCATGCGATCGTGCCTGGAGCACTCTGGTTTCCAGGTGACAGACACGATTCACGGTATAGTATGAGTCCTCTGAAGTCGGAGCATTCTCTACAGCTTTAATTGCCTTCTTTTAGTTCTTGGTTTCAAGAAATGCTTTTTAAAAAGAAAGTTGTAATGCTTTTGTTAAGTAGCACCAGCTACAGTTTGTGCTGTGTTTAAAGAGGTACAGTGATTAAGATGTCAGAATGTTACGTATTGAATATACTACTTTTTGTTTGGGGGTGGGGTTGTTTTGTTTTTGCCCAAGGCAAATCAGATCCCCTTCTTCTGTTTCCTCAGTAGAAAATGACAGACATTCAGTAATTTTAGAAATTTATGGGCCTCAACCTGAGAGATCAGTTGAAGTGTTCACTTTCTTCCTTCACACCACTTTGAGCGTTGTAAGGAAACACCATGAATGTGTGGACATTTTGGTCAGAGTTGGAAACAGACTTTCTTTCTTGTCCAGTCAGTAGCACCCTTTCTCAGCCTCTGCTGGGTCCCTGATGGCTTTATCAAGCTCGTCTCTGCTGACCTGCGAGGAAGCACGCACAGGCTGGAGAAGCCAGGGCACTCTCCCTGGAAGCCTTGGGCTGTTTATGCGAAGGTACTTTCACCTCTGACACCTCAGGAGCCCTGGGGCAGCAGGTTACCCTGGATCAGACATAAATTTTGGGAAGGTCCTGAAAGGAGTCTTCTTTACCAAGACTTCTACTCACCTGTCTTTACTGGCTTAGTCTGTAGAAGTTCTAGTCTACTGTTGATGTTCATCAAGTCATCCAATTTTGCAAAGTTCAAAAGGATCAAATTGTTGTAGAATGTTCCTTGGGATAATTAAAGTACAAATGACATCTTGATAGCTATATGCCACTTCATGCCACTCGGACTAATTTATTTACATACACACATACATAGACTCTGGGGAAACCAAGTGCTGCTCGGTTTAGTCTCACAAATGTTGTGGCTGTATTAAAGTAGTCTAGTCATAAAGCTAGTTCCCTCATCATTAGAGGAACCTTTTATTAAGAACTGGCCCATGATAAGAGCTTATCTTGCCCAGTGGCTTAAAAACTTGAAAGAAATAAACTGGTTAGATTGTGAAACATCAGGTAACTTAAAGTAGAACATTTTTAAAACCTAAAATTACATATGACAAAATTTAATCAAATGGTTTTTCTTCATCTTAGCCCTTAAAGATGTCTTATTACCAATGGATTTTCATCTTTGCAAATCACGAAGCAGAACATTAAAGTTCAAAAGCCTTTTAAACACTTTTTGAAGTATGGAAGTATGTAAAGTAAAAAATGAAAGTCCTCTATTATTGCTACCACTTAAGTCTGTTTTCTACATCACAGTCTAATGAACACGTAGATTGTGATGAATACTTACAGGTTCTCTTGAAAACCAAAATAGGAAGCAAAGAATGAGGAAGGTGGGAGGAAACCACTGGCAGTATGTTTTTAATGATCGCTCAGTGTCGTCTTTTTTTTATCCTACTTAAAGGGTACAGTTCAGTGATTTTTTTAGTATATTCATAGAGTCGGGTGTCTTAGTATATTTGATGCATTATGACTCCTTAAGTCTTGAAATTTCAGTGTTTCTTTTATAAACTGTTTATTATGAAGAATTTCAGATGTAACAAAAGTAGACCAGAGACGTGTAATGAACCCTGATCGCTCAGCATCCATCTTTCCCTCTGACTGGTCTTCTTTCATCTTTGTCCCCTTTGTTCTCCAGGGTGGTTCTGGAGCAGATTCCAGAGACCATACTCTTTCTTACATGGATGTTTCAGTCTGTATCTAAGGCGATTTTTATTCAATAACCCATGTTCAAATTTCCAATAAATGTAAAAAATTTTCAGTTTTATTTGATAACTTATGAAATAGTTTTTCTGAATGCAAATTGGCAAAAAATTTGAAGTCACATTAAATTTTTTACAATATTTGTGCCTCTGAAGCACACCCCCCCCCCCCCCCCCCAGATTCCAAGAGATGTTTTCCTTACTGTCTTCCAGGACAGAAACGTTCTCTGACCTCTTGGCAACGTGAGTCTCTCTCCTTGGCTCACCTCAGGAGGAGGCCTCTTCTCTCGCCTTTTTACGAATATCTCCTTGGTTTGAGATTTCCTGCATTCACAGGATTGAGGGAACCTGAGCATTCTGTACTGAGGAAACAGAACAGAGGTCGACTATGGCAGAAGTCCATCTTGCCTTCACGATGGTGCTCTTATGGCTCAAGTAATGCATGCATTTGGGGGTGGGTGGGAGGAGCAGGATGGGGGAGTTATTTTCACCTAATGGTGCTAATGTGTTCAAAAGGAATGGCCTTGGGAACTAAGCCAGTTCTAACTTTGGATGAAGTGGCTTGCTTTTGAGAGCACCATTAGACAAGGAAAGGGGACTTCTGTTGGCTTAATAACCCATTTACTGTATCTCCCTAAGAAGATGCAGTTCTAGTAATAACAGCATAGGAGTAACCATAGTCATTTAGAACTCTGTACAGGTCAAATCCCGCTACAGCAGGTTTCAGTAGGATACCCAAATTCCTTGTCTTCAAGCTTTCCCTGCAAAGTATCAATATGAAATAGATAATAGAACTTCTTTTGTGCTTAACTTTATTTGGAGAGCAAAAGCACAAGGATATAATGTTTTGGGGGCATTTCAGCCCTATTCTCATTCCAGTTAACACCATAGCCAGTTTCCCACTGCTGGGATCCTGGATGTGAGTTTGCTACACCTGGTTGGCTCTAGCAACCTAGGTTGCACCTTGAGCTGGCCACCTGGAACTTCACAGTGCCAGAGTGTTCATTTATTCATGCCATCCAAAAAGTGTTTAAAGACCAGGATTTGCTTGGTGCTTTTGGGAAGGACATAAATAAAAGATGGAGTCCATATTCATAAGTTACTTGTTGGCCACTGGGGAGAGGAGACCAAGTCTCAGCTAACAGTGCAGTCATGAGAGTATTTTAGAGTGAAGCTTTCATGATACCTGATTACTCCCCCCTAAGGTTTATCACATCACGCACGGAGCCACCAGCAGAGGTCTAAAAGTATTTGTGGTATTTCCATTTTTGTAGCTCTCATTGTAACGGGATTTAACCTGTACCACTGTTTCATCCAAGAGATGCAGATTACACAAAATGTCATATACCTCATTTGTATTTTCTGTACTTTGTACAAAATGTACTTAACCGTATGGTAAAGATACTATTGAGTATATGTAAGTGCAAGTCTTTGCAGATAGCTTCACACACATGAATATTTATTTTGTTTACTCTCATATTGAGTAAGCTAGAACACAATACTGTTTATACAAAACACATTAAAACGTCTCTGGAACGTTACTTCCGTGTATGATGGGTGAGTGTTGCTTTAAGTCACTAGGTGGTTTGAATGGTGCTAGAGTAGCTCCTGTTGCTTAACGTGGCATTTTTTTTTCCTGTCCACACTTTCCGCCCTTGGTACAGGTATTTTTGATAAAGCTGTGGAATGGAAAGGTATGTTTTTCTTGGGGTGTTCAAGAATCTCTTACCTTAACATTTTAAAGAGCTTCCTTTATGGGCTTCATTCTGTGTCTGACATAGCAGACTTTAGTTTAATTTTAACAACATATTTCTAGAGGCAGTATTTGAGTTCAGTTTTTGACATGACACTTAAATTTCTGAGTTGCTTTTCCCCATACCCTGGTTAGAAGCTAGTATGAAGGTTTTTAAAGCACTTGGGGTGGGGGTTGCTTTGAGAAGAAATGGTCTGTGTCATGAAGAAAGAATGTAGCCAGAGCGGCAGGTGGCAGCTCATGATTTAGTTGTTGTTATTGCTAAAGTCCTGGTTACCAATAATTTGCAATTTCATTGGGGAAAGTGATGTGAAAGTGTCCCTCCATATATTAATATGGGAAATAAGTTTAGGGACTTTATTAATTTGCACAAACCTCCTTCTGGTGGAGGGCAAATTCATGTGGAGTGGAACGAGCAGCATTAGTCTGAAAGCAGCAAGTTGGCAGGCTCATCTGCACAGTTTCTGTGCCAAGTCGCCTGCCTGCACAGGGCTTTCTTCTCTGAGTTCTGTGCTGACCATGGTTGCCACAGGCATATATATACACCCCGTTCTTGCCAGAAGGTGGCCTTCCTCCCAGTAGAGACCCACCTGGCTAGATTGGTGAGATTCAGCTTGACCATTTGTGGAAGGCTTGATTGGAAGACCGCCCTCTCTCTATTGACTTTCCTCAAACAATGAAATTGTGAAGTGGTACACCAGAGTGATTGTGAGTCGCAGCTCCTTGGTCTCAACAGCACATCCCTTTCCTTGTAAAGAAACGAAGCGCTTCCTCAGGTGTTGGTATCAGTGCTGGACACTGGTGGTGCATTTTAGACATCAGTGGGCTGAGAAACACTCATTAAAAATCTGTGATGTTTTGTTAACCCTGGCTGTTCTGATGGTTGCAAAGTTACCGTCTGCTGAGTGTTCCCCATCTCACCGGAAGTGTTTGCTTTTTCTCATTCATAGAGGTCCTGTAATAAGGAGGGATCCGAACAAGCTCAGAATGAAAATGAATTTCAAGTAAGTAATGAAATCCATTCTGCATCTGTGTGAGGTGTAACTGTGTTAGCCGACCTTGGCCACTCTGGTCGGGCAGTATCTGGAGAACCCTGGTCTGTCTGTCCGTCTTAGAGGATGGGCTCTTGGTGTATGGGAGCCGCTTCAGTAAGACTGAGAGGACAGTGGCTGTTCCAGTTCCTACTGAGGTAGTGCATGTTTGGTGTCTTTAGGGCAACCTGAAGAGCATTTGGGGTGCTAAGAGATGGCAGTTTGAGGTAACGTTTGTGCATGCTATTCTTGTGGAGGGCGCCTGGGTTTCACTGCTGCATCGTGTCTGTCACTGCCCAGTTTTCTCAGTGGCCACTCTTCCCAGGCAGGTAGGAGTGTTTTTTCTTATGCAGGGTACCCAGGTAGGAAAGTTGCCTTCCTCAATTACAAGATTTAAGTTAGAATGACCCCACTTCCTGAAATATATTTATTCAGAAGAGCTTGAGGGCAAGAGCACTGATGTGTCATCCTGTCCCCTCTTTGAGGCTCAGAAGTAGGGAGTCTGGAGCAGTTACCTCCACATTCCAGGGAGGAAACAACTTTTGAGCATACTCTCCCAAGTTTGTATATAAGGGGTGTGTGTGTGTGCAAATGTGCATGTACACACACATATGTATGTATATGTATGTATCTACATGTACAGATATGCTGGTTTTACTGATTACTAATTGTGTACTAGTTATTAAAATAAGATATCAGAAAGAGGTGAGATTATAAAGGAATAAAAGTGCTGATATTTTGTCCTTGTGTTTTGGTGGGTTGTTTTGCATGCGCCCTGCTCTGAAGACCCTGGTCCTGAGGATCTAGACTGACTGAGAAGTCACTGGGTGGGAAGTGATTGACATTTTTCAGCCATTCCGAGCCCTTCGTGTGTAGACCTTGGTACCTGCTGGTAGTTGAAAATGTCAGAGCATGAGGACCTCCATGATGCTAAATCCAAAGTATATTTTCAGTTCTCCTTTTATTTTGACTTTCCAGCAGCATTTGATGTGATGTTCCTCTATTTTGAAATGTTTCCTTCCCTATTTCAGCCGGGACACAGTCACAAAGTAAAAATCTGTCTCTCTTCTCCTCGTCTTCTTCCTAGACTCACGTCCTATTGCATTAACTGCTAGACCTTTCCACAGTCTGGCCATGGTCCTCTTCCCAAGCTGCCCTCTCTCCTCAGGCCACCTGATCCAAGCCTTGTCCTTGTTTTTCTCCTATAGGCCAAAGGTTCACAGCTTCTGTCCTCCGCCCACACCCCTGCTTGGAATTCATGCGATCTGCTGCCAGTCTCTCCTTGGGTGCTCACTTTCCTTAAGTAGCAAACAGTGAGGTGCTCAGAGACCTCGTGGCCACAAGAAGACCACCAGTGTTCCATGCACTTATTCTAAGATGACTTGCGAGCCTTCTTAACTACCCATTTGTCTTGCTTGTGACTTAGTGTTTTCTTCCTTTTCAGATTCTTCCCTCCCCCCTTTCTCCCTGCTGTGTATAAGTACTGAGCTGTAGTATCACATAAGAGCAAAGATGTTTCTTGTTTACAGTGTTCAGAGCAATGTACAGAGATTGGGAAGTTCTTAAGTCTCTTTCCATCTTCACCATTCCTGGCGATGGGTTGACTCAGTTCGGGAGGGTTCTGGATCATGTGTGTTCAGTTGCAGTCAGCTCCCAGAAGCCTTTGCACTGAGTGGACACGATGTGCAAAAATACTTACTAAAATATTAAAGTGGAGTTTAAAATCTATAAAATTTGAAACTTTAAACTTTAAGGGATATTTAGGTTAGATACATATGTGATTGTATTTCATACAGTGCCAGCCTTAATGCCCTTCAGCTTAGTTACTCTACACAGAGGAAACGTAAGAATAAATTTTCATTCCAATAAAATTCTACCTAGACAGAAGAAATCCTAATCGTACTCTTTGGAAATGACTGGGGAGTGGGGTGGGGATTGTACAGATGGTGAAGAGCCACTAATGGCAGACTGCTAGGTCTGGGTGCAGAGGTCCACTCCCTCGTCCTGTTCTTGCTTTTATTCCGTCCAGCAGGTGGGTGTGCTGGGCTACTGCTCCCTGGGGGCAGCAGGCAGGGGTTCAAGTGGAGAGCTGGAGAGATGCTCCAGGTGTGCTGGACTTGAGAGCAGATGGCACCAGCGGTGACTGTACCCCCACACAGGTTTGCTGTCCCGTCAGATGAGTGAGTGAAGGCCTTTTGCCAGCTAAATAGAGATAGGAATTTGTCATCATTCGTTAAGGGTTTAAAAAGTAAAACCTGTCTGATGTCAGGTTTCACTGCTCTAAAATCCATTAACTTTTGATAGATCAATGCTATGGTCCTGTTGTCATTGTCTTAGTAGTAACAAACTCACTGGCAGCATAAACAACAGACATTGATTTCTCACAGTTCTGGAGGTCGGAGGATAGGGTGCCGGCACACTGGATTTTGGTGAGAGCCCTCTTCCTGCCTTGAGGGCATTAGCTTCTCGCTGTGTCCTCACTTGGTGGAGGGGGAGAGAGAAGTGTAGTGAGAGCTCTGTGGTGTCTCTTTTTATAACACTGATCCCATTAAGGCTCCACCCACATGACCTCAGCTAAACCCAGTCACCTCCCAAATGCCCTACCTCCAAATACCGTCGAATTGGGGGTTAGATATGAATTTGGGGGGGGGGTGTCACAGTTTGTTTCATAGGAGTCATTTATACAAAACTTCAAATTAGTAAATGAAGATTGGGCCGCACAGGTGATGGTTAGACTGTAGTTGTGGGGATTACACAACTCGTGGCTAGACTAGAATTGTAGGGGATTACCAGCAAATCCACTTCCCCCATCAAATGTACAAGTGACTGAATTACTTTTTACTTTAAATGCGACACCATATCCTTTCAAGTAGCATTTCTTTTTTCTTCTTTGTTTCCTTCTCACTAACTTTAGTTTGTGTCATTGCCTATGAGTTTGTCTCAGTGTGTTTTTGTAATGTGTGATTTAAACAGCTCTGTTTTTCTTGTTTTTATAAATCCTTACTTGAGGATGTATTTTTTTCTTGTTGTTGTTTTCATTGATCTTAGAGGAAGGGGGGGAGAGAGAAAGAGAGAAACATCAGTATGAGGGAGAAACAACAGTCAGTTGCTTCTTTGTGCACCCTGACTGGGAATCGAACCTTACAACCTTTGGTGAACCGGACAACACTCCAACCAACCGAGCCCCACCAGCCAGGGCTAAAGAGCTCCGTTTTATTTTGAACAGTGTCTGTTCGGATCATATTCCCCACAGCATATTTCTTTTTTTAATTTTTTTTTCAATTACAATTGACATACAATATAGTTTCAGGTGTACACCCCAGTGATCAGACATTACATAACTTACTAAGTAATCATCCCAACAAATTTTATACTCCTCTGACACCACACATGGTTATTAGATTATTGACTATACTCTCAGTGCTGTACTTTACATCCCTGTGACTGTTCTGTAACTACCACTTTGTACTTTTCAATCCCTTCACCTTTTTCACCCCGCCTGCGCCGCCTCCCCCCTGTCAAAATCTTCTCTGTATCTGTTGGTCTGTTTCTGTCTGATTGTTCGTTTATTTTTAAAATTTTCACCTCCACTGATTTTAGTCTCCATTGATTTTTAGGGGGGGGGGCGGGGAGAAACATCGATCGGCCACCTCCAGTTTGCACCCCGGCTGGGGATGGAACCCACAACTCTTTTGTGTACGGAATGACGCTCCAACTAACTGAGCCGCCTGGCTAGGGCTTTTTTCTTCTTAAAGAAGACCCTCTGCCCTGGCTGGGTAGCTCAGTTGGTTAGAGCATCATCCTGATATGCTAAAGTTGTGGGTTGTGGTCAGGACACATGCAGAAATCAACCAATGAATGCATCAATAATTGGAACAACCAATGGATGTTTCAATGTCTTTCTTTCTCTCTCCCCTCCTCTTCCTCTCTCCCACCTTTCCTCTCTCGCCCCCTCCTTCCCTCTCTCTCTAAAATCAATAAATATTTTTTTTAAAAAAAGAAGACCCTTTAACATTTCATGTAATACTAATTTGGTGGTGATGAACTCCTTTAGGTTTTTCTGGTGTGGGAAACTCTTTGTCTGCCCTTTCATTCTAAATGATAGCTTTGCTGTGTAGAGTAATCTTGGTTGTAGGTCCTTGCTTCTCATAACATTATTTTTTGCCAGTCCCTTCTGGCCTGCAAAATTGCTGTTGTGAAATCAGCTGGCAGACATATGGGAGCCCCCATGTAAGTAAGTAACTGCTTTTGCGGCTTTTAAGATTCTCTCTTTGTCTTTAACTGTTGGCATTTTAATTATGATGTGTCTTGCTGTGGGCCTCTTTGGGTTCCTCTTGTTTGGGACTCTCTGCGCTTCCTGGGCTTGCCTGTCTAGTTCCTTCTCCAGGTAGGGGGAGTTTTCTGTCATTTTTTCAAATAGGTTTTCAGTTTCTTGCTCTCCTCCTTCCACCACCTCCATGATGTGAGTGTTGGCACACTTGACGTTGTCCCGGAGGCTCCTTTACACTACCCTCATTTTCTGGATTCTTCTTTCTTTTTGCTGTTCTGATTGGGTGTTTTCTTCCTCATGTTCCAAATGGCTTTGATTCTCGGCTTAGTCTACTCTACTGTTGATTCCCTGTAAATTATTCTTCATTTGTTAGTGTCTCCCTCATTTCTGACTGCTTTTTCATGATTTCCAGGCCCCTTTTTGTGCCGTTGATGTTCGCTCTGAGCAGCTGGCGCCCTGAACTCTGTAGGTTGCGTGTCTGCATGTTCAGTTCTTTTCCTGTTTCTTTTTTTTTTTTTTATCCTCACTGAGGACATTTTTTGTCACTTTTCAGAGAGAGTGGATGGGAGGGAGAGAGAGACAGACAGAAAGACAGACATTGATGTGAGAGAGACACATCCATTGGTGTTCTCCCGCGTGTGCCCCCACTGGGGGCGGGGGATCGAGCCTCAGCCGAGGTGTGTGCCCTTGGCTGGAATGGAACTCGCAGCCCTTCAGTCCGAGGGCTGATGCCCAAACCACTGCACCACACCAGTTCTTTTTCTAGAGTTTTTTTGTGTTCGTTCATTTGGGACATGTTTCTTTGTCTCCTCATTCTGGTAGCCTCCCTGTGTGTGTTTCTACGTATTAGGTAGAGCTGCTACGTCTTCCAGGCTTGGTAGAGTGGCCTGATGTAGTAGGTGTCCTGTAGGGTCCAGGGGCATGGCCTCCCCGGTCACCTGTGCTGGGCACTCCAGGGACACTCGACCACCCCTGCCCACCCCGCATGGGCGGTGTACACCCTCCTGTTGTAGTTGAGCCTTGATTCTTCCTGGCAGGTCAATGGGAGAGATTTACCCTGAGGCCAGTTGGCTGCAGAGACTGGCTGTGATGAACCAGATGTGCAGGGGCCCACCCCACAGAGCAGGGCTTACTTTAGTGGGACTCTGGTGCCCGCTGAGTCTGCCCCTTAAGTGCGTCTCTTGTGGAGGTGGTTGGGTGGTTCTTCAACATGGTCCAAAACTGTCCATCTGGTTCACTGGCTCTGGGGCCTTCCAGGAACACAGCCCGTTCTTATCAAGGGGTGACATGGAACCCCCTGAAAGGATTTTCAGAGCACATCTGCCGGTGTTCCCTCGACACACCTGTTTGAGAAGCTTTAAGAGATTTGGGTGCGCCTCTGGTTAAGATCAGCTGCTTCCCACTCCACCCCAACAGATGGAAGCTCTTAACTATAATTTGCTGTTTGAGGAAAGGACCAAGGAATGAATTTGAATTGAATCCAAAACATTGACTTTGAAGGCAAAATGATCATAGATCCACATTCATTTTTAGGACAGAATCATATGAGCACTATAAAGGTTTTGGCAAAAAGATGAACATTAAATGACAGAGGAGAAGATTGGGGATAAGAGCAGAAAATAGAAACCTTGACTGTTCTAGGCTTGGGTGCTCTTTGGACCAGAAAACAGACCTCAGACCTAAATGAGTGACTCTGGAACTTACTGTACCCACAGACCAGTTTAGTAGGCAGAATGCCTTTGGCCCCTTCTTTTATCCTCAGCACTGTCCACTGAAAGGCAAGTCAACCCTCACCAGAGTGGGTGGTACTGTTGTGACCTTTGACAAGATGCCAAGGGTGAGATTCATAACATGTTTTAAAATTAACAGGAGCAATAAAGTATTGATAGGTAGTGTTCTATTTTTGGAGTCAGTGACCTTAATTAAAGTTGAATTTTAAAGTCTCATCAGTATAGTGCTTTTAACATGGATCCTGCAAATTACTAGACCTGTTAACCTCTATTTCTTCATATTTAAATGTGGGTGATGATACATGCCTGATCATGGAGTTGGTGCGGGATCTGATGAAACTGCTCGTGGGAAAGCACTCTGATGCCTGGCCCACGTCACCCCTCGCTAATGTCTGGGTTGTTGCCATGTTTCAGGGGGCTGAGGCCATGGTTCTGGAGAGCGTGATGTTCGCCATTCTTGCAGAGAGGTCTCTAGGGCCGAAGCTCTATGGCATCTTTCCGCAAGGCCGCCTGGAGGAGTTTATTCCGGTAAGATGTGTTCACGTCTGGTTTCTGTCTCTTCACTACAGGAGCCTGAGATGTTGGGGTCTGAAATAGTAAATGACCTATATTTTTTCTTTTTCTTTTTTTTAAAAAATTGTTTTTAAAGATTTTTAAAATTGATTTTTAGAGAGAAGAAGGGGGAGAGAGCGAGAAACATCAATGTGAAAGCAAAACATTGATTGGCTGCCTCCTGCACTCCCCTTACTGGGGATCGAGCCCACAACCTGGGCATGTGCCCTGACTGGAAATCGAGTGCACAGGACGATGCCCAGTCAGCTGAGCCACACCGGCCAGGTTTGTTTTGTTTTGTTTTTTGGAGAGGAAGGGAGAGAGATGGGGGGAGAAACATCAGTGTGAGAGAGAAATATCAATCGGTCACCTCCCGCAAATGCCCTGACCAGGGATTGAACCCACAACCTGGGTATATGCCCTGACTGCCACCCTTTGGTGCACAGGATGACGTTGCAACCAATTTAGCCACACCAGCCAGGGCTACTGGCATTTTTTAAGAGCTCTAAAAGCTCAGTGAGCTGCCTTAATTAGTCCCTGGTGTCCTGCCACTAGAAGCTGAGTGCCCTGTCCCTGTCACAGCATGGTCATTGTGGAGTTTCCAGAGTTGAGAAGAGTGAGCCTGATGCTCTCAGCGGGCCTTAGCCCCAACCATAGGGCATCTGCCACTTGTTGCGACACTCCCTAGTTAGGTGCTGGTCCAGAGCCTCACTCACATTGTCTATGCTAGTTCAGAGCAGCCCTGTCAGGGACTTCATGTCATGTTGACATTTTACAGACACCAGAAAATGAGGCGCAGAAGTATAAGTAACATACCCTTAGCTGTGGAGCTTTAAAATGCGTATGGAAGCCAGAAGTTGAGGGGGGTGGGTATCTAGCTTGGGGACACTTGCTCTTAACCCCTTTGCTGTCCCACTTTGGATTTTCAGAGAAATGTTTCCGGGTTTCTGTAGGCCAGTAGTTTGTGTGGGAAAGATGAACAGGTCTTAAGTGACTGAGCTCCCATGAGTGGCTGTGGAAGGGCAGCCCCACACATGTGGCCTCAGGCTGTGTTGGGAAGCTGGGCATAAGCCCACCTCGCTGGGTGCCTTTTTCTTGTTGAAAGCCTTCTCTGTGCCAGGCTAGGTAAGTTCTGGGGACACTGCTGTGAATAATGGGACATGACTCACCTGAGCTCATGGCACTCCCTCACCTGCATGTGTGAGAGTGGACTATTCCAGCTGAGGAAGGAGCTAGATGCTGGGTCAACTAATAAACTGCTAGAGACCTGGGGTTTTTCACCTAGTGCTGGGTAGAGTGAACAGAGGGCAGGCATAGATTAGATGGGAGAAGGACTTTCAGCCAAAGGTTCAGAATGAAATTGACCTTTGAAGGTTGCTTGCCCTTCACTGAGTGCCCTGGCAGTTGCTGGGTTGCCGGTGATCTTTGGGCACCGTGCCCATTCTTAAGGAAATGTTGTGAACTGGCTGATACTTAGTCACCCCACAAACCTTGGCTTCTCTTCCATAGAGATTGTGTGAACTCACACTTCCTGGTTTACCTGGATAAATGCCATTTTCTAACTCCCTTTTTTATTTCAGAGCCGGCGATTAGAGACTGAAGAATTAAGTTTGCCAGATATTTCTGCAGAAATAGCTGAGAAAATGGCCACATTTCATGGTATGAAAATGCCATTCAATAAGGAACCGAAATGGCTTTTTGGAACAATGGAAAAGTAAGTGGTCAGATCGCTTTTCTCTGACTTAGTTTTGCATTGACAGCTCCTGGTGGTACCAGAGGTGAGCACCAGCTGGCCATGTGGTCAGAAGGCTTCCTTTGTGTGCTGGTGCGCCGCTGTTAGCTGGTGGTGTCTGCATCATGAATAGATCTTTCTTCCATGACAGAATCAGTTCCTGAACCAGGAAAGATGACTTGCAGAAATGCCACTGAACAGGTGGATGGGCGGGAAGTCTGCCTTCCAGGGCCCCTGGGCCCCGCTCCCTCTCCTTTCCCTGTCATTGAGATGGGGGGCCCCTGGATTGTGTGGTTACATGTAACTAGAGCCCAGGGACAGGCCATGAACTGAGCAATGCTCTTTTTGTTCTCCCCTTTCCTGCAAGGTACCTAAATCAAGTGCTGAGAGTTAAGTTTACCGAGGAGGCCAAAGTGAAGCAGCTCCACAGGTTCCTCAGTTACAACCTGCCTTTGGAACTGGAAAACCTGAGGTCAGTATTTGCTTCCATTTCCTGACTTAGAAAGTACACGTGTCCAGAAATGTAAATATTCATAGTCACTAAAGCAGCTGTCAGTAATCACTTACTAAGCATTGCCTCAGGTCTGGCATTTACATTTGGTGGTTGTGCAGGATGGGTTTAAACAGTGGCTTTCGTCACCTGGAATTAGTTTTATATGAGTGATGTCAATTCTCTGGTCATCCACGAAGGTTTCATTGAGGGAGTGCAGTTTCACAGGGACGGTTGGTGATTAGGGCAGTGGAGCACAGGCAGTAGGTTTTTTCTGAAACAAACCAAAACATCAAACCATGGGGACAGGCTGGGAATTCACATGACAGACATTACCCAGAGGCCATGTGCTGTTTGGAGCACTAATGCAGAGCAGGGCTTGCTGAGACAGCAGGACTATTTGCGTTGGACTTCTTAAAGGTTTGATAAGTAATAGCAAAACCTTCCTTTTCCAGATCATTGCTTGAATCCACTCCATCTCCAGTTGTATTTTGTCATAATGACTGTCAAGAAGGTAAGAATTGCCACCCACTCTGTGTGTGTGCACGCGCGCGCACACTGAAAGATTGCTTCCGGAGCGTATGGTTAATGCCGGGTGTCCAGGAAGAAAGAGGATTAGAGGCATTAACTTATGGCCCAGCCAGACATGACGTGTTGCATAACTATTAAAAGACGGGAGCGTTTGAGATCTTGCTTCTCAGTATGTCATGAGTTTGGCTCAAATAAACTCATAAAAATTCTCAAAAAAGAAAAAAAGAGAGTCAAGTTGAGTTTCATACCCGCCAACAGAAAAATCTCCAGGATGCAATAAAGGAAAAAAACAAGTTTTAGAAAAACATGTAGGATATCATCCCATTTTTGTAAAAAAATATATTCATAGAAAAAAATCAGAATATTCACTTAAACTGGGAGCTGGGTTAAAGGCCTTCAACTTCCTAAGCCACATGTTCAGTGTTTGACGCCTTCCTGTAGACATAGGACTCTTAACCTGAACAAGCAGTACGAAGGCAGGACCGCCTCAGTCAGTCTGGGTCCAGCCCTCTGCAGTGAGCAGCCCCTTGCAGCATATCAGAGCCACCTGCTCTCAGAACATCGGCTCACCTTCGGGCCCTTGGCCAGGCTGAGCAGTTTGTTTTATAGAACAGTCCCTATTGAAGACCAGTCATCAGTAAGACCTTCATTTAAGCCAAGTACCTCTTACTAATTAGCTGATCCGTTGCTGGCCAAGTCCAGTCAAACAGCCTGTGGCCACATCAACCAATTTTGTGTGTGTGGGAGGTCAGTTGGCCAGTGATGGCAGCATGTGGAGAGGACGGGAGAATGCGAGCTGTGCATTCGCTTTGTTCTGCTGTGGGCATCTGCCTCCACTTCTCCTGTTTTTGGCCAGTGGAAACAGAAAGTGTTGCTGAAAAGCCTAGAAACTGTGCCTCCTGCAGAATCCCTAGAGAGGGAGTGGCCAACAAATGAGCTCTGGCGAGCACTGCTCACACACCACCCCATGGGGACTGAGATGCTGGACATTGTGTAGAGTTGTGAGGGTCTCAGAACATAGGCCTGAGTGGCAGTGTGGCAGCCAACTCATTCCTGGCCCAGAATTCAGCCCTAAAGGAAATGTACAAACATTGCTTGTGGTCTTGGTTAGAAAACCTCGCAAGGGCCAAGTACTGGGGCCAGGTGTGGTCCCCGGAGCCCTGTGGAGGCTGACCTCACCCCTGGCATCCTCATTGGGAGGACACCAGAATACAGCGTCCCAGCATCCCCACCTCAGGCTTCCGGGGGGGTGTTGGCTAGCCAGAGCTCCAATGTACCAAATGGGCATTTCCCTTTGTTCCCCATGTGAAAAACTTGGCAAACACTGCTCCAGAAAACCAAGGGAGAGCCCAGGGCCATGTTCCTCTGAGGCTGCTGTAAACAGGTAGGGACCCCTGGCCTTCCGTCAAGGCCAGACCTCTCAGGACAGTGCTGCTCCAGGAGCCACCGGCATGGCAGTCACCTTTGCTCTGTGCGTGGTTAGCATTCCTTAAAGGATCAGGGACACTCTGGCTCTGCTGTCAGAACCTGTGCGTTCGAGTGTGAAACCTGCCCAGAGTGAAAGTCATGTCATGCAAACTTTTCTGCAGGTAACGTCTTACTGCTGGAAGGGAGAGAGAATTCTGAGAAGCAGAGACTGATGCTCATCGACTTTGAGTACAGCAGTTATAATTACAGGTAATGTGTTCCAATGTTTTCACTCCAGCACTGTTTTATTTGAATATGTGTATAAAACACCTATAGGGAAAACAGATAACAAAACCATTGTAAGTTACAACGTGTCTTCTGGAAGCAATGCTTTTTGTCCCCGTGCCACAATGGCCGCATGCAGACGCACAGCCTGTCCTTAGCTTGTGTTAGAGGGAGCAGGGCTGTGTGTGATCAGAATCCAGAATCTGGTTCTTTTCGTAAAAATGCTGATTGCAGGAGAAAGCTCTTGCACAGTTGCTCTTGAGCGGCAGGTTGGGTGGAGCTTTGCTGCTCCTGTTGGCCGTGGTTCTGGTAACGCCCCATTGGCTGTCCCTGTCCCTGGAGCAGGTGTACTCCTGGGACCTCAGGAAGTCTGCTCGTTTCTGGGAGGGATGCTCATGACTCAGCCTCTTTCTGTAAACAGAGCCTCATGGTGCGCAGGTTGCCTCACTCTCCGAATTTCTGACCTCTTTTTCAGGGGATTCGACATTGCAAACCATTTCTGTGAGTGGATGTATGATTATTCCTATGAGAAGTACCCCTTTTTCAGAGCAAACATCCTTAAGTTCCCCACCAGGAAGCAGCAGGTAGGGCTGGTGTGCATACACTGGCTGGTTGGTGAATTACCCATGTCAGCTTTATGTAGTTAGTGTTGGTTATATGTGCATTTTGAAAGATGCTCATTTTAAACTGTGTAATGGTTAGGCAAACGCTTTTGCTTTAAATGTTTTTTCATTAAATGTAAACACAAACATGACATTTGAGTCCAGCTCTGTGCCAGAGATACCTGTATTCATTCAGAGAGGAGCCAAGTCCCCTTTGTACTTCCTAGTTTTTTCCAAACAGCTCAGCCTCTGTTCTGCTTTCTGACTGCCTTCTGGAGATCACTGACCTCCCTCTGTTTCCTGCTGTGCAGGGAGGAGTCGTCTTGGGTAGCACGATGTAGTAGCTGCTGTGGTGTTAACTGTTCTCTAGCTTGTCCTGAGTTACGGGAGTCCAGTGACTAGGTTTTGCCTCCTGGAAACCCTTCTCTTCCATTCCTCAGCCCGCTGCTGAAGCCTGGGTTGAGGATAAGTAGGTAGCCAATGGAAGCAGACAGGGCTGGGGCAGTGCACGAAGCCCGCCTCCCCGCGCCTGCACAGGCGCAGCTCCACCACCCGCCCTCCTGGAACGTCCCGCCTGCTGAGAAGCATTCGCGGAGGCTGGGGGTGAGGACAGGGGTGCATTCAGTTGCTGCCATAGCCAACTGAGCAGGTGTTTCTTAGGCACCTACCCAGCTGAGTCAGGCACAGTGAGTCTTCTTTGTGGGCAGCCCACACTCTAGGGGCTGCCGTTCAAGTGCATGCAGGCTTCCTGTGGGGCCAAAACTGTGTTGCTCTCTTCTAGCCGTATTTTAAGGCTGACTATGAGGAACCTGGGTATGTCCAAAGTGTCCAGAATGGTCTGGACCTCAAGGTCGTGCTACATGAGAAGGAAGGGTGGGAGAAAGCCTGGGGAAGAGGGAACGCAGCACCAGTCTCCAGTATTCGACTTCTTGCCATGCTGAAGAGAAATCAGACTTCTATAAAAACCGGGTAGCTTTGGGGGTGAGGACTCTCCAACCGGTAAGGGGAGATCTTCAGCGCAGAGGCAGATTCATTTTAGTGGGAATTGAAGGCAGTTCTATTCCTTTTTTCTCGGAGGTTTTAAAAATCTTGCCGAGGTGTTGATCTTTGTGGGGTTACCTCATGAATGCAGAAAGGTTATGTCATGCTTTTCTGTCTCTAATTCATAATGAGATATTTTTAAATGTTAAACCATCCTGGAGTCGGCAGTAAGGGGATATCTTATTTTCTGAGTGATATCTGTTCTTTGAAAGTTTGATAGATTTTCGCAAAACAGTCTGGGCCCAGGGCTTTTTGGAGGGAGGGTCATTGATAGCATTTCATTAGGGCTCCGATCAGTTCAAGTCTTTTTGTTTTTTACCCTTCACCTGAGGATATTTTTTCCATTGCTTTTCGGAGAGTGGGGGGGGGAGGGAGTGAGAGAAAGAAACATGGATGAGAGAGAGACATCGACTGGTTGTTTCCTGCACACAGCCCCAGGGGCCGGAGCCTGCAGCTGGGGTACATGCCCCTGACCGGAATCGAACCCGGGACCCTTCAGTCTGCAGGCTGACTCTAACCACTGAGAAAAACTGCCTAGGGTTCAACTCAAGCTTTCTGTCTTCATTTGCCAGTTTTCAGCATTTAGTGTCTCCCAGAAATTAACCCTCCTAGTGCAGTGGTTCAAGTATGGGTTTTAAAAACTAATCAGTTTCCTCCTGCACACCCCCTCCCAGAGATCGAGCCTGTAACCCGGGCATGTGCCCTGACCGGGAATCAGCCTGCACCCTTTCAGTGCACAGACGACACTCAGCCACCTGCGCCACACTGGCCGGGCTTGGCACTTATCTTTTCTCTGTGGAGCTTTCTTCAGAGTGTCAGGCCCATCCCGGAGCCCCTGCCTAGGACAGTGCTTGAATTGAGGGACGCTTTTTGGTAGTGGAATGTGAAAGCTGATTTAAGAGAAGGAAGGGGGAAGAGGCCATACAGGGAGAGAAGGTGGAGGAAGAAGTGTGGGCACTCAAACTAGGTAACCAGTGAACAAGGAAGGGATGACCGACGGCCATTTTCTTGTGTACAAAAGAAAGCTCGGTGGTTTGCTGTCTTCTGTTGCCGTTTGATAGAGTATGAAATAACTCAAGAACCAGGGAGCTCCTAAATCCTAATGCACACATGGTCTAAATGTGCAAATCAAAATTAGACGTTGCCACTTTACAAGAAATAGTGGGTGAATAATCATGGCTGCTTAGGGGGGCCTTCACATTTTCTGGTCCAGCTCCCACTTTGAGGGAGCATCAAAACCTTAGAGCCACATACCTTGCATGCCTGTGGCCATGCTGGGGACTGGCTTACGCTGCTTTACAATCAGACGGTGGAAAGATGAGCATGGATTAGAGTAAAAAGATTCTAGCTAAATTACTTTCTCCAGAAGTAGCCTTAGGTTCCTATACCTGTTTGGTCAACAGTATGGCATGGAGCCAATTAGAACTGACTGTAACCCAGTGACTGCTGCTGAGGGGCACCTCCCAAGTCCCCCAGCCTGGGCAGAGTGGTGGTCCAGGCTCAGCCAGGCTTCCTCTAGGCTTCTCAGACGGGATCTAGCCCTTTGCGGTCATTTGTCTACTCTCAGCCATCAAAGCTTTTTTACCGTTCCGGTCGTATGTCTGCTCTCAGCCACCACAGCAAGGAACCATACGAATCTTAACTCTATTCATTCATGTATCAGTTCATAATTTCTCTTGTTTATCCTTCATAATCTTGCATGTTATGTATCACTGCTCTTGCAATGGAAATTAATTCCGACCAGTATGACACCCATGTCCAAATTTAATACGACCGCAAAGGGCTAGATGTGTGCGCTTCTGACAGCGTCGATTTCTAACCATCACTGGCCCTTACTTTTTTTTTTTTTTAGCTCCATTTTATTTCCAGTTACTTGGCTGCATTCCCAAATGAATTTGAAAACCTCAGTAATGAAGAAAAGTTCATTATAGAAGAAGAAATGCTGATTGAAATCAACAGGTAATTTTTTTCCTTTGCTGATTTGTAAAGAGCGCTTTCCTCTATGTAGAATTTGTTGGGTGCCTCCTGGCTATGGAGTATTTTAGGAGCTCTTAATAACCGTACCTCTCGAGGATTTGTACTCCATCAAAAACAGAGCATTGGTACTTCTCTTGGCTGAGTGTGTGCAGGTGTCAGCAGTTGAGAACAGGGCCTACACATGGACTGATGGAGTTCCAGACTAACCGTGTGTGAGACTCAGCTGGGCGAGGCTGTGGCCACCCAGGCCTGTGCACTCTTGTCTCTGGGGTTCATGGACTGGGGGTGCCATCTAATGATACGTCTTTAGAAAATAATTAAAAATTGTGTGTATTGGTTCTGAGTCTTTTTTTTTTTTTTTTAAATATGTCTTTATTGATTTCAGAGACAGGAAGGGAGAGAGTGAGAGAAACATCAGTGATGAGAGTGAGTCATTGATTAGCTGCCTCCTGCACACCCCCTACTGGAGATTGAGCCCGCAACCCAGGCATGTGCCCTGACCAGGAATCAAAGAGCGATCTCCTCGATCCTAGGTCGATGCTCAGCTGCTGAGCCACGCCCAGCCGGGTGATTCTGAGTCTTGCTTTTAACTTTTTCATTAGCTCTCAAAGCAGGGCTTGGAAAGTTTAAATTCTACAAAGGTCCAGACTTCTGTTGTTTCACTCACTTGACTCTTTAGACAAGAGGCCTGAATTAGTCTGAATCTTTGGGGTCTCCTAGAAGATTCTTTGGTAAAATGACTGTTGAAGTAACCTTGGCCCACCTTGCGCAGTGTGCCCCACTTCACTGATCACCTCTCCCTGGTTCACGTGTGTCCACACCCCTCACCGAGCACTGCCCTTTTCTGGTTCTTGACTGGATGGAAATCGAAGGGAGGTAGAGAGGCCCACACAGAAGGGGTAGTACCAGGGGACAGCGGTGGGTCGGGAACTGCCAGGAAGACAGGGCTGGGTTTAGTGAGGGAGCCAGAGCACTCATCCTCAGATGAGAGCTTTTTGTCATTTGTACGAGGCCCAAAGGTATGAATGTGAGGAGAATTTGGATTCTAGTGATGGGTATCGCGCAGCTTGGAGGGGTCACTGGCTCACTGTCCTGTGTTTGATTTCACTTCCTTGTGGGAGGAAGTGGTGAGGGCATCATCTCGCCTTCTAGAACAGGCTGTGAGCTATCAGAGGCCTGTGTTTCCTCTTGATGGTGATGGGGTGGGGGTGTGGGTGCTGTTCCTCACACACGGGCAGCACGGGGTCTCTGGGTGGCCCAGGCTTCACCAGCATGGCCACCAAGGCCTCCTGGTGAGCCCTGTGAATGTAGTCACGTGTGGGGAACAGGAAGTTGGGCATGGTCACACCTGCCAGAGGTGGGGAGAGGGCGGCTGTGGTGCTCCCAGTGTGGCCGTGGGACATAACCCCATGGAGTTTGCCCAGACAGATGGTTTGCGTCCAGATGAGTGGACATGAGTTAGGATGTCCGTCCAATAGAAGTGACCTCACCAGCCCTCTGATGGGGTCCCACACATCTATTCACGTGTGTTTCCTGCTTTTGTAATTACAGATTTGCCCTGGCCTCTCACTTCTTCTGGGCACTTTGGTCCATCATACAGGCCAAGATTTCATCGATCGAGTTTGGCTACATGGTAAGTTTAGAGGGTGGTTTTTCTCTTCTACTCCCCGGAGGAAAGGTTACAGTGTTTCGAATGCTGGTGGAGGTGATGGTCCCCCGTACAGCGGGTTACCTGGTCCCTCCCTGCAAGTTCCTGAACCAGGCACGTGGCACTGAGACAGCAGGCACAGCCAGGAAGCTGCAGGAGAAAGGCCACCTCATTTATGCCCCTCTGACTGAGGGCGCCCACCTGTGGAGGCTGCCGTTGCTCTCAGGGCCTGCAGGCCCTCCTTCCCTGCATCCGAAAGTGCTGTGTGGGCCTGTGGTTCTGATGGGCTGTAGAGATACAGACTTGAGAGGTATAGCCCCAACCTCAGTCTCCCCTGACATAGGGACACTGAGGGTAGTAGTGTGGGGTGCATCCATTACCACTCCATTCTCTGGCCTCCAGCCCCAACTTAGAGGTGGGAGCTGTGCTGAGTTAGACATCCTGCTTGTAGGAAGTTTGCATCACGCTGTGCTGTCATTTTTTATTTCAACCATAGGAACCGTCCTTGGCATAGACACTCATTACCCTCTATGAGTGTGGGCAGGGTGTCCTGGGGAGGGGGCCCAGAGGAAGAGTGAGTACCTTGCTTTGGGACAGGAGGTGGGAATTGACTAGTTCATTAGTTCATTTTTCCTCCTCGGACCTGTATTTCTGCTTCTAGGCAGAGGGTAAGGCATGCATAGGTGCCATGAGGCAGAAGAACTGGGGAAATTTGGATTTTTAAAGCAAATTGGAGTCACAGTCCAATGCACTGAGACCAAGTAGACTTTGTTCCATGTTTGGGAGTGCCCCGGGACCTTTTGCTTTGAAAGAGGAAGCTTTGTTAATATCCATCAGTCAGCGTGTTGAACACTGGAGATAAACAAGACGGGGACGGGGCAGTGCCAAATATGTAGACAAGGTCCTCTCTGGGTTGGGGGTGGCTACGCTGGCCATGGTGAACAAACTGGGCACCTTTAAAGTGAAGGTGTGGGGTGAACACTGCCAACAGCGCGAGATGTCTTTAGAGCAGATGAGCTCCTGGGCAGCTGAGCTGCGCTGTTGGTGGTCTGGGCAGGAGCCCCAGGTGAGGCTGCTGTTCCTGTATCTCCTAGGACTATGCCCAAGCGAGGTTTGATGCCTATTTCCACCAGAAGAGGAAGCTAGGGGTGTGACTGCGGGAGGACTTCATACACTCCATCCCTGGACTGCGTGGGGCAGCCGAGCCAGTGGGACCCTCTGCTCCGACCACTGTCCCTGCGGCAAGAAGCTGGGATGGCTCACCGCCGCACACAGATGTGTATGATATGAAAGACTATTAAAATTGAGTAACATTTATTTCATATCTTGTTTACGATTTCCTTAGGCCTCTGACATGAGCTCCGGCAGCAGAAACAGTTTCGTAGTGCAATAGTGAGATAGCTCAGATTCCTGTAGTCCAGAGCCGGCCTGAAGCTTGCTCGGACGTGCACACAGCCAGCACGTCACCGCGGCACTTCCGGTTAATGTTGATTTTTTTACAGGACTTTAATTACCCTGCTGGTGAGCACTGTACCTGGCTCTCTGTAGGTAACAATGTGTGTAGACACTGCTCATTCCTGAGAGTGGCAAGAGACAGGACAGACTGTGACGTTGCCCGTGGCCTGCCCACAAGTCTCCGGAAGCTGCTCCTTCACCCTTTTGTCCAAATGGCTAATGCTCCAGAAAGCAGACTGCACACAGCGGGTGCAAGCTGCTGTCTCCGTGTGATGACTGTAGCTCCCGGGACCTGCCGTGTGTTCTGTTGTCTGGACAAATCTCTCCCTAATGGGGTGTAACCTCTGCCATGCTCCCCTCACTGAATGTACTTTATTAACCCTGGCTCAGAGCCAGTGGCGGACCAGGGCCGCATGGGGGTGTGCAGACCCGTGCCTCCTGCCTGCTTCCCCAGGGGCAGCAGGGCTTTGTCTCCTCCCTGCAGCCTTTTCTCCTCGACTGTCCGGCCTGGAGCTGGCGGTTCTATGGCAGGACTGGCTGCCCCAGGGCCCCTTGAGAGGAACAGAAAACCCTGGCCAGGGCTCTCGGTGGCTGGCTCTCCCCGCCCTCACTGCTCCCTGACACCCCCGATGTCATCCTGGTGGGACCAGCAGCCTGTATGTGACATGTAGGGGTGTGGGTAGAATATAGCTGTGAAATTCATATATGTTAAAATATCCTTTGGGATAAAATTTTTTTTAACCTGAACTCTTATTTGAATTGTTTCTGTACATACATTTCTGCTACCACAGAGATTGTACTATACAAACAATAAAAAAATAAAAGCCCATCTTCGGCTGTCACCCTTGGTTGTGTCCTGAGTCGTGCCGACTGCGGGCCCCAGCTTGTGCACCAGCACCTGCGTCGGGGGTGCAGGCTGCAAGGGCACAGAAGCAACCAGCAGTGGAGTGGCTGGGAGGCTGGGCGCGGGGTCTGGGCAGGGGAAGACTTCCCATCGTTCACCTCGTAGATGTTTACAATTTAACCAGGTGAATGTGTTTTGATGTCCAAGCAATAGATGATACTGAGCTGCATGAGAGCTCACTTAAAGCTTCCAGCTCCTTCCTGTGCCCACAAGGCGTCTCCTGCATTAGACTGAGCAGGCAGCAGGCCTGTCCTCAGTGCAGGCAGCCTACCTGTCCATCACACCCGCGGGTACTCCTAGCGACCTCCAGGCCCCAGGAGTGCCCACTCCAGTGCCTTTGCATATACTGGTCCTCAGCAACCAGACCTGCAGCTCAGCTGCCATCCAACCATGTGTCAGCCAGCGTCTCCCTAGGATCATACCTGCCTCCTCACAAAACAGCGTCTGTCAGGGTCCCTCTGTCACCACCCTCACCCTGCAGTTCTCCCCAGGAAAGTGTAAGGCTGGGGCCTGAGCTCAGTCCAGATCCTTCCACAGCCTGAGTCCCACACTCCAGCTTTCTCTGTTCCTCACCAGACACTGCCATTGTTTCTGGGAGCCACGTCTGCCAGGTATGTGGGATTGCCACACAACCCTTGTACCCCAGCCTGGCATCTGGGGCCCTGGGGGACAGGCTCCTCCTGGCAGCTGGCCAGATGAGAGCCACAGTGATGGGGCCAGGCCACTGAGCTCACTGTGCTCAGGGCGTCTAGCCTCAAAGTGGCCTATGTTCCTGGGGGCTCAGCTATAGAAACTGAGGCCTCTGAGAAGCATCGACTGCCTCCCAGCTGGTGCTGGGACCCAGGCCAGAAACCTATAGGATGCCACCCCTGCCCCCCTCTAGCCAAAGGACAGGCCTGGGAACAGGACTGCCTGCCCAGAGAGACAAGAGGCCACAGCCTGCTGTGATGGGGAGGCGGGGCCTGGGGTCTAAACCTGCCATCTTCCTGACCCCTGGTGCTGTCCTGGCCAGCCGCTGCCCTTCTCTGCAGGATGAGGCCTCTGTGTATGACACCACTGCTCCCCCTGTGTGGAGTGCTTGGGGCCAGCGCCAGCATGAAGGATGGGAATACTGGCTGATTCTTGCCAGGCACCCCCCCCACACACACACCCATGGTATCCTGAACATTTTCTTACAACCAGTTTGCACACCCTCAAAGATGGGAAGCTCACCTCCCCTGGGAAGTAACTCATTCCGAGCTAGAATGTGCTGGGAACACCCCTCGGTCACTCACCCCAAGAATCTGGGATTGTTATAGATGGGCTCATGGTCCTCTCGAGGCCCCAGACAGTTCCTAGACCAGTGCCTCCCACCACCTCAGCTGTAAAGGAGGGTATAAGAGACAGGCATAGAGGCTGGCATGGGGTCCACCAAACCAAAAGAGGCTGACAGGCAGGACCAGCCCATGGCCACAGCCCAGGGCCGTGCCCCTGTGGTGTCCGCCCAGGCTCTGCCACACCAGCCTCCCGGCCCCTGCAATGCAGACAGGACCCAGACACAGTCCTGGACCTTTCTCTTTATTCCTTTCCTGCTTCAAGGCAGGCTGGGGGGGCACGGGTATGGCCACCTGCGAGCGCTACTCGTCCTCCACGGCAAAGGTGAAGGGGTTCAGCTTGTAGCCGGTGCCCGAGTAGAACTTGTTCTGGAACTCCACCCTGGGGTGAGAAGGGCCACTGGTGAGGGGAAGGCCCTGCACCCTGCCCCGAGCCGCCTGGGCAGCTGGCTGGGCCACTCACCAGTGCAGCCGCAGGGCATGTAAGAAGGCGGAGAGCCCCTCCATCACCAGCAGGATGGCCACGGTCATCACCGCGAAGGCGGCGAAGATGGGGACCAGCACGACGGCTGCCACACCCATCTCTCGGCCCATGCCCAGGCCCAAAGACATCACCATGGTCCACAGGACCTCCGACAGCTCTGTGGGTGAAGAGGGGGCGGTGGACACCAGGGGCCAGGGTGCCTCCCTGCAGCCTCAGCAGCCTGAAGCCCCCTTCTTGTGAGGCTAGCAGAGGACCTCCTCTTATGTCCCCACTTTACAGAGGGGGATCCTGAGGCCCAGAGAAGTGACGCGCCCAGACCACCCAGCCAGCAGCTTGCCCGTGGCCCGGCTGGCTGCCCACCACACTGGTCACTCACGGGCATGGGCCAGACTCAGGGCCCAGAGGCGCAGGTAGGAGGCCGTGTTGGAGATGCAGCCCAGGCAGAACTCGATGGTGTGGATGGCCTGGTGCATGAACACCTCGGAAAGAACAAACTGGGGGCAGGGGCGGCAGTAAGGGGCTGGCCAGGCGGCGGTCAGCCCCCCTCAGGAAGGCGCCACACCCACCTCGGCCTCCTGGAGGTCCCCTGGGTGCCCCGCCTTCTCCTCATCAACAGACGCATCGGGCGAGTCCAGAAGCCCAGGCTTGTCTTCGCCCTGGGGATGGGACGCAGGCACATCAGGCCCAGCCCTGACGGCCCGCACTGCCCCTTGCTGCCTGCACACGGACGCTCGCCAGAGGCTGGCGGGGGCCCCGCCTCCTAACGGCCCCCCCACACCCCACCCCTACCTGCATTTGGCCAGCCCGCCGCCGCCTCTGCCGGCGGTGACTCCAGTGAAGAAACAGGGGCGTGCCTAGCAGCAGGACCGGCACTGTGGCCAGGGCCAGGACCACCAGTGCAGACTGCACCGCCTCCTGCAGAGAGGGGCTCGGGTCAGGGTGCCCCCACAGGCAGCACACCCAGGGAGCCCGCGTCTGCCCCTCCCGCAGGGCCCCTCGCTAGGCAGGGACATCGCTGCGGAAGGAACACTCAGAAGGGCCTCAGGCTTCCCGCACCCACTGTGCCACCCCACGGGGAGCCTCACGGCCTCAGGCCTGCACCCCCCTCTCTCAAGAGGATCAGGGGCCAGGCCCCTGCAGGCGCTACCGCTCACCCGCCCCGCCCACCTGCGCCGGGAAGAGCGGCGGGTTGGTGGGGCTGCGGGAGAAGAGGAACATGTTGATGAAGTGGATCAGGATGCTGGGGGCGGAGGCGGAGTTGGCGGCCGAGACTCGCAGCCACTTGTAGGCGACCAGGAAGACCAGGTAGCCGAACAGGCCCAGGAGGAAGACCAGCTCGGGCAGGGTCTCCAGAATCAGCCGGTGCCACTGGCCAAAGTGTCTGGGGCGAGACAAGGGCCAGGTCACCGGACCACCCTGGCCCTGCAGTCCCCCGCCTCCCCCAGCACAGCCTGGGCTCTCACATGTGGTTGAAGACTCCTAGGACCACGCCAAAGGCCATGTGTGTGACCCCCAGGATGACAGACATCTTCATCTTGAAGGAGTTGAGGAAGCTCAGGTGGTTGAGGGACAGGCTCCAGATCTGCGGTGGCAGGAGGGGCAGGTGTCATGCAGGCGCCCTTCTGCCCTGGTCACTCTCATCACCCTGTTTGTCCCCCTTTGGGGCCTCAGCACAATCTATCACCTGCCCCCTGAGAGGCAGCAGGGGGCACTGGTTAAGAGCACAGATAGGGCCAGACAACCTGGCCCTCCTAACTGGGCGACCTTGGGTAATCTGTGCCTCAGCTTCCTCGTCTGTAAAATGGGAATGATGCTAAGGTATGCCTCGTGGAGTTGTCACAGGAATGAAATATAGTCACTGCACAGACAGGACATGCCTCTCTGCTTTGTGAAGTGGCTGCACGGAGGACCCAGCAAGGAGGCCCCGCATCCGTCTGGGGCCCCAAGCATCCTGCACCAGAACTGGGCTGCCCTCCTGCTTGCCCGCAGCACCCAGAGCCATCGGCCAGGACTCACGGGGTCGATGCCGAAGGGGTAGGGTCCCAGGAAGACGCCGGTGATGTTGGGGTTCAGGGTGAGCAGCGGGTGCTCAGCCAGGAACTTGTCACTGTGGCAACAGCGGGCAGGATGGTCAGGGCGGTGGGGACCGGGGGTGGAGGGGACTCGGGGACAGTGGGGCAGGCGGGCCTCACCTCCAGCCGGACTGGTTGGCCATGGCGGCCACGCTCCAGCCCGAGGGGAAGATGACCGTGGCGCGGCTGAAGCACTCGTTGTAGATGAAGCCGGTGTAGATGGAGAACAGGCCCATGAGCAGCAGCAGATAGCGGCCACTGAAGAAGGTCTGCCAGATCTGAGGGCGCCGCTGTGAGACAGGGCCCGCGCCGCCCCGCCCGCCCCGCCCGCCCCCCGCCTCCCGCACCCTCACCTCATTCTTTGCCGACTTTACGGCCGGCCGGTCCTCGGCCAGCACCATGGCCAGGGCGAAGAGAAACATGAGCAGCCCGTGGCCCACGTCCCCGAACATGACGGCGAAGAGGAAGGGGAAGGTGATGATGGTGTAGGGCGCTGCGGGACAGGGGCCTGCGCTCAGCCGGGCCCCGCAGCCACGTGCGCATCTCCGCAGAGACGACGTGGAGGCCCGAACCCAGGCTCTGGGGCGGCACCTGATTCAGACCTCCCCAAAACCACGATGTGGCCAAGCAGAACATGCCGCAGGCTCCTTGGGCCCGTGGCCTGCTGGTCCCCAGCCCTGACGACTGTGCCCCTTCCCAGTGCTGCTCTGAGTCCCACTTTTCAGGAGAGAAAACCGAGGCTCTGAGAAACTAAGGTGCCTATGGGGCTGAGTGAACAGGGACCTCAAACCCAGGCCCTCCTACTGCAGAGCCACTGCCCCGAGCTCAACCCCACGCCAGCTCCCTTGTAAGCTTCACCAAGGGGACGCTGGGGTTAACACCCCCAGCCCCCCACCCCTGCTCCACTGCACTCAAGTTGTGTGATGGGGAATGACAGGGAGTGTGCCGCTCCTCTCCAGAGGGCGGCACAGGCCCAATGTGAACGCCACCCTCCCGGCACTGTGGCTCTCACCGGGGTTGACCTCCTGGTAGCGGCCCACGCCGTAGGCGTCCACGATGCCCTGGAAGCTGGCCGTGAAGCGAGTGGTACGGATGAGCGTGGGGGGCATGTCCCGGTAGGGGATGCGGTGAACCACGGCGCTCACACCAGCCTCACTCTGGGGCACCCGGCAGGCAGGAAGGCAGGCAGGCACACAGATGAGACTGGTGGCAGGGCCTTCAGGGACCCTCAGACCCCCCAGGCAGACCCATATGGAGACACGGAGCACTGAGAGAGCTGGCTGGGTCAGTGCTGGGGATCCTGGGGCAACCCCTCCCTTCTCTGTGAAGTAGGCTGACCAACCCCACCTGCCCTCATTCAGGAGAATTTAGGGAGAGCCAGACACCAGCTGGCCTGGGAAAATGAAGTCTACCTAAGTGGCCCAGGAGAGGGAGCCCCATTGCCACCTGTGAGCACCTACCAGGCACCAGTAGCCTGTGGTGTGTTCACACTACAGTGACCCCTGGAGGCAGGGTCATTGCACCCACTTCACAGATGAGAATCCTGAGGCTCCCTCCAGTCTGCCCAAGGTCACAGGGCCAGAGCCTACAGAGCCTGGATTTGAACCTGGTTTCTGACTTAACGCCTATTGCAGTCACCAAGGTGCAACAGCCCACCCCAGGGGCTCTGGGAAGTCAGGGTGGACTCCCTGGTGGGGAGCGAGGCCCTGGCAAAGGCACAGCGCTGGAAACGGGAAGTGTGTTGTGAGGTGGACACAGGTGGCTTCCCAGGAGCAGGGGAGGGCAGGAGACCCCGACAGACTCACCGAGCTGTCATGCAGTGCCTGCTGCAGGGCGGGCAGGTCGCGTGTGGCGCACCAGGCCTCAGCAATGAGGCACTTGTACGTGGCACTAACGCTGCACTGGTTGAGGGCCAGGTACACAGCCTTCATCTTGCGGATCTGCACCTGCCAGGGCGGCAGCAGCCGCTGCACCCGGCCCAGCACCTGGCTCAGGAACCGCTCTGTTTCCCCCAGGACCTGAGGCCGGAGCGGGCAGTGAGGAGCAGGACAGGCCGGCTGGGGGTCAGAGGGGGGGCAGGGGGCAGGAGGAGCCAGATGGGAGGGGGGGACGGGCTGTGGGACAGGGCAGGGTGGGGGACGGGCGGGCACAAGGTCAGCCGGGCCACGGGCGCCCACCTCCCGCAGCTCCTGGCTCTGCTGCTGCAGCTGCTGCAGGGCCCCTTGGCGGACCTCCTCCTGCTCCTCGAACGGGAAGACGTGGCAGTGGAAGCTGGCAGGGAGGACGGGGACATGAGGTGAGGCCCAGGGGATTCCCGGCTGTGCAGAGGCTGGCGGCTGAGTCTGGAGGGAGCTCACAGGGCAGGGCAGGGACAGGGTGGGCTCCCTGGAGGGGACAGCAGGGGCCTGGGCACAAGGGCAGCGGGGGCCAGCCCCCCAGGGGCTCACCAGTCAGTGATCTTGCGGATCTTCTGCCCAATCTGTTCGCCCCAGTAGGAGATGAGGAAGGTCATCCACGTGGCAGGCTCGCCCTGCCAGAGCGGGGCCCAGGTTACCCTCAAGTCCCTGCTCTGCCCAGCACCCGACCCAGCCGGGGTGGCCCCCAGCTGGGGGACGGCGGACTGCTCACCGTCACTGGGTCCTCCAGCTGCTGCTCTGTCTCCCGGAAGCTGGCGATGAGGAAGCCACGGCAGGCCCTCCAGAGCAGGCGCTCCAGGGCGGCGGCCTTGTGCGGTTCCACGGCCCCTGCCACGAAGCTGCGGGCCAGCGGGGCTGGGGGGAGCCGCTCCTACCTCCCCCCGCACAGCCCCAGCCTGGCCGCCCCGAGGCCAGGCCCTGCCCAGGGTGGCCAACCAGGCACCCTGGCCCTGCCTCCAGGGAGAAGGCAAGAGCCTACCAGGCAGGGCCAGAGCTGGAGAAACCCCCATGAGTAAGGAAAATTCTAGGCCTAAGGGAGGAGGCAGGATGAGGGAGAGCACTGGACAAGGAGTCCAAGTTGGGCCTGGCCTGGCCCCATTACTCAGGGCCTCTGTGGCTGACAGAAAAGAGCGTGAAGCTGCCCCTCACTTACTTGACCCTCAGGTCCTGGTGTGGCCCCGCAGGGGACAGGAGCAGGGGGGTCCTTTCCGAGGGATCATCTGTGTGGGTGGCTGCCAACTAGGTGTAGAAAGGCACTGTGAGCTTGGGCTCAAATGAGGCCTGGCACCCCTCCCCTTCCCGTGCCCGCCTGGGTTGGAGCTGACCAGGGGGGCCTGGCCCTGGCCCAGCACGGCCACATGGAGCTGCAGCTTGTGCAGCTGGGCCCGCAGGGCCTGTTGGTTGCCCCGCACATCCCGGAGCTCCTGTGCCAGGCGATCAGTCTCCTCCTGAATGCGCAGCAGGTCGCGGGGTGGGGGTGCCGGTAGCCCACCCTCAGGTGGGGGCAGTGCCAGCCCAGCCCGCCGAACCTCCTCCTGCAGGAAACCTGGTGCAGAGGGACAGGCGTCAGGAGAGACCACACAGGAGGCCCCACCAGCTAATGGCCACTGTTAGCTAAGGGCCGACTAATGTCTAGGGGATCCCAAGTGCCACCCCAAACTCCACTGGCCATCAGCTAGCTGATTCATGGAGTCCAAGACCCCCAGAAAAAACCCAGGCCACACTTCTATCCCCACAGGTCTGCTCCCCTCCCTCTGAGCTCATCAGATTGCTCTCCCTCTCCATTCCCTTGGCCCCTGCCCAGCCCAGAGCCTGGGTCCCACAGTGGTCTTCTAGGCAGGTGGACCCTAGCATTGCAGGGCCTGGGGCGTGAGCTTGCAGGGAGGCCCACACAGCATCCGCCTGATTACTTATAAGCTATCGGTCAAACTCTCAAACCATTACAGTGTGCTCGATCCCACCCTGAAGGTTTCTCCAGAGTGGCACCAGAGCTGAGGTCCTGCTTGCCTAGGTCTAAGAAGGAGCTGCTCCCTGGGGACACCTGACCCTAGATCCTGGCCTCTGCCCACCCCAGTCCATCTGCAGCAGAGAAAACTGTTCATACTTAGAAACCACTGCAGCTCCATAGGACCCTCCACACAGTATTCAAGGCCGCTTCCAAGCCAGCTCTGGCCCAGGGCCTCTGCTCAGCTCACCCAAGGCTGCTCTGTTCCCAACAATGGAGGAATCTGTTCCCAAGATCAGTGGGATCCATTTCCACAGATCCCAGCTGCCCTCTCTTAGCTCTCCGGGGCCCAGCCTGGACCTCCCTTCTCTGTCTTCCATCTGGGTAACAGACTCTCCCTTTCAGATCAAGCTCCTCCTCCAGGAAGGCTGCCTGGGATGTGGGCCTGGGGCCAACTCACTGAAGGTCTTCTCCAGCTCCTCACAGCGGCGAACATCCACCACAAAGCGTCTCTGGAAGGCACTCACCGAGGCGTTGAGCTGTAGTTGTTGTGTGGAAGGGTCAGTTTTCTGGGGTGGGGGCCGCAGACTGTAGCTGACTCCCCCCAAAAGGTGCTGTGAACACCATGGACCTCCAGGTGCCCAGCTGCAGACAGACCAGACCCCATATGGCAAGGAGGGCATGGTAGGGCCGAGGTCTGGCTCAACTCAGACCATGTCAGGGGGACGTGACCCGTGAGAAACCCAGCCTCCTAAGAGCGCAGCATCTACGGCAGAGGCTGCGGGACCCCAGCAGGGCGGGCGCCATTGTGAGGGGAGAAGGTCCAGCAGCTGGGATGCCTAAAGACGCGGTCCCCTCCCACGGCCTACAGCCCACTCACGTCTCGGAACTCCACGAGGCCCAGCTCGCCCAGCTGGCTCACGCAGGTGTAGGCAGCAGCCGTGGGCAGGAAGAGCTGGACCAGCGACACCTCCTCACTCCGGAACATGGAGCCCATGGTCCTGCGGGGCAGGCCACAGGTAGGAATTCTGTACATCTCGGCTCACATAATCCTAGAGATCCTGCTACCACCCCTCTCCGACAGATGGGGAAACTGAGGCCCAGGAAGGCTCGATGGGGTGCTGAGGTCACATAGGAAGCAGCCTGGCCCACAGCCCAGCTTCAAGCTCTTTCCTAGCTGTCTCTGGCCTCTCTGAGACCCCTGCCCTCCACTCCTGGTGGATCCTGGTGACACTGGCTTTTCTTACACCTGGCCCCTGCTCCCATTGTCCCTCCTGTGTGACCTGCCCTAACCCTGGATCCTACACATCCTTGGGGCCCCAGGCCAAGGGTTGCCTCCAGCAACAGCTTCCTGGCTGCCACTGGTCACTAGCCCTTGTCTTCCTACCCCAGGGAGAGTCTGTGACAACCGACATGGCTGAGGTTGGAAGCCTGTCCCCACAGGCAGCTGGAGCCCTCCCCCTTCCCTGCGATGTCTGTGTATCCTAAGGGGATGGGCCTGTTCACTGGGTTCCCAGGGCAGAGAGAAGAGGGGGACACTGATGAACGATGAAAGGGGGACGTTCCCTGAGGCCCGGGCTGCCTGGCAGCAGCCATTGTGGGTACAGGCGGGAGCAGCCTTCCAGATGTCGAAACTACTGAAAGTGAAACTGTGCTAACTTCAAAAGCAGCCGGAAGGGTCTGGCAGGGCCTTGCTCAATTGCCCGCAGGGGGAGGGCCATGGTGGCCTCCAATGGGCCCTGCAGATGGCTCTGCCCACAGGCCAGGGCTCCATGGCCACTGTTCTTGGCACCCAGGGCCAGCCACTTCCCCTCTGTGAGACTCAGTTTCTTTAGCTCTCAAACTAGGGGGAGAAGGGGAAAGGCATGGGTTAGGGCCCCACCGAGGATGAAAGTTAGGCGCTAGAGTGCCAGGCCTGCCGTCTGGGGCCAGTGCAGCTGGTCACTTCCTCCCCTGGGGCCTGGTTTACTTAAGTCTAAATAGGGAATGCAGCTCTGTCCAGCCAGGGAGAGAAGACAATGCCCTGGAGGCGGCCCAAGGCTGTAGAAGCTCTGGGCCCAGGACAAGGATGGGTGTGGAAGGTGCTGGATTCCATTCCCAGAGGGGTCAGGGACCATAATGTAGGAGCGCTGCCCAAGCTGTGATTGGCTGTGTGACCTTGGGGGAGTCTCTCAACCTCTCTGAGTCTCCACTTCCTCTTTGGGTAAATGGGACTTGGCCACTCCCAGCAGACAGGACCTGGATGGGGAAATGATATAAATAACCAGAGTCCCGATGTAATCGCTTTACCCATACTATCTCATTTAAACTTAACAGCAATCTTGAAGGGAGAGGGTGCTGTAGCCTGTTTTATGGACAGGTCACATGAGAGGTGAGGTCCAAGATCAGATAGTCAGCAGGTGGCCAAGTCAGGCAGGAGCCAGGCCTGGGGCTGAAGATTTGGAAGTCCCAGAGACAAACATGTTCAGGGCTGTTCTCTGCCCTGGGCATCTCTAAACGTTGGGCTGGCCAAATGCAGGGCTGCAGGAAGCCAGGTCTGGGGATCCATGGGGTGCAATGGCTCTGAGCAGCAGTTGTGACAAATACAGCCTGTTGGCCCTGACTCAGGGTCCTCAAGACTGGGTACTTCCCTGGTTGGGACAAACTGTGGTGGGCATGGATACGTGGAAACCCAGCTAGGCCCCCTTCCCTAGCCCACAACCTACCACTCATTCTCCTGGGCCCCTGCGGGAGCCAGGGGCCACCCCAGTCCTGTTTAAGGAGTAAATGAAGGTGCCTCTGTGGCCTGCAGGGCCCAGCCCACCCCTCACTCTGTGCCCCTCCTCTCTTCCTGGTCCCTTGGGAGGCTGGAGGCTAAGGCCTGCTCCTCCAGGAACCTGCCAGATCTCCTCTGAGCGCCCGGCTCAGATGATGAGCTGGGCTGGAGGACAATGCCAGCCGGGTCCTCCACTCCAGAATGGTGGGCTCTGGAGTCAGAATGACCCCGCTTGCCTCTAGCTCTGCTTCTTCCTACTTGGGTGGGTCTCAGCTTCCCCATCTGCAGAATGGGTCGCTCCCTCCGGGGAAGATGCAGCAGAGAAAAGCTCGGCGGGCCACCAGGCCTGGCAGAGTTGGGCTGGGCAGTTGTCGGCAGCTGTTACCCCCCTCCCCCCTCCCCCTCGCCGCCCGTGGCCCCAGCGAGGCCTCACCCCCGCGCGGGCACTCACCCACCCCGGTCGCCCGCACAGGGCGCTCGCTCGCTCGCTCGCGTTCCGGGCTCTGAGCCGCGCGCAGCGGCCGCGCAGCCCCCTCTCCTCGGCAGGGCGGGCGGAACCGGGAGGGGCGGGGCTTGCCCGTTAGGCCCCGCCCCCCGCGTGGGCCGTGCCTGCGCCGGCTCGGCTTCCTCGCCCGAGGCTGAAAAACCGCGCGGGGCGCGGGGCGCGGGGCGCGGGGCGCGGGGCGCGGGGCGCGGGGCGCGGGGCGCGGGGCGCGGGGCGCGGGGCGCGGGGCGCGGGGCCCTGGGCCGCGAGGGGGACGCACCGGGCGCCCACCAGGCACGTGCACGCGGCGGGGCCGGGGGAGGCGCCGGGCCCAGGCGCATTCTGGGGGCTAGAGAGTGGGACCCCACCACCTAGAGGGCTCCTGGGCCTGTGGCTGATGGGACCCCAACACCCTCAGGCCTGGGCTCCAAGATACGCGTAGGGCCCAAGACCAGCACGCGCCCCACCCCTCGGACCCCCTCCTCCTTCCGTGAGCCCCAGTGGCGCCCGGTCCGTACACCCTCCAGCCTTTGACCACCCAGGATGGGGCCGGGCAGGCCCCGCGCTCCGTGCCCCGGGTGGATGGCTGCCCTCTCTGGGTCTCTTTCCTCAATGGCAGCAGGACACTGAGGGTCAGGCCATGGTTGTGTGTGTGCCGGCTAATGCTCTGCGCTTAGCTGTTGCTCCACCCGCTGCTGGGGTGGCCCAGGGACCTTGCTGATTCCTCTCCAGGGGGGTTTGTCTTGTCCCAGCACCCCTGAACTGGGGCTCACAGCTGCCCAGCTGCCAGCACTTTGGACAAGCCAGGACAGTATCCACTTGGGGGGGGGGGCTCAGCTTTGGTGATCCTTGAACCCCACACTGCAACATCCTAGGAGGGGTATGGGAGGTGAGCAAATGGAACCCCAGAACCGGGACTGGAAACTGAGTCACAGCCAAGGTCAACACCCAAGACAAGGGGGGAACATGTTCTGGAACATCATAGGGCTGTTCCCAGAGGGGACCCTCAACACAAACTGAGCAGCAGTGTGTGGGGAGGGGGGTCTCAGGCCAATACTGTGGGTGCAAGGGAAACTGGAACTCTTATGGAGTGCCAAAACGGCATTAGAGCTTCAGTCCTGACACAGGAAAATACCTCTGTTAGTAACAACCACGTCAGGAGCTGGATCAGTCTGAAACATTTTATGCAAGTGTTCTAGTTATGTGTGTACTAATATAGGCTCCATGCCAATTCACTAATGCTGGTTGTCTTGGAAATTAGAATAGATTTGGGACTTTTAAGTTCGCCTCTCGTGACTGCCTGTTTGCAGTGTTTGGCCACCAGGACTAGTAGTGGGCTGGACTTGCAGACACTTCCTGGGCTCTGGGCATCCCTTTGCATCCTGCACTTCTCACTTGTGTGCCATTCCTTGGGCTATGGGGGCCCCAAAGCCGTGGCCAGTGGTGGGGTCCACCCTGGCCCAGGGGTCAGCAGTGACCTGGGAAAAGGGGCTTCCTGGGAAAAGGCTGGGGAAAGACTGTTTCTTTGCTGCAGACCTTCTCAGAGCCTTGACTGTGCTAACATGCAGTGTCTGTCCCAGAGTGGAGGGCACTTGGGGCATTTCCCACACTTTCTGATCCACAGAACACCCTCCCACTTCTTCCCATTGGGAAATTAGTGTTTTATAAAATGTACTTTTGGAAATGATGGAGAAGGGGGACTGAGAACTCTTGGACGGGAGTTAGTTTTTTCATTGGCTATAAGCTGATTCTGAACAAGTCACTTCACCTCTCTGAGCCAGTTTCCCCACTACTGAGAATATACGGAAGTCCTTTCAGTGCTTAGCATGAACTTCAAGGGGGCTCATTTTGCCCATTCCACTGGCACTGGGCTTGCAAAGTGGTGTGGGGACCACTTTGCTGGGGTCGCAAAGCAGGAAGTCCTGAGCAGAAGCTAACTCGAGGAGAAAAGGGGATGTGGCTAGAGGGGAAGAAAGGCCAGCTCAGGGGCAGCAGTGCCTGTGTCACCATCTTGTGACTGTCACCCCCAGAGATAGCTTCCCCCAACCAACAAGGGTGACCTGGCTTTTCTGAGTTTCTGTCATTGACGTACTTCTGCTTGAGGCCTTGCGAGGCTCTATGTCTCTAGAGCCTTAGTTGTGGGTGGCCCTCAGGAGAGGGCAGGTCAGGACGCAGCCTCAGCCTGTGGACACCCAGGATCCTGGGAACCGGAGCTGACTGCCAGCCTGCTGAGCCCTGGGGAAAATGCCTGGGAAGATGTGTGGTTGACAGGGCTGCTGTGGGCTGGAGCCCAGCCCTGGGGAGGGCCTGACGGTGCCAGAGGCCCACAAGAAGGCTGGGCCAGCTCAGCTGGGTCCACTGAGGCAGCCGGTGGAACCCACAGGCTGCGGTCAGGCTGCAGCGACCCTGGCTTGGACAGCAGATTCATGACAGAGGCGGTGGGGGTCAGAGCTTCTTTATTGGCAGCAGGGGCTGCGGGCCAGCTGGGTGGGGCGTCACCGATAGAGATAGTCGGCCTGGATGTTGGCGGCGATCTCGGCTTCCCACTTGTCCCCGTTGTTCAGCAACTTTTCCTTGTTGTACAGCAGCTCCTCATGCGTCTCCGTGGAGAACTCAAAGTTGGGGCCCTGTGGATGGGGTGCAGGCATGGCCATGTCAGACCTCTCCAAGGAGCCTCTGCTCCGGCCTCCCCCACCCCAGGGCCCACTAACCTCGACAATGGCATCCACAGGGCAGGCCTCCTGGCAAAAGCCGCAGTAGATGCACTTGGTCATGTCTATGTCATAGCGGGTGGTCCGGCGGCTGCCATCGGCCCGTGGCTCAGCCTCGATAGTGATGGCCTAGGGAGTGGCACGAGGAACTGTCACCTGCCGGCCTCACCCAGCTCCGAGCATAGGGTCCAGCCCTCGCTGCTCATTTCCACCCCCCTCTGAACATGCCTGCTCCCTTCTAAGTCCCATGAGGGGAGGGCTGTCACTGGCTCTGTTTTGGCAGCACCTGGAGCCCTGAGGGGTCCCAGCCTGTAGCTGGTGCTCAGTTCTCCTCCCACTTATGTCTAGTTTTCCCCACTTGATGGACGAGAAAACAGGCTCAGAAGGTTGAGGGGCTTCCCAAAGCCCCACAGCAAGTGAGGGGCAGAGCCAAGGCTCGAAGGCCAGTCCTTAACTCTCAGTTCCTGGGTACAGCCTGTGCCAGCTGAGGAAATGAGTGGCCTATGGCCTCCCACAGCCAGGGGCACCTTCAAAGGCAGTGTGGCAAAGGCCCTCACGTGTCCACCACTCACAATTGGACCTCTGGCTGGTAGCTTCATCTCTTTGTACCTCAGTTTCCTCATCTATAAAAATGGGGACAGCCCTGGCCAGTGTGGCTCAGTTGGTTGACTGTCATCCCGTGCACCAAAGGTCACAGGTTCGATTCCTGGTCAGGGCACATGCCCGGGTTGCAGGCTCGATCCCTGGTAGGGGACGTGCAGGAGGCAGCCAGTTAATGTTTCTCTCTCTAAAAATCAACAAAAACACATTTAAAAACAAGGATAACAATCTCTGCTTCCCCAGAGTTGTTTAAAGATTAGTCATTAGCCTGGCACGGTGCCTGGTCCGTGGGCACTGGCTCCCCAGGAGCCACCACTGTTGTTATTGTATTGAGGCTTTCTTATGTGCTCCAGTTAGGTAGCTGGGCTGAAGACGTCAAGGCCATAGACTGTGGCCTGCAGGGCCTGGGAACGGTCCAGGAGACGTGCTAGGACTCAGAAAGGCGCTGTCCTGAGTCATGGACATGTGCCCTGGAGCTGCCACTGGGAGGGGATCATTGTGCCTGCTGCGGATGCCACAAGTCTGTCTACCAGGACTGTGTCTTTGTTTCTAACCTAACAGGCCCTGACTTTGGATGGTCCATGAGGGACCCTCCAAAAGAACCAAACACTGGGGTTCAAGGGAACAGTAACCAGGAGCAGCAAGGGCCTCGATTGTGGTTTGTGTGTCCTTGGGTCCGGTCCTGTGCAGGCACAAAGGCAGGGCTCCTGAAACTGCTGCTGTGTCTGGGGAAAATGGAGACCCTTGGGTGCCACGCAGTGGCTCACAGGCCTGAATGTCACATCCCTGACCAGACCTCCAAGGGCAGGACCCACTGGCATCACGTGGTCTGCACAGGGGGGAAAAACCTACCCGATGACTCACTGACTCTGAGTTGGCCCCAGCAACAAGACCTCCAGGTTCTCATTCACAGCGGGAAGTAGCTGAGAGGGAAAGGGAATTTCCTGGAGACACACCCAGTGGGGGCCAGAGTTCTGTCCAGGGCTGCCTCGCTTCCCTCTCAGTAGCAGGCTGTGGCCTCTGTCTCCCAGTGGCAGGGGCCAGGTGGCGGTCAGTTGGGGTCAGGGGCTCACCTGGGCAGGACAGACAGCCTCGCAAAGCTTGCAGGCGATGCAGCGCTCCTCCCCGGATGGGTAACGGCGCAGTGCGTGCTCCCCACGGAAGCGTGGGCTCAGTGGGCCCTTCTCAAATGGGTAGTTTATGGTGGCTGGCTCCCGGAACAGGTAGCTCAGGGTCATGCCCAGTCCTGTGGGCAGCATAAGCATGGTGGATGAGACCCCTCATCCCTGACCACTGGTGCCCACCCTAACCCACCTGGCCCTCCCACAAGGGCCCACCTCGAACGAGCTCAGTCCACAGCAGGGTTTGAGCTGCCCGGTCAGTCACTGACTTCATGTCCATCGAGGGCTCTTGCAGGTTCACATACTCTGCAGGGGAAGCAGGCAGAAAGGCCACGGCAGTCGGTCGGTCTCAGAGCCTCACTTCCCCCCCAAGAATGCAGCTCAGGGAGATGAGGCCCCCACCCCTCTGGCAGGTGCAACAGCCCTAGGGCTTTGTTCATTCACCAAACCTTCCCAAACTGGGCCTCTGGCCCTGGGCAGTCCTCGCTCACTTCTCCCTGTGCCTGTGTGGGCACCTGATCCCAGAAGCTGAGGGGTATGGGAAGGGGCTGAGGCGCAGGGGGTCCTGACGAAGAGACACGGGTGCCCAGGGCTCACACCTGGCAGTCCTCTCCGCCCCACACAAGGGAGCTCTGAGAGCACACTGTGCAGCCATAGGCCAGGCCCCCCACCCCCTGCAACAACACTGTTCCCGTGAATCATTCAGTCTTGACCATCACCCTTATTTTACAGAGTGGAAACTGGGGCTCATAGAGGGGAGATGCTGGCAACGCCAGGCCTCCTCCCCTGCCTCTGGCAGGGCCTGATCAGGAAAGCCTGTGGCTCCAGGAGCCCTGGGACTCACTGTAGGTGGCTGCCACTGCACTGCTGTGGAGGCTCCGGGCACTGGGATGCCCTGCAAAGAAAGGGGTTATGCTGTGCAGCTGCAGACTCAGGCTGGGACGCTGGGTTGCCCCATACCCAAAAAAGGCTCCCTTGGTCCTACCTGCACGAACAACCTGAGCCAGGGCCCGAAGCAGCATGGGTGTGGTCAGGCAGTGCATCTGTGGGCATGAAAAGGGAGGAAGGTGTGGTGGATCCCAGGCTGGCCCCCCAGAACTCTGGCTCTGCAGAAGCCCTGACCCTTGTGTCACCTTGTCCCCTACTTAACCCCATTCCGGTCAGAGGCACAGATGTCCTTCCTGTCCCCAGGTGTGGCACCTCTCAGCCTGCCAACCTGACTCAGCTAAGCTTGAGATAGATCCCAAGTTCTATCTATCTCATCTTTTAAGAAATCTTTAAAACCCACCCGTCCTCCCTCCCCGACCAGTGCTCCTGCCTCCCGCCTCTCCCCTCCTGTTCACCCTCCCCAATCTGACCCGAACAACACTGCCAGCCGCCAGCCGCAGGGACTGCAAGCTCAGGGCACCAGGCACTGTGCTGGGGCCACATACACTGTTATCTTCTCCTTACGGAGGACCCCGTGAGAGAGGCACAGATGAGCAGCTGCAGCTCGGCTGTGCTAAGTGACTTGTCCAAAGTCACACACTTGGAGGTCGGGACCAGGGCCCGAACCCAGGCCGGGCCCCTCCCTTTACATCCCCAGCTGGAAACCCTCTAGAGACTTAAATAACCCTCAAGATCAAATTCCTTTCCCCAGCATCAAGGCCCTTCTGGAGCTGTCTCAGGCGGCCAGGTGACCTTGGGCAGGTGGAGTCACCTGGCGTGTTTTCTCGTAAGAGAAACGGGGGGCAGCATAAGAACGAAGGGAGCTTCCACATGCCGAGGGTTCAGCCCAGAGCAGGGCACTCGGCCGGAGGCCAGGACAGTGCCTCCCGTGACCTCTAACGGGTCCGTGTCTTTTGACCACCGACTTCAGCGCCAGGCGCCCAGCCCAACATCTTCCGCGACCTTCCCCGTGACCTCTGACCCCAAGGACGCGGGCGGCGCATGCGCTCTGAGGACGCCGGCTTCCAGGTCTCTCGGCTGCACGCTCAAGGGCACAGGGACCGCGGGTCCTAAGCGGGCCGAGAGGAGGCCCGGGCGCAGAGCCAGCGAGACCAACAGGGGCCCCGCACTCGCTCCCGACGCCGCGCAGCCCAGGCCCGGCCTCAGCAGTGGAGCCCCGGACACCCACCTTGAAGCGTTGCCGCTCCTTCCCCAGCAAGCGGCCTGCTCGCGGAGAGGCGGAGCTTACACCCTAGGGCGCTGCCATTGGCTCGGCGGGCCTCGCCTTCCCCGCGCTGACGCTTCTTGCTGTGGCCTGATTGGCCAGTGGCGCAACCGAAGAAGGCGGGAATGCGGGAACACCTTTCCTCCGATTGGCTAGGGGGAGAGCAGGCGCTTGAAGTTAGGTCCAGCGCCGCCATGTTGTATTGGAGAAGCCAATAAGAGAGGAGCCTGAGGCAGCGGAGGCGGGACATCCGGGGCGTGGTTTAGGAAGCGGCTGAGGGTCGGCCGCCGCGGGACGCTTGTGGTCGTTCTTGGCTGTGAGAACCGCTCCGCGCTGTGGTCGGCGCGGGGGCCGCTCGCACTGCGCGCTGAACTTCACCCGGGCGGCGCTCTGTAATCCTCACAACAGCCCCGGAGGGAGGGTGGCTCGTCTCGCTTTACCGACGGGGACACAGACACGGACGTGTTAGCTTTGCCCGAGTCCTGCAGCTCAGTGACTGGGGAGCCCCGTCCCTCACCTGCCGCCAAACCTGTTCCCTCGCAGTGAGCTGTGGGGCAGAGGGACGCCTGAGGCTGCGGACCCTGGGAAGGGCCCTGAGGCCCCCTGCGTGCGTGGGAGGGGAGGTGGGAGGAGGCCCTGGAGCGGGTGACGCTCGTGCCGAGCGCGGGTGGGAGCTGAGCAGGCGGGAAGGGCAGGGGGCGAGCCCGCCCGGGGGGTGCAGAGGCCCTGCCAGGAAGGACACGTCACCTGCGATAGAGGAGGCAGGGACAGGCCGGGTGTGCGGGCACAGGGCCCGGCAGAGCTTCCCAAAGACTGTTCCGGGCCCAGATTTGTGGGCCGCAGGGAGCCTCTGCGGGGTTTCGGGCGGTCGGCTGCGCGGTCCCGTGAGTTTTGGGAAGATCAGTGGGTGGGCTGAGGAGCAGGCTGGGCTGGGGGAGGGCGTGGGTTGTGGATGGCCCCTAGCGCCGTGATTAGCGTGTGGATCAGGGAGGTTGCGTGGCGGTACAGAATCATCAGGACTTGCGGGAAGGTGGGACTCGGGAGATGAAAGGGGGTGTCCAGCAGGAGGCTGGTGAGTTGGGCTTTGTGGCTGAGTGTATGGGGGACCATTCCCATCTGGCGTTGGGGCCCAGAAGGATGAGCAGGACAGGGGCTAGGATGAGTCCAGCGTGGGACATGGTGTGGGTGAGGCGCCCAGGACTGGCCATTTGGGGGACAGGAGTGTGTCCGGAGCTCCCGAGAAGCCTGAGCTGAAGGGAAGGGAGATCCTGCTGCAGGCATCCCGGCCTGACCTGGAGGGAGAGGTGGGGAGAGAGAAGAGGGAGGCAGCCTCACCCCACTTAAACCAGGAGACAGGATGTCTGGAGGTTGGAGTCAGCAACTCGTATTTATTAAGCTCCCAAGTTTAATCTCAGAACCATCTGAGGTACTGATTGTTAGTCATCCCCACTGGACAGATAGGGAGCAGCTCAGGACAGGGATGGCCCGGTCACAACAGGTCCCCGATGTGGCCTGGACCAGATGTCAGCCCCCCTTCTGCTGCACCCTCCACAGGAAGGAGGTGGCTCAGAGGTGCCCATGTCCGCCCTCTCCCAGGACACAGTTGGCCAGCGTTGAGGTTTTCAATGCTCCTTCACATTAGCGCATCCTAGTTGGGGGGCAGCTGAGGGAGGAGGCTGAGGGTTAGAAGAGGGAAGCCCAGGAGGGAGGAAGGCAAGCACTGGAAGGTTGGGCTGTGGCCCTGGCAGATCTTTTCCTCTTTGTGCCCTGGACCCTAGGCCATGTCTCCACCAGCCACAGGTAATAGTGGAGGACTTGGACATAACCAGGAGGGACACTTGTTGCCCTGCTACTCGAGGTGAGCTCAGAGCAGGGTACAGCTGCAGCAACGGGTCTCCATGGCCACCAGCATCATCCTCAGGTTGCGTGGCGAGTAGGGTGGGTAGCGAATGGAGTAAATCTTCTCCATCCCTGGGCTGCGCAGCAGGCAGGCGCGGTGATGGGAGAAGGTGTCAAAGGAGAACTTGCCGTGGTAGCTGCCCATGCCACTGGCACCTGTATAGTGGTACAGAACATGGCAGTCAGGCCCTCGGTGGTCAGCTGAGGTGACATCAGACAGATGTGGATTCTGCCAATCACACAGTGCGACCTGGGTGGGCTACCTTACCCCTTCCAAGTCTTGGCCTCCCCATCTATAAACTGCGCTCGCTCATCATGAGAGACTGTGGGTAAAGGGATTAGTCCTGAGCCAGGCACCAGCTCAGTAAACATTGGAGACACCAGCTGCTGTGCCAGGTGTTAGGGTAAGACAGGTAGCCAGTGGTCAAGAATGTGGATTTTGGAATGACTGTCCGGAGTTGGATCTCAGCTCTGAACCAGCTGTGTCACCTTGGGCAGGTGACTTTGCTTTGGTCTCCTCCTCTGTGACATGGGGCGACAGTGGTTCCCAATCCTAGAGTTGTGGGGTATTGGGCACATGTTCACACCCATGGACGCTGTAAGCGCTGTATTGTTATGCATCCTCAGTGTCTAAGCAGGGAGGCAACAAGGATGAGGCAGTTTCTGCACTGAGAAGTCCAGCGGACCCAACCTGGTGGAGTTGGGGGTAATCAGGGAGAGCTTCCTGGAGTAAGGCCCGAGGGATGTGCAGTTGACGAGATGAAGAAGGTGGGTGTAGGGAAGACTTGGTCAAAATTCAGAGAGCCTTGGAGGTGCTTGACCTGTGGCATGTTAGGATGAGGGCAGAGCTCAGTGTAGCTGGGACAGCAGGCAGGGAAGCCGTGAGAGGAGGCTAGAGCAGAACCCCACAGCCAGATCAGGAAGGGCCAGCCTCCAGAAGCTGTGTCAGGGGCCTGGGACTAGGGGCCTGGGAGCCCTGGGAGGTTTTCATTGGGAGTAGAAGGATTGGATTCACTCCCAGACAGACCCCCACATACTTATGTCAGTGCAAAGGCAGGTCTGGAAGGTTCCATCCAGACTGCAGAAGGGAGCAGGATGGAGGTGCTGAGGCGCCATCCATCAAGCAAGGTAAGGACACAGGGCTCTGTTAGCACCTACCCACTCCTCCGAAAGGCAGGCTGGTGAGGATCATGTACATGAAGCCGTCGTTCCCGCAGAAGCTGCCGCTGCTGGTCCGGGCCAGCACCTGCTTGACCACCTGGGAAGAAGCAGCAGTGAGGCTGCATGTCTGGGCAGCAGGTCCCAGGGGCTCTGCCCAGCCCCTTTAGGGTCCCAGGGAGGGTCCAAGGACTCCCCGTGAGCGGAAGGGGATGGTGTGACAGGTGGAGGGAGTTGTGTGGCAGCCTGCCACCAAACTCCCCACTCAGAACACGTTTCCTGAGCACCTGCTCTGGTGTGCAGGGTGCTGGGGACAGATTCAGGCCCCAAGGGGAGTGGAAACCCAGCGTTTGCCTGGGGATATGCAGAGTGCAGGGCAGGTGCCAGGTAGTCAGGGAGGTGTCCCAGGAGAGGGATGTGATGTGCCTGCTGAGTCTTGAGGGGGACAGGAGTCATTCAGGCAGAGACGAAAAAGAGGGCCCCCAAGGCAGAGTGAAGGGCAGGTGGGGAGGCTGAGGGACAAGGAGGCGGGGTTAGGGGGACAGTGTGATGTGTAGCACAGGGAAGTCAGATGTGATCACGTGGTCAGATTGGATTTTAGAACTTGCCTTTGTTTGACTTAGACCTTTTCAATCTATAGGTTTATTTGAAGAATGAGGGGGGAAAGGATTAGTAGACATGAAATTGTGTATTTAGTTACAGTGTGTGGCCCTCAGATGACGCCTGTGTCAGGGCTTGTCTGATGGTGGGCAGAATAGACCCCCCATCATTGGGCTCAGAGGTCAGTTGAGACCAGCAGTGACCACAGAAGGAATCAGTGCTTGGAGAGGAGTAAGGGCGAGTCACCTGGGGGAGACATGTGTCTCAGGTGTCGCTGCATCCTGGGACCAGGGCTGGGCAGTCAGGAAAGCTTGAAAGCCACTATGCCTGGTGACCCCTGTTCCCAAAACCGCATGTTGCACTTTCTAAAGTGAACATAATCCCGATAAACCAGGGCTCCTGGAGGAATGGCTGTGTGTAGGGCTGGGTGGAGAAAATACAATTCGAGCCTGAGGTGTCTTGTAGACCCGGAAAGGAAGGAGATGGAAACAGGATGGGCGGGTCTCAGACACACTAGCTCCAGGTGAGGCTGAGAGACAGTCAACTAACAGGCCAAATGCACTGTGGGACCTTGGCTTGGATCCTGGGGCAGAAAGAAAAACTGGGGAAATCTGAATCAAGTCTGGAGTGTAGCTAACAGGGATGCGCACTGTCTGCTTCTCAGTCCTGATCAGTGTCAGGGCCCTTGACTGGGAACTGAGTGTGGGGTGCATGGTCCCTGGGCCATCTTTGTAACTTCTGTAAATCTTGTTATTCCAAAATAAAAAAGGTTATTTTAAAAAGCACTGTCTAGTCTGAGGGATCTCATGAGAGCTGGTTGAGGAGGGGAGATGTGTGCCGAGCTGCAGATGTTGGCCCTTGAGGCTCCGAGGCTGTCCCCAGGGGCTTGAGCAGAGCAGGGGGCTGGAGGCAAGGAGCCAGGAGTTGGGGAAGGGGACCAGGATTCATTCTTGGCCTGTGTGTGCTGGTCATTTACCGTCCCCATTCTAGCCCCTGTGTGTTCCTTCCATGACCCAGGCACTGGAAGGGGACACTGCAGCCACCAAGCTGAGATGGATGCAGGGCTGACTGGGGGGGGGGGCACTGGACACAGGACAGTGTGGCCTAGATTGCCGGTTGTGGGGGGCTGGCTGCTCCTGTGGGAAAGGGCAGAGACAGAACCAAGATTGCCGCCACCCAGGAAATCCTGTGACTTCTCAGAGGGGCCAGGATCCCCTGCCTCCCACTAGGTGCCTTGGTCCACTGCTGGCACCTGCCCCCACTTCCTTCTATCCCCTGCCCGCCCGAGCCCCACCTGGCTGCTGTTGGAGAAGGCGTACAGGGCCAGGGGCTTCTCCCGATGGTTGATGAAGTCGATGGCCTCGTCCAGGCTCCTCACATTCATGATGGGCAGGATGGGCCCAAAGATCTCCTCCTGCATCACCGGCTCCGTCTCCTGCACGTCCACCAGCACCGTGGGGGCTGCTCGGGCACAGGGGACGGCTCAGCCCCAGGCATGGGGCCTCGGGCAGGGCCCAGGAACCCGGGGCTCCAGGCTCGGGAATGTTCTAGGGAAGAGAGTCTCCCCATAGCCCCTGAGAAGTAACCAGGAACCGGGGTCCAGAGAACCCCCAGCTTGTTCTTACAGTCTCGGGGTGACTGCATCTCAGACCCCTGGAGCCCAAGGTCCCAGGTCCCAGCCTGTTGGAGCAGCAGCGTCACCACTGGGTTGTGTGGCCCAGAGGCTGGGGCTGCTTTGTAAGGACAGCCCAGTGGGTGCTCAGGACAGAAATTGTGGGCTCACAGGACCTGGGATCCCAGCCTTGGTGCAGCAGATGGTGGTATAGAAGCTGGGAACCTGAGCACCTGGGAGCTGTGGGGACCCAGCTCAGAATCCAGGGCTTGGACCAGAGTGGAGTCATGGGGCCACAGGCTCAGGCCACAGTAACGTGGCATTAGTGCCCCAGAATCGTGGCACCAGAGCTGTGGACCCAGCTAGGCTCCACCAGTGGGGCTGTGGGAACCTCAGGGCCCAGCTTGGCCTCCAGCATGGAGGGCCTTAGCCTGGGGGTCCTGTGGTCGGGAGAGCTGGACTCACCAATGTAGCGGTCGCTCTCCTCACTCTGGCCCCCGATGGCCACGCGGCCACAGCCCAGCAGGCCCCGGAGCCGCTGGAAGTGCTTCTCATTGATGATGCGGCCCAGGTCTGGGGAGCTCCTGGGGTCTTCGCCATAGAAGCGGGTGATGGCGCTCTGCAGGGCGGGCACCAGCCGCTCCTGCACCTCGGGGCTGCACAGGATGTAGTCGGGGGCCACGCAGGTCTGGCCAGCGTTGAAGTAGCGGAACAAGGCCACGCGGTTGGCCACGATCTGGGGGTCGCAGTTGTCGTCCACATAGCAGGGGTTCTTGCCCCCCAGCTCCAGTGTGACGGGCGTCAGGTGCTTGGCGGCTGCGGCCATGACAATCTTGCCAACTCGAGGGCTCCCTATGCATGAAAAAAACCCAGAGTCACCTTCATTCACCTGGACCTGGTGGGATGGGGTTGGCCTGGGGACTGGGACCCCTCAGCAGGGTTCACTTCCCGCCCTGTGCCTCCTAGGTGACTAGGTTGAGTCAGGCTCTCCCTTGCCAGTCACAGTACCAGTGGGACCTGCTGCATGTCCCCCTCCCCGCCACACGCTCTCCCTGCTTCAGATCCTTGGCTCACCCTGGAGGCATCTCTTTCATATGCTGCCCCGAACCCCTTGCCACCTCTGGAAGCTCCTCTAGAGCCCTGGGGCTAGGTGAAGGCCTCACCCCTCCCATCCTGCATGCCCCGCTGCCCAGCCACCCGCAGCAGGCTCCTCACCCGTGAAGAAGATGTAGTCGAACTTGTGTTCCAGCAGCTGCCCCGTCTCCTCGGGGCCGCCCAGCACCACGGCAAAGCAGCTCTATAAGGAGGGACAGGCCAAGGGCTCCCCCTGGGACCCCAGCCCAGGAGCTCCGAGGGCAGCCTCCCTGCCTGGGACAGCTCCCTCCATGCCTGGCCTGACTCAGGTCTGCCAGAGCTGGAGGTGGGCTGGGTGGGTGTGAGGTGGGGAGCAGGTCTGGGGCCTGGCAGCGTTGGTGGGAAGGCTGAGGCCATGGTTGGGGGCATAGGGACCCCCAGGAGACAGGTACCCGCAGGAGACAGGCTCCTCGGAGCACTGCTGTGGTTGCCACCCCCCTGTGTTACTAGGAGGGAAACTAAAGCTGAGAAAGGTGGTGACTTGGCCATGGCCGCAGCCCACAGGAGGGAGTGAGGTTGGAAGTTGGTCCCGCCCAGCCCGCGGGGGCCTCTGCCTCTGCTCACCTGGTCCAGGTATCGGGGCAGCACCTCGGCCAGGACCTTCTCCGTGTTCTTGCTGATCTCTGAGGGCTTCAACACCACGCAGTTCCCTGCAGGGCAGGGCAGAGAGGGCCAGAGCTGGGAGAGGGGAGCCATGCCATGTCTCCATTCACTCCTCACACCTGCGGGACAGGTGTCGGCCTCTCTTCTCTCCACCTTCAGGTGAAGAATCCGGCTGAGAGGTGACATGAAGGGCCCAGGGCCACACAGTGTGGTGATGGTGAGCCAGATGCCAGCGAGACTCTCTTAGCCACCTGGTGCCACCCACTCCTCCCTGGCTCTGTGGGCTCCATGAGGCCGGGTGGAAGGTGGAGGCTCGGCTCTCACCTGCAGCCAGGGCACCCACCAGAGGCACCAGGGTCAGGTTCAGGGGGTAGTTCCAGGGGGCGATGATGAGCACTAGACCCAAGGGCTCCTTCCGGATGAAGGCGGAGTCCAGCTGCGTGGCCTGCAGGGGGCCCAGCGCGGTGGTGAGTGGGGTGGTGAGTGGTGGGGGCTGAGACCCCAGCCCCTCAGCGCCACCCTCCACCCCAGAGGCTGCCCGGCAGGAGCCCCGCCCCCCAGGCCCTCGTGCCTGCCCCTCCCCCTCCCCAGGCTGCTCACCAGGTTCTTGGGCACTCGCTCATCCTTCATCCAGGCCCGCAGGTTCCTGAGGGCCAAGTTTATCTCCCCCTGGCTGATGCTGATCTCGGACACCTCTGACTCAAAGGCCGACTGCGGGGAGGGGCAGGGCAGGGGCCCAGGGCTGGGGTCAGCAGGTGGCCAGAGCCCCAGGGAGGGCACAGCCACTAGGCAAGGCCTGCTCTTATTTGCTCATTCAGTCATCCTCTCATGTTCGATGAGAGCTTATGGTGCGCAGTTGCTGTTCTTGAGCCAAGGATGCAGCAGTGGCCGAAACAGACAGAAAACCTGCCCTGTGGAGCTGCCATTGCAGGGGACAGTCAACGTGATAATGACAACACTGACTGTAACATTAGCATGAGACAGTGCAATGGATAGAGACTGCTGGAGTATGTGTGTGAGTGAGCAAGCGTGTGTGTGCATGCGAGGGCACGAGTGGTGTGTGTAAGAGTGAGTGTGTGAATGTGCAAGTGTATGTATGTGTTCGCTCTCTTTTATACAAGATGGTCAGTGCCAGGCTCTGGGATAAGGTTACATTTGTGCAGTGAAGAAAGGGGGGGAGGGAGCCCATGAATATACGGAGGCAGAATATTCTAGGCAGTGGTCCCAGCACATGCAAAGGCCCTGAGGTGGGCACAGGGCCTGCTATGTCCCTGATTAGCCAGGAGCAGAGTGGGCAAGGTGATGGGGCCACACAGCCGGGGTGAGGACTGTCAAGCAGAGTAGGCACAGGATTGAGCTTAAATTTTAACAGGATTGTTTGTGTCCCACTGTGGCCTGCTGTGTAGATATCAGTCTTCAGGGGACACTGGGGACAGGCATCCTGGGATAAATGCCATCAGTTCCCACAGCCTAGGAGCCAGGCATCACTGTCGGATTTCCAGGGCAGGAGGGAGGAGGGAAATCGGTAGGGACATTGTCCTGATCTTGGTCTCCACATGCCTGTCCCACCCCCTCCAGGAAGGTAAGAGACCCAGGCAGCATGAGGCCCATGGTTGGGGACACCAGAGCCACGTTGTCCTGATGCCTGAGACCTGGTCATCACAGCATAAGCCCTCCCCCACTAGAGGGCAGGGCAATGGTCCAAGGGTGCTGGGACAGTTTGAGCGTGAACTGAAGCCAGAGACTGGGATGCCCTGCTCAAGGTCACTCAGCAAGCCATTGGCAAGGCCAGGGCCAGAGCTGAACCCTGAGAGAAAGGGTGCTGGGACCTTGGGGGAGGGAGCCACACCCACCAGCGCTCCCAGGAGCTTCGAGCGGTTGGAGCCTGCTTTCCCTCCCCCTGTGTGCTCAGCCCGTGCTCCTGCCCAGCAAGCTGTGGCCTGACCACTGCACCTGGTGAGTCACCTATGGCCCTAGTGAGGTTTGGGCTGGTTTAAGGACAGTCTGGACCCACCTGAAAGCCGTAATTTTGGAAGAATGGGCTGTTTTGAGCTAGGGCTGTGTGTTCTCTCTGAGCTGCCTCTGGGGGTGACTGAGTGTGGCCACCCCACCTGAAAGGCCCGTTGGGGTTAAATGAAAGGATTCATGCAGACAGAGCAGGGCAGGTGCCACATGCTGGGAGGACTGGGGACGAGTTTGCAAAACCAGAAGGAGGGACTGGATAGATTTTCTGGGCCACTGCTCCTTTTGTGGGGCTGGGTTCCTGGCACCTTGAGGAGCTGGGATGGGAGGTGGAATGAAACCTGAGCCTGAAGGAGAAAAGGGACCAGACACAGTTGGCTCAGGTCTCCCGTGGAAGGGCAGCTGGGCCAGCAGGTGAATGATGGCAGAGGCTCAGTGGGGGTGCCACTCCCCACGGGGAAGCAAAGCCAGCCCCTCGAACTGGGGAGAGCAAAGGAGAATGGTCGGAAGCTCTGGTTTCATAAATGGGACAACAGATAATTCCAGAAAGGGCTGATGGGAGGGCTTGGGTGTCACCTGGCTCCGACAGTGGTAGAGAAGGTATGGGGACACTGAGAAAGGGAGCAGGTGTTACCAGGAGGCCATATCCTCAGGACAAATCTTCACCAGCCTTTGCTACCCTGTGGAATGGGGGCACCTCATCCACGACTCCAGGTGCTATGAGGCACTAGTGTTGAAGTTTGTGACTGTTCCAGGGACAGGGCAGGCATTTGGCTGGGAGCCTTTGGATAGGGCGGGTCCCAGGGAGCCGGGGAGGCTGCTGAGGGACCCCTGACCCTGAGTGGAGACGCTGACCCACTGGAAAAGTGGGGGAAGGGAGGGGCAGCTTGTGGCTGGCTGACCCTGGAGGGGCTGACCCGCAGGCCCAGCGCAGCAAGGGGTGGACCCCAGGCGTCAATGTAGAGTCCCGTGTGTGGGCTCAGGAGGCCCTAGGCCCTTCCCAGGACACGCTCAGGGCTCAGGGCTAAGATAAGCTCAGTACTCAACACAAGCCAACATGGGACTGTTCCTGTCCCCTGGGAACAGGAGGTGACCACAAAGGCTGGCCAGCAGCCGACATGCACTGTGGGCCCCTCCCAGTTGTTAAGTATCAAAATAGCACCTCGCCAGTGAACAAAGAGTCCCAGGCCTGGCCCCCGAGGCTCCAGGTGGAGAGGGGTGGATGGGACAAAAGGAAGGGTCTGGACACTGTGGCTTTGCATAGGAGACATTTTTCCAGAGGACCTGCTGGACAGCGTCCAGGGGCAGCCAGCAGGAGGGTCCTGTCAGCTGAGGAGGTGGGGGGCTGCTACGGGAAAGTGCGTTTCTGGGAGTCCTGCCACGGCTGCTGCTGGAATTGGGAGGGGCTGAGCCCCCGGCTTCCAGGGTTTGCACAGAGGCCGTGATGTCCACTGTACCAAGGGAAGTGAAGTCCCTCAGCCTGTGAAGTCCTGCATAGTGTGGCCTGCCTCTCTGTACCTCGTCTTTTGTATATCTCTCCTCCCATTCCAGCCATGCTGGCCTCCTTGCTGCTCCTCAAGCATAAACACAGCAAGCACCTCCTGCCCCAGGGCCTTTGCACATGCTGTGCCTGCTGCTGTTTCCCCCAGTATCCATGTGGACCCTTCCCCCTCCTCCTTTATATCTCTGCTTAGATGCCACCGTCTCAGAGAAACCTTCCCTGATCCCCAATACAAAGCAGCGCCCTGATCCTGGCCGTCTATCGCTCCTTTCACACCAGGAGTCTCTCCATTGCACTTACTACCATCAACATGCAATGTGATTACTTATTTACTATCATGTTTTTTCAGAAGGCCAGCTTGCTGGGCACAGGGACTTTGTTTTATTTTCTGTTGCATCCCCAGATCCCAGAACAGTACCTGGTACACAGTAGGTGCTCAATAAATGGTTGAGTAAAGGAAGAAATGAATGAATGGAGAAGAGTGGGTTATGGCACAGGGCAGGGACTGGACTTGGACAGGCTTTAGGTTTCATTTCATGGCGGATGCAGCTGTCCCCATGCCCAGCCCAGCCTCCCCACCCCTGCCCACCTCCCGCCACTCTTCACCTTGTGCAGGTCCTGCGCCAGCGCCTCTTGCAGAAGCTGCTTGTTGTCCTGCAGGAAGCGGCCCAGGCCCCTGAGCTGGGCGGCCCGGAACTCCGCAGGCCGCGTCCGCCCCGAGCTGAAGGCCTCCCGCAGCCGCTGCAGCGTGTCCTCGAAGGGGTCCATCCTGCGGGGGGAGTGGGAGCGTGGGCTGGGGCTCCCCACCTTCTGGACACCCCGTCACTCCTGCCTGCACCCATGTGAGCTCACAGACACCCTCGCTGGGACTCACGTGTAACCCCAGAGGGCCAGGGCTAGCCATGTTTACACATACACAAACACGTACACACACACACACACACATCGCACACACACCAACACACCCACAGACAACTCCCCTTGGCTAGTGGCAGGCGAGCCCAGGACCCTGAAGACTGGTGTGGGCTCGGGGACAGCTAGTCCACAGCCCCTAAGGGTGGCCAGGCAGCTGGGGACCAAAGAGAAATTAGCCGAGCCATGGCCCCACCCCTTTCTGGTGCCCCTCCTGGAGACAGGGCGGCCTCACCTGCCAAGCCTTCAGTAACTAGGAGGAGTTTGATAAGGAGAGGGACAGTCCACCAACCGCCACCATGGCCACCACTTGAGGACATTCCAGACACAGAATGCTTTGTCCCCACACCCTGCCCCCAGCCGGGAGGCCAGGCAGGCTGGCGTGGCGCAGAGGGCTGGGTAACAGAGAGCAGTGGCCTCCTCTCCCCATTCCCCAGCTCCCCAACATGACAGGGCCCTGCTGCCCACCCCAGCCTCGGCCGGCACTGTGTGGGAGGAGCGGGGAACAGTGGGGACAAGGGGTTAAGGGGCAGTTGTGCCTCCATGCTGCCATCAGCCGGGGCTGACAAGTGGGGTGGGGGCCCCACATCCCCCAGGCCCCCACCTGTTTACTTGAAACTCAACAGAGGCATGCTTTGACGCATCCACTCTGTCGCCTGGAGCCAAGGACCTGTGGGAACCCTTTCCTCCTGCCCTTTCTGACTTCCTTCTTTTCAGGTCTCAACTTACCTGCTGCCTCCTTCAGGCAGCTCACCCTGGTTACTCCCTCACACATACTCCCACAGTGGCCCCTTGGCTCTGCTCCCACTGCAATGGGTGACACTGTAATAAATACCTGGCTTCATCATACCCATCTCCCTGGATCTTCTCCTCGCCCCCCCCACTCACTCCCCCCACTGGACTGGGAGGCAGACTCCTCGTGGTCTACTTAACTCAGCACTGGGGTCCTAGCACCCCACTCTCCTCCTCTGTTAGGGGTAGTGGTAGCACCCACCAGCTGACCCAGTGTTTATCAGGGTGAGTCCAGGCTGGCATCAGTGCCTCCAAGGTTGCTAGCCACTGTCACCGTGGTCATCAGTTTTCTGGAAGGCTCCATGGCCCTGAGGGCCCAGCCTGCTTCAGCCAACAGGATGGCCTGGCCCAACCGGTCTCTGCTGAGAGCCTGGCTGGAGCCCTCTCTGTCCCCTGGGTGTGACGGGGCCAAGCTGACCCCACACGCCCCCTGTTCTGGTCAGGAAAAGCTGGGCAGTTCCCCCGGGCACCATGACCCTTAGAGAGGGTAGCAGTGCGACAGAGGGGGGGACCTTCTTAGAGCCCCTCTCGGCCCCAGGCTCGACCCTTTTCCTGGGAGAAGAACACCCTGGCTGGTGCTGAGACCCAAGAGCAAGAGCCCTGCCGGCCTCTGGACCCGCCACCTGGGCTTGTGCCCTGCCTCTTAATGGCCTGACCTTGGGCAAGTCACTCACCCTCTCTCTGCCTGTTTCCTCGCCTGTAAGGCAGGGAGGATCCTGCACTTGCTGTCGCCCAGAGGACTGAAGGACCACAAAGCCACATAAAGCATTCACACAGGTGCGCACGGTGCTCAGTGAAGCCGCTGGGTGTTCTCACTCGGAGCCCCTCCCCCAGCCCTCTGTCCAGCGCGCTCTCGGCCTTCTGATGGGTGCTGAGGGCACAGCACCCCACCCTTGCCTGCCTCCCAGGGTTGTCTGCACTTTCCTTGGTCTTTGCAGAACCTACAACAATGTAAGGCACTGCGGAGCAAGGGGGGCAGTGGGAGCTCTGTGGGGTGCAGGTCTACATGGAAACTTCCAGCAGCCTCTCCTGGCAACACTGCAGCAAACTCACCCAATATTGTCCCCTGCTTGTTGGTCACTGTGGGGAGAGGAGGGGGCAAGAGCTGCCCGCTGAGGAACGTAGAGCTAGGCCCAACCCAGGCAAACGGAGAGGCCAAGGCCACCTTCCACTAGGGGCCTGGGGTACCCTGGGCCTGCAATCTTGCAAAGGACCCACAAATTAGGGGGTTCCTGCATCATGCAGGGCTGGGGCTCCCTGAGTCCTCCCACCCCCCACCCCGGGTGTGTCTGAGCTGCCTAAGTTCCTAAGACAGTCAAGTTCCATTGCCCCCACCGGGGTGACTCACTGGACCACCAGGACAGTGGGGGGGGGGGGGCATGAAGACCATGGCAAAGGAGCAAGGGGCCTGCCCAGGCCACCCGGCTTCTTCACCCTGAAAATCCAGAATCTGGAGGAAGAGAGGGCTGCCCGCCCCACGCCCCACCACCCGCCCCGCACAGGCGAGCAGAGGCCACCTCTGGGCCTCCTGAACTGCGACCCGGGGCCGGCGGGCAGTGGGGTGTGGCACCCAGCGAGGGTGGGAAAGTGTGTTGTTTGTGCCCTGCTCCCTTGGCCTCTGCCTCCTCACTGTTCCTGACGGTCCCCACTCTGCTCCGCTTCTTGCCTCACCTGGCCGAGCCACTGAGGTCCCAGGGCTGGCAGGCCAGAGGTCTGGGGACACGGACCCCCACAGCGGACCGAGGTGGTCCCGGCTACAACCACTGGCTCGGCCGGTTCTTTTCAGGACCTGCTGCTTCTGTAGGTGAGCGGGGTGGGCCAGGAGTTGCTAAGTCATTTGATGGTGTCAAGGGACAGGCCTGTATCCTTGGCCTGGGACCTGGGGAGGGCCAAGCAGGTCCCCTCAAGGCCATAAGCCTGGGGGTTCCTCTATTAAGAGCAACCAGGTGCTCGCTGTGCCAGGCCCTGAGCCAGTGTGGGTACAGCTGGAGCCCGGTGTCCCTGAAGGAAGCTGAGGCCCAGAAAGGTCACATGGACTTGAGGAGGGGCACGGATGGCTGGGCTCTCAGGCCTGCTGGCCCCAAGGCACCATCAAGAATCTACTTCCGAGCCCACCCCCAACCTCTGCGCAGTCCCTCGTCTTCCTGCCTTGGTTTCCTCACCAGAGGCTTTCTGAGAGCACCTTCCGCGTATGATGTGTCAGGGGCCCAGGGACCTGGGCTTGAGCGCTAGCAGCTCCATTTATCAGCTCGGAGGCCTTGGGCAGGTGGCGCAGCCTCTCTGTGGCTCACTTTCCCCATCTGTGAAATGGGCGTGGCACCTGTCGCTGCCCTGGGTGGTGCTGGGAGACTGTGGACCACACTCTGCCAGGCCGGGCTGTGAATGCTCAGTGATGATGTCTCCAAGGGACTGTATTCAGATTGTGAAAGACGCAGGGGGTTCCGGGGAGGAGACATTGGGGAGCCCGAGGAGAACTGAACCCAGTGAACACCAGGGAGGCAAGGACTTCAACCTGTGACCCGGGTCGGGGCAGGGATCTTTCCCAGGAGCTGGGAAAGATGACAGAGGTAAGCGTGGTGGCCTGAGGGCCTGGGGACACCCCTCAGCTGACAGAAGTGGAGGCCACAGGGCCACCTGAAAGGTCCCCATACTCTAGTGTGTCCAATCTGATCTCCGCCCTGGACCCTTAACCTGGATTTCTACAAGGTCCCCAGAAGCTCTGGCAGCTGCCCCATCCCTGAGGGCCGTGGGGAGCTGGGGACCAACCCCAGCCCCACCCCACAGAGAGGCCTGCCTCGGCTCCCTTGCCCGCAAAGCCTCTGGATGATCAGTTCCTCCTCAAGGCAGGGCAGCCTCGCTGCTCCCTCCCCCCTGGAGCCTGGCGGAGTCTGCTCCGAGAACGCGACCCCCTCCGGATTCCTCCCTGCAGGCCCTGGCCCGGCTCCAGGCTCTTGCAGCGCCCAGGAAACGTGTGTTGCTAAATGGATGCTTGACTCCACCCCCCCCCCCCAAGATGAGCTGTTCTTCCTCCTGGGGCCACCAGGTCTAGAGTTGGGGCCCTGGGCTCCCTTACAGGGTGTGTAACCCCAGTGAGAGGAAGGCTGGCGGCCCAGCTCAGACAGAACGACGGTGCCGACGGTGCCGCTGGCTGCCTGGCTCAGGGGCTCCCGGGCCTCTCCTCGGTCTCCCTCTCCCGCTCCTTGGGTCTCATCAAAGGGAAGTCCCTCCTTTCCCTTTCTCCCCAAGCAGGCAGGGGAGCTCTGAGGACAAAGCCAGTCTGTGTATGTGGCCAGAGTGGCCCTGCCTGCCTGGACAGCCCGCAGCCCCGGGTCCTGAGCCAGCCCGCCAGCCAGGTCCCCAGCTCTGACCGCGCGCTGCTGTCCCCCAGCCTCCCCAGGATGCCGTACCTGAGACTCTGCCAGGCTGCCCTTCCTTCTGGTGTCCGGCTCCACTAGCCAGCGCCCTGCCCTGTGTTATGAAATGTCCAGGGCTGGGCCGGCCCCTGGGGCGGGGCTGCCTGGCCTGGTGCCTGGGCTGAGATTCCCCACCACCTCCCTCAGCGAGCCGGAGACACTGTTCAGTGCTGTGACCCCCGCTGGACCTCCGAGCTACACCCAGCCCAACAGAGGTTGCCTCCCCTGAGTCCCCTCAGAGACTCTCATGGGCCCTCCGCCAGCCCCAGGCACGCTGGTTGAGAACAGACCCCTGCCAGTCTCCAGGCAGGCAGTCCCCTCCCAGGCTGGGACCGTCCCGCCGCGGGGGCCCCCAGCCATCCGGGCCTGTCCTACCTAACTCCTGAGCGCTGCCCGGAGCCCCGTCACCTGCCACTGCTTCACTTGGTTCCCTTAATGAACCGGGATGTGCTGGCGGAGCTGCCCGCCTCTTGCTTCGGTCTCTCGGCCCCAGGGGGCTCTGGGCTAGGGGTCCAGCCCGAGAAGGAGGAAAGACCAAGGCGGTGGCCCTGGGAATGATGGGGTGCAGTGGGGCCCAGGGGCCTGGAATAGCAGGAGAACCCTGCCCTCCACCCCCCTGCCCCCCGGTTCACCTGAGTCTCAGTTTCCCTTCCGCAGAATGAAGAGGGCAGGTCCAGAGATGGCTGGAGTCAGGAGCACGATCTCGGGCCCAGGCCCTTGGGTGTCCGTGTCAATCAGCACCACCTCGTCTGGCACCTACTCCCGAAGCCTGTCCCCGGCATCCTGACATTTACAATGAGGAAATGGAGTCCCAGAGAGGGGACAGGGGCCCACACTGGAAGCTTGTTTCTATGAGCAGGGGCTCGTTCATTCCCAGCCGTCCCCTCCCAACTCCCTGGGAAGGGCACCGCCCTCCGCCCTCTAGGGCAGCTGTCACGATTATATGTATCACCATGGTGGCTCCTGGGCTCTCGCTCCTCAGGTGCCTGAGCGATGCCAGGGGGACCTGTCCTTTGCCTCCCTGGCCCCCACCCCGTCACACCTGTTGGAGGAGCCAACACAAAGCGGGGAGATTCCCGAGCAGCTGCTGGTGTCAGACAGGAGATGATTAGGTTACAGGTGTGGGGGCAGGAGCATCCTTTGTGCCATCACCTGGTGCCTGCTACCATTGGCCCTCTGCCACTGTCCCCATTGCCCCTTTGCCTTGGTGCCCCCGGGTCTGCCTGGGATCCTGGCCTGGGACCTGCGGGCCGCCCAGGGCCCTGGGAGAGGCTCCTCACCACCCCCACCCTCTCCGCTCCCCCTGCCTACCTGGGAGGGCAGGAGAGGCCTCCTGGCCCACACCTGCTCTGGTGGCCCCTGGAGGCTTCAGCCACTTGGGACAGGGGTTAGGGGCTGCAGAGGCCCTGATCCTCAGTGTGGGATGCAGCCCCCAGCCGCTGCCTGTCACGTGGCTCAGCATGTGACAGCCCAGTCCTGCTGTCTGGAGCTGAGCCAGGCAGAGGCAGAGGCAGAGCTGGTTCCAGATGGGGCTGGGCTAGAGTTGAGCCTGGCAGCCCTAGGCCAGGAAATAAGCCCAGAGAGAGACAGCCACTGGTCTAAGGCCACACAGTGAATCAGGGACCCAGCTGGGGAGGTACTGGTGAGTGGGAGGGGTGCTACAGGATCTGAAGGGCCCCTTCCTGGCCAGGGATTCCCCCTGCTGGGGCTACTCTTGAACTTGTCAGGAATTCAAGAACCTCCTGAAAGGTCCCCGAAGAGACTCGACCTCCTGGCACAGGGGTCCTAACTGGGTCCGGCGGGCACTGTTTCTTGGGGAGGAATAGGGGCCAGTCCTTTCCCCTCTCTGGGTTGGATACCTCTGTCACAGATGAGACAATAGGCTCAGAGAGATGCGGTGACCAGGCCAGGGCCACACAGTCAGAGGGACTGGTGAGGATTCTAGCCCAGCCAGATGAGATGTCCTGTCCCTTGTTTAGGAGCTGGGGGGTGGGGAGGTCACCCCTCTTCCTGAGAGCCTCCAGTCTCAGCTGAAAGCAGCAGCCACCGTTTCCTGGACACCTGGGTGCCAGGCGCTGGGCAGGGTCCAGCTTGGGGTCTCCCCACAGCCTGTGATGACAATAGTCCCCACAGCATTTAGTTTTAAAAAGTGGTGAAGATCTGCTCCGGTGCAGGAAAGTGGTGTCAGTGAGTGCGAAGCGGGCCCAGCATGTGCCTACTGGGGACGTGATGCAGGGTGACACGCGTTGGCTTCTCCACATCCCAGGAGCTGTTGTTTCAGGGTGTTTGAATTGGGAGCAACACTGGTCTCTCCTGTTTGCTTTCCTGTTTGCTTTTTTCTTATTTCACAATGAGAACAAAAAATAAAATCTATTATAGAGAAAATCATTTGAAAACAGTGAGGGAGGTGCGGCTGTTCATTCCTGGGGGTGTGACCGTGAGTGTTATCTGGTCCCCCAATGCCAGCTCACAGGCAGTCCCGGGCTGGGGGGTGAAAGGGAGGAAAGCAGTGTCCTTAGCCTCCAGAGAGTCAGGGTCACCCAGGGGCCTGGTCTGTGGGTACTGGATCCTGAAGGAGCCAAACCACACCCACAGGCCTCCAGGAAGAAATCCCGTGGCTTCACCCCCATCTTCCAGCAGTGCCTCCCAGTGCCTCCCAGTGCCTCCCAGTGGCTGATCCAGTCAGGGAGCCTGTTGCTCAGGTAACTGAAAGCTCTTATCTCAGGAGCAGTTTGCCAGTCCCATTCAAACGCCTTGTCTGGACTGCTCTGGTCATGTTTTTTCTTGCTAATGGACAGAGATTCTGAGCATCAGCAGGTTTTAGAGCCTTGGGTTGGAAGCACCTGCCTCTCAAACTCACCTGGTGTCACTGAACAGAACACTAGGAAGACCGAAATGACAAGTTAGTTCTTGATCCTTGGAACATCATGCTTGTATTCCTTGTGTCGGTCCCTTTAAAAAACTGGATTTTTTTGACATTTAGATTGTGTGCGAATTGATTTTAATAAAGCATTTAAAACTAAACATTACTAACAGAGCACAGGAGTCCACGTGTAACAAGGACTTTGAGTTAAATAATTCTGGCACCATCACTGTAATCTCTTTTTCAGGCATGGACAGTGACCTTGGAGAGAGAAACACGAATGCTATGGAAAGTCAGCCCATAAGAAGTAGCTACTATCAGCTGGGCAAGCACCTCCCCATCAGCTGGTGGGGAGGGTGTGGGAGGCATTTGGACACACTGGCACTGGTGGGCCTTCTGTGGGGCAGACCAGCCTCCTTCCCTCCTGCCTTCTCTTTGTTTTCTAGCTGTTTCTTAAAACACTCTGGTTGATTTCATCTTGGGGGTCCCTTCTGGTGGGAGATATAAAACCAATGAGTTCAACAAGCCTTGTCCGTCCCCACTTTGAGCAGATAAGTCCACCCTGGAGAACTTTACCCTTCCTTGGACAACAGACACCCACTCAGGGTGACACACACCTGGCCAACTCGAAATGCACACACTGGGCCTGCGAATTTCTCTTCCTGCCTCGGCCAGCAGTGCGGGCTCCCACCCCGCCATGCAGTCAGCTCTCCGGTGCAGCTTCAAGAGGCAGCACCTGGGAGCTTCCTGACCCCTTCCCAGGCCACCGTCTCCCCTCTCGCCCTCTGTAGGACTTTTGTGGGCCTGCCCTCTGTCCAATGTGGTGACATCTAAAAGCCTCACCTGTCCCATCTCCCTCCACAAGAGCCACCCGCCAGGTCTGCTCTGCCTCCTGCCTGCCAGCCTGTCCCCCTCCATCCTGTCCTCAGTCCACAGAAGCGCTCTTCTGCTATTCCTGTGTTGCAGGTGTGCTGTGTGGCCAACAGTCGAGGTGAGCAGCTCCCCACACTAAAGCCCAGAGAAGACCAGACACCCGGCTGGGAGGACGCCCTGGAAACCCTGTTTCATGGTGAGAGGGCCCCTCTCCAACCTGTTCCTCCCTGCTCGTCCTGGATTCTCTGTTGGAGGAGCCAGGAGACGTGGCTGCCCATCCAATGCACTTCCTGAATTACTTCTTTCCTTAGTGGCCTCAAGCAGAGAAGTGGGCAGAGAGGGAAGAGGTGATTTTTGTAAGTGGTGAAAGATAGAAGTCCAGTTTCATTTGTCTGCATATGGTTATCCCGTTTTTCCAATGCCACTTGTTGAAGAGGCTATCCTGGGAAGTGCATAGTTTAAAATCCTTCCCAAGCGTTTGTAACCAGGGCAACAGCCAGTGCTAGGAAGCCTCCCCTCCAGCAAGGCTGGAACTTCATGGCCTCCCCCCCAGCCCTGGACCCAGTGCCCAGCGGGGTGGCTTGGAGAAGCTCTGAACCCTCCTGCAGGGTGGTGATGGGGTCACCCCACTGTAGTCCAGCAGCCATCACAATCTCGGCCTCCGAGTGGCCCCGCCAGAGCTTCCACTTGCAGATGCCAACACTGAAGCTGGAGGGAGCGTGGGAGGTGGCATGGGCTGCCAAGTCCTGTGGTACGAGCCCTGGGGGCTGCTATGGGGGCTCTTTGCTGACCTGCAAACACACGGAGTGGGGCCTGGAGGTGGGGCTGGGGATGACAGTAGTAACAATGAGGGGGCTTATTATGGGCCTAGCACTTTTCTAAGGCTTTGCATTAACTCAAGAATCCAGCAAGGGCTCTAGGAAGTAGTGCCCAGGATGAGGAAACTGAGGCCCAGAGAAGCCGAATGAATTCCCAAAGTCACAAAGCCAGGAAGTGGCCGAGCCCTGGGGAGTTGACCCAGCATCTCACGTTCCTGAGGCTGGGTCCTGGCCGCACATGGACACTGCCCTCCACCCACCCACCCACACCCCCCGACACGCCCCCAGCTGGCAGGCGGCCCGAGGGGCGGGGCGGGCCAGGTCCACACACACGCACGCGCGCACACACACGCACGCACGCGCACACACACGCGCACGCACACACGCGCACACACGCGCACACACACACACGCACGCGCGCACACACACACACAGAGACACGCCCCCAGCTGGCAGGCGGCCCGAGGGGCGGGGCGGGGCGGGTCCCGGCGCCTGGAGGAAGCGCGCGGCGCTGCGGGGACGCTCGGGCGCCTCCGCGAGTCCTCGGACGGGACGCGCTATGGCCGAGCCGCCGCTCTACCCGGTGGCGGGCGCCGCGGGTCCCCAGGGCGATGAGGACCGACTCGGGCTTCCCGACGGGGCCGGGGCCCCGGTGAGCGGGGGGGGAGCGTGAGGGGGCGCGGGGAGCCGGTGGGCCGGGGCGTCCGGGACGGGGGCGGGGCGCGGGGGCGGGGCGCGGGGCGCGGGCGCGGGGCGGTGGCGTGAGCGTCTGCGCCCGCAGCTGGACGAGCTGGTGGGCGCGTACCCCAACTACAACGAGGAGGAGGAGGAGCGCCGCTACTACCGCCGCAAGCGCCTGGGCGTCCTCAAGAACGTGCTGGCGGCCAGCGCGGGGGGCACGCTCACCTACGGCGTCTACCTGGGTGCGTACCCCGCGGGAGGGCCCCTCGGCCCCGCACCCCCGCCCTCCCCGTCCAGGCCCGGCCTGGGGAACAGAAACCTTGGGGACCAGTCGGCCTCCCTTCCTCTTTCGCTTCCCAGTCCGCTGCCCGCGCAGCTGCAGCTGCCCGGCTCCCCGCGTGGGGGTGGGGTGGGACCGTGCGTGTCTCCCCGCCCCAGCAGGAGCCCCGCGAACACGTGGGCAGGGGGCTGGGGTCCGAGAGACCTGCCGAGCGACGCAGGCGGGCCCAGGCTGGCAGGACGCTTGCCCAGCCCGGCTCTCCCCCCCACCCCCATGCGCGTTGGACAGGGGACCCTTTGGCACAGGCGTTCCAGCCTCTGCTCGCTCTGCTTGGTGCCCCGTCCCCCAGCCAGGCCGCCCCCTCCACGCGCTCCCTGTCCCCAGGCCTCCTGCAGATGCAGCTGATCCTGCACTATGACGAGACCTACCGGGAGGTGAAATACGGCAACATGGGGCTGCCCGACATCGACAGCAAGATGCTCATAGGCATCAACGTGACGCCCATCGCCGCCCTCCTCTACACGCCCGTGCTCATCAGGTGCCTGCTGCTGCCCCGCAGGCCCGGGCTTTCACCCCCACCTCGAAGGGGTGCAGGGGCTGCCCTGCTGGTCTTGGGAGTTGGGAGGCACCTCGCCTATCTGGAGGGGTGAGAGGGAAGGGGTGAAGCCCCGGCTTGGGGAAGGAAACAGCTTTGCCCAGGGCCCATATGGTTTCACATTCACCCAGGCTCCTTCCTTCAGCTTGTCTGGGAACCATGTGGCATCGTCCCCATGCCCTTTCCTCTGTGGCCTGGAGCCACAGTGACCTTTTGGGGTCAGGGGTCAGGGCTGTAGAATCTCTGGCCAGAAGCTGATCAGCAAGACCCAGGCACCCACCCCTGACCCAGTCAGCTGTGGCTGGTGTTGAGGGACATTTGGCACTGAAAGAGTGTGGCTGGGCGGGTGCCCCTAGACTGAGCCGGAAGGCATCTGGTCCAGCCTCCCAGGCCCCCTGTCCACCAGGCGGTAGGTCTGTGCTCAGACAGGAACCAGAGACCAGTGGGCAAATTAGATGGGTTTCAATTCCCTTAACTTAAAAAAAAAAAAAAAAATTATCACAATTGCACAAACAGCGTTAGGAACATAATTGAAAACAGAAAAAAGAAAATCCCTCCCAAGCCCTCTAGTAAGCTGGCTGCCTTTGCTGTCCCACCGGCACGCGTGGGTGGTGTCTGCGGCCTTGTCACCAGAGCATGTGTGTGCCGTGTTCACTTTTACCTGCCTTCTTCTCACTGCGCACCTCTCGGCCTGCCCCCTGCTTTCTGGGAGGGGAAGGGGGACATGACTCCATGATGGTAGCGTTGTCTGCAGAGTCGCGGGCACCCAGCTGTGGCTCAGAGTTGTACACTGAGGTGCCCTCTCCTGTTTTGCATGTTCTCTTTGTGCTTTGTAGCTGTTTTCTTCTTAGAATTAAAAAAATTCCCAGGATAAATTGCCAGCAGGGCCCTTACGAGGTCACAGGCCTATGAAAGGCTGTGTGGCCCTTGAAACCCATCACTACTAATACCAGCCGCTTGCTCGTCTCACTTCCTGTGTGCGGGGCACTTTCATGGGCACTATCTCTCATTCCTTACCGTCTGAGGTAGGTGCTCTTAAGCGTAGACACGGAGGAACCAGGAGATGGAACAGCTTGCCCAAGGCCCACGGGCAGCATGTGGCAGACTGAAGGTTTGAGCCCAGGCAGAGTGGCTCCAAACCCCATACTTGTCCCTTGCCCAAACTGCCAGGGCTGTGCCAATCTGCGTGACCACTGGCTGAGTGTGTCATTTTTGACACCACAGCCTCACCAGCAATGATTGCTAGTGTTTTCACTTTTTTCTGTTTTACTCTGTTAAAATGTACAGTGCATTTTGTGCGCCCTGCCCTCCCCCAGATAGATCAGAGGGGGCTGCCTATCTACTTATTATGGGGCAAAAATAAGGATATTGAAACAACCAGGGCCCTGTAATAGAAGAGAAAGTAATCATATGAGGTAACCAGGGTCATTGTACTTTGAGCTGCCTGGAAACCAAATACTTAAAAATGGCACAAATACTTAAAAAGCAAAACAAAATGCCTGTGGTACCAGCATCCCTCCCATTGCCCACAGGTTTTTTGGCACCAAGTGGATGATGTTCCTGGGCGTGGGCATCTACGCCCTCTTTGTCTCCACCAACTACTGGGAACGCTACTACACACTTGTGCCCTCAGCCGTGGCCCTGGGCATGGCCATCGTGCCTCTTTGGGCCTCCATGGGCAACTACATAACCAGGTGAGCCTGGTGGGCAGCAGGGCGGGAGGCTGGAGACCTGGCCAAGCCTTTGCTGAATTGCCAACCTCAACCAGGGACCTAGGATTGGTCCCTTCTGCCCTCTGGGCCTCAGTTCCGTCATCCATAAGATGCAAGGACTGGCCAGCCCGTAGCTCTGGGTGCGGGAAGCAGACGTGTCCGGCAGAGGTGGGGCTGGGGAAAGCCTTCTCCTTTGTGGTCCAGGATGGCCCAGAAGTACTATGAGTACTCCCACTACAAGGAGCGGGATGAGCAAGGCCCCCAACATCGCCCACCACGGGGCTCCCACGCGCCCTATCTCCTGGTCTTTCAAGCCATCTTCTATAGCTTCTTCCATGTGAGTACCACATATGGGGCACTGGGTGTGGGTTTTCTGGCCTGAGAACCCACACATTGGAGCCCAGTCCACAGTCCTTTCAGCCTTCTATTCCCACTGCTCTTTCTTGGGCCAACCCCTGCTTGCTTACCCCAAGTGACTGAGACATCATTCCTTTGCTGTCCACAGTGCTGACCAGGGGGAAGTCCTCCGCCATTGGGCTATCTCCCCCTACCAGCAGGCTGCCCGAGAGGTGGAAGGCCCTTGTCCCCCAAGGCTGTGCCCAGACCCCTCCCAGATCGTGCCTGTGCCTCTGCCTGGTTGCATGCCCCAAGCCTGACCCAAGCTGTTTTCCTACCTACAGCTGAGCTTCGCCTGCGCCCAGCTGCCCATGATCTACTTCCTGAACCACTACCTGTATGACCTGAACCACACACTGTGCAACGTGCATAGCTGCGGTTAGTCCTCATGGGGGTGGGGTCCCCAAGTCCTGCTCACGTCCCCCATTGAGTTATCCTGCAGACACTGGGCACTCAAGGGCAGAGAGGATGCTCTCTCACAGGGTTCAGAGGTGTGAGTCCAGTGTCGTGCGGCTCTGGTGGGCGAGGCACAGAGCCATGTTGGAGTATGTAGTTAATCTGACCCAGCAAAGGGAAGGCTGCCTGGAGTAGGTGCCACCTGGGATGAAGCCGCCTGTAGGATCTCTCTTGGGGCCAAGTCATATCCTCAGGGCTCAGTCAGTGCAGGGTGAATGTATGGAGGTGGGAGATGGACTGACGCCCCCACTCCCCATCCCCTCAGCCTTGGGGGAGGGTGTTCCTTTCCTTGAAGTACTGTCAGCCCTGGCGGCCCTCCCCTCCAAACTGCTCCCCAGGAACCCTGCCTTCGCATGCACCGCCCTTACCCGCCCCGCTAGCCCTCCCCTCCCACCACCTTGGTGCATTTCTTTGTGACTGAGTTGAGAGTTTGCCCTGCTCCCTGCCTCACGACACTCCCGCCGCCCCCTCTCAGGCACGAACAGCCAGGGCATCCTCATCGGCTTCAACAAGACGGTTCTCCGGACGCTGCCGCGGAGCCGAAACCTCATCGTGGTGGAGAGCGCGCTCATGGCGGTGGCCTTCCTGGCCATGCTGCTGGTGCGGCCCGGGCGGGCATGGGGTGGGGCTGGGCACGCGGCGAGCCAGTGAAGTCTGGGGGCCGAGGCGGGCGGACAGGGGTGCAGGCTGGCCGGTGGCTGGCGGCCTGGGCAGGGTTGTGGTCCGAGTCGGGAGCCAGGGCTGAGTCGTGGGGGGGCCCCCGCCTGAGCCGCGGAGCCACAGGGCAGGAAGATGCCCGTGGACTGCGAGGGGCCGGAGGGGAGCCCGGCCTGGGCTGGGGCGGAGCTGCAGGCTGGGTCCGAGGGGACCGGCGGAGACCGGGCTGGGGCGGGACCCAGGGCCGAGGGTCGCAAGGTGTGGCTCCAACGCTGCAGAGCGAGGCGTGGCCGGGGGCGGAGCCAGGTCTGGGGCGTGTCTAGGGGCGGAACCTCGATATGGGGCGTGTCTAGGGGCGGGGCCTGTGCCTGGGGCGTGCCTAGGGGGCGGGCCCTCGGCCTGGGGCGTGTCTAGGGGCCCGGCCTGTGCCTGGGGCGTGTCTAGGGGGCGGGCTCTCGGCCTGGGGCGTGTCTAGGGGCGGGGCCTGTGTCTGGGGGCGTGTCTAGGGGCCCGGCCTGTGTCTGGGGGCGTGTCTAGGGGGCGGGCCCTCGGCCTGGGGGCGGGGCCGGCCGCCGCCCTCACCGCGCGCGCCCGCAGGTGCTGGGCCTGTGCGGAGCCGCGTACCGGCCCACGGAGGAGATCGACCTGCGCAGTGTGGGCTGGGGCAACATCTTCCAGCTGCCCTTCAAGCACGTGCGCGACTTCCGCCTGCGCCACCTCGTGCCCTTCTTCGTCTACAGCGGCTTCGAGGTGCTCTTCGCGTGCACGGGTCTCACCCTGGTAGGTGCGGCCTGCGGCCTGCGTGCGGTGCCGGGTGACGTACAGGGGGTGTGGTTCAGCCCGAGCTGCTTAAGCAGCGCCTAGGTTTGGAACGTGGGTGTAAGAATGCACAAGTGTGTCCCAAATATTCCCCTCCCTCTTCTCCCTTCCTTCCCCCTCCACCTTGGATAAATTATTCTAACCTCTGGGCCTCAGTTTCCTCCCCTGTGAAGTGTCCAGGGATGTGGCTCGCTCCCCGAGGTGTTAGTTGGCTGAGATAGGATAACACCCATAAAGCATTTGGTTCCGTGTGGGGTGCAGCCTTGGTGCCTGGGGACAATGTCCCAGCATTTTCCCTGCTGCCACCCTCCCGGAACCTTCCCAAGAGCCTCGAGGGAGTTAGCCCCAAGGTGGCCTGGAGAGGGCAGGGTGTAGCCTAAGTGAGACCTCACGCGGGCAGAGCCAGAGCCTGGGCCAGCTGACCTCACACGCTCACCCTTGCCCCCCTCCCTCTCCCAGGGCTATGGCGTGTGCTCCGTGGGGCTGGAACGCCTGGCCTACCTCCTCGTGGCTTACGGCCTGGGCGCCTCAGCCTCCTCAGTCCTGGGCCTGCTGGGGCTGTGGCTGCCGCGCCAGGTGACCCTGGTGTCCGGGGCCGGACTGCACATGCTGCTCACTCTCAGCCTCTTTTTCTGGGCCCCCAAACCTCGCGTCCTGCAACACACCTGGATCCTGTATGCAGCAGTCATCCTCTGGGGTGTGGGCAGTGCCCTCAATAAGACCGGGCTCACCAGTGAGTATAGCCATGGGCACTGGGATGGCTGGGTAACTCTGTGGCTACCTCGGGGCCACTGGGGGCAGTACAGACATCCCAGGGACAGACATGGGTCCCATGGACACACAGGAGGTCTGTCGTGGGGTTCTGTAGACATGATAGAGGTAGGAGAGGATCCCTGTGGACACTACAGGGGTGGAAGGAAGTTCCGTGGACACTGTAGGGACAGATGGGGAGGACTGTGGACACCCTGGGGGCAGGTGTGGGAGTCCTAGGCCATGGACACCCTGTGGACAGCCAGGGTAGGCATGGGGCCCTGTGGACACTGAGGCGTCAGTGTGAGGTCTTAAGGCTGCATGGGGTAGGTGAGGGATAGGTGATGGATAGTGTGAAAAACACATTGCAGACACTGCTTTCACACCAGGGGACAGGGCCCATTTGACATAGTTTCTGTGACACTGGGAACAGATTCCAGGTCTGTGCCCTAGGGAGCACGGGAAGCAGAGGTGGCCCTGTCCACACCCCAGGTGTAGGTGCAGGTTTGGCTTTTATAGAGGGGAGCTGGGAGCAGGCATGAAGCCCAACACCAATCTACAGAGCAGCAGAGTCCAGGCCCCAAGTCTGGGCTGCTGAGGTCAGGGCACCAGGGAGCACAGCCCTGTTTGCAGAAAGGAAGCAGTAGGTCAGAGTGCAGCTCTGAGACGTTCTCTGCCCTCAGGTGGGCACATCCCAGTGACACGCAGTGGGTACCCACAGCTCAGCCGTTGGGCCCTCCTGATCTGATGGACCCGAGCTGTTAACAGTCTAGAACGTCGCCCCTGGGCGTGTGGCATGGTGGAGGTCAAGCTTGCTGCAGGCAGGGCAGGGGCTGGCTCAGGGCACCCTGGCACTTACCATCAGAGAGAGAGGTGGGCATCTGTATGTCAGGGGACGGAGCCCCACTCTGTGGACCATACTCTCTTGGCTGTTTTGCTCAGGGGCAGCCAGCCCTGGGCAGCAGCCAGCCTGGGTACCTTGGACCTATATGTCTGGACTTGGGCCTGGTCCCAGCAGCCCCTTCTGCCCAGCCCTGCTTCCTGTCCCCTTTTTGCAGACCCCAGGCCTCCATGTCCCTTCATAGCAGCCCCATGAGGTGCAGTCACACTGCAGGGCCTTAGGATGGGGGTATTCATGTCCAAGTAGCAGGCGAGGGTGCGATTTGCCAGGTACTGTGTGGGTTTCTCACATAAAACCTCACAGTGTAACATATATGCCTGATCCCGTTTAGATGGGAAAGGTGGCCCTGGTGAGTTAACTTCTCCAAGTCACCCACAAAGCCAACATTTGAATCCACATCTCTGTACCCACTCTCTCCACTTTACCAGCCTGAGAGCAGAGTCTGAGTCCCCTGACTCCCTGTCCAGTTCTCTTGTTCACCCCAGGGAAGATTCTTTGGGAAATATGTTCAAATCCCCCAACTTCAGATTTGATTTGTAGAAAGCTTGTTCCTACAAGCAGGTTGCGTTCCCTGAGCCGGGGGGGGGGGGGGGGGGGGGGGGGGGGGGAAGAAACTGTCCTTGCGGACCTGGCGCTGAACAGCTGGGGTCTGAGAGGGGACTAGGATGTGATTGCACACAAAGCTTTCCACTTTTCAGGCCACCCCTGGCCAGGAGGGAGGTCCACCTGCATCCCATTTCACCCTTACCCTGCTCAGCTCCCGGGCAGCGTGATAACCAGGGTCTCCACAAGGGGGCAGGCCAGGACCTGTCTACCACAGCTTTCTGGGGGGGGCAGCCCTGGGACCCCACCGCCTAGGAGGGTCACTAGAGGGAGATCAGCCTGGGCGACACTTCTCCCCTCCCTGCCCTGCCCTCCCGCAGCACTCCTGGGCATCCTGTACGAAGACAAAGAGAGGCAAGACTTCATCTTCACCATCTACCACTGGTGGCAGGCGGTGGCCATCTTCATTGTGTACCTGGGCTTCAGCCTGCCCATGAAGGTGAGGCTGAGTGGGGCGGGAGAGAGCCTCTGGGGCATTAGGCACCCCATGCGTCCCCCAACTCAGACAGCAGATCCCTCCTGAGTGCCCACCCTGGCCTCGCAGCCCCTGAAGGGCACCACTCACCAAGGCTTGGGCCCTGAGCCAAACCCACTGGGTGGCCCCCAAACCCAGCCTTCGCTTGGTGCCTCTGCTCCTGAGGGCCTGAGTTGATCAGCAGACACCGGTAAACCGAGACCCACTGAAAAGGGGTTCCCAGTTTGCTCTTTGCCTGCGGGTGCATCCCAGCGCCTTGTGTGCAGCGGGGTAACCTGTTCACCCGTTGTCGGGCTCTGAGAGGGATGTTGGGGGTCTCTCTTCGTGGCCATCGAGGAGCAGGGGTCCCCGTGCTCTGCTCCCACTCAGCTGATGGGTCAGTTGAGCAGGTCATTCCTGACCAGTATTTTAAACATGAAGTAGAAAGTAGCAGAGAGCAGGTGTGCGAATGTGGGTGTGTAGGGACTGAGGTGTGATGGAAGAATCCTTTCCGACTGTGGGTTACAGTAGAAAACCGCTCAGAAGCATGGCGTATGGTCCCGGTGGTAAGGGACAGAGTAATCTAAGCCCTGGTAAAGGTGGGCAGACCCGTGTCCCACATTTGTCATCACGTCTGCCTATAAAGGGCAGAGTCTTGCTGGCAGGAGGGTCCCAGGAAACCAGGGGGAGCAGGCCTATCCGGGCTAGGGACCAGGCAGGGGAGGCTGGGGGCGACGGCCCGTGGTCCTCAGCACCCCTCCCTGTGTGCCCAGGCCAAGCTGGGCGTGCTGCTGGTGACGCTGGTGGTGGCCACACTCTCGTACCTGTCGATGGAGCAGAAGCTGCGGCGGGGAGTGGCCCCGCGCCAGCCCCGCATCCCCCGGCCCCAGCACAAGGTGCGTGGCTACCGCTACCTGGAGGAAGACAATTCCGACGAGAGCGACGCCGAGGGCGAGCCCGGCGGAGGCCGGGGGGACTGCGCGGAGGAGGAGCCGCTGCCCGCCGGGCCCCGGCCCGGCCCCGAGCCAGCCGCCTTCTGCCGCCGGCCCTGCCCCTACGAACAGGCGCAGGAAGGCGACGGGCCAGAGGAGCAGTGAGGGGCCTGGCCTCCTCGCCTGCCTCAGTTTACCGCGTTTCGGGGCGCGGGGGGGGTCCTGTGATTCCTGTGCCATCTTCAGGAAGGACCTTTTGCCCCCCCCCCTTTGGGAATACCCCCTTCCAGAACCTGGGACCTCCTGGAGCTTGGGCTCCACTCCCCAGCCGCCTCCTAGGTGGGGTGGGACTTCCAGACCCCTTGGCCAGGCCTAGGGTTTGCGAGAGCACAGCCAAACCCACCCCCGGAGGGGTCCGCTCTCCAAGACCCACTCCCCAGGCCCCCTGTCCCCCAGCAAGTGCCCCAGCCCCAGAGCAGGGACAGGGTCCTCCTGCCGCACCCCTTCCCCTGTCCTACCCCAGCTCTCTGCTACAGGCCTGGGTGGAGCTTGTCTTGCGTTTTGCACCTCCTATCCCTGTGGCCCACTAAGAGGCACTACTTTTTATAGAAAATAAACAATAAAGAGATTTTGTATTATCCTGACTGGAAGTCTCAGGATGTGGGGAGTATAGAGCTCCCTGGTGTGTGTGGCTGACCCAGCTTCTGGGGCACTGTCGTCAGAGGCCCTGGCATCCCCCTGGTGGGGAAGGCCTCCTAAGGCCTGCCCACGAGCTTGGCCTCCCTCCTGGAGCCCACCAGGTTTTGCCAGTCCCGCCCCAACGGGCCAGGAGCAGGAAGTGCCTGAGGTGCCCTGTAGGGACCTCAGTAGAGACTGACAGGTCTAGAAGATAGGACAGATTCCAGAGAGCCAGGCCCAGCTGCCCCTCCTGTGGTCTTTCTTCATAAGCATGCCCAGCCTTCCTGCCCACCCCCATACTTTTTCTATCTGTTGGGGGCATTTCTGCCCACAGCTCCCCAAGGGACTCCTTGAGGACAGGGTCCACTTCTAAGCCACATCAGAGTCACCTTGTGTCCAGTATGGGCCAGCAGAATGGTTGTCCGAGCCCAGGTAAACTTGGCCATGAGAGACTCAGACACCCTAGAGCCTGAGGGTGCCACCGTGAAGGCTTTAAATGCCTGGGTGAGGACTGGCAAGGGGACTACAGAGCGTCATGGAGCCCCCAAATGCACCCCAACAGCTCCTCTGCTGGGGCCACACCATTCCTCACGCTCCGAGCCCCCTCCACCCCTGGCTGAAGGCCAGACCCTTGTCCACACCCACCCTAGCTAGCTTCAGGTCTAGATTCTCCCACCCAGAACCGGTGCCCTCCCCACCCCCGGCTCTGCCCCCCACTGCCCTCACTTGAGTTTTGTTCTCGCAGCCTCTAGGGGATGCTGGAGGCAGGCTTGTGACTTCAGGCAAGGGATCCGCCTGTCTGAGCCACAGGCTCCTCTGGAGAGAGTATCTGTAAGAGAGGCACGTGTGAAACCCCCAGCAGGTGCCTCCAAGGTCCCGGGCTTGTAGGAAACTCCAAAGCCCAGAGGATATTCTACATTTTCTGCATTTTCGAGCGGAGTGGTGGTTCCATACATCTTTGAGCAAGTTCAGAGGTCCAGGTGGTTCACAGTTTCGACATCAGCTCACTCCACATTTCCTTCATGTTGTAACTTTGAGATGCTGGATTTCCTACAGTTTTGGGGATAAAAAGTGAAAATCATCATGGAACAGGAAATGGTGCTGGGGTGTCCCGCCTGATTTCGAGGCTGAGAAGCTGGCCAGGGCTGTAAGTAGTGGTGGTTATTAAAGAGTATATTGAAAGCACCATTTTTTTCTTTCTATTGATGTGAATTCTATTTTCTAAGTGACTACTAAGTTGTTAGCACAGAAATACTTACAAGTTACTTAGACCTAAAGTAACTCATATGTAGAACCGCTGGCTATTTCTTCTGGCCTGCGAAGCACCATGAAAAATGACTGAAACACTAAGGGTTCCAGGACTGAGGAAGTCTGGGCCCCCTCCCCCGCCTAGACAACTGGCTGTGGCCTTTTTGGGCCCAGTTCTACGGAAGGTGATTAAACCTATAGCCTGTGACACCTTCAAATGAAGCACCCCCACCCCCAGTCTGCTGCAAACCAGTTAAGCCAGTTACCAGGCAGATTCGGGGGCCCTGCAGTCTTGGTGGCAGTGGGAGCTACAGCTGTAGTGAGGGCCACAGGCCACCTCTCCCCAGACTCCCCACCAGGGGGTGGTACACTCAGGCAGGCGAAGGCCAAAAGCCTGCCTTGCATGCAGACTTGCAGTGACAGGCAGGCCCAGAAAGGGTCATGCGGCGTGGCCCACAGGCTGGGTGAAGCCCCAGGGCCCTGTTCCTCCAGGTCCTCACCAACGTCTGGATTGGAAGGGAAAGTTTTTTGACAGCAGATGTGGCAACATCCTCCTGGCAGGATTCCAGCTAAGCTCCAGTCGAGGTTGGGCAACCAGATATGTGGGGCAAGGGGCCGGCCGTTTAGAAGAGTGTGGCCCTGGGCATGTGGGGCAGGGGTGGGGACGGGTCTTCAGTTTGACAGTTTGGTGTTGAGCAGATGCAAAGGTGACCCGGGCACATGGAGCAGCCCCTTGGGGACAGAGCGTGGCTTTGAATCACGCTTCCTCGCGCCAGGGTGGGTTCCACATCGAAGACTCCACACACGACAGCAAAAGACACGCACTCCCAGGACAGGCGGTGTAGCCGTTCGTGGCTGCAGACTCCAGCAGGCTAGCGCTGGGGCGGGTGCTCGGAGCTATCGGATGAGAATGTCTGCCCTCGGCAGCTTGCAGCCTGGCCCTAAGGTGTGACATTGACGTATCTCCTGTCTCTGTCACCTCTGGCTAAGGTGACTGGGTGGAGGATCTGGAGACTCTGTGTCATGGCTGCTGTCTCTGTGATTCTGTCCATCTGCCCCAGGGATGTGTTAAAATTATTATGATTCCCCGACTCTACAGGCTAAGACTGTAACTGGCTTTAGCTTCTCAATAGCATCTGAAATGGGTCAGAATGTTCTGTTCTTAGCCAGCCCTGCCCTCAGGGGAAACTCGCAGAGCCTCACCTGCCGGGAGGAGGGGACGGCCCAGCTGCAGCCCCCGTTAGCCTTCCCTGTGGGCTAAGGGACAGACGGAACCCCAGGCCACTCTAGCCATCCCGCCCCACCTAAGGAGGGAAGGGGAGAAGCTGGGGCTCAGGCTCACCAGGGGACGGAGACCTGATCACAGGACAGCAGGGCACAGCCTCGCCCCCACCCATCGCCTCTTCATTTCTAAAGGCCTGTTTGCCGAGGTCCCTTTCACCCAGCACATCATGTCTGCCTCCAAACGAGATTACAAGGCAGCCCTGGCTCGGTTGGTTGCATGGGTGTCCTGTGCCCTGGAAGGGGGTGGGTTCGATTTCTGGTCAGGGTGCATGTCCACGTTGTGGGTTTGGTCCCAGGTCAGCCGATTGATGTTTCTCTCTCACATTGGTGTTTCTCTCTTTCTCTCTCAAAAAAAAAAAAAAAAAATTACAAGCAGACTAAAAGGCACAAAACCCAATGTGAAGAGACCGAACAAATATCAGAACCAAAATTAGACAAGGATCATGTAAGCAGAGAGATGGAGATCTTGAGGAAGAATCAAAAAGAGATGCTAGAAATAAAAAAACAACAACAGTGCAACAGGCGTGAAGATTAAAGAGCCCCTTGGCAGACCGGACATGGCTGAGGAAAGAATCCTGGGCTTGAGGGTGTGACCCCAGAAACGGCCTAAAATGAAGAGCAAAGACAAGGAGACTTAAAAAGCAACACTGTCCATAGCAGCCACGTGACCCTAGCAGCCGGCTGGGGCCCCCGCAGACCTCGGGGGGCCCCCGCAGACCTCGGGGGGCCCCCGCAGACCTCGGGGCTCCCCGCGCTGCCTGGGCACCGCCCAGCCGAAGAGCAGCTGGGGACAGAACGCGCCCGCACGGTGGGGGCCGACATGGGCTGCACTGGACTGAGTTTCGGCGCAGCACAGAACTTTTGGACCTTGGCCTTTGTACTGGGCTTGATGAAGACAAGATTGGACTCTTTTCCCCAGAGGAATGGACAGAGATGGGGCGTCGGGAACCTGGGGGCAGCCTTCTGTCTCCACCCAAATACATCTTACCAGGAGGCCTCAACCTCCCGTTTGATGAATGACTAACACAGTACCTGGCTCCGTGTGGAGGCCGATAAATGCTTGTTGGTTGAAAGCATGACTCCGAAATTTAACGGAGAGAGCCTTTGCCCGGTGCACACAGCACTGCGGTGCTCACCTCGTAAAAGCGGATTTCGGTGCAGAGGCATAGCTATAAAATCGTAATTAAAACGACGGCGTGATAGCCCAGTAATCTGGCACATGTATGAACTGCTCCTGAGAAGGTGCGTCCCGGCAGGAGGTGAGAGCCTGCTGACAGAGTGTGATTGTAGAGCCACTGCTCAGAGGAACAGTCTCAGCGCAAGGTTTGGTGCTCAGGGGGGCCCCGCCCATTTATCAAATGCAGGTAGAAACACAGTAGGCGCCTGGAGCCGGCTGCCCTTCAGACTTGCTTCCAAAGAGCAGAATATGAAAACGTGGGGGGGTAAATAAGAAAATGTGGGGGAGGGGTAAATATGAAAATGTGGGGGGGTAAATAAGAAAATGTGGGGGAGGGGTAAATATGAAAACGTGGGGGGGTAAATATGAAAACGTGGGGGGGTAAATATGAAAACGTGGGGGGGTAAATATGAAAACGTGTGGGGGGGTAAATATGAAAATGTGGGGGAGGGGGTATCCACATGATGGAGAAACCTTGGCTACAACTCCTCAGCCAGGTGATCAAGGCCAACGCCAACAGTAAAAAGTCACGTCGACAGCATGGAACTGCTGATAGGATGTGACGGGAACAGCAGGGTAAACCTCCCTGGTTTTCCTCCCAGTCTAATCATGAGAAAAACATCAGACTAACCCCAATTCTACAAACTACTCAACCCAGCACTCCTCAGGACTGGCAAAGCCATCGAAAACAAGCAAAATCTGTGAAACTGCTGCTGCCAAGGGGAACCGAATATGACGGCCGTGCAGTGTCCTGGCCGGGATCCCGGTGGAAGGCCTCGTGAGAGACGCATGGGGTGTGAAGCCTGGTGGACGGTGACGTGCCGATGTCCACCTCTCAGTTGTGACCGGCGTGCCGTGGAGCTGTAACACAATGCCAAGAGAGGAGGCTGGGTGGCAATGTACGAGAACTTTCAGGATGATCTCTGCAGTCTCTGCAAATCTAAACTATTCTAAAATAAAGAGCTTATTTCAAAAAGCAAAAAAAAACCCACCAACAGACCGGAATACCCAGGGACCGTGGGAAGCTCCCAAACAAGTGACCTGTGCCGGGGTGAATGACCGAGGACGCTGGAGGACTGCCCCCCGCTGGACTCCGGGGCGCCACACAGCCCGGCGAGCAGGGCAGCTGGCGCTGGTGAGAGAACAGGGGACCTGATTCGAAAACGGGCCAAAGGCTGAAGCACGCGCCTCACCAGAGAAGGCCCCGGCGGTAGGTCAGCGCCTGAAAAGGTGCTTCATAGGCCATCGGGGGCACGCAAACGAAAACAACAGCGAGATGCCACCACGCAGCCGTGAGGGTGGCCCAAGGCCGGAGCACCGACCACACCCGACGCCGGTGAAAACGGGGAGCAGCCTGACCACACCCGACGCCGGTGAAAACGGGGAGCAGCCTGACCACACCCGACGCCGGTGAAAACGGGGAGCAGCCTGACCACACCTGACGCCGGTGAAAACGGGGAGCAGCCTGACCACACCTGACGCCGGTGAAAACGGGGAGCAGCCTGACCACACCCGACGCCGCTGAAAACGGGGAGCAGCCGGCGCTCGCGGTGCCCGGGGCAACGAGAAACAACAGCCGCGTGGGAGGGCAGCTCGGCGGCTTCTTACAAAACCGAACCTGCTTGTACCCTGCGATCGAGCAACTGTGTTTTCTTGGTCTTTACCCAGAGGAACTGAAAACTTGCATCCACACAAAAACCTGCACACAGATGTTTATAGCGGCTCTCTCCATAACTGCTAAAGCCTGGATGCAACCAACATGTCCTTCGGCAGGTGATGGATAAATAAACGGTAATGAATTCAGGCAACGGAATTTTATCCAGTGCTCGAAAGAAATGAGCTACAGAGCCGTGAAAAGACATGGAGTAACCAATGTGCCACTCGGGGGGGGATGCCAGTCGTGCAGATGCTGACTCTGGGTGTGTGTGGGGGGAGACAAGAGGCACACGGGAAATTTCTGTACTTTTTGCTTAATTATGCTGTGACCCTAAAACTGCTCTATAGAAAATAAAGTTTATTAACTCGAAAAAAGAGATACTTGGCAAGAGATTACTATTGCAAATATATCAATAATTCCTGCAAATCAATAAGACAAAATTAAAATAACACAATGGAAAATTAACCAAAGAAACTGAACCGAAAAGAAGCCTGAATAGCCCATAAGCAACTGAGAATATGCTCCACCCCAACAGCAACGGTAAAATGTAAGATAAAACAATTGTAAGATGCCTTTGCACACCCATCGTTAGTTTCCCAGGATTGCCACAGCAAATGACCACGGGCTCGGCCACTTAAGAGACAGATATTTATTCTCTGGCAGTTCTGGAGGCCAGAAGTCCAAAGTCAAGGCGTTGAAGGGCCATGCCCTCTCTAAAGGCTCCTTTCTTTAGCTTCCGGTGGCTCCAGGCGTCACTGGATTGTGGCCGTGTCACTCCAGACTCTGCCTCGTCTTCACGTGGCCGTCTCTTCTGTCTCAAATCTCTCTCTCTCTTAGAAGGACACTGGCCATTGTATTCAGAGCCACCCAGACAATCCCGGATAATCTCATCTCAAGAGCCTTAACTTAATTAAATCTGTAATTTTATCTTATTTTCCAAATAAGGTCACATCCACAGATTCCAGGGTTAGACCATGGACATACCTTTTTTGGGGGGTGGGGGAGGGGAGCATCATTCCACCCACTAGAGTCATTGGCAAAAGGTAAAAAGCCTGACAATCCCAAGTGTTGGAAAAGAGGTGCGTCCGCGGGGAATCGCGTACGGCCTTAGGTGTGTTACTGGATACTGAGAAGCGAGGAAAATTCCAGGACGGGAGGGACAGGGAAACTGAGGCAAGAAAATGAAACAAGGCCAGGCAGCTTCCAGCCAGTTTGCAGCAGGACCTTGTTTTGAGAGCAAGTGGTTAATTAATACCCCTGTTCTCACCAACCAAAGAATGCAGGGCAGGAGGGGGCAGGGCAGGGCAGGGGCAGGAGGGGAGTTTTAATGCCTCTTCTCGCCACCCTGGAACTGCCAAGGCTGGAAGGGGAAAGGAGGAGAGAAGACAGAGTTTTCATCTCCGTGTTTGAGCAGAGAAGCCGGCAGTCACAGGGCTCGGCAAGATGAAATTGCCAGGGGCTTCCAGTAAGTTCCGGGAAAGCCGTGCAGAGTAAACGGGAACCCAGAGAGTCCGTGTGCACCCCGATGCCCGCGGAGGGACTTAAAGCCCAGGGACGGGGGTGCATGAGCCCTTGGCCCGCCGCGCTCCAGGCAGGTGCCATTTGATAGATTCGCTTGCCTTGTTTCTTTAGGAAGTTTCCTTGCTTCACCTCTTTAATAAATTGGCTTCACTGCAACGCCATCGTTTGAATTTCCTCCTAGGAGACTGGTAAGCACGGAGGCGGGGACAGCGCTCTCCCCTCGACTCAGGGGGCTGTCCACTGACACCCTTCCTGGTGTTGGGGTGCCTAGAGCAGGTGCAGTTTCATTTAGTCGGTCTCTTTGGAGGCCACGTGCAGGCCACATGCAGTGTACCTGGGAAGGCTACGGCTACGCGGAATGTGTCGTCTGCCTGCTCCACTGCCCTGGCCACACCCACGGGAGACACGAAGCAGCACCCGGTGCTCCTGGCAGCGACCTTTGTAATCGCCCAACACTCACGGTCTGAGGTTTAAAAACACGCAAAGCAGTCCAGGGTAACGTTGAATGACTGGGTTCAAAACCTCAGGAGCTTCCCCATGTGCTCCGAAAGCCACCCCCTGCTGGGAGCGACCCGAGAAAGGGGCAGGTCCCTCCAGTGACCCGGAAACTTACTTACCAGGCTTGTCTTGGGCCCCACACCCAGGGGTCTTACCTGATCCGGTCACGTCTACCATCCGGACAGTCTCAACACCCTGATATAGCTGCCAGGCCGGGTCAGGCTGCCTTCTCCATAAAATAACGTCCCTCTCCTTTGTTTGTGGGACTTGCCTGTGGCTTTGGCTGTAGCTTGCGCCTCCCGAATTGCAAGTCTTTGCTGTTCCAAATTAACCCATTTTACTGGTAAAATAACTGTTATTTTGAAGGTCAACGCGCCCCAGAGCCTCAGGAGGGAGCGCAGCCCTGCAGGCACTTTGATTTGGGACTCTGGCCTCCACAGCCGAGGCAATGTGTTCGCAAGGGCGTCTTACAATTGCTTTATTTTACATTTTACCAGTTGTTGGAGGTTGAGCAGATTTTCGTTTGCTTGTGGGCTCCTCAGGCTTCTTGTTGGTTCAGTTTTGTTTTAACAGCTTTATTGAGATAGAGTCACGCATTTGACGTGAACGGCGGTGGGGTGCCAGGCCTCCTGAGTCACGCCATCCACACCCCTGCCCTGACTTTCCTTCCTGGTGCGGCGCTGACTCCACTGGGGTTTGTGGGGACTGTGGCTCCCTCTGGGCTATAGGGGACTGTGTTTGTGGGGGACTGTGTTTGTGGGGGACTGTGGCTCCCACTGGGCTCTGGGGGACTGTGTTTGTGGGGGACTGTAGCTCCTACTGGGCTGGCCCCCGTCACAGCCAAGGATGACCTCAGGTGTGTGGGCGCGCACAGGTTCTCACATGCTCCGCGTGGAACGGTTGACCTGCTTCCCAGAACCTAGGAAGTGCTTGAGAAATACTTGCAGAAAGAAGAGCCAGCATTTGTGGACTCTGACTTTGTACCAGGAGCTATGCTTCTTACCAGGTGATTTTTCTCAAGAACCATGGCAGTTAAGCACTATCGTTACCGCAGAGAGACTCAGAGGTTAAGCCACTTGCTCAGGGTCACACAGTAAATAGGAGCTTAAAGGAACAAAGGAAGGATGCACCGCTCTGCAGCCACAGTTTCCCTGGCCAGCGCAGGCTCTCTCTGCTGCAGCCGGGCCGCTTCTTCTGCCGGGAGGATGCCAGGCAGGCGCCGGAGGAGAGTGCAGATGAAGGAACCTGTGGTGTGGGTGGGGTGGTGGACATGAGGACCTGGTGTAGGGACCTGGGTGGGCTATAGAGCTTTGCTGACTGAGGGCTTCCTGGAGGAGGCATCATTTGCTGCCAGGGTTCTGCTGATACTTTCATCCGGTAATTTCCACCCCCGCTCTCATCCCCAGGTTTTTCTGTTTGTCAGGTAATTTCCTGACAGCCTGGACTTACCACACCTGTTCCAGATCAGCTGAGGGCAGGGAGAAGTGTAGGTGTGTGACCTGGGGGCAGGTGGACTGGCCCGGTGGGTCTGTCATGTCACCCAGGTGCTGCACCCCTCTCAGAGGCCGCCTCGTGGTAGCCAGTGTCTCCCGGGAGGACGAGCAGGAGGCAGAGACGGTGTGAGACCTGGGCAGGGGCAGAGTTGGGTCATCTGGAGGCAGAATGTCGGGCACAGAGGGCAAAGGTCCAGTGAAGGATCCAAGGTCGCAGCCCACACTGGGGTATGTGGGGCCATGGGGGCGAGGGGCGGGCCAGAGGGGCCGGGGAATGAAAGGCACCGGGGCATCAGCGCGGAGGGACTGGCATGTGGGGCCACAGCGGGCACTTCGCTCCACGCAGGGGTAGATGCCATCCTGCCCTGGTTGAGCCCAGTGTCCTCAGCTCAGTTCCACTGTCCGAATCTCACTGTCCCCCGTGGACACACCTGGGAGCAGCCTCAGAGGAAACCATCCCGGCCCAGGGCTGGCCTGGCCCCCGGGGGGGGACAGACCCCTTCCTCCCTTGAGGGGCTCCCAGGTTGGGGGGAGGTGGGGACCGACAGGGCCCAAGCATGTGTCTCCAGGCTGTGCGGGGAGCAGAGGAGAGGAACGGGACTGAGTCTGGTTCCAGGTTATAAAGGCGACACTGTTCGTTTCGGGTCCTGGAAGTGTTGCGTTCTCACTGTAGACGATCTGGAAGCTGCGGAAAGTTGCTGAGAAGTCGATAGAAAGCTCAGGCACAGGCTGGCGCGGTTGGCAGGGCCTGTAGGGGAGGGCTGGGGGGGGCTGGACCCCCACATCACAGCGGTTGGGAGGGCAACTCAGGTGGCCTCTCGGAGCCTAGGTTTCCTCATGCTTACGATGGGTGACAGTAAGGCCTGGAGGCCCAGGTAAGAGGACTCACGCCGTATGTTCAGCTCCAGACGCCAGCTCTGCTTCCCCCCTGGGTGCCATGGTACATCCACTGCCCCCGGAATAAATCCCGACTCCCCAGGGAAGCTCCTGCCCAGCTGCATCTTGTTTCTCACGATCCACCATCGCAGGGCCTTTGCACACACTGGGCCTCTGTCCAAATCCCCTGCTCCCCTCCGCGGTAGGAGTCTCTAGCCAGCCTCCCCCAGGGCTGGCAGCTCCCACTCATGGCTGTAAGGCCCTTGTGTTCGGTGTCATTGTTGTCCCCTGTCTAGGCTTGTGAGTTCCTCCCGAGGGCTGGCAGGTCTGCCGCAGAGGGCAGGTCCAGTAGCACCTGCCGGGTAGGCAGCCGGGAGGCCCTCGTGGGCCCGGGTTCCTGCTCCCGCAGAGGGTGGCGAGGGAAGGAAGCACCACAGGTGAGAGGCAGGACCAGCTGTCCAGCTCCAGCCCCTCTGGGGACGCTGCTGACACCAGCCCCCGCCCCCCAATGGTCTGCTTCCTCGTTTTACTGGGCAACGCTGGGTCTGCACCTGCGGATGGGGCTGCGTACAAGCTAAGCCTGAAGCTGTCCCAGGCATTCCGGTGTGCACAGCGAGGACACAGGCCATGAAGGCTGAGGAAGGCAGGGAAATGATGCCTGAGCTGGGGCTCGGGTCCGGGGATGGACGGCAGGACATCTAGGCGCCACAGTTCATTCCAGACTTCTCCGCTCCGGGCCTGGACTCAGGGCCGAGGCATGGAGGCCTAGAGAGGCCCCAGGGAGCGGTGGGCGAAGTTAGAGCAGGGCTGATGGAAGGAGCTGCTCAAACCCCGGGCAGGGAAGCGGGGCGCGGGCAAGTGATGCTGGCATGCCAGGCAGCGCCCTCGGGCAGTCCTGGAGCCTGAAGGAGCTCCAGGCCAACTCTGGGACTGCGGGTGGCAGTGCCCACGGCCAGAGCTGGGCCCCAAACAGCCCCATCCAGCCCAGCTGCTCCGGGAAGCAGGTGTTTCCTGGGCTACCCAGCATCTGCCCCTATCTCCCCCATTCCTCAGCCGGGAACACCCACTGAGCCAGCACCAGTTGCTTTGCTTGTCTAATCTGGCTTGTGGTCTGGTGTTCTGGGTGGGGGTGGGGAGGCATGAATGTGGGCAGGTGCATGTGTTTGTGGGGTGCAGGGCCAGCCCTGGCCCTCTGGGGTTACATGTGAGTCCCAGTGAGGGTGCCTGTGAGCCCTCACTGTGGGGGTGGGCAGAGGCAGGGTGGGTGTCCAGAAGGTGGGGAGCCCCAGCCCACGCTCCCACTCCCCCCGCAGGATGGACCCCTTCGAGGACACGCTGCAGCGGCTGCGGGAGGCCTTCAGCTCGGGGCGGACGCGGCCTGCGGAGTTCCGGGCCGCCCAGCTCAGGGGCCTGGGCCGCTTCCTGCAGGACAACAAGCAGCTTCTGCAAGAGGCGATGGTGCTGGACCTGCACAAGGTGGGGAGGGGAGGGGAGGGGAGGGGAGGGGAGGGGAGGGGAGGGGAGGGGAGGGGAGGGCAGGAGCCGGCCATGTCCCCAGCTCATTCCCGCCCATCTCACAGACCTTCCCTGGCACGCAGTGCCCACAGGTGCTCTCAGCATTAACTCCTCAAACCTGCGAGGCAGGCTCGAGTGCTGTCCCCATGTTACTGATGGGGAAACTGAGGCACGTGAGGGTTATATTACTTCCTGGTCCCACAGCCAGGAAGTGGTAGAGCTGGCTTGGAGCCCAGGCCACCTGGTCCAGGGCCCGTGCAGTGCTCATGGGACCAGCTGTGCTGTCCCTGGAGACTGTATCCATGTCCAGGGCAGGGACCCCACACACCAGATCTCTTCCCCATCCTGCCCCCGGCCTGACCCTTGACTTGACCTTCAACCCATCCAGTCGGCCTTCTCTTCGGACCTGTCTGAGCTCATATTGTGCCAGAAGGAGGTGGCCCTGGCGCTCCAGAACCTGCACACCTGGATGGAGGACCAGCTGGTGGCCAAGAACCTGGTGAGCTGCTGTCTGCGCCAGAGGCAGCTCCAACCCAGGCCCCCTCGCCACACTGACCAAGGGCGAGTCACTGACTTCTTCAGGACCTCTGTGTCCTCATGGGGACGCCACTGCACAGGCACCTCAAGGACCCTGGAAGTAGGGGGCTTTGGGGGGGTCCCTGGCTAGACCTCACCATCTATCCTGTACCCCAGTTAATGACGCTGAGCTCCACCTTCATCCGAAAGGAGCCCTTCGGCTTGGTGGCCATCATCAGCCCCTGGAACTACCCTGTGTACCTAAGCCTGCTGCCCCTGGTGGGCGCCCTGGCCACAGGTGAGGACAGGGTCGGAGTCCTATGCCCCCCTGGCCCACAGCCCCTCCCACCGGGGAGCCTCAGGATTCCATCATGTGCCCCTAGCCTCACCCACCCTCCCTGCCTCTGTGCTTTCTGATGCCAGCCCCTGGGTGGGTGTGGGGACAGCAGCGCCCCACTGTGTCCCCGATCTGCTCCTGCAGGGAACTGCGTGGTGCTGAAACCATCAGAAATCAGCCGGGGCACAGAGAGGGTCCTGGCCGAGGTGCTGCCTCAGTACCTGGACCAGGTGAGTGTGGCTCTGCCCCATCAGCCCCAGTGTCTCTCATTCCTGCCCCTGCCAGCCTCGGAGGCCAAACTATCCCCGGGGTCCACGGTGTCCCCTGAGCTACCTGCCCCTCCTCGCAGAGCTGCTTTGCCGTGGTGCTGGGTGGGCCCGAGGAGACCGGGCAGCTGCTGGAACACAAGTTCGACTACATCTTCTTCACGGGTGAGGATGGCCCCGCCAGTGTCCTAGGGGGAGCAGGGACATCCCAGAGCAGGGTTGAAAAGGCCGTGAGGGTAGGTGGCTGTGGCCTGCAGTGAGGAGAGTCCCAGAGGGCAACCAGCCAGGCCTCTGGGCCTTGGAGGGGTGGGATCCTGGGGCGACACGGCCAAGGGCAGATCTGAGGTGGTGCCTGAACCATCTGGCCAAAGCCAGTTGAAGATGGAGGTCAACCCATATCCCCAGGGAGCCCTCGAGTTGGCAAGATTGTCATGGCCGCAGCCGCCAAGCACCTGACGCCCGTCACACTGGAGCTGGGGGGCAAGAACCCCTGCTATGTGGACGACAACTGCGACCCCCAGATCGTGGCCAACCGCGTGGCCTTGTTCCGCTACTTCAACGCTGGCCAGACCTGCGTGGCCCCCGACTACATCCTGTGCAGCCCCGAGATGCAGGAGCGGCTGGTGCCCGCCCTGCAGAGCGCCATCACCTGCTTCTATGGCGAAGACCCCAGGAGCTCCCCAGACCTGGGCCGCATCATCAATGAGAAGCACTTCCAGCGGCTCCGGGGCCTGCTGCGCTGTGGCCGCGTGGCCATCGGGGGCCAGAGTGAGGAGAGCGACCGCTACATTGGTGAGTCCAGCTCTCCCGACCACAGGACCCCCAGGCTAAGGCCCTCCATGCTGGAGGCCAAGCTGGGCCCTGAGGTCCCCACAGCCCCACTGGTGGAGCCTAGCTGGGTCCACAGCTCTGGTGCCACGATTCTGGGGCACTAATGCCACGTTACTGTGGCCTGAGCCTGTGGCCCCATGACTCCACTCTGGTCCAAGCCCTGGATTCTGAGCTGGGTCCCCACAGCTCCCAGGTGCTCAGGTTCCCAGCTTCTATACCACCATCTGCTGCACCAAGGCCGGGATCCCAGGTCCTGTGAGCCCACAATTTCTGTCCTGAGCACCCACTGGGCTGTCCTTACAAAGCAGCCCCAGCCTCTGGGCCACACAACCCAGTGGTGACGCTGCTGCTCCAACAGGCTGGGACCTGGGACCTTGGGCTCCAGGGGTCTGAGATGCAGTCACCCCGAGACTGTAAGAACAAGCTGGGGGTTCTCTGGACCCCGGTTCCTGGTTACTTCTCAGGGGCTATGGGGAGACTCTCTTCCCTAGAACATTCCCGAGCCTGGAGCCCTGGGTTCCTGGGCCCTGCCCGAGGCCCCATGCCTGGGGCTGAGCTGTCCCCTGTGCCCGAGCAGCCCCCACGGTGCTGGTGGACGTGCAGGAGACAGAGCCGGTGATGCAGGAGGAGATCTTTGGGCCCATCCTGCCCATCATGAATGTGAGGAGCCTGGACGAGGCCATCGACTTCATCAACCGTCGGGAGAAGCCCCTGGCCCTGTACGCCTTCTCCAACAGCAGCCAGGTGGGGCTCCGGTGGGGCTGGGGCAACAGAATAGCTGAAAGGGGTGCAGACTCCTCTGTTGGATCACCTGGAGGATGGCTCCCTACACAAGGGTGCCTGGCAGGGGAGGGCTTGGCACCAAAATCCTGCCAGATGCCTGGCCGGTCAGCTGTCTGCCCAGCAGCCTCCACCTAGACAGAGAACCCCCTGGCAGCTGAGAGTACCCCATTTTCCTAAACCATGCAAAGGCTCTGTATGAGTGAGCAGAGCCCTAGAGGGAATGGGGTGGAGCAAAGCTGCCACCTGCCAGGCAGCCAGGCTGGGCTTGCTACCCTTTCAGCCGCGACGTCCGGTCACAGGCCCTCCATGTGGTGCTGGAGAGGTTTGCTCAGGAGACGATGGGGACAGGGGACGCTCCTCTGCTCCCTGTGGAATGGTCGGGCCCGAGCCCCTTTCCTGATGACTAGCCTGCCTCCCCCCCGTCCCCCAGGTCGTGAACCAGATGCTGGAGTCAACCAGCAGCGGCAGCTTCGGAGGCAATGATGGCTTCAAGTACCTGAGTCTGTCATCCATGCCGATGGGGGGAGTCGGTGAGCCCTGCCCTCCTTCACCCTCCAGCCCCCACCCCAGGGAAGCCTGCATTGGTACCCCAGACCCAGGAAAGCCCAGTTTGGCCTTCACTCGCTGTTAACCTTGGTCCAGGCCTTGGGCCTCTCAAAGCCTCAGTTTCCCTATCTGCAAAATGGCTCTTAGAATGGCCTGGGTCTCCTTGAGCTCGCTGCCGGGGGTCGGCAATGGGTGCTGCTGAGGCTGGGTGGGCTGCCCGGCCTCGGACCCTCACTTCCGTGCCCATGCAGGCAACAGCGGGATGGGAAGATACCACGGCAAGTTCTCCTTCAACACCTTCTCCCATCAGCGCGCCTGCCTGCTCTCCTGCTCGGGCCTGGAGAAGCTCAATGAAATCCAGTACCCACCCTATACTGCCTGGAAGAAGAAGCTGATAAGCTGGACCTTGGCCTCCCAGAGCTGCACCCTTCTGTGATTGCTCTGCCCATCTCCAGCGCCCGACCTCCACAGCCCCTCTGTCTCACTGCTGCCCAGGTGCTCAGTGGTCCATGAAAGGCAGGCATCCCATCCAGGACTGCACAGACCCTGCTCCCGGCGTCTTTGTCTAAACTGTCCCCCTGCTGGACAGGACCTCTGGGCTGCTAGGCCATCTCTCTGGGTGCCAGAGTCCCCTATGCATCCTCCTGACAGATTTGTTGACCCTCTACTTGGATATGTCTGGTGACGGAGAACTCACCCCCATAAGGTTGGGCAGCTCCTGTGGTGAGAAAGCACTCCCTGATATTAGATCTATACTTAGGCTCCCAAAATACAAAGCTGTTTCTAACTGCACCACTCACACCTGGTTTGGGGAGCTGTTTGTCTGACCCGAAGTGACCTGATCTTGAGCCCAGATCTGGCGAATTGCTTGACGTACATAATTGACAAGAACTCTGCTGCTGTGGGGAATCAGTAGGAAGCAGTGCTGCGGTTGATGGGCCATGTCTGCTCTGAGCACAGGAAGGGTTTGGCACAGGTGGTCGCAGCTGTCTTCCCTGCTCTAGACCCCCAGGAGAAGATCACTGTGTCTGACATATGGGGAAACTGAGGCCTAGAGACAGGACCAGGCTAGACTGAGTTGACACAGTAAAGCAGGGCAGAGCTGAGTGATGGGAGGCTTTACGGAGAAGTGTGGGGTAGGGATCAGTAAACAGAGCATATCTGGTTCATTGCGACCAGCCTCTTGCTCTCTCCCCGGTCTTTAACCAGGAGGCCCACTTCCATTACCCCCAGTCTTGCTTTGGTGGGCTCCTCACCCCGCAGAGCCTGGGCTATGCCCTGAGGTTGAGGGAATAAGGGGGCGTATGGTCGTCCTGATTCCCTGGGAATTGTTGGGCAGGAATGGGCAGGTGGTCCTGGCGAGGGCTGGGATAAAGGAGCAGGCTGTGAGGAGGGTGACGAGAAAGCAGGAGGAGGGCGGTGAGCAAAGGCCGAAGGGGAGGCGGAGCCTGCTGAGGACGGTGAGTGTTCAGGCAGGGGCTCCAAAGCCACCGGACAGGAGCCCTTAGGAGTGGCTCCCAGGTCACGTGGCTCTCCTGGGTCAAGCCTTACAATTTTGTGGGTTGACTCAGGTTTTGACCCCTCTCTGGGCCTCAGTTTCCCCAACCGCAGTGAAGAAGTTGGCTTGGCCTGCCCCTTCTCTCCTCCTTTACTCCTCCCAGCTGCCAGGGGGCCAAGACAGCCTAGGCCCAGAGAGAGCACCGACTCTCCCCAAGTCACACAGCCTGTCAGGGATGGATGCCAGAACCAAGGGGGCCCGGGGATGCCTCTACTTCCTGGGGCTCAGAGGTGGGACTCAGCAGGCCCACCTCCAGCCTGTCCCTGCTACTGCAACACAGACATGTGTACACATGACACAGGAACACACGGATCCTCAGGCTAGCACACACACGTGCACACATGCATGTACTCAGTCTGGTTTGGGGGCTGCTGTATCTGGGTCCTCTTGCCCCAGCCGAGGGCCCCCTTCCATTCTGTAAATACCCTCTGAAACAGGGAAGCTGAATCCCTGCCTAGGGAAACAAAACTGCAGGACCCCCTACTGCTGTCCTCCCCAGAGCTGGGGGCTCAGCACCTCCTGGCCGGAAGTACCCTGGCCCCCAGCAACCCCCACAATAGCCAAGTCTGCTGAACAGGCCCTTCCTTCCTCCCCAAGAGGCCCTGCCCGAGTCAGCGGAATCTCAGCAGAGCTGGGGGGCCCCTCTATCAGAGACGGTGGTTTCTGACTCATAGCCATGGCCCCTGAGGCCCCTGCCCAGAGTGCAGACCGCAGGGACTAGGAGAGGCAGACACAGGCTCACCCGCTGACTCCTCCGCCACCACCAGTCTCAGCCAAGTCATTCCACTTCCCAGAGCCCAGGTTTGATCATGAACCCAAGGGGGTGATAGCTACCCACCCTTTGCTGCCCTCCAGACTCCAGGAGGAGGTGCCCTCACCCCTCTCCCCAAGAGCTATCAGGGAGTCCTGCTCTCTTGGTGATCTGATTTCACACCTCATCACCCCCACCCTGTCAAGGTACCAGCCACCCTGATGGGAGCCACACTCCCCTTGACTAGGGGTGGCAGACAGGAAAGTGGAGGCGGGCCCAGGCCTCACCAGGAGTTGAGTGTGACCTGAGCAGCTGCAAAAAAAGTTGGCCTGGAAGGTTCCAGCAAGGCCACCAGAGCCCCCACCTGCTGAGCCTACTTCTGGCCAGGGCTGGACCAGCCTGGGAAGACTAAGTCTGGGGGCGAAGAAGGCCTGGGATGCCTTGGGGGGGTCCAACCTCAGGGACCTAGGGCCTGGCACAGAGTAGGCACTGGGTGACCAGACTGAACAGTTCACTGCCCAGCTCTGCCTCTCTCCTCTGACCTTTGGATCATCCTCGAGGCGTGACAGAGCTCTGGGAAGCCCTGGGAGGTATGTGTCGGGGGCCCCTCTGCAGCCAGGGCCTCTGTGCCCGATGCTGGTTCTACTTACAGAAGAGTCTGGCCCCACTGCACCCGGGAGTGGGGGCCCCTGGGGCTAAGACACTTGCGATCTCCTTTGGCCCTCACACCAACCCTAAGCTTGGGGAGGAACAGGCGTAGAGGTTGGACTCAGACAGAATACCCCCAGGCTCCAGCTCCAGCTCTACCTGGTGCCCTTGGGCATTCCGTCTGAGCCCCAGCTGCCACATCTGTGAAATGGGTCTGAGGGTCTTCTCCAAAACAGAGCAAGCTGAATCACGAGCTACACCCGTCCCTCTGGGGGCTGCAAGGGCAGGAGCATGTTGCCGAGGGGATGAAGGGAGAACGACATTCTTATCTGGGTGGCCGCCAAGGCACGTGACTCAATAAGTAATGTAGTGGCTGGTCTGGTGCGGCCCAGGCAGTCAGTGGGGCGAGCGGGGGCTGTATTCCAGGCCCCCGCCCTGGGCTGGGCACCTGTGAAGTAAACAGCTTGTTTGGCAGCCCTTGGGGCCCTATCGGGGTGGGAGGTGGGGGGACTTCAAGTTCATCCCAGGCCTTAAAGTGTCCCTGCGAGTTATTTCCCGAGGCCATGCGGAGCTCCCCACTGGGAGCCCTACCTGGCTCTGGACAGTGGGGCTGTCCTATGCCTAGAGGAGAGACAGAGGGCAAGGACACCAGCCTGGCTGCAGGACCTGAACTCAGTGGACTGTGGCAGCGGCAAGCAGCGGTGTGAGGCAGAGCTGGGTGGGGAGACCCCTGGCTGGACCTCAGCCTGCGGCCCCCCCCCCCGCTCTCTTTCAGCTCGTCACAGACACTTCCTGCCTGGGGATCTCTGGGCCCACAAATACCCTCTGCTTTAGATGGTGCACACCCAGCCCCAGAGGGAGGCCCCGGAAGCCAGGACGCCATCGGCAGGTAACCACCATGTCCCTCTGCCCCTGCATGGCTCAGGCGAGCAGGCGGGAGTGGAAAGGAGCAGGAGCTGCCTGGAGCCCTGGCACCTGACAGCTGGTGCACTGGACGCTCCCTGCTTCCCACGCTGTGCCCTGGTTTCCCCGTTTATGACACGGAGGCCTAAGCCTCTTGCTATCGAGAGCACCCTGCTGAATCCATCGCCCTGAATGCCTGGGCCCCTCATCTCAACTTAGGGGAAAGAAAGTCCTGGTCAAAGGCAGAGGAAATGGTCTCGGAGATGGGAGGGAGGGCAATGCTTACCCTCCCAGGAAGGGTGCTCAAGGCACTGCAGGCACCAGGAGTTAGAAGCCTTGAGCTGGGTCACTGGAGGTGCCATGGAACTCAACTGAGTGACCTACGTCACATCTTTTGACAGGCAGCAGACCTGCCTGGCTTGGACTCATCAGATCTCAGGGAGCTCACCACCACCACCCCAGCTCTGAGCGCTGGGCCCCGCTTCTGTGCTTCAGCCGCCTAGGCAGGTCCCCCCACCGGGGCCGCCACCCGCAGAGGGATGTGCTCAAAGCCTGTGCCTCGAGAGCCCCTGCGCCGCGTGGCGGTGACCGGAGGCACCCATGGCAATGAGATGTCTGGCGTCTGCCTGGCCCAGTACTGGATGCAGGCCCCAGGGGAGCTGCAGAGACCCAGCTTCTCCGCCATGCCCCTGCTGGCCAACCCCGCGGCCACGGCCGCCTGCCGCCGCTATGTGGGCCGGGACCTCAACCGCACCTTCACCAGCGCCTTCCTCACGTGAGTGTCCTTGTTGCGGTGGGGCCCCTGCCTGCCAGGTTGGCCCAGCCCGTTGGACTGGCACTGAGGCCCTCACCTCAAACTCTCCCTCCTCTGCTTTCGAGGGGCACACCCCTCTGCTTTCAGCACCCATTCTTCCGTTCTCAGCTTAGAGCAATCCAAATTGATATCATCTCCTCCAGGAAGCCCTTCCTGATCTCAGGGTGGGTCAGGGCTTCCTCTGGGTTCCCCAGACCCAGGGCTTGCCTCAGATCAGCCCCACAGGCTACATTTACTGGTACCCCAACCATTGTTCCACCTTCCTTTAATGGATATTCGCTGAGCCCCGTCTCTGAGCCAGGCTCTGGCCAGCTCGGGTGAGAGAATGGGGAGTAGAAACAAGGTGCTGTTCTCAGCTTACTGGGGGAGACAGAGGGAGAACCCAGTAACCACAACCCAGGAGGCTAAATGCAGGGTGGGGGTTACACAAACCTGACCAAGGGTAGTCAGGGAAGGCTTCCTGGAGGAGGTGGTATCTTAGCCAAGCTCTGAGAGTGAGTAGAAGTTAATCAGGTGAGGAGAGGAGAAAAGGAGTTTCCAGGGAAGGGCCCAGCATGTGCACAAGTCTGGAAGTGAGACCAGCACTTTGCTTGGAAGTGTGGCTGGAGTGAGAGCTGGTGAGGCAGGCGGGCAGAGCAGGCCAAGGGTTTGAGCCTTATGGGGGCAGCAGGAAGCCAGCAAGAGCCTGAGAGGGGCAGGCATGCTGCAGAGGCATGGATGAGCCCTGGAGCTACTCTGTCTCTCCTGCAGGGTCTCAGGGGCTTCACTCCTGTCAGCACACGAGGCTTTCTGCCCTCACCCCATTAAACCTCTGATGCTTGACTGGGACTGTGAGTGGCTGATACCCCCATCCCTGCCCCTGCAGTGCCAAGGCACACCCAGATGACCCATACGAGGTGACAAGGGCCCGAGAGCTGAACCAGCTGCTGGGACCCAAGGCCTCGGGCCAGGCCTTTGACTTCATACTGGACCTGCACAACACCACGGCCAACATGGGCACCTGCCTCATCGTGGATTCCACCCACAACGTCTTTGCCATGCACCTGTGCCGCCACCTACAGGTGGCTCCGTGCTGAAGAGTGCAGAGCCAGGGAGGGTGGGGAAGAGATCTGGGATGGTGCTGGCGCCTCCTCTCTCGGAGCCTGGGATTGGGGGAGAGGCGGCTTCCTGAGCTCCAGTCCCAGGGCCCTGCCACCTGGGGTACTCCTCTGTATCCCCCCACCCCTCCCCACCTGCTGCTCTGTGCTTCCTCCATGCTTCACCCCTCGCCTCAGTTTCCCCTCCTAGGTAAGCCTGGAGCCCTGACCCACCCCTCCACTCACAGCTGCAGAGCCCGGAGCTGCCCTGCCGGGTCATCCTGTACCAGTTGACAGGAGAAGAGAGTTACAGCCTGAACTCGGTGGCCAAGAATGGAATGGGTGGGCCCAGACCCCGGGAGAAATAGTGTGGAGCCGGGAAGGGCGGGGCTGGGAAGGGCGGGCCAGATGATGGGTGGTGTCAGGGGTCTGGGGTGCGGAGCATCTGCCTCTCCAAGCACCTTCCTGACCCCTTCCTCCTGGCCCCCAGCCCTGGAGCTGGGCCCCCAGCCTCAGGGAGTGCTGCGGGCTGACCTTTTCACCAGGATGAGGGCCCTGGTGGCCGCAGCTCTGGACTTCATCCAGCTCTTCAACCAGGGTGAGACCCCGGGACTTGCCAGGAAACTGAGGCCCAGAGAGGAGGGGACCTGGCCCAGCGGCCAAGGAGCCAGGCTCTCCGGTGGGCTGGAAACCAGCCCTGAGTGGCCCACACGGTCCACTCTGCCCCAGGCCTGGAAGGGGGGTTCTGGAGAGAGGGTCCTGGAGGGCGGGTCCTGGAGGGCGGGTCCTGGAGGGAGGGTCCTGGAGGGCAGGGCCTGGAGGGCGGGGCGGGTCAAGCACGCAGCCTCCTGCACAGGCGCAGCTTTTCCTGCCTTTGAGATGGAGGTCTACAGAACCCTGGGCAGTGTGGACTTCCCACGCACGGAGGCCGGGGACCTGGCAGGCACTGTGCATCCTCAGCTGCAGGTGTGTGTGTGCGTGGCAGGGTGGGACTCCTAGGTCACAGTCTTGGGAGGCGTCAGAAAACTGAGGCACAGACAGGGACCACAGTGCCTCCCATACGGTCACCGGCACCTCAGAATCAGGAGCAGGGGGCAGTGGCCTGGACGCCCTTGCCCACCTGTACTGCGTCTGCAGGAACCCTGCTTGTCCACAAGCCTGGGACTCTGCACAGCGATGCTCCCAGTGTCTGTGGAGGGCACCTGGGGGCTCTTCAGCAGCCTGGGCACACCTCTTCTGGCTGCAGAAGGCAGAGGTGGGGAGGGGGTGGGAGCAGTGACCCTGCTTGGAGGTGCAAATACAGAGCCCTCTAATATCCAGTTAATTCCTGGAGTTTGCCTATGTGCTTCAGCAGGGAGTCCAGCACCTTCCTCTCCAGGCCCCCCCTTCCTGAATGTTCCGGGAACTGGGTAATCCTACTCCTGCACCTGGAGGGAGGCAGGAAAGAATGGGCGGCCAACAGCTGCCGTTCTGCTGCCACATGGGGTGTCTGTGGAACAAGGCCCACGCCCTCCGAGGCCTTTGCTTCCTGCAGTGCCCAGGTGGCAGGGCTGCCCGAGATAGGTGTCTCAGCCCTAGCCTTATTAGGAAGTGTTCCCCAAACCCCCCTCTGGCCTTCAGACTTGAGAGGGGCTTCAGAGGGGCCACCTGCCCTGTTGGCACAGGCCCCCCTCACTCTACCTCAGAGCTCAGCTGCTGAGCCCAGGGACCAGCCAGAGCCCCTCTCCCATGATGAGTCCTTGTGGGCCAGTGGGATCCTCTTCTGCCAGTGGAACCTGGGTGAGGGACCCTCCAGTGTCGGAGGTGTCTGAGTAATTCTGAACCCCTGCAAGGATGGGGTTCTGTCTCGGGCAACTCCACCTCCCTCGGTCAGCCCTGTCCATCCCGCAGCAGGGGGGCGACCTGGCAACGCTGAGAGCACCGCAGAGCACGGGCATGAGGGAGAGAGACTACTGGGAAGACTGTGATGTTTCAAAAATATTCTAGAAGACCAAAGTAACAATTGTAGGAAAAGTCAGAACTTGGTTGGACTTTTCTGTTTCCTTTTGAGGTGTTATCTTAGTGTCGTGGTGGAGGCGCTCCACCCTTTCAGGGTGTAGGGCTGGAGTCCTTAACCACCCTGCCCATCTCCCCTGCAGAGGCGAAGTAGTAACAGTCATTTTGAGTGATTTCTTCCACAATTTTAAATTTTATTTAATAAAGTTCTATATTATATTTCTTAAGTGCCAGACATTTTTAAGCACTACTAGCCATTTAATTTAAACCTTAGGGTGACAAGGGGAGAGATTATAATCCCTATTTTAAAGCTGAGGGAGCTGAGGAACAGAGAGGCTAGGTGACTTGCTCCAGGTCACACAGCCAGCAAGAATTTGAACCCAGACTTCACTATCTGTGCTCGTAACCACTGGGCTACGCTTCCACAATGACAAATGTCTTTCTAAGGAGACCCGTGTCTCCAGTTCTAGACACAGGGCCTGTTGGCATCTCAGTAGACACCCTGTCACATTGATTGAGGAAGTAAAGGAGAGAGTGGGCGAGGCCATAAGTGAAGGCATCTCCTGGGCAGTCCCTGCTGGCATCGCCCCCACTGGGGCCGGGGCACAGGTCGGCCCCAGCACCTTTGGCCCTTGGCTCTCCTCCCAGGACCGAGACTTTGAGCCGCTGCGGCCCGGGGCACCCATCTTCCAGATGTTCAACGGCGAAGACGTGCTCTACAAAGGGGCGTCCACCGTGTACCCCATGTTCATCAACGAGGCCGCCTACTACGAGAAGGGCATTGCCTTCTTCCAGACGGAGAAGCTCACGTTCTCCGTGCCCGCCCTGCCCGCGCTGGCCCCCGCCCCCGGCCCGGCTCCCTAACCCGGGCCGCACCTGCTGGCCTTGGCCCTCCCTCCTGAGGCACAGTGCGCAGCTCAGGGGCCTCCTTGGCCATCATCCTGGCCACACACACCCTCACCGCCATGCCTCAGTTTCCCATCCTATAAAGTGGAAGGATGTCAAAGGGTCCCTGGTTTGTGTCCTCCATCCTGTGTGGTGGCTCTCTGTGGCCTCGGGATCTGGGGCAAGTCTGCCCCATGTGGCCTTGTGCATGCTGTGTGTCCTGGGGCCAGTGGTAGCTGTCTCTGTGCCCATGCTTGTCCAGGGAAGATCCTACATTGTGGGGGGAATTGTCCTCGGGCTAGCAGAGGGGGTCCCCAACCTCCTACACTCCTGGGGCCAGAGAGCCAGTCAGGGAGAGCAGAAGTGTGTGCCCATGTACGTGCACACGTGTCCGGGTGCCCACGCGTGTGCCTGCACCAGGTGTTGTGCGTGCAGACGCGTTTCCGAGAACCCAGGACCTCGGCTGTTCTGGGAGGACCTGCGTGTGGCTGGACGTGTTTCCAGGTGTGTACTGAGCCGGTGCCCATGGGAGCTCAGGGCAGTCAGGGCTGGGGAAGAGCTCTCTCCACCCAGGACAGCGGGTCCAGGGGCGGGCACACAGGGAGCAGGTGCCGGGACGCCCCATCACGGTCGGGGCAGGGGTGTGCCCAGGGCCTAGCTCTGGGGTCCCTCGGTCTTGACCTGGACGCTCCGTACAAGGCAGAGAGGACCTGGGGGCGGACGGGCCGCGAGGGCGGCCTCCCACTGCCCACGCCGGGAGCCCGGCAGGACCTGCTTCCCGCGGGACTGGGGGGCCCAGAGCTCCGTGCTCTCCAGGCATCACTCCCTGGCCCCCACCCCGCCTGGCCCATCCATCTCCCCGCGGCCACAGCTGCCACACCGCCTCCTGCTATCGAGCAGTGAGATGAGAAGGTGTGAAGGATACGGGGACACCAGGGACAGGCTGGCAGACAAGATGGATGAGGGGGCAGGGGGCCAGGAGGTGCCTCTGGCAGGAAGGGCCGGCCGGCCGGGAGGGGCCGCGGGGAGGCGTGCCTGTGCGCTGGTGTGTGCGCGTGGGGATGTGTGTGTGAGCGTGTCTGTGCACACAGGAGCTTGTGCACGTGCAAGCACCGGTGGTGGCAGGTTGGCGTCTGTGTGTACGTGTGTGCGTGTGGGTTGGCATGTAAGTGTGGTCATGTTCACGTGTGGGGGTGTTGGGTTCCCAACACACAGACCAAGGTGTGTGCAAGTACACACATCCACACTCAGACATACATATAGCCCCCCCCACACACAAGTGACAGAATCCCAGGCTGGCCCCACCCTAGGGTCCGGGCTGAGAGGGAGCTCCCAGGCCCCTCCATCATCAACCCCACCTCCCACTCACCCCACTGTGGATCCTGGGACAGGGTGGCATGGCCATACCTCACCGGGTGGCCCCTGGGTGCCGCTAGGACCCTCCATCACACGCACAGAGAACACCCTCTCATCTTGCCAAGCAGCAAACCCCAGAGCTGGCGCAGCCTCCCCCCCACGGCTGGACACAGGCGTGTGCCAGGACCGGCCCACCCTCTCCCTGTGGGACCCCTCCAGCTCAGCAGGCAGGCGTCCGGGACCCAGGGACTGAGGCAGCAGGCATGCCTGAGCCGAAGGGGGGAGAGACTGGTGAGACATGAGATTCTGAGAGGAGCAGCCCCTCCCACGGCTGGCCCCTCTGTACCCCTTCGTAGGCATGGGCTTCTGCCAACCCCACATTCCCAGTGCCAGCCTCTGGAGGAAGTGGGGGTGGGGTGGGACGAGCTGGCCTTGGGGACCCCGGTCGAGCATGTACAGCCCAGCCTGGGGTGCCCTGACTTGCTGCTCTGGCCTGAGGGCTAGCCTGGGATGCTCCCTCCCAGAGTGGGCTAACCTCGGGTCCAGCCACATGCCCCTCCCTGGGCCATGTGGAAGGGACCAAGTGGCCAAACAGCACTCTCAACTGAAAGCAACCAGCTTTGGGGGACCCCACGCCCCTTGCCTTCCTGACCAGTGATCTGTGTGTCCCTCGAACGCCCGGCACAGGACCAGCAGGGAGGAGCCTGGAGCAGATGCCTGGTCTGGCTGGAAAGATTAGGCATCCCCGCGGGCCGAGCAGACACCACCCCAGCGGCCTCGGCCCTGGGCCAGCCTCCCATCCAGTGGGGCCTGTGCAGGCTTCTCCACCAGGACAGGACCAGCCTACTGCCCCCCTAGGCTGGGCCAGCCCATCCCAGGCAGTTGGGGAAATCGAGGCACAGGGACTGTCAGGGACCTGCCACAGTAGCACAGCGCACTGGGCCAAGCTATAGGAAGACGGGCTTCCTCCCACCTGGCCCGGGCTCTGTCTGCCAGCACTTGCTGCGGCCCCTGCGTCCTGCTGGAGCTTCCCTGGTGACTCCTCGCCAGCAGCCCCAGGTCAGGGGTCTGGGTCCTGGTGAGAGAACACGGCCTCTGCCATTCAGTCCTTGCTGCTGGCGCCACTGCTGTGGCCTCCGCAGCCTCCCTGAGGCCCCATCGGCCCCCAGCCCCTCCAGTCAGCCAGGCCTGGGCCCCATCGGCCCCCAGCCGGTCCTCAAGATGGGCCCCCACCCTGTGCTTGGCCCATTGATCAGGAATGGCTGGGGGCTCCCAGCTGGGGAAGGGAGGGAGCCAGGAGGGGGACCGGCCAGGGAGAGGGAGGCTTTGCCACGTCAGAGCCTCCCCACCTGCCCTCCTCCCACACGGCCTCGCGCAAGCAGGACAAGGCGGCAGTGGCCTCAGACAGTGCAGTGCGAGGGTGGCTTGGAGAAGGGGGCCCTGCCCTGCCCAGAGCCAGAGTCCCACCTGCAGAGATCAGGTGCAGAACCAAGACCTGGGTGATCGAGGAGGGAAGGACAGTCCTGCCGAGAGGCCGGGCCGAGTGTGCACCTGAGAGCCGAGCTGTGCGCTGAATGGACCGGGAGCCCGGGAGTGGCTGACACCCCTCCCGGCAGGCAGGGGCCAGAACTGAGCAGGGCTGCTCTCGGAGCTGGACATCAGCCGTCCCCATGGCAGGTATGGTGGGGAGCCAAGGCCACCCTCGTGGGCTCAGGCTCCATAGTGAGTGGGGCAGAAAAGGTACTGGGTGTGGGGACTGGACCCAGGACCTGGGCAAGAGGGGGAGGCAGGGGCACCCCCAGGCTGTCTGGGCAGGGATGATGGACTTGCAGCCAGGTGCAATTATGGGGTGTTGATAGGCAGGGGACAGAGCCGTTTCCGAGAGGTGAAAGCTGTGTCAGGCGTGGGTGACCTTGGGCCTGTCCCCTCCCCTCTCTGGGCCTCACCCCTTGAGTGTCACGGTCAGGGCTGGGTGAGAAGCCCCTGACTTCCCTCCAGACCTGGCTTGGTGCCTATGGGAAGTATCATCTCCTGACCCTGAGCAGTGCTGGCTTTAGAGGAACTGGGCTGAGGACAGGCCCCTCTCCAGTTTCTTTTCTTTTTTAAAAATACATCTTTATTGATTTCAGACAGAGGAAGGGAGAGGGAAAGAGAGACAGATAGAACCATCAATGATGAGAGTCATTGATCGGCTGCCTCCTGCATGCCACCGACCGGTGATCGAGCCCGCAACCCGGGCATGTGCCCTGACCGGGAATCGAACCCTGATCTCCTGGATCCTAGGCCAATGCTCAACTGCTGAGCCACGCCCAGCCAGGCTCTCCCCAGTTTCTGAGGGCGATGAGGGGTGGGATGTTTACAGGGATGGGCAGGGGGCTCGTAGAAGACTTGGGAGCCACTGACCAGCCTGGGAAGCCCCCAGACCCAGACAAGCCATGAGCTTCTCCCCTTGGGACTTCCACCGTGGACCCTGGGGGCTGCCATCAGTTACCTGGATGTCATACCTGCAGCTGCTCATCTCATGGCCTGGTTCCATGACATCGTCTGTTCACTCTTTAGGCCCCCCCATTGGGGGCTGCATACCTGACGTCCCACCCCACCCACTCTCAGACCCCAGAAATACCAGGAGCTTTATCAAGGCGCCCTTTCTCCCACGTGGCCTTGGGCCCCACATTCTCACCAGGTACCTACTCAGTGCCAGCTCGGGCCAGGGTAGCTCTTTAGACGCTCCCGCCACCCACCCATCTGTCTGTCTGTCCACCCACCTGCCACTGATATTCCACCTCTGCCCAGGGGATCCCAGGGTTTTACCAGGCCCTCGGCTCCTCCTGAAGCTGCTACACATGAGTCACCTGTGTTTCAGGATGCTTTTTCTATCTTAAAATTTTAATTGTGCAAAATATGCATAACATTAAAATTACTGTTTTAACCATTTTTAAATGCGTAGCTCAGTGGCATTAAGAACATTCACAGTGTTGTGCAGCCGTCACCACCATCTCCAGAGCTTTTTGCACCTTGTAAAACCGAAACTCTGTCTCCCCACTAAACATAACGCCCCATTCCTTCCCCCAGCCCCTGGCACCCACTGTCCTCCTTTCTGTCTACGAATTTGACAACTCTAGGCACATCCTGTGGGTGGGATCACACAGTGTCTGTCCTGTCTCTGGCTTATTCACTCAGCACAATGTCCTCGAGGTCCGTCCATGTTGCAGCCGCTGTCGGGATTCCCTTCCCTTTAAGGCTGACAATACTGACTGATGCGTCTGGATGCACCCCACTCTGCTCCTCCGTTCGTCCGCTGAGGGACACTGGGCTGCTTTCCACCTTTGCCCCTTGTGAATACTGCTGCTGTGACCGCGGGTCACAGACACCTGTTCAGGTCGCTGCTCTCAGATCTTCTGAGTATATACCTGGGAGTTAAGTTATTAGGTCATATGGTAATTCTAAGTTGAGTTCTTTAAGGAACCACCATTCTGTTTTCCACAGCAGCTGCACCATTTTCTTTTTTATTATTATTTTTAAATATATCTTTATTGATTTCAGAGAGAGGAAGGGAGAGGGAGAGAGAGAAACATCAATGATGAGAGAGATACATGGATCGGCTGCCTCCTGCACGCCCCCAACTGGGGCTCGAGCCCGCAACCCGGGCATGTGTCCTGACCTGGAATCGAACCCCGGTCTCCTGGATTCTAGGTCAATGCTCAACTGCTGAGCCACACCAGCCGGGCCGGCTGCACCGTTTTACATCCCCACCAACAGTGCACAAGGGTTCCCACTGCTCCACATCCTCACCAGCACTCATAATGTTCTGTTATTGTTTTGTTTTGGTAATTGCAATCCTCGTGAGTGTAAAGCAGAATCTCGTTGTATTAGGATTTTTTTTTTTTTTTTAACCAGGAGGGTGGAGGGTGGCAAAGCTTTTGGCCAAGGCTTGTGCCAGGATTGCAGATCAAAAGGCAGGATCTTGAGAAAAAAATGAGGAGGCCAGAGCAAAAAGATGGCTTCTGGAGGTAGGATTTGGGCAGGTTTTCGAGGCAGAGATGTATAGGAGCAATTTGTGGTAATTCAGGGGATCTCCTCTCAGCTCAGTGCTTCTTAAGCAGGACAAGGCAGTAGGGTCTCCACAGAGCTGAGAAAGACTCCCACCCTAAAATCCACCATCTCACGTGTCCCATTATCTATAATGTGTCATTTATGAAGAGCCTACTGTGTGCCAGGCCCTGTAAGTGCCCTCACAAATCCTCACATCAGCCCTGTGAAGCAGGTATTAAGAACCCCTTGTGACGGATGTGGGAACTGAGGCTCAGGGAGGTGAAACAATTTGCTCACAGTCACCTGATGGCTCACAGATCCCCTGGGGAGCCGGACAGGCCTGGTCTCTGGCCTCCAGGAGCTTTAAGTGAGCATTTACCTCACAGAATGATGCTGAGTCACGTTAACTGTGGGGACACACAGAGCTGGCAGTCAGGGAGCGCTTCCTGGAGAAGGAGGCACCTAGATGCAGCCTGCAGGATGAGGGCTCGCTGGGCGGAGTGGGGGCAGGTGAGGCGAGCAGGGGCCCATGCTTCTGTCCTCTGTCCCCAGCCTTCCTCTCTGCCAGCCTTGGGGTGCTTGCAGCCTCAGAGACCTACACCCTGCCCATGAGCAGCTCCAGCTGGGAGCCCCAGCTGGTTTCTCCGTTCCCATCAGGCCCTTCCACAGGCTCCACAGGGGCCCAAGCCATGGGCGAGCCCGCCAGGCAGGGCCCCAAGAACCCGCATGTGTCCAGCGTTACGGTACAGCTGGAGATGAAGGCCCTGTGGGAGGAATTCAACCAGCTGGGCACAGAGATGATCGTCACCAAGGCAGGCAGGTGCGAGCGGCTGCTGGGGTGGGCACGCGTGGTGTGGCCGGGCGGCCAGGGCCGCATTCAGGCCGCTGGCACCTCCCCCTGCAGGAGGATGTTCCCCACCTTCCAGGTGAAGATCCTGGGGATGGACTCACTGGCCGACTACGCCCTGCTCATGGACTTCGTGCCCCTGGATGACAAGAGATACAGGTCTGGGGGACCACTGCGGGGAGCAGCTCAGACCTCGGGTGCCGAGAGGGGAAGCAGACCCCTAGCTGCACTCAGGGGAGGCAGAGGCCAGTCCGAGCGGCATCAGGGGGCCTATCCTGGGGCAATAGTGGGGAGCCTGGAGGCAGGGGAGCCCAGCACAGGGCGGCCAACAGCCCGGTAGGCAGTGAGCCAGCCTGGACAGGCAGAGTGGGCTAGCCCAGGGCAGCAGGTGTGGCCACAGGAAACCCTTGGGGCCTCCGGCTCCTCGTGTGCAAGATGGGGGTAGAGCGTGGGCAGCAGCGGGGCCGCTGACAGTCCCGGTGCCCCGCGGGTCTCGGCTCCAGGCAGGGGCAGCGGGTGAGGGTGCTGCGCGGTGCAGACGGGCACCCTCCCCGCCTTGCTCTGCTCCCCAGGTACGCCTTCCACAGCTCGGCCTGGCTCGTGGCGGGCAAGGCCGACCCGGCCACGCCTGGCCGCATGCACTTCCACCCCGACTCGCCCGCCAAGGGCGCACAGTGGATGCGCCAGATCGTGTCCTTCGACAAGCTCAAGCTGACCAACAACCTGCTGGACGACAACGGCCACGTGAGGCCCGGGTCACCGGGGGAGGGGCTGGGCCTGGTCAGGGGATGCTGAGGCCGATTGTGACTCAGCCAGGAGCCAGGGCTGGCCGGGCCTTTGGCGCCCAGCATCCCCACCCGCTGCTGATGGTCAACGGTGGGGGGCCAAGCTCACCTGGTCCAGGGCTGGACTGCAGAGGGGACTGTTCGGGGGGGTGGAGAAGTGGGCTGAGGGAGCGGGCGTGTTCTGGCAAACACTGTCCTTCCTGTGGACAATGTACGGCCATCCACCGCGAAGCAGGCCCACTGTCAGACACGCAGGACTGCTGACACTGTCGGTCAGAGGGAGATCCCTGCCCTCACGGGGCTTACCTCCTGGGGCAAAGGCACTGAGGCCAGAGAAGTGCTGGGAGAGTTGGGGGGACTGCAAGGGGGCCTCCCGAGGGGGTAGGGAGAGGCCCTAGAGGCGTCAGGCTCCTCTGCAGGGCCATGTGGCTGCGGGGGGGATTCTGGGTTTTACTCGGTGGGGTGGGAGCCACAGGAGGGTTCTGAGGAAGGCATGGCATGCGTGGCTCAGAGGCGCCAGGTGGAGGCGGGCAGGCTAACCAGGAGGCAGCAGAGGAGCCCCGGGTGAAAGGCGATGGAGGGCAGGCGGGAGGGGCGATGGCAGAGGCAGCACACTGGGTAGTTCTGAAGGCAAAGTGGGCAGCTGAGGGCGGGTGAGAGCGGGCAGAGCGGCACGGACGCTCAACCAAAGGGCTCCTGACACTGACCCTGCACTGCCAGCGCAAGAAAGGGGAGCCGCAGGCCCAGGGCATCCTCTCTGCCCCGGGGGCAGGGCTGCAGCCTCAGCGAGAGCTTGCTGCCCCCCCCCAGATCATCCTCAACTCCATGCACCGCTACCAGCCCCGCTTCCACGTGGTCTTCGTGGACCCACGCAAGGACAGCGAGCGCTACGCCCAGGAGAACTTCAAGTCCTTCGTCTTCACAGAGACCCAGTTCACGGCCGTGACCGCCTATCAGAACCACCGGGTGGGTTGGGCCACAGCTTGTGGAGCACCTGCCAGCCCATTTCACAGGGATGGAGACTGAGGCTCAAGGCTCTTAGCCCCCACACGTGCACAGACCGTAGCCCTTCTCTCCTTCCCTGGGGCTCAGTGACCATCTGCCCGGTCACTCCCCTCCCTTCCCACCCACTGTGGTTCCGGGTTCCAGGGCCTGACTGCGGGGTCCAGGGAGGTCGGGATGGGTGAGCCTGGGGTCCCACAGCCTTTCCCCAGTTCAGGGCTGACCCATAACTTCACTTTCTCCTCTGCAGATCACCCAGCTGAAAATTGCCAGCAACCCTTTTGCCAAGGGCTTTAGAGAGAGTGACCCAGACTCCTGGTACTGCCTGACCCCTGCCAGTTTTGCCCCCCTCCCCTGCCCCGGCCCCTCAGCCCCAGCCCCAGGCACCTTCTAAGGCTTTGGCTCCTGACCCTTGTTTCAGGGTCACACCCAGTCACTGGTCCTGGGGTCTCACTGGCTGACTCTGAACCAGACCCTTGGCCTGGTTCTTCACCTTGACTCCCTGACCCCATTCCTGGCCCCCATCTTCAGGACTGTCCCCCCGCGGCCCCTGCTCAGCACGCCAGCCCGGAGTCGCAGCAGCCTTGGCCCCTGTCTGCTGAAGGGCTCCACAGAGCAGGACAAAGGTTAGTCCCCAGACCCACAGACACAGTGGGACCAGAGCGGGCATGATGGGTGAGTAGCAAGGGGACAGTGCCACAGGGCCTCCAAGAAGGGACCAGCATGCTCAGCAAGCCCACTGGGCACCTGTGTAGGCAGAGGGGGGAGGCAGAGGTTTCTGAGACAATTTGGGACTCAGGGCAGAGAGAATGGGGTAGGGACAAGGTGCTAAGGTTAGGGGTAGGGGGTGTCAAGTGGGCTTCCTGGAGGAGGGTTTCCTGAACTGGGCTATGGAGGACTGGGAAGGGTTTGGATAGAGGGAGAAAGTGGGAAACAAATTCCAGGCAGAGGGAAGAGCAAGAGCCAAGGCTGAGAGGTGGGCAACTTGGGGTGGGAGGGGCAGAGAAGGGGACAGGGCAGGTGTGGATGTGAGGGGAGGTCTGGGGTTCACTCAGACCATTTCCTCCCTCAGATCCCAACAAAGCTCCAGCTTCCACCCCCAGGACCCCTCCTGCCCAGCTCCATCATCAGCTGCTGGCCACCCCTGAGGCTCTGCTGGCCCCCGCCACCTACCGGGCCCTCACCTATCAGGACCTGTATACTGGAGCCTCAAGCCCCCTTGGAATCCCAAGGGCCCGACCGACACCATATCCGCTCCCCAATATCCAGGCTGACAGGGATCAAGGGCGCCTGCCCCTCCGAGCTGGTCTAGGGCTCCTGTCCCCCACTGCTGTGTGCCTGAGGTCTCGCCAGGACCCTCAGTGATTGTGGGTGCCTGTGGACAGAGTCCTCCTACCCTGGACCCCACCCCTTCCCTTCCCACAAAGAAGAGTGAAGATACAAGCCCAGAGAGGAAGGTCACCAGCCCAGAATCACAGCGAGGCTGGGACAGAGCCAGGCTTGGAACCAGACCTACTACCTCCCCACCTGCCCCCTTCTGCCTTGGGGGTGACTGCTCCAAATCTGCTTTCCCTCCTCCTTACCCCAAACATTAAACCATTTGGCATGTGTGGTCAGAGCACTTCTGTCCTCAGGGATCAGGGTGGAGGGCCTCCGGGATGCCCAAACCCGAGTCTGGTCTGCGGACACCCCAAAGCTCTCCAGTGCGATTGGCATCCCTGAAAGCACAGAGTGATGGCAAAGGTGGTGACACCAGCCCAGTGGCACAGGCCTGTGTGGGAGGCTGGGGTTCCTGCCCCCAACCTGTGTGCCCAGGTGAGGGCTGAAACTGCAGCTCAGAGAGGTACTTGAAGTCAAGGCGTGGTGACACCTGCCATTCCACCTTAGGTGCTGTGCCTAAGGGCGGGGTCCTGCGGTCCTCGAGGGGCGGGGTCCGGCAGAGGGTTACAGAGCCACGTGGCAATGACCACGTGGGCCAAGGTGGGGTGGGGGTGGGACTTGAGAATCTGATCAAGGCTCCAGACAGGAGAGCTTCTGTGGAAAGCGACACCTAAACCAGCCCCTCCGCCGCCGGCGCGGCTCAGGGGTGCGCGCCCTCCCTCCAACCCGGAGGCCAGGGCTGGACTCCCCCGCGGGGCACCTGCCCGGGGTGCGCGCTCCATGCCCAGCAGGGGGCGCGCCGGAGGCAGCCGGTCGACGTTTCTATCTTTCCCTCGCCCTTTCTCTCTCTAAAATCAATCAATAAAAACGTGTTAACAATAAGTAAACAAGCCAACACCTAAAGGAGTAGAGGCTGCAGGGGAGAGAGGACCGGAAGGAGGGGAGACAGCGCAGGGAAAAGGCCGGGCTGGAGCGGGTCCCGCGGGCGCGCCGCCTCGCGGAGCCGGCGAGAGGGCCTGAGGGCGCTCCCCACCGCCCCCTAGGGGTCGCCCCGGGAACCCCCTAAACGCCGACTCGGCCCATCTGGGAGCACTGCCCGTGGGGTCCTTGGAGAGAAATAGATACACGCGGGCGCAGAGGGACGGGAGCCCGGCGGGGCCTCAACGGCAGACACCCCGACCCCCGAACTCCGTGTCCGAAGGGGCTGAGCGCGGTCGCCGGGCGGAGCACGAGCCGAGCGAGGCGGGAGGATGGACAGCCCTGAGCGCCCCGCCCGCTGGCCCCGCCCAGCCCGGCCTGGCCCCACCCCGCCCACCTGGCCCCGCCCACCCCACTGGGCCCACCCTGGCCCCGCCCCCCACTGGGCCACGCCCGCATGGCCCCGCCCAGCCCGGCCCCACCCCGCCCACCTGGCCCCGCCCGCCCCGCTGGGCCCCGCCCGCCTGGCCCCGCCCATCCCACGTGGCCCCGCCCTGGCCCCGCCCCCTGGGCCGCCCGGGACAGCGGTCTACGCCCCTTCCGGCCCCGCCCACGCGCGGCGAGGCCCCGCCCGCTGCTTCCCCGTCCGAGGCCCGGCCGGGTCCCCGAGGTCGGGCCCCCGAGGTCGGTCCCCGAGGCCCCGCCCCGTGAGGCCCCGCCCCTTCCCTCCGCGGCCCGCGAGCTCCCGCCAGGGCAGCGCCGCCGGACATGCTGCCCGACTGCTTGTCGGCGGAGGGCGAGCGGCGCTGCCGGCGGCTGCTGGCCGAGGCCACGGCCCGGCTGCGCGCGCGGCCCGCGGCGGCCGCGGTGCTCGTGCCGCTGTGCTCGGTGCGCGGGGCCCCGGCGCTGCTCTACACCTTGCGGTCCAGCCGCCTGGCCGGGAGGCACAAGGGCGACGTCAGGTACCCCGCCCGGGAACCCGTCCCGCTAGGAGGCCGCCGGGCCCCGGAGACCGCAGGGGCCCTGGCCAGGGCGCTCGGCCGCCGCCTCTGTAGGACGGGGCTGCGGAGGCGCGGCCCGGGCGGCGCCCTGGAAGCTCGGCCGCCTCGCCCCGCGCTGGCGACGCCCCTCTGAGCCGCGACCCCTCCCTAAAAAGGCGGGACCTCGCCCCCTCGCGGCCACTATGGGGAGATTCGGGTCCCCAGGCCGTGGGAGCATTCGGGGCGGGCTTTCCGGCTTCCTGCCCCCGCCCCCCGCCCTCGGCGGGAATTGGGGACACCCTAGGGTCAAATGTCAGCGTCAGTGGCCACCATAGACAGAATTTGCGTGCCTGAGTTCCCTCTCCCTTACCTCCATTGTTCAGGGAGGTAAACTGAGCCTGGAGAGGCCTTGTGGCTTGCTGGAGGCCTCCCTGCAGACTAGGGCAGGAGCTAAGGTGGGTCAGTGGCCCTCTGCCGCAACCGCTGCCCGCACCCCTCCACGGCCGCAGCAGCTGAAGGACCACGCTGCCTGTGCCTGTTTAGTTTCCCAGGTGGCAAGTGTGAGCCCGCTGACCAGGATGTGGTGCACACAGCCCTGAGGGAGACCCAGGAAGAGCTGGGCCTGACTGTGCCTGAGGACCGTGTGTGGGGCGCCCTGCAGCCCGTGTACGACCAGGTGAGCCCACTAGGCCTGAGGCCACAGCCACCCCTTACCCCATTCACCTACTCCGCCTGCCCGGGGCTAGGAGCCGACCGCCACAAGCAGCATGGTCATGGACTTTGGCAGGCGTGGAGTGCAGTGGCACATCAGGCGCTTGGTTGGCTTCCCTCCGCACACAACCCACCAGGGAGGGGCCTGGAGTATTTTCATCCCATTTTCACCCGGGATACTGAGGCTCAGGTTCCGGGGTGGAAGTGGCTCTGGGGTGAGCCAGCTCTGCTTAGTTTGGTGGATGAGGGTTGGGGAAGGCCTCATGGTAGGAAAGGATTGAATGACAAGTGACAGATTTTAGGGTAGTAAAAGTAAAGGAAGATTGTTCTAAGTGGAGGGAACGGTCTGCAAAGGCCCAGAGGCCTGAATGGAGAACCTGAGTCAGTCAGCATGGCTGGAGTGAGCCCCAGGACAGAGGCCAGGTGGACCTGGCCTTGGCTGCTAAAGGCATCGGATGGCAAGGGTGGGGTCTTCCTCTCAGCCTCCCTTCTCGAGCCCCAAAGCCCTGCTGAGGCCATGCCTCCCTGACTGCCTGCCTTCCGGCCACAGGCAAAGAACACCGTGGTGCCAGTGCTTGCCGGCGTGGGCCCACTCGACCCCCAGAGACTCAAGCCCAACCCAGAGGAGGTGAGTAGGGGCAGGGATGCTGGGGGACTGGGTAGTCCCAATGAGGGAGGCTGCAGTGGCCAGTCCTCTGTCCACCCTCTCGCTGCCTCCTGTCCACAGGTGGAGGAAGTGTTTGCACTGCCCCTGGCCCACCTGCTGCAGGCGCAGAACCAAGGCTACACCCACTTCTGCCGGGGTGGCCACTTCCGCTACACAATGCCTGTCTTCCTTCACGGGCCACACCGTGTCTGGGGGCTCACAGCTATCATCACTGAGTTCACCCTGCAGTTGTTGGCACCTGGTGCCTACCAGCCCCGCCTGGATTTTCCTGGGTGGCGCAGAGGCTAAAGACCGGATCTTAAGCAGCCCTGCCTTCACCCTGCCAGGCTAGCTCCACTTCAGGACTGAATAAAGAGCCTTTAGTGACTCTTGGGCAACCGTGTCTTCTGCGCTAGGGCCCTGACCTTGGGCAGACTCCATGGGACAGCTGGTCTCCTGGCCGAGGCGCCTCTGTCCAAGCACAGTCACCCAGAGCAGTGGGCACTTACTGTGTACCAGGTACTTGGCATAATTTCTCATTTCACCCTCACCTGAGCCCTGTGAGGTGGGGCCAACACTGTCCCTGGTAAGAATGGGGTTCAGAGAGGATAGACACCTTGCCCAAACTGGGATTCGAACCCGGCCCTGACTAGAGCCCAAACTCTCAGCTGCTGTACTGTTCCCTTCTCCGTGCCTGGCTGACCATGTACCAGGCCGCAGGAGTCTGGAGAGGAGCCCAGCTCATTACTAATGAGCGCCCACCATGCGCCAGCTGCTGTGCTGGGGCCACATCTGCAGACCAGCCAGATGCTGTCCTGGCCTCTGGGGGGTGGGGGGTGGGGGGTGGGGCTCAGACTAGGGAAAACCTGAGACCAGGTCACACTGATGATTGTGTGATTGCACGTTTATCAATTACATATAAATAATAGTGGAATTATCTATTAATGAATGCACAGGGTTCTGTGAATGAATTGAGGGGGAGGATGTTTGGGCTTGGACATGTGGACTGGGCAGTGTTAGCCAGGACAAGTGGTAGAAACCCCACCCACTGGCTGACGTTGCCAAAAGAGGAATGGTCATTACGAACTCCAGAGATAATTAGCTTCAGGCATGGCTGGGTCCAGGGGCCCTTTCTCTGGCTGTGTTTTCTGTGTTGGCCTCACTCCCAGGAACAGTCTCTACTCCACAGGGATGGGAGATGAGGAGAGGGCAACAGCTCTAGGATGGCACCAGCGTTCCATCAACAGAAAACATTTTCTCAGCCCATTTAATCCAGAATTGCACTGTATTAGCCTGCTTTGGGTCACATACCCTTCCCTGAGCCTGTCATGTAGCCTGCTGGATTTGGAATTCATTGATTGGCAGGGTCTGGGGCACAAGCCTGGGGAGGAAGGTGAACCTCCTGGACTAGGAACAGGGAAGGGGGTGGCCTCCAAAGGACCACTGGGAAGAGGGAATGCTGAGCAGGTAAAAGCCAGCCAAGTTCCCCTTCAGAGAGTGACCTTGAAACCAAAGGCAAGTGGGAATGAGCCAGGTCAACAGGCAGGGCAGGAACAGCACACGAACAAAGCTTGGGGTGTTCCAGGAAACCATGAAGAGTAATGTGGGGGTGCCCAGGGGTCACACCTCAGTGATGGGTTAGGATTTTATTCCAAGCCCATAAGAGAGAGAAATGTTGACGTGATTGACCCGTTTTTAAAATGCTGGAGCTGCAAGGGGACCAGGTTGCAGATGCCCTCTTCCCTAGGTGCCCCCCTTCTTCCCGGGCACCCCTCCCTCTCCACATGAGCCCTCCCACCTCACCTCCCTATGCGCCCCCTCCACACCTTCCAAAGTGCCCCCACACCCCTCCCCACATGCCCCCTCCTCCTGCACCCCTTCCCTCTCACCTGCCTTTCCATCCCCACACACCCCTCCCATTGCCCCTCACACCCCTGTCACCTCTGGGCATCCAGCCTCCTCGCATTGGAGCAGGACCCGTGATGCTGGTAAAAATAACACAGCGTGTGGTGGGGGGAGGGGCTGACGAGGAGGGAGGGAGGCTGAGGCCCCCTCCCCCTTACTAAGTCTGGGACCCTTGGAGTTGAGGGCCCGGAGGTGCCCTCTCCGGAGCCTTGGAGGTGAGCTCTGAGCTCCGCCCCCTCCCCTGCGGTACCAGAGAGGCCCTGGGTCACACGGATGAGTCACCTCAGTCAGGAGCACACCCAGCGCCAGCAAGAGCGGAGCTAGGTGGAGGAGCTCTCAGAAGTAAGTAGCCCAGCCGGCAGCCGGCACACCGGGTCCCCCTCCAGGCTGGAGCCCCCCACTTCTATCCCACCCACCCAACCCTGCCCTCTGTCCTCAGGTCCCGGCTGCCACCCAGGACCCTCCTTACCACCCTCAGTGATGCCTCCTCACCATGTCTCGTTGGCTCAGTGTGGTCCCCTCATGTCCAGTCCAAGGGGGATTGTCTGAGCCGCTGCCCCATGCCTGAGCCCCCATGGCGGGCACTGGGGCAGCGAGCTGGAGGCGGCCACAGCGGGTGAGCATGCAGGAGCACATGGCCATCAATGTGAACCCAGGACCCATCCGGCCCATCCGCCTCATTTCTGACTACTTCCCGCACTTCTACCCCTTCACTGAGCCCGCCCTGCGTGCCCCAGATCCACACCCTGCAGTGGCCCCCACCGTCCACTCTGCACCCCAGCCGCAGCCAGAGCCAGAGCCAGAGGGAGACTCGGATGACAGCAGTGAGCAGGGGCAGGGAATGAGGACCCTGGGCCCAGCCCAGCCAGGGTGGGGCCTGAGGTACCCCACGCATCTGACCTGTGAGGGGCAGGGCAGGAGGCTGGTGCCATTGTGGGGGTTCAGGAGGAACTGACCCTGTGTGCCACCTGCCTTTAGCTACCCTGGGCACCCTCGAGTTCACACTTCTTTTTGATGCGGACAACAGCGCCCTGCACTGCACTGCCCACCGAGCCAAGGTAAGGATGGGGTGTGGGGCCCTGGGCCATGGGCCTGGGCCACAGCCTGCCCCATATCCATTGTCTCTTCCCAGGGCCTCAAGCCACCAGCCTCAGGCTCCTTAGACACCTATGTCAAAGCCAATCTGCTGCCAGGGGCCAGCAAGGTGAGGGCAAGACCCAGGCCCCTACTGCTGCCCCTTGGCCACACACCCAGCCTGGAATACCCACCCATCCTGCCCGGGTCCTTCCCCATAAGGCCTGGACATCGGGCCTGGAGCTCCCCATTGCTCTATGTACAACTGGGCATTCTATCAGGGAGGTGGGCCAGGGTGGGGCCCTGGAGCTGGAGGAAGCCCTGACCCACCCTGCCCGGCCCTCAGGCCAGCCAACTGCGGACACATACAGTTCGGGGCACAAGGGGACCTGTCTGGGAAGAGACGCTCACTTATCATGGCTTCACCCACCAGGATGCTGGGAGCAAGACCCTGCGGTGAGGATTGGCCTGGTCATGAGGGAGCAGGGAGGAGTGGGGACTTGCCTGTCCTGGTCTGACTTGGGCGGCCACCAGGTTGTGTGTATGTGAGGACCCGTGGCTGCATCGACGGAGGCGAGTGCCTCCCCTGGGGGAGCTGCGGGTACCCCTGAGGAAGCTGGTGCCCAACCAAGCCAGGAGCTTTAATGTGTGTCTGGAGAAGCGGAGGCTGGTGAGTGGGGACGGTGCACAAGGTGGGGCTTCAGGGTCCAGCAACCTCGTGATGGGGGAGCTGGAGAGGGGAGGGGCATGGAGGGGAACTTGGGCAGTGTCCAGCCAAGGTGACCAGGCTCTCTGCTCTTTCAGACCAAGAAGCCCAGGAGCCTGGACACATCCCGTGGCATATCCCTGTATGAGGTGCATAGGACAGTGGGACTGAGCACGAAGGTGGAGGGGACAGGCCTGGGGCACCAGGCGTCAGGCAGGGGCCAAGGCGGGCTTGGGAAGCTGAGGCCATCCCTCTCCTGTGTTCTGTGAGTGCTTAGAGCCCTGGGGAGCAGCCAGGTCAAGGAGATGTGGGGCACTGGGCTAAGCACAGCCCTCAGTGGGCAGAGACCCAGGCCACCTGGAGGCAGGGGCTGAAATTGGTGGCATTTGTGGCCAGAGAAGCTGGGAGGGCAGGAGAGAATGGCCCAGGTGGGGCTCCCTCATGGGTAGGTTGACACCTGGGGCGGTATGGGTGTCACTTGCCAGGAGGCAGTCACAGTGACTGCAGGGGCCCCATGGGAAACCAAAGGCTAGGCCAAAACCCTTTTGGCCTGGGAGGAGCAAGGTTACTGCAAGGCTGAGGCAGGCCTGGCCCAGGACCCTGATGGAAGGGACAGGTGCTACTGCCCTGCCCCTTAGTGGAGCCGCAAGTTACTGCAGCTGATGGCTAAGGGAGGCCAGGCAAGTCCCACTGCGGTGGGGCAGGCACCCTGTGCCACCCCTTCCTGTCCCAGACCCCACACACTGTAGTGCCTGGGTGCACAGCAGGTGCTCACGGAACACTCCTATACTAAGAACTAAATGCTAGCACAGTGGCTGGGCTTTCTGCAGATCGAATCCCATGTTGAGTATGGTAGAAACGTGTTCTTCCCAGCCTCCCCCACTCCTTTTGGAAGAAGCATCAGGGGCTATGTGGCAAAGGCATTCAGGACCTGGTCCCCAGGACGGTGGGGGTGAAGAGGGTGGGTTTTGTCCTTGGGTAGAGAACAGCCTCTGAGAACTGCTTCCATGACATGGGACTTGCCCTGTAAGAGGGTGGCGATGGGCACTTAGTGGGAGGCCACTTAGCAAGCTCCTGGCATGTCTGTGGCACTCAGGAACACCAGTTTCCCTCCTCTCCACAACAAACATGTGAAGTGACCAGTCACGGGTCTGAGCAAGCCCCTCCCCTTCTTAGGTTCCCTTCTGGGGCACCAGGTCAATGACTGTTAATGAAGTGAAATCATTGACCCGATTTCTTTGCAGCCAGTCTGAGCTCTCACATCCTGGCAGATATTGGAGGGTGGGTGGGCTTCGGGCCACACACGGGCTGACCCCAGCCTCCCCTGCAGGAGGAGGTAGAGGCAGAGGTGGCTGGGGAGGAGCGTGGGCGCATCCTGCTGTCCCTGTGCTACAGCTCTCAGCGGGGTGGCCTGCTGGTGGGGGTGCTGCGCTGCGCCCACCTTGCTCCCATGGATGCCAATGGCTACTCGGACCCCTTCGTCCGCCTGTGAGTGTGAATGGAGGTAGACAGGTGGGCATGGGGGTTCCTCAGCACCCCTCTGGGACTCACCTCTCCAGAGCCACACCTAACATGACCCCATCCTCCCCAATCAGATTCCTGCATCCAAATGTGGGGAAAAAATCTAAATATAAGACCAGTGTTCGGAAGAAGACCCTGAATCCCGAATTCAATGAGGTAGGCCAGGGCGGGGCCAGTGCAGTCCTGGCTGCTCTGGGGTGGGGGAGGTCAGCGTCCTGCCTCAGTCAGAGACTGCAGGTCCCTGCTAACCTGTGTCCCTCACCAGCCAGAGCCTGTTTCTGAAGGTGTGAAGGACCTGGGGCTGCCTCCTTCCTTTCTGTCTCCCCTGCAGGAATTCTTCTACGCAGGCGCAAGGGAGGAGCTGGCCCAGAAGACATTGCTGGTGTCTGTGTGGGACTATGACCTGGGCACAGCGAACGACTTCATTGGTGAGTGGAACGCAGGGGAGTTGGGTGGGGGGCCCAATGGGCTCCCACACATCTGACCCCTATCCCTCAACCCAGGCCTGGTGCAGCTGAGTGGCCAGGCCAGTGGAGAGCGCCAGCGGCACTGGAGAGAGTGCCTGGACCACAGTGACCAGAGGCTGGAGCTGTGGCATGCGCTGGATGGTGCGCCCCTCCAGCTCAGCGACTAGCTGGGGCACCTGGCCTGGCCCTGCTCACCGCTTCTCCCCCAGACTGACCCAGACATCTCCACAGAGTTGGGACGACCTGGGGCTGCCTCAGCCACCGTGCGTAGCCCCTAGTCAAATTGTTTCCTCCCTTCTCCCCTTTCAAATTTGCCCACTACCAAATGAGGAAGCAGGAATAAACCTCTCCTCCAAACCAGACTAGACCAAGCCTGTTCTTTCCTTGCCCATCACCTTACAAGGCAAACTGGGCCCTGCTCCGTTGTCCCCACTCCCCAGAGGCCCAGGTTCTGACCCCAGGCCATAGCTTTCCCCTCCTCCCCACCCCTGCTTCCTGCACTGAAGGCTGGGTGTTCAGAATGGTCTAGGACAGACTCACTGACCCACAGGAGGCCAAGGTCTGGATTCACTACATAACCTTCAGCTGACCTATCCTTTCCAAGCCTCCCCATCTGGGAAACAGGTCTCAGTGAGGAATGGACCCCAGGTGGCAGGGTGGAGAACAAAGCCACAGAGAAGCTGCAACAGGATAGTGGGCAGCACTTGCTTTATTGTCCCACCATCTGGGTAGACAAGCGCCAGCCCAGGGCAGCAGGTTCAGGAGGCTGCTTGCCTGACCTGGTGCTGCTGGGCAAATCGCTGCATCCGGTCCTCGAGCTCTGGCCGGAAGTGGCGGATCAGGCCCTGGGGGGGGAACACCGTGAGAACTGGGGTCTAAAAATCCCCTCCTGCCCTAGGTTCTCAGCACCCCACACCAGCGCACAGGGCAGGGCAGCAAGTACCTGCACAGGCCAGGCGGCCCCGTCACCCAGAGCACAGATGGTATGGCCCTCTATCTGCTTGCTGATCTCCCACAGGGAGTCAATCTCAGCAGGCCGGGCGTCGCCCCTCACAAAGCGGGCCATCACCTTGTTCATCCAGTCCACACCTGCAGCCACAGTAGGGAGAGACTGAGGAGCCACAGCAGGCCACAGGCAGCATTCAGGGTCCAGAGCCCACCCCACCTTTGACCTATGCCCGGCCCAGGGTGAGCCACAGAGAAAGCCCCACCCTGCCTGGGGTGCTCACCCTCTCGGCATGGGGTACACTGGCCGCAGCTCTCGTGCTTGTAGAACTCAATGAGGCGGGCGATGGCTTTCACAATGTCCGTCTGGAGGGACAAAAGACAGTGAACAGTCACCCAAGGCCTGAGCCTCAGCCCCCAGGAGCAGCCACTTCTGATCCAACAGTGTCCTGGCCGCTCCCCCACCCTCTCCAGGGTGTCCTGCACTGCCCACTCCCCATGGGCATCCTGCCTCAGGGCAGCCTGGCTCCCCTCCTCTCCCACCTGTATCTCAGGCTACAGGGTCTGGAACCCCAGAGCTGGCAAGAGTGCTCAGAGAAACCCAGGGAGGGTGGCATGTGCTCAGAGAAGTGCCAAGCAGGCTGGCATGAGGCAGGGACTGGGTAGGAAGCATGGGCCAGCCCTTACCGAGCGGTCCATGACGATCACCGCAGCCGTACCCAGGCCTGTCTGCGCCTGCACCAGTGCGTCGAAGTCCATCAACACCGTTTCACACACGGACTTGGGGATCAGCGGGGTGGACGAGCCGCCGGGGATCACAGCAAGGAGGTTGTCCCAGCCACCCGTGACACCCCCTGGTGTCCCAGTCAGTCCCCAAATGATGGATGGTCAGGGCTGGGGCTGGCATACTTGCTTAGTCCTGAGCCCAGGACCTGTCAACCCCACCCCAGTCCCTGCCCCAGCCCCTGAGGCCCTTCCAGGCCTGGCTCTCTTCCAGTAGACCCTGCCCTGCCCTCCCTGCACGGCCCCAGGCCTCACCGGCATGCTTTTCAATCAGCTCTTTCAGTGGCACAGACATCTCCTCCTCCACGGTGCATGGATGGTTGACGTGCCCAGAGATGTTGAACAGTTTGGTGCCTGAGTTGCGCTCACGGCCAAAGCCGGCAAACCAGGCACCCCCACGGCGGCAGATGGTGGGGGACACAGACACTGTCTCCACATTGGCCACCGTGGTGGGGCAGCCAAATACTCCTGTGAGGAAATGGGACAAGAGACCAGTGGCTGCCCGGGGTGGGAACAAATTGGGGCAATGGTTCTGTCCAGGGTCCTGCTCCCAAGGCAGAGAGCCCCCCATTCTACTGCTTTATCACTCATCCCCACTGGACCCCACACTCTGAGCAGGTCCTGAGCTGCCTTGTTCCCCACCCTGCCCTTTGCTCCTGGAGGGTGGGAAGGGACTTGGGTGTCTGACGTGGGGGCTGAGGCAGGTGGCACCAGTGGAACCTCTGTGTTGTTACCACCCTGCTCTCTGTCTGGCCCCCAGTGCAGAAGGAACTCAGAAATTCCCTAAGGAAGACCAGTGGGGACCTGCACCCAGATCCCGGATTCCACAGGACATAGGACAAGGCCCAGGCTTCAGCGGGGTCTTACCCACATCTGCTGGGAAGGGTGGCTTCAGGCGGGGCTTGCCCTGCTTGCCCTCGATGGACTCTATGAGCGCCGTCTCCTCCCCACAGATGTAGGCCCCAGCCCCGCGCACCACAAACACATCAAAATCATAGCCGGAGTCGCAGGCATTCTTGCCAATCAGACCAGCCTCGTAGGCCTCTCTGATAGCCACCTGTGGAACAAGGGTGAGAGGTGAGGGCACTGTCCCCAAGGGCCTGGGAATACTGGGTGTGTGTGTATGTGTGTGTGGGGGGGGAATACAGGCCCACCACCAAATCCAGGGCAAAAGCCCCCTTTGACATGAGTGGAAGACACTCTGGGAGGAGGTAAGGACGTCTACAGTGTGCATGCTATTGTAATAACAACACTTAAAAATTCTCCAACTACTTTTAGAAGAAAAACATTAGAATAAAGAAAACTTAGCAAGTAGTTTCTCTAGGTAGTAGGTCTATGTGAGATGTTTCTCTTTCATGTGTGTAGTTTCCTATCTTTATAATAAGTACTGCTTCTGCAACAGAGGGAAAGACCTAGAGGTTTAACTTTAAAATATGTAATAACAATCTTATATGTAATGCTACTATGTGCCGGACACTGTTCCAGGTACTGTTCCTGCATCCCTCGTTGCTGTTGTGTAGGAGCCTAATAGAGAGGTGTGACTCTGGCCCTGGCCCGATCACTACAGGCATCACCAAGCTAAGAATTACTGAAACGATCCCTTGACCCTTCTGCAGGAATACGCCCTCTTACGAGTTCCCCAGCCCACCCACACCCTAGAAGTCATGCAGCCCTGGAAAACCATCCAAATTGAGGCTCTGAAGCATACTGGGAGGGCCCAGAGAAGGCGGCTTTGGGGGCGATGTCCCACTCACAACACGAGTGACCACCACTCTCCCAGTTTGACCCCAGACAAATCAGGTGCTAAAATCTAAGAACTATGCCAGGTAAGTGGATGTGAGTGTACACAGAGCACCTCCTCCTCTGTGATGCCCCTCCCCTGGCCCACCTGCAGATTAGAGGCCTCATTGTAGAATTCCCCACGGATGTAGATGTAGGCTGCACGGGCACCCATGGCCCGGCCCCCCACTAGGCAGCCTTCCACCAACTTGTGGGGGTCGTGGCGCATGATCTCCCGGTCTTTGCAGGTGCCTGGCTCCCCCTCATCCGCGTTCACCACCAGATACTTGGGCCTGTGGGGGGCCAGCAGGTTAGTTAGGCTATAGGGCCACCAGGGATGGTCTTTCAACCCCCACTCTACCCAGCAAAGTCTCAAAGATGTCTCCTCGAACAGCCAATCCCTCTCTGCCCTCCCAATATGTTCCCAGGAGTTCTGCTTGCTCACCACCAATGACAGAGAGCTCAGTTTATTCCATCTTTGGGTGGCTATGACCACAGGAAAGATCTCTGCTCTGCTCAGTCCAAATGTCTTTCTTTGTGCTTTCCCAAGAGCCCAAATTCTGCTTTTGGTCACAAAGGGCCTTCCTGAACCTCTACCATAGCACTGGGGCCAAAAGGAGGTAAAGTAGCTGAAATTTATCATTTGCTTTCTATGTGCTGACCAAGGAGCAGGCCAAAAGCCATACGAACATTACTGCTTTAATCCCTACAAAATATAATATCCATTTACAGAAAAGGCCAAAAAGGCCAAGAGACTGCCCAAAGCTCAATGATTAGAAGGCAGAGCTAGGAACTGATCAGTTAAGTCTGCCTGAGTCAAAATCTTATGCTGCCCTGGCCGGGTGGTTCAGTTTGTTGAAGCATTGTCTTGTACACCAAAAGGCTGCGGGTTCAATTCCCAGTCAGGGCACATACCTAGACTGCATGTTCAATCCCTCGATGGGGTGTGCATGGGAGGCAACCGATCAATGTTTCTCTCACATCAATGTTTCTCTCTCTCCCTTCCTCTCTCTCTAAAATCAATGAACATATCCTCAGAATGAGGGTTAAAAAATAATAATCTTGTGCAGATTCTGCTACCCCTCAAGCCTCCCCTGAGGAACACCAGCGAGAACTGAGTCCCGCCTACTTAAGCTCTGGTAGGTACCATTTCCCACTTTATTCACTCCAAGGAAACAACCCAAAGCCCTAGGTAAGCCAGAGCCACCTGCAGGTTTCTCCTGCAACCCCATCTCTGCCTCCCTAAACACACCTGCCATCTGAGGGCTTATTCATGAAGCTCCACTTGAGGCCAGTGGGGAAGCCAGCGCCTCCACGGCCCCGCAAGCCAGATGTCTTGATCTCACCCAGGATCCAGTCAGGCCCCTTCAGCAGTATCTCCTTTGTCTTGTACCAGTCACCTCGACTCTGGGCACCTTTCAGCCTGGACAGAGTAGGGAAGGCAGTGAAGGGAAGGTCCTACCCTGCCCTGTGACCCACTAGGATAAGGGGACCATCTTACCTCCAGTCATGGCGTCCATACAGGTTGGTGAAGATCCGGTCTTCATCCTTCAGTGAGCCAAATGAGGTTTTCTTGGGCGCTGTCTGGGGACAAAGAGGGTCAGGAGGTCCAGCAGAGCTCTGGTGTCATGAGGGGCCAGGCCAGAAGCTACAGATTCTTGGGTCCCTCTGATTAGAGGGGGCTGGGCTGGAGAGAGGGTAGGGGCCTAAGCCTTAGAACCCTTGTAGCATCATAGCTTCCACCACCACTTAGTAAGCATTTCCTGTTCAGCAGGCGCTAGGCTAAGCATTTTATATCCAAAACCCCATTTCCTCCTCATAACCCTGAGACGGAATGATTTTAGAGGAGGGAACTGAGGCTCAGAGCAAAATGAACTATGTAAGGGTATACAGCCAAAAGCAACTGATGGAATTTGAGCTCAGGTCTATCTGTGGCCAAAGCCCACAGCACCATACTACCACCCTGAGCTCAGTGTGATGTTGTGTCATTTCCTTGTCTGGCTGTCCTGCTGGACCAAAACTTGGTTAGGCCAGGACCTTATATTACTAACTCTGCTGAAGGCAAAATGTGTTTACCGATGGAAAAGAAATGCCTCCCTAGGGCTGGGTGATGGAGGGAGGCCCACTTGGGATGAAACTGATGAGGAGCGGCGGGATCTGGAATTCTACATAATCCAGTGGTGAGCACCCCAGGTGACAGCTATGGGGAACTGGCTTCCAGACTCCGATCCCCTTAAAAGACACTACAAGAAGCAGAGCGCTGCACGGGGAATCGGGCGGTGCACCTCCCTCTCCAAAACTGTTCTCTGCATCTACAAAGTGGTGCAATGACACATTCACGCCCTACAAGGCTGTGGCAAGGGAGGAATGAGACACGGGCGCTTCACCAGCTGCAAAACTTCCCTCTAAGAGAAGCCGGAGGTGGGAGGGAGTCAGCCTCCCGCCGGCACCCGTTCCCCTTCCACCCCAAGCCGGAGGGGAGCCTTCCGGCCGGGCTGCGGAGACAAGGAGGGCTCTCCAGAGGGCACTGCAGCCTCAAGGGACAGCGAGCGCAGAGACGCGGCCGCCAGAGCCGCCCGCGAACTCCCCGGGGCCGAGCCAGGCCGGGCCTCACCGTGTCGCCGCTGAAACGCACAGACACCCGCGCGGGGAGCGACCCGCCGAGCAGTCGCCGAGCCGCCAGCATCGCGGGGGCCAGCTCAGTCACCTCCCACTGTCACCTTCACGGCTCCGAAGCGGAGGAACCGGCGCGACCCACACGCTCGGCGGCGCACAGGAAGCGCGTCACGCGCCCCGGCACCGGCGGCGCGCCCAAGCATTTTGTGCGTCTCCGAATCCTCGTCCCCTCCGGGGGGGAGGGACCGGAACAGAGAGGCCGGAAGTGGCCTGTCCGACGCTGGGGCTGCTGGGAGATGTAGTCCGACCGGCCCCGGGCCCGCCTGTGTCCCGCCCGCGGGCTGGCAAGCGCTCGCTCGCTGGGACAACCCCTCGCCTGCTCCCTTAGCGTTTGCTTCCGGGCCCAGCCTTTCGAACCTCAAGTAAACAAACCTCGCGCGTCGCCTCCTGCGGGGTTCTGGTGTTTTCCATTTTCTACGGGTTCAGCATTTAGTGCGCAGCTGCTGTATGCGCAGGTGTATGGGGGGGGGGGGCAGGCCCGACCCTCGCGACTGTGTCGTGACTGTTCTGTCCCAGCCCAAGCCCTCCTAGGCTGTGAACCCCCCCGACCCCCCTGTGCTCAGGAAGGGATTGGCTCATTAGCAGCAGAGGGCCAGGGGAGCTCCAGAGGTAAGCAGGGGCTGACGGCGGAGGTCTTCCCGGAGGAGGTGCGTCTAGAGTCCTAGGTTGAGTGAGGCCAAGAGCACGGAGATGGGCACTGGGTGGCACACCCTCTTGCCCGCTCTGCTAAGCTCTGCCAGTCATTCCCTCTTCGCCTGCGTCTGGAGAGTTGGCACTTGGCGCTCCTGCTCAGAATCCTGGGCTGGCTCCTATACCTTTGCAATGAGGCCCTTCCCCTGCAGGGTCATTCTGCCCAGGTCACATCAGCTCCCTCCTATCCATCATAGGAGTTTGCTGAGGGTAAAAGTGATCAGGACTAGAACTCATGTAAGGCCATCTGGAGCTGGGGCCTCTCCTTAGGGTGATCTGATCACTGTTTCCATTTCTTTTGTGGTTATTTATTTCCTTGAGCCAATTTTGAACGCCAATATTTTAAAGAATGTTTTCTTGATGGATTGTTTGTTGTTGTTGTTTTCTAATTCGATATATTTATTTCTGTGTCTTTTTTTAACAATCTTGCCTTGAGGTCCGGCTTCTCTGATAGTACTATTGCTACACAAGCTTTCTTTTCATTTGCAGTTGGTATTTTTTCTGTCTTTTTATTTTCAATCTTTCTCCTGTTTTAAGGATACCTCTTAAAAACAACATCTAATGAAATTTCATTTTGTTTTATTTTAATCCAATCAGTGCCTTTCTTTTAAAAGAGGGTTTTACCCATTTACATTTATTGTATTGCCACTGGAACTTATATCTGCCATATTATATTTCTATTTAGCTTTTTTTTTTTTTAGCACTCTTTATTTCCTTTTTCCTCTATTTTCCTATTTTCTGTTGAATTAATTGAGTTCTCTTTGTGCTATAGTCCCTTCTCCCCCACTATTGGTTTGGAAGTTATACATTTTATTTCTATTTTTAGTGGCTTTCCTTATGTTTCTAACAGTCATAACTAATTTTTTTTCCCCAGAAAAAGCTAATTAATATGTCTATCCTCTTGCTGAATATGAATCTAAAACAGAGTATACTGAGCCCCTCTGGCCTTCCTTCCCTCCCAGATTCTGACTCCTGTTTTCTAGGTTGGCTCCATTTGTGACATGGCAGGGAGGGTGTTTCTGGCTCCCCCCTTCATGCCACTGGTGGAGACCTGGCCTTAGTCATAGGGGGGTCTCAGCTTTGCTCTCCAGAGCTGGGCACAGACCGAGGACCTGGCCCAAAGCTCTGTGCACTCAACCTGGCTGTATTCCTGCCTCCTGGTTGAGACACAGGCTTCAGCTCCACCCGCAAACTGTGGGGTTTTTCTTATCTCTTTCCTTCAGAGAGAGGTTTATTTCACGTCCACACAGAATTGCCATTTTCATTTCTGTGTGTCAGAGATTTCATTACTAACAATTTTTTTCTTCTCTGATTTTGATGTGTTTGAGGACAGGGTGGATTTCAGGCTGTACTCTGCTATCTTCGTGAACTGGAAATGTTCCCTTTTCCCCCGATTAATTTAAACTTGAGAAAGTAAAGTCAGCCAGTCATGGCTGGTAGGGTACACACGGAACAAGGTGAGCGCCTTTGGGGAAGCAATGCAAGGATGAGCCTGGCCAGGTGTCCCCTGCTGTCCAGCGCAGGGCGCCCTCACACGCTCTGCAGACTCCAGCACCGCCCTGAGAAGCTGCCTGTTAGCCCGCCCATGTCTCAGGGTCCCTCCTTGGCTCACACTGTCCTGAAGCACTGGACACTGTCTGCCGCCTCCATCAGGAGGACCTGTGAGGTCTCAGTCGGGCACAGGTCCCAGGCACCAGCCCAGTCCCCTCGGCCCACCCTCCCCAGCACCTCCCTGGCAGCAGCAAACCACGTTCTGCCACCCAGCAGAGCAGGTCTAGGTACCTGGAGTACCCACCACGTTGGCTCTTTGCCACAAAAGCTTCAACATAAGAGCTTCAGTCTATTATTTTTCATCCCTTAAGGCCCTCGATGGCTATTTGGGATAAAAGACACAGGAAGAGCTTACACCCCCTTGACTAATCCCAAACTGTTGGAAACGTGAGACTCGTCTTCCCCATTCCTCGCGCACTCGGTGTTCAGAAATGCCAGGCCCTGGCTTGTAAATCAGCGAAAAGAACAACCTGTTGAGTGTTTATTATTAGAAACAGGTTGGGCTGTTTGTCTTCCATCACATGTCCTTCCTCCCATGAGCACTTCACAAAGCCAGTTTCCTCCCAATATGCAAAACTCGAGCGCCACAAAGCACATCTGGAGGGGACTCCGGCGCTGAAACAGGTCCTGACCCCACAGCCGGTATTTAGGGCTTCCTTCCTCCTGCACGAACCCCACACCCCCTTCGCCTCCGGCCAGCACCTCAGCTGCTGGGGGGGCCTCCCCAGGCGGGGCGCCTTCATGTCATGGGGGTGTCACATCTCCAGTTTAATCCATAAGCTCACTGTGAATTCCAATCAAAACCCCATCAAGGCTTCTCATAGAGCACGGAAAATGTTAGGGAAACAGAGATAGAAAATCAAAGGGCCAAGGGTGGCCAAGCCATTTGGAAGAAGGAAGCAGTGGCAGGGGGCGTGCGTGGGCGTGTGTGTGTGTGCGTGTGTGTGCGCGTGCATGCGTGTGTGTGTGTGCACGTGTGGAGTCTGTCCTGCGAGACAGCGGAGTAATTACAAAGTCGGGCTAATCGAGAGCGGCAGACCGTCCGTAGCGCTTCACGATCACGGTTTGCTAGCAGTTGTGCAGTTTTGGTTTTGATTCCCCCTTGGACATGAGCCATTTTAAAACAGATTTGTAAACGCACGTATAACTGTTACAACTTGGTAAGCTTCGTAACTATAGACATTAGGGCCTTTTTCCCCCCGGTTTTATTTTGTTATTGTCTTATAGTCCTTTCGTGAGAGTCTGTTGTCTGGACTGTGTCTCTCTCCCTCTGGAACGTTCTGAAATCTTCTCTGTGTCATAATAGTTATCGTAGTAAACGTCCCAAGAGCAACGGAAAGGAAGGCGGCTGCTCGTGTTTCCTGTTGCAGAGTTTGAAATCTGTTGTTTCCAGCTGCCGAAATCTATTTTTTCCCCTGGCTTTCACTTTATAAATGGGGGGGGGGGGGCATGGAAGCCTGTGACTGAAACCGCACCCGATGTCTCCCACCTTTGGGAGAGACGGAGTGTGTCTTGGTTTTTCATGGTATTTTTTGGCTTTGGGAGGATTCTGAAAGATTAGTGGGGATGCCAACTCCAGCATTAAAAGCCACAGGTGTTTGCAAATTTTTTTTTTTTTTTAGTTTACCCTCTCCCTGATCGTCTGACAAGCAATAACCATCACTGTACAAGCGAAACCCTTACTTTGTGTGTGATTCAAACTTGTGCATTTGGGGACCTTGTTTAAAACCGTCACCCTGGCACAAGGTCACCCAGAAATCCTACATTTTCCTCCCGTTCGTATTCTATTTTTCGATCTCACGTGTCCGTGCGCTTCGTTGCAGGGCTTCTCCGTCTCGCATACGGACATTTGGGGCTGCGCCATTCTGCGTTCGGGCAGCTGTCTTGTGCTCTGTAGGACGTTTGGCGGGGTTCCCCAAATGCCGGTAAGCACCCCGCAAGTTGGGACGACAAAAATGTCTCCAGACATTGCCGAATGTCACCTGGGCAACAAAACCACCCGCTGTTGAGAACTGCTGACCTATCTGGAGTTTGCTGTATATGGCTTGAGGGAAGATTCCAGTAATTTTTCTCAATGTGGCAAGTTGGTTTCACTAACACTAAAGAACCCTTTTCAAATCTACTTACGGCGCCACGGCTGTGACGCACCAAGTCCCCGTATCTTCGTGAACCTGTCGTTGCCTGTGGTAGACCCTCTCCCTGGGCACAGAGCCCCCTCGCCTCCGAGTGGGGCAGAAGAGGAGACTGTCCCGCCAGGTGCCACCCAGCTTCCCGGACGACGGGCCTGCGGGAGCGTCCGCGCATTCGCCCGCATGTTTCCCGGGCCTCGCAGGAACTCTGGAGAGATTCCGGATTCCTCACCCCTCGGGCGTAAGGTTCGCCTTCCTCTCTCTGGAAGGTGGCGGGGTCTTCGCTTTCTTTCTGGGGCTGTGCAGTTTCACCCTCCGTTTTTGGATCGGCCTTTGGTCTTTTTTTTCACTCACTGTGCTCGGCACCCAGTGTGCCTTTCAACCCAAAGCTCGTCTCCTCCGTCCAGGGAAGTGTCACTGTATTGTCCAGTTGGTCACCTACTCCCTATTTTATTCCGTTCCCTCCCCTCTCTCCCTCTCTGGACCACCTCGAATAATCATTTTTCTTCTCTTTCTGTGCTTTTATCTTCTGTTCATACGTACTTTTCAACTTCATCTTTGAGGCTTTTCATTTCTATCCTATTTTGACGCTTCAGGCCCCTTCTGCCTCCGACTGTGCTTTACGAAGGCAGATAGCACCCTTTTCCCGTCTCCTGGACGCAGCGTCTTTTGCTGTCTCCCCGAGGGCAGCGATGAAAGTTTATCTGAAGTTTTCTTTTGCAGGCTGCGTGGCCTCAGTCTTCTCCGCGCTCCTTTTACGTTCCTGTTTGTTATCTCTCTCTTTTATGTTAGAGATTTCTCTCAAGTATCTGACAGTTATTTCTTGACCATTGATATTTGTCTTGTTAGGACCTAGTGAGGAAAGTTGGCGGAACCTCTGGGTGAGAGAGGGGCTTGTAAACTTCGAGGCAGCCTTCGTGGATGCAGACCTGGTCACTGGGGTCGCCCAATGTCAGGTTCCACCTCTCCCACCCGCTGGATGGGCCTCTCTCTGCACATCCGGAAGCCCGGCTGGTGAGCCAGCAAGGAGTCCAGGGTGGAGGGTGCAGACCCTGCCCCCGGCCTGCAGGGGCCCCACCCCACCCACTGAGTGTGGCCTCCCTGCCCTTCCTGAGTTCCTGATAGAATGGTGCCAAGTGCGTTATGCGGCAATAGGTGCCTGAAAACCCACTGGGTGGGCCTGGGAAGGACAACTCGGGGACAGCCTCCTGGGGGGTCATCGCCCTGACCGCCTGCAGCCTCTTTCTGCAGCAGGGTTGGCTGGGCAGGCGTTCCCATGGGATGTGCAGGTTGGCATGCCTGGGCCACCCCCAAGGCCCTCCCTTAAACCTCTTTACCAGCAACCCCAACGCCAGCCCTCCAGTCTTGCCTCTTGCGAGCTCCCGGATGCCGGCCTCTGCCAAGGACTGAGGATGCTGACCTCGGTCTTCTCTCCCCGGGCAAAGTGGACAGTGCAAAGTGCCATTCGAAGTCCTGCCTGGGGACAGCTTCCTTCTCCAGAGCCCTTCAGGGCTGCCCACAGGGTCCGCAGCCGCCAGCCACGGGCACAGAGCCCCGAGGGAGCCATGCCCTTGGGGAAGGCCCAGAGGCCCGAGGGCTCGGTGCGGCAGCTGCCATCTCTGTGGAGGTGTGACCACTCCCGCGGGTTCCCGGCCTCGGGCCGCGCAGCAGGTCCCGCAGTAACCGCACCCGGAGGCAGTGCCACGGGGAACACCACCGCTCACCTGGGAGTTCTAGGGCAGCTCAGACATTCCTCTGCCGTCCCTTGATCGGGTGTCCCCAGGGCCCAGAAACAAGTCAGGAGCTGTTCTTGGAAAGAACGCTTGGGCTCCTGCTCTCTCCCTGGGGGACGTTTCTCCACCCGAGTTTCAGATTCCCGAGGAAAAGGCTTCCAGTTGGTGAGGCTGGAGACAGTGTGCGAATGCCCGCTGGCCAGACGGTGCACGGAAACAGAATTCTGACGCACAGCCTGCGTCGCCCTGCCCGGGAAGCCAGCCTCTTGCCCACAGGAACCAACCAGGAGGCCGGCCGGCCTGGGCTCAGTGGAAGTCAGACTGTCCGTCTCCGGGAACAATCCAGGAAGCCAGGCCATAGCCCCGTGACATCGCCCAGAACGGCCAGGACTTCACAAATTTACCCCCTTTTGGAGCTTAGGAGCAACCAGAGAAAGCCCAGTCCGCTCCTCTAAGCAGTGACGGGGGACACCCGCTGCCAGTCAGCTCGCCCGCCCTCGGTTTCCAGGCCGACAGCCTCCCAGCAGGGCACCTCTGACGTCTCCTCTCCCCCCATGAAGCTCTCTGCTCCTGCCTGAGTCTCTGCCAACTCAAGTGACAGTGGCCGACCCCCTCGCTGTCACAAGCTCTGCGGCAACAGCGTCCTTGCTCGCACCTGAGGGTCTCCGTTTACTTTCAGAGGCAGCTGCCCAGCGAGCGAGGAGGGAAGTGGAGTTGTGCCCGCGTGGGAGAAGCGTCCACCATCCCAGACGTCGCGGCCCGGTGGCGGGGAGGCTGGTGCTGGGGTTTCGTCGCTGGCAGCTTCACGCTGTGTCGCGTCAGTCCCTCACCCTCTCCACCCACAGCGGCCGGGGCACAGGGGCGTCTCCTTGTTTTCCAAGGGGGAAGCCGCCCCGTGAGCACCTGACGCACTCAGCTGGTCTCCTGCTGGACCCTTACGCCGGTTCAGTCTGTGCGACCACAGTCTGAAGAACCACCTGGTTTCTGCCTCATTCACACATCAGCAAGTTACTTAATTTTTTTTTTTTTAAATATTTTTATTGATTTCAGGGAGAGGGAGAGGGAGAGGGAGAAACATCCATCAGCTGCCTCCTGCACGGCCCCCACTGGGGACTGAGCCCACAACCTGGGGCGTGTGCCCTGACCGGGAATCGAACTGTGACCTCCTGGTTCATAGGTCGATGCTCAACCACTGAGCCACGCCTATCAAGCCACTGAAACTTTGTGACTCGGTTTCCTCAACCACAAATAGAGCTAGGTATCTACTGAACGGTGGCAAGCACTAGGAAGGTGACATACCCCAGCCAATCTCATCACACCTGGCACGGACCGGGCGTTCAGAGTTAGCAGCTCCAGTTGTTACCTGCAAGTGTGGCTGGAGGCAGCTGAAGGATCCACCTTTTCAGTTTGGACCCACACTTCCAGAGCCCAAAAGCCCTCCCCCAGGCAATGTCCGTTCCAGCCTCTAACCCAGTTCCTCAGCCTCCTGGGCAACACCCCGGGAGCGCGGGCGCTGCTCTGCGCACCCAGGACTGCCCGGTGGTGGCCGAGCGTTCCGTCCTGACGCCTGGCCCACGATCGCTCAGACACCACAAACAGTCCCGATGCGGGGCCCCCGAGCTCCTGCCCACAGCCATCTGTCCCCTGCGGGGCCCCTCAGCTCCCGCTGTCCAGGACTCATGTCCTCTGGCAAGCGGCCTGCTGGGACTGGGAAGCAGGGTTACGCACTGAGCCCTTTCTCTTGAGACTGGGGCCCTCCAGGGTAGGGACCACGGTTATTTCTCTTTCTCTTTTTTCTCTCTTCCTGGAGCTCAGCAGACTGGGTGAATGCTCCGGGAAGACACCCTGATTGTGTTTTAGGATTTCGAGTATCCTAGCCGGCCGTCACCCCCCGAGTCTGACAAGTGAGGGTCCCACAGCCCCCCTGCCCAGGAAACTCAATGCCCACAGCACCGCTTTTGTCTTAGAAACTTTATTGGTCCTGGGGGAGGGGAGGCAGCAGCCCCTGCCTCCTGCTGAGGGGGCCACGGGCCCTCACTGTTTCCCATTGCCATTGATGGGGCGGTTCACATGCTCGGGGGAGGCCAGGAAGGCCTTGAGCTTGGGCCGGGAGCTGAGGCGAGCCACGTAGGAGGAGAGCAGGGGGAAGGCGTCCAGGCAGCCGGGGGCCAGGACCTGGTGGTTCAGCAGCAGGTCCAGCAGGTTGTAGTCAGTGAAGGAGATCTGCAGGGCAGGGGCCGGGGGTCAGCAGGTGGGAGCAGGCCAGGGGGTCGGGGGGCAGGGGGCCAAGGGCCTGAGCCGTTCCCTAGGTCTGCCCAGCAATGAATGGGTCACATGCTCTCTCTGCACCTGTTTCCATCTGTAAGAGAGGTTAGCATGGTAGGGGCAGGACAGGGACAGCTGCTCACCTGGTTGCCCACAATAAAGGCCTGGCCCCCCTGATTCTGGGAGAGCAGGGTCTCAAAAGGCTTCAGTTGCCCCGGCAGCTCCTTCACATAGTCCTCCTTGCCCGCCTCCTGCCAAAAAGACGCCACTGGTATCACCCTCCTGACGCTCACACGGCTGCCCAGCCCGGACATGCCCTTCTGTTGGCCCCACGTGAGAATCGCCACCCTCGGGGCCTCACGCTCCTCTGCTGACTCCCGCGCCCGGGCTGTGGCCACAGCCTGTCCGCCTCAGCAACCAACTCTCCCTCTCTACCCCGTGACCTCCCAGCAGGCTCCTGCGCAAGCCTTGAGGATCCATCCTTCCAGACCTCACATTTGGACACCACCCTGCTCAGATGCCTCCACGGCTCCCTCCTGCCGGCAGGAGCGGGTCTAAGCCAGGGGCTTCGGACCTTCGGGCCCTGGGCCTGCTGCCCCTCCAGCCCCACCTCCCGCCCCTCTCCCTCCCTCTCACACACAAGCCCTTCCTCTGCTAAACTGGCCTCGGTCCGCGCCTGCATACTTCGTGCACCTGAAAGTGCCTGCACCCGCTTCCAGGAGCTGGCTGTAGACCCCCCTTCCCCGCCTGCTCCAGGAAGCCCTCCTGGCCGCCCCGGCTCCATGGCTCCTGTCCTTGTTGCTGGTGACTGCCCCCGGCACAGAGCCCGACCCAGCCCAGGCCCGACGGGGAGGGCGCAGCTGGGGCCAGTGAGGGGTGTGGGGTGGTGGGAGTTCGGGGAGCCCCTTCCCTCGTGGCCCGCGCTCACGTAGTTGGTGTAGATGAGGGTGCAGTACTTGCGGCGGAGGTCCTCCACGCCCTCGTTCACCACGTCCACCAGGGCGGCCTCCCGCTGGTCCTTCCCGTACAGCCCTGGGGGCCGGGGCGGGAGGGGAGACAGCAAGACCGGGGGCTGAGCTACTCACGGCCACGTGGCCGCCTGTGGGCCACGGCCAGGGAGGGGGGCACGGGCGCAGGCAGGGGCAGTGCCGACCCACGGTGGGCGCTCGGAACCCGGTGGGAGGCAGCCTGGCCTGGCGCAGGGGTTGCGGGCGACCTGGGCTTGACCTTGGGCAACTAATGCATTTCACCTCCAGGCGCCTGCGTTTCCTCCGCGGGCCGGCGTGCTGGGCAGAGCAGGGCCCACCCCACCCCTGGACTTCACCACCTGCACCCTCAGCTCTCACCTAGGGAGCGGCCCAGGTGGCGCAGGATGGCATTGGACTGGTACAGGGTCAGGTCTCCGTCCTGGAACTTGGGGAGTTGTCCGTACAGCTGGGGGTGGCACAACTCGGTCAAAGGTGCTCAGCCTGGCTGCCCCCCCCACCTTTGCCCTCAGGGCCCAGCCCCTGATCCCTGCTGCACAGGCGCTTACACACGAGGCCTTGAGAGAGCCCTGCAGCCAGGTGTCCAGGGTGACCACCTCCTCCTTCCAGCTCTGGCCCTGGTCGGCCAGCAGCATGCGCATGGCCTCGCAGCGCCCTGGGGAGGGGAGACGGGAGCGGGGGCGCAGAGGCCCCAGCCTCTCAGGGCCCTGGCGGGGGCCTCCTCCGACGGCTCAGCACGCGGGGGAGGGGACGGGCCCCGGGAGGTTGGAGACTCCAGCCTAGCGAGCTCAGGGCACGGAAAGGTCCGGGCTAGTGGCCACGTAAGCGGGGTTTGGGGCCCCCCCGGGTCGGTAAGCGGCCATGGCTGCAGCCCCCCTCCCGCGCAGCCCCAGGCCCCTACCTCGAGCATGGAAGTAGGTTATGGTGTAAGGCGCCACTGCAGGGGACAGAAAAACCTGTTAGAGCCCTCAGGAAGGTGCTGTGAGGGGCAGTGCCCCCCCGGGGCCCCGCCCCCCGCTCTGGGCGCCCCGGGTCCCCGAGGGGCCCGTCTCTGCGCCCCGGAGGCCGGGCCCCTGCGAGCTCCAGCCGCGCGCTGGGGCCCGGGATCCCCGCGCGGCCTTGCGGGGGGCAGGGGGCAGGCTTCGCGGGCGCGCGGGGCGAGGGCCGGGCCGGGAGCCGGGCGCTGCAGGCCCCTGGGCGCCCCGCTGCCCGCCCCGCGCCCCCGGAGGCGCCCCGAGGACTCACTGGCAACGGAGCGGACCCAGCGACGGCGGCAGCACTCTGGCGGGCCCCGCGGCCCGGGCGAGCCTAAAGCGGTGGGGTCCCGCCCGCGCCCCGCCCCGCGCGAGTCACGTGCCGGCCCCGCCCCCCGCGGCCCCGCCCGCGCCCCGGCTCCGTGCCCGCGCCCGGCGTCCCCGCGGCGGAGCTCCACGCGCGGCCCGCGGAGGTGTTGCCCCGGTCGGCCTGCAGCGGGTGGACTCAGGTGAGGGTGGGGTGCGGGGCCCAGAGTCCTCGAGGCCGTGGCTTTGCGCTCTGGGCCCTGTCTCTGCTTGGGGCGCACATTCCAGAGGCGCAGACCCTTGCATTTGCTCCCACAGACGAAAGACGTGATAGACGCTGCACAGAGATGGTCAGAGCCGCTTGGCCTGCACACAGACCCGCGAGCACCCGCACAAACGCGCGAGCACAAACACACCCCAGGCTGGGTTACCAGCCATTCGGATGCCACCTTCATGGTTCCTGTCATGTATCCGGATGCTATCTACCATTTTTCTCATAATCACCTCACTTAGCTCAAATAGCCTATTTAAAAGGAACCTGTTTCACTCCTAAGTGGAAATGGGTGCTGCTGGTTAAAAGTCGAGGTCACTGTAAAAACAGTCACAAGGAGAGCAATTTGGTTTTAAAAACCTATCTGTATAAAGGACACTGGACCCTCTTTTCAAAATAACATTAGCGAGTTCAGGTGTTTCTGGCTGTGTCGTCAGGATTGAGGACAATTGCTGAGGGTTCCGGGATGAGCGGCAAGGCTGTTTAACCCCCTCTGTCTGCCTGGGAATCCCTTTGTGGAAGTTCAGGCCCTACTCCGGGACCCCCTGATGGCAGGGTTTCATAAAGACCCTTCCCACAGAGCTGGCAAAGTGCTGAGGCTGCAGCCAAGGCCCCAGGTGGGAGCTGGCCTGGGCATCCAGGTGGAAGCTTCCAGGCTTGGTGGTTGCTGGGGAGGGAGACTTGGAGGGAGTGGGAGGGGTCCTTCCTTCACTGGGATGGAGATCCAGGAGGAGAGGCAGCCACTGAGGGCACACGGCGTTCCCTGGGTGACTGTGGGATTGGTTGGCGGGGGTCCCCGGGAAAGAAAACTCAAATAGGAGCTCAGCAGAGAGATCAGGTCGAGTCAGGAGCACCCGATTCCTGCTGAGGGCTGGTGCCCTCTCTTCATCTTTGACGCCCCTTCCTGCCCAGAGCAGTAATTCTTCAGGAGCAATAAGAAGTTTGAAAACGCCATCAATATAATGTATAAGGTAACTTTTTATGTGGACAATAAAATTATCATTTCCTTACAGTGCCCTGGCAGGCAGAAGGCAGGGGTGGCACCCTCCAGGACTGGCCCACGGGAGGTGGTACAGGCAAGGATAGGTGCTGTCCTGGGGCAGACAGCCTGGCCGTCTGAGGGCCGGGCCAAGCCACCGTCAGCACAGTGCCCCGGGCCTGACAGCAGGCTCCAGCTTCCAGCCCAGGGGCCTGGGCTTAGGGTCTGTGCTCCTCCCCCCCACCCCTCGTGACCTTCCCTTGGGTCCTGCCAACACCCTCTTTATCCCTTAACATGCAAAACTCTTTTCTTATTTTTCTCCCAGGAAAGCCTAATGTGCTCATTTTACTTGTGCTAAAAGCAACCTGAAAGTTGCCTTCCCCCTCCCTGGCTGGTATTTAATGCGCTACAAACGAACAGAGAAACAATTGCAGTTCTATATGCGAAACAGTGTGAACGGTTCCTTTTTTGCTACATTCTTTCCTGTGCAGCAAACTCCACAGCCCTGGAGGACACTTCCCCATCTCCATAAAACACAACTCTCTCCCCCTCTCTCCCCCTCTCTCCCCCTCTCTCTCCCTCTCTCTCCCTCTCTGCCTCCCCCCTCTGTCACACACACACACACACACACACACACACACACACTCACTCACTCACACACTCACCCACAAGAACTGGAATCTCGTAGGCGACACAGAGACCACCTCCTCTGGGATCTTCAGAGCCTGACAGGGAGCAAGCAACCCCCACCCCCAGGGGCCCCCAGAGCTGTCCCCACACCTCCCACGGGGCTGTGGAGCTCCATGGTGGGGAAGAAGCGGAGATCAGGCCTTCGGCCCAGGTGAGTTTTTCCCCTTCCCCCTCGGGACACCCCCCCCTCGGGCCCCCCTAGCTGGGGACTTGCCAGGTGCAGGTCCGGGGCAGTGAGGAGACTGTCTCCGGAGGTGGAGCCCCAGACCCAGGCCTGGCTGCCTCCAAGCAGACACCAAGGTTCTGGCGCCCTCCTGAGGCAAAACCAGGGAGTGCAGCAGCTAGGACGGTGACCAGAGAATGCACCCCGGGTAGCAGACACCCCCTTCAACAGACATTCCTGCAGCACCTGCCGAGGGCCCAGGCACTGGGAACTCACCTGGAAATGAGACAGAGTCCCTGTGCTCGGGCGCTTGCTTGTATCTACCTCCCTGTGCGCTGAAACATTGTGTCAGCAAATGTCCTCGGAAGTCCTGCTGCCAGTCACACCTTCTCAACATCAGAAAAACACAAAATGCTCCCTATCACTTGCCCCTGCTGTCCTCAGCTGGGTCTCCGGACCAGGGCTTGTATGTGGGGCCTTACTTTGGAGAGTGGTCCACGGAGCAGGAGCAGGGGACTGGGAGAGTGGGACGGGGCAAGAGGACTAGCCTAAGGTCAGAAGCATGCAGAGCTCCCAGCTGACCGAGTCAGTAAATTTGCCTCTGTCTGAGTGGGGTTTCTGTGGCTGGCGGTCAAAATTGTCCTGACAAATATGAATGGAAGAGAAAGCATTAGGAGGGAGCCCTGATCCTCCTGGGGTGTGGGGGACACTTGCTGGAGTGTAGGACCACTGTGCTGCTGCACCTGAGCATGTCAACAGGGTCGGAGCAGGGCTACTAGGAGCATCCCAGGGACCGGGACACCCACACTTCTCAGTACGTGGGTTCCACTCAGCTATAACCAACCCCACAGTGGGTCTGAGTCCTCGTGCTCAGCCTCGACCAGAAGCAAAAGCCGCAGCCTCAGAGGCGCTCGGGGCACCGGGCCAGCAGCTGCTGTGGGCCGAGCTGGGGGTCCGAGGGCTCTGACCCACCCAGCTGTGCTCACGGGCTCGCCCCCTGGCCCGAGCGCTGTGCCTGGGGCCGGGGCTCGGTGAGTGACTGGGCTTGGGTCCCGCGTGTCTGGAGGACAGGCCTTCCCAGCTGGAGACGAGGGATCTGGTGGGGTTGCCAGCTTTATGAGCCAAAGTTGAGGGGGCCCTATTTTGGAAAAAACTGCTTCAAACTCTCAAAATGGTAACTTTCCACAGATGTGGCCTAATCGGTGGGTCTGTCTGAAGACTGAGCCTGAACCTCTGGGAGGTCACCCCGGCACCCCCCTTCTTGTGGTGGACACGCTTTCGAGCCAGAATCAGATCGTGGACACGGCACACAGGCGGCCCAGACGTCTGTTTACTTCTCTCCCCTGGGCGTCGCTCCTAAGAACAAGCTCATGAAAGTAAGTGGAAGGGGCTGCAAACAGCCCACGCCTGCAGGACGCTCGGCTGTCGCCCTGAGCTTGTCCCATCTGCAGGCACAAAGGCTGCCCCTTGCCCCATCCAGCCTTCTGATCGATGGGAAGGTTTGGAGCTCAAATGTGGTTCCATTGCCAAAAATGCCTCCCAGACAGACACTCGGCAGTTCCTGGGGGTAACTGTCCCCCAGATTCGGTGAAAGGAGCCTCGGTGGTGCACACTCACCCCGACTTCATCCCCAACGTTTGCCGGTGCCGAGCTGGTGAAAGCAGGCCAGGGGTTGGCCGTGACCTATGCTCTTTCTTCTAAAAGTCCCCGTGACTGTGAGTTGATTTCCATCAGGATATTTAACATTTAACTAAAATTAACATGGTAAATAATCACTCCATTGACCACTGCATTTGTCCAGAGCATTTCCTGGGGCTGTTTGGGAAAGAACCTTGGCAGCCAGGGTGCAAATTCCAGCTCTGATCTCAGTTTTCTCATCTGTAAAATGAAGTCTGAAGACCTGCTGAGTGTCTGGCTCCCACATGTGGTTGGTAAACAGTGTGGCACTTTGTGACTGCCCGAGATGTGAGAAAATGGGCTTGGAACTCCTCTGTCTCCAGAAGCAACCTAGGAAGGGGCAGATGGTCCCCTGTGCCCACCAGGTCCCTCACTGACCACAACACAGCTTTCCTCTCACTGTGTTTATTGGTTCCCAAGGGCAGGCCCTTTCCTGGAGGTGCCGCGTGGGCTCATATCTTTTGGGCTCCAGAGATGGGGCAGTTCAGGTGCTAGGGGGAGGCCAGGAAGGCCTTGAGCTTGGGCCGGGCTCTGAGGCGAGCCATGTAGGAGGAGAGCAGGGGGAGGGTGTGCAGGCAGCCGGGGACCAGGATCTGGTGATTCAGCAGCAGGTCCAGCAGGTCCTAGTTGGCGAAGGAGATCTGCAGGGCAGGGGCCCAGGTCTTGAGCAGGGTCAGGGGAGTCAGAGGCTGGGCCAGAACTCTGGCTGCTCCAATGAACCAGTCATGGTCCCGCTCTGGACCTCTGTTTGCCCATCTGAGAAATGGACCCACAATGGGCCAGACCCAGCACTCACCTGGTCGCCCATGACGAAGGCCTGGTCCCCCTGGTTCTGGGTCAGCAGAGTCTCGAAAGGCTTCAGGTGCCCCGGCAGCTCCTGAACATACTGGGCTTTGCCTTCCTCCTGAGAGCAGGGGTGATCCCAGTGGCCGTGTGCAGTGTTCCTGGCCAGGTGAACCCCGGGCCCCAAGCAGCAGCCCCAGCCCACTCACAGTTGTGGCAGAGGAGGTGGCCACAGAGCTTCGGGAGGTCCTCCAACCGTCATTGACCATGTCCACTGGCGGCCGCCTCCCGCTGGTCTTTGCTGTAGAGCCCTGGGTCATGGCCAGGCTGCAGGTCAGGCTCTGTCTGGGCTGCACCCCCTCCCCAGGAGCCTGCTGGCCTCAGGCCTGGCCCTGCTCTGGCCCCACTCTGCCCAACAATGCCTTTTCCCATCTCCATGAGCCCAGGGGGTGAGAGGGAGTAGCAGCGGGGCGGGGGGGGGGGGGGGGGGGCATATCCAGCTGAAGCCCATGCCTGCTTCCTGGGCCACACCCCTGCCCAAATGGCCCCGAGCCCCCTCCCCGAAGCCTGAGGTGACAGGCTGCAGAAGGCCTCTGCCCTCACCTGGGTCCTGCAGGAGTTAGGGTCCCACTGCTCCTCTGCCCCTGTTCCTAGTTGCCACATCCTCCTGGGACCTGAGGCTTTTCTGCAGCCCCCCCCAGGCTGGCTAAAGAAGAGGGGGACACCTCCCTAAGCCGTGTCCCTGCCACCCTTGAAACAAGGCCACAGGCCTGCCCTTGGAGCACAGGAACCCCTAGCCTCCTGCAGCCCACGCGTGGGGGCTGGCGGCCTCCTCTGAGCTGTCGTCCAGGAAATGGCCCAGAGAACCCATCTGGCACCACCTGGCTGGGGGTTGGCCTGAGCTGTGGCCCCTGCCCAGGTGGACTGGCCATCGCAGCCCGTGACCGAGAGCCCTCCTGACTCTGGCCCTGCGCCTTCCCCAAGCGCCCTCCGCCTGCTGGTCAGCAGGGCAGGACCCTGGTAGCTGTGCTTCAGCTCAGGCCCCTGAACGTCCTGCTGTGACCTGGAGGGTACTTTTCTGGACCTCAGGACTCACCAAGGGAGCAGCCCAGGTGGCGCAGGATGGCATTGGACTGGTACAGGGTCAGGTCTCCGTCCTGGAACTTGGGGACCTGCCCATACAGCTGGGGGGATGGCACGGCTCGGTGAGGGATGCTGAGCTCAGCTGTCCCCCAGCTTAGTTTTGCCTCCCAAGGCCCAGCCCCTGACCCCGCCAGGCACAAGTGCTCACACAGGAGGCTTTGAGTAACCCTGCAGCCAGGTGTCCATGGTCACCACCTCCTCCTTCCAGCTCTGGCCCTGGTCAGCCAGCAGCATGCGCGTGGCCTCGCAGTGCTCCGGGGGAGGGGAGACAGGGATGTGCGGACGGGACAGAGGACCAGGACAGAAACCCTAACCTTGCAGCCTGTTGGGAGAGGGTGCACCACAGGGGAAGAGTGGAGACCATGACCCCAACAGTGTCTGAGAGGGGGACACCCAGCCCCACAGTGTCCCAGGAAAGACAGAGGAATAGTGGCAGAAGCTGCCACTCCCCACTCCCCCCCCCCCCCCCCCCCCGCCCTGCCCCGCGCCCAGGGAGCAGCCTGAGTGCCTGGCCCAGGCCCTGCCAGTGCCCTTCATCCGGCCCAGGAGCAGGTGCCCTGCGGGCGAGAAGGCGCCGGTGTAGGGCGTCACTAGGAGAGACACAGCTAGGCGAGGGCCTGCCTGCGGGGCTGCGGGACCAGACACCCTGGGGAGAGGGTGGCTTGGCCAGGGCCTGCTCCCCACCCAGTCCAGACCCTACTCTCTGGCGAGTGGCGAAGGGAGAGTGCGCAGGAGGTGAAGAGGAGCCCAGAGGCCTAATATTTACCGTTCAAACCTCAGCCCTCCCTGCCTCACCTCAGGAATGTGCAGTCACTCTGCCTGGTCCCAGGCATGGCTGGGTGTGGTGGGGGCAGGGCCTGGCAGGCCTACCTGCTCATCTGCAAGGGTATGCCTGCCTGCCCGGCAGAGGCTATGCAAGGGACATCACGGGCCACATAGCTCCTCAGGGCCCACCGAGGACCAGGATGAGTACCTCGCTCACTGCTGGGTCCCCTGCACCAGCACACGGTAAATGCTTGTTGCACGAATGAATGCAGTTTCAGCAGACTTACCCATCTGCACGTCCTCCGTCCGTGATAATAATAACAGCGAACCCTTAGGGGCCGAGGACCGTGTTGAGAACTTTGCAAATATCACAGCCCTAAGCTTGGTACTGTTCTGATCCTTGTTTTACAGAGAATGAAACAGAAACAGAGAAGTTAAGTGACTTTCCCAAGGCCACACAGCTAGTAAACAGGACCCAAACCCAGGTCTGGCCGGCTTCAGAGGCCTCACTTTTAACTCTCTTTCTTTCTTCTGCAGGTTCTGTCATCTCCAAGCCATTTTTACTGAGTCTGAGTGCTCCGCACCCTTCAGGCTGGACCTGGGGCTACGAGTGGATGGAAAGAAAGACAGAAAGACTGGAATGAGCAGGACCTCCTGAGGCAGTAGAGGGACACCTGGCGGCCAGGAAGCCAAGTTAAGACTAGGTGGCCAGAAGGAAGGCAGGATAAGCTGACTGCAAAAATGTCACCACGTCTCCACTCCCTACTCAAAAACACAGAGGTAGCTGATTTTATCTCCCTCTCACTGCCTGCTTCCTTGCAGACTGCTGAAACTACCCACCCTCCCTGCGCAGCTGAGGGGGGTTTGACAACTATATGACCTTCCTGGTGTGGCACTAGTGAGCTACACCTCCATCCAGCCCCACGTCAGGTGTGAACACAGTTACCAGGCAACGCAGCAGGAAAAAGAAGTCACAAGACCCTGACGTGGAAAATTTTCAAAAAGCCTGCCTTTTCCCATAAGCCGGCTTTGTCCCCAGCTTATAAAAGAAGCCTATCAGAGCCAGCTCCCCCCAGGCCAATTCCGAGGCCCTTCCTTTCCTTTGGGCTGTCTCCCTTGTGCCCGAGTACAGGCTTAATAAAATCTGTCTGGAAATTTCTCTGGGGTTTCCTCTCAATTTCTATCTTGAGGAACCTAAGAGCTCCAACACTGTTAACATTCCTAGACCTGGGAGGGCTGTGTCCTTCCAGGCAGAGCCCAGTGTCTGCCTCCCCTCGGGCCCACCTGGCACCCGTAGCCCAGTTCTCCTAGTTGCCCCTTCTGGAGACGGTGGCGCGGAGTGGCTCTCGGTGGGTGTGGCAGTCTTTCTTGGGGCCTGACAGCTGACTGTCTCGGCCTGGTTTTCTTGTCCGAGCTGCAAGGAGAGGGAGGTATTCTTCCCAGGGACATAAGTACCCACCCAAAGCGTGGGGGGAAACCATCCCACCTAATCACCAGCATCTCTTAGCCCCATTTGAGCTCACAGCTGTCTACATCTGGGAGGGCGTGAGGGAGGGGGTGCCAGACCTGAGTTCTATCCCTGATCCACAGCTGGAGGAACATCTGCCCAGCACTTAGCAGCTTACAAAGAGCTTTCATATAGACGGTGTCATTTAATCTCCACAGCACCCTGGGAGGGAGTCTTGTTCCCATTTTGCAGACAAAGACACCAAGGCTCAGAGAGGTTCATTCACCTGCTCTGGCCCGGAGCATATGTGCCTCGCCCTGTGCACACGCATCACAGACCTGGGAGAATGGGAGACCCCCTGCGGTCCAGTGGGCCAGCCTCCTGGAGCTCACACCTTCCAGCCATCACGCTCAGGTCCACTGGGTGGGCTGTTGCCCAGGGTGGCTTGGCACTATACCGCAATGTTCCAGGTCGCCGCTTTTACCTGCAGTCCTCTGGCTCCATGGGCCCAGCCCGTGGTCCAGCTCCGTGGCCACCCTGGGGCCTCCAGATGCACAGCGTTCCCAGTCCAACCCGCCAGGCACCTCCCTGTGTCCAATTCCCACCTCCAGTTCATGTATATATCAGCATCAGCGTCTGTCTTTGGTGGGGTTTTAAATGTATATAAATGAACAGCTTTATCGCCCTGGCAGGTGTGGCTCAGTTGGTTGGGCATCACCCCATGCACCCAGAGGGCACCCGTTCAGTCGGGGCGCACCCCGGGTTGCGGGATAGATCCCCAGCAGGGGGCGTGCGGGGGACAGCCGATCGGCCCATCGATGTTTCTCTCTCTCCCTTCCTCTCTCTCTAAAATCAATCAAAACACATATTTTTTAAAGTAAATAAATAAACAGCGTTCTTGTTACATAAAATTTTCCTTTCTAAAGTGTGCATTCCGTAGTTTCAGTATATTCGGTGTTGTGCAACAGTCACCACCATCTAATTCCAGAATATTTTCATCTCAAAAAGGAACCCAGGCCCGCGAGCAGTCAGTCCTTACCCCTCTCCCCACCCCTTGGCACCCGCTCACCTGTGTTCGTGGCCACGGATTTGCTTACTCTGGGCATTTCCTATAAACGGGGTTGTGTCTGGCTACTTTCACTTAGCGTGTTTTCAAGGTTCGTCTACACTGTGGTGTGTGTCACTATATCATTCCTTTCTCTTTTTTTCCCCCTTTTTTTTCGTTAATCTTCACCGGAGAATATTTTTTCATTGATTTTCAGAGAGAGTGGAAGAGAGAGAGAGAGAGAGAGACACGGACGTGAGAGAGACGCGTGGACCGGTCACCTCCTGCACGTGCCCCAACCAGGGCCCAGGACTGAACCTGCAACCCAGGTACGTGCCCCTGACTGGGAGTGGAGCCCGCGGGCCGGCGCTCTGAGTGCTGGGCCCCCGCCAGGGCGCACCCTGTCCTTTCTGCGCCCAGCACCCCCACGGCTGTGCTCACGGGCGCCCCGCGCCCTGGCGGGCGTTTGCGCCGCGTTACCTGGCCGCTGCTCTGAGTGGCGCTGTCCTGGGCATCGGCGCACACGCTTTGCGAGGACTCGTGTTTGGGTTCCCCGGGCATGTGCCTGGAGTGGAGTCCCCGGGTCCCCCTCCAAGGAGCTGCCGGGCGCCCCCTCGGAGCCGTGCCGCGTCGCGACCAGCAGCGGCGACTGTCTTTTCGCGCTGGCCGTCCCAGGGCTGCGTGGCCACTGTTCCCCGGCCTCGATGGCCACCTGTCCCTTCGCTTGGTCACTCCCACCATCCCTATGGTCTTGGCTCACGTGTCCTGTCACTTCCGCAGGCCCCCAGGCCCAGCAGGGCTCCCACTCCCCTCCCTCTCGACAGCCTGGTAGCCCTTCCCCGCACTCGCCCCGCACAATCGTTCTGCCTTGGCCGAGCATGTGTCTCCCACCCGGTGGAAGGTTCTAGGAGGCAGGGCCGGGTCCAGCGCCCAGGAGGGCACCCCCAGGTGCTCCACAAGCCTTTGTGAAAGACGCAGCCCCTCTGACATTTTCTCCCCCCTCTTGCCTCCCATTTCCTCTCGGGGGGCTACTGACCCCCACCTCCCCTGAGGGCCTCCGCCCAGCACATCCTGTGGATTCCCGCACCGGGAACACTCCGAGCTCACAGCCCATCCCAGGCTCAGGGTAAACCTGGGTGGGCAATGCCGAGAACGTTCCCCATCCCCTCGTCTCCTCCGTGAAGCCGCCCAGGCACGCGGAGACAGTCCGTTGGTCCCTTTCTGAGTTAGGTGAGCCTGAGGGCTGGGCCCTTGGGCAGCTGTGTGGCCCCAGCAGCCGGCCTGGGTCCGGTTCTCAGGCGGCCTCGGTGTTTGCAAAAGGAACACATGAATGGATGGCGGCGCGGCCGGGACAGGCCAGAGCCAGGAGCTCAGGTGGCAGGCCTCTGGCAGGATCTGGTTCCCCCGGACAAAAGCTGGTGGGGGGGCAGGTAAATAAATCATGAGGGGCCTGGAGCAGGGCTGGACAGGACAGCTGACCTCATTCCGGGAGGTGAGGAGCAGGCAGCTGGGTGGTAAGTGGTCTGGGGACATAAAAGGGGGCACAGGAGGCCGGCGGGGCCCCCTGGTTCACCCCAGTCTTTTCCCTGAGAAGCAGGAGGGTGGAGGTCAGCAGTGGCTCAGAGGGAGGTGCTGGCAGGAGGGGAGCGTGGGAGGGGGGCTCAGAGGTTCCCTGCAGCGGGAGAAAGGGGAGGGCCTGGGGTGAGGCTGGGGACCTGTCTTCCACAATCCAGGAGCATGCTAGGAGGGGGGATGGCGGGGAGAATAGAAGAACAGGACAGACAGACAGAAAGACAGACCACCGGAGAAAGAGGGAGGGAAGGGATGGGCCTGAGTGGTCAGAGACCCCCAGACACCGCAGACAGATGTCAGCAGGGGGCAGGGGGGCAGAGGGGGCTGCAAGGGAGACAGACACGGAGAGACCTCACGGAGCAGAGGGGCAGAGGGAGGGCCAGAGAGCAGGACAGAAACGGGAGGCGTGAGTGCAAGGGATTCAGGAGCCAGGAGCCGGGAGCCAGAGTGACTGGGCCCCGGGGCCGCCGCAGGTGTGCGGAGCCCAGCGGGTCCTGGGGAGCCCGAGTGTGGCCTGTGGCCAGCATGAGGTTGGAGGGGGACAGGTGGGGGAAGGCTAGGATTTTGGGGAGGCACTATATGAGGGGCATGGGGAGCTAGGAAAGAGATGGGACTTGGGGGACCTGGGGCCCTCCCAGCCCACGGAGCGGGGAACAGGGAGGAGAGAAGCAGGGACCCACAGCTTCTCACTGAGCCACCCTCCCACAGGACCAAGGAGACCGGAGTGGGGCGGTGCCCCTCAGCCAGCAAGAGGGGCCAAGCCCTCGTCTCCATGGCCCTTCCTCAGGGCCCAGAAGGTGACAGCCTCCCCACAGGGGACCCCAAGCCCTCTGAGGACACTGCAGGGCCCAGCCAAGCCCCTGTGAGCCCAGCAGTCAACAGGCGGCGGCTCCTGCAGGAGCTCGAGGCCCAGGTGCAGGCGGCCTTCGGGCAGGTAAAGTGGGCAGGGCTGTGGGATTAACCCAAACGAGGGGGCCATGAGCGAGCAGAGGGGATCCCCCACCCCAACTGGGGCGCTTTAGGACAGGCCCAGGGCAGAGCCCAGGGAGGAAGCCCTAGACGTGCATGTTGATTGAGGGGTGAGTCGGTCAGCTGCTCAGGAGGGAGCTGGTGTCCCCCCACCTCTGACCCCGCTGAGCCCTTCGCCGGCCCCTGGCACCCAGAGTCAGCTCCCTTCAGCTCCTCAAGCGTCGGGGGGCTGGTTCAGGCAGGGGTGCCGAGGGCAGGCGGGCGGGCAGGTCCCCGCGGCGAGAGCCGGCTGAGGTGCTGGCAGGAAGGAGCAGGGTCTCCCGGGCTGGGCAGAGGCTGCAGCCCCTCAGGACACGCAGCAAGCAGAGGATCCGCAGGGTCCATACCACCTGGTACCGCCTGCTGTTCGGACGGGGGAGGTGCCCCAGACCACCCTGGCACACCGGGCGCCTGGCTTCCTCCTCTCAGGTCCAGGCCCTGCTTCTGAAGAAATCACATCTCTCCTGATTGGGAGAGATTAGGGGCAGGGGTGAGGGGAGAGGGGTGCTGGAGAGGGGGTGTCTGGAAGACCCTCAGGAGTGAACGCAGGGAGACTGAGCACTCCAGGGGGCCTTGGGGCTCGAGTGGCCCCCCTCACCAGCAAAGATGCTCAGAGATAATCCCGGATTAAGAGCCAAGCCCCCAGGCCCAGGGCTCCCCGCCTGCCCACCCGCCCCCGATCTTCCCCACAAAACCCTTGGAAAATCCCCTGCCGTGCTCCCAGACTCACTGGGAGCAGCTGGGGACTGGCAGGAGCCCACAGCCTCCGCTGAGGTCCAGCCCCGGGCGGCCCCCGGGACTCCAGGCCTGGCATGGTTCATGGGCTCATGGGGAATTGTGCCAAGCGGCCCCAACACCGGGGGCCTAAGGTAGGAGGGCTGAGGGGGAGAAGCCAAGGCCAGGAGCCTGGGATGGACCCTGGAAGGGTCAGGTGGGTGGGCAGGGCCTTGTGTGGGGCCGGGCAGGAGTTAGAGGTGGGCACAGCAGGGGGATGGAGGGGCTGTTTCCCACCGGGCCTCCCTGCCAAGCTCAGCAGGCCCCTGGCTGCCCATCCAGCTGGCCGACCCTGCTCTCTGCTAGTCAGTCTTGACCTGGGGGATGTGGAGCTTGAGCTCAAGGTCTCACTCTGCCACTGGCTTTCTGAGTGACCTTGGCCAAGTCCTCTGCCCTTCCTGGGCCTCAGCTTTGCCCATCTGAACAGTAAGGGGTGGACCCTTCCAGCCTAGAGGGGTGATAGGTGAGGGCCCCTCTCTCCTGTGTGAGGTGCCAAAGGCAGGAGAGGCTGGTGAGTAGGGCGCAGAGGGGCCACTGCCCCAGCTCATGGCCGGCTCTGCTGCAGGACCGCTGGCAGTGGCCCGGCTCCTGCCTGGGGAGCTCCCACCACAGCCCCAAGGAGCAGGGGGGCCCCGGGCCGGGCGTCCAGGGCTACTCGGTGCTCAGCAGCCTGGTGGGGCCTGCCTGCATTTTCCTGCGGCCCAGCCTCGCGGCCACCCAGCTTGTATGTACAGCCGCCCGCCCGCCCTCTGCCCTCGCTTTGCCTCTCCCTGAGTAGCCGGGAGAGGACTGAGTGGGGAGGTGGGAGCAAAGGCACAAAGATCCAGGGGGGTGGGGGGCAGAGGGGGACCCAGAGAAACGTCAGAGACAGCCTGCCAGGGGCTGGGCAGGGAGGTGGCAGGGGGCCTAAGACACAGACGGTGACATTGAGGCCTCCAAGCCTGGGATCTGCCCAACCCCAGACCCACCTCTGGCAAATGGGACTCTGTGTCCAGAAGAGGATTGCAGGGGTGGGAAGGCCCTGGGAGAGGCCTGGCAGGTGGCAGGGAGGGAGGGAAACCGGACCCCCAGATCCATGGCAGGAACGGGTGGGAGGAGCCAGGTCCGAGCAGTGTCAGACACGGGCCCTGTGCATGGCGTTGTGGGGCTGATCAGAGAACCCCAAAGAACAGGAAACAAGAGTGCGGGGAATCCTAACTGCTCTCTGCCCCTCAGGACCGGCAGCTGCGGCCGGAGGAGGTTGAAGGTAAAGAGCTCGGGAAGGAACTAGAGTTTCTGGGGGGTGAGGGGTGCACACATGGGAGGGGCCATCGGGCAGGGCCTCAGCCTCTCCAGGAGGAACCGGGAGCAAGAAGAGGGCTGCAGGGGACCTGTACGAGCAGACTGGGGACAAACCTGAGCGGGGACGGGTTGACAAAACCCCCAGCTGTCAGTTGCCTGGTCTCATTTACCAGGCGGGTGGTGGGCCCCTTTTGTATTTATTCACTCAGCAAACACTTCTGGGTGCCCACTGGGTGTGTGGCCCTGTGTTGAGCACTGGGAGACATGGCCAACTCCAACGACAGGCCCGTGTCCTCTGCACACAGACGTCAATTAGCCCACAAGTGCCAATGGTGCTCAGTGCTTCCAACTCCGAGTATACATGGGCTGGAGGGCTCTGAATTTAGAGGGAGGACTTCCTTGAGTAGGTGACATAAGGACCAAAGAGGAGGGGAGAGTGTTCCAGAATGTGAGCTCCATGAAGTCAGAATTTCCCCCTCCCTGCCTCCCTGCCTCCCTGCCTCCCTGCCTCCCTCCTTCCCTCCTTCCTTTCTTTTTCTTTCTTCATTGTCATATGCCCACTACCTAGAGCAGAGCTTCGCACATAGTAGATGCTCCTTAACTATTTGCTGAAAGGATGAATTGTAGGAATAGCATGTGCAAAGGCCCTGAGGCAGCAAAGAGAAACTGATGTTTAGGAGGGAATGATTGGACCAAGGAAAGAAGGGTGAGTTGATCCCAGCTGGGATCCAGGGGGACACTGGGGAAGGACTGACCCTGCCCTGCTTGGCAGAGCTGCAGGCCGCCTTCCAGGAGTTTGACCGAGATCGGGACGGCTACATCGGCTGCCGGGACCTGGGCGCCTGCATGAGGACGCTGGGCTACATGCCCACTGAGATGGAGCTCATCGAGATTTCACAGCAAATCAGTATGTGCCTCGGACCCACCCCATCCCCAGTTCTCCAGAGGCCAGGCCGGGGCAGCCGGGCAGCCCAGGCACAGAGATACCTGCTGGTTGGCCTCCTGAGCCCAGACCTTGGTCATTTTCAAGGCAAGAGACTCTCACCATTCCCTAGGAGGTGGGCAGGACAAGGACCATTACTCCTATTTTTTCGATGAGGAAATTGAGTATCTGAAAGGTTAAGTGACTTGCCTAAGGTCACACAGCCAGACCATTGGAGCCAGGACTTGAACCCAACCAAATTGTTCAGGAAAATTAAGGAAAGCCATAAAAATAAAAATAAAAAACACCCCAGTCTGTGGGGCCTGGAGGGAGGGAAGGGCACAGGCCGGAGGGGGAGGGCAGAGGAGAGCCAGTGCTGGGCAGGGGTCCCTGATGAACGTGGCCCCCAGGTGGCGGGAAGGTGGACTTTGAAGACTTCGTGGAGCTGATGGGCCCCAAGCTGCTGGCCGAGACAGCAGACATGATTGGCGTCAGGGAGCTGCGGGATGCCTTCCGAGAGGTGCGGCCCCTGGGGCTGGGGGGGGGGCTGCATGTCTGTTGTGAGTGAGGGGCTGAGCGGCTGAATGATTTGTCGGTGACCCAGTGCCATGACCAATGCTGCCACAGTTTGACACCAACGGGGACGGCTGCATCAGCTTGGGTGAGCTCCGGGCGGCCCTCAAGGTCCTGCTGGGCGAGCGCCTCACCCAGCGGGAGGTAGACGAGATCCTTCACGACATCGATCTCAACGGGGACGGCCTGATCGACTTTGAAGGTACCGCCTGCACCACACACCCTGGAGTCTTCTTCACAGATACAGAGCCGTGAAGGCAGCGTCCCCACTGGGTGCCAGGCCCTGCTAGGCTGCCCGAGTCCTCTCCCAGGAAATCAGCACGGGAACCTGGGAGGAAGGAGCCACTAGCGTCCCCGTGAGCAGAAGAAAGTCCGTTCTTAGGAAAGTGTAGGTGCTCGGCAAAAGGAGGTCGATGGAACCAAGGTTTTTTAAAAAATATGATTTTATTGATTTTAGAGAGAAGGGGAGAGGGAGAGAGAGAGAAATATTGATGAGAGAGAAACATTGATCCCCTGCCTCCCACACGCTCCCTACTGGGGATCAAGCCCACAACCCGGGCATTTGCCCCGACCTGCCATCCAACCAGGGACCCCTTGGTTCATGGGTCAATACTCAACCACTGAGCCACCCTGGCTGGGAGATGGAGCCAAGATTTGAATGCAGGCAGCCTGATCCAGAACCCAGCTCTTCCTCTACACTGTGTTCCCACAGAGGAAAAATAAAGATTAAATAATCATAGGGAGCCAAGGAAAATCAGTAAGTAGAAATTCTCCAAAGTGGGCCCCCAAATTGTTCCTGAGCTTCCTGGTGGCAAAAGCAAAGAGGAAAATCGTTCAGTTACAAGATGTTTTCTGCCCACAAGACAAAGCCCCTCTTCTTAGCCTAGAGGCCTGTTACCTATCAGATCCAGGAGACTCCCCTGCAGGCCCTGCCCTTGACCACACCCCCTCACACCTCAAGGCCAGTATATTGGCCTCACCCCCAGTGGGGTCCAGAGAGCAGACCCAAAACCTTGGCCCTGTCCTGGCAGAGTTTGTGCGAATGATGTCTCGCTGAGCCTGCACAGAAGCTGGAGGCAGCAGGGAGGACTTGAGAGCACAGCCACCGCCGGAGAGCGTGTCCCTGGAAGCCCACTGCCTCCAGCTGGACCTCTGCCTCTCTTCCCCACGCCCCCCACCTGTGCGCAATGCCCTTGTCTGCCCTCACCCCACCCCCACTCCTCCACAAGCCCCTCGCCCATCTCTGTTTCTCTGACAATAAAGTACCTTCAGACCTGGGGAGATGGCTCTCACCTCTCACTTCCTTACCCTGGAGGACCCAGTATTTGGCCCCCAAAAGTTAAGTCCTGGACGACAAACCCCCTCAATTGTGAGCCCTGGGCTAGCAGGGGCCCTCTCTGGATCACGGGCCCAGCCCACAGCAAGTGCCAGGAAAGGTCCCTGGCAGAGTGAACCACCCTGCTTCTCCCAGAGCCGGGTGTGCGCGGTTCCTTGTCCCATGAATGGCCCCGGCCGGGTCCCAGGTTACTCTAGAGGGTGGAGCAAGTGCGTGAGGGCTTTTCCCAAGGTCCATCCCATTCACTCCTGCAGGGGTGCTGCTCAGAGCCTTCAAGAAAGAACCTGATTTCTTCCCAGCTTTAATCCCGGCTGTCGGGCTCTGGCTGATGGTCCCTTCAGAATACAGCTCAGCTGGTGGGCTGCTGTCTGGCTCTTCCGGAGCCGCCAGCCACTGGCCCGGCGTGGGGGGCGGCTAGGACGTGCCCATTTCTGCCTGACTCCAGGCTCCTCTCCTGGGCGGTCTCTGCCTCAGGCTCCCCTCACATCCGAGGCCCTCCTGCCCACCCCGCTGTCTCGCCTTCCTCTGCCTTGCGTTCATACGTTCATCCCTAACGTCATCTCACCGCCTGCTTCCTGGGGGACCCGAAGGACACGTCTGCTCACGGGACCCCTGGCCTGGTCTTCATGCCCCATTTTCCAGATTGAGGAAACCAAGAGGCCCAGCCTAGGTGACTTGCTAGAGGTCACACAGCCCCACTGCTATGTCTCCCTTCCCGGCCATGTAGCACACGCTGCTGGATTATTCTTCCTAAAATATCACTTGTGTTTTGTGACACTCCTGTTCAGGAACTGGCCATGGTCCCCTATGGTCCTCAGATTAACCAGCCACTTTCCCGGGCCCCAGAAGTCTGTGGGAGGACAGGGACAAGCATAAAGTCACATACGATTAAGGTGACATGGAGGTGGGGCTTGCGCTCAGGCCTGGGGGCTCTAGAATCACAGGGTCGGAGTGGACACAGGACGGGCCTCAGCCTTTTCCGGCTACAGCAAAGGCCTGGTCTGCAGAGCGCGGCCTGACTGAGAGGGAAGGCAGGCCCTGACCTCCTGGTCGGGAACGGGTGGGAGCTTTCACCCAAGCCTGGTCCTCCTCAGCGCTGCTGCCGACAGGATGGCCCGGGGACAGAGCAGGTGGACCGCCACCGGTGCCCTGCCCGGCCCGGAGCCTGGGCCTGAGGTGCCAGGGCTGGCTGCTGCAGCTCCAGCACCACTCTCCTGGGCGATCCCAATTAATGCCTAGTCCTCAATTAGGCCATCTCTCCCACCAGCCAGTCTGCAGAGCCTGGGGGGGAGGCGGCGCTGCCCCAGGCCAGCAGCTTCACCACAAGCCATGGCCAACCTCCTCCCACCACCCTCCACCAGCTGGCGCAGATGGCGCTGCTGCCCAAGATGTCTGTCCTCTTTGCAGGCGTTGGAGGGTATGTGCCAGGGGAGGGCCAGAGCCCCGCCCAGGGTTTACCTCCCACCACCCTCTGGCCCCCAGCCTGGGAGGCTTCCTGGCTGGGGGGTTTGGGGGGTTGAGGGAGTTGCTAGGATGGACTTAATTATCTGCAGCGTGTCTGCTGGCACCAGAAGTGCCCACAGCCCCACCAGGTCTCACGCATGCCCTCTCAGCCCAGGTCTCAACAGATAACAGCTGGAGCAGGAACCAGGCCAGGAGGGACGAGCAGGTAGGTAGAGGCTTGCTGAGCCGAGAGCCCCTTCCCCATCGAGAGGGGCACCTGCTAGTCAGAGCTGCTGGTCCAGAGCTACGAGACTCTCTGATTTTCCAGGAAAAGCTGTACATTCAGATTTTTACTCTAAGTCTATTTTAAATAGTGTGAGTATAACACATTCAGTAAGGCATATAAATCTGAGTACAGCTCAGTGAATTTTTGCCTGTGTGCACGGGGGTAACCATCACCCAGATCAAGATGTTACATCCACTTATTTTAGAACAGTGCTAGGTTTACTGAATTATATCCAGCATAGTACAGTGAGTTCCCATACACCCCACACCCAGCTTCTCCTGTTAGGCCACGTTCTCCAGAGAAACAGAACCAATAGGGGATGTGTATGTATACATAAAGATATTTATTGTAATTGGCTCAGGTGATTATGGGGCTGAGCAGTCCCAAGACCTGCAGACAGCAAGCTGGAGGCCCAGGAGAGCCGTGGCGTAGTTCCAGTCCAAGCCCTAAGGCCTGAGAACCAGGAAAGGCGATGGTGGAAGTTCCAGTCTGAGGTCAGAGAACACTGATGTTCCAGCTCAGCAGGCAGGCAGGCAGGCAGGCAAAGTTCCCTCTTAACTCAGCCTTTTTGTTCTATTTAGGTCTTCGACTGATTGGATGAGGCCCACTCCATTGGGAAGGGCAATCTGCTTTACTTATTTGACAGATATTAATCTCATTCAGAAACAGCCTCCCTCTCCCCCCCCCCCCGCCCCCAATCATGTTTGACCACATGGGTGGAAACCCCATGATCCTGTCAAGTTGACACATAAAATTAATCATCACACTATTAACACCGTACATTAGAAGGGCACATTTGCCACAGTTAATGAACTTACACGGATACATTATTACTAACTGAAGCCCATATTTTATGCAGATTTCATCCGGTTTTTTTCGGGATTGTCCCTTTTCTGTTCCAGAATCCCATCTGGGACACCACGTTACATTAGATGCCATGTCTCCTTAGGTTCCTCTCGGTTGTGATGCTTTCTCAGACTTGGTGGTTGTTTTTTATGATCTTGACAGCACTTAGGAAATTTTATAGATTGTCTGTAAATTGGGATTTGCCTGATGCTTTCTTCATGACTAGTTGGGGTTATGGGTTTGGGTTTACGGAGGCAAGGTGTGCTCTCATCCATATCAAGGGTGGGTACTGTCAACATGACATCACTGTTGATGTTGACCTTGACCAGCTGGCTAGAGGCAGAGTCTATCAGATTTCTAAAATAAAATTACTTTTTCTCCTCATTTTACATACTATATACCCTTTGGAAGGAAATCCCTATGCACAACCTGCACTTAAGGGCAGAGTATTGAAGTAAACTACTTGGAATTCTTCTGTGTGGGAGATTGGTCTCTCCCCCCCATTTCTTCATTTATTTGTTTACTCAACCAATCATGTGTTTATATCCATATGGGCCCATAGGCATTTGTTTTATACTTTAAGTTATAGTTCAATACTATTTTATTTATTCTGTTGTTCAAATGGTCCCGGTTTTGACCACTAGAAGCTCTTTCATTGGGCTCCTATCTCCCTTTGACATACCCCAATCATTGTAGGGTAGTTCCCCCCGCCTAATGCTTTATTATTATTATTTTTTTAATTTAATTTATTGGGGTGACATTGGTTAATAAAATTATATAGATTTCAGGTGTACGATTCTATAACACATCATCTGTATATTGTATTGTGTGTTCACCACCCCAACTCAAGTCTCCTTTGGGGTTTTGTTTTTGTTTTCAGCACTTTATTACTGTCTGCACCACAAAACACCCCAGGATCCTGTTGTATATTTCCTGCCCCAGTCCTAGAATCAGCCATTTCTGTAAGAAGCTCTGGTTCACTTTATTGGAGAAAGCAAGACCTGAGTGCTAGATTGCTTCTGGGCCCTCCCAGCTGATACAGAGTGAGGAGATACATGCACACTAGCCTGTGTATATATACATTTGTAAATGTTTCTGCATGTAAGCAACTGTATCTATATTAAGTTAAACAGGAGTTCACATTGATGCCTCCAATTCCAATCCACTACTAGAGTGAATTGGTCCAGCCTCCCTGCTGGCTTAGCTATAGCTTCTCATTCCAGCAGTGAGAAATCGTCACCCTACGTCTGCTTCATTTTCACTTCTAGTGCATGTGTGCAGGTTTCCGAATTGTTAACCCCCATGGGGAACCCCTCCCCAACTAGAGTTGGGGCTACGTGCAGTTCCTTCTGCCTCTGTTCTCGCAGACTCCGCTCCTTTCCAGGTTAGCATCTTATCCCCCCACCCCTTCAGAGAGGCTGTTTCGTACGTCTGCAGTAAAGCTAGATTCTCTGTCATGTTCTTCATCCCGTCCTGGGACCCTGACCACCTAAATGGCTTTTTTTTTTTTTTAATTTACACACATTACAGTTTACTCTTTGACAAATGCTTAATGTCTTGATTTCACTGTTACAGTATCACACAGAATAGTTTCACTGCCCTAAAAAAAAGTCCCCTGTGCTTCACCTATTCATTTCTACCCCTCAGCACCCCTGGCAACCAGTAATTTACTTTCTGTATAAGTTTGCCTTTTCCTGAATGTCATACAATTGGAATTATACAGCATGTGGCCTTTTCAGGCTGGCTTCTTTCATTCAGCAATATGCCTGTCTGTGTCGTTTCGTGGCTACATACATTTCCTCTTATTGCTGAGTAATAGTCCGCTGTAGGAATACACCGGTGTGTTCACCTATTGAAGGCCACCTCCTCTGGGAAGACTTCCGTGCTGTCACCAGGCAGCCCCGTCCTCTGAGCTGCGATGCGCCCTGCCCCAGTCTCCCCGCCGCCTCCCTGCGCTGTGCGCCTTTGCCGCCCTGGGTCTTCCTGGGGGCTGGGCGCTCCTGGCGGGCAGAGGCCCTGGCCCTTCATTTCCATGTCAGCGTCTAGCGCAAGGCCTGGGATCGAGGACAGAGCCAGGGAATGTTTGCTGGATGAGCGAAAGGATGTCTCGGGGGGAGAGAAAAACCTGCAGACTTGGGGGCATGAAGGGTGCGCAAGGACGGAGAGGTGGTAGGGGGAAGTAGCCTGGGAGAAAGGGTGCCGGGGAGAGGGTAAGACCTGGGGTAGTGGGGAAGGGGGGCTGAGAGGAGGGTCTGGGTGCAGAAGCGGGAAGGTCTGGAGGCGCTGGAGCGGGCAGGAGAGGCGCGGGGAACAATAAGCACTTTATAAATAGTCATTCGGTGCGCACGACCGCCCTGGGAGGTAGCTGTTGGCGTCTCTGTTCTTACAGACGGAGAAACTGAGGCTTATGGAGGTTGGCGACTTGTCCCGGGGAAAATCGCTCGTGGGGGGTGTGGGCCTCGAGCCTGCAGTCGGGGCTCTTTCCCATACAGCGCCCGGCGCGAAGTGTTTAGCAAAGGTCAGCCGGTCCTCCCATTGCTGTCATGCGGCCCAGGCGCGGCGGCCCGGGAGCGGCAGGTCGCGGGGTCCCCGAGGTCGCCCTTGGCCCTAACCCTGGCCCAGAGCCCAGAACCAGGTGCTTCGTGCGACGGTGCAGGTGGTGAGGGGCCAGTTTCCATGGGAACAGGCGAATGCTTCAGGAGGGCGCATGCGCAGATCGGGAACAGGTTGTTGAACCGGCGAAAGGTGACGTAAAAGCGCACGGGGTGAGACGCAGGGCTCGGAACGTCAAAGCCCTGCGTCCGCCGGCGTCCGGGGCGGACGAAAGGCGCGCGCGGCGGCGGCGGCGGCGGCAGTAACCCCTCCTGGACCGAGGCCGCAGCAACCCCAGCTGGACCGAGACCCGGCGGCGCGGAGCTGACGTGCGAAGCGAGGCGAGCGAGGCGCGAGGGCCGCGCCCGCACCTGCGACGACCCCCCTGGACGCGAACCGCGGCTGACCGGCCCCGGGTCCCGGCTTCTGAGGCCCCGCCTCTCGAGTCTGGGGACTAATCGGTTTGAGAGCGCGCGGGCCGCAGCCGCGAACTCTCCAATTGCGGAGGGCGTCGGCCACCGCCCAATCCCAAGCAGACAGGTGCGAGGTCCGGAAGGCAGCGACCAATCAGCGGCGGTTGCGGCCTGTGGGGGCCGGTCTCGGGCAATGAGGAGGTCCGAGTGACGTCTCTGCGCACCAATCGGGAGTGAGAGAGCGTTGGAGCCCGTCCGCCCTTCCGGCCTGAGCTCTATTTACTAGGGGCGTGCAGCCCGCCTGCCAATCAGGGCGCAGCTGAGTGGCCAGGCAGCCAACCCCGGAGGAGCGGCCGGCCGACGTCCGCCGCACCCAGGAGTTGGGGATGTCCTACAAACCGATCGCCCCCGCCCCCAGCAGCACCCCGGGCTCCAGCACCCCTGGGCCCGGCACCCCAGTTCCTACAGGTGAGGATCCAGCTCCATCCCTGCTCGCCTGCCCGGGCGGTCGAGATCTCGAAAAGAAGACGGCCCGAGTTCCGCAGCAGCGGGCCTGTCGCCTACACGCCCAGAGCCTCAGTTTGCTGGCCTGTGAAGTGGGCGTGGTCACGTAAGGGCCAGGTGGGGTGCAGGGGGAGGGGTTTGTCCCTGAAGTTGAGCTGCCCGGAGCGGAGCATCCCTTTCGGAAGGAATCGGGCGAGTCCGGTTGGAGGCTTGGAGCTCGGGGAGATGTCCCTGCCCCGCGCTGACCTCTTAACTCGAACCTGTTGCAGCCGGAAGTGTACCGTCGCCGTCGGGCTCGGTGCCGGGAGCCGCTGCCCCTTTCAGACCCCTGTTTAACGACTTTGGACCGCCCTCCATGGGCTATGTGCAGGTGAGTGGGGCCGAGAGGCTGCCTGTGGTTGGGGACTGGAGGCCCCCCCCCCCGGGCTTGAGCTTGCTGCCCTGTTCTCTCTTGACATAGGCGATGAAGCCACCCGGCACCCAGGGCTCCCAGAGCACCTACACGGACTTGCTGTCGGTCATAGAGGAGATGGGCAAAGAGATCCGACCCACCTATGCTGGCAGCAAGAGCGCCATGGAGCGCCTGAAGAGAGGTGAGTGAGGCCAGGCCCTCGCCCCCACCCGGGGAGGAAGGACCTCTGGAGGCCGCCTGAGCCAGGCCTAGACTAGGGCCAGGATCACTGTGCATAGGTGTATTGAACTGAATTAAAATCTAGGCGATTTCCAGGGAATTTGTAGTTCAACAGGGTAAATCTGAGCATTAGCCAAACCTCCAGTATCATCTAGCCTTTGGTTAGATTACGGTCCCTCTTACTGAAAGGAAAGGGGGTGGGGAGGGAGGGGTCTTCTGGAGGGTGTGGGTGGGAGTGGAGGGTTGCTGAGACCCTGTATGTTACTTCCCCATCCCCACTCCCACCCCACCCCAGGCATCATCCATGCCCGGGCCCTAGTCAGAGAGTGCCTGGCAGAGACAGAGCGAAACGCCCGCACGTAACAGGAAGCACCTACACCTCCGAGTCTGGACCTTTCCGGGCCACTGCAGGGCACCTGCTTCTCCCTGGCCTTCACCCTGAGTTGCACTTCCTGTCCTGTGTCCCTTGGTGGGTGCCGTCCAGGAACCAGGGGGTGGCTCTTACTCCAGTTGGCAGCACTAACATGGGACCCCTGGAATACTTAGCAGAGAGGTCACTGTGAGTCCCACTCATGAGCTGCCAGCAGTGTTGATCCAACTGGAGCTTTCTTCTTTTTGTGGCCCCCACCACTCAGCACTTACCCAGGACTTCTCACCACTTTGTCCCAGACCCCCTTCCCCCCCGCAGGGCCTGAGAAAGCCTGTCACCTCCCTGCCTTGTCTCCTGGGCCATAGCCTCTCTTTTCTCAGTGTGTCTTTTGCTAACCATGCTCTTTTTGTATAAATAAAAGATAATTTGAAGTTGTTCTCTCAGCTCTTAGCCTTTGTGAGCCTGGTACTTTCGCTAAGCCCGGGTGGGCTGGGAAGAAAAAGGGAAAGAGAAGACTCAGAGTGGTGCAGTGGGTGGGAGAGAGGCCGACTGAGCCTGGCCTCACCTTGCCTCCTCCTGTCCATTGACCTTGGGAGGGACCCTGCGCCTGTCCGCGCTCAGCCTTCCCAGCTTTTAAGTAGCGGAAAGAGTTGAGCTCCAGTAGCTGAGTCTCGCCTGGCTTCGCTTGAGGCCGCCAGGGGGCAGTGCAGGACCTTGGCCGCCTCCACAACTGGAAGACAGTCGTCAGCCTCGGCCTGGAGGGTTCTACCTCTGGATTAGCAGTGACGCCTGGCGAGGTGGAAATGCCAGTTCACTTAAGCCACACCCTCCTGCCTTAATGCCCTAACAGCCTAAGCTGAATCAGCCCTCAGAGGCCCTGAATGGGCCCCGTCTCTGACTCCACGGAGAGGAGAGGGCGCACTGCTGCTTCCCTCCGCAAGCGCCTGTGAAGCAGCGCCAAGGGGAGAGGGCTGGCTTCCAGCATGGGTGCTGCAGTCCACCGTCCCAGGGCTTTCAGGGTACCGGGTGTGGTCCCACGAGCCCAGCCCACAGGTGCCCTAGCCTTTGCCCAAGGTCTGGTGGCTGGTTGGCCACGCTTGTCGACCCGGAAGGTATAGGTGGGCCCACAGAGAGGGACTAGTCCGAGGATCGACTGAGGCCTCTGCTTGGGTGTGTAGCTGAATGACCCTAGAGACCTGGGGCGCTGGAAGCCCTCACCCCAGGTAGAGGCAAGTCGGAGACCAGCTTCTGGCCCGAGTGGGGGAGGATGCCTTTCCCCTGAGGGCCGGGGAGGGTGGGACCCTGCCGCCAGGGTGGGAACAGAAACCACGAGTGTCTCGAGTGTTCCAGAAAGCACACAGGGAGTGAAAAGCACGGGCATCTGGAGAACTGCGCTTCCCCCGCTGCCAGGGGAAGGAAGGAGGGAAGGAAGGGGCCGGGCTCCGCCGCGGGCGGGGACCCCGCAGGGTGGGGAGGGCCCGCCGGGCCCAGGAAGGGGGCGGGGCGGCCGCAGTGACGCGCGGGCGCGGGGAGGGCCGGCTGGGCGCCCGGGGCGGACGGGGAGAAAGGTCGGGGCCATGGGCCGGCGGTGCGCCTCCCGAGGGTCCGGCCACTGCTGGAACCGGAGCCCGGGGCCGGGGGCGCTCGGGGCTCAGGCCCGTAGCCCGCTCGCCCTCGCCCGGGGCCGGTGAGGGGCGCCCGCGCGGGACTAGAGGTGAGCCGGGCCGGGCCGGGAGCGCGGCGGGGGCGGGGGGAAGTGGGGACGGGGCTGCTCGCCCGCTCGCGGGGTGCGGGGCGGGGGCAGGGCGGGCTCCTGCTACGGCCCGGGGCGCGGGTGAGCGCGGCAGGTCGCAGAGCCGAAGCCCGTGGGGCACCAAGGGGAGCGCTCTTGCCGCAGCCCGGAGGAGTGACCCTGGGAGGATGCTGGGGAGGGGACGCCGAGCGCCGGCTGCCGGCTGCCGGCCGCGGAGGGGGCAGGCCCGGGGCGAGGGGGTAGCCCCCTGTCCGGGGAGGCAGGCTCGCGTGTCAGGGGTGGGGAACACTGACAGATGCTAGGAGGAGGGGCGCACGCGGCTGCTCCTTGGAGAGACTCCCCGGAGACAGGGTTTGAGGTGGACGAAGGGGGTGGGGGACGCGGGACCCCACGACTCCAGGAAAGGGATGCCCGGGGCGCCCCGAGGGGCGGTTGTGCGAGGCAGGCCCGGAAGGAGGGGCGCGGGGGCTGCAGGGGGCGGGTCCCCGAAGGAAGCTTTTTCCAGGGGGCTTAGAACGCGGCGGGAAAGGCGAGGCTGGCCAGCCCCCCGCGGCCGCTCTGGGGGGCCCGCGTCAGCGCGCGGTTTCCATGGAGACGGGAGGGCGGGGGACGGGGTCTGCGCGGAAAAGAGGTCAGTGATCCGCCTCGCTGCGGCGCCCGGCCCCGGCGGCGCTGGGTTCGCTCCGCCGCCCGGTGGCCGGCCGGGCATGGGGTCCCGCGGCCCGAGCCCCTCGGCCTGCGCGCGGGGCCGGGGACCGCGCGCCGCCGCGCACTGACGGCCGCGTGCCCTGCGCCAGGCGGAGCGGAGGCCGCGCCGCGGGCCGCGCCGCCAGGATGCTCATCAAGGAGTACCACATCCTGCTGCCCATGAGCCTGGACGAGTACCAGGTGGCCCAGCTCTACATGATCCAGGTGAGGCGCGGGCGCGGGGCCGGGCCATGCTCGGGGCGCCTCACCCTTGCGCGCGGGAGCGCGCAGGCCGCACCTGGGGCAGGGCTGGGGCTCAACCCCCGTCCCGCTCCGGCGCTTTGCAGGGCTCGGGCCAGGGGAGGAGAGAGAGGTCCCCCCTTCAGATGCAGGAGGAGATTGTCAGGGCTGTGGCGGAAAAGGCAGAATCCTGGTGGTGCCTCCCCACCCCCAAGCGCCCAGCCCGTGTGTGATCCCCTCTAATCCGCCTTAGAATCCGTAATCCCCTAGGGGTAGCGAGCCTGTGAGGAGGCATTAGTGGGGCGGGGAGTGAGGAGGGGTCCTGGGTGGTAGGAAAGGATGGGAGGGGGTCCCCGGAGGGTGCAGGATCCTGGCAAGCCCAAGTCAGGGAGATGGCGTGAGGATCAGGCACCCAAACTGTGAAATAGAGGGGCAGGCAGGGACCCCAGAGGATAAGGGGGGGTCTGGGCCTGGGCTTGGGCTGTGAGAAAAATGGGCCAGGGCTGGCTGTCAAGGAGGGGAGAGGGCTGGTGCAGGCCCTTGAGGGAGGTCTGTTCCGGACGTGTTCCCCTGAGTTTTAGGATCAGTCTTCAGGGGCGAGAGGGCCAGGATCCAGCCTAGGGACTGAGTAGGTCAAGTTTGGGCTCCAGAGCTGTAAAAGGGCAGGATCTGAGTGTTCTCAAACCATAAGGGGTGTGGCAGGAGCTGGTTGTGGGGTCCCACAGAGGGAGGGGACCGGGGTCAGGTCCTCAGAGTGGTCGGGGGCCCCTTTTACTCTCCTCAGTTCTTCCAGCCCACCCACCCCGGCCTCCTTGCCGCCCCTGGAGCAGGTGCAGCATGCGCTCACCTCAGGAGCTTGCACTGGCTTCCCCTCTGCCTTGAAGACTTGCCCACCCCACCTTCACTCAGCACCCTCCCTCCCCTCCTTGTTCAAATCAGTCACGTTATCTCCCTGAGGCCTCTCTCACCCTGTATGGAAACCGCAACCCCCAACTCAATCCCCCTTACCCTAATCTATGCTTTCTTTTTCCCATAGCCCTTTTTTCCCTTCTAACATACCATATAATTTGCTTTTTTCTGTGTCTGTCTCCCCGCATTAGAACGTAAGTTCCCCAAGGGCGGGGGTCTTTGCTCTGCTCATCAACATGTCCTAATTAACATAATCCTCAGCAATGCCTGGACTAAAGCAGACACTCAGTAGGTACTTGAATGTGTGCTGGGCTGCAGAACCCGTGGGGGACTCCACAGGGGCTGTGACCCCGGCCCCAGAACTGTGCAGGGGGCCAGGCAAAGCCGGGGACCCCAGGAGCCGCGCTGGGGTTGAGCTCCAATTCTGCTCTGCCCTGGACTACAGAAAAAGAGCCGGGAGGAGTCGAGCGGTGAGGGCAGTGGTGTGGAGATCCTGGCCAACCGGCCCTACACAGATGGGCCTGGCGGCAGCGGGCAGTACACACACAAGGTGTACCACGTGGGCTCCCACATCCCAGGCTGGTTCCGGGCCCTGCTGCCCAAGGCTGCCCTGCAGGTGGAGGAGGAGTCCTGGAATGCTTATCCCTACACGCGAACCCGGTGAGTGGGAGGGGCGGGCCTGGGGCCACAAGGAGAATAGCCCTGGTGGGCACAGTAGTGACCCTTGCCCCTACCCTCTGCCCAGGTACACCTGCCCCTTTGTGGAAAAATTCTCCATTGAAATAGAGACCTATTATCTGCCTGATGGGGGGCAGCAGCCGAACGTCTTTAACCTGAGTGGGGCTGAGAGGAGACAGCGCATCCTGGGTGAGGCCTGGAGCCAGTGGGGGGGACCCTGAAGATCCTCTCAGGCCACCTGAGGCCTCGATGGGCAGCCTCTGACCAGTCCCAGGCTCTCCCTGGGCCTTGGCTTTTTGTCTTCAAAAGGCTGCCCTCTTGATCCCGAGGCAGGGAAGGGATGGCAGGGGCGGGAGGAGGCGGGTGGCGCTCAGTGCTGCTGGAACCCCCTCAGACACCATCGACATCGTGCGGGATGCGGTGGCCCCAGGCGAGTACAAGGCAGAAGAGGACCCCCGGCTGTACCGCTCCGTGAAGACAGGCCGAGGACCGCTGGCTGATGACTGGGCGCGCAAGGCGGCTCAGACGGGGCCCCTCATGTGCGCCTATAAACTGTGCAAGGTCGAATTCCGATACTGGGGCATGCAGGCCAAGATTGAGCAGTTCATCCACGATGTCGGTGAGCACCCAGCCGCGGGAGGTTCTGTTTACCCAGCGTGCGCCAGCCCCGGCGTTAGAGCCAGGGTGCTCTCAGGCTACATGGGACACAGAAGCTTAAAGCCGTCATTTCCACTTGATGTGGTGAGTGCTGAGGTAGAGGGGAGCTGCACAGCCTAGCCTTGGGGTACAGGTAAGAGTCAGGAGGGCAAGAAGCTGGCGACATGGTCTTGAGGTCTAAGATTCTATCCTGTTTGGTCCATCAAGTGACGCTGAGACCTTCAGGAGGGTCACCAGCCCTAACTGGCAACGTGCTGAGAAGTGCAGGCTGAGACTGTGACTCTGATGTCATTCTCTCAGGGTCCCTCCCACCCCAGCTCCCAGAGACCCATCCTCTGGCCGTGGTATCAGGAGCCCCTGTTTCATACCACCCTAAATCCAACCCCACAGCTCCTGCAGCTCAGGCCCGCCCCACCTCCCAGGTCTGAGGGTGGGCCGGCTGCAGTTAGAGGGATCCCTAGCCTGGAAGGGGATGGCCGGGGGCCTGGGTTCCCCTCTACTACAGACTCATGGAACCCCCAGTGAGCCACTTCCCATCTCTGCTCCTTCATTTTCCATTCTGTAGACAAGGGGGAGTTTGGGCCAGATGTTAAAAGCTCATGCTGGTCACAACGTGCAGCTCCTTTGCTAATCATTTTTCACGCAAGATCTTTAGCACAGATGACACCCCTCAAGGTAAGGACTGTTATCTCCACTGTACAGATGAGGAAATTTAGCTCCAAGAGCAATACAGGCTCCTTGTCTTACATTTGGAAAAATACCAAATCACCCACATATAACCACTGTTAAGATTCTGATATATTCCTTTCCAGAAGTTTATCATTATAATTCAACCATCGTTACTGTGTTTCCTAGATATTGAGGTTTTCAAACTTTATTTCTCTGCTTAAGATAAAAATATCCCAGATTGAGTATCATCTTTCGATACGACTTTCATTAAGTGCCAACACTTCCATGAACTATTGACACCTTCATTAACCATCAACAATTTCATTTATTGTTAACGCCTCTGAAGTAGTCAGCAGGGAGCCAGATGAAAGAGCGAAAACAAGCATTGGTTCCAGCTTCCTATGGTTGGGGGGCGGCTGTCAGTGCTCAGAGTTGGGGTGTCCAGAGGGATGGAAGAAGCAGTGGGCTAGGAGGGAGGTGGGGCAAGAAGACAAATGCCCCACTTTCCACTCCCATCCCCTGGGTGGCACACACCCTGCCCTCCTTTGTGGCTCTGGGTAGGTGGTGTGCCCAGGGGAGCTATTAACCAGCCTCAAGGGCTGGGCGCGTGGACACTGTGGCAGGGAACCCCAGGGTGGGGAGGGCGTCGTTCTGATGCCCGGGCACCTACAGGTCTTCGTCGGGTGATGCTGCGGGCTCACCGCCAGGCCTGGTGCTGGCAGGACGAGTGGACAGATCTGAGCATGGCTGACATCCGGGCGCTGGAGGAGGAGACGGCCCGCATGCTGGCGCAGCGCATGGCCAAGTGCGTCCTGGACAGCGAGGGGCCTGAGGCCCAGCCCCCCGGGAAGCCAGGCACCGAGGCCCAGGCTGGGGCCGGCCGAGCGGGCACCCCCGATGGGCCTGAGGCGCCCCTTGGCCCCGACGCCTCACCCGATGCCAGCTTCGGCAAGCAGTGGTCCTCGTCATCCCGCTCCTCCTACTCATCCCAGCATGGAGGTGCGGGTTGGGCGCGGGCGGGAGGGAGCCACCTTCAGGCCGGCTGGCGGGCTGGTGCTGACACCCGTGTGCTCCCGCAGGGGGCGTGTCTCCTCACAGCTTGTCTGAGTGGCGCATGCAGAACATCGCCCGGGACTCTGAGAACAGCTCCGAAGACGAGTTCTTTGATGCCCACGGTGGGCACTGCGGGCCCCGGTGCAGGGGGGTGTCCCTGAGAAGCCTCTTCCACCCCATGACTCAGCCCCTTGTCCCTTCAGAAGGCTTCTCGGACAGTGATGAGGTCTTCCCCAAGGAGATGACCAAGTGGAACTCCAACGACTTCATCGATGCCTTCGCCCCCCCGATGGAAGCTGAGGGGGCGCCAGGTAAAGATCCGGAATTCGGTTGCCAGCACCCCACACGCGGTGGGGACTCGGAGAACAAGTCAGTCCTAATTCAGTGGGGTCCTGAGATGAATGTCGGTCCCGAGAGGGTGCTCGTTCAGTGCACAGATGGCTAGTGAGTGGATGATGGGTGGGTGGGAGGATGGCTGGAGTGTACTCCAGGTTCAGACGCAGCACAGAGAATGGAGGGATCCATGCGGAGGCCCGGAGGCCTTCACACGGCAGCGGGTATCTCAGCTGGAGTTTGAAGGGTTGGACCAGCTCCGTCCAACAGAACTCTCTGTGGAGGTGACAGTGTCTGAGCCACTAGGTACGTGTGGCTGTCAAGCACTTGGAATGTGCTCAGTGTGACTGGGAAACTGAAGCTCGAACTGTATTACATTTCATTCTTTCCGGTTTAAATAGGCACACGTGGATAGTGGCTACCGTTTTGGACAGGGCAGGATTAGAAAGACTCTTCCAGGCAAACGGGCACTGCGGGGACAGGCATCCCTGGGGGCAGAGGACCGGCACAGAGATGTGACACGGCCTGGGAGAGTCAGAGAAGGGCAGGGCAAGTTGGGGCGGGGTGCCACTCAGGCAGACGGAAGAGCAGGAGAATCCGAAGCGTCCGATGAAGGGACCCCCAGAGGCCCCTCAGTCCCCTTCACTGGCTGTGCCGTCCTACAGATCCCGGAGCCGAGGCCACCAAGGATATGAGGGACGGGGTCCGAGGGCCCAGGGACTCAGAGGTGTGTATGACCAGCCGCTCCGTGTTGCAGCTGTACCCACCCGCCTGCCAGGCCGCCGCTCTGACACCCCGGCACCCCGCTGTACCCCGCAGGGCCCGGACGGCGCTGGGGAGCTGGGGGCCGAGGCGTGCGCGGTGCACGCCCTGTTCCTCATTCTGCATAGTGGCAACATCCTGGACTCCGGCCCCGGCGACGCCAACTCCAAGCAGGCAGACGTGCAGACGCTGAGCCTGGCCTTCGAGGCTGTCACCCGCATCCACTTCCCCGAGGCCCTGGGCCACGTGGCACTGCGCCTGGTGCCCTGCCCACCCGTCTGTGCTGCTGCCTACGCCCTTGTCTCCAAGTACTGGTCGGGAGTGGAAGGGCGGGGGGTACACAGGGTCCCCAGGTTGCAGAGATCCACCTGGGGGCCCCGGGGACCAGGAAGACCCCATGGAGGGGTGGGGAGGAGCCCAGAAAGCCGGACACCTCGGTTTCCAGTTAATGGCTTCATCGCAGAGGCCCCTGGGGTGCTGACACTGCCCACAAAGGCCCCTCTTGCCAGCAGGCCAAGGGGACTTGGAGGGGGTGTGAAGGCCCCACCCACCCACCACACCCCCTCTTCCTCCAGCCTGAGCCCCTACAGCCACGACGGGGACAGCCTGTCCCGCTCCCAGGACCACATTCCACTGGCTGCCCTGCCGCTGTTGGCCACCTCATCTGCCCGATACCAGGGCGCTGTGGCCACTGTCATCGCCCGAACCAACCAGGCCTACGCCGCCTTCCTGCGCTCGTCGGAGGGCGCTGGCTTCTGCGGACAGGTCAGGAGCCAGGACGTCCTCGGGAGCTTGCCCTGGAGCCCTCTGTCTGCCTGTTGGCGCCTCCTGATGGTGCCACCCTCTCCCCTAGGTGGTGCTGATCGGAGATGGCGTCGGTGGAATCCTGGGCTTTGACGCACTCTGTCACAGTGCCAGCGCAGGCGCAGGGAGCCGGGGCAGCAGCCGCAGAGGGAGCATGGTCAGTGTGGCCGGGCCCTGCCTCCTCGGGAGGGTGGTGTCTCTCCATCTCCAGGGCTCTGCCCCCTGGAACATGACCTCTGGCAGACAGGTCCCTGCTGCCCTGATCTGTCCCTTCTGGGGCTCTGCCCGCCCACTTTCTTTGACTCCCTGCCCAACATCCAAGCCTCTCTCCTCACTTCCAAATAAGTAGAAATCACAGCATCTCCAGTCCTGAGGATTTTCTGTCCCCTGTTCCTTCTAGAACAATGAGCTGCTCTCCCCAGAGGTCGGCCCAGTGAGGGACCCCCTAGCAGATGGGGTGGAGGGGCTGGGCCGGGCCAGCCCAGAGCCCTCAGCCCTGGCCACCCAGCGCCTGCCCAGCGACATGGTCAATCCTGAACCCGAGGGCTCTCAGAACAGGTGACAACCCTGCCCCGTCATCCCCACCCTGGGTCTGTGCTGGGCTTTCGGGACAGCAGCACTGAGCACCCCTCCCCCACAGCCTGCAGGTGGCCCCCACGACTTCCTCCTCTTCTGGGGAGCCAAGGCGGGCAAGCACAGCCTCCTGTCCACCCACAGCCCCCTCTGAGGGTCCTGATGGCTCCATCAGCGCCGTGCGCCTGGACTTCAAGGTCTCCGGCTTCTTTCTCTTCGGCTCCCCGCTGGGGTTGGTGCTGGCTCTGCGCAAAACCGTGATGCCTGCCTTGGAGGGTGAGCCCTGTCCTTCACCCGCCCCTCCCCCAGCTCCTCCAAATTCACCTCGCCTGAGACGCTGGCGTAATTGCCACCTATCCCCCCCCCCCACCCATAAAATGGCCTGGCTAGAGAGGGGGAACCTGTGGCCCAGAAAGAAGGGACTTGCCAATGCCAGGTTTTCCGCGGTGCACCAGGAGGAACTCGCGCCCGCAGATGCTGTGTGTGAGAAGAGGGTCCAAGCACGGGAAACTTCCTCCCGAGCCACCTCAGCAAATCGAAGGCTCTGACCTATTCTTAGCCAAGAGATCCGTCTCACTAAGCAGGACCCTGGTGGCCTCCCAGGGAGAGCAGTTGGGGGAGTGCTGGCTCAGGGTCACACAGCATGTCAGGGTGCTGCTTCCCACGCCCCCTACCTCCCAGAATGCCCATATGAACTCCCCCCCGCTTTATCTCCCGGATACCAGTGGCCCAGATGCGCCCAGCCTGTGAGCAGATCTACAACCTCTTCCATGCGGCCGACCCCTGCGCCTGCCGTCTGGAGCCCCTGCTGGCCCCCAAGTTCCACGCCATCGCCCCACTGGCCATACCCCGCTACCAGAAGTTCCCCCTGGGAGATGGCACGTCCCTGCTGCTGGGTACGCCCCCAACCGAGATAAAGGGGAGAAGGGGGAGGAGGGCTGGGGATGGGCCCCCTCACCCAAAGAGACGTGAGGTAGTTCCCACATCACTGGTAGCCTCTCAGGTCACTGTTCCCAGGACCAGGGAGCCCTACCCCAGCCCCTTGGGAGGTCTGCATCCCCCAGGCCCTCTGGCATTCTGTGTCCAGGCATAGAGAGCAGTGCTGATGACCAGACTAGGGGCAGAGTGACACTGGGTGCCAGTGTGAGAGCAGCCGACAGTGGAGGGGTGGGGCTGCTGTGCATGTGTAGGCCTGCATTACGGGTCCATAGGCACTGTGTCACATAGCGATGTGGGACGTGTACCTGTGTGCAATTGGCCCCAGGAGGCAAGTGCCTGCGTTGGGGTGGTGGTGACAGGCATTCATTCAGGCAAGAATGCAGCAGGCTGCTGGGGCAGGCTCAGGGGAGAGATGCCCCCACGCTTCACCTCCACCCAGATGTGGAGCAGTTCAGCCGTAGCCGAGACTTGGCCCCGAGGGCTGGCAGGGAAGGTGGTGGAGGCGTGGGGGCTGAGCTCGAACCCCTGGCGGGAAGACAGGAGGGCAGCCTGGCCCGCCTGCTGCTGAGGCTTCCCCCCCTCCCCAGCGGACACTCTGCAGATCCACTCAGGCCTCTTTCTGGAGGAGCTGGAGATGCTGGTGCCCTCCACGCCCACCTCTACCAGTGGTGCCTTCTGGAAGGGCAGTGAGCTAGGCACCGAGCCACAGGCCCAGCCAGCGGCCCCCAGCACCACCAGTGAGGTGGTTAAGAGTAAGTCAGCCAGCCAGCCACCCAGTGTGGGGAGGGCACCCCTCTTCCACTGCCAGGGCCCAGCTGGATCACCCCTGCCCCCAGCGGCTGCTCTGGACCCCGCCTCGGCCAGCACCCAGCCCAGACTCAGCCAAGCAGGCTTGGAGGAAAGCGGGGAGGGAAGAGCACCCAGGGGCCAGGCAGGTGGGCACGGGGTGGGAGGCCACCCTGACTCCCTGCCCGCCGTGGCCATGCAGTCCTGGAGCGATGGTGGGGGACCAAGCGGATCGACTACTCACTCTACTGCCCCGAGGCGCTCACCGCCTTCCCCACGGTCACGCTGCCCCACCTCTTCCACGCCAGCTACTGGGAGTCCGCGGATGTGGTAGCCTTCATCCTGCGCCAGGTGGGCCAGGGATACGGGGCGGGGGGTGGGACTGGGCGAGGGTGGGGAGCTGCGGGCTGGGGCTGGGGTGGGCCAGGGGCAGCCCCAGGACCTGTTCGCGCGACCTAGCCCGGCCCTGTGTAGGTGATCGAGAAGGAACAGCCACAGCTGGCCGAATGCGAGGAGCCGTCCATCTACAGCCCTGCCTTCCCCAGGGAGAAGTGGCAGCGCAGGCGCACGCAAGTCAAGATCCGGGTAGGTGCCCTGCCGTTTGGGCCTCAAAAGCGAGGCCCTGCCCCTCTCCCGCGGCCTTGGCCTTGGCGCCCCACCCCATATGGTCCTGGCCCCACCTGATCATACCTCGACCACGCCCCTGGGAGCCACTGGTCTCTTCCCCTTCCCCCAGCAAGTTAGGCCTCCGATGGGCGCTCGCCCACCCCAGCTCATCGCCTGCATCCCATCCCGTCAGGGCTCCACCCCCTCAGAACCACAGGCCTCGGGCCTGGCACACAGGCACTCCTGTCCTCAGGCCGAGGTTGGCAAAAGCGCCCACCCCTCGGGCCACGCCCCTGTCCAGCAGTGGCCCCGCTTCCTCTGGCCCCGGCCATCTGGGCACTGGTCCCCGTCCTCAGCTGAGCCACATCCCCAACATCTGGCTTTGTCTCCTCCCTCCAGAACGTCACTTCCAACCACAGGGCCAACGACACAGTGGTGTGCGAGGGCCGCCCCCAGGTGCTGAACGGGCGCTTCATGTATGGGCCCTTGGACGTGGTCACGCTCACCGGAGAGAAGGTCAGGACCCAGTGGCCTTGGCCCAGGGTGGACCTCCCGCATCACAGATGTGGCCCCCAAGCTGGTGCTCCCTTCCTGCCTCCTGCATCATCGTGCCCCTTCCCCCACCTCCCCACCCCCAGCCGTGGCCTCATCCGCCCCTGATGACAGGCCCGCCTCTGCCGTCCTCCATTCAAAGTCACGGGGTACACAGGGTCTCCGCCCCATGGACGCTCTCCCCCACCCCCTCCTCGCCAGGTGGACGTCTATGTCATGACGCAGCCACTGTCTGGCAAGTGGATCCACTTTGGCACTGAGGTCACCAACAGCTCCGGCCGCCTCACCTTCCCGGTGCCCCCTGAGCGTGCGCTGGGCATTGGGGTCTACCCGGTGCGAATGATGGTCAGGTGAGCGTGTGGCGGGCCAGCCCCCTGCGGGGGGGCTCAGCCGGGCGTCGCCACTACACTGCTCACATCACCTGTGGGCCGCAGGGGTGACCATACCTACGCTGAGTGCTGCCTGACCGTGGTGGCCCGTGGCACCGAGGCCGTGGTCTTCAGCATAGATGGCTCCTTCACTGCCAGCGTCTCCATCATGGGCAGCGACCCCAAGGTGCGCGCCGGCGCTGTGGATGTGGTCAGGTAGGAGCAGCCGCCGCTGGGCTCACCCTGGAGGCCGGCTCCCAACCCTGGCACTTGGAGCTGACTGTCCCCCACCCCCCAGGCACTGGCAGGATGCCGGCTATCTGATTGTGTACGTAACCGGCCGGCCTGATATGCAGAAGCACCGGGTGGTGGCCTGGCTGTCGCAGCACAACTTCCCCCACGGCGTCGTCTCCTTCTGTGATGGCCTCACCCACGACCCGTTGCGCCAGAAAGCAATGTTTCTGCAGAGCCTGGTACAGGAGGTGCGGCAACTGGGAAGGGTCCCGTCTCTGGCCTCGACCCATCTCCGGGACCTTAACTGATAGGAAAGGTCCCTGTGGTCCTGGTCCTGCCCTTTCATGCTCCAAAGGGCTCTTGATCCTTAGGGCCAACTAGAGAGATCCAGTTGGTCCTGCCTCCCATCAGGGCCTGGTGATGTAGGACTCTGCCCACCTCTGTCCAACTAGCTTGGCTCCCTGAACTGTCTGACCCAGGACGCCCACCAGGCCCCACCCCCAGCCTCACACCCTGCTCCAGGGGTGGCTGACTGGCCTCACTCACAACAGGTGGAACTGAACATCGTGGCTGGCTATGGGTCCCCCAAAGATGTGGCCGTATATGCAGCACTGGGCCTGCCCCCGAGCCAGACCTACATCGTGGGCCGCGCCGTGCGGAAGCTGCAAGCACAGTGCCAGGTAAGGGCCAAGTGAGGGCAAGGACTGGGAGCCTGGGTCTCCTGTGTTAAGAGCCTGAGGGGGGAACTATGGGAAGGCTGGCTGGCCTCAGGGGCCTAGGCTCCTCCTAGGACAGGGATCATGAGCAGCTTAGAGCTGCTGGGCAGACCAGTATTGACAACTGAGGCTGGAGTGCTGGCTCCATTGTGGCATGGCCCTGGGCATGGGCCTTGACCTTTCTAAACCCCAATTTCCTGTCTGTAAGGTAGAAACAATAAAATGGCACTGACCTTGACAGCTCTCATGAAGATCATGTGCCTTACTGCACATCAACACGCGGGCAGGGCTGGGCACAAAAAGTGCTTGCTATTATTACCTGCCCCAAAGAATCCCATTTTATAGATGAGGAAACTGAGGCCTAGATAGGGGCAGAGCTAGGAGTGAAGCCAAGATGCCCGGCTTCCATCCTGAGGTTCCCATCTGCTGAGAAGACCCTGGGTCAGGCATTGCTGAGCCTAGGATGCAGCCAGCACTGACCAGGAGCCTGGAGAGGATGGGAGGGTAGTGTGTGGGCCAGAGACCACCATCCCCTCACCCCTGCCCACCTCTGCCCACAGTTCCTGTCAGATGGCTATGTGGCCCACCTGGGCCAACTGGAAGCTGGCGCCCACCCTCATGCCCCCACGGGACCCTCGAGGGCCACCCTGGCCAAAAGCAGCTATGGTGGGGCTGCCCCTGTGGACTTCCTCCGCAAACAGAGCCAGCTGCTTCGCTCAAGGGGTCCCAGCCAGGCGGAGCGAGAGGGCCCAGGGACACCGCCCACCACCCTGGCCCGGGGCAAGGCCCGAAGCATCAGCCTCAAGTTGGACTGTGGTGAGGCCTAAACTGTGGCTGGATCTGGGTTATTTATTCACACATTCAAGGGCCCAAGTGACCACGTGTGGGACACTGGAGTCTTAGACCTCTGGCCCCCCAGCTCCACACCCTGCATTTGCCTGCCCCTCAGCGTTACTTCCCTTTCATGTGGGCGGACCCAGACCAGGGCGGGAGGGAGCAGCCAGGACCCAGAGGCCTTTCCGGTGTATAAACCCATGAAATAAACCACGTACATCCCAACTGATTGCCCCCTTGCTTGGTTTCAGGATAGCCAAGCTCACAGTTGCCAGTCCGATGGGGACACTGTTGGGCAGAGGGGGGCCAGGATGTGCCCAGGACCATAGAGCAGGTCAGAGACAGGGCCAGGAGGGGGGCTGAGCCCCAAAGGTCTCATGGAGGGCTATCGTCCCCTCACTCAAGCAAGGCCTTGCTCTAGAGTCAGCCCACCTGGCTTCCCCACCTGGGTCAGCAAAGCTACCCACAGCCCAGACTTGGCTTCTCACTGACACCTCTGGCCCCAGAAGCTGAGACCAGGGGAACCATTGGGTCGGAGGTTGGAGGGGGAGGGAGACCGTCTTACTCAAGCACAAACTTTGTCTCCCCTTTAAGACTCAAGGCTCCTGGGCTTTCCAGCTCTGGCCAACAAGAAATGCTTCCTTTGTGGCAGAGATCATCCCCATTTCTCTGTCAGGGACACTGGGGTCCAGAGAGGTCTTAGCTGGTGAATGGGGCGCTGAGATTAAACCCTGATCCTTTGCCCCCCAATACCACCCAAGTACCAGGAAATGTGAGGCGATGACCCCCTCTCCCAATGGATGAGCTCGGCAGGCCCAGAGAGAGATAAATAAGGCCTTTATGTACAGAGAAGCATGATACAGGGGAGGCAGGTGTGCTGGCAAGGCGGCAGCGAGCTGGGCAGGGCGGGCAGGGCCGTCAGTGGGAAAAGATGCCCCGGAAGCGGGCCTTGTCCTCCTCGTCTTTCTGCCGGATCCGTGCCTCCAGGGCGCGAAGCTCCTTGCTCACAATGGGTGCCAGGGCGGGGTCCAGCTCCAGCACCTTGGCAAAGTCAGCCTGGGCCTCCTGGGCATTCCACACGGCTGCGTGCGCCTTGCCCCGCTTGAAATAGGCCTTGACGTTGTCTGCAGGGGTGGCAGCGGGCAGCAGGCATGCAGGGGCATGAGGGGGGCCGGCCAGCTGCCCAGCATGCCTTCTGGCACCACTGGGTCCATCAGGGGACAGTGCCCTCCTGACCCTCCTGACACCACGCATAGCTCACGGGCACACAAGGCCCACAGCCCTGCCCGGGGGGGGGGGTATTTTGCCGAGCTGGGGGAGCTCAGATGGGGTGATGTCAAAGGCTGGGTCTTGCAGCCCAGTGCCCAGGGCGCTAGGGGAGGGGAGGCCGCCGCCCGAGCCCCGCCCAGGCGGCAGCGCCCGGCGCGCGCTCACCGTCATACTTGTTGAGGATGGAGGAGCAGTGGTCCAGCACTTCGTAATACTCTTGGGCCACCAGCTTGCACTGACAGTAGTTGAGCAGCAGCGGCGTGATCTGCTGATCCAGCTGGATCCAGTCCGGGGACCCGGGCTGTTCCTGGCGTCGTGGGGGCAGGGGGAGGGGAACGGGTGCTGAGAGCCGGGCGCGGGCGCCCCTCCGCCCCCGCCCACCTGCGCGGCCTCGGGCAGCACCTTCATCTGCAGGTTCTTGAGGCAGGCGATGGCGTCGTAGTACTTGGCGGCCGCCTCCTTCACGTGGCCCTCGCGGTACAGCCGGTTGCCCTCCTGGTGGATGACCGGCACCGCCTTCGCCTTCTCCTCGTCTGTCATTGCCCAGGGGTCCTGCTGGTATGTGCCAGGGTCCTCCACCTGCCGGGGGCGTGGGCCAAGTCAGGGGGAGCCCCCGGGCACTGCAGCTGCTCAGCCTCCAGAAACGGAGACCGAAACCACAGCCGCTCGATCCTTCACTGACCACTCAACAGACATTTGTGCAGCATCTCCTGCGTGCCCAGCACTGTGCCAGGTTCTAGAAACAACAGTGAACAAGGCGGTGAAGATCGCTGCCCTCACAGGAGGGAGCCCGAGGCACAGCCAGGGGTCCCGCACAGGTGTTCTTGCACCTGCCCTGCCTTGACCCCCCACCAGTCTATCCATGGAGCCCACGAGCCCTGCGTGGGCAGGCGGGGCCGGCGCCCACTCTGAGGCTGGGCAGTGGCACTTTGTCTGGGCGCCTGAGCCTTGGCGGCCCCTCACCTTGAGCATCTCGATGTCGAAGATGAGGGGCTGGGGGTTCTGCTGCAGGGCGTCCAGGTCGGCGTGGCCCAGGGAACTGTGCTCGTGCATCTGGGCGATGCCACAGCAGTGCCGCTGGCCCTCCAGGGGGTCCTTGCCGGCTGCAATGTTGCGTAAACTCTTGGCCACCAGTGGATACAGGACCACGTGCTGCAGGAGGGCAAGTGGGCAGCAGGGGCTCTGTCATTGTGGCCCAAGAAGCCAGCCCCCGCCCAGTCACCACCGGAGAAAGGACACTGAGGCCCAGAGGTGGGCTGCAGCTGGCTCAGCCCCTCTCTGCTGAAACGTAGGAGCGCTTTCCCCTTGGGACGCCAGCCTCCCAGCCCCCTTTCTCCTGATGAAGCTCCCAGCTTTCTACCTCCCAGCTTTCTACCCTTGGTTTGGCCACCAAACCAAGCCACGCACTTACCCCACAAACACACACTTCCACTGTCAACCCGTCTCCCCTGTCCTTACAGGCCCCGGGGAACTCTTACCTCTTCTCCTCCCAGGAGTGCAGCCCACAGGCAGGACTCACCATTGCTGGGGTCCCTCCACCTTCTGTTCCCAGACCCTCTGCCTTCTCTCTTGCCCCCTCCACCCCATCCAGGGCCTGAGCACAGGGCGGCAACTTCACAACCCAGAGCAGGGGAGACCCTCAGGCATAGGGGACCCAGCCTTTCGCCTTACACCTTCCACCAGGAACAGCTGCTGGGAAGGTGGGAATAAGACGCCCAGTCTAACGGGCTCTCCCCGGCCCCACTGCACCTGGCCTGCAGACCCCTGAGCCTTGGGTCTGGGCTGGCTCATGCCAGGCATCTTGAAAGTGGCGGGAACGAGCCCAACCCCTGCCCTGAAGTAGCTGATACCTGAGCAGAGGAACAGATCCCGACCACGCAAGGCAAGACGGGTTGGAGGACCCAAAGGAGGGCTCAGGCCAACTATCAGCAGTCGGGGAGGGCTTCCTGGGGGTGGTGACCCAGGAATTCACTGTGAAGTATGAGGGGAAATCTTGGCCAAAAACCGGATGGAAAGGAAAGGAAAGGCAGGGTGGGGAGGGAAGAAGGGGAGACTGGCAGGGGCTAGACCCTACAGGGCCAAGTGCGCAGCTAGAGCTTCCGCTCAAGCCTGATGATGACCAGGAGCCAGAGAGGCCTGAAGCAAGGAGCTGAGCGGGTCATTTTCATTTGAGAACCAGTCCCATGGCTATAGTCTGGCTAATGGAGAGGAGAAGGCAGAATAGAGGCTGGGATGCTGGTGTCCTTGGTGGTGCAGTGACCTGGAGGGAGCTGGAGGTGACCTAGCCAGGGTAGAGGCCCCGGGATGGGGAACAGGATAGCAGGACAGACACCGCAGGCAGACGCATGACGCCAGGCACCTTGACATCGCAGTGAAACTGGGCAATCTCCCCCTCGCGCATGGTGCTCACGATGGTCTCCCACACGGGCAGCTTGAACTTCTTGCCAATGATGAGCTCCATGGGCTTTCCGCGTGCACGGCTGTCATCCAGCACAGTGCCCTCTTCGTCGCTGCGCAGAGTCCGGTAGTGGAAGGTGGCCTGCAGGCGGATGCGGGACCAGGCAAGGGCGTGAACCCTCGCCCAGCCCCCAAGAACAAGGCCGGCTCCCAGCCTGCAGACAGCATAAGGGACAGGGCTTGCCCAGGGCTCACCACCTGACCTCTCACCCCACCACCCGAGCGAGGAAAGTAAGCGAAGGAGAGGGCAGTAAGGGGCTCAAGTCACATGGCTAGTGGGTGGGCAGCCTGGGGTGGTAGCCCAGCAGCCTGACTCCAATCAACCTCCCAACAAATATTTACTGGGCACCGACTATGTACCCGAGCTCTGTGCTGGACACAGCAGTGAAGGGAACAGACAAAATCCCTGCCCCCGCGGAGCTCGCGTGGACCGTCTAGACTCTAGACGAAAGAGATGGGCCTCAAACACAAGGATGTGCTATGTAAGGTGGAGGTTAAGTGCTATGGACCGGAAAGCAAGCCGCAGCAGGCAAGGCAGGAGGGGTTTATACGGGGTGGGCAAGGCACCCTTTGAGCAGCAAGCCAGGTGGTAGCAAGCCGGTATTAACTCTCTAGGCCAAAAGAAGAGCAGCCTAAGAGCCTCGAAGGGGGACAGCACATGGTGAGTTCAAGCAGCAGCAGGGTCACGGTGGCCGACGCAGAGTGGCTGCAGGGGAAGGGTGCACCATGGAGTCACGGGGTCCAAGGTGGACCCCCCAGGGCCGGTAGGCCATGTGTGGTGAGGGCCTTGTTGTTTTACTGAGATGGAAGCCACTCGGTGGATCCAAGCGGAGGAGGGACGTGATGTGATGTGTGTCCTGCTGCTCCTGGGATGAGAGCAGGTTGTAGAGGGGCGGGGGCGGGGGCAGGAAGGCGAGTTAGGAGGTTACTGCCATAACCCAGGGTGGCCCGGACCAGAGTGGTAATGGGAGAAGTGGTAAAACGCAGTAAGACCCTGGGTGCATTTTGAGGATTTGCAGTGGGGCATGAGAACAGGAGGAGCCACAGGATATGGTTAGAGGAGCCCACACTCTTTCATCACCAGGCCCCGCTGCCTGTCTGAGCTCCGTTTCCACATCAGTACAACAAAGTCAACAACAGGACTTACCCCACGTTGTGGAAACGAAAGGAAATAAACGTGTAAACATTTAGCCCGGTGCTCACAGACTGAGCGCTAAATCAGCGCCGGTGGTTTGTCATTTAATATCACCTGTCCCTGTTATTTCGGCGTCACTGTTCCCAGGTCTTCACTATCTTTATAACGTTCTCTGCTTCTGATGTCTGTTCCATCCGGAATCTCCCTTGCCAAGACCTTCTTCCAGGCCACCAACCCCATGGGCACAGGCAGCCAAACCCCTTCTCTCTGGGCAAAGATCCCTCTTAATGTAAATGCTCACTAGAGCCATGCGGTGCCCCTCTGCTCCGGGAGCGCTCACACCCACCCCGGGCCGGCCTGGGATCTTCAGTGTTTTGCTCAACATGCCTGCTGGGCCCAGGAGCTGCCCCAGGGAAGGTCCTTACTTTACAGACAAGGGGCAAGTGGGAAAGGCGCCCCGGGAGGGGAGGGCTGCATGCACAGCAGACGCAGGGGAGCCTGGAGACCTAGGTTTAGGGCAGGGGCCAGGAGGGCCCTGGGCGTACAAAGGAGGGAGGTAGGAGGCTCTTTGCGTCCCAGCCCGGAGCGATGCACCGGAGACCGGTTGGAAAGCTGCCAAAGGGTTGTGCTCCCGCAGACCTGACCTCCGGGCCTGTTCCCCGGCCTCAGTTTCCCCATCTACATGAGGGGGGCTGGCCTAGGTGTTTTAAGAAGACCCTTCCATCTATAAAGGATCTTAAGCCTTGCAGCCCAGAGGTCCCGGGGCCCCCTCCCAGATCCCGGGTGTGCAGCTCAGGGTCCAAGCAGACGCCGAGGTCAAAGCCCCGCAGCCCGCGTGCGCCGCCTGCCGGCCGAGCGAGGGGGCGGGGCAGACGCGCGCCCATTCGCCCCCTACTTAAATGCAGACCAATCAGCGTCGAGTTCGGCGCGGGAGCGGGAGGGTCGCCGCTGCTCTCTAAGCATGCGCAACCTCTCGCCTACAGGCCTCCTCCCGCCTCGCATGCGCGCCGCGCCGCAGAGGGTTAAAGGGACGGGGTGCGGCACTGACCTTGGTTCCATCCTCAAAGTCAGGGAGCTCCCCCCGGCCCTCCTGTATCACACGCTTTTGGATCCCGTCCTCCCGGAGTCTTGCGATGACATCCGCCATCCTCCTTACCCGCTGCTCTCTTTCGGCAACTTCCGGACTCGCTCGGCAGCTTCCGGACCTGCTTCGGCCACTTCTGGAGCTTCGGCAACTTCCGAGGCGGCGCCATTTTGGCTGAGGGCAGACGCCCAAAAGGGATGGAACGTGGGAACGGAAGGTGATTGGTTGTCTGCGGTGCGGCTGAGCGCGCGGGTCTCACCGGGGGCGGAGCCTGAGGCTGGAGGAGGACGGACCACCGCGGGTCAGGGAGGCGGGGCCGGGGCCTGCGGGCGGGGGGGGGTGGGGGGGGCGTCCCCAGAAAACAGGGCCGCGGCCCTCCCGCGTCGCCTTGTGCCTGCCGCTCCATTGAAAGATGTAGGAAGAGTAGAACCTCCTTTCCCACCTAGGAGAGGAAAATGGGGGCGGGGGCGGGGCAGTCCCCCCAAAACTATTTTTGTGTGTTCCCTCGGGCCTTTTCTTTTGCATATCTAGCACAATAGTCATGGCTTTTGAATCCTGAATTTTCTTCTCTGTCAAAAATGAAAAGGGAAACCAGGAGTAAGAAGGGCAGGAGGGTGTCTGCCCCTGTGGGAGCTTAAGTTCCTCAGATCTGAGAGAAGGCCGCGTGGGGCTGGCGGCGGTGAGTGCCACCCGCTGAACCCACGGTGCCTGGCGCCCAGGGGAGCCCGGTGGGTGTGACTGCAGGGGTGACAGGAGTGAGGTCCGAAGAGGGAGCTGTGAGGGGGTCTCGTGAAATCTCTGGGTGATAGAGCAGGGAGGCGGGAGAGAGCCACACCTCTGGGGCAGAATAAAAAGTAAAATAAATAAACAAGACACTTTTACATCCGTGTTTCCCGGCAAGCTAACCGCCGGCAATTAGCTGCATAACAGTAACCATGGCGGCTGTGCTGCTCCTTTGTTACTTTGTTACTTTGTTACTTCCCAAAGTAACAAGGGAAATTACTTTGTTACTCCAAAGGCATGTTTTCAGGTGTGTTATTCTAGTTGCCAAAAGACAGGCTCAGTTAAGGCGAAGATTGATCTGGGTTAGGGAAAAACATTGCCCTGGGACATGACTCCTTGCCCTGAACTGCTTTTAGTGAGAAAGTTTTCATTTCAGACCATCCTATGTGGTTATTTTTGGTCTCTGAGTTTGTAAGGCTGCCATGCAGGCCCCCCCTGAGCTCGTCAGGTTTCGTCCGTGGCCCCCTCTCATCCACGAGATTTAGGTCGCCACGCTCAAGAGGAATGTCTTGAGACCTCTGCACTGTCTACGTCCCACCATCATGACTTCGAAGGTGCTAAGTGCTTCATGTATTTACCCTGGTTCATTTCCCACAGGAGCTCCCCTGAGATAGGCAGGACCTCTGAGAGGAAGGTAACATGCTTTGTTTGTTTTCTGCTTTTTTTTTTTTTTAACCAATACAGGAAGTTTTACAGGCAAGTTCTGCCAAATTTTGAAGCAACAAGTAGTCTACACAGATTGTTCAGAAAATAGAAAAAAAGAGGAAAGCCAACCAACGTATTTTACGAGACTACTTTAATGTTGATTCCGGAACCAGATAAGTATACCATAAGGCAAGAAAAGTATACATTTTACTAATAAATACAGATATAAAATTCTAAATGAAATATTAAGCTAATTGAATCCACTAGTGTATATGAAAATACACCAATATCTAAATGAATACCACTCACTAAAAGGGAGATGCTATATGATTCCATTTATATTGAGACAGGCTAGTAAGCCAGGACAAGCGGGATAGGGAAACTGAGACAGGTAGTTAAACAAGCAGTTTACAGTCATCTAGTAAATCTAGATGCCAAGCGGTTTGCAGCCATCTAGTAAATCTAGATGCCCGGCAGTTTGCAGCCATCTAGTAAATCCTGTCTTCCCTAAACCCAGGACACTTAAGAGTGAATGCTTTGCACTTCTCCTCCCTAACCAGAGGGTAAATAGCTTAAATCGCCCCACTCAGGGAGACAGATAGCAGAAATCCAGTGGGTGACATTTGTGCCAACCACACCTAAGGACAGATGACATTAAGGGAATAAGTCTCATTTTGGCACATCAGCATAAAACTGATGAATTTTCTATTGAGATCTTCCCCTAAAACCTCCCCTACATGTCCAGCCTTTAAAAACCTTCAAGAAACCACCCCAGTGTGTGCTCTCCCTCCCAGGACCACTCCCGTGCCTTTCCCCTCCGACTCCCATTTCCCCCACAGGCTGCATCTCCTAAACTCTTAAGGGACCCCATGGGAGGCTTGCAACCAGGGCAGCAGTGGGCAGCGGCAGCTCGTCCTGGGCTAACCCCCTGAACCTGCCCCAAGGCCGCCTTTTCTCTGACTTCTCAGTGAGCCACAGCAGCCCCGCCTGGGCTCTCCCGCTGCCTCTTCTGTCCTAGGCCCTTCCGTTGTTTCATTGTCCCCAGCTTTAATAAACGTCCTCTAAAAATCACCTGGACTCATGCTGTGAGATCTTTCCTGCATGAAGTCAAGAACTCACACACTGCCAGTGGGCCCTAGGAAGACCATCTCAGGGCCAGGCCCCCTTTCTGGTAACAACATGAGGTACTGCCCTGGCCAGTGTGGCTCAGTTGGTTGAGTGTCCTTCCAAGCAGGGAGAGGTCACCGGCTGTCACTGGCTCAACTTGGGGTCAGGGCGCATGCCCGGAAGGCAGCCAATCGATGTGATGTTTCTCTCTCAGCGAAGTTTCTATCTCTCTGTCTCTGTCCTTTCCTCTCTAAAAATCAATAAAATCATATTAAAAAAAAGAAAAAAGAATTAGTCAAGGGACCAATGGAACCAAAAAACAGAACTTAAAATAGATACATGTTAATGACTATATACTATAGTTGATATATGACAAATGTGGCACCATACTTCAGAGGGAGGAAGAACTGATTGGTAGGCGGTGCTGGGGAAACCGGCGCTCTCTACGTTGAAATAAATCTGGATCCCTCCCTATGCCACATTCAAAGGTAGGATCCATAGGGTTAAGGATCTTATTGTGAGTTGTAATAATACCTAACACCAATCCCGTACTCCTACGTGCCAGGCACTGCGCTATGCTCCTGACTATGTAGTAACTCATTTAATCCTAAGTGAATGCTGTGAAGGAAACATTGTTCCTTCCACCTAACAAATGAGGAAGCTGAAGCACAGAGATGTTATGTAACTTGCTCAAGGCAAAGTCAGGACCTAGGGTATGGTGAGTGAGGTGAGCCGGGCAAGGTTGAATCTTGTCTTTAAAATTTTGGTATTTTGTTCATCATGGAGTTTTGCCTTAAATTTGATTTTTAAAATAATGCATTAAAATACTGAGGCCCAGCCAGTGTGACTCAGCGGTTGAGCATTGACCTATTATTATCTAGGAGATCGCGGTTCATTTCCTGGTGATAGCACATGCCCCCATTGAGGGCTCGATCCCCAGAAGGGGACATGCAGGAGGCAGCCGATTAATGATGACTCTCTCATCCTTGATGTTTTTATCTCTCTCTCTCTCTCCCCTCCTCTCTCTCTAATCAATTAATTTAAAAAATTAAAAATAAACTATTATTGATATTTCTTACTGAGTTTTTGGGTGACTGCTTAAATTTTTCACCAAAGGGAATGCCTCACTCCCCTTACCCTGGTCCTAGCCCATCAAGATCCCAAAGCTAGTAAGAAGAATAGAATTCCAGTGCAGTAGGAAAAGGTGTTGGAGGATACCTTTGTCACTTCGGGGTGAGGGAACACTTCAAACAAGACTCCAAGGGCACAAACCTGATGGATTTGACTATATGAAAAGGAGGATGGTTCTTTAATTCAGACCACCTTAGACAAGTAAGGAGACAAAAATAGGGAGATGTGTGCAGGATCAAACCCAGCAAGGGATTAATACTTAGAAATGTACAGACATGCAAATCAGAAAAAAGACTAGAAATCCAATAGAAAAAAGTGGACAAGAGATACAGACAGTTCACAGAAGAGGGAACCACCATGACTGACAAGTGCATGAAGAGCTGTTCAACTTGTCCAGTCATCAGAGATCCCCAGATGAAAATGAGGTTCCACTTTAGACTCATCAGATTGGCAAGCCATTAGCAAGCCAATACCGAGTGCTAAGAGAAAACCAGAACCCTCGCGGTGGGTGTGTAAATGCGCACAACCACTCAGGAGAGCTTGGCTTAAGTCCTACTTCAGGAAGAATTCTCCCACAGCCATCAAAGGACACTGTGAAGATGTCCACAGCAGTCAGTGATGTCCGTGATCTGATAGGGGTATCAGGCCAAGCTACATGTGGGTCCCTTGGTGGTGGCGGCGGGGGCATAATAAAAGGGCTAGATGCTCAACACGGTGTATCACATGCAGCCAGAAGCAACGAACGAGATGCATGTGGAGAACATTAGTATTGAGTGTAAAAATGTACAGACGAATGAGTTTTATACACTACACCATGTTTGTAAATTGCGAACACATCCCCATAGGAGCCAGTGCCATGTGTAGTAGAGACCCAGGCAGGATTCAAGGGAACTGACTGAGCACACTGATGGGAGCCCAGCGGGAGGGGGGGGGGAAGATGGGGAGGGGTGGAGGAAAATTACTCATTCATAGAGGTGAGGTGTCACAAACTGAGAGGCATCCTTGACACAGCTCTGTCCCTGAGGTCATAAAAGGAAGTGGGGTGGTTGGGTGGAGGAGTACAAGCACCCCCAGGGCTAGGTGGGCCTGCATTGACATCCCAGCTCTTCCACTTGAAAGCATTTGGGATTTTAACAAAGCATGCATTCATTTCTGCCACAAATATTTATTGAGCATGTACTTAGTGCCAAACACTGTCCTGGGCACTGTAGACACGGTGGTGAATGAAACTATAAAGGTAAGTGCTGTGCAATGTGAAACTGAAACTGACTTTACATTGCATAGTCAGGGGCCGCTTCCCTGAGAGGTGTGCTGCTTTCCTGGCACAGGCAACCGCACGTGCAAAGTCCCTGAGGTAGGACTCAGCGTGGCCTGTGTGGGGTGAAGGGGGCAGAGGAGGACTTGAGAGTGGAAGAGGCGGGCAGAGACCAGTGTATTCAGAGCCCTGTGGGCCTTAGTCAGCAGTTTAGATATTATTTTAAGCACAATGGAAAACCGAGGGACAATTTTATACAGAGGAGTGACTTAGCAGCATACTTGTTTTTATATATTTTTGAAAGCTTTATTTAAGAACAACACACAGAGAAAATAATCGGATTTGTGTCTAGAGAACTCTGGCTGCTGAGTGCAGAGGCCTGGAGGAGTGGAAGCCGCGTAAACTCTGAGTGCGGCTGCACAGCTGCAAGGCGGTGAGAAAACACCCTCCGTGCAGGGCCGCGGCAAGGGTGGGAAGCAGGTCCCCGGGTCTCCCTGGCGCCGCAGGGGCGGGCTGCGTGCACAAGGCTGCGTCTCGGGCGGCAGGACGGCGCCTGGCAGGCGGCCGCTCCCAGCCCTCGGAACAGACCCGGGCCCGCGTCGGAACCCGCACCGGCTGCCGCTCGCGGAGGCTGCCGCGGGGCGGCGCCCCGGGCCCAGCGCGGGCCGCAGGAGAGCGTGCCCCGCCCACTCGGCAGCTCGGCGCTCGGCAGCTCTGGCCTGCGGAGGGCGGACGGGGCGGGGCCGTCGCGTGGGGGCGGGGCCGGGGCGGGACGCCGGCTCCCTAGACGACGGCGCGGGGCGGGGCCTGCGCGCGGGGGCGGGGCCACGGCGAAGCCGGGCGGCGGGCGCGGATGGCGGCGGCGGCGGGGGGCGCCTGACCTGGCGGGGCCATGAGCGCCGCCCGGCCCCAGTTCAGCATCGATGACGCCTTCGAGCTGTCCCTGGAGGACGCGGGCCCTGGGCCCGAGTCCAGCGGGGTCGCCCGCTTCGGGCCGCTGCACTTCGAACGCCGGGCGCGGTTCGAGGCGGCCGACGAGGACAAGCAGTCCCGCCTGCGCTACCAGGTGACCGGCCCGGCCCCCCTCACCCCCCGCCCGGCCCCGGGCGGGACCCCAGGCCGGCCCTGGAGAGCCCCGGCCCGGGGAGGCCCCGTGCAGAGGCCGTCGCCGGCGTGGGGGCCGCCCCCCGACGTGGCCGCCGACCGGCCCGGCCCAGCCCCCTCGGCTCTGACCCGGGGCTCCAGCCTCCCCCTGAGCCCGGAGACCGCCCGGGAGCTTCCGCCCGCCGCGGCCGGAGTCCTCGCCCGCCGTGGATGCTGACCCCTCCTTCCTCAGTACTAGGAGGGGGCTGGGCAGCCCTCGTGCCCCTGAACCAGACCCTGTCAGCATTCAGGAGCCGCCCCCTGAGCCCCGGGCCAGGTGGCCTACCAGGAACCTGCACCCGCCTCTGTTCTGTTAGTCTCTAGTCCATCCTTTGCCCCAGGGCTGGGGGCCCCCACTCATGATGAGCCCTTGCCCACACCTTGACTCCCACCAAGCTGGAAATCCCCATTTTCCCGGATGACCTGCACCAACTCTAGGATTCTTTTCTTGAAGACCCTGGACCAGATTCCTGTGCCCCAAACCTGGAAACCATGGGCCTGCCCTTCCCTGGCACCCCAAATCAAGAGCCTCCTTGTTGGGCCCCTGAAATACCACGCTTTGAGTTTCACCCTGACTCCCAAACCTGGGATATGTCCTGGCCCTGGGACCCATGCTGGGAGCCCTCAATCAACCCCTGGGCTCCTGCCCCCCAAAGCCCCCAGCTCCCAGCTCCTACCTGGTTTCGGTTTGTGATTCATCACACCCTGTGATTCATCAAACCCGTCCTGCTCTGCCGGGAGGGGGAGGGTGGAGGGGCCAGGTGAGCAGCTGTCAGCCGCGGGAAGCAGCTGCGTGGGCTGGCTTGGCCCTCTCCCCAGGGCACGGAGGGAGGAAGGGCCTGAGCCCAGTAAGCCCTGAGCCCCGTGTTCTGGAACAGAACCTGGAAAACGATGAGGATGGAGCCCAGGCGCCTCCGGAGCCAGATGGGGGAGTCAGCACCAGGTCAGGGCCAGGTGGGGACCCACCCATACTCACGGCCGGGCCTCTGCCTCCCATCAGTCCTCCACCTCACCTCCCTCAGCCTCACCAACCTCCTTAAGGGGTTCCTCGCTGATCCCCACTCCTCCCCTGTGTTCCCCTGTCCTGCAGGGTCACCCTACCCTAGTACCCATGTCACCTACCCACCCCCACCAAGCTCTTTATCCTGCAGAAAACCCAGCTTGGTCTGGCCCCTACCTCCCCACAGGTCACTTGTCCTGCAGGAACCCCCAGCCTTCTACCCCAGTCCTGCAGGAACCCCCAGCCCATCCCTCCCCCTCCTCTGCCATATCACCATGACTTCTGTCCCAAAGGGACCCCTTCTTTGCCTCTCTCTTCCCTCTCACTGGGCCCACCTGCCCTGCAGGGATTCTGGCCGAACATCTGTCCGCAGCTCCCAGTGGTCCTTTAGCACCATCAGCAACAGCACCCAGCGCTCCTACAATGCCTGCTGCAGGTGAGGTCCCGCCCTTCTTGAGCCACCTGTGGCAGAGCCCAGGACAGGCCGCCCTGGCTGTTCCCCTCAGCCCTCTGGGTCAGGGAGGGCGACAGAAGAGGGTAAGCCTCCTGTTGCCTCTTTCACATCCATCCTGCTCTCCTGCCCCCCAGCTGGACTCAACACCCTTTGATCCAGAAGAACCGAAGGGTAGTGCTGGCCTCCTTCCTGCTGCTGCTGCTGGGGCTGGGTGAGTGTCCTTGAGAGCCCCTGGGAGGGGGTCTGCCCTTCTTCCTGCAGGCTCTGCATTCCCTTGGCACACAGCCTCCCAGCATCCTGAGGAGGCAGCTCGCTGCCATCACCCCACTCCTATTTTTACAGGTGAGGAAACTGAGGTCTTGAGAGGGAAAGGCCCAGCTTCCTGGTCCCACAGCCAGGAAATCACACACAGATGAAAATGGAACCTGGTTCAGTGTTCCAAACTTTTTTTTTTATAACTTAACTTGTTTAATCCATTTATTTTGTGTCTACTTCAAACCAGGTGTAGGGTAGGCTTATTTCCTCCTCTTACAGAGGTCACACAGCAAGGAAGAGGTAGGGCCAGATGCACAGGGAGATGCCTGTTCCCATGGCCAGGGATGCTGTGTGCCCTGTCAGCCTGATCCACAGGACACCTGTCACTCCCCCTTCTGTGGAGTCTGAGAGCTGACAAGGACCTGTCCCCATTGCCCAGATGGGAAAACAGGCCCAGAGTAGACAGATCTCATAGCCCAATGTTTTCTGACTCCCACACTTTTCATTCTATGGGGCTGAGGAGTCAAGGTCTCCAGAAAGTTTCTAGGGTTAGGATCAAGAGGGCCCCATAAGGAGGCCCCCACTGTGGCAGCCACCTTTCCTCCTCCAGGAAGAACAAGTGCCCTGGACAGAAAGCTGAGTGGGGTCCTTGCCTCAGCTCTAGTGTCTGTGTGCAGAGGAGGGCGCTCCCACTTCCCCAACACCCGCTCACAGGGCACTGGTCACACTAGCCACCTGCCTTATCTCACTTGACCCTCTCAGCACCTAACAGGGCAAGCACAATTACCATCCTGGTCCTGAAATAAGGACACAAATTCATGCAAGTGAAGGGACTCCCTCAGGTCACAGCTAAGAGGTAGACGAGCTGAGACTTAAACCCACATCAATGACATTGCCAGGCCTGGGGGCCACCAAAGGCCCATAAAGGGCCTTTGTAGGAATTAGAAAAAGATGCCTACTCTGAGTGAGCAGAGCCTGCAGCCCGAAGCCAGGGTGCAGGGGGTGAGTTTCAGCCCCCGTTATGTCCTTTTTGAGGTGCTCTGTACTAGGCACGAACCACACAACAGTTCCTAGTGGCCCCTCAAGTCTCCCCGGTTGCTGCAGAGCCCACCTCCCCCCACCTCCTCCCATCCCATTCTCTACCTGGGGACCCAGGACTCTCTCTGGGCCTGAAAAGTTGATCTAGCCATGACCTCCCCACTTTCCCCAACATCCACTGTCCTCAGCCAAAGTCCACATCTGTCTCCTGGGCCTACAGGCCCTGCCAAACTCCTCAAGCCTGGGCTTTTGTCTCTGCAGTCTCACCAAAAGCTGGAAGCCCCTAGAAAGCCCCCAAATTCCCCACAGTCTGGAATACTCCTGTCTGGTCAGATTGCCACCACCTTCCAAGTGCAGCCCTGAGCAAGTTACTGTCCCTCTCTGTGCCTCAGTTTCATCTGTGAAATGGGGATAATACCTCTTGTCATTCAGTCAAGGTGATGATTAAATAAGGTGTGCAGGTAACGCCCTCAGCCAGGGTCTGGCAGCGCCTAGCAAGTGGCTGCTAAACGTTAAGCACTATTCTGCTGCTACCCCTCAGCTCCCATGCCTCTGCCTCCAAGCAGCTCCTCCCTGAGCGCCCAGGTCCCATGGTGTCTGATCTTACCCCCCATGTCCCGACCAGTGGGGCAGAGGCCCGGGGGATCCTGTTGGCTGCTTTACTGGGGGAGGCCATGGGGCAAGGACCTCTTCCGCCTCCCCTGCAGCCCGCAGGGACTCCCAGTGCAGGTGCTCCGTGAGTGTGTGCTGACTGATAGCCCCCAAGGAGAGACGACAGGTCTCTCCCGACAGACGCTTCCCGGGGCCTCCAGGGCCTCGCTCTGAGCACAGAGCCGGGCGAGCTTCCACGGGGGCCTCCGCCCGGGGAGGCTTCGGCTCAGGCGGGGACACCGTTCCTCAGGCCGAGCCGCGCCGGGGGCTGCGGCTGGAGGGCCCAGCGCCGGCCCCCGTCCCCGCCCTCACGCTCGCGGCTCCGTCCGCAGTGCTGATCCTGACCGGCGTGGGACTGGAGGTGGCCCCCGCTCCAGGTGAGCCCCCCCGCGGGCGCTCGCTCCCCTCCGGGGCCCAGGGGTCCTGGGCGCGCCCTCCCCTCCCCTCCCGTCCCTCGCCACCCGCCACCCGCCACCCTCCCCGCCGGCGGCGGCGCCTTCGCTGCGGAAGCTGCCTCCCCGCCCTGACCTGGCCCCTCCTCTCTTCCCAAAGGAGTCTCCAGCGCCATCTTCTTCGTGCCCGGCTTCCTGTTGTTGGTCCCGGGAGGTGCGAGCGGGGCGGGGCGGGGGCGGGGCCTGGATGGGCGGGGCGGGGCCTGAGGGGCGGGGCTTAGGCGCTGACTGGCCCCGCCCCGCAGTCTACCACGTGATCTTCATCTACTGCGCCGTCAAGGGCCGCCGCGGCTTCCAGTTCTTCTACCTGCCCTACTTCGAGAAGTGAGCGCCGCCGGCGGCGGGATCCTCGGGGCCCGGCGGCCTCACCTCGCCCCCAGGGGGCGCTCCTCCGCCCGCGCCGCCCCGGTTCCCCCATCTCAGCGGAAAAGGACCTCAGGCCCCTAGCCGCGTCCACGTCGGAGTTTGCTCAGGAAGTTTGGGGCGCGCGGACCCCAGGCCCGCTACCTGGGCCTGGGAAAGTCACCCCTTGACTGCTCTGTGCCTTAACTTATCCTCGGGCCCTGAGGCTCCCGAGTCGGCGGTGCCTTGTGCTAATAAAAGGGGTGCTTACATCCAGCGGAGAGTCGCGCTTTCCTTCCAGCCTGCCCATCAGCCTGGCCACCGCCCCTCCAGCGAGGGCCGGCCCTGGGCCTGAGGCGCCGGGACCCCGTCTCCGGGTGCACACGGGGCAGCCCTGACGGTCCGAGACTTGCCCGAGGCTGTGCGTTAGGGGCAGAGCTGGGCCCTCGGACTCCGGCCCTGAAAGCTGGAGGAGCCGCCTCCAGCCTCCCCGCTGCCCCGTCCTTGGCATCGTCCGCCTGCCCGTCTCCACCTGTAGGGGCAGCATTAGCACCTGTCCTGGCCAAGGGCACTGAGATGACGCAGGCCTGGGGCCTGGAGGCTGCTATCCCCGTTCCAGCCTGGCCCTGGGGCCCTGGGCTGCCACAGCCAGCTCGGAATGTGGGCCATGACAGGGTAGCGGCCCAGCCCCCTCCACCCACTGCCCTACTTCTTAGGCCCAGGGGTTGGGAGAAATAGGAGACAAAGGACTTGGGATATAGGGTCATTTGATAGTGAACCTCAGTGATCAAAGACTCTTAGAACCACAGAACATTGGAAAAAGACCATCTCAGGATTTTGAAAAATCCAAATATCTCAGAGTCTTAAGAACTAGATCTTTGGGAACCCTGAAACCTGAGATCATAATAGCTACCATTTATCAAACTCTTAGAAGACACCAGGGCCTGCGCTAAATACTTAACACAGGCCATTTCTGGTCCTCACTTCCTCAGCCCCAATTTACAGATGAGGAAAACAGACCCAGAGAGATTGACTCACCCAAGGGCAAGGTTAGGGACATAACCCAGGGTTCCGTGAGACCAGTGGGGTGGGGAAGGGCACTGAGCTGGTGGTCACCAGCTGGCCAACCTCCGGCTGGATGAACATGTGGGCTGAGGAGACCCTCTTCATGTAATTCCACGTTTACAGTCTGTGTCTCCCAGGAAAACGTGAGTGCCATTAAGGGACTTGGCCTGGCCTAGTCTCTACTGTGCATGCAGCAGCCAGGACAGTGCCTTCGGATTTCTGTGACTTTGTTGAAAAAACAACACACAGACCCCTGCTCTCACTCCTGCTCTCCTGGCCCACCCAGACTTCCAACCTTCCACCCCTAGTCAAGGCACTTTTGGGAGCACCACTGGGATGCAGGAACTCCTAAATCTCTGGTTCTCAGACTAGCCAAAATGAAAACTGGTTTTAATTTCTAATTTTGTCATGATCCAATACTCAAAGATAAAACTAAAAAAGTGAAATAAAAAACAAAGACATACAGAATCAAGCCCATAGTTTGTATTACCAGATAAATCAGACATAAAATTACATTTCAATAAATATAATTAGAACATAGGAAAAAAGAAAAATCACAAAAACCATTCATTGAAAGTGAGCAACACCATGCTCATAACCTTTGGTTATTCCGCAATCTTAGCAAAGTTATCCCAGAAGTGGTGCTCCTCCCTATTACAAGACTATCAGGAGTTGGCAAGCTGTAGTCCACAGGCCCAGTAGAGCCCCCATGCTAAGGGGTTCTCACATGTTTGTAAAGGTTGGAAAAAGTCAAAGAATAATAAGATTTTGTGACACATAGAAGTTATAAAATTCAAACTTCAGTGTCAATAAATCAAGTGTAATTAATTATTAAAGTTCCAATACAGCCGCACCCATGTGTTGACTCCGGCTGCCTGGCGACACGACCTACAGCAGCGGAGTGAGCAGCTGCAGCACACACCACGTGGTCCTCAGAGCCTCAGTCTTTACTCTCCAGCCCTTTACAGAAAACGTTCACCACCCTTGAGCTGTATGAACCCTTTGATGGAACACCGAATAGGAAGGTTTTGAGTTTTAATGTAGCCAATGTGCTTGTTTTTTGCTGGTTAATTTATGTCAGCCAAGTTGGATTGACGGCGACACCGATATTCATTATCCTCAGGGAATAATGAATATCTAAACTCTAAATAGAATTTATTTTTAGTTGGAAAGCACGTTAACAGTTGCATACATGAGGAACATTAGATTTCCTTGGTGAATCGTGGCTCTGTCCCTAATGGTTTTTGCCTGACATCCTGGACTTTCTTTTGGTTAATTTTCTCCTAGTAAATCTTTTTGCCAAGTCATCATGTTCAGCCTTTCAGTTGTCATGATGCTTTAAACGTTTCTCTCATATCCTGTACTCGGTTGTGGGGAAGAATCTGATATCTGCCCTTTTATATCTGTCCTTTGCCCTTGTAGTTATAGAACATCTGGTTTTTGCTGGGCACATGGGCCCCCAAAACAAGGATTGCATTTCCCAGCACCCTTTGCATGTAGGTGTACCAGGAAAGGAGCCCTGCCTAATGGGGTATAATTATATGGTTCATGCTCTTTGCCTCCTTTCACTTTTGTTCCTGCTTCCATCCTGCCACCTGAAAAACAAACGTGGGCACACCCTACAAATGGCCGAGCAGCCAGCCGAAGGAGCCCCAGTCCCTGAAGACCGTACAGCTGGATTTAGCCTAAGACTTCCTGTGGGGGAAGTAAGCTTCTATCCAGTTTAAGACATTGCTATTTTGGGTCTCTGTCACTCACAGGAAACGCAACCTAATATTAATACTTTCTTTTGTAACTGAGGCTTATAGTTTTAACTGAAAAACTTAATCTTTTATATTTATTGTAATTTTGTCTTTTAAGGATTATTTCTACTTTCTGTTTTAATGTTTTCTGTGGGCTTTGTTTTTGTTTTCCCTCTTTCCCAGCCTTCTACTGGCTTAATCAAGAGCTCTTCGCTTTCTCCCTTACCCTCTTCCTCTGAATGGAACACTCTGTCTCTATTTATATTACATTGATGGCTGCCCTTAAATGGTTAAAAGCATCTGAAGTTAATCGATTAATCTATCCTCCAGGGAAAACATTTCAGCATGTCTAAAGCATCCCCTCTTCCCACCTTCTATTTCGTTTTTGTCAATTATTTTGGTCCCTCCTTGTTTTTAAAATCCCTCAAATTAAAAAAATTTTTTAGGGGTAAATGCTTCTTTAAGCCTACCAATGTGTTTACTGGTTTCTTTCCTGACTATTATTAAGTACATACTCTGCCTGCATCCTGGACTTAATTTCCTTCTTGCTAAAGCCATCCTTTCAATGAGAGCATGTGGGTGGGAACCCCTTTGACTTTCCTTTTGTATTCTTCAGTTTCACGGGGATGCACCTAGATATACATTTAATTTTACTTTTCCTTCTCTGGCTCCAATGTGCTCCTTCAGTCTGGGCACTCGTCTTCGTGGAAAAGTTACAGCCGTCATCTCTTCGAATGTTGCCTCATGTCCATTCCCGATATTTTCTCTTTCCGAGGCTCCTAGTGACTTTTAATTACCCTTTACGTTTTCCAGCCTTTCATCCTTCGAGCTACCTTATGGGTGACTTCTCAGGTAATAGCTTCCAGTTCATTAATCCTCTCTTAACTTGTTTCTAACCTGCTATTTAACTTACTCATTGATTTTTTTTTTTCCATTCCAACGGCTATATTGTTTCTTTTCAGAAGTTCCATTGTGTTATCCTTTTAAATCTCCCTATTCGATTTTAATACTACCCTGTTACTGCATATTGGTCTCTCTTCCTTCTTTACCTCAATATTTTTTGCATTTACTTTATGGTCTCTTTTAGATGGTTCTAGTCTTTACACTTTGGGCTGCCAGTTCTCCTGTCTGTTGCATCTGCCTCGTCTCCCTCAGGGTGACTTGTTTTCTTACATGACTTGTAATTTTCTATCAGGCGTTCATCTTCAGAAGTGACAGTGTGTGTGTGTGTGTGTGTGTGTGTGTGTGTGTGTGTGTGTGTTTTAGGTAAGCCCTATGTGCCCTGGGTTGAAAGAGTGCCCTTTTCAGCAGTTTTTTTCCTATTTCTTCAGCTTTTCACACCATGGACACAGACAACACTCCTGTGCAGGCCCGAGTTCTGGGTTCTCTAGGGTAACTCTCCACACAAGGCCCTGGACATTTGTACCCTTGCTAATTCCTCAGGCTGGTCAGTGGAAGTATATTTTGGTTCCCTTTTCAAGTACAGGGTACCCCTGTGAGACCCTTGAATGTACTCAGGGTCCTGTCTTGCTCCCCAGCCTCTTAAGGTCTTTCCTCACTCCTGGGTGTCTGAGCCCAGGCTCTCAAAGCTCCAGGTCTGAAGCCCCCCGGAGTGCCCGCTCCCTCCCACCCCCCAGCTTGGAGTTCTCTCTTTGTCTTTGGTACTTAGGGTCATCCCTTTTTCTCCTTCCAGTTCAGCATTTTTATTTTTATTTTTTTTACATTTCTACATGTAAGTAAGGGGAAGTGTCCTGTCCAGCTCTCAGTCCTCCCCCAGAACTGTCCCATTTTTTAAATCCTCAGTATGCTTATTGATTTTAGAGAGAGGGGAAGGGAGAGAGAGAGAAACATCAATGTGAAAGAGAACATTGGTCAACTTCCCCACATGCCCCGACCAGGGAGGAAACCCACAACCTAGGTATGTTCTGGGAATCAAACCTGCAACCTTTTCATATAAGGGACAATGCTCTAAACAACTGAGCCACACCTGCCAGGGCAAAACTGCCCCATTTTTTAATGCTGCCAGTGCCAGGTAGCTCCCTACTTCCCAAGGGGCTGGAGAGAGTTAAACCTTGCTCACACTGGGGAATGGCAGGCAGTTGAGCGTAGGTTTTCTCCTGGCACCTCGGGTGGGAAGGAGGTGAAGATGAGGGTGGGCAGGTGACCAGCCAACTCTCTAGCCAGGTGTTATCGGGGCAGAAGCAGCCTGGGGGCTGCTGGGCTCTTCCGTCGTGGGGCCTCGCGGGAAGGGCCTGCAGCACGAACCGTGCTGTCTGGGCCTCAGTGGGCGAAAAGCATCATCACGAACTCTGCAGGAGAGAAGGGGCCCCTCAGGTCAGGGAGCCCGGGAGGTGCTGGGCTCAGCCTGGGAGCTGGAGGCGCGGGGGGGGGGGGGGGGGGGGGTCTGGGAAGGACACTTACCATCAAAATTTATGGTGCCATCCCCATTGAGGTCCACATTTCGGAGCATCTCATCCAGCTCAGGATCCCCCAGCGGCTCCCCCATTAGAGCTGGTGCTGCCTGTCGCAGCTCTGCCACTGTGATTCGTCCATCCCTGTCCCTGTCAAACTAGGGTTCCGGCAGGGCTCAGCCCCTCCCGCCCAAAGCCCTCTCCACCTTACCACATGCTGTGCTTGGACACCCTCACCTTTCAGAGTCCAAACCCGCCCCGTCCTGCTCCAGGAAGCCTCCCTGGGTGGATCCCCCAGCTAGGGCGAGCCACACCCTCTCCAACCCTTCCCTGGCCCCAGTGCCGCCATCTGCAGGGCTCTGGGCCTCCAGAGGCCTAATGGGAGACCAGTAAGGGTACAGTCCAGCCGCCCACACACCGCCCGCCCCAGCACGCCTCGCCCCGCACCTCGCCCCGCACCTCTCGGAAGGCGATGCGGAGCTCCCGCACCCCCACCATGTGCGCAGTCTCTTCCCTCAGCTTTGGGCCCATCAGCTCCACAAATTCCTCAAAGTCCACACGGCCACCCACTGTGGGCCCAAGAAGAGTGTCACAATGGAGGGCTGGGGCCCAGGGAGGGACATTGGGGGCCTATCCCTCCTGGCTCTGCATCCAGGAAAGAACGACCAGCATCCATGCCTTCAGGGGGGCTAGGAGGCAGGAGCTCCACTTTCTGCTTGGAGTACACTCAGTGTCCGCCAAGCAGTGTCCCCACGTTTAATCACAAGGAATGGCCAGGATTCTGTCGCACCAGGCTTCACTGAACCACGGGAGGCTCTTTTTAGGAGCCAGAGAGAGAGAGAGAGATAGGTGGCCAGTACCAGCAGCAGGCGCTTCAACGCCAGGGCAGAAGCAGGCTTCTTCAACCCGAGTTCCCATGGAGCCCCAAGGGCCTCTCTTGGATCCCCAGTGCCTTCCTTGCCTCCTGCTGTCCCTGCCTCTGAAGGGGCCAATGTCACAGTCAAACTGCCCTGGAAACTGTCATCTCCCTGCCCCGCTTAGGCTGCCCCAGGCGGTGGGGTGAGGCACTAACTTCGCATCTTGACGTGCTGGGAGACCTCGATGAGCTCCATCTCCGTGGGCATGTAGCCCAGGGTCCTCATGCAGGCGCCCAGATCCCGGTAGCTGATGTAGCCGTCACCGTCAGTGTCAAACTCCTCGAAGGCGGCCTGTAGCTCTGCAGGGGAGGGACGTCAGGCCTGGGAGCCAAGCTCAGGGACACCACCCACCCGCAGCCACCAACAAGGGTCACTCACCATCCAGCTCTTCCGGGCCCAGCTCGCGGTCCTGCAGGGGCACAGCCCAGCATGTTCCTAGGCCGGCCAGCATTCTGGCCATCCTCCGCCAACCCCCGCCCACACTGGCCTGGGCAGGGCCAGTCCCACGAGGGTAGGAGAAGGCAGCTGAAGTCCTGTGGGCTCCAAGAAAAGAGACACCCCCCCTCTCTGCTCCTGGGACCCTGAGCTCTCATAGGACCCTGGGTCTGAGGTCTAGCTCGGCCCACTGCCCTGGCCAGCCCAAGACCTACTTCTTCAAATGCCAGAAACCCTGCCCCACAGCCAGGCTGCAGGGTCAGGAGCAGATGTGGCAGGAGGCCTGAGCTCTAGGGGCAGGACAGGCTGAACCTGAGGGTACAAGTCCCCACCCGCAGTGCCAGGTACCCCAACCTTTCCCAGGCCCCTCCTGACCTTCCCGAAGATGCGGTTGAGCAGGGGCCCATATGTCTTCTGAGCAGCATCGTTCTGGGGGGCAGGACGATGCCTGTGGGACTGGCGACGAGAGGCCAGCCTGGGGGCTGCAGGGGCTGGTTCTTCCTGTCCTCCTGCCCTAGAGGGGCTTTTGCTGCTCCCTGGAGCCTCGGGGCACTGGATGGGGGTCTGCTTCCCAGAGCTGTCAGCACCTTTCCAGGACTCTCGGAGCCCCCTCTCCCTCTTGCTTCTCCTGGTCAAGGGTTGTCCCTCAGCATCATTCCTGGGAGCCACAACCCCCACAGGGGGCTTCTGGGGACTGTGGGTGGGGGCTGGGCCATGCTGCCCCCTCACTTGCTCTGTGGCCATGTAGAGACGGGCGACAGGGCTCAGAGATGCAACATGAGGAAGCACCCTAGGCTCTGGGGACCCATAAAGCTACTTATACCCCCTGAGAGCTGATGACCCAGGATCAGGCCCTGAGGGGGATTAGGCTAAGTGAGGTAGGCAGCCCAGGCCCTAATCTGGGCCCTCTCTGCCCCATGTGGCCAGAGCAGGACCAGATGGGTCAAGAGGACTGTTCTCAGCAACAATGGGTCCAGGTCATGGTGGCTGCAATAAGCATCAGACCGCAACTCTGTCCACTTAGGAGCTGGGAGACCCAGCAAATTCGCCTAAGCCTCAGCTGCCTTAACTATAAAATGGGGGCAATATTGTTGAAGAGTGGAGGACTCAGCCCTGTTGTATGACATGGGCAGAAGAGAGCTAAGAGGACAAGAGAAGGCATCTCAGGCAGGAGGAAGAGTGTGGGCAAAGGCCCAGAGGTGGGCAATGTAGGACAAATTGCCCACTGCGGCCCCCTTATGGGTGACATCCTGGCAGGAGCAGAGGGTGTGTGAAGAGAGGAAGAGAGGCCTCTAATGCTGCATTTAGGGGCATAGGGGTGAGGTCAGATGAAGGGGGCCCTGGGGGATCCCAGGCCCCGCCCTGTGCTAGAGACAGCCAGGGTGAGGAGGTTTCAGCCATCTGGCATTTTCAAGGATGCGGGGCCTGGCTGGTCACTTGGCCGTCCTGGGCCAGGGTTAGGGTTTCCCGGTGAGCAGCCCCATGAATGATTGATGTCCTCTCAGCTTGGGTTTCATGCAGGCCGCCTCAGCGCCGCCGGGCGCCATGCAGCAGGCCCCGGTGAGGGGCCCTGCAGACGGCTGGACCTCCGGGCAGCCAGGCACGCCCTGCTCCTTCCGGCCGGCAGCCTTACCTCACAGGTAAGCCAAGCCAGGGCTCCGATCCAGTAGGGGCTGGAGCCTGTGGAGTGGGGTCTGCCTGAGGAAGAGCCTTGGGTGGGTGGTTGTGGGGAGGCCACTGGGCTAAAGGCCAAGTGGCTGGAGCCATGGGCCATAGGCCGGATCCAGCCTTCCAGGGGCGTCTGCTTCATCCCCTGACTCCATGCCGCCATCAGGGCTTTCTGTCCTCAGAGGGAACCTCACTCCACAAGAGAAGGAGGTGGGGGTAGCAGCCACCCCCATCCTCATCACACTGCTGAGCCCCCTCCTCTGCTTAGTACCCCAGAGGACAGATGGGGGCCACCTCTGCCTGAGCTGTGAAAATGGGGAGAGGGCCACAGTGGGGCTGGAGAATGACACAGAGGCTCAAGTTGCTCCCAGGACAGCCCTCCTGGCCCCAGGCCACTGGGCCCTGAGCTGCAGGCCTCACCCTGAGGTCACGAGTTGTAGTCGATGAGGGGAGGGGCCTACTTGCCTGCAGACTCTCCATCACTCTTGAATTCCTGTGTACCCGTGGGGCCCGAGCCCTCCCTTTTTGGAATCGTACACACTTGAACCCCAGGATGCCAGACAAAAAGGGGCCTGCAATGATCCGACCAAGTGGTTCTCAAACTGTGTTCCCTGGGGCCCTCAGGGTACTCTCCCTTCCTTTAATCTGAGTACTCCCTTTCAGTTCATAGGAGTTCCACTATAAAGTTTACTTAAAGAAAAGATTCCCTAGCTCTAAAAATATGCTATAAAGCCTCTGGTTTAGTCTACTTGGACACACTGGGATTCGGAGTAGCAGAATGGTCAGGTGTGAGTTTGAGTCCTGGTGTCTGCCTTCCTACTCTGACCTTGGGCAGGTCACTGATCCTCTGAACTGTCCTCTCATCACCTGCAGACTGGGTTGCATGAGGACTAAGTGAGGTAATCTGTTAAAGTCCCTGGCATAGGGTAACTACCCAAAAGGTGATGATGGTGCCCAGAAAGGGACAGTGACTGCCTGGAGATGCACAGCACTTTCTCATACCCAGTCATCCATGCCTTCATTGGTTTACCAGGCGCCCACTCTGTCCAGCGGTACACTGGGGACTTCAGATGGACACTGCTATGGAAGCCAACCTAGGTGTCTTTGGCCGCGGGCCCCGCACGGAGCTCGATGACGAGGACTACTACCCCCAGGGTGGCTGGGACACGGTCTTCCTGGTGGCGCTGCTGCTCCTGGGGCTGCCGGCCAACGCGCTCATGGCATGGCTGGCGGGCTCGCAGGCCCGCCAGGGAGCGGGCACGCGGCTGGCCCTGCTCCTGCTCAGCCTGGCTCTCTCTGACTTTTTGTTCCTGGCGGCGGCAGCCTTCCAGATCATGGAGATCCAGCAGGGAGGGCACTGGCCGCTGGGGACGGCCGCCTGCCGCTTCTACTACTTCCTGTGGGGCGTGTCCTATTCCTCCGGCCTCTTCCTGCTGGCGGCCCTCAGCCTGGACCGCTGCCTGCTGGCGCTCTGCCCGCGCTGGTACCCGGGGCGCCGCCCGGTCCGCCTGCCGCTCTGGGTCTGCGCCGGCGTCTGGGTGCTGGCCACGCTCTTCAGCGTGCCCTGGCTGGTCTTCCCTGAGGCCGTCATCTGGTGGTACGACCTGGTCATCTGCCTGGACTTCTGGGACAGCGAGGAGCTGCCGCTGCGCATGCTGGAGATCCTGGGGGGCTTCCTGCCTTTCCTGCTGCTGCTCGTCTGCCACGTGCTCACCCAGGCCGCAGCCTGCAGGACCTGCTGCCGCCGGCAGCCCAGGCCCGCCGCCTGCCGCGGCTTTGCCCGTGTGGCCAAGACCATTTTGTCAGCCTACGTGGTCCTGAGGCTGCCCTACCAGCTGGCACAGCTGCTGTACCTGGCCTTCCTGTGGGACATCTACCCGGGCTACCTGCTGTGGGAGGTGCTGGTCTACTCCGACTACCTGATCCTGCTCAACAGCTGCCTCAGCCCTTTTCTCTGCCTCCTGGCCAGCGCCGACCTCCGCGCCCTGCTGCGCTCCGTGCTCTCCTCCTTCGCAGCTGCGCTCTGTGAGGAGCGGCCAGGCAGCTTCACGCCGGCCGAGCCGCAGACCCAGGTGGACTCAGGGGCACAGACTCTGCCAGAACCCACTGCTGAGGCCTCACCACAGGAGAACCCCATGGCCCAGCCACGGTTGGATTCCGTGGCCCAGCTACAGGCGAACCCCACAGCCCAGCCACAGGTGGATTCTGTGGCCCAGCCTCAGCTAAACCCCACGGTCCAGCCACAGGTGGATTCTGTGGCCCAGCCTCAACTGAATTCCACGGCCCAGCCACAGTCAGATTCTGTGGCCCAGCCTCAACTAAACTCCACGGCCCAGCCACAGTCAGATTCTGTGGCCCAGCCTCAACTGAATTCCACGGCCCAGCCACCGTCAGATTCTGTGGCCAAGCCTCAACTAAACTCCATGGCCCAGCCACAGTCAGATTCTGTGGCCCAGCCTCAACTGAACTCCACTGCCCAGCCAGAGTCAGATTCTATGGCCCAGCCTCAGCTGAACTCCACGGCCCAGCCACAGGTGGATCATGAGGCCCAGCCCCAGTTGGATTCTGTGGCCCAGCCACATGCGAGCCCTGAGGCCCAGACCCCTGGATCTGCTGCCAGCTCAGTCCCCAGCCCCTGTGATGAAGAGCCCACCCCAGAGGCCCCTGAGAATCCAGCCATGCCTGCTGCCTCTGAGGGAGAAAGCCCCAGCAGTGCCCCCCCAGAGGAGACTCCCAGTGCAGGACCCACGTGAGGGTCCAGGAAAGCCCAGGCTTGCCAGGGCAGCCAGTGGGAGATGGAGGAACCAGTCAGTCAGAGAGGAGGGGTGTCATGGAGGAAGTCATCATGGAAAACCCCACCAAGTCCCTTGGGCCTGCAGGAGGACTTGGGGGAAGTGAGAATGAAGCAGCCAAAAGTCCCGGACGTTTGTTGTGAGCATCGTGTACCTGTCTGGGTCCCACCAAGTTCTTTCATGCTTGCCTCACCCACACAATGACCCAACAGCCTCCAAACGATCACAGCTAATGGTGTCCTGCTGGGCTCTGCCCTCTAACACTCCCAGGCCCCACTGACAGTTTAGTCTCGATGATGCAGGAGAAAGACAGCAGTGGGGACTTCCCGGGCTTGATCTGACTCCCTTCAGTCCTTCCCTCCCTCCCCTCCCACCTTATAACCTGGGCACAAGGACGCCAAAGGAGGAAGTCCCTTCAGAAGAGGGACGCATTCAGGAGCCAGCAGGAGCCCATGAGCTGTGAGGCGGGGCAGGACTTTTCTCAGCAAGATGCCAGGAACAGAGGCCAGAGCTGTCAGTCCTGGATTCGAATTTGACTCTGGGTCACTCTGAACAGGCTGCCTCACCCTCTGAGCTCCTGTTTCACCTGCCATTGTGAGCATTAAGTGAGAAAGTGTGTGAGGCACCTAGCAAGAGCTTAGTGAAGAGATATCCTTCCTTCCCTGGCATCCAAAGATGTCCCTGCAGGGGCAGGGGATGGATGGGAGGAGGTACCACCTGGCCTGAGCACCTGGGATCTTGTGAGCTTGGGGCCCGATCAGCTGTGCCCATGACCAGTTCTGGGCTGCAGACATCCGGGTGGCCTCAGAGAGCATGGGGTTGCCTTTGTGCCTTGGGCAGCTCCAGGGAACTTCAAGGTCTGCTCCATTTAAGGGTTCAACTAGTTTCCACTTGCCCAGGATGGTGTGAGTTGCAGGTACAGAGTACCCTGGGCCTGCCTCCATCGGAGCCCCTCCTATGGGCATAGGAGATGAGAGCATGTCCAAGCAGAGGTCACACAACCTCTCTGGGGCAGAGTCAACTGACCTCTTCCCTCCCAAGCTGCTGACACTGCAAAAACACTAGGAAGTGCTGAAGGTTAGTTTCTGACCTCCACCCCACTTCCCTTTCGCACCATCAGTCTCTTCTGGAGCCCGCCCCACTCAGCCTTCTCTCAGGCCCTAGTGTTCCAAAGCCATGCTTCCTTCTTCCTCCTCAACACCCCCCCCCATCCTTTTCCATGAGCTCAGCATTGTGACCTTTAGCAACTGAGCAACGGCCTCACCAACAGATGTAAATGACAATGACATTTAATGTGCTACCCTTCCCAGGATGCTTGCATTTTAAAAAGGCAGCAGGCTGTGCAGCAGTCTGGAGTGGTGCAGTCAGATCTGGGTCCTGGGTCCTAGCTCGCTCTTCAGCTCCGTGCTCTCTGTAAAATGGGTGATCACATCCTCCTTGCAAGGTTGGCTGTTGCGAACATTTACTGTGCCCGGAATGGAAGCTCGCTGTGGGGTGGTGACACTAGCAGCCTAACCATAGGATTTCCTAGTGATGGAATTGTGGGCACTGAGGCCAGTGGGAGAGAGATTTCTGGACAGGCACAAATTTGTTGAGTTCATTCATTCAGCAAGTATTTATGGATCACCTGCTAGATGTCTTCCCAGCCAGCCTTCCATTTGGAGACACCTGGGTGGGTTTAGGGGCATGGCTTCTGGTGCCCCTCAGGGGTTGTTTGAATCCTGGCTTCACCACTCAGCAGCTGTCTGATCTTCAGCAAGCCTCTTGGCCTCTATGGGACTCAATTTCCTCATCTGTAAATTTGGGATCATAATAATAATGGTTCCCATTTCCTGGGAGTGTTAATTCCTATGAAGTGCTTGGATCCTTTCCTGGCACAGAATAAGTGCTTAATAATTGTTAGCCATTCATTTGATTATACCAGTGGGCACCCCCAGGCATCACCCAGGCCTGGCACCAGCACTTACTCATGGGCCAGAGCCCACATGGCAGCATCTTGTCCACCAGGCATTATCCCTTCCATCACACTCCCTCACCTCCTTAAAGTGCACACTCCCTGAAGACAAGGTCTGGATTTATGTCCCTTTGGGGCACTCTGCAGTGCCCCTTTCCCTTCTCCCTTTGTTAAAAGGGTCCCAAAGCCTTTTCACATGGCAGGCAGATCAGGGACTAAAACCTCAGTGCCAGCCACCTGCCTTCAACTCTGCTCCACAGTCCAAACTCCACCTCTTGGAGACTGGGCCAGCCCTACCTCCAAGGTCCCCAAGGGGAATCCCACCCATGATGGATGATTACTATCCAGGAGAAAGAGCAGTGCCATGAAGAGTTTTGAGGAATAAAGATGAGTTCTCTTGGTGGCCCAGAAGAGGGTTTTGTGTTGGAGGAAACATGCACACCCAAGGCCATGGGAGATGAAAAGAGGGCTCAGCCCCAGCATTCCACAGCCCCTCCATCTGCCCCCTAGCACACCCCATGGGGATGGGATCCTGTTGGCCTCTGGGGAACTCATCCCTTCTCCAGATAAGAGACACCCGCCCTTTTTCTCATAGGGGCCAGACATTAATCCTGAGAGTTGTGAACATGAACATTTTTCAATTCTACATTCAGGGCTGCTGTTCATTCATTCATTCAACATACATTAATTGAACACATACTGTGTGCTAAGTCTTCTTGTTTTTCGTACAGAAATATAGTGGGAAATGAGACTAGGTGCTGCCCTCAGTTTGCTGACATCCTAGTGGGCGAGGCAGACAAAAAGCAAATATACAAATAATTATATAATATAACATCAGGTTGTGATTAAGAATGGTGCAGGGGAACAAGTAAGGGCCAGGGAGTGATGGGTGAGGGGGGTAGTTAGGGAAGGCCCTTTTCAAGATCTGGGGGAAGAGTCTTCAGATGGAGGGAGCAGGATGTGCCAAGGTCCTGAGGTAGAAAGGAAGATGGTGTGTTTCAGGGACAGGAGGTTCAGTATCACTAGGCCACAGGCAGGGAAAGGACAGTAGTAGGTAATGAGGGGTGGTGGGCGGGGGCCAGACAGGCGGGGCAGGGGTAGGGTGGGCAGCCACTGTGGATATTATCTGGTTTGGGCTTTAGACGCAATGGAGAGGGAGGCTTTGTGGCTGCCTTCCCTCTTCCAAACCACCCACATTCCTGTCCTGGGCTGGAGAGGTTGGCCTGCCCAAGATTTATGGGTCAGTGGGACAAGCAAGGACTTTGGAGCCAAACAATTGGGGCCTGAGTCCCGGAAGGGTGACCTGGGGCAGGCACCTCTCCTCGCTGAGCTGTTTCCTCAGTGGGGTGTGGTGAGGGGAATGAGCTAGGCACAAGCCCCAGCCCACCTGCGACACACAGGGGCTTCGCAGAGCCAGACAAAGGCTCCTTTTGACTTCTGCTCCTTCCTCTTGTCCCCCTGTACCCCATTCTCTCTGGGAAAGGGACCTTGGCCATCACTCTTGGTCTCCCAGGCCAGTGGATGCTCAGAGAAGGAATGAGGGGAGGTGGCTGGTGCCCCAGGGACACCAGCTCCGGGTGGAGGGGCAGGCTTTGCCTGGGAGACCTACAGGAACAAGTAAGCCCCCCTTGTCGCAGGAGCTCGAAGGAGGGAGAGGCCTGTGCGCTGACCTCCAGTCTCCGTGGGGGATGGCTGGAGAGAGGCAGGAAGGTGTGAGGGATCTGGGGGGCATGGGCCCACCTCTGTTTTTAATAAGAAGGAGGCCCAGCGAGACCCAGGGGTGTTCGTCAGGAAGAGCGAGTTGGCTGGGCCGGTCCACCCGCTCCTGGAAAGGGCGGGGTCTGCGGCAGGGCCGGGGGGCAGGGCCGGGTCCACACCCGCGGCCCGGGAGCTGCAGCTCGGGTCCTGCGCTAGAGCCCAGGAGGCTGCGGGGCGGGGCTCCCAGGCCCCGCCTCCCAGGCCCCGCCCCCGCGCCCCGCCTCCCAGGCCCCGCCCCCGCGCCCCCGCGCCCCGGGCCTCCAGGCACCGTCGCAGCCTCCCGCCCCGCCCCGCCCCTCCGCGCGTGACCTCGCCCCGCCCCGCGAGCCCCAGCCCCGCCCCCGCCCCCTGCCCCCCTCTCCTCGGTCACTTCCTGATTCCCGCTTCCTGCTTCCCAGAGGCCGGGATCCGCAGCCGCCCGAGGCCGGTGCCGCAGTCTCGGGCGCCCCCGGTGAGCGCGGCGGGCAGGGCTGGGGGCCGGGGGCGCAGGCAGGGGCGGGGGCGGCGGGGCGCGGCGGCGGGGGCCGGGTGGGAGGTCGCGCGTCCCAGGAGCCTCCCCTCGGCGGCGCCCCACCCTCGGTCCCAACTGCCCTTGGCCACCCAGCCTCTCCCCTCCTGGGCCGGGGTCCCCGGAAGTCGGGCTCCGGGTTTACGCCCCGAGGCGGCTCAGGGATGCTCTGCAGCGTCCCGACCCGCGCCCAGTCCTGCCAGGCCCCCCGGGCCGGCCTGGGGCTCCCTGCACATCCCCGCGGGCACCGCACGTTCCCTGGGACTCAGAACTAGGGCCTAGCGCGGCCCCCTCGGCGGAGACCGCCCCCGCCTCCTCGGTCCACCGCCACCCCCCAGCCGGCTTCCACGTCCTGGGCGGGAAGGAGCCCGCTGGGAAGGACTGGGACCCTCGGAGAAGCTAAGCTGCAACTGGCTCGGCCCTCCGCCCCCTTGCCCCCTCCCGCACACATACCAGAGCCAGCTAGGGGCGCCGGGCGAGGGTCCTGCAAAGCCTCTCAGGACCCAGCGGTGTGGCATTGCCCTCTTCACCCTTGGGGGCAGGCAGCCAGGGTCTGCACCTGTGACCCCATTCTGTAAGGGGAAACTGAGAGCCAGGCCCCAGTGGCATCCTCCCCTCTCCCTTCAGGCAGCCCTGGAGGCTGAGGGGTCGTTGGGCTGGGTGGCAGCTGACGTGGCCTCTGCACACTGCAGACATGTCCTTCCGAAAAGTGGTTCGGCAGAGCAAATTCCGACACGTGTTCGGGCAGCCGGTCAAGAATGACCAGTGCTATGAAGACATTCGAGTGTCCCGTGTCACCTGGGATAGCACCTTCTGCGCAGTCAACCCCAAGTTCCTGGCTGTGATTGTGGAGGCCAGCGGCGGGGGTGCCTTCCTGGTGCTCCCCCTAAGCAAGGTGGGGCCCGTGATTGAGGGCTGGGGGAAGGACTGGAGGTGGCTTGGCCACTCCTGCCAGACCTACATCTGCTCACTCCACATCCCTACACTGCTGGGCAGGTGTCATAATCCACACTTACTGTGGCAGCCCAGGAAGAGAAAATCTTTTATTGCCACTGAGTCAGGGTTAGAGCTAACATTTCCTGCTCACCCAATGATGCCAGTGAGGCACAGGTGGGCCACCTGTGGGCCAGGTGCATCATTTCTGCTCTATGGAGGGGAAGACTGAGGCTCTGGGAGGGTCGGAGCTTGGGGGCTTTGAGTTCTCCTTTACTGTCCCCTCATGCCCGCAGACTGGCCGCATTGACAAGGCCTACCCGACAGTGTGTGGCCACACGGGACCTGTCCTGGACATAGACTGGTGTCCCCACAATGACGAAGTCATTGCCAGCGGCTCAGAGGACTGCACAGTCATGGTGAGGAGTGGGGCTGTGGTGGGTCCAAGTGGAAGGTGTGGTTCAAGATGGCCAGAAGCATGGCCAAGTACAAGCCTTAGGCGGCAGCCTCATCCCTCCCACAGGTGTGGCAGATCCCAGAGAACGGGCTAGTCTCCCCGCTGACAGAGCCGGTGGTAGTGCTGGAGGGGCACACCAAGCGAGTGGGCATTGTTACCTGGCACCCGACGGCCCGCAACGTGCTGCTCAGCGCAGGTCTGCACCATTCCCCCACCCTCGCCCTCTCCGTGCACAGCTCTGGAACCTCCCACACCTCCTCCCAGGCCCATCTGAAAGATGAGAAAGCTGAGGCCCTCAGGGGTCGAGAGGTCGGGTCTGGTCCCAGGAGGGTGCTCAAAGGGGGCCTGGTGGGCTGATGTGCCCCCACCTGGCAGGCTGTGACAATGTGGTGCTCATCTGGAATGTGGGCACGGCGGAGGAGCTGTATCGCCTGGACAGCCTGCACCCTGACCTCATCTACAATGTCAGCTGGAACCACAACGGCAGCCTCTTCTGCTCTGCGTGCAAGGACAAGAGCGTGCGCATCATTGACCCCCGCCGGGGCACCTTGGTGGCGGTATGTGGCCCTGGAGGGCGAGGGTGGCAGTGAACAGGTCAAAGGGCTCTATCGAGGCATTGCACTGACCACATTGTCCCCCAACAGGAGCGGGAGAAGGCTCACGAGGGAGCCCGGCCCATGCGGGCCATCTTTCTGGCAGACGGCAAGGTGTTCACCACAGGCTTCAGCCGCATGAGCGAGCGGCAGCTGGCGCTCTGGGACCCAGTGAGTGGCCATGGCTGGCCTGAGGCGTCAGGCTTGAAACTTAGGCCCTACCCTGGGTGAAAAGTGCAGGAGTCACCCTGGAGAGACCTGTGGTTCCCAGGTTCTCAGCCTAACACCTGAGGTTCTCAGGCCCCAGAGCCCCGCCAGCCTTTCCTCTCCCTGCCCCCTGCTCTCTGGCCTCCCCCAGTGCCTCCAGCTACCTCTGAGGCTTTGTCCACATTGTTCTTGCCAAATAGAAGGTTTTTCCCTCTTTTGCTTGCCTGTTCCCACTCAGCTGCCTGCTCTGCCAATGCAGAGGCTCCCTCCTCCAGGAAGCCTCCCAGCCCTTCCCCTGAAGTGCTCTGTCCACAGCTCTACTTCTGTATCCTTATCTCCAGGGGCCCCTGAGACAGGCTGATGCTATCTGGCACCCCCAGCTCCCGTGTGGTGGGGATTGTCAGCACTTGCTCAGTAGTCTAAAAGCCTGGAATAGGACAGGGAAGTGGGACCCTGGGAGCAGAGAGGAGCCAGGAGGGCCTATACTATGTAGGCAAAGGCTTAAAGGTAGGAGAGGACCCACCAGCCTGGTAGAGGCAACGCTGGCTGCAATGTGAGGCTGGCTGGGGCAGTCCTGATGGAGGGTTGGGACATCGAGGGGAGAGGGGAGGTTCTGGCCTAGCCTGGCCTGAATGCACCCTACCCCACATACCAGGAAAACCTAGAAGAACCCATGGCCCTGCAGGAGCTGGATTCAAGCAACGGAGCCCTTTTGCCCTTTTATGACCCCGACACCAGTGTGGTCTACGTCTGCGGCAAGGTGGGGATGGGCAGGCCTGGTGGGACTGGGAAGAGGGCTGCCCAACCAGACCGCTGAAACCTGTTCCCTCCCACCCTGCAGGGCGACTCCAGCATTCGGTACTTTGAGATCACAGACGAGCCCCCCTACATCCACTTCCTGAACACATTCACCAGCAAAGAGCCCCAGAGGGGTATGGGCAGCATGCCCAAGCGGGGCCTGGAGGTCAGCAAGTGCGAGATCGCCCGGTAAGAGGGGCCCCTGGGACAGCCGGCTTTGGGAGGGGTGGCCTGGGGTCAGGGTTGAGAGGTCAAAGTATAGAAGGCTGCTTAGGAGGCCCCGGGGTCAGGGGTCAGTCTGGGAAGGGCTGGGGTGAAGATTAGAAATGGATAGTAGAGGGAGCCAGGAGAGCTGGTGAGGGGAGTACAATGTACAGTTCCTCCCTCTCCTTTATTTTCTAGGTTCTACAAGCTACATGAGCGCAAGTGTGAGCCCATTGTCATGACTGTGCCAAGAAAGGTGAGGCCACCCAGTTCCCCTGTCCACCCACTCCCTTCTCTAGCAGACAGGCCACTTGGGGTGAGGCCTGTGAATGAGACACGGCTGAGTGTGGGTGCAGTCAGTGGGCTGAACAAACGCCAGGGTGTCCCAAGGTGTTGGGCTGTGCTGGGCGGGGGCAAGCCAAGATAAGGGTGAGCCGAGGCCCTGCCCTGGATGAACCACTGGAGACAGTCTGGAGGTCTTCCCGTTGGAGGCCGGCTGACAGTGTGGCTGGGGCAGGGCCCTCCAGTGGTGGGCAGTAGGCCAGGCGCAGGGCAGAGAGCTGGAATGGAAAGAGGAACAGGGAGTCTGGCTGCAGTGGAGGCCCCCATCAGGAGGGGATCAGGCCACCTGTGGCGGGGCCTCAGATGCCCAGCCAAGAGCCTTGGACGTGTTTCATCCTCCAGCCAGCATCTGCTGAGTGCGCCATTCAGTGCCAGGCACGTCCCAGGGAGCCGAGCTGTGAATGAGGCTGACAGGCCTGCCCCAGGCGCTCACAGACCGTGGGTGCAGCCAGCGCACCCAGAATCCCACTAAGCCTTGCTTAGGAAGGTTGGGGAAAGCTTCAGAGAGAGCTGTTGGCCGTGCCCAGAAGGGAAGTGAAGGGACAGATTTGAGCTTAGAAAGGTGGTGACTTGGGGCCAGGCCACTGGGGTATGGGTGGACAGGGTGCAGGCCTGGAGGCCAGGAGGGTGATGAGGAGGTGGCCACCTAGAGTCCAGACGAGAGGACCCTGATGGTGGGCCCACAGCTGATCAACCTCCCCCACCCCCTGCCCAGTCGGACCTCTTCCAGGATGATCTGTACCCCGACACAGCAGGGCCTGAGGCAGCCCTGGAGGCAGAGGAGTGGGTGAGCGGGCGGGACGCAGACCCAATCCTCATCTCCCTGCGGGAGGCCTACGTGCCCAGCAAACATCGGGACCTGAAGGTCAGCCGGCGCAACGTATTATCTGACAGCCGGCCAGCCATGGCCCCTGGCTCCACTCGCCTGGGAGCCTCCACACCTGCGGCCTCCACCAATACAACCACCGCCAGCAGCAGCCTCGCTGGAGCTGGGGTATGTGCCGGGTGGTCTGGGTGGTGGTGGGAAGCCCCCATGTGCTGCATGTGCCGGGACCATTTGCTGTCTCTCTGAGCCTCAGGCCCCTGCCTGGTAGTCAGTTTGGGGGGGGTGGCTACGGCTCTGTGACCCCTGACTCCCCCATGTCCCTGCAGGAATCTGGGAAGCTGGAAGAGGTGATGCAGGAGCTGCGGGCACTGAGAGTGCTGGTCAAGGAGCAAGGGGAGCGAATTGGCCGCCTGGAGGAGCAGCTGGGCCGAATGGAAAATGGGGACGCATAGGACCATAGCCCAGTGAATGCCACTCCCCACTCCCACCTCGCCTGCTCCTCCTGTGCCCCCTTCTCACTCAGCCTCTGCCATCAGGTCACACTGCTGGCTGCCTGCCCCCTGCCCCTGCTGAGGGCCTCTGGGGCAGATTCAGGGGCCCACCCACTCCCTGGCCCATCCTGTGGGCCCTGGCTGGAGCCACCACCTGGCTTTTGTCATTCTTACTGTGGAGGGTTTTTGTACCAAGGCAAGCTTATACTCTGAGGGACCATCTCCCCACCCCTGCCTGGCCCCCTGCTCCCTCCTTAGAGGAGTAGGAGGGTGGGCTCTATATTTTCATTCCAAATAAAATTCTCTTTCTAAAAGCCAGGTTTGCCATTCTGCTGCCCGGGTGGGGCTGGGAAAAGAAGCCAGGAAACGGGACGGATGAGGCCCATAGGGATCATCAATGTGAGGAAGGTCTGGGGGCCATGAGCATCCCCCACAGTCAGTTTCCCTGAATTCTGCCAGGTAGGGACACTAAGGCAAAAGACACGTGGAAACCTCTAGGGCCATATCCTGCTTTGAGCTGGGTGCCTAGTTCCTCTTGGAGGCCTGGTCACAGGCCCCATAGCCCCAGCCTGGCCCAGTGAGGATCTGGTGCAGGTCACGGGGGTCCCTAGAGGCCCAAGGTCCCCCAGGGGCCTGTGGCAGGGAGGGCTGGGTGGGGTGTCATGGGCAGGAAACGGAAGCATCAACCCCTAGCTGCAGTCGAGCGCAAGAGCTCACTTCTCATTCTTCACGGCTGGAGCTGGAGGTGGGCACTCAGCGCTGAGAGGCCTGTGGACCCATGGTGAGCGTGGAGCCCACTGGGTCCTTGGGGGGGGGGGGGGGTGACAGGAGGTCAGAGCTGGAATGTCTAGGCCTGGGAGTTAAGGAAGGATTCTGGGGCCAAAAGCAACCAGTCCCGGCAGAGGACAGAGAGCACAGCCGGGACAGATGTGGGGCAGAAGAGGGGCCTTTCTCTCACCGCACCTCAGAGCTGGGCCTCCCTGGGACTCAGGTTGTGGCCCAGACTCCCTTTAAGACCCCCAGAGACCCTCCCCCACTCTGCTGGTGAGCATCCCTGAAGCCTGCCTGGGAGGGGAGTCTTGCTTGTACCTCGGCACCCCTCCCCCCCCACCTGCCTTGTTCCAACCGCAGGTTTCCTCTGGCAGCTGCACCCGCCTCCCCCAGCCCGTGGCCCCCAGAGACAAGAAAGCTAAACTGAACGGAAATGCTGCAGCTGGGGCAGTCCCGAGGGCCTGGGGGCAAGAGTCGTCTCAGGGACCCCCTTCCTGGGACCTGGCGGAGAGGACAGTAAACAGTGGCCTTGAGACCGGTTCCTCCAACCCAGGCCTCAGGAAGAGCCAACCCCAACCCCAACCTTGCAGGCTCCTTTCCATCCCCACCCCTACCCCCGCGGACAGTCCTGAGAGTCAATATTTATTGAACACCAACTGTGTGTCAGGAATTGCTTAGGTGCTTGAACCAGAAAGATCCCTGTCTTTCTGCAGCTGATTCTGGTGGGGCAGATAAGACAAGAAACTTAATAAATGCAGCCTTACCCATTGGGCTAGGAGTGGGGGTGGGTAGTGAAGCAGGGCTGGGCTGGGTTGCAGGGAGGAGATCAGGGTATTGATCCAGGTCACTGAGGTACCCGGAGCTAAGGTGAACAGGAGAGCCATGTGGCGGGGAGGAAGGGCGGAGGGAATGGAACATTCCGGGCAGAGTTCCCCTCTGACCCCCCCCCCCGAGTCGGGCATATAATGTGCAGTGGGAGAGAGGGTGGCGGATAGATCTCACAGGGTAAGGGCCTTGTTGGCCAAGTAAGGACCTGAGCTTTTCTGCTTGACTGTCCCCATTTTGCCCAAAAGGCAACCAAGGACCCAATCACCCAGCATGCCCATGTCCTGGCCCCCAGCCAGGGTGACGAGCCCTGCCTCTCTCCCCACAGGACCTGCCCTGTACCCTAGGGCTTGGGACGCTGCTGGCCCTGCCAGGGGTCCTGGGCTCTGGTGGTGGTGCCAAGGACAGTGGGGGCTCCAGCTCTGCCACTGTGATCCTGCTGCTGCTGCTCCTCCTACTGCTGGTCACTGGCCTGGCCCTGGCCTGGCACCGTCTCAGCCGCGACTCAGGAGGCTACTACCACCCGGTCCGCCTGGGCGCTGCGCTGTGGGGCCGCACCCGCCGTTTGCTCTGGGCCAGCCCACCAGGCCGCTGGCTCCAGGCCCGGGCTGAGCTAGAGTCGCCAGATGGGGGCCCAGAGGGGCAGGAGGACGAGCAGGATGAGGAAGACCACAGCCTTGATGGCGGCCGGGAGACCAAACCCCAGGGAAAGGAGCCGCAGTGTGGAGAACAGCTCAGCCCACAGCAGGGCCCACAGCCCGCACAGGAAGCGCATGACGGTGACACTGAAGGGAGCCTGGGCCTCAGCTCCCAGGGGCCGGAGGGCTCAGCAGGCAGTGCTGAGGCCCTGCTGAGCGACCTGCATGCCTTTGCTGGCAGCGCAGCCTGGGACGACAGCGCTGGGGCAGCTGGGGGCAAGGGCCTCCATGTCACTGCACTGTAGGGGCCAGCCCTGGGGGCATCCCTGTCACTGTGCCTCTGCTTCCCCAGCTGCCATGACGGGACACTGCCTGCCCTGGACCCCACTATCACCCCCGCCCCCACATGGAGAGCCTCAGACTGTCACTCGGCTCCCCAGTTTTGTCCCCAAAGCTGTGCATCCCTGCCTCCTCCAGGAAGGCCACCCATTCCCAGGGGCATTGAGCAGCCTCTGAAATAAAATCCCTCCAGCCCTGGCAGGTGTAGCTCAGTTGGCTGGGCATTGTCCTACGCACCAGGAGGTTGCTGGTTTGATTTCTGGTCATGCCCAGGTTGTGGGCTCGACGCCTGGTATGGGGTGTGCAGGAGACAGCGCATCCATGTTACACTCTCACATCAATGTTTCTCTCTTCTCCCTTCCTTTCTCTAAAAATTAATAAACTATTTTTAAAAATTCCTCCAGTTCTGTGGTCCTGTAGTGACCCTTCTGTCCCTAAGCAGGGGCTCCTCTGACACGATCTTGCCCACTCCCACCCCCAGACGGCCAAAGGAAGAACAAGGTCAGTGCCATGATTTGATACTTTAATTCTGCAAGGGCACAGCTCAGCTACGGGAGGCCCCTCCAACGGCAGCCATGTGCAGCCAGCCCTTCCTGCTAATGATTCAGGGGCATAGCCACTCCCAACACACACCCTCACACACATTCCTGTACCCCAAGATGCCCCCAGGGTCCTGCTGCCCTGGCGGCCTGTGGGGAGGAGCCTCAACAGCTGTCTTCATCCCTGCCCACACTCCTAGCGCCCAGAGCGCCCACGGCCCCTCTTGGACTTCCTAGTCCCCGAGGGGGGTCGGATGGGGAGCGGGACAGTGCACGACGGTGGTGGTGGTGGCGGCGGTGGCAGGAGAGGAGGTAGAGGGGGCTCCATGGGCTCTGGTGGGCCGGGGCTGGGCCGGAACCCCTCAAAGGGTGAGAACTTCAGGGGGCTGTAGGGGGAACCAAGGCAGTTAGAGCCTCCTGGCACCAGGGCAGGAGTCTGACTTCCCCACGTGCCTGGGTGCACAGGCTGAGGGCAAGTGCCCACCCAGGCAGCCCCTGCTACAAGGGGTCCCTGCGGTAGATGGGAAACAGGCTAATGCTGGTTAAGAGACTCAGCCAAGGCAGCCCCGGGGTGATGGCAGACCCACAGCTAGACCTGCCTCCTACCCCAGCCATAGGCTCCCCTCTGCCCCGAGTACCTGATAGGGGTCCGGGGGCTGCTGTTGAGGCGCCTGGGGGAGCGCAGCTTGGGCTGGAAGGAGAAGCCCTCCTTGATGCTGTCCAGGACGGAGGGCGCCACGTATGTGAAGCCCTGGGGGGCAGAGGCAGTGCGGGGCAATGCTCAGCATTTACCGGTCCTTGGCTACAAAGCCCACCAGTGTCCCCAGAACCCGCAGGCCCCCCAAACCGCACCAGGAAGGCCTGGTCAGCGCTCTCACTGAGGGCTGTGTCATCTGGACTGTCCACTGGCGTCTGCCGCGTGAAGTGGGTGTCAAACTGGCTCACATCCTCCTCGGACTGCTGTGGGCAGACCCGAGTGGGGAAGGGTCAAGGGGTGTCCAAGCCGGGGTCCTCCACCCACCACTGGGCCAATGGGACCACCACTCACCAGACAGGGCCTGAAAGGGGGGTCCACACGACGGGCCAGGAGATCATCCCAATTAACGTGCCGAAAAAAGGGGTGCCTCTGTGGGTAGAGCACCCCCACACATGCCAACAGTTCACCCCCTTGGCTCCCTCTGGTACTCTCTCTGCCCTACGGCCCCACCCTCTCGTGGTGGCTCCAGACCCACCTGCACATCAGCAGCATCCCCTGGGCCACCCCCAATCCGTTGGCTGGGATTCCTCTTCAGGAACTGTAGGATAGGGCAAAGGGTGAGGGTCTGGGACAGAGGTACTGCTCACATGTCCCCATGCTCCCAGGGGCTCGCCGGGGTGAGGGGAGAGGGGAGAGATGTGGAAGGAGAAGACCTCTGGAGTATGACCTCCACCTACTGACACTCTCAGACTTCCAAGGTTTGGTCCAATGCCCCCTTCTCCATAAAGCCTTCGCAAAGGCATGTGGTTGCCGGCATCGCCCCAGGGTGCTTTAGTGGGGACCCAACTCCCAATCTGCCTGAGGCCTCCCCCTCTCTACACCCCTGATCACCTTTTTAATGGAAGTGCGGCCAGCTCATCACGAATGGTGCAGATTACAGCTCAGACCAGGGACTTCCCATAGTCAGCAGCTGCTCTGCGTCAGAGCAGCCCCAAGCTCAATGTCTGGGACCGCAAAGCCAGTGCCTTTCCAACCCAAAGGCACACTGCACAGGCCACCATGGCTCTGGCTCCCCACAGCCCAGAGGCACTCAGGAACCCATGCAGGGCCTGGGAAATGAGACAGAGGCTGGGCCAAGCGCAGGGGGGAGCCCACCTTTTTGACGAGGTCCCGGGCATCCGGGGTGAGGTAGGGGGGCAGCACCAGCTTCCCTTTCATGATCTTGTCCATAGTTTTCTTCCGATTCTCTGCAGTGAAGGGTGGCTGGAGGAGGAGGACCGTGAGAGGAGCCTTGTGGGCCTCGCTCCGGGCCCCACCCCTGCCCAGGAGAGGGACCTGCTCTTGCCCCCACTCCCGCCCTCCAAGGAGGCTGGACTTGCCGATCCAGTGAGCATGTCGTACATCAGGGCCCCCAGGCTCCACCAGTCCACCGCCCGGTTGTGGCCGCTGCGCACCAGAATCTCAGGGGCCCTGGGAGCCGGGTGGAACCATCAGTTGGGCCAGGCCCTTCCAGGCTGTCCTCCTGACCCCCGGGCCCAGCCAGCTGTCCCTTACATGTACTCGATGGTACCACAGAAGGTGTGAGTGACAACACCCTCATGAATCGACTCCTTGCAGAGTCCGAAGTCTGTCAGTTTGATGTGGCCTGAGGAAGAATGTCAGGCGGGAGGTCAGGGCCCTGGACACCCCCAGGGCCCCTCAGCCCTCCCCGCAGGTTCCCACTGGTAGATACGACTGCGCACGCGCACCCTGGCTGTTGAGCATGATGTTCTCGGGCTTGAGGTCCCGGTAGATGATGCCCTGGGAGTGGAGGTGGCCCAGGGCCAATGTGATCTCCGCCAGGTAGAAACTGCAGAGACAGAGCAGGGTGAAGCAACAGTGAAGTGGGGAAGGCAGGCCCTGGGGATCCCTGCAGCCCCCGGGAGAGGCAGAAGCAACACCCACCAGGCCGTGTCTTCCAGGAAGATGCCCTCTCGTTCCAAGTGCGTGAAGAGCTCACCGCCTGCGACACAAACACGTCAGCAGCTGTGTGCTGGGAAGAAGCTCCTTGCTCTCCAAGTTTTGGTTTCTTCTTAGGGGAGTAGGGCCCATAATTCCCGCCCTACCTGCCTCACAGAGCTGCCGTGGGGGTTCAATTCAATTCAGCAAACATCTACCGACGCCTACTCGGTGCCTGGCCCTGTGCTGGGTGAAGCTGGGGACACAGAGATAAAGAGACCCAGCCATTGGCCTCAGGACACTCAGTCTAACGGGAGACAGACATACCAGACTGAGGCGACAGCTCCAAGAGCTTAACCCCAAAATATCTCACAGAGGAGACTAAGGGGGACAAAATGAATCCCAAAGCGGGGCAGGAAGGCCGCGGTAGCAGCGGGACTTAGAGGGGCGCTGAAACAGGGCCCCCAGGATGGAGCTCGCAGGGCTCATCTGGTTCAGATGGGTAGGAGGGAAAAGCAGGCCTGGACTGCTCCATGGCCAACAGGAGGCCCAAGGAGAAGCCAGGCTGGGGAGGCCAGGCTTTACCCACGCAGTTCCAGGAAGCCATCAGTTCTGAGAAGCGTTGGGAACAGTGCCAGGCTGAGACAACGACCCTGGGAGCTAGTGGGGGACACTAGGAGGGGTGAGCCGGAGTCAGACAAAACTGTGCCTCCCCTCCCCCTGAGAGTGGAAGGGATGGAGTACATGGCAGAGAATGACCCAGCTGGGTCTGGGACCTGACTGGATGCAGGACACACAGGAGAAAGGAACAGGACATGAAGGGACAGTGGAAATGGACAAAACAACCCTCTAGACTTCTAAACAAACTCCCACCATTCCCATCCACCCCCAACACAGGTGAGGGACACAGTAGGCTCTGGGCAGATGTTTGCTGAATGAATGAAGAATAAATGAATGAATGAATGAATGAATGAATGAATGGATGAAGGGATGGACAGACAGACTGATGGATGGGGGTGGGGCCCCCCTAGCCGGTCCACACACCGTATCTCTCCAGACTTCCCCCAGGGCCCCCAGGCCTTCCTGTGCTGGCTCCTTGGCCCTGCCCATGCCCTTGCTGGGCCCCCTCATACCACTGAGGCACTCGAGGATGAGGTAGAGTTTGCCACCAGTCTGGAAGGCATAGGCCAGTTCCACAATGAAGGGGTGCTTCACTGACTCCAGAATATTCCGCTCAGCCCGTGTGTGCGCCGTGTCCTTGGCGTTGCGCACAATTTTAGCCTGGAGAGGCAGGGATCAGTTAGAAGATGGGCACTCGGGGCACCTTCAGTCCCTCCAGCCATTATCCTTCAGCCACCCTCTGCCACTCCATTGTATTTCTCCCTGAATCTGTTGCTATCGGCAATCATCCTTGGCAGGGACTGGTTTGCCCTCTGGTAGTGTTTCTTGGCTGCAACACTACTAACGTCTTGGGCAGATAATTCCTTGGTGTGGGGCCTGCCTTGTGCACTGAAGGATATTTAGCAGCATCCCTGGCCTCTACCCATGGATTCCAGTAGCACCCCTCTCTAGTCATGACTCTAAAATGTATTCAGGCATTACCAAATGTCCCCTCGAGGCAAGACTGCCCGCGGTTGAGAATTACTGCAGAAACAACATATAGTCATGTGCTGCCTAGTGACATTTCAGTCAACAACGAAGCACATATGACGTGGTCCCACAGATTATAATGGAGCTAAAAATTCCTATCTCCTAGTGATGAGGCAAAGCCCCAGCACAATGCATTCCTGGCATGTTTGTGGTGATGCTGGCATAAACACACCGGCTGTGCAGCCAGTTGTATAAAAGTATAGTATCATCCAGCTGGCGTGGCTCACTGGTTGAGCGTGGACCTATGAACCAGGAGGTCGCGATTCAATCCCCAGTCAGGGGGTTTCAGGCTCAATCCCCAGTAGAGGGCGTGCAGGAGGCAGCCGATCAATGATTCTCATCATTGATGTTTCTATCTCTCTCCCTCTCCCTTCCTCTCTTTGAAACCAATAAAAACATATTTTTTAAAAAAGTATAGTACCTACAATTATGCGGAATACATAATACTTGTGAACGATAATAAAAGACTATGCTACTGACTTATGCACGTGCTATACTATACTTTTTAATCTCTATTTTAGAGTGTGCTCTTTCTACTTATAAGAAAGTTTCCTATACAACAGTGTGTCCTGCTACACTGGCCACAGCCTCGCACATCTGGCTTACAACACCTCCGGATTGCATCACTTTCCCTTATGCTTGATTTAATCTTGTGCTTTTTGTATAGTAATGTGCTGTACAGGCTTGTAGCCCAGGAGCAACAGGCTCTGCCATCTAGCCTCTGCGTGCGGTAGGCGAGACCATCTAAGTTTGTGTAAGTACACACTGATGTTCGCACAGTGAGACTGCCTAACAACACACTGCTCAGAGTGTATGCCCTCATTAAGCACGCACGACTGTAATCACAACTGACAACAGAGCAGCAAGTGCCCAAGACAGGGACCATCTCTTCCATCGTGTTCACTGCTGTCTTCCCAAAACCTAGTGTAGTGCATCAGGGATGGCAGATTTGTTGGCTGAACAAATAACTCACCTTTCTCAGGACTTTCATGGCATATATTTTGCCCAGGTTGGTGCCCTGCACCTTTCTCACCTGGAACACCTGTAGGGCAGGGAAGACAGGATCAACTTCCCTCTCCACACCCTGCCTTCAAAAGGCCCCGCCCTGAAGCACTGGGACCAAGAGGCTGATGCCCACCTAAGGGTGGGGCAGTAAAGATTTCAAGTCTGATTCTGAGCGGATTTGCCCTTCCCTCCTTTGTGTTTCTACCTCGAGTTCTGCCGAAGGCTCTCCGGATTTGCAAGCCTAGCTTGTTTTGAGAACCCTTTGCTGCGAGGCCACTGAGGAAGGAGGGAGGGCCAGTACCTTGCCATAGCCCCCTTTGCCCAGCACACGCAGCAGCTCAAAGCAGTGGGGCCCAATGCGCTCGGGGCCGGGGTTCACACTGGTCTCTGTCAGCTCCACCTCCTCATACTGCCCCACAGGCCTGTGGACACAGGGAGTCAGTGGGGGCGAGGACCCAAGCTCCCCAGGTGCCCTTTCCCAGCCCATTCCCTCCTCCCCCAACGCGACCGTCACTCACTCCAGGCCAGCCGCCCTCAACTCGGCAAGGGGACACACGTCCTGTGAGAAACCGAGGGGTAAGAGGCAAGGGAGGTGCCACGGTCCCTCCCCCACCAGCTGGGAGAGGCGGGTGTCAGGAACCGGAGCTGGCAGGTGATGGGCCACGACCGGGGAGGAGAGGACCAGGGCAGACAAGGAAGGATCAGGGGGAGGGGGAGGGTCCTGGGAGGCAGGGCGGGGTGACGGTAGGGTAGGAGCTGCATAGGGGCCGGGGCCTGAGAAAGACGGGGTCTGCAGGACCGGAGCCCACTCTGGCTGGGGGGAGCCAAGGCGATCCCATCGCCGAGGTGATGGGACCGGCTCTGGGATCGAGCGGCGCCCGGGAGAACTCACCGCGGGGCTGAACTCGGGCTCGCCCTCGCCCTCGCCCTCGCTGCCTTCCTCCGTCTCCAGGTCCAGGTCAAACACTGCCGCCATGGCCGCGCGGGCCGCGGGGGCCCCTCGGCGCTTACCCGGCCCGCCGTGAGTGACAGCCGGGGCCCGGGCCTTGACGTAATCACTCCGCGACGGCGGCCGCGCGCGCCGATTACGCAAGAGGCAGCGCCCTCCCGGAAGCCGGCTTAGCCAAACGAGGAGGAAATATGGCGCCTGTCGCAAGGCCTCTCGGGAATTGTAGTTCCCGCGTGCCGGGGCGCCCAAACCTGCGGAACCCTCTTAGTCGAAACCCTCAGTAGTCCCAGCACAGCTCCCAAGGAGCAGCCCCGGGCCAGGGCCGCCTGGGAGGCGTCCATCTTGGCTCTTAGAGCCTGAATGGGGCAGAGCCGGACGCGCATACAGATATGAACGTAAATGCAATTCCCAGCCCTGATGAGCCTTTCGCTGCCAGGCTGGCTGGGTGGAGATTGGACAGGTCACGTCTCCTCTCTGTGCCCCCCCCCCCCGTGAAAGGGAGGCGGCTGCATCAGTGTCTCCCTGAGGTGCCTCCGTGTTCGGGGACCCTGCAGAGCATTCACTGGGTGACCGCTCCGCGCCCAGCTCACCCCCAGGCTTTGCTGCCGGGTTCCTGCCAGAAGGGACTCGTGTCTCATTCATCCACCTGTGTGGATGACTTGTGTTGGAATTCGCTCCGTTGCCAATTAAGCACATTTAGTAACCCAGCTACCCGGTACAGAATAGGAGCTTAATAAAACTTCGTTAGAAGAATGAATGAATGAATGAATGAATGAATGAATGAATGAATGAATGAACGAACACACGAAACCTGGTCTGTGACTTTAGATTTGGGCAGGGATTCTTGTTGGATGGGGCTCTGTGGGGGTGAATTCAGGCCAGATGAGGCCTTAGGTGAGTAGGTATAAATTCAGATGGACAGACCTCAGGAGTCTCCGGACCGGAGGAGGCTTATCTGGTTGGATGTGGCCCTCTGGTTGTAATTCCATCCTCAGGAGGCCCCAAGTTTGAGTCCTGGTGTGGGTGCCCCTGGCGGGCTCCCACAGAAGGTCAACCCAAAGCCTGGTCAGTGTGGTGGTTATCCTTAGCTCTGGGTGCTACAGTTATCCCCTGCCACCTCTCACTCCTCCCTTCCCCCATCTAGCTGAGCCTGAGGTTTTGTTCAAGTCGCAAGAACCTATTCCAGACTGGACATTTCAGTAGTCCTTAGACCTTTATTTGGAGAGGGATGCTTGTGGAGCTGTTCCCAGCTCCTATGCTGAGCAGAGATAGGAGTTCTTAAAGCAGCCTCCCCTGAATTAGGAAGGGACTGTAGACTCTCCTTTGCCAATGCTAGTTAGGTGTACACGAGGCCAAAGCACCTAAGCTTGGTGGAGAAGACACATGGTGCATGAGAGGGGAGGCGTTCACATATGTCAGGGCCACATACGAATGAGGGCCGGGAGGTGAGCAAGGCCTAGAAGCTGAGTGGGCATGTAAGACTTAGTAAAAGCAGGAACCTAGACCCTACATCTTGTCCCTCGACATTCCATCCACTGTGATATGACCTTCAGGCAATGTTTTTTCCTTTTTGAGCCCATTTTCTCATCTGTGGAATGGGGCAATCATGTCTACCTGGAGGGGAGATGGTAACTGCTGACCTCAGGTCACCTGCTTCTACTGCTCACGTCAAATGAGGCAGGTGGGGCATTGCCAGAAGTTGTCAGCAGGCTCTAGAACTGTCCTGGAATTTGTTAAAAGAGGGGGTAAGAGGACAGGGCATTTAGTCTCAGGTTTTCTTGGAATTTGTCCAAAGCCATATCTCCTCCTATATGCAGATGGAAGAGAGAGATGCTTGGAGGGGTGGGGAGGATGGGCTGGGTTTGGGCCCACTCCCACCTCCCTGGGTGTGGGGTGGTGTGTGTGCGCGCATGAGCACGCAGCTGTCATCACTTCTCCATGGCTAGAGTCCTGGGGCAGCTGTGGTTTGGACTGGGGCCTTTGGGAGGGCAAGAGGGCCCTATAGCTCCCCAGTTACTTTCTTTTCTTTCTTTTGTGGCCCTTAAGCCCAGGAGGCCTTGGTGTCAAAATGGCCCTGCCACTCTGGAACAGACCTGAGGCCTGGGAGTGGACTAGGCCAGGGCTGGGCAGGGCTATGGGAAGAGAGGCAGGGAGAGTATCAGGAAGCTGAGGGCACCACAGCACCCGCTCCAGCACTTTGCCCCTGCCCCCTGGCCCCAGTGCTATTTGAAGTGGGACAGGAAGTGGGCAACGGGGTACTGGGGCCCATCGATGCCCAGGCCCTGGCAGAGCCCCAGCAGGCGGAGACGGGCTTCGGCTGAACTGGGCCCAGCACAGGCCACACTGCAGTAGGGCTCCTCATACTGGCCAGGCAGCCGGGCCTCCTCTAAAGATGCAAACTGATTGAAGCGCAGAAGGCCCTGGTCGTGAAGAGCCTGCAGAGCCTCTTGGCTGGCAGTGGAATTCAGCACCTGCAAGTGCTGAGACAGTAGGCCAGTGACACCCACCAGGTGGCCATTGGCCCGTGGGTGGGCAGGCAAGGCAGGTCGCAGGCCGCAGGCCACCATAGCAGCAGCCAGCAGCAGGTCCACACCATAGAGCTCCAGGATCCAGTCTCGAAGGTAGAAGCCGCCCATGCGAGGGTTGATCTCGATGAGCCGAGGCCCAGCCCGGGTCAGCTTGAGCTCCACATTGAAGACCCCATCCAGCAGCCCACAGCCCAGGCAACAGCGGAAGGCCGCCTGCACCAGCTGCGCCTCCTGCTCCGGAACCAGCCCAGTGGGCATGCAGGCTGCCGTCTCAGTGAAGCCAGGCAGCCGCGTGGGGCCATTATCAGAGACAAAGGCAGCCAGCAGTCTCCCACCAAACATCACCAGGTCCACATCGTGCTCAGTGCCCTCAATGAACTCCATCAGCAGCATGGAGTTGCCCCAGCCCAGCCCAATGCCAGGGTGATCGGCCTCACCCTGCAGGTCATGGGCGATCCGTGAAAAGTGCTGGTGACACTGCAATGCATCCTCTACCAGCCGCACGCCCACTGCGCCCGCTCCAAACTCCAGCTTCATGACACCTGGCAGGGGCACCTGGCGGACAGCCCTCTGCACGTCGGCCTCACTCTCCAGTGGGCAGCAAGGCACAGCATAGAGAGAGGGTGAAGGCCAAGGAGGACCTTGGCGGTGCAACAGGTGCAGATGGGTGTGGCTCTTCTGCTTGGCCAGGCGCATGGCAGCTGGGGGGCTGCAGGGCAGACCCAGCTCCTGGCAGAGCAAGGCCGTGAGCACCAGGCAGTCATCCCAGTAGGAGAAGCAGCCATCTAGCTGCAGGCCACGCGTCCGCACCAGCTCTGCCAGCAGCCGTGCATTCTCTTCATCCTTCCGGTGCTCCGTCACATCAAAGTGGATGAAGGTTTGTACCAACTGGGATGCAAAGTGGTTGGGGTCTGAATCCACCAGGTGCAGCTGCAGAAACCACAGAAAGGCAACACACTCAGACCAGCCCAGGCTGTTCGCTGGGGAAACGGGATGAGGCCTAGAAGATGGCCTTGGCCCTCAAGGGAGACAGGTTCACCAACATTAGGTGCTCAAAAAATATTTGTTGGTGACTGAGTAAATGGGAGGTGCAGAGGTGGGACACAGCCCAGCCTGGAGGGGAGAGAAGGCATCCTAGAAGAGGCAGTGCTTCAGCAGGGAGCTGAATGAGAGCCAGCCAGAGGAAAGACAGCTGCAGGAGGGAGAGGGCAGACGGGTGGAGTTAGGGCATGTGGGTTCATTCCCACAGACACCCTTACTCTGGCCAGGGCTTGTAGGGAAACCACCAGGGTTGGTGCTTGGGACAGGTGGCCTGGTGTCTTTGGGCATCGTGTTCTTGGTCATCATTTATCCAATGTGTTCTGACACTGGGAGGCACCCACAGAAGAATCCAGTGGGGCCCCACACTTCCAAAGTTCACCGCCCGCTGGGGGAACAGACACAAAGCAGCTCCTACCCAGGGCGGAGGCAGCCCCTGAAGAGGGCAGGGAGGGTGGCTGTCTGCACGGTCACACTTGGCAGCGTGAGGAGTGAAGAGACATTCCAGGTGAACGCAGTGTGCAAGGCAGGGAACGAAGAGGTATAAGAATGGCTGGGGGCGGGGTGGGTGCCAAGCGGGCGGGAGAGGGGAGAGGAGGCCACCGTGGGAGATTGGGGCCGCGAAGGGCCTAGACATTTGGCCTCCGTTTTTTATCTGTTCGATGGGAATAAGACTGTCTACTCTGCCCGCACGGTTCCAGATTCTGTAACAAGGCCATTGCTGTGGACTTGATTCGGGATCTGTAGGCTGCTCCCCAGCGCCGTCCGAGTGCCCCCAGGAATTCGGTCTCAAATGCAGCGCCTGCCCTTTCTGCAGGATAGGGTCAGGCTTCTCGGCCTGGCCTTCAAAGCCCGGGCTCTGGCACTAACCCTGAATGCCTCCCCCGCGCCCCCGGCCTGTCTGCCCTGGGCTCCGCCTAGAACCGGCGGCGCAGACTTGGGCTCAACACCCAGCCTGGACCCGGGCGGGCGCGGCCCCTGCGCCCGGGATGCAGCGCCCCCGCGAGACCGCCCGCAGGCACCGCCCCCAGCGGTGCTGGCCCCGCCCCCACCACGCAGACCCCGGGCTGGAGCCCGGCTCCGCCCCGCGCCCCGCCCACCTGGAGCCCGCCCCGCGCCCCGCGCCCCGCCCACCTGGAGCCCGCCCCGCGCCCCGAGCCCCGAGCCCCGCCCACCTGGAGCCCGCCCCGCGCCCCGCGCCGCCCACCTGGAGCCCGTAGTCGCGCGCCGCCTCCCACACGAACTTCTTGCTGACGCCGCCCCCGCCGACCACCAGCAGCCGCTTGCCCTCCATCAGGCAGCGCGCGGAGCGCCGCAGCATGGTTTCCACGAGCGGCGCGGCTGCCGCCGTCTCCTCGGTCGCCGTCCCCGAGCGCGGGGCCGCCCAGAGCCCCTCGAGCGCGCCGCACGCCTCCAGGCACAGGCCGCTGTTCAGCTCCAGAGCCACCGGGAGGAGCGCGCCGCCCGCCACCGTCAGCGCGAAGTCCACGCCTGGGCCGGGCGGGGGGCGCGGGTTCAGCGCGGACCGGCCGCGGGCCTTGCCGCCCCCGAGGCCCCCAGCGTCTGCCCGGGCCGCCGGCACTCACCGAGGAAGTCAGTGCGGGCCAGACGCCCGCCGCGCTGCTCAGCGCTCAGACCGGCCTCCAGGGCCAGCACGGCGGCCAGCGCGGCCTCAGCCGCCGCCTTGACGCTCCGCCGCACGGCCGCCACCTGTGCCGCCTCGCCCAGGCCGCACTGGGCCAGTACCGCCTCCAGCGTCCGCGGCAGAGAGTTCTGGTGCCGCAGAGGCCGGTCCCTACGGCCCACCGCGCACACCACCTGGGCAGGGTGCGGCTCAGGGGACTGGCCCAGGAGGAGTCCTCCCAGGACTACCCCCACCCCCACCCCGAGCATGCACACCTCCCCCTGTGCCAAGATCCAAGCCAGACCCCTCTGGGCATCCAAGAAGCCCTGTTCTCCAAGGTGACTTACACGGCGCAAAACACCTCCGCAGCCACTGCCCACCTGGTCCCTAGACCCCTGGGGGATTCTACCCAGGTTTCCAGTCCCAGCGGGGGTCTCTGCTTCCTGAGGGTCCAAGCATGCTGGCTCCTAGCTCCTGCAGCCCTGAGGGCCTGTGCCACCCTGGTCTGCCCCAGCCCAGGAACTCCCTGAGGACGGGACTGAGCCTCTCCCTCTCAGCTTGGCCCAGAGCTATATACCCAGGAGGATCTCCAAGCCTTCCCGAGCTCCCCAGCTTGGAGGCCCCTCCTAAAGAGCTCCAGGCAGTGGAGGTTTGTCAGGGACCCTGGTCAGCCTCTTCTGTGGCAAGAGCTCCCTGGGACCTGGGCCCCAGCATGGGGTATGGCTCAAGGCTCTTGATGTGGGAGGGGTGCAGGAAGGGTTGAAGGGGAGGAGAAAAGGGCCAGGCCCAGGAGTCCTCCCAGAGACAACCAAATCCCCCTCAAAGATTCTGTCCTCTTGCCCTGGCCAGTGTGACTTGGTTGGAGCTTTGTTCTGTACAGCAAAAGGTGGAGGGTTCATTTCCAGGTCAGGGCACATACCCAGGTTGCAGATGCGATCCCCAGTTGGGGCGCATGCAAGAGGCAACTGGTCCATGTTTCTCTCCCTTCCTCTCTCAAATCAATAAAAACATATTAAAATGTTATTAAAAAATAAAAATCAACTAAAAATATATTTTTAAAAGATTCTGTCTTCTCTCTGCCCAGGGGCCCTCATCAGCGAGACTGGGGTTTGGCAGCAGGGTCATGACCTAAACCTGGCTCACGCTTACCTTGCTCAGCAGGGGCCTGTCACGCTGTGTCCGACACACCACAGCACAGATCCGCATAGCCAGCTCAGGCCCTGGTGGGGGGTTTCCTGGGGGAAGACCTTGAGGCCTGAGCCCAGCACAGGGCAGCCGGGAGGCAGAGTCAAGCTCCCACCCCTGGCCGGCTCAGGTGGCTCTCACCTGGGAAGGGCAGCCGGGCAGGTAGGCACACCGCCTCCACGAGGACACTCTCCTCCTCCTCTAGTTTCTCCAGCAATGCCACCACTGTGTCTGCCACTGGGCCCACCTCTGCTCGTGGGTGCAGACGCAGTGCCTGCCGCCCCCGCCAGCGCCAGCTGCTGAGCTTGATGGCCACCTGCAACAACAGGCAGGGGAAGGGGCTTCCTCACCACCCCAGGTACCTGTGGGATGAGATGTCATACCATAGGAGCCAATGAGTAAACTGAGGTAAGAAGGCAGGGGATTGCCATAGAGAGATGAGGCAGCAGCAGGGCACAAAGTTGGGGGTAATTCTCAGCAGGACTTGGTAAACCATCCATGGGTGCGGTGCCATCCTGCTGGCATCTGCCCAGACCTCTGGGGCAGGAGCCTGTTACCTGCAGGGCATCACCCAGGGCCTGAGAGCGCAGAAAGGCCCCTACTTCCTCCTTCACCAGAGCCTCCTGGCCCTCTTTGCCACTCAGCTCCACCAGCCGGAGTCCCGGGCTGACATCCCCTCCCCGAAGCAGTGTGGACGGCTTGTAGGTGAAAGCCAGGGTAGCTGGCACAGCCACACCACTCTGCTGGGCCAGCAAATGCCTTGTCAGCAGCCGGTCCTCCAGCAGCCGGGCCAGCTCCTCTGAGGCTCCTGTAGGGCAGGTGAGGTCGCGAGCGAGCTCAGCTGCTTCCCTACCCTGGCCAGGCCCGGGTCCTAGGCCCACCAGGAAGTAGGTGGCTTGGCGCTGGGGGACAAAGTCATCCAGGAATGTCAGGCCCCCAGAGTAGAAGCTCACTGCCTTGGAGACTAGCAGGGCCCCCTCTCCTGGCCGATCTGGTGCTGGGACCTTCGTCAGCCAAGCAGGGGACAGGCAAAGAAGCATGTTTCCTGTGGGCAGACGGGGGAGTTGTTGGCCAGGGAAGACTTCATGCCCCCATGCCCTCCTTTTCCAGCCCGGGCCCCTGGGCAGTGGGGGCAGCTGCTCCCAGAAACCACCCCGACTTTGAGCATGGCAGCTGGTCCCCTGGAATGCAGGCAGTTGCCAGGGTCGCAGGGTATTTTGGGATGTGGCTGGGCCAAGGCATGGCTGCCCTTTCTGTAGGAGGGGGGTGGGGGAACTTGGGCACACACTCACCCGGACTCTGGACCCCCCCCTCCAGCAGCACAGACAGAAAGGTGCTGGGGGATCCCAGAATGCACAAGGTCACCTCTGCCCCAGGGCAGCCTCGAGGAGAGAAAACGTGGCCAAGGTCACCAGAGGTTCCCCTGGACTCTCTGCCCACCTCTCTTGACCCCCAGGGCCCTTCTGGGTATAGATGAGGAGAGTCAAGGGGACAGAGGGGAAGCTAGAGGGGGAAGAGGAAGCTGCTGACCGTCCCCACCCTGTGAAGCTGTCCCCCCTCTCTCTGCAGCTGGTTTCAAGGCACTGGAGGCTGGGCGACTGGGGTTCTAGCCTGAGCTCTGCCACTGACTTTCTGGCGCCTTGGCCCCTGTGCAGTGGGAGGAGGAGCCTCTGCACCTGTTTCCCAGTCTGTACAACCCAGCCGGGCTGTGATTCCTTGTGTATTCTAGATCTTTGGTGGCCACCCGATACGTAAAAGAGGTAAAGCAGGAGAGGAGTCTTGGGTCCCAGCTGCTATAGAATCTGTGCTCCACAGAACATGGGTTGCGAATTCAGGGCTGGATTTTCTGGGGGTGGAGGGAAGCCTGGGTCTCTGACCTGACTGGTGCCAGAGGACCATGGAAACAATGCCTGACTGAAGCTGACTTGCTCACCAGGCTTCAGACCCAGCCAGAGCCTGGGAGAAGGGGCACCTCCCTCATCCCAGGGGTTCCCCCTCCGTGGAGCCCTTGGGCACCTGTGCGGGGCACCTGACTGCGGTCCTGGGTCTCCGGAAGGCCAGCTTGCTGCAGACAGCTCTGCAGGAGGCTGTAGTAGTAGGCAGTCCAGGCCCGGGCCTCTGCCCCTTCGGGGGAGCCCTTGCAGTCCAGGCCCACGTCGAGGCGCCAGGAGCCAGGGAAGGAGTCTGGGGGCAGCAGGCCAGAGCCTCCTCCCCATGGGCCCTCCTCTTCCTCCAGGTCCTTGGAGCCCAGGGGGCCGTCCCACTTGGGACCCAGCAGATCCAAGGAGAGCTGGGGGTGGGGTGGGGTGGGGCAGAAGTGGCGAGTGTTGGGCAGAGTGAGCAAGGGGCACATTCAGTCACCCGAGAGTATAAGCCCCACTCTCCTAACCCTGCGGGGCAGACCCTGTCCCAAGAACCACGTGAGGATGAGGGCAGACTGGGGAATGAAGGCATGAAGGCCGGGAACTTGTAGGCGGGAGTGCTTTGTGGACTGTATGTGCCCTGCCTGGCCGGAGGGTGCAGGCTGGGCCGCTGCGCCCCCTCCGTGCCAGGGTCTGCCCTGGCCTGGTTCACAGGGGCAGAGATTTTTGTCTGTTTTGTTCTTCAAGGCAGCCCTGGCACCTAAAACAGCGCCTGGCACACGGTAGCTGCTCAGTAATTATTTGTTGGCAGAATCAATGAACGGGATAGCCTAGGAATCACTCCCGGGCTGCTGCTTTTTTCTCTCCGGCCTCAGTGACCCATCTGCCATCACGGAGTTCTGCTGAGACCTGAATCTGCAGCTGAACCTGTTCCTTGTCATCCCCAGGCCGGCCTTGAAGACCTACTGTGCTCCAGCCCTGTGCTAGGCATGGGTAGGGGGAGGCTGGTGCCCTTCCTTTCAGATGTTCTGCCTCCTGGAAATGCTTTCTTTGGATGGAATCTCACATCCCGACCCTCTGAATCTGGCCGACTCCCACATGGGGCTGTTCAGCGGCTTAGTGTGAACACAAGTGGGACTCTCCTCCAGGGAACCAGCTGGGCCGCCTTGGACAAGTCATGAGGTTTCTTTGAGTTTTGTGGGTGCTGGGTGCCTGCCCTGTCCCACCCTTGGGTGCTGATGAACCTTGGACCAAAAGCATCACCTCGGTCACTGGGGGACAGAGTGCTGCATGAGGCCAGGAGGGCAGAGGTCTGGGCCTCAGCCCTGGGCTTGAGTCCCGGCTCACCAGTGCCAAACTCAGAGCCTTGTCCCCTTCCTTAGAAGGCGAACTCCCTGAGAGCCCAGACTGGGTTCACTGCCACGTCCCCAAACCTAGAATGCTGCCAGGTACATAGTAGGTGCTCAATAAATGTTGCAGCATGAATGAATGCCAAAGGAGACCAACAGTGCCCACCTCCCAGGGCCCATGGGGAGAGACAGAGTGCCTGAGGCTCAGTCGGGTCACACAGAGTGGGGAGCCAGGGGGGGGCATGAGCTTCTGGGTGCCAGAGGCTGCCCTCTGGGCTCTCTCTCTGGTGGGAGACTTGAGCGTTTGGGGGGAGGGACCAGAGGACACTCACCATCTCACAGGTGGAGAGAGGCTGAGAGGCTGATGGCAGAAACCAGGGGGAGAGAAAAGAGGGAGTCAGGGTAGCGGGGTGTCTCCCCCACGGCCCAGCCCCTGAGACTGTGGGGACGGATGGGTGGACGCTGAGTGCTTCCCTCTGTCCTGCCAGGAGGTGCCCAAGGCTGCCCCACCCCCACCCCAGGAGGCCGAAGGATTTTTGCCGCCCTGACCCAGGGGCCCCGCCGCCGAGCTCCCCCCTCGCCCAGGGAGGCGCTCGGCCCGTCCGGCGGGGGCGCGCGGCTCCCCGCGTGGGTAGGTGGGCAGGTGGTGCGGGTCCCGCCGGGGGACGCGGGCGCCCGCAGCCCCGCCCCGCAGCTCCCCTCCCTGGCCTCCCCGGGCGCGGGCAGAGCCGGGGTACCTGGTGGGTGCGGAGGCTCGGCGGGACGGCGGCGGCGGGGCCCGGGCGGCGCTGGGCGAGGGCGCAGAGGCGACACGCGCGGGGCCGAGGCGCGCGCTTTATATAGCAGCGCCCGGGGCCACGCCAGCCGCGCAGGACCCGCCCCGCCCCGCCCCGCCGCTCCGCCCGGCCCGCCACCCCCCGGGAACCCGGGGAAACGGGGGTCGCGGGGCTGGGAGGACGCCCGACCCGAAAGAGGCAGGGCGCCCGGAGGACCAGGGAGAGACAGACAGAGGGGCGGGCGGGATCCTCAGGGCGCAGCCAGGGACCCGTGGGCAGGGATCGCCGCGACGGTCGCAGACACCGGGCCGTGGAAAAGGCAAGCCCGAGGACGGGGAGGGAGAGAACGTCCCCCAGTGGAAGAGCTGGGAAGAGGGGGCGCGGGGGAGGGAGAGCAGAGCCCACGGAGGCTGGCTCTAGGGCTGCCTTGGGGTGGGGTGGCCAGGAGAGCCCTGGGGCACACTGGCCCGAGCTCTGTCCCTGGACGGTGTCCTGAGCCCGCAGCTGTCTGTCCCAGCCGTGTGCGCTCTGTCCTACGGCAGACTTTCCCAGGAAGACCCTCCTGGCCACGGCCCCTGTGCGTTGGGTCCTCTCCTAACAGCTCCCAGCCCCCACCAGAGTAGTGCCACTCAGTAAGATGCCCCCACAAGGGCACCTTCTGCCCTACAGGGGGCCAGGAGGGTAGGGGTTGGCCAGGCTGGGGGAGTGTCAGTGGGTCTGAGCACGGGAAGGGGGTTGTCTACAGGATCTGTCCTGCCCATCCACACCCAGGTCAGTGGGACACCCACAGTGTCCCTAAGACACACATCCTTACACCCAGGTGCACCCACAGAAGCACACCCCAGAGATCTGGCTCACAGTCACAATTCACTCCAAGAAACACACCCAGAGTCTCACATCCTCTACTCACCTGTGAGTGTGTCACACCAGGTGGGTCCCAATCCTAGTTCCAGCGTGGGACCTGGCACCTCCCCTTTCTGGTCTGAACCCCACTTTCCTCCTGCCTAAAACGGGCTAGTTCCTACCTTGCAGGGCTGTGAGGATTGTTCCAATTCCTTCACTTCACCTCCCCAAACTCTAGAGACCCCCTGGCTGCCCCTGAGAGCCTCGTGGGCTGGGAGAGCACTAAGGGGCCTGTGGCACTTGGAAGGACAGAGGTGGCAGTTTGGGGTCCTTTCTACAACTGCATACAGGGCCGCCTGTGAGGACCCACCCCTGCTACCACTGGGGGGACTCAGAGGGGAGAAGTGACTTATGCAGGGTCCCCCAGCCCAGTCCACATTCCCCACAGCTCTCCAGGGCTGGCTACTGGGGGGGGAGGACCTTGCTCCAGGTCCGCACACCAGGTTCCTGGAAGGAGGTGCCATGGCAGCGGGAGTGGGGCACTAAGCCATCGAAGAGCATGAGTTTTGACACTTAGTAAGTATCAAAAACCCAAAATTCCACTGAGTACATTTTAAAGACCTTGTGGGCTTTACTCAGTGACTCACAAATGGGGCAGCACCCAATCCAGCAGATAGGAAGGGGCTCTGAGGAGCTGTGCAAAATGGAAGACTTTACGGCCAGAGGGGAGTGGCAGCGAGGAAGCTTACCAGGAGAAAAAGTGGCTGGTTAGTGCAAGGTTGGTTAGTGCAAGGTTGGTTAGTTCACTCCTTTAGTGGGTGGCAGGGGTCTAACTAGTGCTGACCAGGTGATTCCTGTTCCTGACTGACATGTTTACAATTCCATTTCTGGGAGAGCTGAAGCCGTAATTAAGTCTTGGTTTGGTGACATTGTGTGGCTTAGCATAAGGGACTTCATGTGGGGCCTGTTGTCTGTTTTTAACACAAGCTCTGCGGCATCTGCAGACTTTCCTCGCCCCCAGTGGGGGCTACGAGGATGCATCCATCCTGCAGGCTTGGCTAGGCCAGGGGCGTCAGGCGGAAAGCAAGCGCTCAGTAGCAGCGACAGCTAGCATTTCTTGCGCTTGTCCCAGACACAGTGAAGAGGGCCTTTGTGTCGCATCTTCACTTAACCCTGTGAGGTAGCAGCTATGATTCTCTGCCTTTTACAGATGGGGAAAGTGAAGCTCAGAGAGGTGGTGTTACTGGCCCAGGGTCACACGGCTGGTGAGTGGGGGAGCTGGGCTCTTCCCTCGGCCAGAGCGCGTGCACCCATGCTTGGAGAGCGGTATGGTTCTGTGCCCACTCTCAGGCTGCCCTGGTTAGGCACCAGCTGTGGTGGCATTTGCCTTGTGGGTACAGGGACAATCAGGGTCGAGTAGCTGCAGCTCAGGCCCAGGGCTCTGGGATGTGGGGCAAGCAGGCTGGCAGGGTGGTTCTGCTCTGTCTTTGCCAAGAGAACCTACTTGGAGGTCACCAGAGGCTGAGCTGAGCCAGGTCAGATAGGGGTGGGGAGAGGAGAGACAATGCTAACTGAACGGTAATCGTGATAATGAGATTGTAGAGTGCTCCCTGGGCTAGAGTGGGAGCAGTTATTACCCCATTATCTTTAGGAGAAAACTGAGGCTCACTCTCTGAGCAGAAACTTTGCAGAGTCCAAGTCTGATTTCTCAGAGCCTGGGACAGTTCGTGCATGGGAGAACCTCTGCAGTGGGTAGCGGATGGAGACCACGGGTCCTCACCCCGCCAAGGCAGGATTCATTTGCCCTTCTACTGTTTTGCTTGCCTCCTACTACTGTCTCCTGAGCTGATCAACGTACATCGCTGGGTGCCATCCCAGCCTCAGTCCCCACAGGCTGAGTGCTCAGGGGCATGGCTCTCCTTCTCTGAGCCCCTTTGCAGCCAGGTTCACTGAGTACAGTTTACGGGCACAAAGGCACCAGCTGAGTGGTCACTTCCCCAGGCCCAGAGGAGAGGCACCTTTTCCCAACAAGCACACAGGCACTGCAGGGGCCAGCGCGGCCTTGTGGGGGCAGTACATGCAAAAAGGCGCTCTCAGGAAGAGGGAGCTTGTCCTTTTGCTAGTCTGACTGCTTGGCCAGTCTCCCCAGGTAGATGGTTGATAAGAACCCCAGTCCAGAAAATCCTTCTCTGAGTAGAAAAGGCAGTGACTCAGCCCCACCTGGAGGGCCCTGCTGGAGATCACCTGCCCCTAGGGTCTCTATCCAGGGGGACCCACTGACACTGTGGCCCCCTCCCAGCCTCCTGACAGATGCCTGGGTCCCGGGCCAAGGCCGAGGCTGTTCTTGTCCTGTGCCCCAGCTCTCCCAGAAGAGCTGAGCCCGTGGAGGGCAGGGAGTTCTGGGGTAATTTCAGCACCTGAGGTCCCATTAGCTGCCCCCTCTGAGGCTCACATGGTCTAGAAGCTGAGAGCTGCGCTCCAGCAGGCTCTGGCCCTCACTGTGACCTTAGTAAGGCTGGGTACTCCCAGTATCCATTCCTCCCTTTGTCTAAAGAGGCTGTCAGTCCTGCCTCCAGAGAAACGGTGTGGGGAGGGGTCTGAGAAAGGGGCTGACCTGCAGGTGAGTGGGTTATTAATGCAGCTTCTGTAGTGGGGAGGGGGGAGAGGGAGGGCTCAGGAAGCTCTTTCAACTGCTGCCTGGCTGGGGCAGGCTGGGGGTGGGAGCCCGAGAGGGAGCACCCCCAGGAGGGCAGACTGAGGTGGCTGCCCAATGTGGGGGTGGGGTCTGCCATGGACAGCAAGGCCTTGGTCAAGTTCCCTCCCCTCTTGAGCCTCAGTTTCCCCCAGGAAACTGAGCAGATCTTTGATGCCTCCTCTGGGCTCCTAGGGAGGGGGTGCTCCGCCCTGGACCCAGGGCCTGGCTAAGCATGGTCAGTACCACAAAAACATGTACAGTGCGTGCGTTCCCGTGGCCTGTGGCCGTCATTAGAACATTCTGACCGATCACTGTGCCAACGTTCCCGGGCAGCCACTGGGATGTGGCCGACTGACTCCACCACTTAGGCAGGACTCCAGACTCCCGATGCCTGCCTTGCCCCCTCCCTCCACCTTCCACCCTGCGGGGAGGGTCCCCAGGGAGGCAAGGCCGCAGGGCGGGAATGGGCGCCCAGAGAGGCAAGCCTGCATCAGCACCAGCCCTGTTGTCCTGGCGACAGCCCCTGTCCCAGGCACCCACGGGGGCAATTAGTGAGTGTGGGAGGGGGTTTCCATGGTGGCAGTCCCAGGGGTTGCCACAAGGCTTCAGGAGGGGACAAGGGCCAGCGGGACCTTTCTCCTTTGTCCTGGGCACACTAGGCCTTTGTTCCTGCCTGGCTTTCTCTTAAAATGGGACCAGGGTCACGGGTGGGGTGTGGACTTGGGTTAGAGGCACAACCCCCTCCAGGTCCTGAACCAGACCGGAGGGAGAGGCAGAATAGGGGATCAGCCCCACCACTTGGGGAGCCCTCCTCCCACAGGTGCTCCCGCCCCTCAGAGGCTGAGCAGGAGGGCTTACCATTGGGCCTCGTGGCTGGTAAACACTTCCCAGCAGCCAATGGGCAGCCTTGGTGTATGTGGTGGGACCAGGGCTGGGCTGGGGGGGGGCTGTGGGAAGGGGGGGGCAGGGGGTCAGAGGGTTGGGGGTGGAGGGCATTTGATCTGACTCCCGCCAGGCTTCTGCTCAGTCCGACTCTATTCCAGGTCCCCCCAGGAGTCCTTTAGGGTCCCCTAGCCCAGCCGGCTGCCCTGACCCCCACGCTCCGTCAGTGTTGCTTCTGTGCTTGCAAGGGGACAGCTCAGTGGGGGGGAGGGGCTGGGCCCCCAAATCCCAGTCCCTGACCTTCCTTCATCCTGTGCCTGAGAGTCGTGGTGAGGAATGAGTGAAGAAAAGGTGGAGTCAGTGCAGCTCAGCGGACTCCACGCGGAGCCTGCACGTCATGACAGAGCAGGGTGGTGGGGAAATTCTTTTATTTTACTTTAGCCCGAGGGCTTAAACTTTTGAACTTCTCAGTTGTGCGTCAATGCCTGGAGATTTATAAATTCCTGTGGATAGGACTTAGGGGAAAATGAAGACCGTAGGAAAGAATGTTCACTTGTCCAGGCCGCCTGACACCCAGGAGATCACCATCTCCTACCGATGCAGGACCAGGACCGACCTTCTGGGGAGTGTGCGTTTTACTACAGAACTCCCAGCTTCCCTTTCTTCACCGGACGCTCTGGGCATCGCCTAGCCATGTCTTGGGTTTGCAAACCCTGAGAATTTTTGACAAATCTGAATCATTTATTTCTAGCCAACGCTTCCTGGTTCATTTACTACGCTTGGTCAACAGTGAGAAGGCAGCTGTCACCAAGTCCAGCAATAAAGTGCGGTGCCCACATGTGAGGCTGGCATCAGCCATTCGGGTAACTGGGGTTGGAGGACATTGAGTCTATGGTACCCTCAGAAGTGGGACTTTCAGAATCGGGTGTCCAGGAAGGAGGTGGAGCCTCGATGGGACCTGGGGGGGCCCTCAATAGGGGGGCCCCTGGACCGAGTCAGGAGCCCATGGAAAGTCTTGCCTCGGGTCTGGGGCTTGCGTCGTGGTGGCCTAGGCTCTTCTGGGGGCTGCACCACGATGCGGGGCACCTCAGGCCTGGTGCTTCCCCGTGCCCTTGCCAGCTGCTGGGCCTCAAAGATGGCTCGGGCCCCGGCCAGGCGGGCCTTTGGCCGTGGGCGAGGCCCGGATGTCGACTCTGGCAGCCGGGCCAGCTGGGCCTTGATCTCCCGCTGCAGGTCCTGCTCAGACAGGGCGACGCTGTGCACCTGTGGGGAGCAGTTGGTACTCAGCTTGTCTGGACTGCAGGAAGGCAGGAAACCATGAGGTCCCCACAGGGCGGGCAGCACACAGCCCCAGGAAGTGGCTGAGGGCTGAGGGGCTGACGCCCAGCCTTGCTAAGGGAGTCACAGCAAGCTGCTCAAGGCCTGGGGTTTTCACATTCCCTGCTCCTCAAAAGACAGGAACTAAGCACTGGTTCTCACTCTGACTTCCGGCTCGGGGACTCAGTTTCCCCAATGGTGCGACAAGGGAGGGTGGGCAGGGGCACCCACCTGGGACATGAAGACCTCCTCCTGCAGTTGGGAAGGGGGGATAGCTCGAAGGGCACCGAGCGTCTCCAGGAGCCCCGAGCAGGCCAGGAGCTGTTCTGTGGTGCCCAGCGCCAGGCGCACCAGCGTCAGCCCCACGCGGAACAGCACCTTCACACCTGCAGACCAGGGGCTCACTCAGTGGGGCCAGCCCGCCCCTCAGCTCTGCACCTGAACCTTCCCCCTCCGCCAGATTCCTTCCACCCTCCCGTAGCTCTACAGCCACAGCCCAGGCCAGGAGCAAGTACTGAGAAGAGGAGTGCAATTTGGGGTCACTGGTGAGTATGTCTCAGCAACCACAGATGCTCCTGGGCAGAGCAGCCTGCCAGGAGCCAGGGGCAGCTGACAGCCTCACAAGCCTTCTGTCTCTAGGCCTCAGCTCCTTGTTCCTACAAGGAAGGGCCAGCAGGGGGTGCCCATTAAGACCCTTCCAGCTTGTTCTGGTTCCAGAGTGAGTCTGGCCAGAGCTCCTCCTTCCTAAGCCAAGAGCATGGTGCACACGTGCAGCACACACACTTGCATGCACACAGGTGTGACCTCAGGCCATCCCCAGAATCCTCAGAACCTTTTCCAGGCAACCTTGGGTCTGCTGAGAAGAGCAGTCAGGGACCAGCAAGGCACAGCACCAAGTGTGACTTGTCAAAGGATGATAGATAGGGACTGCTAATGTCACCTTTATGAAAGGGAGCCACTCAGTGCTTGTCCTCGGTGCAGAGAGAGGGCAGGAACAGCTCAGCCATGCTGATCAGGCCCTGCCCTGCCCCGCGCTGGAGGGCTGAGGCTGGAGGGGAGGTGACCCTTAGATGGCGACCTGGACACCCATGGCCAGAGCTGAGCCAGCCTGGAGCCAACTGGGCACACAGCAGGTGTTCAATAAATGCACTGATTAATTTCTACCATTTTTTAGGTGCAACTGCTGGACATTCCAGATGGAACAGAATGCAGGTGGGTTACTGATGGGAGAACTAAGGCAGAGCCCCAAAGACCTGGAGTCCAGTTCAGCGCTGCCCTGACTCCCCCACTCTTGGCCTGGCCCAGGCACCTACCCCTCTCCATGCCCATGCACCGCAAGTCATCTGTTGTCTGGACCCTGTGGACACTGTCCTGCCTGCTCCCAGCCTCCACGCTGCTCCTGCAAACTTGCCTCCTCCACGGGGTGCCACAAGCATCTCTAACAGCAGCAGTCTTTTCCTGCCGCTCCCCTAACGCTCAGTCCCTTGCTTTATTTTCTTCATGGCACTATGACAGTCTATAAATATCGTGTCAATTCAGTTATGGTAGCCTTCCACCCCACCCCCACCCCAGAATGCAGGTCTGCTCACTCAGGTGGACCCAGTGTCCGGGGCAGCACCTGGCACTAGTGAGTGCCCACCAAGTAGGCCCTTGGGCTCCGGGATGAGAGCCTCTACCGTTGGCCAGCAGGGTTCCCCATTAAGACCCTTCCAGCTCATTCTGGTTCCAGAGAGTCTGGCCAGAGCTCCTGTGCCAGTCCCTGAGCCTCTCCACTGCCTCGCTCTCCCCAGCTCCTGCGGCATCTACCTAAAGGCTGCCCTCCCTCGGATGGTCTCACCACAGGGGGCAGGGGCTTCCATTCTTTACACCCGGAGTGTGTGGCCTGGGGCTGGGCTCTTTCCCCAGAGCCTGCAGGGTGTTGTCACCCTCAACACACCCCAGCACCCACACCCAGGGCCAGGATTGGCAACGGTGGGCAGGGCAGAGCAGAGCAGGCCAGCTCATTCCTTGTGTGCACGGAGTACCCCAAGGCTGTAGTCCCGGCCCCCCACCTGCCTGGCAGCAGCCCACTTACCCTCACTGAGGAAGGCGTCCCAGACACGCAGCACTGTGGGGAAGGGCAGGGAGCGGGCAAAGAGGCACAGGAACCACTCTGGCAGGTAGAGCAGGGGCCCGACGCCCACCTGCTGCAGGTGCTTGTGCACACGTGGGAGCAGCCGCCGCAGCAAGGCCATGAACACCTCGGCGTCCAGCTGCACAGCCTCCTGCGGCCATGTCCAGCCTTGTCTGTCAGCACCTCCACTCCCAGCCCCAGCCTCTGCCCCCCTCAGACCCCAGGTCCCCACCCATCTGCCCCCCCCACCCCTGTGTCCACTGGCTCCATCCCAGCCTCTCACCATGTGGGGCCCATAGTAGCCAGGCAGGTAAAGCTCGCAGATCTGCACCAGGCACCAGAAGGCCTCCTGTGGGCGGGCAGAGCACACGCTGTGAGTGCCCACCACACAGGGGACCTAAGGGCAGGGGAAGGGGGTACAGGGAGGCCCTGGACACCATCTGCGGTGACTCTGGAGCCAGAAGCCTGAACTCAGTGCTGGGGGCTCTTACCAAAAGCCTCCCTATAACCAGGCAGAGATCTACCTATGGTTTGGTCACAGGGCTCAGGGTGAATTTGAGGGTCACGGGCTAGAGGCTCACTGGTCAAGGGTTGAGAGGATCCCAGAGTTCAAGTACTGGGTTCTTGGGGTCACTGGGTCAGGGATCATGGTTACTGTTATGGGGTTTAGAACCAGGAGTCATGAGGCCAAGGTGATAACATCCAGACTCCTACACCACTGGGCAAGAGGCAAAGGTAAAGGGTCCCAGGTTCCTGAAGTCAAGGTTGTTGGGCTTGAAGGTCATGAGGTCAGCAGCAATGGGGCCCTGAACCACTAGGACAGGATCTGGGAGTCAAGGATCCCAGGTCCCTGGGTCAGAGTTCCTGGGGCCAGGAGGTCATGGGTCCAGGTCACAGGACTACTAGGGTTGGGGATCAAGAGTCCCAGGCACCTGAATTCAGAGTCCCTTGGGTTGGGGACAAGGTCAGTGGGTGGGGGGGGGTCAGGGTTTTGGGTCCCTAGCCCAGGGTCGAGGGCACTCACCTCCGGGGGCAGATGCATGAGTAGCACGGCAGCCACAGGGCCCTGGGCCTGGCAGTAGCCCTGTTCAGGCCGATATAGGGTGTAGGCCTTGAGTACCTGCAGGAGCCCCTGCTGCCTGTGCCAGGAGACCCCATTAGGGGCCAATCCTCCAGGCATCCCTTCCCCACCCTCTGGCAGCCCCTTGCTGGGTCCCCTGAGATGCAAAGACATAAAGCTGGCGGGGGGGGGGCTAGACCAAATGACTGGGGTTGTAAGGCTGGGTATCCCTAGGCATCACCGGCCTCGTACCCATGACCCTGGGGTGACACAAACATCTCGTGCAGAGGGAACTGGCGGTGCAGGTCCCTGCCGATGGTCTCCATCCATTGTGGGTCTCCTGGGGCCTCGGCCAGTTCCTGTGGGTGGGCAGGAGGGTGGACGTGAGAGCTCAGCGTGGCGAGGGGCTTTGGGGGGGGTAGGACCCCTGCCAACTCCTTTACCTGATAAATATTAGGGTTGTTCTCCTGACACACGTGGGCCCCGCACAGCAGGGGCCAGCACCGGGCACGCAGGGCTGAGGGGATACCCTTCCGGCATTGCATCTTTACCTGCGGGCGAGGCCAAGGGACCCCAGTAGGCCAGCCGGGCCAGCCTCCCCTGCTCCTCCTTCATGGGGCAAGGTCCCCTTTGGGTGGTAGGGAGAAAAGGCAGAGGTGCTGGGCCCAGGAGGGGTAAAAGAGGCCTGGGTGGGGTCACTGTCCCTCTCACCTTCTTGTACCGCCGAGACATGGTTTTTTCCCAGTGCGAAGTCATCTCCACCCACTTCATCTCCCTCTGGCGGATAAGGTCTGCAGGAGGGTGACCTGGCCTGGGGGCACATGGCACAGACATCCAGGTGCAGGGCAGCTGTTACCTAGAGCCCACATCTGCCACTCCCGTGCAACCTGGGTAGCCACTGGGGGGTGACCTGTCACCCAGGAGTTGCCAGTAGTTGTCATGGAGACAGGAAAGGATGTGGCTCGGATGTGGGCGGAAGCAGGAAAGACTGAAGGGGGTGTGTAGGTGTGTGTTGGGGGAGGGGCTGGTTGGCTGTCCCCCAGGATAGGGACACGGACAATTCATAGCAGAAGCTGAGTGGACAGAGCCCTGTACTAGAAGCCAGGAGTCCTGAGTTTGAGTCTGGTTCTGTCTCTGAGCTGCTGTGTGACCTCAGGCAAGTTCCTTTGTGTCTCTGGGCTTGTTATCCTAACTGGATATTGGGAAAGGGGGATGGTGGAGGAAAAGGTGTGGGTTTCTATGGTTTAGATTTGGGATTCTTGGGCCAGACAATGAAAGGGGAAGGATTTTTGGCTCCAAGGGTGGGTGTAAACTCTCGGAGGTTGGGAGTAAGAGAGACATACTTGGACACACCACCCCAGCCCTGCCATCCTTAGGCTTCTACTGGCTGAGTCCCCAGACCCTCTCAGGACCCTTGAGGTTGGGCCTCACTCTGCAATTCACCCCTCAGCCCCAATCCTTAATCCCAGCACCCTCGCCCCTCTTCCTTCCCCACTTACCCTGGCTCTGCTGAGCTGCCCCCAATGAAGCCATAGCGGTCAGCCTGGCGATATGGGCCCGGCCCACTCAGCTCTGAGTCAGACCCCAAAGAGCTGGAGTCATCCTGCAGCTCACAAGCCTGCACCAGGTCCTCACCTAGGGCCTGGGCCATGCTGCGGCAGACCCTCGATGCAGCAGGCTGTGAGATGTGAGGAAAGCCAGTGTGAAGGGCAGTTCCCGGCCAGCCTGGGGCCTGGGCTCCCATGTAGCCAGGCCCCAGCCCCAGAACCTAGCTGCGGGGTGGAGGGAAGAGGTTTCAGGGTATCTCACCAAGCCCCTCTGTCCCCTCTTCTGGAGGGGGTAGGCCCTGAAGTGGCAGAAAGGCCAGGCCTCTGTACAGAGACCCAGCCCCAGGCCCGGCCCCTGTCCCTACAGCCCAGCTTACCTCCCTGCTGCACCTCACCTCCTCCTCTCACTTCCTCCTCAGCCACAGCTTCAGCAACCCACTGGGGGGCCCCTCCCCAGTGTGTGGGGGGGTCACCCCTTCCTCTCTGAGGCTCTTCCGGCCTACCCCAGTGCCCCTAGGCCATCAGCTCCTCCCACCCACCCCTTGGGCTGGGTGGCTGCAGGCATGGGTTCCTGTGCTGGATGTGATGGGGCCAGGGCTGCCAGGGGGAGAGGCCATGGTGCCTCCAGTTTTGAGGATACTGGGATGTAAAACATTCAATTCAGGGTTCCAACTAGAATTATGGTTTATTTAATGTTTGCTCTTTATGAAGTAATACTTAAAAAAAAATTTTTTTTTAGAGAGTGGAAAAGAGGGAGGAGAGAGAAACATTGATGTGAGAGAGACACATTGATTGCTTGCCTCCCTCACTTACCCTGGCAGGGCCGGATGGAACCTACAACCCAGGTATATGCCCTTGACCTGGCGACCCTTTGGTGCACGGGCTGACGCTCTAGCCACTGAGCCACACCGGCCAGAGCTACAAAGTGATACTTTTAACGTGCACACAATGCAACATTAGTATGCTGCTGAATAGGCAATGGTGGGACTTATAAACATTTAGACTGCACCCCAGGAAATATGAGCCAAAATGGGCTCGGGGTCCTGCGGCAGCCACAGAGGCTCAGAAGGCAGAGCCCTCAGTGACTGTGAGACCAGTCCCCTGCTACCTCTGACCCTCAGTTTCCTTTTCTGCACTTCAGGGACTTAATCCACCGATTATCAACGTGCTCACACCAGGTGGGAAGGACGGTTCAGCCTCCGAGCGAGAAAAACAACTTCCACATACTTCCGGTCTCACGTCCTCGGAAATGGGCGGGGTAATTCCTAGCAGGGGCGGAACCAGACGCAGCCGGGTCCCACAAAGCCCCGCCCACCGACGAGGCTCCACCCCTCACCGAAGCCCCGCCCCCGGGCGCCGCGGCCGCTGCGCCTGGGATCCAGCAGAGGCGCTATGGAGCTGGGGCAGCGGGCCTAGGAGCGAGCGGGGCCGCGAGGGGCGGGGCGGGGCGGGGCGGGGCGGGGCCGGGAGGGCGGAAGCAGCGCCAGGCCGGAAGGAGGCGGCGGAGGGCGGGAGGCAGGAGCGGGCCCGGAGGTGCTGGGCCGGAGCGGCAGAGCCGCCATGTCCGACAGCGAGAAGCTCAACCTGGACTCGATCATCGGGCGCCTGCTGGAAGGTTGGCTGCGGGCGGGGAAGGCCGGCGCCCGTGGCACCCTGACTCCCCGCCCGGCCCGGAAGTGGCGCGCGGGGGCGCCTGCCCCTCCCAAGCCAGCTTAGACTGGGCGGGGACGGGCCGCGCGGTCCCGCGGCCGCAGCCGCCCCCACTCGCGACGCGCCCGGCGGGCCTGGGGCTGCTCGGGCAGGGGGAGCAGCTCCCTCTCCTGGGCCGGGGGCGCGTGGAGGGGCCTGGTCTGTTGGAGTGAGGGAGAGACGTGAGGAGCCTAGAACCCCCCCAAAGGGTCCTGCGCCGAGGGGTTTGGGGCGGCAGCACAGCAGTTCCGTCGAGCGCCTGTGGCTCGCTGGGGAGGCTACCTCCTGTCCTGGGAGCCTCAGCAGCACCATCTGCCCCGGGCGAGGAGGGGCCCAGGCGGCCCCTGCGCCCCCAGAAGTGCCTGAGGGACCAGGGTCCTGACGCCCGTTCTGCCTCCAGTGCAGGGCTCGCGGCCTGGAAAGAATGTACAGCTGACAGAGAACGAGATCCGTGGTCTGTGCCTCAAATCCCGGGAGATCTTCCTGAGCCAGCCCATTCTTCTGGAGCTGGAGGCACCCCTCAAGATCTGCGGTGAGACCCCTGCCTAGGCCCCTTTGTTTTCCGAAGGTGGCACTGGCCCCCCAAATCTCTGGAACCTTATCTTCAGCCCAGTCCTGGGCCTGGGTTCAAGTTTAGACCCTGCACCTAGTGCTGACCTGGTTCCCTGGGTCACAGGTGACATCCATGGGCAGTACTATGACCTTCTGCGGCTGTTCGAATACGGGGGCTTCCCTCCAGAGAGCAACTACCTCTTCCTGGGGGACTATGTAGACCGGGGCAAGCAGTCGCTGGAGACCATCTGCCTGCTGCTGGCCTATAAGATCAAGTACCCCGAGAACTTCTTCCTGCTCCGTGGGAACCACGAGTGTGCCAGCATCAACCGCATCTATGGCTTCTATGATGAATGTGAGTGGTTTCGAGCCTGGGGCTGCCCAAGGCCTGAAGAGCTGTCCCCGCTATTCGGTTGGCTTGGTGGTAGGGGTAACCGTGTCACAAATACCTGCTAGACTGTAAGCGTTGTGAAGGCCAAGAGCTGTCCACATTTTAGCGCAGGGCTGTCTGGTGACACTCCTAGTACGTGTTACTTAAGCACTTAGGGCGCCTCTCAGGACCAGACTTTGCTGGCCAGAAGCTAAGCCAGACCCAGTCTTGGTCTGGTCCTGCTCATAGGGTGGGAGTGGGTGCGAGCCCTAACCTTGTTCCGGATTGGAACTCTGGGGTTCTGTGGGCTCAACTGCTGAATTCCTCCTGTAAGGCTGGTAGGCAGTGGGGTGGGGTTGGTTCCCTTCTTATCTATGATGCTCTTCTCCCAGCTGTGTCTGGGAGGCCCGGGAGGGCCTTCTCATGAGCGTCTCCTTCCTCTGGGCAGGCAAGAGACGCTACAACATTAAACTGTGGAAAACCTTCACCGACTGCTTCAACTGCCTGCCCATCGCTGCCATCGTGGACGAGAAGATCTTCTGTTGCCATGGAGGTGAGGGCGGCTCTGGGGCACCTGCTGAGGGAATTCATGGGAAAAGGATCTTTGGGAAGCTGTGAGCTAGAGAACTGTTCCCAGTTGCCTAAAACAGCTCTCCCTGGGGTCTGCGCTTGAATGTCACTTATTGCAGGATGTTCCCCCGCTCCTCCGCTGTTATGCCGCACTCTCCGCTGTTGCGGCCTCAGTGTGGTGCATAGAATTTGCCCCTTTCTCTAGAATTTGCCCCTTGCTCCTAGAGGGCAGGAATTTGAAGAGGCAGAAGGCGAGTTCTGCCTGCCTAGGCTCCCAGAAGTCCAGGAGAGGGCCAGGGGGTAGCAGGAGTGGGGGGCAGAAGCTGATTGGCCAGGGTTTCTTAAGGAACTGGAGGTCCTTCTTTTGAGGTTTAAGGAAGTAATGTGCCACCTGTGTCCCCCAGGGCTGTCCCCAGACCTGCAGTCCATGGAGCAGATTCGGCGTATCATGCGGCCCACAGATGTGCCTGACCAGGGGCTGTTATGTGACCTGCTGTGGTCTGACCCTGACAAGGACGTGCAGGGCTGGGGCGAGAACGACCGTGGTGTCTCCTTTACTTTCGGGGCTGAGGTGGTGGCCAAGTTCCTGCACAAGCATGACTTGGACCTCATCTGCCGGGCACACCAGGTGGGCTGGCAGCTCTGGTCCAGGTGGGGGTGGGGCCTGGGGAGCCAGCACCTGCTTAACTAACTGCCCATCTTGTCTAGGTTGTAGAAGACGGCTATGAGTTCTTTGCCAAGCGGCAGCTGGTGACACTCTTCTCAGCTCCCAACTACTGTGGCGAGTTTGACAATGCAGGTGCCATGATGAGTGTGGATGAGACGCTCATGTGCTCCTTCCAGGTGAGATGGGGAAGGAAGGGGCTGGTGGTCCCGTGGCTCAGCCCCATGAGCCTGACCAGTGTTGTCTCTTTTAGATCCTCAAGCCCGCCGACAAGAACAAGGGGAAATATGGGCAGTTCAGTGGCCTGAACCCTGGCGGCCGGCCCATCACCCCACCCCGTAACTCCGCCAAAGCCAAGAAATAGCCTCCACATGCCCGCCCTCTGCCCCAGATGGTGGATTGTACAGAAACCATGCAGCTGTAGGGGGTCACACTGGCCTCCTAGGCCTGCTGTTCCCAGGGAACATGGAGCCTTGGTGTATTTTTCTTTTCTTTTTTAATGAATCAATAGCAGCGTTCAAGCCCCCAGGGCTCTTTCTGCCTGTGCCTTGGTGGCTACAAGCAGAATCCTGGGGCTGAGGCTGCAGCTCAGGGCAAAGCAGGGCCAGATTGTGGGTCTCCAGCCTTGCTTGGCCTCAGGGCTGGCAGCCAGATCCTGGGCAACCCATCTGGTCTCTTGAATAAAGGTCAAAGCTGGATTCTTGCCCTGGCTTGTCTCCCTTGTCCCAAACACTGGGCCTGGCATCCTTCTGCCCAGAGCCACTTGGGAGGGCAGGCTTGCTGGGCATGGGGCCCCAGGCAGGGCAACCCCAGCCACATGTTAACATCCACGGGGCTCCTAGAATTCCAAGCCAGGGCCAAAGAATATTGAGAAAGCAAGAAGAGTCAGTCAGCTACAGGAGATCCCAGAGGTGTGCCCAGGACTTGGGGGAGGGACAAGTCATGATTGGCAGAAAAGGTGGATCACCAGGGGCCAGCAGCCCCACTTTGATTTTTTTAAGGAAGGTAGGTGCCCAGCCTTGGCCAGAGGTGAGGGGCCTCCCATCAGTGCCAAGCCTGGAAACATGATTGGTTGGGGGACTTGACAGGACCCAGGCCAGTTACCAATAGCTGGCTGGGGCATGGGGATGCAGCAGGACCAGCCAGCTCAGCTCCAGCGCAGCCCACCTTTACTACCCGCTAGGGTGGAAATCCAGCCCTGCCCCTGCCTGGTGCTGAGAAGTGGGAGGCTGTGGCTTCATATAGTCCAGGGCCTCAGGACACAAGAGGTTCTCAGTTCAGCTTTCACCCTCACTGTCTTCAGCCAGCACAGGGCTGGGGCCCAGGGGGGAGTGTGCAGGGGCCAGGACGGAGCCAAAGAACAGCGAGCGGAACTGGAAGAATAGGAAGCTGCATTGTAGAGGCTGCTCCCTCCTGGCATCCCATCCCGTCTCCACCTCCAGCCCCTACCTTCTTGGGAGGAGGGGTCCCAGGCACTGTACTGAGCTCAGCTTCAGCTTCCTCCTCAGAGTTGCAGGGGAGCTGGAGGCCAGGTGAGAGGGAAATGGAGGGGAGTGTTCGTGAGCTCTCACAGCCCACAGTGGTTTCCATGGCAATCATGTAAGAGTCAATGTCGTCATTCGTAAAGTCATCCAGCTGGGGGGTGCTGCAGGTAAAGATGTCAGTGAGAAACGGAAAGCAGACAGAAGGCAGTGTCCACCTTGGAGGGCTGGGGTGTTGCTGTGGGGCTTGTGACCACTGGTGATCTCTTGGTTTTATTACATCCTGATTTGGTTGGAGGAGAGAGGATACAAGGGTTAAGTGGTGGCTTCCTGGAGGGGCTGGGTCTGGAATCTTGATCAGAGTTCAGGTAGGGGCCTTAGGGAGGCACCCTGGGGGCCAGTTTAGCTCAGCTGGAGGAGGGGAGCAGCGAGACTGGCGAGCTCGGCCACTTGGGGCCCAATACTTCACCTTCCCAGGGGACAGGAGCTGGAGAGCACTAGGGCCCAGGGACCTGCTGGGCGGGGGGCCAGACCAAACTTCCTCTGCTTAAACTATACTGAGCCCTTCCTCCCCAACCCACCTGCCCTTCCAGCCACCTGCTTCCCACCCCAGGCAGCCCCTTGCCTCCAGCAACCCCCTTTCCCTCCTGGTCTGGGAGGAGGCTTAGTGGGGAGGCCTCAGCCAGAAGAGGAAGCTAGCCTGACCTTGGGGACACCTCCCTCGGTGGGAGGGATCTCTGAGCACAGCTGACCAGGAAGGCTGAGCCTGTGGGGCTGGAAGTTGTGAACACTGTAGGGCTGGGGCCTTACAGGAAGTGTCTGTGTGTGTGGAGAGGGGAGGTATTAGAGCTGGAAGCAGCAGGCTCAGTCCAGGGTGCACAGAGGTGAGGAAAGGAGTGGGCCCATGGGAACCCTCACCTGTGAGCCTGGAGCTGAGGTGCTGGCCGGTGGAGCTCTGGGGAGCGTAGGTCCTGGGAGTTTGGAGATGACTCCGAGAGTGTGGCCAAGACAAAGTGGCTATCCAGCAGACAGTCCTTGATGGTAAAGATGGCTGGCCTGGGCAGGTGATGGGTCCCAGACAAGGTAAGGGCCCTTTGGCTCCTGGTACCCCAGAGCCCACCCTCCCTGTCTGAGGCTGGGAATTACCTGCCAGGAGCATCAAAGTGAATGCTAAGAGACAAGTTTGCTGACTCTGCGAAGCTCAGGAGCCCCTGGGAAGGGAGAGGCAGAGCAGTGAGGCTGGGCCTTGGGTGGGGTAGGGGGGATGGGATGGTGAGGATATGCGGGGGACCTCACCCGGAATTCTTTGAGACAGAAAGTGATGGCCACCCCTTCTTGGGCCTGCAGCTGCTGGAAATCCTCCTCCCCAATGCTCATCTCAGTCACCATGGCTTTGACAGTGCTGTCTGTAGGGGCAGGAACAGGAGGAACCTGGGCCCATGGGTCCTAGCCCCTCCCAGCCCAGCTCTGCTCCCCACCCCAGGCCATGTCCAGCTCCCTCACCTGCCTCCTCCTCCTGGTAGCTGCGCAGGATGACCCTGCGGCCACGGCCAATGCCCAGCGTCACTTCGGCCAGCGCAGGGGGGAAGGGCAGAACAGCCTCCCCCAGAACCCTGTGAGGAGGGCAGAGCATTACACCCAAGGCTTGGCCCTGCCCAGTAGCTTTGCTGTCACAGGGCCCAAGGCAGGGCAGTGACACAGGCACCAGTATCGAAGGGAAATTGCCATGGGCCGGGCCTAGCACGCCCCAGGAAGAAGGACAGGGTGAGCAAGACATGGTCCCTGCCCCATCAAAAGCTCCCAGGCTGTCGTGGTAGTGAAGTCACTGCAAGGGACGGGACAGACAAGTAGAGCCCAGAGAAGGCTGCAGGAAGGATGGGCTGGGCAGCAGGCAACACCTGCCCTTAAGGGGGGCGGGGGGGGGGATGCCCATTGCATCTTTCTAACCTGGACCTTCAGAAAGAGCCCTCACATCCTTGACTTCTAGGGACACAGTAATAAGCAGTTACAAATGAAATGACACTTAGAATCAGCCTCAAGACAACTGGGACAGGAGCTGACATCTGCTTTTATATGTATTTAAAACTGTCCATAAAAAAAAGATTACTCATTTAAAAAGAGAGAAATAGCCTCAAAATCCGGACCACCAGTGACAGCCTTCCTTCCTCCTCTACCCAAAGGAGACCTGAGCAATGCTATCGACAGGACTCAGAAAACCAGAGTCAGGACCCAAGGGAACCTTCAAGTTACCTTGACCTACAGCTTCCAAAAGAAATGAACAACTCACTCCTCTGCACTGGTATTCACCAGGGACCTGGGCCTCCACTGGAGCCCCCATCTCCCAGCCCCTGGGTGCTTGGATTCCCCAGAGCTGCTTGTGCAGGCAGCCCTCCTAGACCACAACCTCCCCATCCAGCCTCCTGCCTTGGCCTGAGGACTCAAGGCTACAGCCAGGGCAGGTAGGAAGAGAGGCTGCCTTTGAATGGGGAACACCCCCAGAAGGGTAATCACGACAAAGGAGTGTTTTAGGCCCTGAGCCACAAAGCTGAAAGACAGACCTTCAAGGCTGCTCAGGCCAGAGACCTGCTCTCTAAAAGTCAAAATGGCAAGAAAGACAAGCTGGACCCTTAGGGTGAGAAAACAGGCTCCTGAAGACAGGAGCACACAGCAGGAGAGCCCCTGCCCCTTCTCCACTCAGCCTCTTCCCTTAAAGAGCCAGACAAGAACCCGAGAGCAAGTTGAGCAGGGTGAGCACTGAGGTTCACAGAAACCCCGGAAGGAATATGGTAGAGGTGCCTTCTTAAATTGACCCTTGAGGCCCCAAAGAAGAAAGAAGGAGACCTAGGGCTCAGCTTTCGAGAAGGGGGTGTACTTACTTTGCTGGGGCCTGGAGCACATGGGGGCACGAGGCTGGATCGAAGACAGCCTGCAGGGACTCACAGTCCTGGAAGGACAGGTTGTGAGTCTTCCTCACCCCTGGACAGGCAGACAGGATCTCAGAGGGCCTCCCCAACCGCCACCCCCACACCCTGGGACCCCCTGGCTGGCCGGCTGCCCACTCACCGTATTTACAGTGCAGCTGGACCACCAGGCGGCTGCTCCTGCCATTCATGGAGATGCAGCATTTCTCCACTGTCTTCTCCAGCATCACCAGTGAGCGGAAGACTGACAGGAACGACTAAGTAGGGGAAACACATCAGGCCAGCACTGCACCTCCAATGACTAGTTCTCATGTCCCCCGTAGGTCCTGGCTCAGCACTGTCATACAGAAAGGGAGCTCCCACAACATATTGGACATTTACACACTCCTAGGCCTGTCAGGAATGCCTAGAAAGACTGGCTTGAATGTCACTGCGCTCTCCAGGCCCCTGGTGGGATCGGTCACCCTCTCCACATCCGCTATTCCCCTCTGTGGATGTCTTCACTGTGCCCCTCCCTACACTGTGCACTGGATCGCCACTGCACATGCTCCTCTCTCTAGTTAGCATCTACTGAGTGCCCCAGAGCAGCTGCACTGCTGCTGGGGGCTCCTGGAGGGGTGCAGTGTCGCTACTGAGGGAAGGACCTCACCTTCATCAGGATCTTACAGCGCAGTGGGTCCTGACCAGGGGTGGCCGCCTGGTACAGCTGGAAGAAGAGGGGGGCAAAGAGGAAGCAGGCATAGGCAGAGCGGGAGGAGTTCACGGTCCGGAGAGACAGCTGGGCCAGGAAAAGCAGAGAGGGATGCAGTCAGGGGCAGCGACGGGCCAGCCCTCCCGCCTACTCTTGCTTACACACTTGCCCTAAAGTTGTGCACCTGTTGAACTCTCTCCCCTTCCAGTCATCGAATACCTTCTCCATGAAGCCTTCCCTGAGTTGGCCCCAGCACGGCTCCCCCCGCCAAGGTCCTTACACGGCCATTGGCACCCTGTACCTTTCCCCCTAGTCGTCCCCACCCGCCACCCGGCACTTCGGGGAGGGCAATTGCTCCCAATTCACACACAGGCCTGGGAAGATGACAGGGCCCAGACTGATGCCCCAGCACCGGGGATTGGAAAATGAAACTCAGCTGACAAATCTGTCCACGGGCATCCTGGTGGAGGCGAGACTCAGGCCCAGGCCAGGGCTCCCTGTTGTAACCCCACCCAGTCCCGTGCCCCGGCCCCTCACCCCGTCTTCCAGGGGCTCCAGGTAGAGCTCGTCCCCGATGCGCGATAGAGAGTGAACGGCCTTGCCGAGCACTGCGCGGGGAGAAGAGAATCGCGTTAGGCTGCGGCCCCCGGCCGTCCACGTGCCCCCGCCCCCCGCCCCCCGCCCCAGCTCACCCTTCACGTTGCCGCCGGTGACCAGACACTTCATGCTGCCCCCAGCACCGAGGCTGAGCCTGGCCTGCGACCGGACTGAGACTGGAGGCTGGCCGGCGGCGGGGCCCCAACCGGCCCCGGTGGCGGCTTCCCCCCGGGTCACCCGACGGTGGGCCGCCCGGGTTCCCTTCGCGCTCACCGCCCCTGACAGCCCCGCCCCCACCTCCTCATTGGTTCACACTCCCGGGCCTCGGTCACGTGAGGAGAAGGTTCGCTGGCTCCGCTGTCACGTGACGGAGGCCGGTCCCGGGGGGCTGGTCACGTGAGCGCGGATGGCCCGGCGCAGACTCAGTTCCTACCCTGGGGCAGGCCCGGCCCCCGGCCCCTCCGCGCCGCTCGCGAGCCGGTCCCACGGCGACTGCGCAGCGGGGCGCGAGGAGCCCAGGGGCCGCGGCGCGCGGGTGCGTCGCCGATTCGTACGGGCTTCCTGCGTGTCTGTCGGCGGTACGGGGTCGGAGCAAGGCCGCCGCACCCAACCCGGGGACTCGGACACGGGCAGCAGCCACCGGCGCTAAAAAGAGATGAAAGCAATTGCGGCCGGATCCCGTTGCGGGAGGTGGCTGTTCACTCTGGCTTCGCGGATCTTCCATTGATTGTTGAACAGTGTCGAGCAAAAAGGGTGGCAGGGTGTGCCCTGGGGGAAAGGAAAGGAGGGCGCAGTGGTGTGCGGGGCTTTACCCGCGGGGGAGGGGGCTGCGAGCCTCGCGGGGCGCGGGAGGCGGGCTGTCACCCAACAAGGGGCACTAACGAGAGGCACTGGGAACGTTGACGAGGGTAGAATCGTACTTCTGTGGCCATTTAAAGAAAGGCCCGGACTGTGCAAAAGGAAGGGTTTCAGCAGCCAGGGAGGTCTGCCCTGGCCCTGGGCTTCAGCCCGCGTGTGTGAAGTGGCAGGGTAGTCCTGGGGTGGGGCCTTGCGCCTCTAGTTTCCCGCAGCACCGAGGTTCTGTGGTGCTTTGAAGGGCCTGCCCCTCTGGCACTGGCTGCAGTGAGGACACATTTGTCTCGGGCCCCTTGCCCTCCAGCTCCTAACCTGCAGTTGTGAACCCCACTTTGTTCCCCCTTATCCCTGCCCTCATCTCCCCTCCCTCGCCAGGCTTCCTTCGAGCACCCAGGGAGGTTATTCTTGCCTTCCAGAGGGACCGGGGTAAATGGTACCACGTCTCTGCAGGCTTTTAGGTCAGTAAACTGGGACTCATCCTTGACCCCACCCTCCCCTCTCCCTACATATTACAATTTTTTTGGCAAGCCCTGACTCCTGCCTCCCACCCAGATGACAACTTCAGCCTTCCTCTTCCATCTCCCAAGCCATCACCCTGGCTTAGGACACCACCATTTGTCACCTGGACGACTGACTGTGGGAGCTCTCTGACTGGTCTCCTGCCTACAGCCTGTCTCCTCCAGTTCATTCTCTGTACAACAGCAAGGTGACCTTCCTAAAATGTCAATCATGTCACACCTCTCCCTTGTTTAGACCTTCCAGTGGTCTCCAGCTACACTTCCCATAAAATCAAACTTTTTACCCTGAACCTGCAGGAGCTGGCCCAGTCCCCTTGTCTCATCTCGGGCCTTCCCCTGTGGCCCGCCAGCTCTCTGAGCCCGCCTTCTCCATCTCAGGACCTCTGTGCGGCTATTCCCGCCTCCTGGGGTGCTCTTCCCTTTCTCACACGCTGGCTCCTCTTCCTAGGGTGCTCTCTCTGCCCCCTCCCCGTGTGCCCCCTGCTCTCTAGCTGAGCCCTTGCTCTGGGCTATTCAGAGCACTTAGCACAGCTCATTACTCCACACGGTGTACATTTATTTAACGGTTGCCTTCCCCACTGGTATGTAAGCTCATGGGCACAGGGACGGTGTCTGTGCTGAGGCCCTGTGCCTCACACAGGGCTTGGTCCTCAGCAGGTGATCAATGCATATGTGTTCAGTGGATAAATGTGTGATCCAGATGAAGATGAGCTGCCTCCAAGTCACTCTTGGCATGGCCCTCTGCCCACAGCCGCACCCTTCCCTGGACAGGAGCCCCCCCCATTCTGTCGGAAGAACAGAACCTAGCACACCTGTCCTCCTCCTTGCCTTTCTTCCTCGCTGGGTCTGTCCCCCTTTTACCCCAGTGTAACTCAGCACAACCTCACAGCTTCTCCACCTCGCCTCTGCCCCACACCGTTACCTGAGCAGCCCAACCAAACAGGAAACAGACGCCATAGCTCCCTGGAAGGCCAGGGAAGGAAGCTGCGAATAATCACAGTTGTGTCTGCCCCTGACCCTTAGGTCTGTAGGATCCTGTGGCCTTGAGGTCTTTGGAGCAAGGCCCTGGGGAGAGGGAGACAAATTCTTAAGGACTTTTTCTGTCACACACCTGCCAGAAGTCAGAATCAGCCCTTTTGAGGGGCTCAGACAACAGGAAGGAGCCTAGACTGGGAGTTAGGAGGCCAGGGTTTCTAGTCTGTGCTTCAGCTCGGGTTCGCTGTGTGACTTTGTGCAAGTCCCTCCCTGTCTCTGCAGCTGTTGGTGGCATGAGGTGCTCACTGAGGTACCTCCGGCTCCCCTGTGCCCCGCATCTGGCCACAGCTCTGGAGAGGACAGAGTTGGCTGCCTTGCTTCCTCCAGGCTACGGGCCAGAGGGGAGCTCTCCAGGCGTGCAGTTGGCACAGCCAGTTACGCCTCAGGTCCAAAAGGGAGGGTTCACAGTGGGGCCTCAGCACTGTGGGAAACCCTTCCCCTTCGTGCAGGGGCGGGGGGTGAGTATGGGAATGCAAAGACAATTTGGGATTGGTGCCAGAAGTCAGGAGGCCTGGGGGGAGCTCCAGTCCCACTCAGCCTCAAGCAAGTCATGACCCTTTTCTGAGCCTCAGTTTCCCTTTGATAAAATAAGGGGGTTGTATGAGATGCTCTCTCAGGACCTTTTCAAACCCTAGATTCTGTCTTCACCATACCCCATATTAGAGGTGGCCTCCCACAAGTACGTAAGTATGTGGGAATGGGGCAGGGGGCAGCCAGGGAACAGAGGAAGGTGGTTGCTATTTCAGACTCTTAAAATAATTATGTTGGGAAACGTCTTCAGTTCAACCACCACTTCTCACCCAACTGGTTAGGTTTGAAGTCTCTGGGGAGAGCTCTGTAATTCATTCATTCAACACAGAAACACTTTTCTAAGTTCAGTAAAAAGAGCACAGGACACAAATCCCTGTTACCCTGGGCTGCCATTGGACTGGAGAGAAACAGGCTAAAGAGGCTCTGGTGAAAGTCTGCTGGGCTGTGCACACACACAAAAATGGTATTTGTGTGGTTATGCTGGGGTAACCAAGAGGGTGAGGCAGCTCTGGGCTGCTGGCAGGGCACTACTTTCCCACCTGTAACTGTTGGTGGTTCACCAGGTGCCAGTGGCACCTGTAGGCAAGTCCTGCCCAGGCCTTTCTCATTCCCCAGCATTTCTCCCAGCAACCAGAGCAAGCTTGGCATGTGGCAGTGGTTTGAGAAGCATGTAATGAATGACTGAAAAGCATAACATTTGAAGTGGTTGCAAGATTGTCCTCAGGTTGTCTGTTGAGGTGGACAGTGGGGTTCTAGGCACCAGCCTGCCTAGGTCTGATTCCTGGCTTCATCACTTTTAGGTTGTGTGAAAATGGACAGGTTGCTGATATTCTCTGAACCTCAGTTTATTCATCTGTAAATTGGAGAAGAAAAGGGCCATTGCAAGGATTAATTTCTTGTTTACACAGTTCTTAGCATATGCTGTCAATGTTGCTATGATGGTCATTGCTGTGTCCTACCACCTCCATCTTGAACCAAGAACAAAATAAATCATCTTATGGACAAAGCCAGGGCGAATCCACACTAGGAAGAGGAGAGGAAAGTGCCTCAGAGAAATCTTAGAGAAAAGGCCCAGAGGCCAGGGACTGGAAAGTACTTGCAGGACTAGGGTGGGGGCAAAGTCAGCCCCAAGGAAGAGGTGTGGGGGAGGCTGTGGCTGTTGCCATGTGCTGGCCCCTCAGTTCTGGGCCCTTGGAGCCCTCTGCCTCATGAGGAGAATGTGAGTCCTCTGTCCTCGAAAGAGGCTGGCATGAGGCAGTGGCTGTGCCTAAAACTGCCAGGCACGGTGCACAGACAAGACCAGATCTCTCCAGTCCGCAGGGCAGGAGGGGGAAGGGAGATGGGAGGGATTTTTTTATTTGTTAATCCCCACCTGAGGATATTTTTTCCATTGATTTTTTAGAAAGAGTGGAAGGGAGTGATGGGGGGAGGGAGAGAGAGAAACATCGATGTGATTGGTTGCCTCTGGCCAGGAACAAACCCAAAACCCATGCCCTTGACCAGGAATTGAACCCGTGACCCTTCGGTGTGTGGGGCCGATGCTCTAACCGCTGAGCCACACCAGCCAGGGCGGGAGGGAATTTTTTAAACCCACAGCAGGAATGGAAAGGGGGAAGCTTAGGCTTGTTCACCAAAACCTGGCATGCTAGAGTTACAGGGCCCCCTTGGAGTGCAAGTGAGGTAAGTTTAGGACAAATCAAAGACAGCGTGCTTCACCCAGCAGGGGGGGACACCGATGGAACTCATTACCCCAAGATGTGGTCTCGGCTGGGAATATAAATAGCTTCACAAAAGGTTTAGATAAATCTGTGGATGACAGCTCCATTCATGGGTTAGAAGGGGAAGGAAGCTGTTTGGGGCCTGCTGGCCGGTGGGGAGGCAACTGGGCCTCCCTAAGAGCAGCTCAAGGGACCCTGGTCAGAAGCAGGCTTCAGGCCACAGGGACCCCAGGTGGCAGCGTCAGTGGTCTGGTAGGCTAGAGTCCAGCCTGAATCCGGGGCTCTTTCCTCAACCCCCAATACTCTGGGGAGACAGGCACCACCAGCTCTGGGGAATCCTGGCCCGGCTGTCCCTTTAGGGACCAGCAGAGGGAGACAGACACCGTGCCCAGTCCCAGCTCCCAGACCAGAGCCCAGCTACTCCGCCTGGTAGGGCAAGAGAGCGCCCCTGGGGCCCAGCTCTGTGCCCAAGCTAGCTAGGCACCAGAGGAGGGAGGGGCTTGGTGCAGTGGGGGGCAAGGGGGACTGGGAGCAAGGTGGGAAGGAGGCCACTAATTAAGAGCAGAGTGGCTCTGGAGCCATCTTGGCCTCTGTCCCAGGAGACCCCGAGTCCCTGGCTGGCAGGCATGGGTCTCTGTAGTTCAAACTGTTCCACGGGGCACATACAGGAGCTTCCGAAAGCTCCTCCCCAGGCCTGGCAAGAGTTCCAAGCCAGGTGTGGCGTTTCCCTTTGCCACTCAAACCCTCCCCAGCCCCTCTGGAAGTCTTCCCTGACTTCTCTGTCCGCTGACCTCGTTTCTGCACCACAGCCCTTTATAAACCCTCGTAAGTTCTTGAGTACCTGTCTCATTTAACAAATTTTGTAGCAGTCAGTGGCTGAAACTGACACGTGCTCAGAGCACTGTTGAGGACGACAAGGTGACCTCAGAAAGGTGCCTTTGGGGCCGGGAGGGGTGAGCAAGCTCCTCAGAGACCCAAACCACCCACATCTTGCAGACAGATGGCCTGAAAGCTCAGAACAGGGCTGGTACCCAGCACAGTCAGGATCTGTTGGCTCCTCTCATCCCTTTCGAGCTCACTGTGCCCCGACTGTTGCCCCTTCGCTCCAGCCCTCCTTCGATACAGGGAACACCTGCCGGAGGCTGTGCGGTGCAAGGTCAAATGCTCAGGAGCCGTTTATCATGGGAGGAGAGCTGAGTAACAGCCCCACTCTAGGGCTCCTTGGAGTTGTGTCTGTGCCCTGAATCGGGGGGGGGGGGGGGGGGGGGGATGGGGACAGGCTTCAGGAAAGCCGGATCAAAAGGACAGAGAAGACGGCAGATGGGCGGACTCCGGCCTGCAAGGGGACAGTGGCATCATTAGAAGCGGGAGAACAGGGCATGAGAAGATAACTAATGTTTAACATCATCAAGTGGTAAGTGCTGAAGGTTTGACTTGTCACTAGGTTGCCCCTTACTCTGAGGAAGGCACCATTGTGGCCCCTGCTGTATGCAGGAGCAAACTGAGCTGTACAGGGATCCAGTGACTTGCCCAAAGTCCCACTGCTAGTAAAGGTGGAGTGGTCACCCTCAACCGTGTCGGGTCATTCTCCCACCAGTGCAGGCGCTGGGGATGGCAGGCACGGGAGCGGGACTCCCACACTGTCTGTCCTCTGGCCCCAGGGCCCCTGCGAAGCCTGGAGGAGGGTGCCTGGTGGGGAGGGAGGGGGGAGCGGGAGGAGCCGGCAGTGACTCAGCAGGCAGGATAAGGATCTTCCAGCCCAGGGAGAGGTAACCCCACTCCTCTGCCAGGGGAGACGGAGTCACGGGCCCGAGGCGTGGGTTGGCCAGGGCAGTGGAACATCCTGGGAGAAAGTGGGGAAAGCTGCTGGCAAGCAAGGGAGGAACTGAGCACGGGGCATCCCTTCTGCCCCGGCCCATGTCACACGCCCATCACCCAGACATCCTTGCAGATGGGAAGTAAAGCCCAGGAAGGGTAGGGAGTGGCCGGCAGCAGAACCCCGTTCCTCTGGGCTTCACAGGGAGCCAGGTGGGTGCGGTGTCCTCCGGGAGGCCTGAGCTGGTCCAGGTGTGGGTGGGGGACGCAGGGCAGGGTAGGGCCCTCACCAAGGTAGGAGGGGCCCAGGGGTTTCCGCTGACGACATGGCCAGCTCAGGGTGAGGCAGGGCCCTCTGGGCTCTTGCCCACTGGAGAGAAAGGGAAGGTGCACGCTCCTGCGCCCTTTCCTCCCCATCCTGCCCTGGGCGGCCCCAGGCCTGCACTTCACACTGGAGAGTTCACGCTGGGTGGTGAAGAGGAGGTGCTCTCCCCAGGGATGGATCCCAGGGGCCTTGTCTGGCCCTGGCAGTTCAGGAGGGGCCTTTGAACCTACCCAGCCCCTCCCTTTGCAGGCCATACAGTCTGGCCCTCAGGAAGCACAGGGACGCCGTAGTCCTGGTTCTGCAGGAGGGTGGTCTTCTAACTCCCAGTTCAGTGCTCAGTTCATAATTCAAACTTACTGCTCCTAGAATCTACAATTCCAGCTGAGGGGACTAAAGCGCTCTTGGCATGGTGCCTCTCACTGACCCAGGAGGGCGATGTGGGGGGACAGCCCAGCATCAGAGTCAATGCTTGTCAGTAGTGTGGGGTGGGCAGGGGAGCCCTGGTTTCTGCTTCAGGCATGGGGACTCTCCCAAGAAACATCTTAGTGTCCTGAAGGGACCAGGCAGGCCAGGTTAGACACCTCAGAGCCAGGGGCTTGGCAAGTCCTGCTGTTTCTGGAGCTGCTGTCAGCACCCAGCCTCTTCTCCTTTCCAGAGTCCCCTGCCTCAGTGCCCCTCCCAGGTTTGCATCTGTGAGGTGTAGTTAAAAGGATATGGCGCTGAAGGCACAGTCCTGGGCTCCTGTCCTGGTTCTACTACTTGTGTGACCTTAGACAGGTGACTTCATCTTACCAAGCCTCAGTTTCCTCACATATAAAATGGGGAGATAACAGTTCCTATTTCATAGTTACTGTAAGAATGAGATGGCCCTGGCCAGTGTGGCTCAGTTGGTTGGAGCGTCATCCTGTGTACTGGAAGGCTGCAGGTTCGATTCCTGGTCAGGGCACATAGCTAAGTTGCGGGTCCGATCCCCAATTGGGGCGCATGCAGGGGGGCAACCAATAGATGTGTCTCTTCTACATCGATGTTTTTCTCTCTCTCTCTCAAACAAACAAAAACAACAATAAAACACACAAGAGTCCTGGCTGGTGTGGCTTAGTCGGTTGGGCGTCCCGGGTCGCTGGTTTGATTCTGGTCAGGGAACATGCCTGGGCTGTGGGCTCGATCTCCAGTAGGGGTGTGCAAGGAGGCTCCTTTCCCTCTTTCTCAAATCAATAAAAACATTTTAAAAAATGAGGTGAAATTGCCTATATAAAGCCTTAGCGCATGACCTGATGAGTGGTGAGGCCCGAAGGAGTGACATGTCACCGAGAAACCAGGCACTGTGGCAGGCTGGCAGCAGCCATGGCAGGTTCCTCCCTCTTCTGCCTGCACACAGGTCAGCCTCCACCCCTCGACTCCATAGCCCTTAGGGCTCCTCTCTATGTCCCTGGCACTTGGCATGGAGTAGGTACTCTGGGAATGTCTGGTGAACAAATGAATGAATTAGTGGATGTCCTTACTCACTTCTATGGGCTTCTCTACCACACACTCCTGCTCACCCATCAGGAGAGGATCAGACCAGAAGCCTCCCTGGTTCAGGAATCCAGGAAACTCAGAGGCCAGGGCCCCTACAGTGCCAATCGTTCAGCTGCCTGGGACATGGTATTGTTGGGGCACCTGGAGAACCTTCCCTGGGGATGCCAGTTATGGGGGGGAAGGTGGGAACCTAGCTTGTTCCCAAGCCGACATCAACTCACCTCCATTCTCTTGGAGGGCAGCTCAGTCACACCTGGTGCCAGCTCTGCCCCCTACCCAGCCACACCCCTTGGGGCCTTACCTGCTGCCCCACCTCCCACGGCAGGGCTTAGAGTCTAGAAGGCCAGAGAGGGCAGCAACGCAGTGTCTTCCTTATCAGCTCACTGATACTCCCACCATCCTATGGGCGAGTTGGGGAAAGGTGGTCATATCCCATTCCACAGAGAGGTCATGATGGGCTTGTCCCAAGGCCACACTGACCAGTTGGAAGCCCAGCATCCTGACTCCCAGCCTAGCCTTCTGCCGCTGCAAGGAGCCCTGTGGGCTGTGCCTGGGGCTACCTCCGTACCTCTGCCTGTGGTTGCCACTGCGCCTCCTGGCATCCAGTCACATTTCTACCATGAAGCTCTACCTCCTCCCAGAGCTCTCCTCCCCTCACCACCCTCTGATCTCAGACAGTTTAATGACTGTCCCTTGTCACAAGACTGTGAAATTCTTGAAGGCAGGCAGGGGTGGGTTTTCCTCTTCCCTCTGTCCTTTACAGGACTTAGAACCCAGTGGGGGCTCAGGAAATGCCTGCACAGCACACCGAAGACCTGGAGCTCAGGGGAGTGGTGTCCCCTCTAGCCTCGGCCCTGGCCCTCCCCCACAGCAACCCTAGATTGTTCAGCATGAAGAGCCACAGGGGAGCAGGAACCATCCTGAAGTCCCCACCTGTGCCCTGCCACCCACAGAAGCCCTGGAGGGGCTATTCCTACTCTGCCTCGCCTTCCTTCCTTCTCCCTCTGATTCCAACAGCCCACTCCCATTCAGGATTTGGAAGAATAAAGGCACAGTTTTATTCCAGCCCCCACCCCAACCCGACTGGCAGCTCCTAGCCTGCTGCCTTTGCCCAGACATGGCAGAGGGGCACAGGCAGCTTGGAGATGGTGCTGATTTTCCCTTTGGCAGTAGGAAACAGGGGGAGGGGAGAGGCTTGCCCCCCACTCCTCCGTCCCCCTACCCTCCCACCCCCATGAGGGGAGAGGGCAGGGATACAAGTCCCAACAAGAGGCAGAAGCAGAACACGACTTCCTCAGCTTGTGGGGTCACAGCATCGAGCCCAGGGGCTGTCTGTAAAGCCAATTGTCCCTGCACCCACCTGGCCTGGTCCCCATTTGAGAGTTGCAGCCCTTGGTTCCTGCCCACCAATGCTTTCTAGACTCTTGAGATGAACATTTGCAAGGGTGGGGGAGGTGGGGGGGCAACATATAAGCTCCCCCTCAACTGCAGAGTCTGTTCCTCTTCTTCCTGGGGCTCCTGCCTCCCCCCTCCTTCCCACTCCCACCCATCTATTTGCCTTTGTGTCTCCTCTTTCCTGTTCTGTCCCTTCTCTTCCCCCCTCCTCTTCCCTCAGCTCCCACCTCCTCCAGCTCCCCTCTCCCCCTCTCTCTCCTGCCCCTCCTCCTCTCCCGCGGTGGGGCTGCTTTCTCCCTGACTCAGCAAGGTGCTTTATAAGGTGCTGAGGGGGCTCAGCCAAATCCAAACCACATTGTCTGTGCAGACGCTCACCAGGAGCAGGCTGCAAACCAGGGAGAAGGACCTGAGTGGCTCCCCTCTCCCTCTCCCCTCCCCTTCATGACTCCCTCCCTCTGACACGGTGGCTGCTTGGGGACCTCCTGGCTGGCTTCAGTGCCAGTCACCCACTGGGCATCTGCCTTCTTGACCTTGGCATGGGCATCAAAGATTGTTGGGCTCACTGGCCAAGAATGTCATTGAAACTGCAGCGTTCAGGCTGGGGGGCGGTGAGGGGGAAGAGGGAGGCCCTGAGCACTTTTCAAAAGGGCCCCTCCAAGGCAGGTTTCATCAGAGCTGCTGCGGATGCCCCAGAAAGCCCCCTGCCCCCAACCCCAGGCTAGCTCCCCTTTCCCAGATCATCTTCTCCTTCAGGAAAACAAGAAAGAAAGAAAGGAGAGGGGAAAACTCACAGCAAAGTCTGTCCCACTGCAGTGAGGTAATTGAAAACAAACTTCTCCCCCCCACCCCTCCCACCCCAGTTCTCCAAGTTCAGAAAAAGGAAGAGCTGCCCTGGGAACCCAGCGCCGGTCATGACCATACTGCCTGCTCTGACCTGCAGGCTGGAGGGGCTGGCAGGGCATCCACCTTTCTCTGGGGGCACCAGGGCAGGAGTGGGGGGCGCGGGCTCGGATGCTGTTCCAGAGAGAGGAATCGCCGTCCAGGTCTGGCCCACCATTGCCTCTATGCCTTTGAAACAACAAATAAACAACAACAAAAGCAACTAATTACCAAATGATTTTATTGCTGGTCTGGTTCTAGGGCTCTCAAGCCAGGGAGATCAAATAACTGTCCCCCAAGAAAAGTCATGAAGTGGAGATTTCTGCAGGACCCCAGATGAGAGCTGCTTTCTCTGCACTCTTCCTAGGAGACCCCTACAGAGGGAGGGAGACCCTCCAGGGAGGGTCTAGGGTTACAGGTCCCCTGGGTATCCAAACCCTGCAAGTCCCAACCCAGGCCTGAGGGACAGAAGGAGGGAGAGCACTCCACAGCCAAGTCACCCCTGCCCCACCACCGGAAAAACCAACAACCCCAAACCCCACAGGCAGGAGGAAGCCAAGTGTCTTTATGGGGAAGCGCTTCACCAATGGGGTCCGTCCATCGCCTTGCATGGAACGCTCTCGCTGAGTCACCCACGAAGCCCTGGTGTCGAAACTGGTCCCGGTGCCTCCTGCTGATTAATGAACTACGAACCCCCACCCGTGGGCACTCTCCTGGCCACTGGGAGAGTGAAGAACCTGGCGGAGTCGAGGGAAAAGCCCTCGCCCAGCGCCCTCTTCTTGCCTCCCAGCCGGGCAGTGGTCCTGGGGTGCCCTCTCCCACCCCCGCAGGGGGCATTGTGAACTGGTTAGTCACCTGCCCCGCCGGGCGCCGCGCTCAGCGTTTGGAAATGGGACAGGCGGCGGGACAATAGCGAGGGGGGCGGTCAGCCCAGACAAAGGGCAGCAGGAAAAACACCATCACTTGCTTGGAGGCCAGCTCGCTGGCATTTGGGAGCATGTGTCATTGCGTTTGCTGGGTGTGTGGGGAGGGGGGCGGTAAGGTTGGAGATGAGAAGGCAGAGGTGGGACGCCGGGACCCACCCCGACGGGCAGCAGCGCCCCCGGCAGACACCGAGGGTGCGAGGAGCCCGCGGCTCCTGCCGAGTCCCCGAGGGTGCAGACGGACCGATGCCCTTCCCGCCCCCTCCCCAGCAGGCCCAGGGTGGTACCCCGCAGCCTCGCCTCACCTCACCCCCCCTCGGTGTTGTGGGAGGGAGAGGAGCCCCAGAAGCCCTCCCTTCCCTCCTCCCCCTCCTCCCCCCACCCCAGGGAGGGCCGCTACAATTTGTGGTTACAGCTTTACACGTCAGAAAAAAAAAAAAGTTTGCAGAATGTCCCACACTGAAAAAAAAAATCCGAAACCGAGCGAAAAAAACCTGCGAGTGGGCCTGGCGGATGGGATTATTAAAGCTCCGCGGAGCCGCGGCTCGCCCTCCCACTCCGCCAGCCTCCGGAGAGGAGCCTCGCCCGGCGGCCGCCCCCAGCCCCATGGACCTCCGAGCAGGTAGGAGCCAGGCGTCCGAGGCCGCGGCCCCCGCCTCCGCCCGGAGCCTCCAGATCCGGTTCATCCCTCCCTCGGGAGCCCGAGCCGGAGCCAGGACCTGCCCCGCCAGCAGGGCTCGGCCGGGAGGCGAGGCTGGGCGCCCGAGGGCGGCGGGACGCGGCGCTCCCGGCGTCGGCTCGCGGGCGGGAGGCGGCCGGGCGCGGCGGGGAGTCCCGGCCACTCGCCGACCTGGGGAGCGGCCACCTGGAGCCCCGGCGAGCGGGCTCCCGCCAATCCCGACGGACAGACCCCGCGCAAAAGTCGGGGAGAGCGAGTCCGAGGTGGGAGCGGGGCTGCGGGGGGAGACGCGGCTCGCGGGGGGTGGGGGCCGGGGAGGAAGGGGGGGCGGGGAGCCGGCCGGGCCGGCGGAGGCGAGGGGAGGCCGACACCTCGGGCCGCGCGCTCTCCCTCCCCGGCCCGGCGGGAGGAGCGGGCGGGAAGGCGGCGGGCGGGCGGGAGGGGAGCAGAGGGAGAGCAGACCGGGCCGGGCCGGCCGGGCCGCGGGCCGGAGCCCACCATGCTGCCCGCGGCCCCGGAGCCGGCGGCAGGTAGGGCGGGCGGCGGGGAGCCCTCCGCACAGCCCCTCGGCCTGGGAGTGATTAGCGCGGGGGCGCGCAGCCCGGCCGGACCGGGCAGGAAAAAGTCCGTCACCGCCGGGGAGCGGCGGCTGCGGCCGCTCGGCGCTGGCGGCCGCGGGAGGGCGGGCGGGCCGGGCGGGGAGCTGACGCGCGGGAAGGGGCAGCGGCCCGCCGAGCCCGGAGCCGCGGACCCGCCCCCGCCCCCGCCGAGGGGAAGGGAGCGACCGGGCGGGAGCGCGGCGGGGGCGGGGCCGGGGGCACCGGGGCCACACAGGGGGAAGGCGCCGCCGCCACCGCCGCCGCGGGGGAAGGCCGGGAGCGGGGTCACTGCCGCGGGGGGAGGGCGGCGCGGCCGCCGCACAGCTCCCGGGCCGAGCCCCCGAGGGAGCCCCCGCTCTCCGCTCTCCCCGCCTTCCGTGTCAGCACGGCCACACTGCTCTCCAGAAGTGCTCCGAAGAGAGCCCCAACCCCGGGGACCCCGGCCCAGGCTTCTCCTGCGCCCCGGCCTCCCTCACAGGGCAGGAGGGGTCGGCCCGGAGCAGAGGGGAGCTGGCGGTCCCCCACGGTGGGAGCCGTCCGAGCCCCGCAGAGAGGCTGTGGGTGGGGGCCCTGGACACACTCCTGTCAGGCGCTCTCTAACCCGGACCCAGACGGACATCTCTGTGCTTTCAATGTCCCCACAGACCCCTCCTGTGCTCCCAAGCACACACTGCCCCTTCCGTGGGACACAGGGGCTCATTCCCCTGACTGACCAGACCTGCTCCTACCATTGGCTCAGACACACTCCCTGCCCTGGAGCCAAGCACTCAACCAGGTGGGAAAGGGCACCAGACAGTGATGGCAGCAACTGTCACCCAGCAGCGCCAGAAGGCCCTTGTCCCCCCTCTCCCCCCTCACAGAGCCCGGCACTCCTGCCCCAGTCACACTTCTCACCACCCTGCCACACCAGCTAGTCTACTAGTGACACTTCACATTCCTCCCCGCAGTCCCACCTGCTTGTTCACACCCAGGCTCCAGCCGGATCCCTCAGAGCCCCTCCCAGGCCCTTTGGATAACAACACCCTTTGAAATTCACCCACACGCTTACCCCCACTATTTCCTAACTTCTCCCCTTGCCTGGCTTTCAGCTGGCGGCCCAGCTCCCCTGGCCTCAGCTCTGTCTGAGCACACCCAGGGTCCTTTTGCAGCATAATCCAGAACCTTCTCACTCCATCGAAAGTCCAGCTCGCGTGTCCACATTGACTTCACTAGGCAAGGCAGCTGGCCTGCCTGGCTGCTGCTTTCCCAGGCCTCAGTTTCTTGTCATTAGATGGAAGAGAAGGGCAGGGAGGGGGCTGTTGACAAGGACAGAGGCCAGCGGAGACAGAGCCCCAGGTGGTTTTGATGAGGAACTTTAGCATGCATAGTCAGTGCCCTCACTAAAGCCCCAACACCTGATGGGTTGGGGGGCAAAGTGAGGTCTCCTAACTTCTGGGGGCCCATGTGTACCCACTCACTAAGTCACCTCCCAGTGGCCTGGGGGACAGGAGCCAAGGAGAGGACAGGAGGGGAGGCCAGGCAGCCCAGAGGACAAGGAAAGTCTGGGTGTTTCTGAGGGCCTTTCCCTGGGAAGGCAGGTTGTGAAGCTCCCCCAAGGGCCCTTTTTCACAGTCTCAGTGCCTGGATCTCAAACCACAGTGGACACACCGCCCCCTAAACTCCTTCATTCCAACTCCCCTCAATAGGCCCCTCCAAAGTCACCAGAATGTTGTCCTGGTCTGGCCTGAGGGCAGAGCTTTTCCTTCTGGTTCCCACATTTAGCTTAACACTCTGGAGCTTTGCGATGCCTCCCTGGCTCCTATGCTTTCAGCTGATAGCTCTTAGCCACTAATTCCAGGAGCAGAGTCTCCCAGCTGACTTGTCCTACCCACCCCAACCATCCTGGCACATTGGTACTGCTGAGCCCCACACCCTCACTGAATGAGGTCAGCCTGGGGGATACAGGCTAGGGACTGAGGGGCAGGTGGCCGAAGACACGCATACACAGGTGTGCCTGCTTGTGCAGCCGTGTCCGGGTGGCCATGCACTTGCATGGGCTGAGTCCACGTGCCTGCGCGCGCACGCCTGTGAGTGTTTATGAGGGGGGCCTTGGTTCCCAGGGCCCAGGGATCTGGATGGAATTAGGGGCTGGCCCAGGAGGGGGCCAGGATTGGGGGTGAGGGGGCTGCAGCAGGAAACGTGAGCTGCACTCATTAGCTCCTCACGTGCTCAGCCGGATTTATAAACACTGGGGAAGACGGGATGTAAACAATCAGTGGGCAGCAGCCAGAGGCAGAGCTGGGGCGGGAGCTGGGCGGGGGGCCAGGACTGGGAGAGGGGGCCCAGGACACAGTCCTTAGTGGCCAGGTCCACCTGCACACCACGAACTTGGAGAGGAAGATCAATAAGGGCTCCAGGATGCCCACTTCGCTCCCCCTCCCAGGGACACAGGCAAACTGCAACTACTTACAACTAACCCACAGGTGTGCTCTGCCCACACACTTTCAGTTTTGGTGCCTGAGATATGGGAACATTTTGCCCAGAATGGAGCTGTCATGACAGAGAGTAAAGACCTGTCCTGTCCCCTTTCTCCTCTCCTAGCCTCTTTTCCCTCTGGATTTCTGAGATTACTTCCCTCTTTCTGGTTCTCTCCATGGGTCAGTCAGTTGGATCCTTCTGCTCTTTCCCCTGCCCCCCCCCCCCCACACACACACAGTGACAGTTACCTCAGAACTGAAATATTCCTGGAAACACCGGCCTTGTCTGGTTAATTTCATGAGCCGTTTTTCTGCCCAGATGACTTAGCTCTTGTTTATCCAAAGGCTTCTTCCCCTCTCTCCCTGCTGTCCCTGTGTAGGGAGACAGTACTCCCCAGGGATGTCCCACAGGGCCCAGAAGGGGAGGGGGAAAACAAGACCCATATCTGGGTGCCTGACTGTCCCCCACCAATGGAGTAAGCAGAGCCCCGTCCCAGAACTCCTATCTAACAGGGCTGCCCAAAGCAGGGTTGGGTAAAGAGGCCAGCCCAGCTCCCAGTTCCTGCCTCAGTCAGGACCCTCTGCATTGCTACTGCCAGCGAGACCAGGCTCAATCTGAAAGCTACCTCAAGGCTGGAAGGGCCACTGATCACCTCAGCAGGTGTCTGACCTCCAAAACTAACCCTACCTTGTACCAGTGGGGTCTTAGGAGTAACTCAGTCAGATATCCAGGCTAAGAGCAGCCCCAGGCTCTGTGCAGAGAAGGGCCTGGAGTTGTCCTGGGATGTGAAGAATGGGCACTAGGAAGGAGCAGGAGCTCAGTCAGCAGGAGCTCTAATGGGAAGAAAGAATAAGGGAAGGAGCGTTGGGGGATGCACAGGCTGCAGAGGAAAGGGGGAGGAAAGGGAAGCCTGTCTCCTCAGGGAGCACTTACATGCCTTACCCTGCTCTCTGTCCTAAAACATGTGTGTGTAAAACACTCAGACCAGGAGCCCTTCACCCAAGAGGGCAGGGTCCCTGAGACTAGCAGCACCCCTGTTCCCACGCTCCATCAGTAAAGCCAGCCAGTCCAGCATCTGAAAGACTCCAGGCTGACCAGTTGGGGACACTGCAGAAGTCCCCACCTGACCCCTACACTCTGTAAGAGGCCTTTTATACTACCCTCTCTAAAACCCCGACCCAGCATTATGACTGACTGTAAACAACCTAGTCTTAACTCCAGACCTATCCTAAGTCTAAGTACAGTCACATAGTTAAACCCATATCCAGCTTATTTCTGTTAAAAAACATGTCATTGCATAAGTTAACCAAGCTCAAAATCCAAACTAGGCTTACTCTTAGTGACATGCCATGCATCACCCTATCTGAAATCTGAATCAACACACTCACTAACCTTAGTCCCAGCCAACCCTCTGCCTGCTCAGACCTAACCACATCTCCCAGCTGGACTCAAACCTCAACCACACTCACTCAGCCAAATCCCAATAAATTAACCTGAAACCTTAAAAGTAATCCAGTCCTTAAAGCTAACCTAGCTCAATGCCAATTATAGCCTTACCCTATCCTAACCTTAAATTGCCTTTACCCAGTCCCAATGCCCACTGAATCCTGGCCAAGTGCTCTTGATCTTGGACCTCACCTAAAAGCTGGGAAAATCATGTTTCCCAACCGCCTATGTCTGTTCTCACAGCATTGACCCCTGGCCTCTGGCATCCCGGTAGGCCCAAACTCTCCAGCACCATCAGCTGACAAGCCCAATTCATTGAATACATCATTCTCTCTCCCTCTTCCCCTTCCTCTCCCTCCCCCCCACTCTGCCACTGCAGGCTGACTGAAAGCCTCATCTAGGTCAAACTTTTCCCCATCTAAAACCCTAGCTAAGAATGGGGCAAACTTCCACACTACAGCCAATCCCTGAGAGATAATGTTAAATCTCCTTTAATCTAACCCCATTCTATACTCCCACACAAGGATCATATCCTGCAATGTCCCCACCGCCGCCCACATGAGCCAGCCCTGTGTTCTTCAGCCTGACCCCTGTGGTCTGACCCTACACCTTGCCTTGGATAGCTTGACTGGGACTTATTAAGTTCATCCAGGGGGAGGGGAGGAGGCAGCCTTTCTCTTGCACCCCTCCCAGGGCTGACTGCTCTCGGCTGGCAGCCCTGACATGTGCTGTTTCCCACCCCTTGGCTCCCCGCAAGCTGCAGTGGGACTAGGAGGTTGGGAAAGGAGGGTGAGGTACACCTGGAACTCAGGAACACTGATTGGCGCCCCTAGGCCTGGGCCTCATACACACATCTACATGGTGGCACAAATACAGTGACCCACAGATAAACTCTCCAGTATCTACTGATATAACATGTATAACATGCATGCCTATACACACACACGCGTGCCATTTCCAGGGCCGGGAATGCTCCCCTCCTACCCCCTACCCCCCCCCCCCCCCCCGCCTCCCATCTGGTGTCCTAGCCTCATCCCTTCCCTCCCAGCCTAAGGTGGGGACAGACACCTGAGGGGCTGCCAGCTGCCTCCTCCTCCAGGCCAGGCCCACCCTCATGCTTCTTGCCCATCCTGTCCACAGGGGACTCGTGGGGGATGCTAGCTTGCCTGTGCACCGTGCTCTGGCACCTTCCTGCAGTGCCAGCCCTCAATCGCACAGGGGACCCAGGGCCTGGTCCCTCCATCCAGAAAACCTATGACCTCACCCGCTACCTGGAACACCAGCTCCGCAGCTTGGCCGGGACCTACGTGAGTATCTAGGGCAGGTCAGGGGTCTGGGAATTGGGTGAAGAATGAGGAGTTGGGGGAAGAGGCAGAATGGCAGAGGGGTCCTGGTGAATGTGGGGTGATGAAGAGGGGACCTTTGGCTCCAAGCAGTCTCCATGTCTGGCCTACCTCTTGCCCTTCCCTCTAGGGTGCCCCTTTCTCCCCATCCCTGGCCCCAGGACTAGGCATGTGGGCAGGCCTCGCACCCGCCTTGGCCCATTGCCCCACTGGCTGACTGCCCAGCCGCCCGCCTCCCCCTGGGGGCCGGGGAAGTCTCCTCTGTTTACACCGTGTTGTGGTGTCTCTTGCAGGGGTGGGGCTGGGTGGGGATGGAGGGGCCCCACCTCCCATGCCTGTGTTCCAGCTCGCCTCTGCCCCAGACCTGGGGCCCTGCTGCTCTGGACCCATGGGCCTTCCTTCTCTCTGCCTCTCCCATCCTAGCTGGGCCTCCTACGGGGGACTTGTGGGAAGGGGGCTGCAGGGAACCCAGGCCAGTAGTGGCAGGGGGCTCAGGGTGTGGATTGAAGTTCTGCCATAAGAATTTGGGGGCAGTCCAGAGGTGTTCAGAGAGCCCAGGAGAGGAGGAAGGAGGGTCAGAGTTAGTGGGGACCACCGGGAACTGGCCCCCTCTTCCCGTGTTCCTCTTCTACATCCCAGACCCTACTCTGGAGCCAGGGAAAGAAAAGGGGGGAGGGTGGCGGGGGAGCTGGCTCCAGCCCCAGGATACACCGAGGAAATTAGTTTGTCTCTGTGCTTGTCAGCGTGTGAGCCTCCCCCTGGGCCCTTGCCTATCCCAGGCCTCGCCCCTCTCTGCTCCCCTTTTCTCCCAGCTGACTGTCCCCCTCAGCCCTTTCCCTGGGCCCCAGGCTCTCCCCCGGGGCTAGCAGGTCTGTCTTTCTCCCTAGACTGACTTCCATGCCCTTCCTCCAGCCCACTCCTGAGACTGCCTCAGTTTCTTCCTTCTGCCGTCCTGCTCCTATGGGCCAAGCCCTTCCTTGGGGGTTAGTGTGTACCTCTGGCCTCAGCCCTTCAGCTGGTGGGGTTGAGCATGTCAAGAGGCAAATGGAGCTCCGATGCCCACAGGCCCCTCTACCTTTGAACCCCCTTTTCCTGTCCAGAAAACCTTTGCTTGACTCTGCTACCCCCTCTAGTTCCCGACCCTTTTTCTCTCGTGGCTTTCCCTGCCAAATTTTTCGAAGGAGTGGTCTACACCCTCTGCCTCCACTTCCTCTCCACCCACTCACTCTTTAACCCCCTGCAATCTGGCTTCCAGGCCACTGAAAGGATCCTCTCCAAGGTTGTCAGGCACCTCCTCCTTGCCAAACCCTACAGTATTTTCTAAGGCTCACTCTCGCTCTGTTTTGCAGCCACACTGTTGAGCACTGCTGCCTTCTTGAACTCTTCTTGGCTCTGCACTCTCCTGATCCACCTTCTGCCTCTGCAGCCTGGCCTCCTGGGTTCCCAGGGCTCCTCTTCCTCTTCCGCCCGCCTCCCGGTGGGCAGGTGGGCCCTCTCCGAGGCTTGCACGCACAGCCAGTTGGCGAGTCCTCCCTGAGTACTGCTGCTCAGCTTTTCTCATTCTACACCTCGCTCTAGGAGAACTCAGTACCCTCATTGTTTCAGCTGTGAGCTCCATGCAAACGACATCCATGGAGAAACTTAGGGCTGGCCTGTGAACAGAGACCTAGCATGGAGATGGGGCCTGTGTCAGGGGACACAGGAAATAGCAGCTTTGGGGACAGGTATCTCCTGGTGGCGGTGAGCCAGCTGCTTTGCCCTCCTCCTTCCCCATCGCCCTCTCCTTTCCACAGCTGAACTACCTGGGCCCCCCTTTCAACGAGCCTGATTTCAACCCACCTCGGCTGGGGGCAGAGACTCTGCCCAGGGCCACTGTCAACTTGGAAGTTTGGCGAAGCCTCAATGACAAACTGCGGCTGACCCAGAACTACGAGGCCTATAGCCACCTTCTGTGCCACTTGCGTGGCCTCAACCGCCAGGCTGCTGCAGCTGAGCTGCGCCGCAGCCTGGCCCACTTCTGCACCAGCCTCCAGGGCCTGCTGGGCAGCATTGCGGGTGTCATGGCAGCTCTGGGCTACCCGCTGCCCCAGCCTCTGCCTGGGACTGAGCCCACCTGGGCCCCTGGCCCTGCCCACAGTGACTTCCTCCAGAAGATGGATGACTTCTGGCTGCTGAAGGAGCTGCAGACCTGGCTGTGGCGCTCAGCCAAGGACTTCAACCGGCTCAAGAAGAAGATGCAGCCTCCAGCAGCTGCGGTCACTCTGCACCTGGAGGCCCATGGCTTCTGATCTTTGACCTTTACCACCCTCCCCCTTCCAACCCTGCTTCCACTCTGGGAAGGAGAAACCTGTATGCCAACACTTGGTGAGCCAGGAGACAGAAGCTATGAGCCTCTGGCCCTTCCCGGACTTGGAGGAGGGCATGATGCAATAAGACCCATCTCCTCCCTACTTCCCAAAGTTCTGCAGGTCTGGGGAAGAGGTGCAATAGGCCCCACCCCATTTCTACAGGAAGTAATGCTCAAGGGAGCCAAAGTGGTTCGGGTTGGTGTACAGGCTCTCGTAGCCTCCTGCTTCTTACCCACCACTTGCCAGTGCCCAAACAGCCCCTCAGGTGGCACTTCCCATAAGCATCCCTGGAAGTCAGGGAGGGGCCACCACAGCATGTGCCTTTCTCCGGTGAAGCCCTCGGCTGTCCCGTTCTCCTTAGAGGGGTGTTGCTCCCCTACCCCCAGTTAACATCATACGTTCAATTCAGGAAACAAACACAGTGGCAAGTCCAGACAGGAAGAGATGGGATGAAAATGGTAGAGGTGAGGTCTTCATGGGAGGTAATACTGAAAGCAGAGGGGCAGGGACAGACCAGACCCAGGGGTCACCAAGGCAATTGTGGCACAGGGTGGCAACCAAAGGACCTTGTCTCGAATTTTCTGGCCAGCATCATGGTGCCTCCTCTCCACCCCCTTTCCCAGGGTATCTGTGGGTTGCCTAGCCTGGGGAGGGCAGCCATAGCCACAGCCACAGGATTTCCTGAAAGTTTACATTGCAGTAGCATTTCGGGGTGTGTGGGGCAGCTCCCCCAGGCCCTGCACCCCAGCCCCAACCACTCATGACTCTGTTTGTTGTATTAATATTTATTTATTTGGAGATGTTATTTATTAGATTATATTTATTGCAAAATTTCTATTCTTGTATTAACAAATAAAATGCTTGCCCCAGAAGCGTCTCTTCGCTTGGCCCTGCCCCTCTTCCTAGCTCTCATTACTGGTTCTCCTGGCCCTGCCCCTCCCCTGGCTGCCATGCCTGCTGGGAGAGCCTAAAAGCCCAAAGGTGAGCTCTGGAGATGCAAAGAGCTTGGGAAAGAGGCTCTGTGCATTCTGTCAGGAAAGATGTGTACACAGCAGACTTCACTGTCCCCATCAACGCCATACTCCTTTAGTTCTCCCAAATGCATTCTCCGTCGCTCATCTTCCTGCTCCCAGCCTTTGCTCAGTCACCTTGCCTCTCTGGATTACTTTAATGGTCTCATAGGTCTGCCTCTCTGCAAAGCAGCTTATCTGTTCCTCCAGTGCTCTCTCCAAGTGGTCAGCGCACACATTCAGTCCTCAGTTTCCCCAGAACCCCCACCTGTGGCTGCCTTTGGGCCCCTCCCCAGCAGTGACCCTCACCTTCTCAATGCCCTTCATCTGCTGGGAGTGCGAGAGACTACAGCCAAGTCATGATTTTCCGCTGTGACTACTCTTTTCTCTCCAATGTAAGACAGATTAGTGGGAAAGAGAAAAACGCATTGGACTACAAGTGAATAGGAGAGATGCTGTTCAAGGGGTGGCCTAAGCTCAAATTTCAACTTCATAACCTATGAGCTGAGTGATCTTGGACAAAGGATTTAAAGCTCTCTACCAGTTTCCCCATCTGTAAAATGGGGATATTAAATACCCTTATTACATTGTTGGGAAGGATAAGAGAAAATAAAGGTAAGATGCGGGGCTGCAGCGGCATATCACTTGTGGCATATGGTGCATCATGACACTGGGGAAGAGCCACTGGGTAAATTAATGGGCTTACTGCTCCCAGGTAACACAAGGGCCCTGGAGAAAGTGCCCTAAGTGAAGGAAGTAACAAGTGATGGTGCTGTCAATCAGTTGACAAATATTTTAAAGACATTACCTGCCTATCACTGTGCTAACTGGTGTAGGAAATATAAAAGAAGTCCAAATGTAACTTGGCTCGTGCCCCTATGGAGCCTGCAATCAATCTCTTTGGGAAGAGATCAGCTTATCTGAAACGATAAGGAACAAAAGCATACACATGTGATACACACTGGGCGGTCCCCACAAGTGCATGAGCCACTGGAAAAGGGAGAGGCCAGAATGTAGGTGCAGGAGCTATTGGATTTGCTTGTGGGTGGGGCAAGCCAGGCTCTGCTGAATGTCCCTGAGTCACCTGGCCCAAGTTGGAGGGAACATGCCCACCCTGAGGGGTCCAGGCTCTTTAGGTAGAGAAATCTGCCCAGGCATGGCCCTGCCTCCTGCCTAACAAGACGGAAAGAAGAGGGCATCTGAGCTGTCTCCATGCAGAGCCAAATGAGTAGCAGCCTGTTATATGTAAGGTACCAAGCAAACAGCTATACAAAATACAGGGAGAAGGCAGAGATGTCCCACACTATTGTACTGTGAGCTTTTGGGGGGCAGATTCTGAGTCTTCCCCATCTGTCTATCTCAGCACCCAGCTCAGGCTCCAGCCCAAAGACGGTGTTCAATTAGTGTGCTGAACAAAAGTCTGGAAAAAGGACTAGGATCCCCCTTCCCCCAAATGCTAGAATCCAAGGTAGAATTTAATGAAGTGCAGAAAGGCCCAGGAAAAATACTATGGACATCAAGGAAGGAGTGATTGCCCCCAGTGGGTGAGGGCTCTGCTAGTCTGAGAGCCCTAGAAGGGAGGCAAGGGTCTAAGATCACTGCTGTATTTCCAGTGCCTTGCACACAGTAAGTGCTTTTGCATAAATACAGAAGGTGGGATTTGACACCATTCTTGGAGGATGGGCAGGGCAAAGGATAGTTAAGTGTGTCTGTCTCCTCTTTAAGCAGGTAGCATCTTGAGGGCAGGCTCAGTGATTTATTCATTTTTGCACCCCTACAGCATTTTTGCACAATGCCAGGCACCAATTAAAGTCCATAATTTGATTTAAACTGATTTAAAGTGTATCCAGACAATAGTGTACTAAAAGTTAAGAGAAGAGCATTTGAAGGAGGCAGCTGATCAACAGTGTTGGATGCCCCAGCAGAATTGACGGAATACGGGAAAATACACTGGCTTTGGTAAATCAGGAAGCTGGTGACCTTTGCAAGAGCAGTTAAGAGGCAGCTACCAAATTGCGAGATTAAAGACAGAGATGATGAGAAGAAAGTAGACGGGGAAATATATTCCCTCAGGGGTTGGGTGGCCAAAGGAATATCTAGAAAGGGTAGCAGGAGCACAAAGTGTTTGTTTGGTTGGTTTGCTGTTGTTTTTAAACAGAAGAGAGCTAAACGTGTCATTTGTTTCGTGAGGGGTGGCAGCTGGAGAAGAATAGAGAGACTTGGGATGGAATCAGGGACAAACACAGGAGAGTCAAAAGGGCTGCTGGGCAGCCACCTGGAACCAGGTGACATCAGCAAATACAACTCTGCTGTCACCAACCCATTTGTCATGGACTGTGACAGTCCCTAGCAAGTCAGAGATGCCCAGAGGTGGGGGCAGAGTGGAGAAAGGGCATTCCCCAAGGCTGAGAACTAGCAAGGCAGGACTGGCAGCGAGTCGAGGGACAGGAGATCTGGAGAGTTAGAAATAGTACTGTTGAGTGGCTGCGAGCCTGGCAGAGCACAGTGCAGGCAGGCAGGTAGCAAAGGGAGAGGGTGGATGAGTGCTGGAGTTCACTCCAGCTAAGGAAGCAGAGGGTACACCCTAGAGCAGCGCAGGGGAGGCAGACGCAGAGGAGAGCCCAGTCATAGAGCGCATTGAATAGTTTGAGTTCTTGAACTCTCTCCCAAATAGCTCCCTACTGATGGTGTTGGTGGTGTGAACCCCTCCTTTGGGTTTTGGTACTGTGGACTAACGGGCAGGTAGCTCCTGGTAAATGATAGGTTATCAGGCTTTTCTCTGAGTGAGTTTGTCATTGCTTCTCCATCCATGGCTATTTCAGGAGAGGTGATGAGTTTTTATTGGTTATCTTAGGTTTCACCTCTTAAGTATGGTCTTACAGTCAGGGGCCCAGGTATCTAAAGGCCAATCTAAGAACTTGGAATACCTGAGGCCCTGCAGTGTCATGGAGGAAGGATGTTATCTCTAGAAGTTCTTTTGTTCCCAGGAAGGCTAGGGAGACTGGGAGGGAGGGAGAGAAGGCCCTGCTCTCTATCATCTCCAGATACCACAGAATGGATTAGAAATCTCATCTTCCTCTTGGGTGCCTGGAAACACACCTGTGTTTAAGAGGATGTGCACAGCCCTGGCCGGTTTTCTCAGTGGTTAGGGTGTCAGCCTGTGAACCTAAGGGTTGCAGGTTCGATCCCCCAGCCCTGGGGCCCATGTGGGAGGCCACCAATCAATGTCTAACTTTCACATAGTTGATTCTCCCTCTTGCCCCTTCCCTTTTACTCTCTTTAAAAATCAATGGAAATAATATCCTTGGGTAAGGATAGAAAAAAAGAGTCTGTGTGCTATGTGTAAGCTAGAGAACTGTCATTTGCGGGAGACAACTTCCAGGGGCATAGGAGTGGGTGCATAAGAGGCTCTGGTGCAGGATGGCAAAAGGGTAGTTACACCCTGCCAGTTGCCCACTTTTGCAAAGACTGACCCAACATCCAAGACCCCCTCAGTAAGTTAGGAGACTCATTTAAGCACTCATCTTACACGCACACACACACTCACCCACTTGCCACAGCCACCCCCAATGGGGACAGACCAAGGGAGGCCCTTGTTCCCCTCAACCTAGAGGGCAGTGGCCAGTGATCCAGGCCTGGCTGAGTGCACTGATGGGTGGCTTCCTCTCAGCTCCTCCTTCTCTGGAGCCACAACTGTCCCTGCCTTTGTCACTTCAATTCTTGAGCTCCCTGACTCAGCCTGGTTCCCCCAATTTCCCAGCAGTGGACAAAGCCCTTGTCAGCGGGGTGGGGGTGGGGGCAGTAAGAGAATAACTGTGAGCTTTAGAATCAGAAATCCAGCCTTTTCCTCACCTCAACCTTCAGGGTCCCTCAGCCTCCCTAGTTCAGAGGTCTGCTCTAGGCCCCTCCCCAATTTGCCCTGATCTCTAAGCCTTGGCTGATGAGGTGGAAACTAACTAGGACCTTCCTCCCAGCTGGACAAAGTCTGACACCTGGTGGCCAAGGTGAGGAATGGCCAGAGGGCCCCTTTTCAAATCTCCCCAGAATTTCACAAGGCAAGAAGGCCAAGGTGAAAAGGGAGGTGATGGGAGGAAGTTTGGAGTGGGTGGTTGGGACAGGGCAAAAGAGTCATCCAGTGGCCGAAAAACCCAGACCCAGGGAAACCTTTGCCTTCTACCAGGCACCCACCCCTTAAGCCCACTAGGCCAGAGAACCTGGAAGAGCTTGAGGTAGGGTGTCTGGGAGGGTCGTGAGGGACTAGGGGGAGCTGCCTGAAAGAATTTGGGCCCACAGGGTGGGGAATGGGGCCCAGGGTATGTGAGTATGTGGGGGCTGGGGGTATGAGTCTGGCTGCCCAGAATCTGCAGCTCAGGGTGGGTGGCAGGGCCTCAGGGCCTGAGGAAGGGGTGTGCTGGGGAGAGGGAAGGAGAGAAGGCAACGCCCTACAGCCCATTGGGCCCCAGGCAGCTGCTTCCCTCCCTCCACCTGCCCCCACCTCCCTAGCTCTAGCTGACTCTCCTCACAAGCTCCATCATGAGCTGGGGGAAGGGAAGGACTCTTAAGGTGCATGTGCAGTGCTGAGGCCCCCTACCCTGCCACATTGTCTGAGCTAAGCCAGGCTTAATCCCCCTTCCCCTTGGAGCAGTCAGTGGTGGGCCTCAGTCAGCCCTCAGGAAGGTTCTGAGCTCCTGTTCCAGTTCTTTTCTCTCCTTTTCTTTTGAGTTCCCTCAAGATTTTGGTCCTATGAAGCAAGGGCCTTGAGTATTCCCAGGCCAAGGTGCAAAGGTCACTCCTGCTAGTCCCATCACCAGACTTTGGGGGTCAGGGCTGACACAGGAACCTAGGACTTGGTCTCAGGAAATTCCCTGAAGCCTGAACTGTGACAGACCCCAGGACAGCAGCTTTGGGGACAGGCCAGGAGGATGCCTGAGTAGGGCAGGGGTTCGAGGAAGGAAGGTGATAGGGGGCAGATAAAGTTGGGGAAGTAAAGAAGAAAAAGATCCACCCAAGGGACAGACAGGCCAAGGTCCAGTCTAGTTGCCAGTACACCTTAGGGAGCCAGATGCCAAGTAAAGGAAGGGTGCCAATGGACAGGGATGGTTCTACACCCCTGGGTGCCAACTACTTTGAACCTTGGGGGCTCGATCCCATTGCTGTCTGACTAGGAGAGGAGGGCAATGCTGCCAATGGGGAGTTCCTGCACCTCCAGGCCAGAAAGCAGGTCTTAGGATGCCTGCACTAGAGCTGACTGACCTGATTCTCTTGCTTGGTACTGGGTCAAGCTAAAGGCCAAGGGAGACATCTTCCAGGCTGGGTGGAAGAGGCTAGCAGAGCTGGGGGCAGCTGGGAGGGACGATCCAGACAGTGTCCACAGAGCAGGTCAGGGTGCCAGAGGGGAGAGGGAATAGGCTCCATGGCAGTAGGAGCTGCTGTGGCCGCCCAGTGGCACACCCCATTTCACGCTCCCTGGGCGGTGGCTGGGCCTCACGGCTATCAGCTTTCAGGGGTGGGAGGGACCAGGAATGAGGAGGGATCTGCCCCACCCATGGCTCCCTATTTCCTCAGGGCTTTGTGGGCTCAGGAGTTGGGTGCCACACACCTCTGGCAATGTCCCCTGGGGAGGGGGTGGTCAGTCCCACAGAGCCTAGACACCATCATCCCTGTGTAGAGTGCTCAGTGCCTGACTGGGCCCCACACCTAAATGCTTCGCAGGCCTGGTGGAGAGGGCGTCCCTGATTTCCTCCCAACACAGCAGGGCCCCTGTCTCCCTCAGTGTGGGCCCCACTTAGTTCACAAGGCAGATGGGGGATTAGATCAGGCCCAGCCTGAACAATGAAGCAGGGAAGGGCCCCTCAGCTCTGTGCAGTGTACCACAAGCTCACGTCTCCACTCAGCCCTCCTCAAGGAAGCAGATGGGAAGAGCCAGGCGGGAGGAGGCCTGGCCTGCTCCTTTACTCTCTGGTGGTCCACCCTCCAGAGAGTTCTCCCTGTGCCCACCTTCCTCCTATGGCAGGGCACCCAGGTTCCACAGCACTAGAAGAGGGGGCAGGCAGTGCCCTCTGAATAGATCCTTGTACCCCTGCAGGGAAGAACCGATGGGATCTCTAGAGGGCCATTAGAGCAGGGTTAGTCCCTGTGCCTATTCCCAGACTCCCACTGGCCAGCACTTTTGCCTGCTGCCAGGAACTTGGTGAGGGGGAGGCGGGTGTAGGGGTGAGTCAGCATGACAGGAGCCCTGGGACAAAGGTCATGGGCGGAGAATTGAGAGGCACTGTTTATTCAGCCTGCCTCCTCCAGGAGGTCTTCCAGTGCTAAGCCAGCCCTGTGGTCCAATCCATCTCTGACCTACCCTCCCCCCCCTGTTTGTTATGAATTTTATCCTTGCACTGACAACTTGCAGGACCTATCTGCCTGCCCCTATAGCCTGTGAGCTCCTGAGGAACTCGGAGGTGCTGTGGTTTAACTGGGGCCCCACAATGCCTGTGACTATCAGCACTTGCTACTTTCCAAAGCCATTTTACATCAATTTTAGTTAAGTGAATCTGTGGGAAAGTGCTTAGAACAGTATTTGGCACACTGCAAGTGCCATATAAGTGTTAGGTTTATTGTTGGTATTTTCTGCTCACACACTCACATTAGTGTGATACAGACATGGCAGATTTTGCTGTGAAGAACTGGGGATCCAAACACATTCTGGCCTCCTGCTCAGTGTAGAATCTTCCTGACTAGTAGGGCTGCAGGAGCAGGCTGTGGGACCCCAGGAGAGCCGACAAGGCAAACACTTGCTTGGACTAAGGGTGGGCAGTATCTTTGGGCGCAGACTGTGAGAAAAGAGCTTTCCAAATGCATGGGCTTCTCCAGCCAGCTCTCCTGGGGCCAGTGGGGGTGGGGTGGGAGCAGGGAAGAGGGCTGGATTAGCCCAAACTCTCTTCGGACCTCCAGACCTGCCCCCACAACATTCTGTGGGCCAAGGAGGGGTGGGGAGTGGAAGGCTCCAGCTGGGCTCTGGGGAGTTACAAACCTGCCACGGGGATTAGTGAGGCTGAAAAGAACATTTGCCTAGGAAGGGTAAACGGGAAGTGAGAGTCTGAGGATAACGCTCTGTAAGTCCCCGGAGACCCACTGCAGGCCAATGGGGGGGCGCAGGAGGAGGTGGTGCAGTCTGGGGCGTTTTGACAGGTCCCCCACCCCAGCCTCACCCCTTCTCCCCAGAACACAGCTGCAGCAGCTGCCCCGGCCCCTCCGCCTCCATTGGCTGGAGCCAGGCCACACCCCTCTGAGACCGCCTGCCATTGGCTTAGGTCTTTGATGTTTGCGTGCTTGCGGGCGAGGGGAGAGACGTCATTCCCTGGAATCTGCGGACTTCCTCTCTGCACGTCTGGTCACCCCGTCTGTTCGTCACTGCTCCCAGGCTTGCTCCCCGGCCCCAGCCCTCTCTCCCTCTCCCTCGCTCCCAGCAGCTGTCTCTCTCGTGCCCGCTGGCCTGCCTCTCTCTCTCCCCGCAGTCGCCTCCTTCTCCGCCTGCCTGGGTGGCCACCATGGGCCGGAAGCGGCTTATCACTGACTCCTACCCAGTAGTGAAGAGGAGGGAGGGCCCCGCTGGACACAACAAGGGGGAGCTGGCAACAGAGCTAGGTCTTTGAGGTGTGGGGAGGGCGGGAGGAGTGGACACGGAGGGACACGGGACGTGGGCGGACGCGGGCAATGGACGGGGAAGTGAAGTGTGTCTACTTCCTACACCAGGCCTGGCAGCGGAAGGCAGGGGCAGAGGGGCGGTGAGGGCTGAGGAGCTGTGGGACAGCTGTGACGCGAGGGGCAGGGAATCAGCCCTGCAGCGCACAGCCCTGCCCAGGCCTGAGGAGCAGCTTGTCATTGCAGAGGAAGAGATCAAGCCCCTGAGCGTGGAGGAAGTGGAGCTGGAGCTGCTGAGGCAGTTTGACCTGGCCTGGCAGTATGGGCCCTGCACAGGTGAGAATCCCCTCAGGCTCCAGGAGCACATGTTGTAACCAGTCCTGTCACCCACATATCTCTGAAGCAACCCAAGCCCCTGCCTGACCCTTTCAGGCTCTGTCTCCTCAGTCTGGGGAGTGTAGAGGTCTCGACACACCCCTCCACACACATTCTCTAGCTGGGACTCTTCCCCGCCCACCATGAGGCCCCACTGTCTTCCCACCCTGGCAGGGATCACAAGGCTGCAGCGCTGGCATCGGGCAGAGAAGATGGGCTTGAAGCCTCCCCCAGAAGTGCGTCAGGTGCTACAAACCCACCCTGGAGATCCCCGCTTCCAGTTCAGGTCAGAGACAGGCCAGAGAGGGCTTTCAGGGGAGCCAGAGCCTTCTTTAGGCACCACCAGCCTGCTGACCCTGTGTGGGGGCTGTGCGGCCTCGAGGGAGAGATGGATGCTGGCTTGGGGGTCCTTGCTGAGCAGGCAAGAAAGTTCTACAAGGTGCCTGGCTCAGGAGGGCAGAGGTTGCTTTAATAATGCTTACCTCTTGAGTTAATGGTAAGGGAAGGGTATACCCAAGGCCCAAGATACTATCTATTTAGTGAGGGGATGGCCAAGGACTGTAGGCCATAGCCAAGAACTGGTGCCGGTGAAATCAGATCAAGGGACTTATATACTCTCTCTGGTTTCTCTTCCCATATCCCCTTTGCACAGCCTCTGGCATCTCTATCCCCTTTGAGGTACCACCTAAGATCCTGCCCGCTACCTGAGAACCTCAGGACACAAGCAAGAGCCAGTTGCTGTCCTTCAGGTCAGCTCTGCTGTGGAGAATGTTTGGCAGGAAGGAGTCTCACACGGAAGGAAAGAGGCTGAATCTGGAGGTCTTCAGGCAGCCTTTCATCTAACCAGCAGGCTCCCAAAGCCCCTCTGAGAGCCGAGGAGCACTTCCTGCATTGGTGGTGGTCTCTGAGGACAAGGACCTGGCCATGACCATTCTGATACCTGCCACCTGCCTCCCTGACTTAAACACTGCGTCCTGGGGATGGTGTAGCAATTTAGGCACAGCCTTGGCAGAGCAGACTTAAGCAGATGCACTCCCTGCCTGGGGCTGGGGATCTGAGGGCAGAACTGGCTGAGCTCACAGGGCAAGGGGTTCACTAATGTTTATCAATAAATAAGCACAGCCTGGAAGCCTAACCTCCAGTTCCTTAATGTGGCTCTGCTTGGGTTGGCAGCACCCAGCAAGTTGATAGATGGAAGAGAGCCAGCACCATGCTTTTTTACAAAGTGCATGTACCTCCTTCCATTACCTAACCTTAGATTTGAAACAGGAGAAACACCTTATTAGACCAACGGGTAAGTCCTCACAAGAGCGTGGCAACCTCTGGCGCCCCCTGGTGGTGCACAGGGAAACTAAATTTTTTTTAAAAAAATACCTTTTTGATTTCATAGAGAGGAAGGGTGAGAGAGAGATAGAAACATCAATGATGAGAGAATCACTGATTGGCTGCTTCCTGCATGGAGGAGGATCCTACCGGGGATCGAGCCCGCAACCTGGGCATGTGCCCTGACCGGGAATCAAACCACAATCTCCAGGATCACAGGTCAATGCTCATCCACTGAGCCACGCCGGCTGACATGGGAAATACTCTTTAGTCACCTGCACTGCCCAGCTAGAGAAAACCAGTAAGACCAGCCACCTAGCCTGGACCTCACGAAAATGGGTCCTTTGTCAGAGGAGGATCCATGGGGCCCACGACTCATAAAGTCCAGATAGACTTGCACATTCCCAGCAAGCACCTCTGCTTCCCACATGGGGGGTTCAAAGCAAGGTTGAGGGAGGATTTCAACCCACAAGAGCTGCTCAGAGATGGCCATCATCTGAGGGCCTTTGGTAGGAAAATGGATGGTGCTGGGGATGGAAGAGAAATGGCTAGAGCCAGAAACAACATTTAGGGGACCCTAGGACAGTCTGACATGGAGAGTGTAATCAGTACTCCTCACATGGTGTCACCTTCATTTGCTGTATCAGCCTTCCATCCTGGAGCGGACAGAAATAACACTGTGAACTCCTTGGAGACAGGCATAGAGAACCACCAAGTGGTCTTTTTAGCCCCCATTTTATTGAGCACTGATAATGCCTGAAGGACTTTAAATGTTTTATCTCTAAACTCCCTTAAAAGCCTTCAAGGTAGATTTTACAGAGAGGGAAACAGAAGCCCAGGGAGATTGTACAAAGTTACCCAGCAGGACCAGCAGGGATGTGGTGGTTCAGAGACTGGGTCCATGTACATCAGGCTCTTCCTGTCTATACTATGTCCTTTCCATCTGCTGAGCGCCTGTATGTGCCAGCTCTAGAGGTCCTCTTGGGTGTTATTAGTGGTGAGAAGGTGGGCAAAAACAACTATGTCAGGTGGTGGTCAGTGGTAAGCACAATTAGGGGTTGAGGCCAATGAGTGCCAGAGAGGCTGGTCAGGGAAGGCTCTCTGACAGGTGGCCTTTAAGCAGAGAGCTGAAGGAAGTATGGGAGTGAGCTCTGCACTTATGTGAGTGCTCCAGACAGAAGGAACCACAAGCACACCCTCCCCAAGGCAGGAATGTTTACATCCTGGTCAAGGAAAAGCATGGAGTGATCAGGGCAGAGGGAGCAAAGGGAGCATGGTGGGAAATAAGGCCAGAGAGGCAGCAGGTAGGTCCCACAGGGCCTTGCAGGCCAGGATAGGAATCTGGATTTTATTCTGAGTCAGAGGAAGGCATTAATGGGTTTGAAGCCAGTAAATGACATAATCAAACATATTTTGCAAAGATTACTCTGGCTGTTGGAGAACAGATTGGGGGATTGGGGGAAGAAGAGGAAAACAACTCAGGAGGCTATTGCAGTTGGTTTTGTGGGAGGTGATGGTGACCTGGACTACGGTGGGGAGACAGAGGTGGTAAGAAGTGCCAAATTCTGTATTTTGAAGGGAGAATGACTGACGACTTGATCAGCTGGCTGTGGAGTATGAGAGAGAGGAGCCAAGGATAACGCCAAAGGTTTTAGCTTGAGCAACTGGAAGGACAGAGTTCCCATTACAAAAATGAGATTTTGGGAAGGGTAGGGTGGGGCGGGAATCAAGAGTTCGGATTCGACATCTGAGACACATCCAAGCAGAGATGGGAGCAGGCAGTGGATACGCAAGTCTGGAGTTCTGGGCAGAGCTCTGGATTCGAGGTATGTTTGGGCATCTTTTAAATGGCATTTAAAGCCATGAGTGTGAGATTATCTGAGTGCAGACTGAGATAAGAAGTGGTTCAGGGACAACCCTGGGGCTTTCCATGCTTACAGGCATGGGAGAAGAAGGTATATAGCAAAGCAAGATGGGGAGTAGCAAGACTGGAGGAAAATAGGAGGGGGCAGGATCTGGGAGGCCTGGGCAGAAGGTATTTCAAGGTCTCATATGGTAAAAGAAGCCTGAGAACAGCATGCTGGACTTGCAATGCAGAGGTCACTGGAGATGAGCAGTTTCCATGAAGTGATAGGAATAGGAGTGTGCCTGGGGTGGGCTCAGAGGCAATGGCAGAAATGCAAACAGGGAGCATCCCTCCCTTTTCAGGGCCTTTTGACTGTAAAGGGAGCAGAGAAATATAGTAGTAACTAGAAAGGAATGTGGGACTAAGGAAGGGTTATTTATTGTTTTGTTTTGCCTTTTGTTTTAGATAGAGTGATATTACAGTATAATTACATGGTAAATAGAGTGATCCAATAGAGAGGGACACTGACAGGGCAGCTGAATGAGCGAGGTCTCTGTGAAGGTGAGAAGGGCCAGAAAGAGGGTGGTTTTAGATAGGAACATCCACTGTGACAGGAAGGGAGGCAGCGGATACGGGACTAGACAGGAGGGCGGTGCAGTCGGGAGTGGGAACATTCGAGAATCAGGTGTTTGCTGAGAGCTTAGCTTGGCTGGGAGGGATCTGATGTTTACTAAGTGCTATCCATGTCATCTGCTGTGCTGAATGCTGCACATACTTTATCTAGTTGATGCCTTAGAACCACCTCACTAGGTAAGTATTATTCATGTTTTACAGATAAGGAAACTGAGGCTGAGAGGAAAAGTGACTTGTTCAATCAGTAAAGCCCAGGGCCCAATTCATACCCAGGTCTGTCTTCCCACTCATTTACCCTGTACCTGCACTCCCACCACACCTGTGCTCCAGGTACTTAGGAAGAGATCAGACCTACCAATGTACAAAGTTGAAAAATCAATGTAATATACAAGTGCTACCTCTGGGCAACTAGGAGTGGTATAAAAATTCTCAGGAAGGTGAGAGCACCACCTGTTAAAGTGACTCTCACTGCAGGGGCCCTGAGCACAAGGACTGCCACCTCTGCTGCACTGGAATTACCCCTGCCTTACCTCATATGCACCTAGTGCCTTCTACTCACCATGTTCCTGCTTCTCAGACCTCTTCACTGCAGAATGAATGCAGACTCCCCACTAGGGCTGGGGGGTGGCCCAAGACACCTCCACTCTGAATATTCTTAGTAGTTGTGTGTTTGATCTTAAAAACCTTTGGTCAGTTTTGCATTCTACTCCATGATACATCATGGACATAAAAATGAATAAACTTACTTATCAAGTAAAATGAACCCTCTAGGAAGATGTGCCATGTGTGGCCTATGGCTGGCTTCATATACCCTGACATACCACCACCACCACCCACCTCAGGCTCAGCAGCGTGGTGGAAAGCACCAAATAAACAAGCGTTTACTGGAAGGAAATGGGAGATAAGTGGCCCTGGAAGGGTGAGTCAGCCAGCAGAGAAGAGCATTCTAGACTGAGGGACTGGACTGAGCAAAGGCAACTAGGAGAGGAGGATGTGCGCGCCCAGCGGGGAGGTGTGCGGACTGCAGCACGTGCTCTGTGAAAATCACAATAAAAAGCTAGCATTTCAGTGCTTACTATGCATCCAGCATTGTTCTAAGTGCCTTTAATCCTCACTATAACCCTAGAAGTGATTATAAAATTTTTATTAAGCTATTTTAAAGAAGAAAATCAGGCACAGAGAGGTGAAGTACTTGCCCAGGGTCATTCAGCATGTAAGTGTCGAGAATAGGATATGATCCCAGAGTTCAGCTTCAGAGCCTCCACTCTTTATGTGGGATAATGCCAGTGAGGTGGGTTGGGACCGAACACAGGGTCTTGGGCCTGAGGAGTTTGGCCTTATCTATGGTGATGAGAGCTCTTGAAGGTTTTTGAGGAGAGAAGATACAAATAATCATTCTGGAGAATCTGTCTGACCAAGTACGAAAGAAAGACTAAAGGGGAAGGTGGAAGAAACTGCAGGCAAGCAGACCAAGTGGGAAGCCATTAAGTACTCAAGACACGGGTACTGAGACCCTGGATTAGCAAACAGAATGGAAAGAACAAAGAGCTAAAGAGATGTTGCTAAGATAGTTGGCAAGACTTGTGTTTGTGAAAGGAAGAATGGGGAGGAGGCATCAAACATGACTCAGGCTTGAGCTTGGGTGGGTGAGAGAATACTGATGCCATGGCAGAGAAATGGAAACTGGGGGCCTCGTTTTCATGCATGCTTAGTTGAGATGATGACAGGACACCCAGATGGAAACATCTAGTAGGCAATAAAAACCTAGATGTCAAGTCTAGCAGTATAGTCTGGAGAGAATGCAGTATCCAGATAGAGGGGGATCACCTGCATAGAACTGACACTTAAGCCCATGAGCATGGATGAGTTCTCTAGGAGAGAAAAGAGAGACGGGGAGACGGTGCAAAGACAGGACCAAAAATGGCCTTGGGAAAATTATCTCTAGAAGGTGGAAAGCCAGCAATTGAGAGGGGAGAGTAGCAGAGTGGCAGGAAAGTCAACGTAGAGCAGTATTAGGGAGGTCCCCAAGAAATTCACAAGTGGTAGTGGGTGGTGTGATGCTGCCGAGATGTCAAAGAGGATATCATTAGGAAGAGATGGAAATGCTACAGGATGGCTCACCTTAATTCTGGCCCCATTTTGTAGTTCTCTCTGGCATCCCAAGCTGTCATAGAAACTCCCAGTGCCACACCCATCAATGAGGGCCATACTGATTCATTCTTTATTGACTCAGGTGTGGCAACATTTATCCACCCTCAAACTCAGATAAACTCACTAGTAGTGTGAAGGCTTAAGGAACTAATGTACCAAGATACTCAAGTAAACAAAGGAAGGGAACACATTTCTAAATTAGTGTAAAAGTAGATCAAAGTCACAGCAGTGCCAGCTTGAGGCGAATTTGGGTTAACACCACCTCTAGGACTTATGGGATCCTTAATATGCTTGCTAGTTTTCTCTGCAGGTAGGTCTCCAGTTCATCTACCTTAGTCCTAAACTAGAAAACAACTTTGTGTGAGTTGTGGCAAATGCAAATGATTAGAACCCCAGTCCCTAAGCTCCAAGAGCTAACTGAAGTGTAAGAGAGAGAGAAAAGATGTGCAGGTGAATTTCAAATGCTGCAACATGACAGGTGCCACATGAGAGACTTCCTGAAGACAGCCCTTTAGCTGAGTGTTAGGGACAAGTAGGGGCTTCCACAAGGTGGACAAGTGATGTTGAGTCCGGGTCCTTCTTGAGCCCTCCTTTGGTCCTTTGTTTCTTGGAAGGCAAGGACATTTCCTAGAAACCTCCTCTGGCGTGGATGCCTCCTTTAGCTTACCTGGAGGTTCTGACGGCTCCTAGTCCTGCAAGTCCTACCCTTGATGTCATGCTGTTTCTCTCTGTGCTGCCTTCCCTAAGAAGAGTTAAGTATTCCTCCTCTGCTCCCTGTGGTAACCTGTTTATATTTTATCATCACACATCACATTGCTATAATACATTTCATTGTCTCCACTACTAGAGAGTATCTTTTCCTTGTCTGTGTGTACCTAGTGCAGGGCCAGATACATAGTAAGCATTCAAAGCTTCATTCATACCTACTGTTTGGTCTGTTGGTCTTGTCCAGCCTGTGAGAATCATTTATGTACCAGTTGTGAAGGCTAGTCCTAAACTCTAATGAGATTTGGCCTCTAAGTCAGTTCTCCTGGGGGTTGTTAGCCCTTGATAGCTGGAGTCATCTTTTCCTAGAGCTTCTCAGCAAGAAAGCCATCAAAGCTGTTAACTTCAGAAGCAGGCTCCTTTTCATTTCCTGTTCAGAAGCCTGTGGCCCCAGGGGGCCAGTCTGCTGAGTGTTCATCTGAGGTCCTCCCAGATGCAGAGTAGACACAATCATCATATCCAGTGTGCAGAGGACAATCCAACTTACTTCTCGACATGCTTTTGAACCATGGCTGCCCAGGCTCCTACTATTACAGTCCCACAATGATGGGGTGGGTGTAAACTCGTACAACTCCAAGGAAAACAACTTAGCAATATTTATCAAAATTACAAATGCAGGTATCCCTTTCAGTCCATATTTAGAAATTTATCCTACAGATACACTTGTGTATATGTAAAATAACATATATAAGGTTACTACAGCACTATTTGCAATAGCAAAGACTATAAACAGTCTAAATGTCTATCAGTCAGGACCTGGTAAAATAAGTTATAGTACACAATGTATACTGTACTGTGAAAAAGTTCAAGGAAGCTCTTTATGTATTGGTATAGGTAGGATGATCTCTAAAATATATAGTTATGTAGGGAAAAAAGGATTTACAAAAAGTATGCATTTTGAACTATGTAACTATATTACCTATTTAAATAATCAGTGAGGAAAAAAGTCTTACCATGTCCATGTTAATATACTTAACAGATATTAAAAATAATTGAGGACCTGGCTGGGTAGCTCAGTTGGTTAGAGCATCGTCCTGACACGCCTAGGTTGCAGTACAATCTCCGGTCGGGGCACATACAAGAATCAACCGATGAATGCATAAACAAGTGGAACAATAAATTGATGTTTCTCTCTCTCCATCTCTAAATAAAATTTAAAAAAAAGAAAAGAAACAATTCCACTAGGGTAAACGGGTTATTGTGTCATGTATTGCAATGACTTTGTGGATGCCCCTGGATTCATGGTACTGTACTCTTTTTACTACATTCCACTGGGAGAGAAGTATCTTCTACCTGTCCTCCTGGGGGGTCCTGGCAGTGGAAAGGTCTAGAACTTGCTCTCTCTAGAACATCCAACTCCTCTTTTACAAGATCTCTGCCAGGTACCTGGCACTGCCCCACACTGTGACAGGAGTTAACTTGTCATGGCGACAGGTTTCACCAGAGTCCAGTGTAAGTCCAACCAGTTCATTCCTTTACTAGTTCATCAAGTGCATATGGGCTACCTGTGTGGAGAGTATGGAGAATATACAGCTTGGGTCCCCAGCCCTGAAGAGTTTCCATTCAACCCTTAAATGATGAACTGAAAAGATGCCCAGCTTCACTCTAAATAAGACTGGCAAAAGCTAAAAAATGAGGATGCTATGCTGTTGGTAAGGCTTGAGCAGCACATAGGAATCTCTATGGGGGGACTTGATAGTACTAATATGATGGCATAGCACTGACCCTTTGGCCCAGCAATCCTACTTCTAGGAATTTACCCCAAAGATTCACTTTCATAACTACTCCGTTCTGCCACTGCAGTGTGAAATCAGCCACTGATGATAGGTAAACAAGGAGGCAGTCATTACCATAGCTGGCCCTCTGTGGGCAAGATTTGGGCAGGCTATACTTTGCCAACCGGCTCTAGGTCATAGCATTTCTGATCTCGGCACTATACCCAGAGTATCAGTGAAGTGTTTCCATTCTGGCTAGGCCAGAACTCAAATTCCCCCAGCACTGTGTAATCTCTAGCATCTCCATTCCACTCCCAAATCCATAGCAGCAACTCTCTGCCAGGTCTCACCCTGCACACATGCAGTCCAGCCTTTAGCTAAGGGCCCACAGAAAACCCACTTCCGGACTTCTGGATGTTCTGCCCTCTATACAGCTGCTACTTCTCCGGCACCCTGCCCTGAAATTTCTAACTGCCAGCAGCCCTCAACTCTGACTTCTATCTTATCAGCTCAGCAGAACTGTTGTGTTCTGCACGGGCTCCACCTCTGTGCTGTGGTCAGCAAACTGTCCCCAGGCAAAGGTCCAGGGCCAGGGTTAATGTGGGGCTCACCTGAAGTGTTTTTCTTCTCTCAGTACTCACAGTCCTACTTAATGTCCAGAGCCTAATAATAGTTGCCCTATATATATTTCCCAGTTTTATAGTTGTTTATAATGGAAAGGCTCTGACATGGTCAAAAGCAGAATTCAATGATTTTTTAAAAATTTATTCTCTGTCCACTGACAAAGCCTAGAAGCAATAAAACCCAAGTACCGACATGTATACCTAGAACCTAGATCTCAGTTTCCAAATATCTTTCCCCACTTAAACTAGAGATCTTTGGAGAAGTGGCTGATTCCATATTTAGGACAGGGAAAATCCTAGGTGCATCTGGAACATTACGTCGTGCAACAAAGTGCTCAAAGATAGACAACATGACAGAAGGACTTGGCGCCAGCTTATCTCACTGACCAAATATAAGGAAATTTGATCTAGAAGAATAATGATGGTAATGGCTTATAACACACTGAATAAAAAAGAGTACAGTAATCCACAGTGAAACTAAACAGGGAACAAGGGAAAATTCCTCTTTCCCAACTAATAATAGCGCATTACAGTAAATGCACACTAAGTGTAGAATGAGTAATATCATTTAAATACACAACAAGATAAATAACTTAGGCAAAGATCATTACTTGATGCTGAAACTAATAATTTACAGATTGCTGAAGACAGGATATTCACACAGTCTCAACTTATCACCCAACAGATTATGTATGACTGCAAAGGGAGAAGGGTTCCTTGACAATGGAGAGATCTAGCAGATACCACCTTAACCAAGTACAAATTCAGCATCCACAATAGTGGGATAAAGCAATATTAAATGACTAAAGTGATGCAACAGAAAGAATATGTCACTTATGTAGTATTCTTACAAAAGGTTTAACCTAAATCTAATTATGAGGAAACATTCAAATAAGTCAAAACAATCAAATATGAATGGAGATATACAACTTCTACAGTACAACTAAATTGGATTCTTCAAAAAAGTCAGTACCGTGAAAAACAAAAAGGAAGGACTATTCTAGATTAAAGAAGAAAGAAGAGACCAAATGAAGCCTGTGATCCCTGATTGGATCCTGAATCAAATTTTTTAAAGAAGCTGTAATGGAAAATTTAGGGATATTTGGAGAAACGTAATTATGGTCTGTAGTCCAGATAATAATTTTGCATCATTGTGAAATTTCTTGGTTGCTATGGAAAATAGTTTGGCAGTTCCTCAGTAAATCTAAACATAGACTTACCGTATGATCCAGCAGTTCCACTTTTAGGTACATACCCAAAAGAACTGAAAGCAGGCACTCAAACAGATGCTTCTATACCCATGTTCACAGAAGCATTATTTGTAATAGCAAGAAGGTGGAAACAACCCAAGTGTCTATCAAAAGATGAATGGCTACACAAAATATCACATACACCTGCAATGGAATATCATTCAGCCTTCAAAAGGAATGCAATTCTGATACATGCTACATGTATGAACATGGATGAACCTTGAAGACATTGTGCTAAGTGAAATAAGCCAGACACAAAAGAACAAATATTGTATGATTCCACTTATATAAAGTCCCTAGTATAGACAAATTCATACAGACAAGAAGTAGAATAGAGGTTACCAGGGAAGATGGGACATTTACTTGGTACAGAATTTCTGTTTATGATGATGAAAAAGTTCTGGAAATCGATAGTGGTGATGGTTGCACAACACTGTCAATGTACTTAATGCCACAATTATCCACTTAAAATGGTTAAAATAGTAAATTTTATGTAGGGTATGTATGTGTTCATTGTACTATTGTTTCAACTTTCTGCAGCTCTGAAAATTTTCAAAATAAAAAGAAGGTACTCAACAATTTCTTTTAATGAATAAATAAATGGAGAGGGGACCCTCCCAGACAGAGAACAGCATGAGCAAAGGTGAAGAGGTGGAAAAAGTGTTTTCAAGGAATAGTCAGCAGTCTAGTTTGATATGAGTGAAAGGTGTGCTAGGGTATTCTGGGAGATAAAGCCAGAAAGGTCAGCTGATGCCAGATTGGGAAAGGCCCTGAGCAAAAGAACAGAGTCTGCACCGTACCTGGCAGGCAATGGGAGCACCACAGGAGGCAATAAACATGTAAAATGATGCAATACTCCAAAAGATTAATCTAGTCATGATGTTCTGGACAGTCTAAAGGATGTAAGCAGCTAGGAGGCTATTACAGTGGCCTAGGCAAGGGAGCAGGGACTTGGGCCAGGTGAAGGAAGTGGGAATAAAAGGCAACTGTTTTGTGAAGGATGGTGAAAATGTGATAATGGATTAATGAGAGCTATCACCCTGAGGCTTACACCTGGGCATAGAAGAATAGAGGACATGGGAAAGTCAGCAGGCGAGGATAGTTTGTAGCTCAAGATTCAAAAAGTTTCATCCCAGCCTTCCTGTCAAATGGATCTGGGGTCCATTGGTAACAGAATTCTGTCCTTGGCAACAGAATTCTCTTGCCAAAGATAGCTTCTAAATCAGAGCAGCCTCACCTTGGCACCACAACCCATCCCAGGGATCAGTAGACCCTTAGAGCTAACTGGAACCTCCAGTCCTTCTTTGGTACTGTCTCTTCAACCTGGTTCCTTCCCACTTAGTCTGCACATAGTTCTGTCTGCCATAACGGCCTCTCTTATCTGAGTCCTTTTTCCTTTGTAAGAGAGGAATCAGAGGTATCTGCCCAGGAGCAACAGTGCTGCTGCATGCAGGCCAAGACGGGCACTCCTAAGAAGCTCAGCTGCAGGTAGGCCAGCGGCAGAGGGAGAGGGGGAACAGATAAAAGAGCAGGGTTGAGGTGGAGGGGGAGGCTGCAGCAGGATGGTGGGTGGGGCAGCAGGGACTGCTCCAGGCAGATCTGGCAGCAGGGAGAGCATCTGGCCTTGTTCTCCCCAGCTCCGCCTGCCACATGGGATAGCCAGCAGTACTGGGGTGGGGATCTCTGCTTACCAGCTCAGGCATCTCACTGACCCAGAATAATACCATCTGTTGCCCCAAATCACTTACTCTATCCTCATGGCACTCAGCCTCCCTCTTCCAGTTTCCCATTTCTGTGTAGAAAATAAGAGCTTGAGGTTGGCAGGAGTGCAGACATTCTGATGAGGCAGAGTTCAGCCTAGCACAGGAACATTTGGGACACTGAGATAATCAGGCTGTGGACAGGACTGGAGGAGGCATCTAGCTGAGCCAACAGTGAAAGTGAAAGCTGTGGAGATCTCTTGAGGCCTTCATCAGATGGGAGTCAGTCCGCCAGACCAAGAGATAAACTGCACAGCAGTGTGTGCTGCCTGGGGAGACTGGCGGCTGCTGTCCTGGGCACACCTGCCCAGCTCCAAACTTTCTCAGGCCACATGAAGATAATGTATATGAATTATACATTATCGGCTCCATCTCCTCACCCCAGCCTTCAGAGGCATCTTCCTTCACTTAGCCTGTTGCCCACCCCAACAATTACATCTAGCTTGAGTTAGGCCAGCATGTGGGGCCTTGCTTTAGTTTGGGCTTGTTCTGCGTTCCCGTCTCTGCCACACCCACCTCCCCACCTTTATCTCTGAGGCTCACTAAGCTGCTGCCAGGGGTGTCAATGGGGTGGGGGTGTGGCATTACTATCCAGGCCCAAGGAATCCCACCGGGCAAACTTTGCCAACCTGCCTCCCTACCCAGTGGGAGAACAGCTTTTGTATTCTTGGTCCTCTAGCCCAGATACAGAATCTCCTAAAGTGTCCCAGCTACCCAGGGTGGCCACCTGGCTGTGGGCAAACCTGGCAGAGTAAGGGGAGAAGCACCAGCTCTCTGATGGGACCTGCTGCCATGGGAACATGTCAGTGTCCAGCAAATGGTTAAAAGTGAAAGACTCTGGTCAAATATGTCTTATGACAGAGAGAAGCTGGGCTGTAAAACTGAGGAAAATGGGCAGGAAATTCTGGCTGAAAAGGGAAGGAAGGAGAGTCTTGGTCTAACTTCAGGTTAGCCAAGGACTGTGGCCTCTGCAGTAGATAGATGCACCCCTTCAATGACAGCTGAAGCAATGGAAAAATCACTGGTCTCAATGCCACCCTTTGGCTCTTTGACTTATAACCCAAGAACTCAGAGCCCTCATATGGAAAAGTAAAAGTTGTAATACAAGACTTTCTAACTGCTGTAAATTGTAAAGGATCATCATGCCCCTGAAATAGGCTGACATAGGCCTCCATGGCAGGCACTGAGCTGCTATAACCTCCTCTCAAGCGCCATGTCCAGAGTTAAGGCCTCATGTGGCACTTAGCTATACAGGAATCTTGACATACCTGGCAGGCACTTACCTGCAGCCAGTGGAATGGGAGCAAACTGGCAAGGCAGGATGAAGGAAAAGAGCAGGGCTCCAGTGTGGAGAGCACAGGCTGTCAGGAAGATGGTGTAACAGCTCACCTTGGGTTGCATTGCCAGAAAGAGGAGCTTTTGTGGCTTCCCAGAAGCCCTGCACCATCCCACATCTAGGGACAAAATTGGTAGTCAGTTGTGCTTCATCCCTTCTTTGGTTGTACCCATTTAACCTCTCCCCTGATTCCTCATTCTGAAAATACTGCACCTTCTGTGAGCCTCAATAGGAAAGGAGAAGTCTAAATAGGACTTAGGAGGGTTTTCCCTGCCCTCAAGACATTCTCCTTTCAATCTTCTCTGCTTTGCCTTCCTTAAGCAACATCTCCGCCCCGGTCCTAAGGTAGTTCTCCACTCCCCAGGTCATTGGATAGACCATTGGACAGTGGTCTGTCTGTTTCAGTGCCAGCTCCTGGCTAGCTCCTAGGTTCAGCCCTAGACAGGACTAGAAGAAGGGCTGGACCCTGAAGTCAGCCTGAAGATGGTGCTGCTAAAGCCAACTTCACTCCTTTGCAGCAGCTGCAGGTCTTGGCAATCTGTTGGCATGGTGATCATAGTTTCCAGATGGATCACGATGGCAGAAAAAATGTCTCTGGGGAAGAGTGAGCCACAAAAAAAGAAGAGGCAAGAAAAGACGCCACAAAAGGCAAAGGAATATCCATCACTCGCCCTCAAGACTGCTTCGTGACCTTGTGCTGCAGTTTCCTCCCCTTGTGATATGCAGCTCATTTCCAGGGAAAGAGTCTCACAAACCCTCCTACCCGTTCACAAGACCCTGTTCACTCTGTTCCCAGTTGGCTGGTACTGCACTAAATACGCCAACAATATGGCCCTCACCCCATGACCATCTGTCTGTTCACAGTCTTCCCCTAGAAAAGTGACCGTAAGAGGGCACAGGAGCCTAACAGAAGGAACTCTGGGTAACACAGAGACCACATCTTGGTTCCACTCTGCGAGAAGTTGGTAACCCGTTTCTTCATTAATATTTACCACCCATGTACCAAGCTGGGAATAAAACAGTGACCAAAACCAGTAGTAAGGGCTACACACCTTTCTCATCCAGGACTCAGGGCTGTGGGGAGGGTGCCCAGAATATATTTTCCCTACTTCTTGGCATGTTCATATTTTCTACATCCGTCAAAGCCCAGCTCATGTCGCCTGGCAGGCCTGGCTCAGCGGTTGAGTGTCGGCCTAGGATCCAGGCGATCGGGGTTCGATTCCCGGTCAGGGCACATGCCCGGGTTGCGGGCTAGGCAGCCGACCAATGACTCTCTCTCTCCTCTCCTTTCCTCTCTCAAAAATCAATAAAGATATATTAAAAAAAAACCCAAAAACCCCAGCTCAAATGCTGTCTCCTTGACGCTCCCATTATACAGCCACTGAGCAGTGGTCTCTCCTGCCTCTGAATGTTGACAGCACAGTTACTGGCACCTCTCTCATGACACATCATGAGAGGTACTTGTATGAGAGGTGTTTGTATGCATAGCTGGTCTTCTCTACTGGATTCTACGCTTCTCAGCGCAAACACTGTCATGCATCTTTGTATCCCTGAGCACCCCCCACAGTACCATGTATATAAGGGGTGTTCAAAAAATACACTTCCTTCCACATAAGGAGGCCTGTTGGATGAGGGAAGGCTTGTCGGTGGAGCTACTGGGAGTTCTCAGATTTTAAAAAAAACAAACAAAACATTTTTATCGCTAATTTAAAACTCCTTGTTAGGATTTCCCCCGCGAACACAAAACCTGAACTCAATGCAAATGGCGTAGGGTTCTTAACGTATTTAACTGTGTGCATCCAGTCTTACATAATTTTGTTACAATATTATGTAAAGATTATCATTCGTATTCGGCTGTTTCTGCATCACAATATGGAAGTGCTGACACCCTGTGTGAATGCTGAGGAGGGGAAAGTGTCTGCAGCGCCAGTGGCGCTGGGCTCGGCACCCTCCCTAGGTGCTGTGGTGGTGTTGAAACCCCACATCCGATGGGAGGAGAAGCACCAGCCAGAGGCACCAGTCCTGGGTAAGAAGACTCAGGCTTCCCCATCGGAATCGGCCTACAAAATCATCCTGCCTTGAAGAATGGCCTTGCCCAGCATGAAAGGAAATGGCTCCAAACATTAGGAAAAGGTGTGAGCAGTGGCTAAGGGAGGATTTTTTTTTTTTTTTTAAGTATCAGAAATGATGGCTGGGACTTGGGATGGCGCTTAGGTACAGTCCCCTGGCTAAACTTACCCATGAACGGTCTCTCATTTAATTATGAAAGACCTAAGGTGGTACAATTGCTACCCCCAGTTATGCAAACGAGGAAAGTGAGGCTCAAGAGGTGTAATAACCCTGCTCAAAGTCACCGTAACCAGGTTTCTCTGACTGGACCCTGAGCTGAGATTCTTGCTCAGGCCACCCAGTTCCCATTCTTTCTTCTTGAACTTGGGGTGCAGTGAGGGGCAGTGATCCCATATCCGCCAGAAGAGACCTTAGGGGTCATCTGCCTCAACCTCCACCCTTTGGAGAGAAGGAAACTTGGACTCAGAGCGATCTGGGGCCTTGTCCCCCGGGTCACACAGAGCCAGGGTCTGCTGTGCTGCGGCCTCGAAACGTGCGCCGGAATTCCAGCCCAAGCCCCAGTTCACAAACGCGGCTCCGAAGCGCAGCAGGGCGAGCCCCGGGTCCCGGGTCCCTCGGAGGCAGAGCCGGATCCAACCCCGAGCACGCCCGTGGCCGCGCCCGGCGCTACCGGCACCTTCCCCCGCGGCCCCAACCACCCCGCCGGCAGCCGCGCCCGGCCCGCGCCCCGGGAATACCTGTCATCGCGCGCGGGCCCCGGGCCAGGGGTGGACGAGGCGCTGACGCCGAGCGGGCGGGGCTGTGCGGGCCGGGGACCGACACCGGCTTCGCGTCGCCGGACCCCTTCTCCTCAGAGCATGGAGGCCCCGGGGCGCGCGGACGCCGGGACGCCGAGGAGAATTTGGGAGCGCCGGTACCGGGGGCAGGGCCGCCTGGCCTCTTCCCCTCAAGGCCCCTACTCTTCCCCGTCAACAGGCTGCAGACCGGTCCTGGGGCCAGGGCGCCTGAAGGGAAGCGGCAGCTTCGCGCTCTGCGGTCAACGTGCCGAGACTCTGAGGGGCGAGGTTCCCATGGAAACCAGAGGAGGCTCTCGGCGCCTGCGCGGACACGCTAGGCACGCTGGGAAATGTAGTTTCCTGGCTGTGGCCGAGTGGCCAGAGGAACTGCCGCAAGATGGCGCCCGAGCGTCACGGTCGGTTCGGAGTCGCGAGGTTTGCGGGGGGGCGGGAAGGGGCCGGCGCCGCGGGCGAAGGAGAGGCCGCAGAGACCTGAAAGGTAGTTTCTGTTGGAAGCGGCGGCTCTGAGGTGTCTGGGATGCCAGGTGCTGAGACGGGGCGCGGTTTCTTCGGCGCGTTCAGTTTTGCCTTTGGAAAACTTGTCCCGACGAGGGGCCGCCCTGGCTCCGGGCCTGTCCTAGCCTGGGCCGAACCGGGCCCGACGGAGGGAGAACGTTCTGAAGGTGGGAGCTGGCCCAAGAGGAAGCGACTGTCCGAGTGACGCTAGCTCCCGGTCTCACAAGTGTTCAGGTCCGGCCTGGGCGACCGCTCCTGCTCCAGTAGCAGGCGGGAGTTGCACCGGGACCGGCGAGCAGGGTCGTCCTGACCCGCCCACCGCACCCTCCCTTCCCCGGGAGCTCGCGCGCCTCCCGACCCCGGCCCGCCTGCGACGTAGCTGCGCTCGGGGCCGGAACTGCCGGGGCCGCCCGCTCCTCCCCCTCGTCTCGTCTCTGGACGGAGACTGGAAACCGAGGACCTGGTCAGGCTCGGTCGGGGACTCGGCTACTTGTCTGGGCCTCCGCTTCCTTACTCCTCAGACAGTGGTCATTATAATGCCTGCGCGTTCTTCCCTGGGAGTGTGCAAGGTTCACATGAGATGACATCTGGACGGTCTTTTATGGGCATAAACAGCCGTTTCCATTCGCTGTATGTTGGTGCAACTTCTTCGAAGGAAATTAGACAATGCCTTTCAAAGTTAAAAATGCATTAAAAATGCAGATAGCCGTGGCTTCAGCAATTCTAGAAATATGTCCTATAGATTGAATGGCCATGTGTGCACAAGAAAGTATATATATATGGGTACTTACTTGGCATGTAAAAACAAACCCATCAACAATCTAAATGTTCATCCATAGATGACCACTTAAGTAAATAATGGATTTCATAGAATATGTGTTGTTAAAAAAAAAAAAAAAAAGCAGCAGCTCCTTTTGCTCAAATAAATGCTTTTTATTTATTTATTTTTAAATGTTTATATTGAACTTTTTAGAGAGGAATGGAGAGTGATAGAGAAACATGGATGAAAGAGAAATATCATCGATCAGCTGCCTCCTGCACACCCCCTACTGGGGATCAAACCCGAAACCTAGGCATGTGCCCTGACTGGGAATTCAACCCGTGACCTCTTGGTTCATGGGTCAACACTCAACCACTGAGCCACACCGGCCAGGCTGCTTTTTACTTATAAAAAATAAAGATAAGGCAGAGCATATGTACTGATGTGCAACTTCATGATATGAAATAAATTTCTAAGTGCAGAGTAGTATGTTAATATGCTATAACATATTTTTTAAAAGAATACACAAACATTTTATGACACAAGCACGCAATGTCTTTGGAGGGGTTCAAGAAGCTCGTAACAAGGGTTGCCTGTGAAAGACTGGAGGACAGTATCTGAGGGAGACATATTTTTAATTTTATATCTTTTTTAAAAACTATTTTTTACCCCTTTAGCAATTTGTGAGTTTGTATATACATATAGTTCTTAATCATTTGTCTGCATTTTTTTATGCAGTTTCCAGTTTTTGTTCCCCTGTGTGCTGAACTCTTGCTTCTCAAGAGTCCTCCATCAATTCTAATGGGCCCCACAGTGCTAAGTTCATGACTGGACCCTGCCTTGGCTTCCCTCCTGACACTGCCACTTCCACCTGCCCCCATCCCCAGCCTAGTGCTACTGAAAGGGCAGTCTGGGTGAGCTTCATGGTTGGCTATAGGGTGGCAGGCAGCCCCTCGTGTTTGCTCAGCAGGGCAGACCAGCTAAGTGGACCAAGAATCAGAACTAGCTTCTCTGTACCCCCACCTTGTGACACTAGGCATGCCAACCACAGACAGGTACAAAGGATTCTTCTATAAAGTATGTTGAGGCTGAATTATGTCAATGCATAATGACATGTATTGTTAAAATATCACAGTGGGAGGGAGCACTTAGGGATAACCTGATCTCATTGCTTTATTTTACAGAAAGAAAGAGACTTAAAGTGAAATAACTTGTAAGTGGTAAAGCCAGGGTTAGAACCCAAGTCTCCTGCCCCTGGGTACCCTAGGGTTAGAGCACCAGGGTGTGGGTGAGAGACTGATTCTTAAAAATGGGCATCAGGTCTCGATCAATGAAAACATTTGGTGCCAGATCCTACCTGAGGCCTGCTTTGAGGGAAGGAGTTGTGTACCCACCCCCCAATCAAAGTAGTGTGTTATAGGACAGAGAATGCGATCTTGGGAAGAGGGGCTAGAAGTGACCAAGATGGAGCCACTTACTCTTCTTGAACACTACAACTAAGCAGAAAGAATCCCTAGGCAGAAGGGGAGGGCCCATCAAGGTTCCTTCTGCCCTGGCAGTAATGGGCTGGCTTAGAAGATCAAGCTCTCTTGCATGTAGCAGGAAAACGGTTCTTGGGACCCAAAGTGTGCTCAAGAACTAGCATCAGGTGTCCAAAAGGAGCCTTAATTTCTGAAACAGGCTTGGTCCTGTCCATACAGGTGTTAGCAGCTTCCACTTCCTCATAGGTAACTCTCTTCAGCTGTCCCAACAGAGCCAAGCACCTGCTGCCCAGTGCAGACTTGTTCCCCTGCCTACCAGCCTGAGGGGGTAGTGGGCAGCTAACCCAGTTGCCCAGGCCCTGCCCTAGGAGATGAGGGAGACAACACTGGCCTCCCTCCTTTCCCATTCTTCCTCCCACCCTACCCCAAACAGGCCTGTCTCAAGACACATGGGAATTGTGAGGAGACTGGAAGGGGTAAAGAGAGGCCAGACTCCTCTTGTAACCACTAAAGAACTGGACTGACGGGTAAATGGCTTTATCATAAAATCGAAAATAATATGAAAAATTTTTATTTCTAAGTACAAAGCCAGATACTGTTAAGACTATGAAAAACTGGCCAGAGGCTGTGAAAGACAAAAAGAAAACTCTCTTTGGCCTGGTACCCAGTGTCCCAGGGCCTTGCCATGGAGAGAAGTGGGGGGAGACTCCAGCAAAAAGACTCCAGCTGGCTGTAGGGTATGTGAGGGAGGCCAACCTGCCAGCCCCATCAGAGGGCCCAGCTCTCTGCTCTTCAGAGCCTCCCAGGACTAGGGACTGAGGACTGAGGGCTGAGGTTATTCTAGACCTTTGGGGATCACTGGTTCTCTGGCCTAGAGGGCCCCAGGAAAGAAAGTGGGGTAGGGATAAGGCAGGCAGGAATGGTGAGGGAGGGAGCACTGGGAAACTCTGTTTTATTCCATGGCTGCAAGTGTTTCAGGCATTGGTTAAGAATGCCCCCCAAAACACCTTCAGTCTCTCTACCATATCCCCAATTACAGAGAAAGTCTTGAGCCCTTGGACAGGTGGACATGGATCTGAGACTTAAGGCTGTAGGAGCTGAGGCTGTAGTGATGGAGGCCTGGAGCCTCCTGGGGAGGAGCTAAGAGGAGTGTGGACAGGCTGACAGGAGTGAGGGGTGCTCATCCCAGGAGCTGTGTTCTATTTGTGTCTAAGGGATGTGTGAGGACTCAGGCCTCACCCTCCTCCCCACTGCCATCCACGCTGGCCTGCCTCACCACCTTCCTGAGCCTGGGTGTGGAGGAATAGCCAGCCTCCCTCTGCTCCTGCTCCTGCTCCTGCTCCTGGAAGGCCCGAGTCCGGCTGGCCACCAGGGCGGCGCTATTGAGGGCAACCACAGACTGGCGTGACTTCAGGGCAGGCCAAGGCCCCTTGCGGACCCGCCGGCCTTCCTTGGCCTTTGAGACCTGAGGGTAGGGCTGTGGAGGGTCTTCATCTGAAGATTCGTTTGAAGAGAAAACCTGGAAGGATGAAAATATAACAAAGAAGAGTCATGGAGTACAGAGCCTGGAAAAGGGTAGGTGCAGAATGTTTGTTGACTGAATACAAAAAAACTGAGTTACTCATGAGTCACATTCCCCTAGGAGGGAAGACAACATCCCAGCCCTACTGCCCTTGCTCCTTGGCCCTCACCTGTCTACAGCTGCTTTCTGGCTCCAGAGGCCCTCCTTCCCCAGCGCTCCCGCACCTGCCATGTCACTGAGGCCCTCACCTCCTCCTCTTGGCCCCTCTGCCTTTAGACAGTCAGTTGTGAAACACCTTCCAGGTGCCAGGCCCTGAGCTGGATGTGGAGTGAGGACAGCCTGCCTTTAGGAACACCCACACCCATCCATCGACCATCCATTCTTCCCATCCTTCCACACCCAGTGCCGCCACCTCCAGGAGGGCTCTTCCAAATGTTCCCTTTCTCTATGAGATGAGCCCTCCTCCCCCCAGGTCAGCCAGGACTCTGGTCGCATCAGCGCTATAACCCCTCTGCGCCGCCTCCTTTACCGTGCTGCATCTCAGATTTGGGAGGTGCTGCCACAATCATCTACCCCCATCTAGAGTCAGCAGTCAGCGGCCTAGCTCCTGGCCTAGGGAGGATGCTTATTGCAGGGCTGGGCAGCCCTGCCCCCTAGGAAGCAAGTCCTTTTGTTGAGCTGAGAGCTGCCTGCAGCCTGCAGCCCCTAGCCTGGGGATGACTCCCAAGGAGCCCTCTGGATGCCCCTGGCCCCAGGACTGCTCTCCAGCTCCATGGAAGGCAGCACTCACCTGCCCTCACTAGGTCTCAGCTGCTCTGAGGGGACCAAAGAGAGCTGCCCAGGTGCCCCTTGCTCAGGGCTGAAAGTGGAGCACCAGTCCTGGTCTTTCTCCACGCTCCTGCCCCCTGCCCCCTGCCCCCTGCCCCTCCTCCTTTTGGACCCACCCCACCTCAGCCTGGGCTCCTTCCTTAGCCCCAGCCTTACCTCTGGCAGGTCACCAGCTCCTGAGGCGCTTTCCAGCTCTGAGGGGGGCTCCAGGAGGCTGATGGACCTCATGACCCCGCGGAGGTTGATGCGGGGTCTTGGCCCAGGCTCTTCTTTTGGGGATGCCTGGCTCTCCTCCAACCCCATAGCCATCACCTCCCCACTGCCCCCGGGTTCTGGTGGAAGAGGTGGGAACGGTGTAGAGACCTCGGGGGCCAGGGACTCCTCTGGGGAGGCCCCAACCACTTTCTGCTCCCAGACATGGCTCTGCCGGCTGTGAGGAGGTGGCCCTGAGTCAGCTCTGAGTGACCCAGCAGCCACCCCAGCACCCACTCCCACCACCCCTCTCCCTTTGCCCACCACTCCATACCTGGCAGTTAGGATGCCCTGGTAGGTCTGCAGCTGGCGCAGGAAGCCTGGGTTGGGGCGGGCGATGGGCCGGAGCTCCTGCACGTGGCGCAGAGCCTGCTCCAGGCTCCAGCCGTACTGCTTCATGGCGTAAGCTACCACCGTGGCCGCTGAGCGGCTGACGCCCATCTTGCAGTGGACTAGCACTCGGGTGCCCTGCGCTCTGTGGAGGTGGGACATGGTCAGCCCCCTTCCCTGTCCCCTTGCTGCGAGGAGCCCTGCAGCGTGGGGGCTGGGCATGCCGTGGACAGACTCACGCCCAAGCAGAGGAGGAAGGAAGGAAGGACCCTGAGGGTCAGAGCAACCAGGAGGCGGGCATGGGAGCTCTGGATCTGGGGGGTAGGCGGGGGGGGGGGGGGGTGCTGACCTTGCGGCCTCCACAAAGCGGTGCGTCTCCTTCCAGTGAGGCAGCAGCTGGGCGGACTCCTCATCCCAGAGGCGCACGTTGTGGTAGGTGAAGCGCTCGGGGTAGAAGTTGTCGATCTCCCTGGCCATGTTCAAGATGTGGCTGACCCTGCGGCAGGGAGTGCGAGGCTAGGCTGACGTGGCCAGGCACTCCAGGCTCAGTGGCCAGCGGACCGGCCAACTTGGGCGTTTCTGTTCAGTGCTTGGTTCTGAGTCAGGTGGGGGTGGCACAGTTATGGTGGGAGGAGGTGATGCCTGTGGCCCCGAGCCGATCATTTCACCTCACTGGGCTTGTTCCCCCTCTTGTCCAGGTAGGTGCTGGGGTCGATTGCAACACTGAGCCTTCTGTTATTCTCAGAAGTCAGTTTGAGAACAACTGCTGAGCTAAGCTGAGATTGGGTGGGTCTGCAGCAGCTGGGTGGCAGGGGCCATAACAGGAGGACAGATGACAGGAACTTAAGGGCACAGGCAGCCAGCTCCCCCCAGGAGAGGGGCACTTCCATCCCCCTTACAGTGTGGGGAGGGAGAAGAGTGGGCCAGGGCGCTGCCAGCAGGCCAGCAAGGTGGCTGCTCTGGCCTGGCCTACAGCCATGCTGAGGGGAACAGCCCGGGGGCAGAGTTAGAAGCTGAGTTAGCAGCTGCTGAAGGCAGTCTGGGGGTTTCTAACCAGGTCGCCCCTTGAGGTGACGCCAAGCAAGGGGGATGACAGATGGTGGGCAGTCCCGAGGGGGCTTGGAAGCCTACCTGTTTCTCTGCAGCTCCTCCAGGTTCGCTGCATTCCACTCTGAGCCCTGCGGACAGGGAGAGAAGCATCCTTCTCCCTCAGCCGGGCTGCAGCCCTCCTCACCTCCCACCCCCGACCCCGCAGCTCACCAGGTAGAGGTGGGGGAAGATGCGGGAGGCCCGGTCTCGCTGAGCCATGAGCAGCAGCATCTGGTTATCGATGAAGTCACGGTACTGTTGGAGAGGGCAGCCCAGGCGCAGCTCCAGGGCCTGGCGGATCTGCAGGCAGGAAGGAGAGGTTCCTGATGCCCCACTCTTCCATCCAGGGCTTCTGAGGATAGTACCCATCCCATCTATACAGAATTGCTGAGGCCAAGCATCTGGGACTGAGTTAGGACAAGAGGAAAGCTAGGGGGGAAGGCTCCAAGGAAAGGAAAACTCTAGCCTCCAGCTGGAGGGTCCCTCTACCCTATCCGGGCCCAGCTTCCTCCCTGGCCCTGGCACCCTGCTCACCTCTTTGGAAGTGATGCTCTCCAGGTCGCTGGTGTCCAATACCTTCCACAGCTCGGCCTGGATAGCCTGCTCCATCTGCTCCTGTTCCGAGGACCTGGAAGCCAAGCCCGTCAGTCCAGGGGCCCCTTCCCTGTTCTGCCATGGCACCCCCCCCTTTTCCTCCCCTTCCTGCACTGACCGGCCAGGCTCAGCACTGGGAGGCCGCAGAGACTCCAGGTCGGCCATGGCCATCCACTCGTTGAGACAGCTCTGGTCAGAGCTCAGTCTGTCTTGATAGTAGCTGGCCCAAGTGAGGGCACTGCCTCCTGGCACAAGACCACTGCCTAGAGCCGCCTCACATGCCTGGTGCAATACCTGGAGTGTAGCCCTGGGACAGAAGAGAGGCTGGATCACACTGTCCTCCCTGATGCCCCTACCAGGACCCTGTAGCCACCTCCGAGGAAAGGCCATCCCGAGGTTGGACTACCCCAGCTCTTACCACATGGTCTGGATGGAAATCGGCTTAAAGATGCAGTTCTGCCCACCAGACGTCACACTGAAGCCCCTGAGGAAGACCAGGTAGGGGTGGGACAGGCCCCTGAGAGGCCCACCCACTAGATACCTCATGAGGCTGGTCCTCAGAATATGTACACATCATTTGAGCTTCAAAATAAGCCTACTTTTGTCAGATATGGGGTGGCTGAGGCCCAGAGAAATTAAGCGACTTGCCAGGATCACACAGTGAACTGGAAGTAGAGCTGAGACACCCAGCCTGGAGTCTGTAGCTGTTCCCCAGGGCCCCACCCCTCCATCATATACATCACACCCTGTGGCCTCTCCCCTCTCCTTTCCCCTCTCTCCAGTTGCCATCTCTTACCCATCTCCATCTAGGTACACCTGGGTATCACTCCAAAGAGGCAAGACCAGGCCCAGGGTGCAGCTGGGGGAGCTGGCAGGACACAGAAGGAAAGCCATTGTCCCCCAGTGCCTCACTTCCTTGCCCCCCTCCCTTCCTCTCCCTGCTCCCACCTGCTATCAGGGAAGTCCACCCCCAGGAGGACTGTCTCATCCTGGCTCACACGGTCTCTTGTGGAAACTACCAGCAGGTAGCGGAGCCGAGGAGGCCGTGCTGCCTCCAGCTGGGCTGCCTGAGGAAGATGGGGAGAGAGAAGCCCAGGGTCACAGTGGCCTGGAGGACCCTGCATCCTCCACCCCCACCTGGACACACACCTGGGCCTAGAACAGACCTGCTGTCTGCTCCTGCCATGCCCATTCCCTTCTTCCCAGACAGCAGATCAGTGGTTACATTCTGGTGGTTCCTAACTTTTGGACTTTACGGTCCAACAAAATGTTTTTAAAGATTTTTCTTAAAGGGGGGGATGTGTGGGGAAAAAGGGGCAAATGGGCCTGACAGAGATTGCCCATGTTTTATTTTTGCCTAGGAAGGAGGTTTAAAATAAACCCTTTCACTTGCCATTACCATCATTTCTTTCAAGAAATGTTTCTCACCAAAGAAAAATGAAGGACAAATCTCACAATAAAAGACGGTGTTTCGATGGAAGAAATTCAGCTTCACAAAAGCCTGCGCCTTCTTTTTCCCGTTTTTGCTGCAGTGAGATGTCCCACAGGCATCTGGGAGCTAGTCCTCGGGCTCCCACCTGTGTCCCACCCCCACGGGCCCCTCCAGCACATCAGCTGCCCGGGGGCGCTCAGCAGGCCCCCTGAGCGCGGGTCCATTTATGGGCAATTCGCACTGTCGGGGAGGTCTTGCTGTGGTTGCACAGAAACCTGCCCCTGTGTAATCCCAGTTCTTGGACCTAACTGGGCCCTATGGGCTCATGCAGAACAAACCTCCCTGTCCTTTCCCAGCCCTTTGGAGACCTGCAGACAGGACCTCATCCTGTTAAGACAACTCCAGCAGGGTTGTCAGGGTTTGGGTAACCCCTTCACTCCCCCAGGGTGCCCCCTGCCCTCATAATACTGCTCACTGGCTCCATTCTCCCCCCAACCAAGGGGTGGCTCTCTTCCCCCTCCAAGGGCTTTGGAGGGCCCCTCACCAGGCGGATGTCGTCCTGAGGCCTCAGCAGCTCCACCATGAGGTGGAGGTGCTGGCTCTGCTCCTGCTTCTGGGCACTCTGGGGCCCAAGCCCGTTGTCTGTCTGGTCCCCGTGGAGCTGCTCTTCACCCGAGGGTTCCTCTGCTGGCTCAGGGCTGGGCTCAGCTGTATCTCCACTGTCCCCTCCGTCCTGCAGTCCCAGGACAGCCCCATGGAGCACTGCAAAGCTCTGCCTGGCAGGGCAATGGGGAAACCGTTAAGGTCTGCCGTACCCCTTAGGACAGGGGTGCATCAGAATCACCTGGAGGGCCTGTTAAAACAGGTGGCGGGCCCCATCTGCGTCAAGTCTAGGTATGGAGTGTGGAGGCCTGAGAATGTGAATTTCCAGCCAGTTCTCAGGTAATGTGGCCACCACACTTTGAGAGCCACTGCCCTGGAGGCTCTTGAGCCCCCAGCCCATCTATTTTTGTCTGAGGGGACTGGGCATTGCTCTCTTTCCCTTCCCACCTGCCTAACTCAAAAGATGCTGTAAACCTGATGGGGACCCAGGAGTCCTCAGGCCCTGTGGTCCCATCCTGCCCTTTGGCTGGTGACCACTGGCCTGAGCCACGGTCTAGGATAGTGGGTGAAGGAACCCCAACTACCCAGGAGAAAGACAAAAACAAAGGCAGCCAGGCCAGAGCTGCAAGCCAGCCATGCCCCTGGGAACACTGCGCCACACATCCAGTAGTTGGCTGGGCTGCGAGCCCTCCAGGATGGCAGTGGCCAGTGCCCATACCGAGCAGGTGCTCCATAAACATCAATCCCCCTGAGCCCTGGATGGAGGCGTCTGCGTTGGGGGGAGAAGCTCACCTTCGCTGGAGCCTGCTTCTCCGCTTGGAGGCCTGGTCCTGCTGGGAAAGCAGCCCCCAGGGCAGAGTCAGGGGATGCTGGGGTGGGGGGAATTTCCCCCCCTACCCCTGTGGGGAGTGGAACCAGAAAAGGCGTCAGATACCCTTCCCACCCCAGTCTACTCCCCACCGGGGCGCTGGGGGAGTCTGGGCCCAGGTCCAGGTAGGGCAGCAGGGGGGTAAAGGTGGGCGGAGTGCTAGAGTTTGGCCCACATCTGGGCTACGAAGGGGGGAGGGCCTCCGCTGGCTGGTCTGGCGCCCAGGGCTCCGGGTCTTGCCTTGGTCAAAGTTCCTGGGAGCCTCAAGATCCCCCCAGGACCCTCCAGCCTGAGACCTGGGGTCCCCCTCCCCACACCCCCAGCCTTGAAGAGAGGCTGCCCGTAGGCAAGACGCGCTCCCCTGGGCCCAGCTGGCAGCCAACTGCGCGGGCAGAAGCGCAGCAGAGCCAGACTCACCGTGGGTCCCACAGGCGTGGAGCAGCCGCTGGCCGGGGGCGAGCGGCTCACTGTGACCAGAGCCATGGGGTCAGGCCGGGGGCACCTGGGCACAGGGCCCTCCCACAGCCACACGGACGGTCCCTGCCCAGCAGGACCAGGAAGGAGAGACCAGAGCTCCCAGGGCTGGCACCTCCTCGGGGGCGGCCCTTAAAGGGCCAGGCGCCCGGCCAGCCCGGCCTGCGCAGCCAGCACCCCGCGGCCGCCGCCCCTCCCCTCCCGTCTCCCCGGGCTCTGCCCGCCTCGCCCCCGCCCCCCAAACACGTTGGGGGCGGAGCCGGGGGCTGGGCGCAGGTGCGGAGGCCACCGACCGCCAGGGACGCGCCAGGAGGCTCGGTCCGTCCCTCCCCCAGGGAAGCACCGGCGCCCTCGCCCGCCGTGCCCCGCCCTGCCCCTCCCTGCGAGGTCACCTGGGCTCCGTTTTGGGCCTCAAAGGTTCGGTTACCTAACAGAGGTGGGTCCCAGGGAAGGCAGGACTGGGAGCGCAAGTCTTAGAGAGGATTAGGCACGGTGGGTCCTAAGTTGGGGAGCACCCCGAACGCATTTCCCCATGCTCGCTGACCCCTGCGCCCCGGCTCTGCATGAATCCCTGGGAGGCGTGCAGAGCTTCCGGGGAGGCCAGGAGGGATCTAGAAGCAACCCCGGAGGCTCCCAGGGGATCCTCAGGGCCACCTTGGAGGTGAGCAGGGCAGGGCCCGCAGGCTCACAGACGGAAGCGACTGGCCCAAAGCACTCCCGTAGAGTATGCCAGTCAGAGCAGGGGCCCAGGCTCTGTCTGTCAGTAGAGTCTGAAGGCTCAGTCTTTCCCACTCCTGACAGGAGCACGAGTGGGTTCTGGGAAATCCAGACTGGGTGGCAGGAGGAACCTCGATCTCAGGCAGGTGGGACAGGGCTCGGGAATTGATGCTTATGGAGCACCTACTCTGTACCGGCACCTGACACATGTTGGCTCATTTTACCCTCCCAACACCCTGGGGGCAGGGGTGTGGAAAGGGGCATCATTTTACAGCTGAGGAAACTGAGGTTCAGAGAGGCTAAGGAGTGTGTGGCCAGGATTCGAACCCAGGTCTGAGGCCATCGCCCATAGTGTCTCCCCTCAGCTTCCCCCCCATTGAGCAGAGCAAACCTGCCGCTGAAGATCTCTTTATTTCCATCTTGGTCTCTAATGCAAGCTTACCCCCAGGGCTCCAGGCCCCAAACTCAGCAGCAGACAGTTTATAAATAAATAAGTTACAAAAGCGGGTGGGGGAGTGGCCCAGACAGCCCTCCCAGGGGCTGGGCGCTCGGTGCTCGGTGCTCGGTGCTCGGTGCTCGGTGCTCAGTGCTCTGTGAGTGAGAGCCGCAGGATCCGCTGGAAGTCCTCCTCCTCCTGCTGCCCTTGTCGCTCCCGCTCCTCCTGTTCCCGTGAGGACAACTCCAGGGCCAGGCGAAGCTGCTCCTCAAAGCTTGGGGGGGCCGGGGCCGGGGGTGACCTATGAGGGGATCCCGGGCCCCTGGGCTCTGTGGACATCCGCAGGCTTTCCTGGAGGGCCCTTCCAGGGAAGGCGGGAGAGAGAGAGCAGACAGGTGAGCACCAAGGCGGGGAGAGGAGGCCAAGGGCTGGGACATGGCTTTGAAGGACAAGGACAGGGTAGCTGGGGCCTGGGAGGCCAGAAAAGACAAGGTGGGGCCCTGTCTTCCCATCCCACATAACGCCTTTGGCGGTGCGCAGTGTTGCTGATGGAAGGTGACCGTGAAAAGGGCATGGGGTCCTGGGACCAGCACCTCCCTGTTACCCAGTCCCCCAGCCAAGGCCCTCCTGGCTGGCAGGTCCCTGAGGTAGGGCAGGGCTGAGACATGGGTCTAGTAGCACCCAGAGGACCTCACCGCTCCAGCTGAAGCTGCTCCTCGTATGCTGTGGCCTGGGGAGGAGGGTGGGTGCCAGGCCGGGTGTTGGTCAGGGCTTCCCAGACAGTCACCTGCAGCAGCCAGAGCCCAGAGCTGTCACCCCTGCCACCCCTGCCCATACCCGGGGCCCAGCCCTGCCCACACCCCACCTGCTCTGCCTCTGTGCCCGCCTCGAGCAGGCTCTGCTGGATGGCGAACTGCAGCAGGTCATCGTCCTCGTCGCGCAGGGGCTCGCTGCGCTCTGCGCCCAGCACGCTGTACCCCTCGGGCACCTCGAACACGGCGGGGTCCACCTCGCATGGGAAAGGGCTCCCTGGGGCGGCAGAGGGGCCATGCTCAGGCCCCAGGGCTCAGACACCAGCTAGTGTAGCCCCTCCCTCCACACTAGTACCTGAGGCTGTGACAGCAGGGCCAGGGGCCGGCACCCACACCGAGCTCAGGGGCTCATCACAGCCACACAGGTTGCTGAAGGTGATGCGGGCGTTGAGCACATGGAAAAGGGGAATCTCTGTGAGGAGACAGCCAAGCCTGAGCCACTGTGGCCATAGACCCACCGGTGCCCGGCCCCTGCGGCACACCCACCCCACTCCCTGGAGTGCCTGAGGCCGCCCTGCTCCCCCACCACCCTCTCACCAATCTTGACTGGGAAGCCAGGTGGGAGGCGAAGGGTGATGAAGTCACGCAGCTTGGCAAAGTGAGCGTTGCTGATGGCCATCAGGTCAATGATGGGCGTCACCTGGTCACCCAGGGAAAGCGGGTGCTCCTCGCTCAGCCACAGTGTTGCCTTGAATCTGCCCAGCCAACCGCAGGACATGGGTCAAGGAACCTCTAGTGGCCCCTCTGCTAAAGCGCACCCGCTCCAGACACTTGCCCTTTTTTTGCCCCCTGCCTGGCCTGGGGTGCCTTCTTCTCTGCTCAGCTGTCCCTGCCTGCTTCCCCAGAGCTTGTGACCTATGGCTGGAGCTGCCCCCAGACCCTGGGCACAAGCTAGAGCCTATGGTAGCTTGTGCCAGCTCCGCTGGTCTAGATTAGGGCAAGGCTGGGCTGCTGGCTTCAGTCTGGGCCTTGTCCGCAGCCCTGACCTCCTCAGCCCACAGCTGGCCAGCCCCTCATACTCTTCAGTCCAGCACAGCCCACAGGTCAGGACTGCCAGGGTTCGAATGCACTGGGTGACCAAAAGAGGTGCCTGGGATGGTGCTGGGCCCATCATAAGCTCTGTCACGGCTCATCAGACCTTCCTGGTGCCCTTGTGAACAGGTGGTCAGGTGTGACTTCTCGTTTACTGAGGAGACCAGACCCTCGGAGGGGAAGATAGTTCCTTGGGCCACAGAGCCAAGAGGTGGCAGAGCTGTGGGCCCTCCCCACTCTGCTCCAAGCTGGCCACCAGCAAGTGCTTATTAAATTTAATAGAAAACCATACATGGGTGGTGTTGCTCATTCATTCGTTCATTCCCCAAAGAAGAGTGACCAGTCCTCTGGGCCAAGCCCCGAGCTGGGTGCTGAGGACCAAGGATAGGACAGGCCTGGCTCCTGTCCCTAAGGAGTGGAGTCTAGAGGGAAGTCAGCTGAGTGAGTGGGTCCCCTACTCTGGTGGGCCCATGTGTGACAAGAGTCTGTTAGAGCTCAAGGGAACCAGGTAGGGTCCCTGTTGTTGAGAGAAGTTCCCAATTAGCCCCCAGACCTCACCTCTGTACTTTGCTGGACATCTCGATGGGGCGGCCAATGTTCCGCGACTCAAGGCTGAAGTTGGGGTCAAAGTATTCATCGGGGGAAATGGCTGTAGGGTTGGTGGGGCTGGCTGCCTGCTGCACAGGAACCTGGATGGGCCCCAGGACCCTGCTTAGTGCTCAGGACAGCACCTGCCTGGCCCTGCCCAGCCGTCCCCAGTGCCTGCCCCAGCCCCGGCTCACCCCATTGTGGGAGGAGTGCTGCTGGGCCATCCCGAGGAAGGACTGGAATGGAGTCTTCCCCCCTAAGGAGAAGGGTGAGAGCCCATGAAGGGACTTTGGGCCGCTGTCCCCAGACTGCCCCCACCCACCATCCATCCTGGGAGCCTCCTGTCAAGCAGGAGACTGAGCAGATGTGAATGGGGTGATCCCCCAGCTTTTCCCAGATACTCTGGCACCCCAGACTAGGGTGACCCCCACCACATGGTGTGACTGGGCAGCAGCAGGCGCACCTGGGTTTACCTTTGCTCCTCGACTTGTCCTGATCAGAGAGGTGCTCCGTGCGTGTGCGTGTCACCAGCTCCACATTGGTGGCACTGTACACCTGGGGAGCAGGGGGGAAACAGGGAGAGCTGGGGGCTCAGAGCCTGTTCCCCACATTCAGCATCACCAGCACAGGACCCAAGTCCTCCCGTCCCCAGGAACAGATGAAATCTTGCTCCCCAAAGTGGAGAAGATGGCAGGGTCTAAAGCCCGGGAAGTCACTAATAAGGGGAAATGGTCCTGGTTTCGTCTAATTTGGGTGGGGGCCATGCTGTGGGTGATCCCTACGTGCTCAATAGGGGCTGGGTGCTTGGGCCCCACTGAGTACCCATGGCCACACGGGGCTTCTGGAGCCCACAGGCCCCTCTGACCCTCCCTCCGCACGGGTGGGTGTGGAGAGTGAGCACAGCTCCTAGGCCCTGTCTCCTACCCCAGCCCCCACCACTAGCCTCGCCTGCCTTGGCCTCATAGCCGCTAACGGTTTCCATCTTCTCAGATCGCCAGCCCCAGATGCCGCATTTGTTCCTGAAACAGACCAAACAGGAGTTCATGAGGACCTGCGCCCCCCCAACCCTGGCCAAGTCTTCCCTTCCAAAGACCCCTCCAATTAGCCTTTTCACTGTGAAACACGCAGGGACCTTGAAGAGGATCCCTGGGCAGCTGGGATAACTGAACAAGGACTGAGGGCTAGAAAGTACTGAGGAGATATTGTTAATTTTGTTAGGTGTGATAATGGTGTTTGGGCTGGGTTTAAAAACATCCTTATATGTTAGAGTCACATGCAGAGCATTTACTGTTGAAATGATATGCCATCTGGGATGCAAAAAGGTGAGGAAGGATAGATTCAACAAGAGTGGCAAAAATGTTTATACATGTTGAATTTGGTGATAAGTATATCATACTATTCTTTCTTCTTTCACATATATTTGAAATTTTCCATAATAAAAAGTTAAAAATAAAAGTATGTCTGATTCAACAATAATAGGCTTCAATGCCTCCCTTTCAATAATGGAGAGAATTAGTAGGCAGGAGATCAATAAGGAAACAGAACAACACTATAAACCAGACTTAACAGACTTCCTTAGAACACGCCACTCAACAACAACAGAATACACATTCTTCAGGATAGACCATATGCTAGGCCATAAAAGAAGCTGCAATAAAATTTAAAGGAGAGAAAGCACACAATATGTGTTGTCCAGTCACAAGGGAATGAAATTAGAATTCAATATCAGAAAAAAGATTTGTGAAACTCAAAAGTATATGGAAAGCAAACAACACACTCCTAAATAACCAAAGGATCAAAGAATAAAAGGCAAATCAGAAAATACTTTGAGATGAATGGAAAGGAAAACACAACATATCAAAACTTATGGGACACAGCTAAAGTACTGCCGAGAGGAAAATTCGTAGCTGTAAATGACTATATTAAGAAAGAAGAAATCTCAAATCAATAACCTAACCTTCCATATTAAGACATGGGGAAAAGAGCATACTAAACCCACAGCAAGCAGAAGGAAGGAAATAATAAATATGAGAGTGAAAATTAATAATATGTATTTCATTAATTTTCACTCTAATATTTATTAGAATAGAAAAACAATATAGAAAATAAATTAAGCCAAAAGCTAGTACTTTGTAAAGATCAACAAAATTGACAAACCTGTAGCTAGATTGGCCAAGAAAAGAGACAAGATTCAAATTACTAAAATCAGAAACAAAAGAGGGGCTATTGCACCCTAGCTGGTTTTATTCAGTGGTTAGAGCGTCGGCCCACAGACTGAAGGGTCCCAAGTTCGATTCCAGACCAAGGGCACATACCTCAGTTGTAGGCTTGATCCCCAGCCCTGGTGATTGGGGTGGGTGTGGGAGGCAACTAATCAATGTATCTCTCTCACATCAATGTTTCTCTCTCCCTTCCTCTCTTCCTCTCTGTCCTTTCCACTCTCTCTGAAAAGCAATGGAAAAAATATCCTTGACTGAGGATTAAAAAAAAAAAAAAAAAAGAGGGGCCCTTGCTATAGACATTACAGAAATAAAAGGATTATAAATGGATACAATGAACAACTGTTTCTAAACAAAATTATATAATTTAGATTAAATGGACAAATTCTAAAGGGACAAACATCTAAAGAGTTAATACCAATTATTCACAAACTCTTGTAAAAAAATAGACAAGGAAGTAACACTGCCTAACTCAACCTATGAGGCATTGCCCAGATACTAAAACCAGACACAGATATCACAAGAAAACTACAGACCAATATCCTTTATTAATATGAATATAAAATACTAGCCAACCAAATCTAGCAACAAATAAAAAGAATCATACACCATGACCAAGTGGAACTTATCCCAGGAATACAAGGTTGATTCAACATCTGAAAATCAATCAATATAACACATAGCAATAGAATTTTTTAAAGTTACATGATCATATCAATAGACACAGAAAAAAGCATCTGACAAAATTCAAGCCCTTCATGGTAAAAACACTTAACAAAGCAGGAATAGATGGAAACTTCCTCAATCTGATAAAGGGCACCCACAACTAACATCATACTTAATGGTGAAAGACTGAATACTTTTCCCCTAAGGTCATAAACAAGACAAAGATGTCTGCTCCTGACACTTCTATTCAGCATTTTATTGGAGATTCTAGCCAAAGCAATTAGACAAGAAAAAGAAATAAAAGAAATCCAGGTTGGAAAGAAAGAAGTAATACTATTAAATGATGACATGATCTTACATATAAAAATCATAAGGAATCTACTAAAAATCCATTACAACTAAAAAATGAGTTCTTTGAGATTAGCAAGGTTGCAAGATATAAGATCAATACACAAAAATTGACTGTATTTTTATAAATTTGCAATGAAGAATTCAAAATGTAATAAAGAAAACAATTCCATTTATAATAGTATCAAAAAGAATAAAATACTTAAATTTATCAAAAGAAGTGTAGAACATATACAGTTGATCCTTGAACAATGCAGGGGTTAGTGGTGCCAACTCCCATGCAATTGAAAACCTGTTAACTTTTGACTCCTCCCCAAACTTAACTACTGTCAGCCCTTTGCATCCATGGAGTCAACCAACTGTGGTTGGAAATTTGCAGTTGGGAAACCCTGGTTGAAAATTTGGATCAGAATCCCATCTGACTTCTTTGTAGAAACTGACAAGCTGAATCAGGAATTCATATGAAATTGCAAGGGAATCAGAATACCCAAAATAACCCTGAGAAAGAAGAACCAAGTCAGAAACTCACACTTTCTGATTTCAAAACTTACTACAAAGCAATACCAGTTAAGACAGTGTGATACCAGAACAAAGACAGATATATATAGATCAATGGTACAGAATTAAGAGCCCAGAAATAAACTCATACATCTATGGTCAACTGATTTTCTACAGGGGTGTCAGGGCCATTCAGTGGGGAAAATAACAGTCTTTTTAGTAAATTGTGCTGGTACAACTGAATAGTCACAGGAATAAGAATGGAGCTGAACCCTTACTTCCCACCATATTTAAATATTAACTCAAAATGGATCAAAGACCTAAATGCAAGAGCAAGAACTATCTAAGCTTTAAAAAAAATAGGGGAAAATCTTCATGACTTTGGTTTGATTTGGCAAAGTATTGTTCGGTATGAAACTGAAAGTACAAGCAACGAAAGAAAAAATAAACTGGACTTCATGAAAATGAAAACCTTTTGTGCTTCAAAGTACACCATCAAGAAAGTGAGAAGACAGCCCACAGGATGGGAGAAAATATTTGCAAATCATGTATCCAATAAGGGACTTATATCTAGAATTGAACCTTTACAACTCAATAATAAAAAGATAACCCAATTTCTTAAATGGGCAAAGAATCTGAATAGACACTTCTCCAAAGGTACACAAATGGCCAAAAAGCACATGAAGAGACGCTCAACATCATTAGTCATTAGGGAAATGCAAATCAAAACCACAATGAGATACTACTTCACAGTCAATAGGATGGTTATAATCCAAAAATAAATAAGTGACCAGTAACTGTTAGTGAGAACATGGAGAAATTGGAATCCTCATACACTGCTGGTGAGACTATAAAATGCTATAGCCCCTTAGGTAAACAGCCTGGCAGTTCCTCAAACAATTACACATCCGGTTGCCACATGACCCAGCCATTCCACACTTAGGTATATACACACAAGAAAAATGAAAACATATGTCCATACAAACATTTGTACACTAATGTTTACAGCGGCATTTTTCATAATGGTCAAAAGGTAGAAACTACCCTAATGTCTATCAATGGACAAATGGATAAACAAAATGTATATGCACACAACGTATTCGGCCATGAAAAGGAATGTGTAGTTAGTTATATGAACAACTTGGGTGAACCTGGAGGACACAATGCTAAGTGAAAGAAGCCAGTTACAAAAGACCACATACTGTATGATCCCATTCATAGGAAATGTCCAGAACAGGCGAATCTATAAAGACCGAAAGTAGATCAGTAGTTGCTTAGGGCTGTGGGAGGGGATGAGGGGATGAGGGCATGAGAGTTGATAGGTAAGAGATACAGGGTTTCTTTCTAATGTGATGAAATGTCCTAAAATTGACAGTGGTGATGGCTCCATATCTGTGAATGCACTAAAAAACACTGAATTGTACACTTGAAATAGGTGAACTGGATGGTATAGGAAATTATATCTCAATAAAACTGTTTGGGGTTTTTAAGTGCTTCTGAAGTCTGTTATTGGAACTGGGGCATATGTAGTCACAGAAATAACACTCTGGCCAGAAGGGTCAGGTTCCTAGAATCTGGCCCAGACACAGCTCTACTACTGATGAGCCAACTTTGGTACAAACAGCTGTCCTGAACCACAGCCTAAATCCTTGTTTTCATGGGAAAACATGCAAGGTCAGGAGTTGAGAAACTGGGGACACCCTGACCTAGCCCCCTCCCCAGGAAGCCATCTGTCAGTATAGACAGGCAAAGTGGGCTCGAAGGTTGCCACAGGATGCACATGTGACCAGTCTCAGGGGGACACTGGGTCTGCAGTGACCACCCCCCTCATCTAAGCAGCCTCTGCAAGTGGCTCAGCCTCCCAGAGGCCTGTACCAGGAGCCTCAAGGGCACCACCCGCAGTGTGGCCAGGTCCCAACTAACCTCTCAAAAGCCACATTTCGAGTGTCCAGGTGGGTGGAAACAATAGGAGAGGTGAGGCGACTGGCCACATGCTCCTCACTGGGCCGCATGGCAGCTAGCAGCACTTCTGGCTCATGCACAGCGAGCCCCAGCGTCTCAGTGTGTACCACCTGCCGGTCATGGTCCACTTCCATCACCAGGGCTCCCGCCTCTGCCAGCCAGCAGGGATGTAGAAGGGAGTAAATCAGTGCTAGGCCCCAGGCAGTGGGTGGGGGACCATCACGGTGCCCTCAGCCACCTGCTGCTAAGTGGCTGCAGCCTCAGCCTCTGGGTCCCCTCCACCCCCAACCTCCATTTCCACATCTGGAGAGTGGAAAGAAAGGACAGTGGTGTCTTCAGAAGCCACAGGAAAATCTCTGGAACCCGCAGTGAGCCTCCCAGAGCTCACCCTGGCCCTTGAAGATGAAGCTCCTCCGACCACGCTGCCAGGTCATGTGCTCGAAGCCCAGGAGACTGGTGTCCACCCGTAGGCTCTCACCCCGCTTCCATACACGGTACACGTCACTCGGGCACATCTTGGACACGAGGGGCACTGTAGGGGGCACAGAGGTCACCAGGGTTCTTTCCCAAAGGTCCCACCCCAGCTCCCTGGGAGCCGAGCAGTCCCCACTCACCCCAGCTGGTAAACTCCCACTTCATCTCCACGTAGAAATCAGGGGCCTGAGGTAGATCAGAGCACGTGTCAGGGCCCTGCCTAGTGCTGGGGGCCAGGAGGCCTGGACAGCTTCTTGTCGGCAGCCCCCCTTCTGGGAGCCCAGGCTTCAGCAAGTCCTGATGCACTGCATGGCCCTGCTATGCCCCCACCGCAACCAAACCCCACCCAAGAAAGCATGAACCAAGTGGTACCCTAAAAAGGCCATCAAGCAATCAGGCTATAAGCATCTGCAGGCCTGGGGGCAGTCTCAACCTGGCCGATGGCTCCCTGGGGGACCTGAGAGAGCTCTTGCCTGCTCTGGGTCCCAGAATCCTCATCTGTAAAGGGGGCACAAGGACCCCCTCTGGGCCTGCCCCTGGGGTGGGGGGTAGGAGATAGTGTCCTTTGAGAAGGGTGGACAGGAATTCCAGAAGTGCAGGCCACATGGGTAGAGTTGGATGAAATCCTCCCTCCGGAAAATCTGCGTTCACCAGGAAGCCCATGGTCTAAAGCTCTGTTGAGATTTCTGGCACTAGGAGACCCTCAATGCCCGCAAAGGCTTTCCTCCCAAAGGGCCCACTCTTGTCCACGTGGGCCTGTACTCCTCTCTTTCCTCCATGTCCCTGGGCTGGGGTCAAAAGAGGGGGACTTCATCGGATGGTGTTGGGATGGGAAAGCATGCTGCACAAGCTGGGTGCCCTTTCAAGGCCAGGCCAGGCGAGTGTGACCAGGGTGATCCCCATGCAGTCTGTCACAGCCCCCTGCCACGGCACTCCACCCCTTACTGGCCACACCTGTGCCCTGCTGTACCTGGCGGAGTTTGTTGAGCAATTCTGGAATGCCAGCCAGCCTCTGTGTGGCCCTCTGGTAGTCCCGATACTGGAGCACCAGCTGCACCATCTCCGGGTCCCCAGTGCTGACTGCCTCCTGCAGGACTGGGGACACCAAGCTGCTGAGGGGTGCTCTCTTGATGGCTCCAGGTCTGGCCACTGACCAACCCCCGCTATCACCCTCAGGCAAGCCCCTTTGCCCTCTGCAGTACCTGCCCAGCCCTGACAGCTCTCTTTGCCCACGTTGGCATTGTGTCGAAGGAGGACTCTCACAGACTCCAGGTTCCCCAGGGAAACGGCCAGCTCCAGGGGGGTGCGCCCCCGGGGGTCCTCCTGTTCAATGTCGTGCTGGGAGAGATGGGACACTCAGCACAGGGCAAGTAAAGAGAGGCAGAGGTAAGAAGATCACTGGGCTGAAGAGAGTTGGGAGTCACTAGGGGAAATAAGTAAGGCAGACTGGAGGGGAAATGGCAGGGGGTGCGCCTGGTTGTCCCTTCAGGGGTGGGGAAAGGGCAGGTGGGAAGGACCTGCCCACGTCTCCTGTGCTTTGCCAGGGACAGAGCTGGGGGCCCAAGTGGTGGGGCCTGGTCAGGAGAGGTGGAGCTGCGGCTGTCAGAGTCTGGACCGGCCTGGGAACCAGGACCCGCTGCTGCTTCTCAGCCTGGCGCGGGGCTGGGTGCAGGGTGCAGCGGGCGCGGGCGCGGCCGAGCGCGGGGAGCCGAGGCCAGAGGCTCGCGCGAGGGGCCAGGTCACCCCCGCGGCTCCGATCCGCCTGGGCAGGGTGCTGGGCAGGAGCCGGGGCCTCCGGGATGCAGGCCGCGGCTGTGGGCGGGGAGCCCGCGCGCGGCCCGGGCGCCGGCGGGCCTCACCTGGCGGCTGTGCAGCGCGGCCTCCAGTTCGCGGTGCCGGTTCGCCCAGACGAGCCGGTGCAGCGGGAAGGTGGGGCCCGGGCCGGCCATGCTGGGCCTCAGCGCCGCATCCCGGGCGGGCGGACGGGCGTGGCGAGGGCGGGCGGGCCCTGCCTCGGCCTCGGGCCCGGCGCCGTCCCCTCGCCTCGGGTCCCCGCGGCGCCCCAGCTACACCCGCCGCAGCCCGGAGCCCCGCGCCTCCGCGGCAGTGGCGGCGGCGCAGGTGGCGGGGAGGGCGGGCCCGGAGGGCGGGGCTGAGCCGGGGCGGGGCGGGGCGTCCGGCCCCGGGCCCCCGAGCCCCCTGCAGCCATGGCAACCGCCGCCGGGCCGGCCGCGCGGGGGTCTGGAGGGGGCGCCGCCGGGCCGCCGAGCCCCGCCGCGCGCGGGGGCAGCGGGGCCCGGTCTCCACCCGGCCTCGGCGGAGCGAGGGTCTGCGGAGGGCGGACCGGGAGGCGGGGCCTGGCTACAGCTCGCCCGGGGCCTGCAGGGGGCGCGCCAGGCCCGGCGCAGACCCCTCCTTGCGGGTCCCGCAAGAGAAGGAGGGGCCGGGGGTGGGGCGGGCGCGCTCGGGGCGGGGACTGGGACCCCGGGACGTGCGCGCGCAGCAGGTAGCCTTTCTGCTGCCCCCGGGTTACCGTATTTTTCCGGCAGCCCTGCGGGTCCCCGTCCCCCACCCCCGCTTCCTACCCCGGCACACCGCCGCTGCCTAGCGTGCCTGCGTTCAGGCGAGAGGTGGGGCGTGCTGGCTCCCCTCCCCGTCACCGTTGAGATGCCCCTAAATGATGGCCAGCTTAGCGTGAAGCACCCTCCCAGGGACCTGGGCCGGTGCCTGGTGGTGGCCGCAGCACAGGACTGGGCCCAGCCATGCGGGGAGTGAGGAACAGGAGGGCGAGGGAGTGGGGAGAGCAGGCTGGCTGGTCCTCATGGCGTGGAGGACTGTCCACCCTGAACGGCTTTCACCCACCCCGTGGATCCCTTTTGCCGAGGCTGCCCTTTGTTGCCAATGTCAGGAGAGGAAGGAGAGTTTCGAAATCAGAGCGGGCCCCTCCACCCACGCCGGAACCAAGGTGCAGGCCTCCCGGCTGAGCACTGGCCTTGTTACCGGGCTTTAGCCCTGGGGGGTCTGGTCCTGGTCTTGTTGGGTGATGAAGCAGCCACCAGGCTTGACCAAGGCTAACCCTTTGGTCTCAGTCCCCCTGTTAGTAAAATGACCAGATAGTTTGATCTAGAGTTTGAGATGAGTCTCTGGGCTGGGAAGCTGGTTGCCATTTACACTCTGACCTCTCACTTGGCCCAGTGGCACCTGTGCTATCTGCTATCACTTTGCCACCCCATCCTGTGGTGTTATCAGGTCATTGTAACGTCCTTGGGTCTAACAGAGGCTCGAAGGCCTCTGATTGCAGCCCTCATCAGCCTCCACCTACCCTTTCCCCAGGCCCTCTTCCCCCCCACCTCCCCACCTCCATCGGACAGGACTTTCTCAGGCCCAGCCTCTCCTGATCTCTGCAGTTGTGAACACAACTCCCCAGTGGCCCTTGACTCCTGATTTCATTGTCTTCTCAACCCTTTTCCAGAGCCTTTCCTATCCCTCCTCGATCTCCACATAGTTTCTCCCTGGCTGAAGGCTTGTCTGTTCCCGTTACCCTGATGCTACCTTCACAACTGCATTTCAGCCCCTCTAGGCCGTCTCTGTGCCCGTGTGCCATGCTGTCCCATCAGTATGTCTGAAAGCAGACCTGGCCACGTTCACCCTCTTCCCCTCAGGCCAGCTGTGCTTTCCCCACTGTCGTGGCTCCGAATGGCACCATGGCCCTCCCAGGTGCCATGTTCTTCCCATCTGGCCTCTTTGCATCTCTTCCTGGTCCAACCTCCACCACTACCATTATGACATCTCTGCCCTGGGCAGAGGCAGTGGCCCTAAGCTGTCCCCCTGCCTCCCACCCTCTGCCTCCCTCCACTCATCCAGCACTGGTCATCGGAAACTTGTTCTGCAGCTGGCTCCCATAGCTCCAGCCCATCCAGAGCCTATCCAAGTTCAGACTCCACGTCCATTCCCATCTTCGTTCTGTAGCCACTAAGTGAGCTGGCTCTGAGCCAGGCTGAGCCTGGCATTCAGGGCCTCCCAGGCCTGGCTCCTTCCCACAGTGCTCCTGCCAATGAGTGACTCCCGACTGCCAGGCCCTTGCCTGAATCAGAAATATCCCCCCACTTCCCCACCCCAATACTGGAGGCCCAGTTTGAAGGCCTTTTCCAAGACTCCTTTGCCTCCATCCCCAGCAGCTTTCCTTCGCCACCTGCCATGCTGTGCTTTGGTACTATGCCTCTCAGCCCTGCCCAGAAGAGCCCTACATGGGGTGGGCAGCAACCGACATCACCCATGGGGGCCTGTAGAGCAGGGACCTGGGGGAAAAGAAGTTGACTAGAGTCTCTGGGTAGATGAGAGGCCAGATACTGGGGGATCCCTCAGGCCTCAGACTGCTGCAGGGGGTGGAGCACAAGGTCAGAGGGGAGGCCAAAGCCAGAGAGGGCCAAGGGCCCAAAGGCTCACTGTGGCCCCAAGAGCAGAGGTGCTTGTCTGTCCATGACAGTGTCCTCAGCACTGTGCCTGGCAAGCTGGGGTGCTCAGTCAGTCCAAACGTGATACCATGCACCAAAATTCAGGTACCTCCTCCTGCTACCCTGGGCAGTAGGCAGAAGACCCCCTCTGCTTCCCTAGGGTGGGAGGGGGGAATGGGAACCTCCTGCCCCGCCCTGGAGAGAGCTTGGGCCTGGGCAGGCTGGCCCTGGATACCTGCCATGGTAGAGGGGACCTGGCACCACCACGACCCTCTCCCCTCATGCCCCAGCCCAAAGGTGGCTGAAAATGATCATTGGGCACAAAAGAGTCTGACACAGCCAAAGTCAGGCACTATTTTTTTATAAAAACGCATAGTCTCATTTTTCCACTTTAAAATCACATTCAAAAATCGGCAAAGAAACGCCCCAGGGAGTGAGCAGATGGGAGGGGAGGGTGAGCCAACCCAGCCCCTGGGGGAGAAGGCGCGACACCACACACGGCAGCGCGACTGGCACGAGGGGGCATGCGGCGGGCGAGGTGGCACCCTGTGGGTAGTGGCACTGACGGGACATGGGGCTGGGGCTGGGGCTGGACAGCCCGGGGTGCACATTGACCGGCCTGGGGTGGCAAGGGCTGGCCCAACTGGCCCCTCCTGCTGTGCTGCCCAGCCCACCCAGGCTGGCCCTTGTGGTCCTGGGCAGACAAGGCCTCGCCCAGTCCGGGGTCAGGGGGGCTTCAGGGCCAGGCTAGGCCAGCATGGTACAACCCGTAGTTGCCTTTTGGTGATCCTTGAGCCTGGGAGCTTAGAACGCGAGGAAGAGCGGGGCTGCAGTGACAGCAGCAGCACCTGCTGCCAACGCCACCCTCCTGGCCAAGCCCCAGTGTCCAGGGAAGGTGAGAATGGAGGCAGCCAGTGACGCAGGGACTCCTCCCGAGTGAGGGAGCAAGAGTCCAAGTCACTGTGGGCGGCCCTGGGGTCAGGGAAATAATGGGCTCCTCCTCCACCAACTGGCTGGAGGCAGGACAGTGCAGGGCTATGTACCTGTTGCAGGAGGGGCCAATGTGGAAAAGTTCAGGTAGTATTCCTGTGCCTCAGCCTCCCCGGGGGCGGAGGATGCCCAGCCACCCAGCTGAGCCGTGGGCACAGAGCACAGCCCCCGGAGCCTGAGGTGGCACTATCCCCAGGAAGGGGTAGGGGGCTGCTGGGGGCTGCTGCTCTCCCCCCCACAGGAAGACACTGGGAGTGGGCGACCCCTGGGGCGTCAGGGCTGAGGGTGGCTGGACAGTGGCTGGGTTGGTGGCAGCAGGAGCCAAGGCAAGCGGGCCCCTCCCTGGGGGCTGGGGCCACAGGAAATCACAATAATTACAAAATAAAACCTTTTCCGCTTTGCGGGAAAACAAATAATAAAAATCCGACAAAATAAATTAGAGGTTTATAAAAGGCGGGCGGGTGGGGGGTCAGAGGCCGTTGGCACTGCCACGCTGCACCAGCGGCACCTTGCTCAGCTCCACCACGGGCGAGCGGGCCTTGTTCTTCATCTTGGGTACCCGCTGCACCAGCTGCTGGGCCTCTCGGTAAGCGTCGCGCAGCTCTTTCTTCCACTGCACCAGCTCCGGGTCACTCTGCATATGGCAGGGGGTCGGTCAGGGGGGGGCCTGGGTGCCCCGAAGGTCACCCTGTCCCCATGCTGCCCCCGCCTGCTGGGCCCCCACACCTGTACTCACATCACACTGCAGGACGAACTGTTTACCACCGCGGATCTTGAGAAGGAGGCACTTTCGCTCCTTGATCTGCGTCTCCTCCACCGACTGGATCTCCTCCATGGTTAGCAGGCTCTGCTGCAGGGCAGGGAGGGATGGGCAGGGACAGTGAGGGCGCAGGACAGGCCCAGCCAGCTACAGCCTCTGCCCCCTGGCCCCCAGCCCCAATCCTTACCGGGGCCTCGCCCTCGCCCCGCCACTCGAGCCTGTTGGGGAACAGGTAGAAGTACCGCCGCTGCCACTGGGTCAGGAAAGGGTTGCCCATCTTGGACATGTAGCCGTGCATGATGCAGTCTTTGCCCAGGGCGTAGTCTGCATGAGAGAGGGAGAGAGAGGCCCTGTCCCGGTTCGAATCCTGGTTCGGCGGCTTCCTGGCCGTGACCTTGGCTGGGTTCCTGAAACCCAAGCCTGTTTCTCATCTCTAAAGTGGGCAGTGGGCATACACGGCAGCCACAGGCCCTCACCTTCCTCATGGCCCAGCTGCTTGTTTTTGGTTTTCTTGCGGGTCTCCAGCCTATCTGTCTCAGCGTTGATGGTGTCGAAGACAGTCTCTGCCACCTCCTGCTGCCACCGCTCAGAGATGGTGAGGGGGAAGTTGCGGTAGAGCTCCTGGTCGCTGTCCAGCAACTGCACCATGGGGACGGGGCAGGGACATCCATCACCACAGGTCTGCCCAGCCCCAGGGACCCAGGCAGGGTGATCTGGTCCACCCCTAGAGACATTGGGGAGGAGGAGCCCGGGGCCCAGGGCTGGCGAAAGGGTCTTCTAGGGGCAGAGGAAGGATGGGGAAGCCCCAGGGCTGGGCTGAGGGCTCAGGTGCAAGGCCCGGCAAGGCCCAGTACCTTGATTCCTTTTGTGTCTTCCTCATCAAAGGAGCCGATGTCGAAGGCGTCAGCTGCGTTCACCTCCCCTCGTGGGGGGATCAGCGGGGGAGGGTACTGCGGCAGAACAGGGGCTGGGCATCAGCATGGGGCAGAGACAGCACAGCACTCTGCCAGCCCTGGCCCCCACTCTTACCTTCTGCAAGAAGACCATCTGCCAGTCTAGGGAGTGGAAGAAGGGGCTCTCCTTCACCTCCTGGGCCCTGTGGGGAGAGGGGGGGTCATCTGGGCCAGGGCTATGTTGGTGTGGGGCAGGTGGCCCCAGCTAACTCCTGGTTCAGCCACTTTCTGGCTCTGTGACCTTGGGCAAGTTCCTTAAACCTGAGCCTGTTTCCTCATCTCTATTGTGGGGAGAGCAGCAGTTCCCACACCGTAGGGCTGCTTTAAGTTTTAATATTATGAGTCTTGCAACATCGTGCCTGGCACTTAGTAAATGTTTAATAAACATAAAAAGCTGCTGTTATCATCATTATCATCACCATCTTTGTTACAAGGGCTCCTCCGGAAGCCAGTCCCCAGCCAGCTCCAGCAGCTGCAACCCTGAGGATCTGGACACAGAGCTGGCTGTGCCCCAACCTGTGAGTTCCTCAAAGGAGGCTGGTTCCAGTAACGGACACAGCCCTTGTCCTCAGGGGGACACAGGCAGACGCCCAAGCAGGCTGGCCCAGCAGCCCACTGCAGAGGCCTGGACACCACAGCACGACTGAGTGCCCAGCGCCTGGCTGGGAGGCAAGGCCTGGGACAGTGGCCCTGGTCCCCAGCACTCACCCTCGGCCCAGGCAGCCCAGTCTCCTGTGGACATCCCTCTGCAATAGCCCCTCCAGCAAGGAACGGAGCTCAGGGGAGAAGGAGTCGGGCAGCTCCACAGCCTTCAGGAAGGAAGGGTGAGATGTTAGCAGGGGCCGAGGAAGAGCCCCTGGCTCCCAGCAGAGGGAGAAACGGGCCCAGCTTCCTAACTCACGCCCAGCAGCCATGTTTGCTCTGACAATATAGGGAAGGAGAGTCTACAGGGCAGGAGGCCAAAGTGGGGATGAGCCACCTGACATCATTGCTGGTAAGACTGAGAGTCTGTGACACTGATACCCATGGGAGACTCCAGCCCCCCTGTGGCCCCCCATGGACTCCATCCAGCACCCCTGGGCTGGAACCACACACTCACCATTGTCAATGTCATCCGGTCAATCTCATGCTTGTCTTTGGTCTTATGCTGCCGGAAGGGACTATGCCTGGGCAAGAGAGGTTAAAGGCCAAGGTCACAGGACAGGAATGGGGAAACTAAGGCAGACAGCATCAATGATCTTTGTCCAAAGCCAGGGACGGTGCCATTCCTAACAACCAGGCAGCTGTGGGCTCCTCCCAGCCTCCTCCCTGGACCAGGGAAGAGCCGCTCTGTCTGGTCTCGCCGCCTGAGTGAGACGACCACTCACCCCCGCAGCAGCTTGAAGAGCATGCAGCCCAGGGAGAACCAGTCGGCACTGCTGTCGTAGGCCACTCCCTTCTGCAGCACCTCGGGAGCCATGTACCCATGGGTGCCCCTGTGGAAGCAAAGAGACCATGAGCACGTCTAGCAGAGGGTTTGGGAAGGAGGGTGCGGGCTGGGCACTCACACGCTGGCGTGGGGCTTCTTCTTGGAGAAGTCGCAGGCCAGGCCCAGGTCTGAGATGCGCACGTGGCCGTGCTCGTCCAGCAGGATGTTGGCCGGCTGTGGAGGAATCCCAGTGAGCTCCCCTGGGCGGCTCAGGACAGGGCCCAGCCAGGCAAGATGCCAGCTGGGTCGCTGCCTTCACTCTAGAGGGTTACGCATGTCCAAGGACCAGGCCCTGGGCAGGGTCTTCACCTCCTCCCCTCAACCACAATGTGAATCTAGTAAATGGCTCGGTGGGTGGGAGGGCGCAGTGGGGAGGAGCTGGCCGGCCCTGTCCGGGGCTTGCTATTCCCACGCCCTGCTGGGCCAGGTGCACCCAGAGGAGGGACAGGCGGCGGCTCACCTTCAGGTCCCTGTAGACGACAAAGCGATTGTGCATGTGCTCCAGGCCCAGGATGATCTCGGCTGCGTAGAAGCGCATGTCCGCTTCGGAAAAGACCCCATGCTGGGACAGGTGATAGTGCAGGTCCCCACCTGAGGTAGGCAGTGATCAGTTCCCTGCCCCGGTGCCCCACCCCAGCCCCTTGCTCCACCTGGGGCCAGGCACACACTCACCGTTCATGAGATCTAGGATGAAGCTGAGTTTGTCCGGCGTGTGGAATGCGTACGACATGCAGACGATAAACGGGCAGTCCTGGGAGGGGACGGGACAGGAAGTCAGCAGAGGCTGCCCAGAGGTCCCGGAGCCAAAGGCTGCTCTGGTGGCCAGCCCACCTGGCCACCCGGCTCACCCCAGTGCTGACGAGGGACAGCATGATGCGCTCGTTCAGGGCCAGGGTCTCCCCCTGTTTCATCTTGATGCGTTTCTTGTCCAGACACTTCATGGCATACCTTGGGGGGGAGGGGTCAGTGAGTCAGCCCAGAGGCACTGTAGTCAGAGCCCAGGGCTGCTTTGGGGCCCAGAGTCAGGGTAGGGAGTCCTCAGGGCTCTTTGGGGGAATTTTGGACACCACAACAAGCTTATGACACAGAGAGGGCAAGAGAAAGTGCTGAGTTGGGGGCTCAGGGCTGAGGAGTGTAACAGACAAGCAAAGAATGGGGGAGAGAGAGAGAAGCAAAGAGCGAGCACATACCCCTTTGCAGAGACCTGTTCATTCAGGACCCTGCCATCTGGCTCCTGGGGCCCTGATGCCCCTAGCTCGCCCATGGACACCCATGCCTCAGGGCACCCCCAGGGGCCCTCCCTTCCCTTGCAGGAGCTCACATCTTGCCCGTGTCAGCCTTCCGGCACCCATAGACCTCGCCGAAGCCCCCTCGACCAATGATGCGGTGCACACTGAAGTCATTCATGGTCAGCTGTGGGGGCAGCAACAACTGGGGTCATTGCACACCCTCACCACATGCTTACCTGCTTTAGGGAGCCACCCCATGGGGAACCTGGCACTGATCCCACAACCACTATACCTCCCAGCCCTGGCTAAGCCCAGGGGCCAGCTCCCACACCCACCCAGCCCACTCACATGGATGTTGAGCTCCACATTCTTCCACTGGCAAAATCGTGTGAATTTATCACTGTAAGAGAAGAAACCGAGCTCAGATAAGCTGCAGAAAGTAAATGGCATGATGCCGGGGGTGAGCTTGCCCCACCCCACTGCCATTCCCCGGGGTCTGGAACTGCGCAGGAACAGGGCCATTCCAAGCTGGGCCCCTACCCAGAACACCAGCCCGGGTGGGGCTTGGCCACCTATGTTTGGGTCCCTGCTACAATCAGATAGGTTAGAAAGGAGGTCCTCCAGCCTGACTTGACTTCCTGCTACCTTATCATTGACAATGCTCATCTCATCCCTGCTTGCATACCTCCAGTGACAAGGCACTCCCTCCCTGTGAGGCCCCCACTCCATGGCTGGGGAGCTGGGACCTTATGAAAGCTGTTCCTTACATCAAGCTGAAATTTACCTACAGTTTCCACCCATCAGGTGGGCTCTGGCCATGAGGGCAGGGGGTTGGGGCAATGTGTCCTCTTGTGTCTGCCCCTACCACCACCCAATGTTTCTCAGCCTAGAAGGCCCAGCAAGGTGCTAGACAGTCCATGGGAGGGAAGGGCTCACAGGTGGTCCTGTGGTCCCTGGAGAAGCACCTGGGACAGGCCTGGTGCTGAGAAGGGTAGGCTAGGAGTGTGGAGCAGGTGATGACCTGGCCTGCCTCACCTCTCAGGAGTCTCTGCACTAGAGTGTAGATGGACCCAGGCACCCCCCCTGCCTGGGGGCTAAAGCAGGCTGGCTTCTCTCCACGCCATCCACACTCCTTCTCAGGACGGCCTCTCCCTCCCCCTGCTCTCCTGCATGCACCCCACTCTCACCTCTCAATGAATTTCTGGAACACGTCCCCTCGGAGGTTCTGACAAATCTCCTCGATGTACGGCTAAGGGAGGAAGGCAGAGGTTTGTGACTGTGCCAGAGCAGGAGCTGATCAGGTTCCCTAACCTGGGCCCAAGGTGGCCCCAGCTGGGCCAGGAGGCAGGGGAGGAGTAAGGTCAGCACATACCTGGAAGAGATCCGGAGGCACCTGCCTCTTCACCAGATGGCCCTGGACGTGCTCAATGGCACTTTTCGAGAAGGGCTGGGGAAGACACAGATGGCTGTGAACTCTCCACAGGGTCCTTCCATCCCTTCCCGGTGCCCAGGTAGCTCTGGGCTGGCATGCAGGTCCAGGCACTCACGTGCGAGCAGGCCAGCAGCTCCTTCATGATGTAGGTGTCGAAGATCTCCCGGCTGCAGGTCAGGCGCTCCTCCTCTGTCTCCAGCTTCTCGTATTTCTTGATCTAGAGGACAGATCCCCAGGGTAACCTTTGGCCCAGCAGGGCCTAGGGGCACTAACGCCAAGCATCTTGTAGATTCAACAAAAGCAGCCCAACTTCATCCCCCTACCCCAGGCAGAGCAAGGGCTGGCCTCACCTCCTCGTAGAACTCCACCAAGGGCTTGGCCTCCTCCAGGTGTTTCAGGCAGAAGTCTCGGAAGAGCAGGTACCCTGAAAGCAAGGGTTGGGTCACCCTGAGCCATGCCACCTCGGAGGCCTTCCCATCACAGAGGGTGGTGTGCACTTGGGGCTCCCTGGGCAGAACTGGGCAAGGAGGCAACAGGGGTGGTCTCTGCCCCAGGCAGGGGCTGGGCAAGATGGCCTCGAAGGCTGCTGCCAACTGAAGATTCTTAGATTTGGGGCCTGCTTCCTCAGATGGCGGCCGGAAAGTGATGGGCACCTTGGTGAGGCAGAGGCCAGGGGCTGGCTCTGGCACCTGGGCCTCCTGCCATCTCAATGCAGTCTGGGACTTGCACCTCCTCCTAGAGGGTGACACCCCCACCAGGTGGGCCCCGCAAGTGCAGTGAGTCACCTGGGCCAGGCCAGAGCCATAGCACGGGGAAGGAAGGCGGCCTCTGAGGGGGCCATCCCCCTCTCCCTAGACCTTATAACCCCCTCCACCATCTGGCTGAGTCTCACAGAGGCCCTGAGACACAGGCACACAGGAAGGTGAGGTCCAACTGGGGAAACTGAGGCTCAGGGAGGTCTGTCAGGCAGGGGTTATGTGGCAGGTATGAGAACTCAGGGTTCATCTACCCAGTGGCAGGTCCTGAGAAGGACAGGTTGGGGAGTAGGGCCTTGAGGGCATGGGCCACTGGGGAAGGGAAGAGGTGAGACGGGCTGTGGCCAGGTCTCGCCCCTCCCAGGGAGTGGGGGCCTGAGGCCTGGCCTAAGAGCAGCCTTGGAGGGCAGAGAAGTACGGGTGGTCCCTGCACCCTCCAGCCCAACCTGGGTGGCCAGCTTGTGCCGGGGAGTTTTCTATGCCTCTCTGGTGGCACTGTCTCCATGGCCTGGGCACCTCTGCCAGTGTGCACGGCCATCACTTCTGATAGAGAGGCCTGGCCCTTCAATACTGTGCCTTTGAGTAACTCGGGACAGGGCTTTCCAGTGGACAAGGGGCTTTCACTGGCACCCTCTTCCAGCCCTCCGACAGGCTCCTGAGTAGCAGGTCCCAGGTGAGGACACCAGCAGGCTGAGAGAGGTACAGCTATGTGCCCAAGGTCACACAGCACAGTCAGGGGACCCAAGCTGTGTGTTTCCTTACACACTGGCCCCCTCGAGCCTGACCTCCAAAGCCTGCTCCCACCAGGCCAGGCTACTCCCTTTTCGGAGCTGAGAGCCTGTTCTCCAGAAGCCAAATCAGAGCTCTGTGTGGCTGGAGCTGCTTCCCTGAGATCCACCCCAACCGTGCCCTAGGGCCAGGTCCCCATTCTAGACAACTGGCACTGGAGGAGGAACAGAGGACCAGGCTGAAGCAGGTTGCTCACAAAGAGGGCCTATGGGGGAGGGGGTGGGCAGACCACAGCGAGGCAGGCGCCACAGGAAGAGCCCCGCCCCTTCCTGTCAGTTCTACCAACGGCCCAGAGCAGCTGTGCCTGCGCCAAGGGGAAGCTGCAACTCTCAAAAACAAAAACCCCAAAGGAGGAACTTCCCCGGTGGCCCTGGAAGACTGCTGGGCCCCCACCCCTTCACAGGGCTCCCTGGGCCCGCAGCCAGGGGCTGGGAGGCACAGCGGGTCACAGCCTTGCTGTCACCCAAGGGCTCACTGGCTGTCCTGCCCCCATGGATCGGAAGCCAAACCTCCTGGGAGCCAGCCTCAGGGTCCTCCTGCCCCCACACTCCAATCTTTGGGACTGATGGAGTCCCCACTGTACTCACCCAGTTTCTGGGAGAAGATCTTCTCAAAGGTCACCTCGCCCCGGTCCTCCAGGTACTTCTGCATGACACTGCGGATGCTGAAAGATAGAGACCATGGTCATCTGGAGCCCTGTGACATCTATCAGGCCTCCTGGCCCTTTTCTGGCCCTGCTCTCCTGGAAGGCGGTTGCCTCCTCTCCCAGAATCCAGAGCCAGAGGCCACTGGTGGTGGGTGTCACTGCTCCCTCTAGAAAGGTCACATCAGAGGGACCTGGGAAAGCCTATGCCTGCTCCATAAGGCTCTGTCCCCAAAGCTAGGGTTTCCAGCAGGTGGCTGCTGAGAAGTCTGGTCCCAGCACTGCTTTGTGCTGGCTTTGGGGACTTGGCCAAACCTCAAAAGTCAGGCCTCGCCCAGCAGCAGACGATGGATAACCAAACTGTGGCCTATCCGGAGGATGGAGCATGCGCCGCTCGGCAGAGACACGCCGAGGCAGTGATATACCCGTAGGCTACAATACGATGGACCTGGAAAGCACTCCACTAAGTGAAAAACATGTCATAAAAGGTCACGTTATATGATCCCATTTATATGAAATGTCCAAAACGGGCAAACCTATGGAGACAGGAAGCAGATTAGTGGGTGCCAAGGGCTGGGGAAGGAACGGGGAGTGGCTGCTAATGGGTATGAGAGAGAGACACACAGATTGGCTGCCTCCCGCACCCACCCCAACCGAGGCTGGGGATCGAACCTGCAACCCACGTACATGGCCTTGACTGGGAATCAAACCCCAGACCCTTCGATGGGCAGGCTGGTGCTCTAACCACTGAGCCACACCGGCCAGGGCAATAAATTTTATTTTTTAAATACTTTTATTTATTTTTAGAAAGAGAGGAAGGGAGAGGGAGAGAAACATAGATGGGAGAGTGCAACATTGATCAGCTGCCTCCTGCACGCCCCCGACCAGGGATTGAGCTTGCAACCCGGGCATGTGCCCTGACAGGAATCGAACCAGCAACCTTTAGGTGCATGGGAGGATGCCCAACCAACTGAGCGACACTGGCCAGGGTTAAAATGATAAATTTATGTTACATGAATTAGATCTCAATTTTTAAAAATAGTTTTAAAAAAAGGCTAAGCCTCAGTTCCCACGTTCCTAATACCTGCCCCTGGGTTGCAGCGGGGGAGGGGGTGGCCACTCTGACACGGAAGCCCAACCCCATGCTCCCGCCCATTTGTCTCATCCCCCAACACTAAGCACTGTCCAAAAAAAAGAGACACTGGACTATATTTCATGCCTCAGACACACCTTTCTGTCCCCTCCTCCCCTTTCCCGGGCTACTTGCTCCCTGCCCTGCAGGCCTGCCTGTCATGACGGCCAGCTGTGGTCACATCTGGCCCTCACTAGCCCAGGATCCTGAGCAACACTCTTAGCTGCCTGTACTGAGGGCCATGCTGGGCAGTCACACCTAAGGCCATGCAAGGCTCAAGTGACCCTTAGGATATGTGGGGCCACCCACAGGCCACCAATGAAGAGACTGCAGCTGGTAAGGACTTGGATGGGAAAGTCCAGGCTGTGCCCTCACCTCCCTGCCTCCCTGCATCCCTTAGAGCCCAGCATGGGGCCCTGGCCACAGGGGCCTGCTGTACATCACCTACTGGGGGGCAAGGTATCCTGTACCCCTGTCCTCCAGGTAGGCCCTCCCAGGGCACAAGTCCTGGTTCTATGACATTAGACAGAGTGTGACAAAGCCTGAGTGGGGCCCAGTCAGATGGAGGAGACTCGGGGAGGTAAGAATGTTCTGGGCCTTCGGGAGAGGCTGTGTGGAGAAGGCGGAACTTTAGTGGGTTCCTCAAGCGCAAACAGGATGTCAGCAGGTGGTGAAGCCCAGGGCAGGTGAGTGGGCTGAGGACAGGCTGGGGAAGGCTGGGCCAATGAGCAAGGAGCCATGGGGCGAGGAGTGACGGCAGGGGGTCCAGGCAGGGGGTGAGCAGACAGACGCCACTGGGGACACCCATTGGAGGAAGCCCAAGTATCTGACAACACTGGGCCGGGAAGGCGGGAAAGAAACAGGGTGAGGAGAAGGCTGGAATGGACAGAGCGCTGACAAGGCCAGCTGGAAGGCAGGCCAGTGCGCCTGTGGACCCTGCCCAGCCTCCTCCTGGGCTCGAAGGAAGGGGACTCCTACCCTTTTCCACTCAGCATTTTCCTTCGGAGATGGTCTGGGTGGGAGCCCAGGCCCCAGCCTTCCTAGGCCTCATGTTCAAGTCACACAAGAAAAAGCCACACAAGAGAACACGGGAGCACGCAGAGCTTGGAACCTCCTGTTCAGACCCTGGGACAGTTGGGTTGGGGGTGCTGAGGCCGAGCGCAGGGGGAAGAGCCCAGTCCAAGGCAGCAAAGGCTCACAGGGTGGTGAGACCAGGCAGCCAGGAGTAAGGGGCATGAGCCCCGGAACACTGCAAGGGCCAAGTGCCTAGATTTCTCCCGTGAGAGGGGCCAGGAAGGCAGGGTTCTCACCAGCCCTTGGCTCGGCCCTGGGCTCTGCGTCTGCATCCCAGCCCTGTGGAAGGGGATGGGAAGAAGCTATAGAGAGAAAACATATCCCCAAACGTCATCCCCCTTGGGGTGGACAGTGAGACAGTGGGCAGGTGTGCTCAGGTGGAATGTCCAAACAGGTAATGCAGATGGCAGGCAAAATGACCCCAGCCTGTCTAGATGACCCCACCATGGCCCCTGCAGTAGTCACTGGGAAGCCCTCCTGAGCCCCAAACTTGCTTCCTGGGAACCAGCAAGACTGGCACCAGCTCAGCAAAGGAGCTGCAGTGGGAAGGCCCACAGGGAGCCAGGGAGCTGTCCCGCCACGTGACTCAGTGGCCCTGCAGAGCAGCGAAGAACTGGACACCCCAAGGTCCCCACCAGGAATCACTCTCTAAGAGGGCCTGCCCACCAGAGAGGAAAGGCTGCAGACAGCAGAGCCCTCCTTACTGGGTGGCTCTGCTGTCATCTCAGCCCAGGGACAGTAGAAAGTGGATCTGCTCTGCGCTGCCTGGCAGCCAGACCCCGCCCCCCACAAGCCTGCATGGGAGGCCGCAGCATGCTTCCCAGCCCACACACTTCACTTTCTTCCTTAAAAAGAAAAAAATGTTTTCTAAATAAAATAAACACTCCCCCCCAACCAAACACAAGGTCAGACTCGGGCAGAGCCCTTGAAGGGAAGGCCCCTAAAGCATAGGGTTTCCTGTCCATTCCCACTGGGCTGGCAGCCGAAGGAGCTGCCAGGTTAGAAAAACGTGTCACAGGGGACACTCCCACCAGGGTGGCAAGTACAGGCTGGCACAGGAGGTGGTGATGGCCTCCTGGGCTGGGTCACCTTTGTCTCCAACACCCGCTCCCTGATACTGGCGGAGTCTGGAGTGGTGGGGAGCCCAGAGCAGCGTTTCTGCTCCAGCCCAAGTCAACAACCCCAATATGCAGAAGCACATGGCTCCCACATCAACTCCGGGTGGTCAAGAGAGCCAAGTGCCTGCATCTTCCTTGCCAGAAGAACTTAAGGCTCCCAGTCGAGGGGTGCCCAGGTTTGGGCCTCAAATGGCTCTCCCCACTTCCCTCCCCAGAGGCCAGGCCAAGTCACCAACTTGAAACGTCCAGTTTCCTCATTTGTAAAATGAGGATGTCAACAAAATTCTGAACTGTCACCACAGCGCTGGCCATTTAAAAAGCCTGAGAGGCCCTGGCCAGTGTGGCTCTCGGCTGAGAGTCATCCCCTGCACTGAGAGGTTGCGGGCTGCTTCCTAGTCAAGGCACACGCAGGATCAATCCCCAGCAGGGGGGCGTGCGGGAGGCAGCCCATGAGAGAGAGAGTGTGTGTGTGTGTGTGTCTTTTGCTCTCTCCTTCCCTTTTTCTCTCTAAAAATCATTAAAAATATAAAAAATAAATAAAAATAAAAAGCCTGAGAGGACATAGAACTCTTCCAAGATGCCAGCCTTGCTGTGAGGGCTATCAGCTCATGTCTCCCTCCTAGAGGGACCCCACCTGCTGGGATCCTACACCTGCGCCTCCTTCTAGACTGTGACCATAAGCTACAGTCTTGTTTGGGTCTGTGTCCCACACCTGCCATGTTCTTGGAGAGGGGTCTGTGGCCAGGGGGCCTCCTGGCCAGGGCGGACCCAGGAGTGCAGTCTGACCAGCCTCACACACTCATGCTGCTCAGCCTGGGGGATTCAGGCAGAGCCCAATACCTGCCCTGCCAAAGTATCGGGGGGCCCCTCAGCAGGAGGCCTGCCCTACCATGGCAGGGAGCTGCCGGATCTGGCTACCTGGCACTGCCACCTGCAGCCAGGGCTGTTCACACCAGCTCCAGCTGCTCTGAGGAACAGGCCCAGCCTGACACAGTGTGTGGGGGCATTTCCTCCCTCTCAGCCTAGAGTAGGGGTTGGGGTGACAGGACAGTAGGCAGGGAGGGGGTGAGAACTTCCGGTACCTTCTAGCACCACGTGGTTCACAGGAAAAGCAAAGGCCCTCGCTCTGTGGCGCAGTGGCCTGGCGGGCTGGTCTGGGCCCTCATCAGTGACTACTCAGGGTCACACATGATAGCCTATGTGGACTGGGAGGGACTGCAGGGGTCACAGACAAGCACACTGATTTGACAGTGAGGAAATCAAGGCTAAAAGAAGCGGAGCCACTGACCCAGAGTCCCACACGGCGTTAGTGGCAAGAAAACATCCAACCTCCCTGAGAAAGAGCCTCCCACCAGGAGGGAGCTTCCCCTTAGCCTTTATGGAAGAGTAGGGTACAGGGTCCCAGGGGACCCTGGCTTGTGACCCGGCGGCCTTCCCCTCCATCCCATGCCAGTGGCTGCAAGCAGCATCTCCCCTGGGAGCCCACCAGGCTGAGGCTGGGGGCAACTCTGGCTGGCATCTAGCAGGCTAAGGACCATGATTCTTGTGCCCCTGTGTGACATGGATGACAGGGCTTTGAAATCCCAGGATAATACAAGCTGGCACGGGGGCCAGGGACTGGCAAGTCCGGTGCAGCCATGCTGGAACTGCCATGCTCTGGGAGGTGACAGCTAACAAGCCAGCGGAGCGGAGGCTCGGGCACTCCTCTGTGGCATTTCCAGGAAACCTGGCACCACAGTGGCAGTGGTAGGAGGAAGTCCCCTGGGGCTTCTTATTAATATTTCTCATTGACTCTCCCTGGGGCTGACAATGTCCTCAGAGCTTGAGGATGGGGCACATACCAATTGAGAAAGACCAACCGAAGCAGCCAACTGTGGAGCAAGCCATGGCTGGGGGAGAGAAGATGACACCCACTGAGCACCACACACATAATGTCACAGCCCACCACGAATGTCACAGCAACCCAGGTTCCCGAGGGCATGGTGGCCACAAAGTGGCTCCCTAAGGGATGTGTGGGAAGAGGAACTCTGGCGGCCTTGTCACATGTCACAGTGTCTACACGACTGTGACACAAGTACCACACCCTGCATCCACTGCCATTACGTCAGAACGCAGCAAGAACAAACTTCCGGGGCTCCGCACCCCAAGGGTCCCAGGAGGGGGCTGACCCCTCCACGAACCCAGGATGGCTCCAGAGTCAGAGAACTGGCCCCTCGGAGAACAGAGCTGCTCACAAGTTACACCAGGAAGCCCACTCTGAACCCTTGCTCTTCGGCCTGCACAGACGCTACCCCTCGCGGTAAGCAGAAGCACGGAAGGCAGGCTACTGTTCTAGAAAAAGCTGCTGCCCAGCACCTCAGGTTTAGTGTCTCCTGTTTGAAACAGCTTAGCAACAACCTGACTGTAATCCCGTCTTCTGCGATGAGCGGAGGACACGGTCCCTCGGGGCCACAGGAGCGTGGGGATGGAGGGTCACAGGAAGGAGGGGCAGGTGGGATGGAGGCTGTGCATTCCCCAAGAACTCTGTTGGGCTCATGACTTCTGTTAGGTCCAAGGCAGGAGCACCGGCCATGTGCAGGCAGCCTGAACCCCGACCCCAAGCACTCAGCCCCTCTGCAAAGCTGACCTGGGCGCCTGCCCGGGCGGGAGGAAACGCTGGCTGCGGAGTGTGCCGACATCCGATGTCACCGGGATTTTACTACTGGGAATTGACCGTGCATTAATAGGATACGTTATTCCTGGGTTGACAGAGCCCAGAATCCCCTGCATGGATTCCAGCCTGGGACGCTCACATTCCCTCAGATTCCTCGGTTAATGGGCAGGCGAGCAAATTCACAGCAAAAATGTGAAACCCAGTGCTCAGGAAAGGAGAACAGATGGGAAAAGGGAGCCTGGAGACCCATTGCTGGGTTCAAGGCCTGGAGGGAGCGACTGCCGAGAAGATGGGCTTGTTTTCAGGGGCAGGAGGAGGGAGAATGCTGCTACTGGAGTGGAAAGTTCTGGATAACGAATAAAGGCTGGTGAAGAAGTGGGGGGGGAGGGGAGAAAACCTCCCTCTGCACCCCATCCCCCCACAAGTCAAGGGCAGGAAGTTCTGGAGGCTAAGAGTTAACAGGAACGAAGAAGCAGCAGAGGAAGAGTGGTGGGTCTGGGAGACAGGGAAGCCGGGAGAGGGCAGGAAGAAGGAAATCCACAGGGGGGGGAGGGACCAGGAAAGAGCCGAGAAAATGGGAGGCTGCAAGAGGCACCCGGCTTTGACAATCTGCTGCTGGGGCTGCCACTGTCACCAGGGAGGGCAGGGGCACCTCCTGGGACTGCCTGAGCCAGGCTCCTCAGGCAGGAGCCCAGAGATTAATTACACAAGGCCTCCATGGTCATATTAAGCAAATGACAGTAATTACAGGACTGCTGCCGCTGCTGGAAAGGGAGACAGCAGCTCCTTTGGGGAGAGGCACAGACCACCAACCCGAAAGGTCATCAGTGAGGGGGGCAGCCTCCTCGTTTTACTGAGGTGGAAACTGAGGCAGGCTCAGCCAGGATAAGGGCCGTGCCTGGGTCCCGCATGAGCTGGTGTTGTGGATTAGAAGCTGAGCCTCCTCCTGTCTTCCAGCTACACCATGCTGTTTCCTTCCATGAGAAGATGGAGAAACGGGGCTGTTTTCTCAGATCCTACAGGGTGACAGAGGGGAGGTCCCTGTGCCAACTCAAGCTGGCCCTGTGCCCAACAGCTCCCGTTCCCCAACCCTGAGAAGTCAGAGCTGTGATGACACACCCAGCGCCCAGTCAAGCCACAACCTGGGCACCAGCCGCAGACCACCCGAATGTGGGAGCAACTCCAATGGTACCTTATCATTGACAAACCACAGCCTTTCTCCTGGACTCTGACCTGTAGGCGAGGAAACATTACCCCAGACGTGGAGCTGCCTCCTCTAGGCACTAGCTTTGTCAGAGCAGCCAATGGGGAGGGTCTGGGCCTAGTGAACCAGGACAGCTGACAGTGCTGGGGGCTGCCCTGCTGTTTCCAGGCCACCTCCCCAGCCCCACAGCTCCCTGGAGAAGGGGTGCTAGCTGGCACATTCCACAAAACATGGATGGGGTGAGAGCAGAGCTGCAGAGGGGTGTGCAGAGGAAGGAACTATAGCCGGGAAGAACACGTGGGAGTCCAGGGACCTGAGTTCAGATTCCAGCTTACCCCTGTAACCTAGTCTCCTCTCTGTGAGCCTTAGTTGCCTCAGCTATTAAATGGGAGAATTCCACCTGCTGTGCCTGCTTCCCACAGTTATGAAAAGAATCAAGTGGAGTAAAAAGCACTTTGCAAACTGGGAAATGCCAGGCAAAGATACAGTCATAATAACCTTCCAGGGCAGGAGGCATCCAGCCCACTGGGCGTGGGAAGCATAAAGCAAAGGCTGGTGTTTGCTCTAATGCAGGAGGCCTGGCCTCCTAGGAGCAGCTCTGGTCCTTCCCCGGCCTCGGCTGACCTGTGGTCACTCTTAGAGCCTACAGATGTGGGCAACGTGCCCAACACTGTGCTGCCAGATGGTGACCCTACACAAGAACCCATGACACCTGGCTCTTGGCCTCCTACTGTTCCCCTAAAACTCACAGCCAACCTAGTTTCAGGCATCATGGTGCTGACAGTTCTTGTGCAGCTACTACACACAAGGCGTGGCCTTGCCAACTTCACAGGTTGGTTTTTGGATCAACTGAGATGGCAGATGTCAAAATAAATAATAAATTATTATAATTCCCACCATTATTCCTATCACCACTATCACTACCACAGATGGTAAAGGGGACTGGGAACGTTTAATTTCTCTGGGTTCTAACACCTGCAGAGCCAGCCCAAGGTGGGGCCCCATCAAGAGCAATGCATTCTGGGGAGAGATTACCCAAAGGCAGAGAGTTCCAGAGAAGGCCCCGCCTCACCCTTTGCAGAACTCCAACCTGCAGGAGGGTCTCAAGGTCTCAGCAACCAAGGGGAGCCGTTGCAAGCCCCAGAGGCTGACTCTCCCGTTTCCTCCCTCGTGGCTTTGTCATTTCTGAACTCATTTTTGTTCTAACTGTCACTGCTCCCTGGACAGCCCCTAGCTGACAGTAAGTCTGGTTCCTGTTTTGAGAAATCTGATTGCAAATGTCTAGAAAAAAAGGGCCCTAACGGCCTTTTCAAACTGCAGACCAATTTTCCTCTCCCAGGCCTGGTGTTCAGTCAATCCGAAACCCAGTGAACAGAGCCCTGAGGAAGACGCTGGAGACGACAGCACGGAACCCGTGCAGCTTTGGACCCTGCTTCAAAGACTCGGGATGCTGCAGTCACACAGCCTTATTTCACACCATCCACATTTCACAGATGAGAAAACCGAGGCCCAGAAACAAGAAGGGACTTGCCCAACGTCACCTGATAACACCATGACAGCAAGGACAGGCCCAGGCTCCTGGGCTGGCTGTAACCAGCATGCCACCTCTCAGGCAGGTAGGGAGGAGTTGCTGGGACTGGCCTTGCCAGGTGACACAAGGAATGGTAGTGGCCAAATGGCTCTCATAGATGCAGAACTGCCAGGCACCGGCTCAGGCCAGAGTGGTGGCAGAAATGTGGAACTAGAAGCCGGAAGCCCTGATCTGATGACCAGGCAACACCCTGGATTACCTGTGACACCGGGAAGGCCACTCGCCTCTGGGGTTTCAGCTTCCCCACCTGTTCCACGGGGCCAAAACCACACCTGTCCTACCTGCCCACGGGTGTCCGTGAGGCTCAAACAATGGGAAAATACTCCAGAAGCCATAAAATGCTGGGCAGGCCCCGGCTCTCGGCTCTATCCTGTACACTTCTGCGCTTACATCCTGCACACACAGTTTAAACTTTGGTACCAGGTGCAATGACATCAGGTGTCTCACGGAGAAGTGGCAGCCCCGTCCAGCTGCTGCAGGGGTGCTGGGGTACCCCCCAGCCAACAGCACTGCAGGGCACCATACGCAGGGCCCACCAGAGGAGGGGGGTAAGGGGAAAGGGGCAGTGGGTGTCTCCTCCCCTGGGATGGGGCGCACACCACACCCTGCTCCCCATCACCCCGACCCCCAAAGCACTCTCAAACCCCACCCCAAGCCAGTGACCGACCAGGCGGTGGGGAAGACTTTTGTCTCCCCCAAACCTCACACAAGTGTCGACCAGAAGGGGCTGAGTGAAGGCAGAGGAACCCCAAGGGGAGATGAGCTGGCATGAGGGCAAGAGGATGGGTGCCAGTCAGGCCAGGGGGGTGGTGGGCGGCGGCGGAGGGGCCCAGGGGCTGCCCGGAGGGTGCGGGGCACGGGGCTCCAGCGGGCGAGGGCAGAGGCCGAGCGGGGCAGGGGCCCCGAGCCGGTCGGGGGCCGCTGGGGCTGGGGAGCCCCGCCGGGCGCTCGGGGTTCAGGTGCGCGGGGCGCGGGCGCGGGCGCGGGGTCGGGCGCCGGGGCCGCCTCACCTGGGCTCGGGCAGCAGGATCTTCTTGCTGGCGCGCGCGGCCGGCGTGGCCTTGCTCTTCTCCATGGCCATCAGGTAGCTCACGTCGGCCAGCACCGCCTCCAGGTCCGCCATCTTGGCGGCGGCGGCGGCCTCTCCCGCCGCTCGGCTCCGCTGCTCCGCTCCGCTCGGCTCGGCGCGCTCGGCCCGCCCGGCCCGGCCGCTCCGTCGGCCTCGGGCGCCGCCGCCGCCCGGTGCGCTTGGCGCCCGCGGCTCCGCTCGCCGCGCTCACAGGCGGCGCCGCCCCATGGCGCCGGCTCGGGCCCGGCCCCGGCTCGCTCCGCTCCCGCCGGGACTGCAGTCGGGCCGCCGCCGCCGCCGCCCGCGCCCCGGAGCCGCCGCCGCCTCCGGCCCCGCCTGCCGCGCACAGCGCCAGCGAGCCCGCGAGGGGCCGGGCGGGCGGCGGGCGGCGCCCCCTGGAGGCCGCGCGGGCTGCACCCCCGGACCCCAGGCCGGGGCACAACCGAAGAAACGCTGGACCCAGACCTGACCCCCTCTCCCGTCGCGCCTGGGATCCCGGACTCCGCAGCTGACCACGGCCCTGGCCCAGGACGCCCCCGGGACTTGGGTCTCGGACCCCGACTCTAACCCCTGACTCCCTGACCTTGACGCAGCCCATGACTGACACCAGACCTGGATAGCATGGGGATCCCAGCCTCCAAAGAGGACCCCGGCCCCACACCGAGACCTCAGGCTCTGACCCTGACCTTGGATCACTACCCTGCCCCCCCACCTTCACACCCAGACCCGGACCCTGACCGCAGACCCCAGATCTCCAACAGGACCCCACATCTATATTTTGGACCATCATCTCAAACTCTGATCAAGGGTCCATCTCTCATCCTGGTTACTGACCCCCAACCTTCATACCAACCCCAGACCCTAGACCACTATCATGATCCTAAACCCTGAAATTGGGGGCAGAGCCCAGACCAGGTCTTGGACCACCAGCAGCAGACCAGGGTCCTAGACTCAACACCAAGACCAGGAACCTAGGACCAGGACATCCAACCAGGACTCAGACTGAATTTAGAACCCTTAACAGGTCACCAGGAACCTAACCTGGTCCAACTTGTAGATGCAGGTCCCTGGCCTGCACCCCAACCCAACCACAGATTCATGATGGAATCATCATAATTCCACAATGTGAGATCCAACCTCTCTTATCCTGGGAGGGGGTGCAAGGGTCTCTGTGCTGCCTGGCAAGGGAAACTCATTCTGCTGAGAGCCCAAGGGGTAGTGGGGGGTATTCTGTGTGTTTCAAAGCAGCACCTCCTATCTCAACGTGTCCCTCTCTAGAGCCTCTACTTTCCAAGGTGACAAGGTCCTCTCCCAGTCCTGGGCACAGTAACCAGGACCCTTCTGCAAAGCAGGGAGACCCTCCCTGTCCACTTCTCAGGCTACCTTCTGAGATCAGCCTCAGCAGACCTCAGAACCAGAGCACATCAGAGGCGAGGTCACTTCTGCTCGGGTGGCACCACCATCCACCCAGATACCCAAACCCAGACTCCAGGCATCAGCCCTGACTCCTCCCTCTTCCCCTGCCCTAACCTAGTTTATTACCACACTCTCCTGTTTGGCTTCTTGAGAATCTTCTTGAACCTGTCTGCTTCTCAGGATTCCCATGGCTGCTACCCTGATGCGGGCCCTGACCAGAGACACCTCTTCCAAATGTAGATCTGATGGAACTGCTGCCTGGTTAGCACCCAGAAGCAGCACTCCAGGCCAGAGATAGCTCCAGGCCCCTGCCTGCTCTGCCCAAAGCAAATTGAGTGAACAAGTTCCTTAACCTGCAAGTCAAGGTCTTGGATGACTGCGTGCTTCCCCTCTCCAGCTTGTGTTGCCACTGTCCTCTGCACCGGGGGTCCCTCTGCCAGCCCAACCCTCACTTCTCACCTCTGCCTTTGCTCTTACCTGCGCTTGAAAGTCCTCTGTGTGTCCTCATCACTGGTAAAGTCCTGCTCACCCTTTAAGACCCACCTTCTCACCAGGCTGGCTTGGCTTAGCGGTTGAGCATCGACCTAGGATCCAGGAGATCGAGGTTTAATTCTTGCTCAGGGCACATGCCCGGGTTGTGGGCTGGATCCCCAGCAGGGGGCGTGTAGGAGGCAGCCGATCAGTGACTCATCACTGATGTTTCTGTCTTTCTCTCCCTCTCCTTTCCTCTCCCTGAAATCAATAAAAATATATATTTTTAAAAACACCCACCTCCTCCAGGTAGCCTTCCCAACCCCCCAATCCATCATGTACATCTCTGATTCTGCACTTACCACTTAGTTCCTTGATTTGAAAACATCATCAATTGCAAGATGCATCATGTCATATTTTTAACAGTGGGGTGTGTGTGTGTGTGTGTGTGTGTGTGTGTGTGTGACTTTATCAAATGTTTGCATCAATTGGAAAATGCATCCTGATGTTGGAAATGCTAATGTATGAAAAAAAAAAAGATATATACCATCTCCAGCTGTAACTGATACTGCCAGTTTATCTCTTGCCCTCAGTGCCCACCACAGAGCCTGACACAAAGGACTAACCAATGTATGATGAATGAACGACTGAGTGAATGAGCTCAGCCCAAGGTGGCACATGGAATTTGGGGCAGAACGGGGCCAGAACCATACGGGATGCCATAGCAGGAGGCCTCTAACCTCCCTTCCTCCCATCCCTCTCCAATTCTTTGGTACTCTGACTACAGACACACTCTGGCCTGGGTTTTCTGGAGCAGCCCCAATTTTTAAAATTCTTCCTGCCCTGACCAGGTGGCTCATTTGGCTGGAGCATAGTCTTGTGCACCAAAAGTCTGCAGGTTTGATTCCTGGTCAGGGCACATACCTGGGTTTCTGGTTCAGTCCCTGATCAGGGTGTGTATGGGAGGCAACAGATCCATGTTTCTCTCTCTCTCTCTCTCTCAAATCAATAAAAACAGCCTGGCTGGGCGTGGCTCAGAGGTTGAGTGTTGACCAAGGATCCAGGAGATCACAGTTCAATTCCGGGTCAGGGCATATGCCTGGGTTGTGGCCTCGATCTCCAGTTGGGGGGGGTGCAGGAGGCAGCGGATCAGTGATGACTCTCTCATCATTGATGTTTCTATCTCTCTCTCTCCCTCTCCCATCCTCTCTCTGAAATCAATAAAGATATATTTAAAATAAAATAAAATCAATAAAAACATATCCTCAGGTGAGGATTAAAAAAAATTCTTCCTGATGAACTTGTCAGATGAGAGTCCCTGTGGGTTCTCAAATGCCAGCCATCCTGCTCCAGTAGGTGGCCCGCCCCTCCCCCACCATCTGAAAACCCAGACTGCTTTTCCCATTCACAGCCCAATCTGCAGTCCCCACAGGCCTAAAACCGGGGTCCTTATGAGAGACCCAGTCTCCAGGTGCCTCTCATTGATTCCTAGGCCCTGGAAATCGGCTCCTGGAAGCCCTGGCTGGGAAGAGGTAAGGGTGAGTCCTTGGCCTCAGAAGGTGAAGCCAGTTTCTGGTCTGGGGGAGGCTGTGTTTGGGTGGTGCTGCCCTCTGGTGGTGGAGGGAAGGTCGATTGTAAACTTGCCTTTTCTGGTTGGCTTCAGTCATTCCTTCTCTCAACAAACCTTTGTCCAGTGCTCAGACTTTGCCAGCCTCCGGCTGGGATAGTGATAGTGAAAGCGGAGTGGAACCCCATCTTTGTCCAGCTGGCAGACCCGCAGACACATCATTACTTGGCATCTCCCCCAGATGACTAATAAGTATTGCAACTTGAAGCGTCCCACACTGAGCTGTTGCTCCCACCGCTCAGCCCCTGTCCAACCTGTTCCACTCCTGCCTCCCCATTTCAGTCATGGCTCCTCCATCTTCCAGAAACCTAGGAGTCACCCGGATTCCTTTCTTCCTTTAGTGCCGCCCCCTCCATGTATATACGTGCTGTCATCCATTCTGTGGACTACCCCGTGTGTCTGTCTCCAAAAAATACCTGATCCTTCTGCTGTGCCCTGCTGAACTCTATCCGAGTCCTATCACCATCGACCTGGTGCTGCTGCCTGCGTCAGGCTCTCCGCAGGCTCCCTGCCTCTTCTCTAGCCAGAGCTTTTACAGGCCTAGATCGAACCCTACCTCCAACTGTCCCTGCACTAGGGGCGAATGCACCCCCTCTCCTGTGGTCTGTAAGACCTGCACATTTTGGTCCCTGCCCTCCTCTCCAATTCAGCTCTATCACCCTTCCCCTTATCCTTCAGTCTCCAGTCTCTCTGGTCTTCGTTCTGTCACTACAACAAGCCAAGTTTATTTCTATGTCAGGGGTCTCGACTTGAAGTGCCCTTCCCCTGCTTTCTGGCCAGCCGGGCTCCTGTTCACCCTGCATCTCGTGGGCTGGAAGGTTCCTGCTCAGGAGGCTCTCCTTTGGTACCTGTTTGTTGTGGTCAGTGCTGCATGCCCCACACCCATCATGGCTCCCAGCCCAAAGTTAGAGCCACAGAGAGAAACAGGGTTCAGTGGTGGCCCAGTCTGGGGGGAAAGCAGACCCCCTGAATGCATACCTACAATAAACCTGGCAAGAGCTATAATTCCAGGAGGGAGATGATCAGGAGAGTCATGGGAAGTGTTGGGGAGGACAAGGGAGAAATGGGAAAGGTCGTGAACTTGACATTGTGTCCACGCAAATGTGAATGAGGTTGGGGGTGAGGACTGGAACGTGCCAAGGCCCAGGAGTGCACCTCTCCATCTCCACCCTGGGCTTTGAAGAGAGCTAGGAGGGTGAACTTGGAAGCTTTCCTGACCTCACCAGGGGTGTACAGGTTACCAGGAGGAACTCCTGCCCAACGACACCCACCTCTCTGATGCCTGGGAACCAGACAGTGCCAGGCTCTGCCTGGGATGCTGGAAGCTCATTTTATTCACTCATTTATTCATCTGACAATATTTGTTGAGCTTCTGCTACATACTGTGGTCATGGTGCTTAGCCTTGAGGATCGAACAAAGGGAGAGAGACAGTGAACTTATGGGCAAACTACACATAATAATAACCACTGACATTTATTGGGTTCTCACTATGTGCAGCGCGCTGTTCCTAGAGCCCTGATGATTTCATTTTTTACTGAAAACACCCTCACGAGGCAGGTGACAAGTTACCATGAAAGCCAGGAGCCTCCTCTAGGAAAGTCAGGGAAACCTCTGAGGAAGGACCTTTTTTTTGCCATAGCCATAAGGACAGGAGGGAAGTAGCTTTATTAGGGGCAGGGAAGAGCTTTCCAGGCATGTGGCACAGCAAGTGCAGAGACCTTGGTTATCTAGGAGGCTTCCGCATCTCCAGGACAGTCCAAGAACCTTCCGGGGGAACGTCAGCACACAGGCAAGGCCCGTAACCCTGGGCCTGCTTCCCGCTGGCATCACCCAAACTGCTTCCCCGGAGCAGCACCCCTTCCTGGAACCCTCCAGAAGGTTAGACAGTCCCCACACTGCCCAGGACCCGTCTCCTTTTCCACTTCGAAATCTTAGCCGGGACGTGGCCCCAACCTGCAGCCAACCCCTCCAGGGCTATGGCCAGATTCTCAACGTGGCCCTGTCCCCGCCCCGCCCACGGCCCCGCCCACGGCCCCGCCCCGTTTCTGGCTCTAACCCCGCCCCTGGCCCCGCCCCGCCCCTGGCCCCGCCCCTAGCTCCGACCCCGCCCCTGGCCAGAGCCTCGCCGGGATTCCGGCTTGGCAGCGCCGCAACCCTGGCACCCGCCCGGAGCCTCCTCCAGCGCGCATGCGCACCGCCTCCCTGGGCTCCCCCGGGCTCTGGAACCTGGTGTGCTCGCACCGCGCGGGGTTCCGTCTTGACCTTCCAGCCTGTGAGTGTCCGAGGCATGGTATCGTAGCCCCCACCGGCTCCATACTGTGGTCACTGGTACTTGCCGTGTTGGGGGGCGGGACTATGTGTGTGGAGAAGACCCAAGGTCAAATGCTAGTGCCACCTCCTGTTGTCCTGGCTGGTTTCCCCAGGCAAGTTACTTAACCTCTCTGAGCCTTGCCTTTCTCATCTGTACATGGGGAGCCTCCAACCTGGCCTCACTGGATTGCTTTGAGGATTAAAGGAGATGTGTGTGCAGTGTTGGGCTGGGGGAAACGGCTTTCTGAGTGACACGTGGAGTATCTCAGCCTCCTGTGTGTCTCCCTGTAGGTGTCCTCCATGGCCTCTTTTCTCTCATTTATCTTATCCCCAACCCCTTTCTCTACTTCTTTTTTTGTCTTTCATTTTCTGGGTTTTTCAGTGTGTTTTCTCTCTGTGTGTGTCTCTGTGTCTGTCCCTCTGTCTTGCCTTTCTAGCACTGTCATGTTACACTCTGGGAGATAGCAGTGGGACCTTTCTGCCCCCTGTGGCTGTCTCTGGAGTGGGGCTGGTGGGGGAGGCAGAAACTGGGTGACAGTGCAAGGCCAAGGGCAAAACCAGGTGCTCCCTCCCAGGCCTTGGGTGTCTGCTCTGTTTCCTGCCCACACATGAGTGTTCATCCCTTAAGTTCCCTTCTGGGCCTGGGCACCTGGAAAGGTGGTGGTAGGACTGGTCTCCCCAGCTGGGAAGTGCCAGGCCCGCTCTGCTGCTGCCACTTAGCACAGAGTTGGCCTAGGAAGGCAGGGGAAAGCTGGGGTTGTCCCTCCCCCCAGGACTGGCTACATCATTTGCAGGGCCCATTGCAGGAGAAATATGGGGCCTCTTGTTTAAAAATTAAGAATTTCAAGATGGTGACAGCAGAGCATTAAACCAAGTGTGAGGTCCTTCTGAGTGCAGGGCCCTGTGTGGCTGCACGGGTCACACACCCACCTTTCATTATGCTCAGTAAATTTCCTTATCCCTCCACTCCTGGGACAGATGAAGGGAGAGGTAGAGGTAGCTAAGGCTAGTCCCACCCTCAGGAATTCCGAAGTGCCACTGGAGAGGAGTGTGGGCACAGACCCAGCTTCGATGCTCAGGAGGGCACGAGGGAGCTGTGACAGTCTCTAGTTCCAGAGTCCCAGGCCCAGTGTTCACATATGTTCCAACTCTGCCACGGACTCTAGGACCGTTGTCACTTCACCTGAGTGTCTTGGCTTGTCATCTATAGAATGAAGGCACCTCCCCAGGGTGGGGCGTGAGAATGAAATGCGATCACGCGCACACACACCGGAGGCTTGGGAGCGGTGGATAGGACCAACACTCAAGTCAGTCTTCAGGTTTTACAAGCCAAGACACTTTGGGCAAATGGTCAGTGTCCATAATTCAGTTTCTCACCTTTAAAATGAGAATCATAGTAGGGCTGCTGTGAGGATTATATGCAAGTTCTTAGAACAGTGGCCAACACATAGTAAGGCCCGTTAGATGCCAGCTTTTTTTCTTTCTTTGCTTTGTTTAAATATATATATCTTTATTGATTTCAGAGAGAGGAAGGGAGAGAGAGAAACATCAATGATGGGAGAGAGTCATTGATCGGCTGCCTCCTGCACAACCCCGACCAGGGATCAAGCCCACAACCTGGGCATGTGCCCTGACCGGGAATCAAACCGTGATCTCCTGGATCCTAGGTCGATGCTCCACTGCCGAGCCACGCTGGTGGGGCACCAGCTTTTTTTCCTCTATGTTTTGCCTCTGAAAAGCGCAGAATGTCCCTGTTAATCCCTTCTGCCTGGAGGGGAAATGGAAGGGGCTTCTGGAGGAAGCGGTGTTTGAAGGATACATTTTCAGAGCTGTGGTGAAGATAGCACACCACACCCTAAACACAGCAAGGCTGGGGACCACAGAGGTGCCAGTTCAGCCTCTTAGACAGTCGCACCTACCAGGTGCCAGCCATAGTGCTTCCCATTTTACAGATGTCAGTGGCAGGATGAAATTTTTCTGTTTAGACATGACCCTGGAGGGTTACTGAACATTTTTGTGTGCCTTAGGAAATTAATTCAAAGCTGAATCCAGGTTAGCTTGGAACTACCCCCAAAAAGAGAGGCTGGGCTGGTAGCATTGGCACAAGAAAGGAGGGGATGTATGAAGTAGTGGAAAAGTGAATTTGGAAAATGTGGCAACAGGTTGGCTATATCGGGGAGGGATGGGCTCTGGGTATCTGAGCTACTGGGAACACTCTCAAGTATTTCTTGGGCATCTATTATGTGCCAAGCTCTGCATTAGCTGCTGTGATATGACATGGTGAGCAACACAGACTGATCTGTGTCCTCATGGAGATTATGGCTAGCTGGGAGATGGACTTATGGGTGTCCTGATAACCAGTAGGGTACTATGGAAACATGTGGTCCAGTCTTGAGCAGGGTGGGAGATGGCCTCCTGGAGGAAGTAACATGTAAACTGAAGGTGCACCAGCAGAAGGAACAGCATGTGTGAAGGCCCAGAGGTGGTGGGACTGAAAAAAGCTAGGGTGGAGAGGAGTGAGAGGGGCAAATAATGAGCGGGAAGCTTGAGGACTTTATCCTGAGACCCCTTTGATCGGTTTTAAGCAGGGTAGTAAAATCTGTTTTTTTAAAGAGAAATGTTCTGGCTGCCAACATGGAGGACAGGGGGTTGAACTGAGGCTGGGAGGACTCAGGGCTCTTGCTGTGGTCAGGGTTCTAAACAATGGTGGCTTCAACTAGGGTGACAGGGATGAGGTTAGAGACAGATGGTTTCTGAGATATTTAGGAGGCAAAATTGACACGCTTCCTTTCTTGGCTAAACATGGCCACATCCTACCCCATCCTCAGGAAACCAACATGAAGTCGGCCCATTGTCCAAGACCCCATCTTTTATAGAATGTGCAGAACTGAAGGTGGTCCTTAAGCGTCAGCTTGGGGAGTAGGTGGGCAGGAACCCCCAGCTCTCCTGAAGGTGGTGGTCAAAGACTACTCAGGACCCCCAAATGGGATCCCAGCTCTCCTGAGATGCTGCAGTCAGGATGAGGCGACAGCCTGCTGGCAGCACCTCTCACACTTGTCTAAAGGCTGGAAGCTTGTACCCAACAAGCCAAGTGATGAGAACTAGTGGGGATATGGTGGGACAAACGCCAACGAGAGCCTGTTTGGCCCAGACCTTGCTCAGTTACCTGGAGGCACTGTCCTTGGGGCTGCTCGGCAGCGTCAGTGGAGGCTGGCCTTGGCTAACGGCTCTCCGGAGATGCCAAGATTAGAAGTCTCCGAGTTTCCCTTCTCAGGTGAGCCCCACAGGGGTGGCTCTCCGCCGTGACTCTCCAGAACCACTCCAAGCACCACCTTGGGCAGGGTGCGTGCGTGAATGTAGGGGATCAGGTATTTTCGTAAATTTTCACATCCATTTAAAAGTTTGATGAAATAAAATGTGGTTTCCAGAAGCTGCTTCTGCTCAGAGAATGAAGCAGGCAACCCCTGGCCTTCACCTCTAGCGTGAAAACCTGACTCATTCTCTCTTGTGCATACTGTGCGCGCACATGCGCGCGCGCGCACACACATACACACACACACACACACGGCAGAAAAAGTTTTGTTTTTAAAGCCTTTTATTATAAAAAAACCAAACCCAAATCAAAATATTTCCCATTGGAAGCTGTATCTTTTTTTGTTTTTTAAAAATTTTATTACACAAATATCTCCCATTCCCACGTGTCAGAGGAAAGATGTCCTTGCTTTCTCTAAAACCAATAGTGGAGAACGTTTAGAAAACGGAAATCCAACTAGCTTCCCTCCTTCCCTGGCCCAAAATAACCCCGATGTGTCAACTGAGATAGCATGACTTGTCCCCTTAATGCTTACATTTAATTTAAATTTTTTAGCACAACATTGGAGATTGACTCTAAATCAGCAACAAAAAATATATATATATTTACAATATTTCTCCGAAAAAAAAACAAAACCAAAAAAACAAAAAACACAACCAAACCCTTTAAACATAGTGACTTTAGGAGTTTTATTTATGGAGCAGTTATTTTTTTAATCACCAAGTGATTTTATATTATATATATATAAATTTTCTTCCTTTCCTTTGTGGTTTTTCGCCCCGGTGCTTGGAAAGATGGAGGCAGGGTGTGTGGTCCTGTGGTCTGAGGAGGGCAGGCTCTCCTGGCAAGGCCGTATCTAAGAGCAGATTGCAGGAAATGCGATGGAACTCCCGGGTTCCTCAGTCCCCAAACAGAGACATTTCTTTCCTCAACATGGACCATCCCTCACCTCTAAAAACCATTTCCCCCCTCATAGTCCCAGAGAAAGGGAAAACCCAGCAAGGGCATAGGTCCATCTGCCACCTCTCCTGGGTTCCCTTTTCTGCTGACCAATTACGTGCACGGTAAAAATGCTTGTTTTTCCAAACCCAAAAGAAACAAATAAAAACCAAAACCCAAAACAAACCATCAGCTTGGAAATTTCTGTGGATGAAATGTCCCAAAGTCAGAGGCACTCTCCCGGCACAATCCCTGCTCTGAAGGGGTCTCTCCACCTCCCCTTTTATAAAAAGACAACACAAAACAATCTTTTCAGTATTTTCCACAGGAGCAACCAAAAAAAGGCAGGAAGCTTCCAATTATAGATCATTAACAATATTAATAAGGTTTTTGCTCAATACCCAGGGTTCTTTACAGAGAAGTTCCCCTAACTGAGGCACTCTGGAATAAGTCACTGGCGTTTCCTCAAAGTTTCAGTCCCGGGTCACTGGGCCTGGAGACCAATGGAAGGGGCAGAGGGTCACAGGAGCAGACTGCTGCTTTTAAGGTGCAGCTAAGAGAATCAGCAGATTGGAAGAAACAGACACAATGCCTTCCCCTCCTACCAGGACCCAATTTTCTCTTAGGATGCCAGTCAATGCCAGGGTCAAAGCTGGGCTAGATGGCAAAGAGGGGCCCCTCTGCCTCTATTGCTTTGGAAGTGGCGAGGGTGCTCTCCTCGGGGCGCCTGGGCTCCTTGCCCTCCCCTGTAGAGCTTCAGGAGAAGAGCCTGAGACTGAGCTGCAGGAAAGGGGCCAGGGAGGGGTGGGGCTGGAGGACGAGGCGGCAGGGCAGGGTTGTGCTATCACTGTCCTTCCGGAGGGAGAGCAGAGTGCAAATGAGTCTATCACTTCTAAGCTCTTGCCACAGGCTGCTGCTATTGAGCATCTCCTCACACATTTCAATATTGACCCAAAAGAAATTCCGACCTTTCTTCTTTTTTTTTTTTTAAAGTGCAAAAAGCTCTCTGCTGCCCTAGAGAGAGGATCTTTGGACAGGCCGTTCAATGCAAAGAAAAAGGGGGCAGCTGATGGGGCTTGACACAGGGTGGTAAAGTGGGAGACACCATGCTCCCCCCTTCCCTCCCCACACACACGCGTAATACACTCAGCCACACACACAGAGGCACATGCACACCCCCTTCCAGGGCTGCAGGCAGAGGGCAGGTGACTGGCTTCAAAGCAGGAACTCCCTCTTCCCCCAAATGGTGCCAGATCAGCGAGCCACTGGTACTGAATACAGGTATGGGCTCTGGGGGATACACTACACTGGAGGCTTGGTGCCTGCTGGAAGGCAGGTGGGGTCTTGGCCCAGGTCTCTGCCCTCCCCCTGCCCCCGTTGGGGGAGATAGGCTGCTCCCTCTGAGGACACGCATCCTGGGAAAGCCCTATTCAGGTAGGAATAAAGATGTGGAAAAGGGCAGTGGGAGGTTAAAGAGGGAGTGGGAACAAGGAGATGGTGCCTGTCTCAGAATCTGCTTAGGAAGCAATAAAATAGGGGTGTCTCTGGGATACAGTTCCAGCTCCTCTGAAGAGCCTCAACCCCAATAAGTGCAACAAGGACCTCAGGACCTCACAGAGACTAGCGGGACATCTAGGGTGGGGTAGCCTCATTATGTGAACTACCACGGTGCATCGGACAGGATCAAGCTAACAAGTGGAGAGGGGAGAACACAGACACGGATGAGGTCTTAAACACCTCAACAGCACCAGTGTGATCTGTATGGGTCTGGCATTCCTGGGGCTGCTGGCCCCTCCTGCATTAGCCGGGAGAGTGTGACGGAGGAGAGACACTGGGCACCACAAAGAGAACCTGGCCACGGAAACAGGGCCGCTTTCCGCCCTGGGAGTTTTCTCAGAACCAGGCACTGGTGGGGACCATGGATGGGGAGGAAGGCCCCAGTGCCTATTGCAGACAGTTGCACAGACAACCCAAACTTAGAACCTGGCCTCCTGGCAGGTAGGTGGCGAGCGTGCGGGCGAGCAGGCACCTCGATAGCACACAGCCTATGCTTTCCCCTTGGATCAATTTGCTACTCCCTTTTCCTTAGGAGGGAGAGGAGCAGGCAGGTAAGCCTGGTGTCTACCACACTCTCTGCCCCTCCTGTAAGGGAAGGGCTCAAGGGACAGGAGAGCAGAGAGGGAGTGTGACGTTGGCTTCAGAGCCTGTGCAGGGTCGGGGAGAGAAGCTCTCCTGGCTGGGGAGTCAGGGGAAGATTGGTTTCCTGTTCAGTCTGGGCCAGGTGTGTCTTAGCTAATCTTCTGTATCAGCTTCTCGTCAGACAGGCAGTAGAGACTGTTGATGGACAAGTCTGAGATGAAGTGCTCGCAGGCTTTTCGAGTGATCTGCTTGCATCCTCGAAGGTCGATCAAGGTGACATTGGCGATGCGCCGTAGGTAGATCAGGGTCTGGTCTGTCAACTTATTGCAACCTGCGGGGAAAGTGACCACGCGGACAATGCTATGTGTACAGTCATAGAAGCTTGCCTCTGTAGCTCAATTCCCTAGCTCTTTTCCTCAAAATGCTAAACCAAAGCCCTCTTTGTCCCATTACTACCTGGCTCAGCACTCTGGCCTCTGAAGGCCCCCTGCCACCTCGCTCCCTGCACGCAAGGCTGACCAAACTGCAGCTGAGTGGTGGCCGTGCTCTTAGGCACCTGACAATCACTCCAGGCCTTGGTCCCCTATCAGTTGAAAAAGGGACAGAAATCCATCTCCTTGTCCAGATGTGAGGAAACAAGTTAACAGTTCAGTCAACAGACCTAAGTTCTTTCAGTTCTACTGGCCAAACTCCGGGGAGGGCTGGAACCCCAGGAGGCATGGGGCACTGTTTGCCACGAAACACTGCAGCAGCATACCTGCCATATTGAGCTCTGTGAGGGAGTAACGAGTGGAAGACCCGACAGCAGTGAGTAGGTTGGAGGACTGATCTGTCAGGTGGCTGCAGTGACTGAGGTCGAGCCGAGACAGGAGGGGCATGTGGCGAATGATGAGGCGAAGCGTGGCATCAGTGATGTCAAGGCCTGCGAGCCGGAAGTCAGTCATGTTCCGGAGCTTGCTGCGATTGTCCTGACCTGGGCAAGCAAGAAAAAAGCCTAGATCAAAACTCTTAACTTTATTCTAGCTCCAAAACTGCAAGCAGCCTCGGCTCTCACTGGCCAGGCCCCCTTGCAGGGGTTAAGCACAACTGCCCACACCAGGCCTGCCTTCAGAGAGCAGTGTGTGGGGGTAGTCTCTAGGAAACCAGACATTTTTTCTTCCCAGCTGCTGCAGTATGCCTCACACAGCAAGAGAGTATGCGCGGAATGCCGCTACTCTTCCCATACTCCTACACTTTTCTAGGCCATCACATGCAAACAGCCCTTAATGATCCACCTCAACCAGGAAGCCTTCCCAGGTTCCTTAGGCTTTATACTCTCTGGACCCCAAATGCCATTGGCCCACAAAATGGACTTACTCCTTTGTTTGTAGGCAGTTATTTGGTTGTAAACTGTTAACCGGTACTTGTACACACTCCATCATGCTGTTCTCAAACTGCACAGCGTCATTTCTGAGACTTTTGCTTTTGAGGATTGAAAGACAAAGCTACACACAAAGTATGCTGAAGGACGAGCACAGAGAAGTCAGGCACAGAGCATACCTGGTTTATCAGCCGGTGGAGTCAGCAAGTCCCGAATTTGAGGGTCCTTGATTCCTACTGCCCACCGAAGATCAAGGGTCCTGAGAAGGGGGCAGCTGGAGGTGCTGAGGGCAGAGACTGCAGACCAGGAACAGCCGGCTAGGAGGAGGTCTTTTAGTCCTGCAACGGAAGGAAATAGATATGCAATAATAAATACTCTATCGGCACATCCAAAGCCTTAACGAGCAGCTGATCTAAGGGAAATGGATTCCCAGTCTAATGGGAAAGAGGGACTATGTCCTTATCTTATTCTAGTAATCTAGCTCAAAGATTCCCATGAGCATTATCCTATATTAAATCTTCCAGCTTTGGTGGTAAAACCAATTCCTTAGTTCCTACCAGAGCAATGCAGATGTGACTTCCTGTCTTTCTAAGACTTCAAAGTGCTAAAAGGAACAGGCCTTACAAGGGGTTGATCAAAGCAACATCTTACTCAAACCCCTTCTTCAGTAGCCATGGAGAAGACCCGCAGGGCTGGCAGCAGCACGGAATCCCCTTCTTTTCCTCGTCTGGTGCAGTGATTGGTTGGCCAGCTGAGTGGTGCCTTGGGGACTGGCAGTTAAGGTGGCCCCAGGTAAATCTCTTGCTAAGCAGAAAGGCAACTATGGTATGGGCTCTTGCCCTAAAACACTGCTGCCAACGAAGCAGCTTTCCCTGCCTGTTCCCAAGGCCCTGAAGGACAGTTGCAGGGCTGCTCACCTGGCAGCCTATTGACGAGCCATGTTAGTTGTTTTTTAGAGATGTTGGTCCAACTGAGGTCGAGGCTAACTGGCTGCCTCTTGATGATGCCACTGAGAGCCTGGGGTACAATAGCCTTACACCTACTCAAGTCAATTTTTGTCCAAAGTCTCTTGTCGCAGCACCTGTGACAGAAGGAAAGAGAAGTAGCTGTGAATAACCAGATATCCCTTGTTAGAGGAACTCCCATCACAGGCTGCTGGAGGCTTCTGGAAAAAGCAGAGCACCTGGAGGGTCACTCTCCCTGGGTTTTTCTAAAGGCGTATAAGGATCACGCCTGTTGTTTTTCTGCCTTCAAGAAGAAGGCTTGTCCTCTATGGCAATCCTACAAGGTTAAGTGGTGGGTAACCTGACCAGTTCACCTTGATTTACTCTGGATGGGCTGAGAACACAGCACAATTGTTAGGGACACACAGCAAACAATAACCCCTCATTTGCATTAAAATGGGATGGCTCCTACCAAAGTGCACAGAAGGGAGCATTACAAAATTTCTTGACTTCTTAATGCCTGAAGCTAGGCTTGCCTCCATTCTCTCCCTTGTCAGTCACTCCCAGCAGCCTAGAAATAGATGCAGGTTGCTACTTGGCACATCCACGGTTCATCCTGCCTTAAGCTCTAAAGAGTCCACTACTGTATCAAGCCAAAAGCGGCTTTTTATGACCAGGCCTGAAGTCCTTTCCCACCCTGAGTTTCTGCCTCAGTGCTACTTCTACATTTTCTAGCCAGTCCAGGCCAGAACTGAAAGGGAGAGGCCTGCCTTTCCACTGCAACTTACAAGTCCATAGGCCACAAGTAATGCTACCACATGCAGGCTTCTGTTTAATATTTTACAGTGCCTGCTCCCCCAGCCCAGCTCAGAGTCTGGCTGGCAGGAGAAGGGGAGACGACACATAATGGGAGTCTTATGTGGTTCAGCCTGGAAACCGAGGGACAGAGCCAGGCAGGCCCGCTAGCCCTACAAAGAGAAATATTAGGAGAATTTGGGTAGCTCACATACTAATTCAGATTGGGAAATAAACTCGTGTTTGTGAAGAATGGGGTCTTTATTTCAAGACTGAAAAAATTTCGCCACTGGGACATGGAACTTCTATGGCAGAAACAAGCAGCTTACCATATAGTGGATCTCAGACTTTGGCATGTATCAGAAGCCCTGGAGAATTTGTTAAGAACAGATCGCCTGGCCCTGCCCCCAGAGGTTGTCAGGAGGTCTGAGACAAGCCCGAGAACCTGCATTTCTAACAAGGTCCCAGGTGATGCCACTGGTCTGGGCATCACCTTTGAGACCTATTGTAAATAGGATCTGACCCAGATATAAAAGGTATGCCCTAGGGTCCAGGAGCTTGAGGAAAATCAGTGCCCTATGGAAATCTTTGTTCATTATCACTAGGGATCCGCCCCCCCAATGTTTAACTTGAGAAGAAACTGTTGGTGTCATTAGGGACAGCTAAGTCTCAGGAAGCTTCAAAACTGAACCCTGTTTGCTGGAGAAAGCAATTCTGGTCCAGGTTTGGGGAATAAGAATTAAAACTAAAAAATTTTGAGAACCTTCAAATTGTTTGAAAAGCACGTCCACCTCTCCCATTAGATGAAGAGGTAACTGAGGCAGGGACTACTGGCCATCATCTGTCTCCAGCAACAGGAGAGTCAGTCTCCTTTTTCATCACAGGCTCTCAACAAATGAGTGACAAGTTTCACTGACTTTCAGACAATCTCATGACTGAAGTTTTTGCATGAACTATACAAATCCATCCCCCAAACCAGTTTCCTATGCCCAATAAAGAGAGACAAAGTATGGAGCAGGGAGAGGGGGCAAAGGGCCAAATTTCCCTCGTGAAACTTGCAGGCACAAGTGGCCACATCTTTAACAGGACCCCAGTCTGGGGAACAGGCTGGGTTGATTCAATCCTTTAGGACCTGACAAGCCTCCAGATGCCAAGACGCATGCTTGTCTCATATGAAAAACCTGCCACCTACTCCCATACCCCTACTCCTGCCCCTGCATCCCTGCTCACCATTTATACCACGTCTTGCACACTCGCATACATTCACAAAGTTCTCTGCGGCTGAGGTAGCGGAAGACAGACATCCAGACCTCCCGCTGCATCCAGCTTTCGTCTCCATCCTGAGCCCAACTGCCCCGGCCATTCAGCCTGGCCGCACCCCCCTCCTCTGCACTGTCATCTTCCTCCTCCTCCTCCTCCTCGTCCTCCTCCTCTCCCCCCAGCCCCTCCTCATCCCCACGCTGGGGGGTTCGGGCTGGGCAGTGCTGCACTAGCACACGGGGGGAATGGCGAAGGTTGGCAGAGGAGGCCGTGATGGCCTGCAGCTTGGGCACAATGGATGTCCCGTGGAGCTCTTTGGTGGGCCTCTGCAGCGTGACAGTGAGGTACGATCCCCGGATCTTGGCTTTCTCAACTTCAGACAGCTCCTTTTTGCCGCTGGGGTTGTTCTCCTTTTCCCGTACCATGGTGCGCTCTGTGGCCTGCAGCCGCAGCAACTGCCGCCGTTTGAAGCGCTCATCGCGGCTGGCACTGTGGTGGTCGCTGGGGCCAGCCCCAGGGGATGACCGAGTCACCATACCCCGGGGGGAAACCGGGTCATGAATGAGCTGAAGCATGGAGGTGGGTGAGTGAGGCGGGGGCGTGAGGGGCTCGTCGCAGCTCCGCAGGGGCCGCAGGACTTTGGCTTGCACGGCTTCTTCATCACTCTCTTCCATCTTCCGCTTCTGTAAAACAGGTCCAAAAAAGCCACATCAGTGCCTCCCTGTTGTTAGGGGACCTGAGAGAAGACAGGTCACTGCTTTTCTATGGAGAAAAGCATCAAGAGATGCTTGTGATAGAAGAAAGAGATGCTAGTGGTGAAAAGGCCTCCATACATCAGTCAGATTAGGATGCAGAACCCGAGAGCAGTAAATACCACAGGCCTTCAGTTCGTGTCTGAGCTCGCCTCTACTGGGCCGCTTCTTTCACTCAGACCACCACCCGATTCCTAGAGACCAACCTCATCCTATGCCACTTCTGTTCCCCAGTAGATTGTCCCTTCCTGGAGTCCACCTTGGGTATGTTGCAATGAAGCCTAATTAACGTGTCCCACCAAGTTTCCATAGTAGTAGTTGATTTTCATGAAGGAGGCAACATTTTCTGTCCCTCAGAATAACCCTCCCTTTTATTTACCCTTACATTCTCAACGCACTACGGTTGGAAGAGAATGACCATCTTTTGGATGCTGGCTTTTACAATGCATTAGAAGATAAAACTAAAATACAACACCTGCTAACATCAGTCTGCTACAGGAAGGAAGCCAGCGCCGAACACCACAGTGAAGACAAATGTAAAATCTGCTGGTGTAAGAACTTGCTCCTAGCCCTGGCTGGGTAGCTTAGTTGGTGAGGGCGTCATACCCACGCACCAAGGTTGCAAGTTCAATCCCAGGTCAGGGCACATACAAGAATTAACGAATGAATGCATAAACAAGCAGAACAACAAATGGATGTTACTCTTTTTCATCAATAAATAAAATTAACAAAACAAAAACCCTTGCTCCTAGTATAAGAACTTGCAGTAAGAACTCTAGCACTAGTCAACTCTAAAAATCTTTGTCCTCAAAGATATTTAGATTAAAAATTTAACTCACTGCCCAGGGGGAAAGAAATAGAAAGAAGACAAGGACACTTGTCCCTACTCCTGCACAGTGCACCTGGAGACCACCAGAGCCTGGATGACTGACACTAGGCCAGCTTCCTCCTCTGCATGCACCCTAACAGGTCTTGTCTTGCCCGCCCCAGTAACCAGAGTCCTTTTGGCCCTTTGACATTACTGGCGACCACTGGGCCAGCAACCACAGCTGCTCAAGGCCAAGGTCATGGGACTGGTTTTCTCCAGGGGAGGGGCCTCTGCAGGACACATTTGGGCCTATGGGCAGGCTTTCTGTGAGGCGCAAAGGTGAAAATGGCAAAAATGTGAACCTGCCTAACTGGAAACTCCAGCACACAGCTGTATTTACCAGCTGCCCCAATCACTGCCTCCCCTCAAAAGCTTCACTCCACAGGAGCAACCCTGCTCACCTCATTTTCCTTCTCAAACAGCCCAACTGTGGTTTGGTTTTTTTAGGGCCCCAGAGTATATAAGGACCTCAGCCATTTGCAGACCCCAAGTGGAACAATGTTCAATAACACAAAAACCAAACATTAAAAACTCAAAACGAAAGAAAAAAACAACCAAAGGAAAAATATAAAAATATTCCTGGGTCAGGAAAGCCATGTGAGTAAGCTCGAAAGGCAAATCATATAGCAAGCTACCTCCTAAGCTTGATGATTCCTTTCTTCTCACAATGGAAATATGGATCAAGTTCCCTTACCTGGGCTTTCTCTGAGCTGTCCTCCTGGTAGCACTTTGGACACTCCCAGCAATTTGGCAATTCCTCATTAAGCAACCCCTCTCCATCCATCTATAGGTAGACAAGGATGTTAAAAATTTGTCTCATTAACCAGCCCCCCCAAACAACCCTGTCTCTTAAGCCTCCTTTATTAGACAATAATCGCCATGGTTGGGAAGAACCGGGAAGAGTTACCCATTCCTTAATACATTGGTCCATACAAGAGAAAAAACAAGTGCCATTTACTCTCACTTTAGCTAATGGGAAACTGGCTACCCTCACTCTTGGTTACCTAATCAGAGTTAGGCTCCGTGAGGAAATTCCTAAGAGTCTGGGGTCTTTTCTCCTGACACATATACTTCAGAAGTTCTCATGCCACTTTGCAAAAGGAGCTGAATACACAGGAATGGTGCCAGCCCTAATCTTGACAGTGGGGCATAGTTATGACTATGTGGGTTCAGAGACCAGGGACCTAGTCTCTGTGACTCAGTGTTCTCAATGTAAAGTGGGGATAAATACCAATACCCATCTGTGGTGAAGATTAAGTGAATTATGTATTGTGTGAGGTGTTTAGAAAAATGTCCAGCATATAATAAGTGCTTCGTATTAACCATTACCATTATCAGGGAGATAATACCCTATTTTATCAATTCTAGGGTGCATATTTTTCACATTTGAATCTTTCTGAAATTGCGCTGCTTCTTACAATTAACAGTGTCTTATAATCATTGTCATCCAGTTGGTCATGACAAAGTTGACATCTCTGGGAAGACCAGAGAGTACCAGTACCAATGCCTTTTAGATTTAAAGAAATATGAAGAGATGGGGTAGACCCAACGTCATAGGGTTCTTAAAGATTAAACAAGGGAATGCATGGACACCAGCAGCTCTCTGCCACAGCTGCACATGAGAATGATGTAGGAGCTTTTGAACACACCTCAGCCCAAGGTCCAGGCTAGAAGAGTTGATCCTATCTCTGACATTGGGGTCTCAACTTCCTTATAACTTTTTTAAAAGCTCCTCAGATGTGCAGAGCCTGCTACAGACTAAGCATTCATTATATGTTAGCTAATATTACTTCTCTCACTGTCTTTCAGGAACTAATACCCAGAGATAGGATGCAGTATGCAGCAGAGATGATTACAGCCATGAAGCATTCCAAAATAGACTGGCAGTACCATGATGGCCTGGAGACTCCACACACATTCTTTACAGGCCAGAATGTAAGCTCCATGAGGGCAGAAACCTGGACTTTTTTGGTGTACTGGTCTATCCTCAAGGCCTAGCACAGTGCCTGACACACACTATAGACATTTGGATCAGGGCAGATGTTACATCACTATATGACCAACAGCTGATGGCCCACAGAACAGATGCTGGCAGTCTCTTGTGACATATATCCAAGTCTCCTCTGCTCCACTCAGTATCTTTAGACACTCTATCCGCTGAGACCTCAGGGGCTTCTTAGGCCTCTAACTCACCTGGAGGCAGCCAGGATGTACAATCTCATTGCAGATACAACATTCCATGAGTTTCTTCTCAAAGTCCTGTGTCTCCTCATTTTGATCCACTTCTCCACAGAGGGAGCACGTGACTGAGTGAGGCAGTCTGGGCTATAAGACAACAAAGATAGAAACCAAGAAAAGAGCAGACTTAGATCCTTATAATTTCAGCTTCCCTTTAACTGAGATGGGTGATTTGGTTCCTATAATTCTCTAGTAAACATGTAGGGAGCATGGAGACCAGGTAGAAAAGTGGCTGAGGAAGAAGATAGGGAAAATCAACTAGCTAGAGACCAACAGAGATCAGTTTATTTTCAGTCAGCCTGTCCTTGGTCTCGAGGTCCTTTCTTTCCACTTAAAGAGAGAGGGGACAGATAGCAGTGATTTGCCCTTCAAATGCTGGTCTCTCATTTGAAAACTGGGTAAGGCTGGATGATTATACTAGCTAATTTTTAGTACTAGATATGTTCCTTTACAACCCAGGGAGAAAAGGGACAAAACAAAGCTAAAAAGAGAGACTAACTTTTTCTTTCCAACTCTGAAGTCTCTATAACTTTATATAATGTGTATTTCAGTCCCCTTGGCACCACCACCCCTCCCCCAAATTCTTTACCCAGCAGATCACTCACTGCCAAGCACTGCCGGAGGACACAGGACTGCTTCATGCGACCAGGCCCTCCAAACTTCTTCATGTCCCTGCAATAGTGGCAAACACCACACTCTCCTTGCACACAGGCTTTGCACTTTCGACATCGTACTCGTCTCCGCCTGGCTCCAGACACTATGGGGGATGCAGCAGCTGGCCTCACAGGTGTTAACCGTGGAGCTGGTTTCATAGTGTGAGGCTTTGTGATGGGGATAGTAGGAACCCGCACCTTTGGCCGGGTAGGGAATTTAAGCTGGAAGAGAAAGCAGTGAGGTCAAATATATCAGGTAACTTTAAGGACTGGAGAAGGTAGAAGATTACATGACCTGGCAAACTATGGCCCATGGGCAAATCTGCCTGCTGCCTGTTTTTCTGTAAATTAGTTTGACTGAAACAACCATGCTCATTTGCTTATGTATTGTCCATGGCTGCTTTTATGTGCCCTGGCAGAATTGAGAAGTTTTGACAGAGACTATATGGCCTGAGAAACCTAAAATATTTATTATCTTCATTATCTACATATTATACCTTTACAGAAAAAGATTGCTAATTCCTTCAGGTTATTCCTTCAGCCACATCCCTCTCACTCTGCTGAGCTTTCTAGGTACTAGTCACTCCAGGGGCCCTCCAACATTTCCTTACCCTGAGTATCATTACTCAGAACATACTCCTAAAGGAGGCAGTAAACTACTTGAGGGTGAGATGTGTCTTGTTCATTTCTGTATTACTCTGAGTCCAAGCTCAAACATACAGCCTGGTACACAGCAGACACTCCAATAATCCAGATATGACTAAATTGTTTTGAGGCAATCCCATGTGGCCAAGCAGAGGCCAAAGGGGACCCCTGAGTCTAGGAAGGAGGAGGCAGTTCTTTAAAGACATCTTTCAGCTACACATCTTTGTATTCTGCCTAAACACTCCTGAAATGTGATGGCCCGGCAATTTCAGCTGGGGAACACCAAAGAAGGGCCTAATTTATCTGCCATCAGGGCTCACCATCAGGATCAGAATGCTATCACTTACTTTTATTCAATAACATTGACAAAGGGCGATATGGGGGGAAAATTATAAAGGACCTAACTGAAGAATCATAAAAATTCATAACTGACAATTTATTAGCTAATGGGTAATTCCTTTCTTCTCTTTTCAGTTTGATAATGGAAAGTTCAAATTAAGGGAAAACTCTGAGAATGTGGTCTCAATCCAACATAGAAACACTCTGGCCTTTTAAATATATATGTAATTATTTTAACTAGTTTTAAATCATTTTGTGAAAATAACTGTATCACTGGGCCAGAGGATAGGAACTGACCCATCTGGTGAACAAATGCATACCTTGGCATCTGAACCTGGAGACAGGTCTTCTAGTTTGATGTTTTGTTAAGAGACTCACCTCCAAAGATAGCCAATTACCCTGATCTGAGGAATGACCTTCTGTCCCTTTATATTAATGCACCAAAAGCTATCTGCTTCTAGTTGTGCTTTTTCTTCCTGGAATGATAACTGTCAGACAGCTAAATGCTTTAGAACCTGAAGGTCAAGAAGAATAGTTTCTTACCTTATCCCTTTTTGGCCACTGAACTATAGGGACTCCAGTGAGGGCTAACTTAGGATCGCTGTTGGCAAGCTCCTCCAGCAGAACCTAAGGGCAGGATAGGAGAAAAGAGGGGGGAAAAGCAAGGCACAGTGAACAAAGAGCCAATCACTCCCAACGGCATCCAGACTTAGCCTCAGTCCCCACAAGCACCAAGGGGAAGGCCAGGGAAACAGCTGGCTCTATTTTCACTTCATATAGACTCACTGCAAAACATGTAAATTGAAACGAAAGAGGAAACTTACCAACTAGTGCAGTACCGTCAAGACTTTGAATTTACCTTTGCCCCCAACCTGGTACTTGTGTACGCACTGTACTGTTGACACTTTCGCTGAAGCAACTCGCTACCAAGGTGACAAGTGTTACTTGTCACACAGTTCTACACATGACAATAAAACTTTACTTCGCCCCTTTACTTTTCTATACCAGTTAATGAATGCTACCTGGTAGTAAGTACTGCCTTCATTTTGCAGATGTCAGCAAATAGGCAAAAAAAAAAAAAAAAAAAAAAAAAAAAAAAGATTGGCTAATACTGAATAAATAATACGAACAACAGAGTCTTAATGTCTGGTTCATCCCAGGGCTCTGCTCTTCTAAAGCTGATTACAGAAATCTCAATCTCAAATCTCTCTCTTACACACATACACACACACAGTCAATTATTTGCCTTTATTCCTATAAACAGGGCAGGAACAATCTTAGGGGCAATAATTCTCTCATGGCTTTAACCAATCTAGTTTGAATGACTTAAGGAATAATACCACAGTAAGAAACTGCCACTTAAATGGATCACTCTGATTGTCATTTTGAAACAAACCTTTTAAGTTTTAGATAGAAATTTCTGAATTCCAAACCTAGCAGAATGAAATCCTTCTTCCTCTGACCCCGTGAGCCTTAAAGTAATGACATAGCAAAAGAACACAAATCCAGAAGACAAGTCACACGATTCCTTAGGTAAGTATAGAATATTAACTGTTTCAGAGAAAACTAAACTTTGATCCTGGACAAGTCAGCATGCTGGGCCCTCTTCAATAATCACTCCCACGATCCTGTGGGCTCTAGAGACCAGGACTTTTTGAAGCACGAGGCACTTTCCTACCAAACATTTTCCTCCTGAGCCTAAGGATCATGCTCCAAGTCCCAGAACTGGGACTCAGAAAGACCCTTTAACTCTCACCCATGAAGCGCTTCTCTAGGAAGATCCCCCTTTGCCAAGCCTCCAGATGCCTCTCACCCTCCCCCAAACTGATTTCATTTCCAGCAGTTTTATTTACTTTGAGTTGCTATGGCATCCTATCCTGGAGCCTCCTGTTAGCACCACGCTGCGTGGGGGTAAGGAGGCAGGGTGCGGTGCCTCGTGGGACAAGGCTCTGGTATGGGTTCTAGCCTCCCTAGGGTGAAAAATTCAGGTCCATTCAAAATGTGTGCTAGAGAATGCACAGCTCCCCTCCCCCACCTCGCACAGCCGAGGAGTAGGACTCTGCCCATTTCCTCTCCCAGAGAGCACAGAGCCGTCCACAAACAGGGACTTTCCACTTTCAGCAAAACAGACTGCAGAGAGAGATCTGCGATTGTTTAAGAGTAGAAAAGGAACCTAGCTGTTCACCAAAGCAATCTAGTGCTACCGGCAAGATTTTTGTGGGGAATAGGGTAGGTGGACAAACTGTGTGGGGGGGAAAGGGGACTGTTCACACCTACAGACTCAGTTCCTGGGGTCTGTGTGGGTGTGGAGGGAAATGCAGATTGCCTTCCAAGCCTTATTTTGCTGGGGCCATACCACCAAGCACGCCCTGTTTTCATCAAAAAAGGCAGACTCCAGCTGAGGCCCTTCAAGAAACCATATAAAGAAGCCACCAACCTTCACCAGAGGGGGTTTGGGACAGTGAGCGGGGGTGGAGCGCAGGAAGGCTAACGCCTATCTAGAAGGGAGAACGTTCAAACACGAGCCTACACCCCACACAGCACAGGAAGTGGGAGAGAACAGCGGCGTCTGGGCAGAGAAGGGGAAAGGGCTCCCAAAAGCCAAGCGACCCAATTCAGAAGCACATCTCACCAGGCGAGGGAACAAGTGCAGTGACGGCTCCACCAACACGAAGTAACCCAAGCCTAGTCCTGGACTCGCCCGACAGGCAATCCTTCTGCCTTTCCGCCAGACAAAGTCCCCACAGTTAAACACACCCCGAACCAGGAAGGGGTTGCCGCCCGCCCGCCCGCCTGACCTTGTGTTTCTCGTCCCTCTGGAGCTGCTGAGGCTTTTGGTTGAAGTTTCCCCAGCGTCTTTGTTTTGTTTTCTGTATTGGAAGTTGTGCTGAAGGAGTTAGGCTTTCTGCCTCTAGGAAAATCCGATTTACTTGAAAATTCTGGAATCTCCCAGAGTACATAAGGTAGGGCAGTCCAGGCTACCCAGAGGGAGCGGTGTGCGGCGCTCAGAGCTCCTTCGCGAGACCTTCAGCTCCCCGCGGCTTCCTCAGCCTGCGAACAATGCTGCTGCGTCACCCACATGCAGCTCCCAGAAATGCTTTGCAACGGAAGATGGCAGGGGGGGGACCCGGGCTCGCCGGCAGAGGGCCCAGGCGGCCTGCTGCAGAGTCGGGAGGGTGTGCTCTTCAAGCCTCCCTCCCCAGCCATTGGAGGAGAGCCTGCCCGAGGAGCTCGGCCGAGCCCCGCCCGCCTGCTCCCTCCCACCGCCACTGCAATAGGAGAACCTGGGGTGGCCCGAGGGCGCTGCTGGCCGACTTCGACGGGCGCCAGCCAGAGGGAGGGAACGCTTTAACCCGTTCGGCATCTGGTCCTGCATTAGTCCCCGTACCAGTCCACACCCTTCCTTCAGGGTCACCTCTTATTGTTAGTTAGCCAGCAGTCTCTAGGCTGCACACACACGACTCTCCCAGCTCCCTCTCAGGCACACAGTGAGTGGCCCAAAGTTCGGCCCCTGGGGAAGAGCCAGGCAAAAGATGAGCCCCTCTAGAGGTACCTTTTCTCCTGTGCACAACCTGCTTCAACTGCCCTCGCTGCCACTCTCCCAGCCCAGAATATAGAACCAGCATACAGGTTTCCAGAAAAACCTTCAGGAATGACACATTCCAACCAATATTGAGATATTCAAAACAATGTGTCTGTTTAACATCAACCGGTCTACAACAGATAGCTGCGTCCAGTTGGGACTGGGAGCCACCATGTAAGAGACGTGCCTACGCAGCTGTTCTAGCAGTTCCGTGGTGACCAAGTCAAACTAGCTGAGGTGCAACCTCAGGTTAGGGCACTCTACTCTCCTGCCTTGGAACCAGGCTCAGGGAGCCAGCAAATGTGCATCTGCCAGTCGCCTGGGACCTGAACTTATGATTCTGCCCCTGATTGTCCCACCCTCAGAACACCAGCACTTCCTAAGCTAGTGGTTTGTCCCGACTGCCTCGTTCTTGATTCCCTAGATGAAGCAGCCCTGCACCCTATCATGCCTCGATGTGACTTCTGACAGCCACTGGAGTGATGGGTATTACCCACTGTCCTTACACAGATCCACAGGCAGGGTGAAGCTCTGAACAGGGCTCTCTCAGGCTACAGGGAACCACACTGTGGGTCCAGATTCATGTAATTCTTAATTTTTTTAAATGCAATTTTTACGCTCTCGAAAATGTAACCTGAGTTTTTTGGAAATTACAGAAGCTGCTTTGAAATAAACATTTCAGGCCACTAAGAACCTAGCTCTTACCATTGGGAACATTCTTACTTATTTCCAGGACAGCTGTTTCAGTGAGTTTCTAGTGCAGTCAGTAGTCTTTCTGGGGCCTGGGCCTTTGCTGCCAGGGGCTGCATATTTTAATTTTACAGAAGTTTACCAAAGAAAGGAGGGACTTTTGTGCTCTTAGGTGGAGCTCTTCCTGGAAATATTTATATGGTCATTCTATCCTAAATCTCTCCTTCGCACTTATTTATTTATTTTTTTTAAATATATCTCTATTGATTTCAGAGAGAGAAAGGGAGAGGGACAGAGATAGAAACATCAATGATGAGAGAGTCATTGATAGGCTGCAGCCTGCAACCTGGGCATGTGCCCTGACCGGGAATCGAACCCCCATCTCCTAGGTTGACGCTCAACTGCTGAGCGACGCCTGGCTGGGCCGCACTTATTCTTAAGATTCAAAGACTCAATAAGCCTATTATGTGTGAAAAATTTTCCTTAACAATGTGAGAAGTCTTGGAAAATGTTTACTTAAAAAAAAAATTATATATTGATTTGAGAGAAAGAGAGAGAGAGAAATAGATTTGTTGTTCCACTTATTTATGCATCATTGGTTGCTTCTTGTATGTGCCCTGACTGGGGATCGAAACTGCAACTCTGATGTACTGGGATATTGCTCTAACCAACTGGGGCGGTAAATGCTTATTTTGGTCTTAGTGCTATCTAACCTAGAGGGATGATAAAATACAAATACTTAAGAGAAACATGTTACTCTGAAACAAAGTACAAGTTCAAGTTGTAGCAAGTACAAATTCTAGAGGCCATCAGGAAAGAACAAAACAGGGCCCCGAGGAAACACTCCAAGTAAGTTTCCAAATCACAAATCAAACAGACCTACTTCCCCCCTCCTATTAATTCAGAATGAAAGATAGGCAACAAAGATCAGAATTAGTAAGAACATGACATTATGCAATATAGAAACATAATGAAAACATTTTAAAGAATTAAATCTATTTTAACCTAACCTATTTGCCTTTTTAAAAATATATATACATTTTAAAAGATTTTTTAATTGATTTTTGGAGACGAAGGGAGAGGGAGAGAGAAAAAATCTTGATGTGAGAATGAAACATCCATTGGCTGCCTCCTGCACACCCCCTACTGGGAACAGAGCCTGCAATTGGGCATATGCCCTGACTGGGAACCAAACTGGCAACCTTTCGGTGCAAAGAATGATGCCCAAACAACAGAGCCACACCAGCCAGAGCTAACCTAAATGCCTTGTAACTGAGCTAAATTATTTAAAGCTTTCTACTCAGCCCAGCTGGGCGTGGCTCAGAGGTTGAGCATCAACCTAGGATCTAGGAGATCGAGGTTCGATTCTCTCTCAGGACACATGCCTGGGTTGCGGGCTCAATCCCCACTGGGGGACGTGTAGGAGGCAGCTGATCAATGACTCTCTCATCATTGACGTTTCTATCTCTCTCTCCCTCTCCCTTCCTCTCTCTGAAATCAATAAAGATATATATTTTAAAAAACAAAACTTTCTACTCAGTAAGAATGTGTGAATTATTATAACTATATTGTCAGTAAAAATTGTAAATGAAGTTTTACTTATACAGGTTGCTCTTTCCTCCTTCTAATCTAGCTTAATGGATTAAGATCTAATTATACTGGGCCCTCTACCAGTTATTCTCTTTATTAGTGTCAGATAAAAGAAAATTTCTGGTCAGTGCTTCTATATTTATTTATAACTGTAACTCTGGTTTCAGTCTCATCATACTCCTGGGATGGAGTCTAGGGTAAATTTTTAGATCATAATTACAAAATGAAATGTTAGAATCTTAGGTCAGAGCAGCAGTAGCCTATTGCACCACAAAGTACAATTTTCAAATTGAGAGCTTCTGCCATTTATATAATATTGTAGTAATCAATTTGTGTCATCTAACAGGCAAGTTTATTAACTGGTGAATTAAAAAGACTGGCACCTCCTTCCCCCAGGAAAGAATCTACCACTGGACCCTCAGTGGGTGCTCAGCGCCCCGTCATGAACAGCACTTGTGAACCAGAATGCACTTACTTTCTTAACCCACTTAAATGCCTGTTCCACCACTGGACTGTAAGCCCCTTGAGGGCTGGGTCCCTGGCATGTTTGCATATTTACTCCAACACTAAGTCTCATTCCTGGAACTGAGTAGGCAGGCATCATTTAAAGTAGCAAAATAAATGAATTTCATAGATTTATAATATCTAATTTTTTTCTGTAATAATACTTATTTGTTAACTACTTCACTAACTTCATTTTCACAACAACCCCACTAAGGTAGATTTTATTTGTAGAGGAAAAACAGGCTTGCCCCAAAGTCACAAGGTTGCCATGCTTATCTAAATGTTTTAGAGCAAACAGGAAAATAGAAAAATAGTTAACAACACTGAATTTTTCATTAGGTGAGTTAGGCAGCCAAATACATTGATATATTGAAAGCTTCTTATTACTTATGTACATATATTAAGAGCTCCTTTATTACCAAAGTAAACACAAACAAAACAATAAAGTCTGATTAAAACTCAGTCTTCCAGCTGACTCCCACCACACCTTGCCGTGACCCACCGTCAGCAGCTTATGCACCCTCTTCCAGCATCCCCCACAATGCACATACAAAGAAAGAGACTCTTTTTCTAACATTAATGGGATTGTACTATACATTCTGCTCCAGGTCCTGCCTCTTTATTCAACATCTATCAAGGACACAACTTCTCAGTTTTAGAAATGTGAGAATATCTCACAGTAGGAGAGAACTCCATTCTATCTTTAGTCTAGTTTTAGGATTCAAGGTTACCCACATCCCTCCTAACCAGGACTTTATACATACTAATTACTTTCCCTTGAACTGCACCAATAAGTCAATAATTTTTAATGCCCCATTTTCATTTAATCCCCTTCCAGCTCTATATTCTATGATTCGCTCTTCATCACTGTAGGACCTAACATTTTGGAACCTTCAAAGCCCCTTTACTACATCAGTAAAACAGACTTTTCTTCAAGAGAATATGTTTATGAACATCTCATCTCACCACCTTTCCTCTCATCTCTTCTGCTAGTTATTTGTGAGAGCCATAGAGGCTGCAAGAAACAATTCCCTTCTCTGCAGGAAGGGTGGATGAAGCTTGCTTTTGCCCTCCACTGCAGCGTTCTTTGCTACAAACACCAAGTTCTTTAGCACTGCAGTCTCCAGTTGTGCAGTGATTCAGCACCTACCCAGTCCAATGCTTTTCTCTCTCCAGATTTTCAAAGGATTTAAGCTCTAAACTCACTATTATCTGAAGCTCAGATTAAACATAACTAGTCAAATGTAGGAATGATTAATCCATTTAATCTTAAGTGAAAGTACCTGCAAAGCTGGGATCTAAATCTGCTGTCTGCTGGCATCAGCTGCATTCTAACTATGGTATTGGGTAAGTAAGAGAAGGGGTGGAAAAGCCTCTGCAGGGAGAATTCAAGCCTAGCAGTCATCCTACCAGCACTTGGTCCTCATGCTCTGGTCTCTCTATGCCACTCTGTCTAGCCAGCATTGACAGCCATGTTTTTCATGACTCCTGATAAACACAAGGATGCTCTCCAGACACTTTCATAACGCTAAGAGTCCTTTTTAGGTGTCTCTTCTGAACTCGTTCCGTTGCTAGCAGCCTCCTCTTCACTGCTTTATGTTGGAACCAAATCTTTCTACATTTCCCCCCACTACTCACTCTGCCACCTCAGAAATTCTTATTTAACTACTATAGTGAAAGGAGTTTGCCTATTTCAATCATGACACTTGCCCTTGTGTAAATGATTAATGACTTCCTACAACTGGATTTTGGAGTCAAATCCATCTACAGACATCCCTTAGGACTGAAAAGATATTTTTCTTTTTCATGAATTAGAAATACAGATAACCAGGCCAAAACAATGTTAGTGTGATACAAACTTAGAATCTTTTCTTCTTAGGGTTTTTAAAGGCATTATATAAGTTAGTAAGTCCCCAAAGTCATAATTTTATGTTTCTCACATGTATCCATGATGGAATGGCTACATAAAAAAAAAGAAACTTCTGTAGAAAAAAAGATGTTACACTCAAATTCTCAGGAAAATGTAATTATATGTGTCCTATCACAATGAAAAAAGAAAAACAACTAAGTGTCCTTTGCTTATTCAAGGATGGGAAGTGAATCTGGGATCTAGTTTGTGAGTCTGGAAAAGTATGGCTACGTTTATTTTGCTGTGCATTAATCACTATAGAAACAGGACCGCACCTACCTCGAACTTTGTCATTTCCTCCCCTAATACAAGTCACAGTGATACTACCTACCTCTTCCAGAACAAACCTTATAAAACCAAACTATAAAACCCATTGTCCAGGGAGAGGACCAACTGCACCAAGTTAGACTCCTTTTAGCTTCTCTAGTTTTTACCTTTTCACTGATGCAAAAACAGTAAGATATAATGAAAACATCAATCGTAAAAAGAAAAAGAGAAAAAAGTTCAGATCCTATTCCAGTCTTTGGAATTCTTCCCTGAGATGGCTGCAAAAGGTAGGAAGCACCTCAGCTGGTTAGTGGTGACTAAGGAAAAACTTGAATCAGGAATCAGGGATGGCCCTGCCGGGTGTGGCTCAGCAGTTGAGCATCGACCTAGGATCCAGGAGATCGTGGTTTGATTACCCGTCAGGGCATATGCCTGGGTTGCGGACTCAATCCCCAGTCGGGGGTGTGCAGGAGGCAGCTGATCAATGATAATGATTCTCTCATCATTGATGTTTCAACTCTCTTTCTCCCTCTCCCTTCCTTTCTCTGAAATCAATAAAGATATTAAAAAAGAAAAAAAGAAAAAAAGAATCAGGGATGGAAAAAACCGACTATGAGATATTTAGCCCATCTTTCTTTTTTTTTGTCAATCCTCACCCAAGGATATTTTTTCCACTGATTTTTTTTTTTCGGGGGGGGGGGGGCATCAATGTGAGAGGTGCTTAGATTAGTTGCCTCCTGCACATGCTCCAACCTGGGATCGAGACTGCAGCCCTTGACCAGAATCAAACCTGAGACCTTTCAGTCCATGGGCCAACGCTCTAACTACTGAGCCAGACCGGCTAGGGCAAGCCCATCTTTCTTAAGGTGACATAAAATTATTCTCTATATCTTCTTCTGAGGCTTAAAATAATCTATATGACAAGTTTTAAAAATAACACTCATTACAAATATGTGAGCTAGCTTTCTAACACACATACCCATGCCCTGCACCCAAGACATAGTTCCAAACACTGATTTAAAAAGGAAATTGTTATTCTCAGCTTTATACTTTTCGGTGTTTATATTAATGGTTACATATGAGAAAACATTTAAAACATACTAGATAAATTTGAAACTAAATATGCTAAACCTACTTAATAAAATTTATTCTCTTCTGCTTGAGGTAAGACTGTTAGACATTGCAACTGGCCACTTTTGCTCTGAAATTGACTCTTCATCTGAGGGTAACTTAAGTTTAAAGTAATATTTTTTAATACAAACACTTTTTCAGGCTCTCATTTTTAGGATCAGCCTGAAATTTGTGTTTTTAAGACTAAATTTAAGTCCTAGCTAAAAATACAAATGTTAGTATTTTCATAACAGGCCCCTCTTTCTAGGAATTAAAGCACTACGCACAGCACAAACATACACATGCATGTATTAAACTTCCTTCTGGTTAAACCAGAAAATTATGCAAAATTCCTGCACTTTCTCAGAATCCAGAAATTTACTGTTCTAGCCAGATCAATAGCTGTCATGCAACATAACCAACTCTTACCTTTACGTCAGCAATGAGAGCATCTTCGTCTTCTATCCCTGTAGGGACACATTTCTTGTGCAGTGGCAGAGACTCCAACTTATCTACAAGGCAGCGAAGGCCTTCGAGCTCAAAATGGGTCAGATGCACCTGCCTGTCCTTTCGGGGACTACACTGGGGATCCCACACTTGGCCATTGTGGGAGCCCCGGCTAGAGTCAGATGATGAGTCTCCAGACAAGCTTTTCTTCAGACTTGGAAGACTTCGGCAGGTTTTGCCCAGTCCATCATAATCCAAGTTGACCCCATTGGCCACAGGGCTAGTGAGGACAGAACGCCTACTGCTCAAGCGCCGGGGTTCTCGATCCCCTGCTTCCTCATCCCCATTTCCGGATTCCAACCCATTTAACTCCAAATCTGCCGGTATGAAGAAAAAATGCAGTAAGAATGTGCCACTTGGCCATGTGATCAATGAGATTTGAAATAGGCAGCATGGGAGAAGCCTTCAAGTTATAAATGATGAAGTTGTAAAGTGTTTAAAATGGTCTCTTGTCCGGCCAGGCGTGGCTCAGCAGTTGAGCATGGACCTAGGATCCAGGCGATCGGGGTTCGATTTCCGGTCAGGGCACATGCCGGGGTTGTGGGCTCGACCCCCAGTCGGGGGTTTGCAGGAGGTGGCTGATCATCTCATCAATGACTCTCTCATCATCGATGTTTCTATCTCTCTCTCTCTCTCTCCCCTTCTCCTTTCCTCTCTCTGATATCAATAAGGATATATTTAAAATAAAATAAAAAAATAAAATAAAATAAAATATAAAAAATAAAATAAAATAAAATAAAATAAAATGGTCTCTCCTTATTCCAACATCCATATGTCTGTTGCTGAAAATCACAGCTATATGTAAAATAGAATCCTGAGCTGGTAAGACAACTGAGGTAATGGTCAACTGGATTTTCAAAAGATTGAGAAGAGTCCAGTTTTATGGGCTAGAAATAAGATAGAAAAAGCTAAGAACCATATGATTTCATGCATATATGGGATATAAAACTGAAATTCATGAACACAAATAGCCGTGTGATAGTTGCCAGAGGGAAGAGAGTAGGGGTGAGGGAGTCCTAATATATGGTGACAGGAGAAGATATGACTTTAGGTGGGGGGCACACAGTGCAATATACAGATCTTGTAACAGAGAAACTCACACCAGAAACCTATATATTCATATTAACCATTGTCATACCAATTAATTTATTAATAAAAGAAAATGGCTTAATTAGTTTCAAGTTCAAACTCATATTTGGGGTGATGATTTAATTATCTTTTGAAAAAGTAGACTGTATGAAGCACATGTATTTAAAAAGTAGTCTTGTAAATTAAGAATTGAGCTACCATATGACCCATCAATCCATCTTCTGGGTATCTACCTGAAAAATTTGTAAATATTTATTCATAAATATATTTGTGCCCCTGTGCTCACTGCAGCATTATTCATGGTGGTCAAGACATGGAAACAACCCAGGTGTCCTTTGATGGATGATAGGGTAAAGGCGTGGTACACACAGATGGGCTACTCAGGCAAAAGGAAGGGTAAAGTGCTGCCATTTGCAGCAGCAGGGATGGTTCTTGAGGCCATCACGTTAAGTGCAGTAAGTCGGATGGAAAAGGACAAGAACCGCTGACTTCGGGTGTATATGGGATCTAAACCTGAAAGCAGCAAGTGAACAAGCAGCTTGAACAGGCTCCAGCATGGACAGCAGGGCAGTGGTTACCAGGGGAGGGCAGGGGAGGGTCAAATTCACGGGGCCAGGAGACTAGACTTCAGGTGGTGAGCACAGCATGCAATGTACAGATGATGTGTTACAGAACTGTGCACCTGAAACTCAGATGATGTCATTAATCAATGTCCCAGTAAATTTAATCTAAAAAGTAAAACCTAGCCCTGGCCAGTGCGGCTCAGTTGGTCGGAGCACCGTCCCATACACAGAAAGGCTGCAGGTTCGACTCCCAGTCAGGGCACATGCCCAGGTTGCTGGTTCGATCCCCGGTTGGGGCATGTATGTGAGGCAACTGATAGATGTTTCTTTCTCACATTGATGTTTCTCTCTCTAAAATCAATAAACATATCCTTGGGGGAGAATAAACAGATAAATAAATAAAAGTAAAAAATAAAAAGGAGTTTTATTCAAAGTTTTGGTCATAATATTAAGTTTTGGAATTGAAATCCTAGCAACACAGCCAACAAAACAAAGTTAAAATAAACGTTTTAATGAAAGGAGAATTTTTAAATGTTCACTGATTTTATTATGAAAGCAATACAGGTTTACTATTAATAATTTAAAAATACAGGAAGGTACAAAGAAGTAAGCAAGCCATCCTTCATCCCTTCAACACTGGATAACAACTCAAAAGTATGGTGTATTTTCTTCCCATCTTTTTTAGGCATACGTAATATGATTACGATTAGATGTATTTTTAAACAAAACTGGGATCATGCTGTACATGACAATTCTGTATCCTGCTTTCACATACTAGGTGACCATTTTTAATTTTCAATGAGAATGATAAACTATGCTAAAGTGCTCTGGCCGGTGTGGCTCAGTTTGGGCATAGTCCCATATACCTAAAGATTGCCGGTTCAATTCCTGGTCAGGGCACGTGCCCAGGATGCAGGCTTGATCCCCAGTAGGGGGTGTGAGGGAAGCAGCTGACTGATGTTTCTCTCTTGTTGATGTTTCTCTCTCTCCTCTTTTTCCCTCTCTCTAAAAGTCAATAAAAATTTTTCTTTTTCTTTTTTTAAAATAAACTATGCTAGAGCAAAAAGTATCTTGCTTGGATCAAACATTCCATGGAACATGTTACCACAGGCAATTACAGTGTTCCTCTCCATGGGACAGCCTAAAAATGCATAACTGAAACTATCCTGACATCCAATAAAATATTTCTCTTGATGAAAATTGAAGAAACAGAAGTTAAAAATATAGATTTTAGTCTTACCAACCGGGTTCAAAATGCAGCTTTCCCATTTATTTACAAGATCATGGACAAGTTTTTACATCTTCTTCAACCTTAATGTGCCCATTTGTAAAATGAAAATAATACTTGCCTGGCAGTATGTAACTTAATGTATGCAAAGTGCTTATTATAGTGCTAGAATATAGTGTTATGATGATATATTCCTAGTTTTTGCTGTGTCAAAGACTGTTCTTTACACAATGAAACATAACTAAAAAAGAAAATATGGTACATGTATACTATGGAATACTACTCAGTCATAAGAAAAGATGAAATACTGCCATGTGTGACATGGATGGACCTCGAGAATATTGTGCTAAGTGGAATAAGTCAGTAATAAAAAGCTAAGAACCATATAATTTCACTCATATGTGGGATATCAAACTGGAACTCATAAACACAAATAGACAACGGCATGGCAGTTACCAGAGGGGCAGGTAGTAAAGGGTAAAGGGGGCCAAATATATGGTAATGGAAGATGATTTGACTTTGGGTGATGGGCACACAATGTAATATACAGATCATGTATCACAGAAATGTACAATTGAAACCTATGACCCTATTAACCAATGTCACCCCAAGAAATTTAATAAAATTTAAAAGAAGAAGAAACATACTACACAATTAATTCCTTTCTTGAGGAGTGAAGTACTAACAAACTCAGACAAAGATGAGATCCAGAGTATTTCATTTAGCCTAGTAATTCACATCTGCATGGGAGATCAGCTATTAACCAGTGTTCAACTCCAACAAATAAATTTGATACTTCCAGGTGGATAAGTAAAAAACAAACAAACAGAAAATAAAAACAAAACTATTAAGCAACAGCCTGCTGAATATTCTTGGCCTCGCCCTGAGTCCTGCAGGGTGTCTTGAAAGTTCGTGTAGATAGAACACTTACCCATGCTGAGGGACTCTTTCTGAAATTCCTTAGTTAGGTGGGAGCGGTTGGTTATGCAGTACACATAGCGCTCCAACACGTACCAACACATCTCATAGTAGAATGGATAGCGAAACTTATTTGGAACCTACAGGAGCAAAATAATGAGAAAAGCAAGCTGGTATCAATTTTCAAAGAGAGTCAGACAACAGAATCACTACAATATTTAATCTAGGAAAACTCTCCAGTCAACCTACAAACCCAGGCTGGTGTTTAGAGTAAGAATTTAAGAGGATCTGGCAACCTAGAAAATGTTGATCTTGGGAAACAAGCACTAAAGATAAAAGGTACTTGGAAAGACCATTCAGAACCACCAAAAAGCTGTCTTCGTTGAGTAGGAAAGCATCTAAAAGCAGTTCTGGGACAAGTAACATGTTAGAGTAAGACACAATATACGTAACTGAGAAAAATGTTTTAGGGTTCTCGAAACACAAAAGCATGCCAACCACTCTTGCCTTTTACTACAGTTCTACCCTGAATAAGGCGGTCATGGAATAAAGAATCTAATGGAAAAACAGAACATGAGAAGAAGTTACGTGGTTTTTATTATTTCCTTACATCTCTGAAAGTATAATTAGAGACTCATTTTCTAGCTATGTCCGGTCCAGGACACGAGACTGAATATTTTCCCTACCATCAACTCTCAGCTTGCCTGTCTCATACTTTGTAGTTTGCCAGGACGCTATGTCCAGAAATCAAGATTACTGATTCGCATGGCCTCATCAGCCAGTCTTCAGTTTTCTTTCCATTCTCTCCAAAAGTAGCATGAAATTATTCCAGCTGAATAAGAAGAACTGCCCTTCAGATCTATGAAAGCCAAGGAAAGGCAGATCATCCTGGATTAATCAGTGAGGAAAACCAGTGACAGGACTGTTCTAAGTATAGTCTACTGTGTTGGTTTGGAGAGGCTACCTTTCAGAAGAATAAGCGAAACAGCATTTTAAAGACAGTTCTGGGTGTACAACTCCTGAGTTTCCCCGTCTCCTTTGCAAGCTCCATGTTAGGTTTCTTCCTAAATCGAGGAGATCTGGATGCGAGTCCCTTTTCAAAACCCTTCACCAAGAAAGGGTACAGCTCAGTGGTAGAACATTTGACTGCAAAACCCTTCAACAGGTCACAAGGCATCACCGTGGAATGAGATCACTTTCCTCATCACAAGGCAGGAGAGGCATATACTTTTCATCAGCTTCCAAAATAGGGAAGCCAGGCTTTGGGTCTGGGTCTCTTATGTGGTTACAACTTTAACAACTAGACGAACTTTCTCCTCTCTTATTTAAAAGTCAAATTAATTTACTTCTGGTAAAGTGGGAGGATGAGTCACAAGAATTGATAAATAGTTGGTCCCCCCAAATTAAATATAACACACTGAGCTTCTCTGCTCACCTTTGAAGAGTATTAACACTGTCTGGCGTGGCTCAGTGGTTGAGCATCAACCTAGGATCCAGGAGATCGAGGTTCAATTCCTGGTCAGGGCACACGCCCAGGTTGCGGGCTTGACCCCCAGTAGGGGGCATGCAGGAGGCAGCCGACCAATGTATCTCTCTCATCATTGATGTTTCTCTCTCTCCCTCTCCCTTCCTCTCTCTGAAATAAAGACATTTAAAAAAAAGCAAAACTGTTAACACTTTTCTATAAGGGTCTTCATTAAAAGTTCAGAACAATTCCAAATTCTAAAGCCCTTTGGGACTCTGTTCAGAACTAATATTGCTAAGTAAAAATAAAGAAAATATAAAACAGGACATGAAACTTTTGATTTTTACTTGGAACTCAGTAGACTGTATTAATAGTAGTCAAGATATCACACACCCAACCTGCCCCATTAGATTTTACCTGTGCAGCCAGATACCAGAGAGGTATCAATTTCTGAGACTGGGTTCAAATTTTTGCAAAAAAATTTTTAAATCCTCATTATTGAGTCTTTTTTAAGCACTGTCAGTAGAATAATTACCAACACTCAAATTTAAATAGTGTATTTCTACACTGGCACGGCAGAAGTAACCAAAGCATTGCCTTAAGTTTATAACACACTTTATATTTCTTTCATAAAAACATCTCTTCACATTCTCTTTTAAATTAAACTTTGAAAGTTTATAGAGATTAGTAATATATTAAACATATGCCAGGTTGGTATTTGGCATATAAAAGGTGGGTGTGGAAAGCAAGAAAAAAAAAACAACATAAAACACTGTTTCATTTTATAGAAACATAAAAGGGCTCCTTATTTGGAATAAAATAATTAAGCCATACTTAGGAAAAATGAAATAATATGTTGGCTAGATACTGAAATTTGACAATTTCTGATAAATAACTAGATAGAGATCAGTTATTACCAGTTTAACAGTCTGTAGGAATCCTTTCATGCAGAAATAAAATGCTCCTTTTATCAATGCTATTGAAAACATGTTCTCTCTCTGTTCCCTCAAACTGAGCAAGCAATTAAGCCATGGGTATAATAGTAATTTTTAGCCTAAAAAGGGGAATGCTTCCTAAAAACTAATTTTCAGATTGACACTGACAGCAGCTGGGTGGTATTACCTCTTAGAATGATTCTGAATTAAGTAAGAGTATTTTAATATGACACTATGTAATTTTTCTCTTTTGAAACATTTTAACTATTATTACAACTTCAAACTTACTAAACTCATTATCTTTTGTAGTTTTAGTATGCTTAACAAACAAGCAGAAATTCACTTTTAAAAAATTTATTTTAAAAGCACCGCATCCTCTCTTAATTCTACTAATAGGGCAATCCCTATAACTCCAACACTACCTATCTTGTGGATAAGATAATAAGTAGCTCCTACCCAAAATAAATGTTTCAAAATAGGTACCAAAACAGTTAACTAATTGATCATGTTCACAGTACACAGGACAATACCCATTCCTTCTAAAAAGTATCAATTCTTCACTAATTGTTATTTTTTAATTTTTAATTTTGGAAACTTTCAAGTCCACCAAAAAGTTTCAAGTGCAGTACCATGAACACTTTTCTAGCTTCTCCAAGATTCATCAATTGTTAACATTTCCCCATACTTGTTAATCTCTATTCATATATGCTGTTATTTGCTGAACTACTTGAGAGCAAGTTGTGAACATCACAAACCCTAAATATTCTGTACTCTAATTGCTGTTTAACGTCAATGCCATTTATACTTCAATCATATACAGACATAATTCAGCCCATACCAACAGGGTCTGCTAAAGAATTAAGCCCTATTTACCCCTAAGGCATGGGTCAGCCAGCAGGCAGCTGATATGGATTTGGTCAGCTGCCTATTTCGGAAGGCCTGTGAGCTAAGAGTGTTTTTTCACATTTTAAATGGTTGGAAACAAAAAAAAACACTAAAAGAGCATTTGTGACACAAAAAAATTATATGAAAACAAATTTCAGTGTCCATAAATAAAATTTTGTTTTATTTGAGCCATGCTCATGCATTTAAGTATTTCATTCTACAAGGCAGAGTTAAATACTTGGACAGATGTTGTATGGCCCACAAAGCCTGTATTACTATCTGCTCCTTTACAGAAAAAGTTTGCTAAATTTTGCCTTAAGGCATCCATTGCATGTAGTGAACTAACTTTTTTCCTATACATCTAGAATGGTATCAGCTGTGTACCTTCCTAGGGAAAACAGAAAACAAGGCACACAAATCATTTCTATAGTGCTTAATTCTCTTATAGAATTTCTCTCAGTTGAGAAAGGCAGTATACACATATATATATTTTAAATATATTTTTATTGATTTCAGAGAGAGGAAAGGAGAGGGAGAGAGATAGAAACATCAATGATGAGAGTCATTGATCGGCTGCCTCCTACATGCCCCTACCTGGGGATCGAGCCCGCAACCTGGGCATGTGCCCGGACCCGGAATCGAACCCTGATCACCTGGATCCTAGGTCGATGCTCAACCGCTGAGCCACACCCGGCCGGGCCACATTTATATTTTAAAGTACAATAATTTGAATGTTAATAAAGAAAGATACATGAACTTAAACATTGTGAATCTTGAGTTGATAAATCCCATTACAAGTTATTCTAAAAGCATAAAAAGGAAAAACATGGCTCAAGAGACTATCAAAAGTTCATCTGAAAAGCCCCATAAAAAGTCAGTATCAAAAGCCCCATAAAAATCCAAGATACCAAGAACCTCAAGGAAATGGAGTTCCCCAAACCAAGCATGTAGATCTTGTTAAAACTTTTCTTTCAGTGTTCCCAAAATGTGAACACTGAATTTTAACCCAAAGAAATACTTAAGTTTTGAGACAAACTATCAATGAATCTAACATCTGTCTTAACTGAAGTAAACTTGCTCACATCAACTGTTAAACAGAATTACTTACCCGTGTCCGATCTTCAATGTTGTATATTTTTAACTGCATAGGGATATTGAAGCTATGCAAAAAATTGCCTCCAAACACTAACGTGTCTGTAGGAGTATACACAGCATGAATCCAGCCTAGAAGAAAGGGAATGAAGGGTGGTGGCTGTAAACACACATTATAAAATGGCTCTCTCAGAGAACTAGTACAAGACTTCTACACCACATTTTTACTGATTCTCTCTCTTAGTGGTTGGTCAAGTTATTTAATCTCTTGCAGCCTCACTATCCTCTATGAAACATAAATTATACTTTACATAGTTGTTGGTAAGGGAAACAGGTTGTTAAATATTTGAGAAAAATGAATGTGAAGTGTTTAGCATACAACAAACTTTTAATAAATGCTGTTTCTATTTATTGGAGCACCTACTACGAACCAGGCTCAGTACAAGAGTTGACACGTGTTTTCACTTCCTTCTCACAATAAAATAAGACAGGAATTTAAATACTTGACGAAAGTGGTTTTAGCAGGTAAATGCATAGAATTCTAATACATATCTGTGACTCTAAAAGCTGTGCTCTGAGTACTTATTTTGGAACTAGTGACCTGATCAAAATTATCACAGATTCAGCACTCTCGCTCGCCTTTACAGCCATCCTTTAGAGGATAGGTAGTTCTTAACCAGGGGTTGTATATCATCTGCAGAACAGGTTTTGTCCCTAGAAATTCTAAATTTCTAGGGCTAATGTGGGGCTCAAACATGCAGATCTAAAAAGCATTATTGACAATTCTGATATACACCTTTAGTGGAAAATCACTGCCTTAAAAATAAATAAATCTCAGCATCCACTCCATAATGACAGAAAATGACACTTGTTTTCTGCGTACCCCAGCATCATAATCATTCTTGGTAGTAATCCATCAATTCATTTTGATTTAAGAAAAACAAGTGGCTAGAGTAGATAATCCACTTTCCCATCTTGCTTACCTGAGGGAATGACGAAGGTATAGCCCTGCTTGAGCTCAATGCGCTGGCAATCTGACACCCGGTCACCCAGAAAGATGTCTCCCTGTTTCCCTGACAGCAGCCAATTCTCGTACAGCTCCAGGTTGTGGGCTGTAGGGGGGATGAGCCAGAAGACCTGTGAGTTAAAAAACTTCAGTCTGTTAACAGCCATTGACATGACCCAGTTGCTCCCCCTCAACTGATAAACAGATACAAAGTTAAGACCAACATGTAGAAAACAGGCCAGAAATTCTTCCACACAACAGAACTTGAACACTGGGAAATTCTAAGAGCCCCAAAGAAGTAGATATTTTTTCATCTCCACTTGATCGAACAGCATTAGGGTTTCCCTGAGGTTTGAACATAGAATGAGGAGCCTACCCAAGCCTCAGAGAGAACTGGGGCATCAGGCTTGTTACCTAGGCAGTCCCTTATTCACCCCCGGCTGGCTGGCCTATTAGTCAGGTACAAAATATTCAAGAGACAGGCCTGGGTTGCTTTGTTCCAAAGTAGCAACCAAGACCAAAAATTAAGATACCACTTAAATGGATCCAAAGTAAATAAAATGGATTTAGAAAAACAGTTGTTCTAGATTAGAAAACCTCACATTTTAAAAACTTTAAAGCTTGCCCTGGCCGATTTGGCTCAGTGGTAGAGTGTAGGCCCAAGGGCTGAAGGGTTTGATTCCAGCCAAGGGCATGTAACTCGGTTGTAGGCTCGATCCCCAGCCCCAGTGGGGGTGCTGCAGGAGGCAACCAATCAATGTCTCTCTCTCGTATCAATATTTCTCTTTCTCTTTTTCTTTCTCTCCCTCACTCTTCCACTCTCTCTGAAAAGCGATGGAAAAAATATCCTCATGTGAGGATTAATACACACACACACAAAGCTTTAAAGCTTTATCTGTTTTCATCCCAGTTTTACTTTTCTTTCACAAATGCATTCACTTCTAAGAGGAGAAGGGGTAACATAAGCCTATAGTACTACAAACCTCTGATATTAATTCTACCATTTAATTCTCACACCATTCAGAAACACTCCAACAAGCTGGAATATAGTTCTTTATAAATGAGGATAATCTTTCAAAATCTATTTACATCTCTTGAAACGACTTAAAGGCTTCCTTTAGCCCCATTTCAGATCAATACCTTCATATAAGGAAAAGTGGTTTGGATTCCAATTTGCTGATTTCATTGTGACTCTATCCAAAATTTGTGTATCCTTCTACTATCTTATGCTTCCATGTAAAGAAATTATCTTGTCCTTTGAAAACTACTTCCTTGCCTTCACTTGGAGAATTCTGCTTTGGGAATCTACAAACAGGACTGTTGAGGTTTACTAAGTGCTGTGCAAATATTGGCATGATCACAGTGGCCTAGATGAATACTAATTTCTACTGAACTCTAGCCAAGAAGGTCAACTTAATCTACAATTCTCTCTAGATACGAGCGGGGACAATCTCCTAATAGATTAATCTCCAGGGTATATTAAGCACCCATGAACTGAAGCAAAGTCATATAACCAGTGTCAGATTCCAACCCCCATCACAACTATGACCGTACCTTTCCCCCTTGATGGATGTGATACCAGACAGAGGTACCACCAAAGTCGACATGGAAGTCCGTATAGCAGCCTCGAACACTCATCAGACAGTACCTGACCCCCCAAAAAAGGAGCAGCGTTAGTTCACTGATGAGAAAAAGAGGACCTGCCCCACCACAATGCGACACTCTTCCCTTATGTGCTCCCTCTACCTTCCACCTAATCTACTCCCAGTCAGTGAGAGGAATGCAACTGCAAGTCATCTCATTACCAGGATAAGTTTTTTTCTTTAACCATGTGATCATAGGCTATAATACTCTTACATACACTCTGCCCTTTGGAACTGTAAAGGCTACTCTTTAATAAAGAATTCATGTTTTTGATAATTTAGGACACAGAGCATGGCTCCTGAGGGAGAACCATTTCTTGCCATCACCTTGGTTTCCCCTAGCACACTGAAGAAAATGCAGGGTAAGCCACTTACTTCTGCACTTTAGGGTACTGCATTTCCAAGATGGCATTAGTTGATTCAGTCTGACTTTCCTTCAAATGCCTTGGCCACATGTTGTCTACCCAGTCAATGAAATCCACCTTTAAAAAGGAAGAGGAAACATTTAGGTTTCAAAGGTAGGGTTGGGATTAAGGAGAATTTTAAAGTCAAGAAAAACAGAATTTCTCAAAAGACACACTGAAGGACTACAAATTATAAGCGAACTAAAACAATCTGTTGCTGAATCTTAGCATCAGTAGGAAAACATTCTAGAAATTATTATTTAATGAAAATAAAGACTAATGCTTCCATCAACATGATTATAAAAATAGCACTAATCAAAATGAAGTGACTAAATAACAGAGTAGTATCCAGCCAAGCCCTCTCTTCTGTATTGGTACTGGTATAATCAACTGCATTTTTTTTGATCCAAGGAGAGGCACTACCTGGAAAGTACTTTATAAACTTTCAGAAAGCTGGAACACTGTTAGAGCAACTAAGATACTGAAAGTTAAAAAACCAACCAACCAAACAAAAATAAGAAAGAAAGAAGAGGAGGGAAGAGGAGGGGAGAGGAGGAGAGGGGGAAATCTAGCAGGGATTTGAGCTTTACATGAATCTACATGGTTAGGAATCAGAAGTTGTCATGTTTTCTCAAAATCATATGCAAACTCCTGGAACTCATCTGTAAAATAAGAATAATTACCTGAAAGGGATATTGTGAGAAATACATGTAACTACATATTAAAATTTTTTGAAATAATATTATCAGAGTTTAGGATCTGTTGGAGATATTATGTGCTGAAGGAAATGAGAAACAAAAGTATGAACTTATTTGAACACTTTCCACTAAAATGTGACATATCCTGGACCTTCAACTGTCTGCACCCAAGCACTGATCTCTAAGAAACAGTTTCAGCTGGATAAAGTGTGAGGCAAACAACCATGAATCCAATGTAGCACTGATGTTGTAACTATCTAACTTATGACTGTAAAAAACATGTAGCTAGTAAGCTTTATAACAACATCTATATATTTGATATACAATACACATCTAGACAAATGCATACCATTTGTGCATATTGATGTGAGGCAGGTGTCCAGTGGACACCCAGATGTAAACTGTGGGAGAGTGTTTGGAAGGGATCATCAATGACATGCAAGTTGAAACAAGCAAGACGAAGAACAATTACGAAGGTTAATTCGCTGCTGCATTTCAAAGCTCTGCTTGGGGAGCCACCAGTTCTAATTAACCAAGCATTCACTGGGCCTAGAACACTGAATGAAAACCAGATTCCTTTCTTTCCCTCAATCAAAATCTACTTTCTGTTCTCTTAATGTAGTGACCAGCATCTCCCATCTCCTGGTATTATCCTTTGGAAAGTCTTTTAACAAAATAATGAATAATTGTACTTGCTCACTACACTGTAAGTTCTTATGTCCAGATAGGGGAGAGGAAAATTAAGCAACACATGAGTATTCTTTTATCAAGTGTTCATTCAGAGAAAGTTGAATTACTCTGGTCAGAATTTCTTACCTGCAGCAAGAAGTCACTCATCTTGGCCTCCCTTTATTTGGTATTATTAGGTATTGTCTGACTTCCAAGAGAATACTGTGGTAAAGGGTTCGTACTTTTTTTCTTAGGTTAACCTTTAGGCTCCGGATAGGCTTTTTGTTAAATGCCCTCACCCATTTGAGAGCAAGTCTCCAGTAGGGATAATCACCAGTTTTTACCTGTTCTGCACCAATACAGGGCCCGATTGGCAAGAGGTCCAATAACCTAGGACCTAATCTATTCATACACTATGCAAAACAGCTCATGGCCTTCCATAAACTAATTTCCCCATCACCAAACAAATCTGCACATTGTATCTAATTTTTATCTACTCCTCAGTTATTGCTGGAATGACAGCAGTAAAGGATCTCTCTCGTCTCACCAGAGAACCCCACTTTATGCTAGCACCCACAATGGGCACTTGAAAGTTGCTCACGTTACCCTCCCTGCACTTACTTTTACACATTCTATTCCTTCTGCCTGGAATTCTAGTCTTCCTTCTCTTTTACATCATTTTTCCTTCATGTCAAGTTTAGGTATCACTTCCTCCTAAGAGCTTCCCCAATTCTCCTCCAGTTTATGTTAGATGGGTCCTTCCTACTGGCTCTCATATTCTGTATTTATTTATTTTTGAAGCACTTCCATATTGAAGTTTATATAAATGCCTATTTTCTGGTTTTTCTCACCATGAGACTCTGAGCATTTTGAGGATAAGGATGGTCTTATTTTCCACAGTACCTCTAGCACCTAGCACAGTGCTTAGCATTTGGCAGGCACCTGTACTAATAAGCTAAAAGTGTGAAGATCATAGTGAACAAGAGATTATACAGCTTATGTACATTATTACATGAATGAATACACCTGTTAAAATTCACTGAGTCCGGCCGGCGTGGCTCAGCAGTTGAGCATTGACTTATGATCCAGGAGATCGTGGTTTGATTCCCAATCAGGGCACATGCCCGGGTTGTGGGCTCGATCCCCAGTTGGGGGCATGCAGGAAGCAGCTGATCAATGACTCATCATTGATGTTTTTTTCTCTCTCTCCCCCCCCTTCCTCTCTCTGAAATCAAAAGACATTAAAAACACACACACACACAAAATCATTGAAATGTACACTTAAAATGGGTACATTTTATTGTATGTCTACTGTACCTCAATAAAATTGATTTTTTAAGAAGCATTATTGAGATATATTAGAAAAGATCTAGATAAATGGAGAGGTACACTGTGGGCAAAAACACACACACCAAAAACAGTAAATAAATAAGTAGCACCCCAGCAGAATAAGCATGTTGCTGTTTACATATAGCAAGGTCATAGAAAGCTTGCTTGCTTTTAGGAAGTGACCTTGGTAATAGCTCAATCTTTCTGGCCATGTTTTAGGTACCTAAAAGATATCTATGCATTGTCCTCTAGAAAAATTTCTACTTCTGAGCCCTTCCACAGATTCTACTCCTCCTTTTAATGGTACAGTATTTTTCTAATTTTTATAAAATGATTTTTTTTAAAATCTTCACCTGAGGATATTTTTTCCATTGCTTTTCAGAGGTGGGGGGGTGGTGGAGAGAGACAGACAGGCAGGCAGGCAGATATCAATGTGAGAGACTGACTGGTTGCCTCCCACACACACTTGGACTGGGGCTGGAAACTGAGCCTGCAACCAAGGTATGTGCCCTTGGCTGGAATCAAACCCGGGACCCGCGCCTCTGGTCTAATCACTGAGCCAAACCAGCTAGGGCTATAAAATGATTTTTTTATCAACACTTTTTATCATTAAAACTAGGGACATAATGAATCAATTAAGGATGTTACAAAGGTGGCTTCATGTGTAACACATTTCTAAATTAAAAAAATGAAAAAGTATGATCCAGATCATATTTTTGTTTTTTAAATATTTTTACTGACTTAAGAGTAGAAGGGAGAGGGGGAGAGAGAGAGAAAAACATCAATGCTGAGAGAGTCACTGATTGGCTGCCTCCTGCCTGCCCCCTATTGGGGATCAAGCCCGAAACTGGGGCATGTGCCCTGACTGGGAATCGAACCTCGATCTCCTGGATCATAGGTTGATGCTCAACCACTGAGCCACGCCGGCCAGGCTTAAGTTTTAATTTTATAAATACAACCATATTACTTTTTTTTTTTTTTTAAATATATCTTTATTAATTTCAGAGAGAGGAAGGGAGGAGACAGAAAGATCAATGATGAGAGAGTCATTGATCGGCTGAAGCCTGCAACCCAGGCACGTGCCCTGACCAGGAATCGAACCCCGATCTCCTGGATCCTAGGTCGACGCTCAACCGCTGAGCCACGCCCGGCTGGGCTAAATTGAAATTCTAAAAATATTAAGGAACACATTTATAAAAATATGTTATTGTAATTATTACATCCCTCACTTAACTGAATTCTTTACCTATTAAGTAGACCATGTTTGGCTAATAACAAGGCTAAATGCACCTATATTTCCTGTCTTCCTGTACTTCTACATGACCAAAAAAACAATAATTACTGTAAAAAGGACTTTTCTCATTCTAGTAGGGAAATGTTTTCTTAATGAGAAATTCTGTGTTTAGTTATAGAATCTCCAGTAATAAGAAGCAATGACAAAAAATAACTTCTTCTGATAACAGTGAAATACTGTGAACATTTGCCTGTTGGTCTATACATACCAATGTATTAGTATAACAATAATGTAATAACAATGTAACTTACTAGTAAGTAAAGGTGTGTATATAAATACACACGCACGCAATATTATAAGCAATTACCATATTTCAACTTTGAAAGTCAAAGGGTATAATTAAGATAACTTAAATGGAGACGGATAAAACACTGAGACCTTGACTTAAAATAATAATTAGTACACACCAAGTTCTGCTGTTCCAGGTGGAATACTTGACGAAAGTGAGTTCTGAGTCAGGAGTTAAACGAATAAAATGGGTCTGAAAATGACCAGATATATTTCAAAAGTGAAAGCAGTCCCCATCAGAAAAATAAGTTCTCTCAATGTCCTGTAGATAGCCACTACTTTGCCGAGGAGGATGCTGGGTAAAATCAGCATCTACCTTCAGGAGAGCTAAGGATCAAAAACTAACTTTCCTTTAGTATGGAGTGTAAATTTATTGCTTCTAGTCATCCAGTATAATCTATTCAAGAAATCATTTCATAAAATAATCAACTGGCTCTAAACCAGTTTTCTCCCAAACTTCTCAGCAAATTTAAACCTATAGGACAAAAATTTATATGGCAAACTTCCTACTGACAGCACTTACAAGAGTGAATTTTAAGACCGTTCTTTATGTATGCAAAGGCCAATGTTCCTAAATTAAGTTATTGGTGATGTAAATCAGAATGGCCCCTCTCTATAGAAAATTAAATTATTTTGGAAAATGATGAACCATCTAAAAATACAAGTTATTCTTATCAGACTGTCTTATCTTCATCTTCATCTTGGTATGTACAAAAATAAATTCTCCTAGTAAATATACAACCCTCTTGGTGACAATGACAACGTGGAAAAAATGGTTAGACTAACCGTGGAGGGCCTCTGCACCATGTTCTCCAGCCTGGTGTGGCTAAACTCTAGGCTGATGACATTATAGAGTTTCTCTCGCTCCTCCTCTGGGGTCTCATAGTAGCGTGTCCACTGAGCCATTGTCATTTCAATGCCTTTCTGCGTGTTCACATCCATGACGTCCACCATGCGACGACTCCCTGCCATGAAAGATGCATTGATCATCTCTACTGAACCACTGATATCCGTATATATATTAAGACTATAAAATACAAGTGAAAGGAAACAAACTACTCTTTCTTAATTAGGGTACTCAATAATAGACAAAGAAACAACTGTAACTTCAGATGGATAATCAACAGAAAATCAAATCACAGAAAATAGGAAAGACAATGGGTAATATTAAAAACAACAATCACTCCCTATGTCATGTTTATTACATGGCTGGGTGGTGAATCTTATATTCAATGTCTCACTCAGTTCTAACAATTCTAAATGCTAAGTAGTAATCTCCATTTCACAGATGAGGAAATAGGTGATAGGTAACTTGCAGGAAAAAGCAGGACAAGAATGCAGGTAGCCCAATCCTAGAGTCAATGTGCTTATCCACTGAGCAACACAGGTCTGAAACTGAACTTAATCTATCCCACACACTGAGGAAAAGACCCACTGTTTAGTGAGTACTAGATTAAATTTCAACCTGTCTGCTCTTTTGTTTAAAAGGGTTATTTCCCAAACCTGTCAAGTATTTCGAATATAAAACTCCCTTTTCATATATTCCACAATTACTAAATGAAAAAGATACCATAAGGGACACAAATACCTATATCAGATTCTCAACCAACCATAACTACAACAAAAGGTAGAATGCTACAAGAGGTAGCACAAAATAGTAAGGGGGAGGAAACAACGGTTTTTGAGCCAAAGAGACCTAATTGTAAATCTCAGCTCTAATACTACTTGGGCAAGTTATTTAACTGCTCTGAAACTTAATATACTCTTCTATAACTTAGAAATATCATCTTGTGGGCCACTGTGAGAATTAAGTCAATGAAGTAAAATGTTTAAGTAGGCGCGCTCAATTAAACAGTAGTTAAAACTAAAGGAAAGTATCTTCAAAAACAAAAACCCACAAAAAAACCTAGACTGAGCAGAGAGGAAAAGAGAGGGAAGGAGACTCATTGAGTTTGGCCATGAAGAATAATAGAATTTCAGCAAGAAAGGTTCAACAGAGAGAATTCCAAATAGAGGTAGGCGATAGAGAATTCTGACAGAGAAGATACTGAAAAGGCAGCACTGCCAAAAAAGTTAAGAAAATGGTGGTCAATGAAGGGAGAGAGAATGAAAAGCTGCTGTTGGAATATTAAGAATATTTTTCAACTTGCAAGAAACTAACAAATACCTACTACATACCTGGCAGATATAAAATAGTATTAAGACCTCGTCCATCCCCTGCCTTCAGGGAGTTTCCAGTCTGGTTACAGATACAAGATAACAGGCAAGAGACCAAGAATATGGGCACAATGAAGTAGACATGACAGAATACACCTAAAAATATAACGCGAGGCAATGGACCAAACTACCCTTCATATTTTACAAGACAAAGCAAATGCTAAATCATATCCAAATGCCTTGAAATACTGCTTCACACCCAATGGGACGGCTGTAGTAATAAAAAGGAAAAGAAGTGCTGGCCAGGATGCAGAGAAACCGGACTCTCAGGCTTTGCTGGTAGGAATGTAAAATGGTGCAGCTGCCATGAAAAAGTTTGTGGTTCCTCAATAAATTAAACACAGAATGACCAGATAACCCAGCAATTCTACTGCAAGGTATCAACAGAATCGAACTCGGGTGTTCAAAAACGTCTATATGAACGTTCACAGGAGCTCTAGTGGCAATAGCCAACAGGTGAAAATAATGCTCATCAGTAGATGAGCGGGTTAACAAATGTGGTACACCCAACACGGTGGAATATTAGTCCATCATAAAAAGGAATTAAGTACTGCTACTTGCCACAACACAGATAACCCTCGAAAACATTATACTACAACATTTCATTATATGAAACGTCCAGAGCAGGCAAATCCAGAGACAGGAAGCAGAGTACTGGTTGCCAGGGTCCGAAGGAAGGAAGGAACGAAGACTGACTACTTAATAGGTAAGGAGTTCTCGTATGGGGTGATAAAAAAGTTCTGGAACTAAGTATTAGTGATGGTTGCACATTGTGAATATATTTAATGTCACTAAGTTGTATACTTTAAAGTTATCACAAAGGTACCTTTTATATTATCTGTATTTTACAATAAAAAATTAAAAATAAAATTGAATGCTTTCCTTCAAGAATGTAGATCAAAGCAAAAGCAGTTCCACTCTGCCAATGCCACCAGAGCACTTAGTACTCTGTGTATGTACCAGAGCACTTAAGATAAAATGACATAGTAATAGCTAACATTTATTGAGCATGTGCTATGTGCCAGACAGTATTCTAAGCACTTTACACTTAAATAATGTTGTCCAAGGTTACACAGCTAGTAATGAGTAGAGCTGAGATTTGAACCTGGACAGTTTTGTTCAAATCCATACTCTCAACCAATATATCCCATCAAATAAAGTTTACACAATAGAATGGTTTTCTTCTTTTTGGGACATAAACTGACACTGGAGGTGTAACATCCCACTTTAAGTAGAGAAGACTGGATTACCCACAGTATATACAGTGATAATGGATTTACTGTAATCACCAATAGTTTATTCACTGCAGTTTGACAATCAGTTATCTAAGAGGGGAAAAAAACCCCAACCATCCTCCTAAGTATATGATTGCAAGTGGAAAATAGGAGACAGAAATCAGGTATTGGCAGTTCTCCCACTTTCATTCGTGTGTAAATTTTAAAAATATAAATGTGGGGATATAAAGCATTCACACAAGTCAAAATGTTTTAGTAAACAAGTGTTAGCAGTTCAACTTTGTAACAATTATAAATAAACCTGCTTGATTTTGCTGGATAATACCAGCATTTGGATTTTTAAAAAACAAGTAAATTTCTTACTGATTGCAACTAAATGGTGTTTGCAGTGTTTTTGTCATACAGCAGATTCCATCCATTCACTATACTTTCTAACTCAGTTGTCCCACATGCATATAAATGTTTTTAATGTTGTCTGCCTTCTGTGCTGTTCCAGTAAGTTGCTATTAAAATATATTAAACTATAAAAAACAAAACAAAGAAACAAAAAACCCCAACCACCTAGACTTCAATCTGGACATAAAGTTAGGCATCAGCTGAAATTTCTGGTAAGTCTGTTAGATTAATCACTACTTTATTTTTAATCCTCACCCAAGGATATGTTTTTATTGATTTTTAGAGAGCGAGAAAGGGAGAGAGCAACATCATTGACAGGTTGCCTTCCGTAGGGGCCCCGACTGGGGATCAAGCCTGAAACTTAGGTACGTGCCCCTGACTGGGAATTGAACCTGCAACCTTTTTGGTATATGGGATAACACTCCAGCCAACTGAGCGACTGGCCAGGGCATCACAGCTTTATTTATTTTATTTTTTAAACATATATCTTTATTGATTTCAGAGAGAGGAAGGGAGAGGGGAAGAGAGAGAGAGATAGAAACATCAATGATGAGAGAGTCATTGATCGGCTGCCTCCCACATGCCCCCGACTGGGGATCGAGCCTGCAACCCAGGCATGTGCCCTGACTGGGAATCGAACCGCGATCTCCTGGATCCTTAGCAATGCTCAACTGCTGAGCCACGCCCGGCCGGGCATGGCTTTATTTTAAATCACAGCAAAGATATCTATGTTTACTCACAGGTCTAGTTGGAAAATACAAAGTTACTAAAGGCTTCCAAAGATCATTATTAGCAGTAAATATATTATTGAGGAAATGAAAAATGGTAAAGTGATAAGAAATCCAAAAGGAGACTAGTGAGTCCTTGCATTTTTATAGCTCAGACATTTGGATAAGTCTACGGTGAGATCCAGAAGTATGTATTTATAACAAGTATCACAGGTGATTCTGATGCAGGTCATCTGTGGACCACAAACCCTTAAGAATGCTTGACCAACAGAGAAAAGCTGTGGTGGTCCATTAACTTAGAGATCCAAGGAACTACTGTTCTGGAGGTCCATTAGGAAAAGAAGTCAAGTGATGGACTGGTAAGTATTCAAGTAGGTCTTTCTGAGGCTCCCTAGAGAGCTCTATCTTGGAAAGAGTAGAATAGAAAAGCATTTTAATTACTCAACAGATTAACTGAGCATCTACTACACTCCAGATAATATGCTAGGTACTAGAAAATACAGAGCAACAGGAAGATAGCTGGAATCTAATATAGAAACAGTAAGGGAGTAAAAAATACAGGGAATAAGAGAACTTTCCTCTACCTGGGCTATCTGTGGCTTTCACCTCTTGGATAAACAGGAGTTATCCAGCTGTCTAAAAAGGGCCCTCAAGTGGCCAAGAGATAGTACTGCAATATTTAATTTGTAAAGCGAGAGACTGCAGTGCAGTTTCAGCACAGAGGAAATGCTGTATTGGTAGGACAGCATCAGAAAACTTTTGTTTCATGTCCTGTTAGAAACATTTCCAAAAGATTCCAATCTATTTTACTGCCTTATCATGTATCAGAGAGTGACCATTTCTGGATTCCTAAGGACACTGGCACGTCTCACTCAACAATGGTCTGTGGAAAATTGACCTGAACCTTTACTCACCACAGGAAGTTTTCTTCTTTAACTAGACTCTTCTAATTTGCTTTCTTTTACTAATTCTGAATACAATAAAATTTAATCAGATTAAAGATAATGTATTTACTCAGTTTACAAAGTTTTCAAACCTTGGCCTAGTTACCACATGTAGCATTGATAAAAAATTTCCTGGAAATTTCTCTAATGCTTTTAGGCAGGGGAAAAGAATCACAGATATGAAGCTTCATTCTTGGCTCAAAGATATAAAATTTCACTTTCCTGGGGAGGTTGCCCTGGAAGGCAGGCTCTTCATGGAGGAAAAGGGTGTGTGTGGGATACACACGTGCATGTGCACATAGAAATAAAAATGGTACGTAGGTAGGAAAGTAGAGGTTCAAATGTCCTACAGTTTAATGAGTGCTAAACAAAGCAACTCTGTAACTCCCTCTGAGAAAATTCTCAGTTGCTGAATAGTTTCTAAGCAATAAACTACTTCGATTAAATATATACTTCAATGTTCCTAAGCCTTCTCAAATCTAAGAAATTTAAGACTTAGTCCTAAGTCTAAAATCTCTGCCTCAAAGATACAAAGGCCACAAGCTTAATACTTACCCACACACATTTTGACATCATTCACAGTGAAGTCTGGATCTGGCATCCTATGAAACAAACACCAACAAGCACAACTTAGAAGCACAACTTCTCTAGTAAGTGTGAGGTTTTGTTTTTTTCTTAAAGAGATTTTCTTTAAAAAAATACGTTTTTATTGATTTCTGAGAGAGGGAGAGGGAGAGATAGAAACATCAATGATGAGACAGTAAATGATCGGCTGCCTCCTGCCGGCCCCCTATTGAGGATCAAGCCTGCAACTCAGGCATGTGCCCTGGCCGGGAATAGAACTGCGATCTCCTGGATCATAGGTTGATGCTCAACCACTGAGCCATGCCAGCCAGGCTAAAAGAGATTTTTGATGTGGAGGAGAGATATGTATGCCCAAGGCTGGTGTAATTTTTTTTTAAATTTATATATATATATATATGTGTGTGTGTGTGTGTGTGTGTGTGTGTGTGTGTGTGTGTGTATATATTTATTTATTTATTTATTTAATTATTTTTTTTGAGAGAGAGAGGAAGGGAGAGGGGGAAAGAAACATTGATGTGAGAGCAAAACATTGATTGGCTGCCTCCTGAATGTGCCCTACTGGGGATAGAGCCTGCAACCTGGGCATGTGCCCTGACTGGGAACTGAAAGAGCAACCTTTTGGTGCACGGGATGATGCCCAACCAACTTAGCCACACCAGCCAGGGTAGTGTGAGTTTTTCTTAAAGTACTAAGAACTCCCCAGTTGACACATATCAATCTTATTTGGGCTGAAAAAAGGAATATATGCCCTTTTAAAACTAAATGGGAAATTATTATTATTTTTAAAATATATCTTTATTGATTTCAGAGAGAAGAAGGGGAGGGAGAGAGCTGGAAACATCAGTGATGAGAGAGTCACTGATCGGCTGCCTCCTGCATGCCCCCCCCACTGGGGATTAAGCCCACAACCTAGGCACATGCCCTGACTGGGAATCAAACCTCGATCTCCTGGATCCTAGGTCGATGCTCACCTGCCAGAGATTTCCCAGCTGGGCAGGAAATTATTTTCAATTATCAATATCAATTAACAATACTGCATTGTCTACAGCCTCGGTGTAACATGGTCATTTCACAACCATATCTAATAAGGCCAAGAACACTTACTTTATTCCAAGTCCATCAGAATTCTTGAAAATAAGAGGGTCTCTTAAGCCGCCCCGCTGGATATATTCTACGTTAAAATCTGTCATGAAAGGAAAATAGTCGTTAGAAAGGCAAGAGGTATAGCTGGAAAAAGAACTGAGAAGCTGGGTTCAGGGGTTTGCTAAGTCTATATTTCCACAGTAAATTCATAATTTAACCAATAGGGGGTTAACGAGTCATCTCATAAATCTTAGGCGGAAATTATCATCACCCTCTTAATAGCCAAAAAATGTAATTCCATCCACTACAATACATACCATGACATCCCTGTCAGTTTGCCAACGAGCAAAGCTGCAATGGTACATAGGGAATCACACACCTCAGTTTTGGTTGGGCGGGTACATGCATAAAAGGGCTTTTATTGTACTATTCATAATTAAACCAAAACCAAGGGAAAGGAGAAAAAGAAGAGACCTTTAGGGAAAAATTCCAACAACATTCCTGCCCTAATAAATGCTTACTTCTTCTAATATAGCAGAGAATGATTCACAGGGTGGGAGGATTTGGGAGTGGTGGTGTGAGTGGCACTGTGTAATAAGAGAAAATAAAGACAAATAGCATCATAGCATCAACAGGCAATATTCTGGCTTCATAGATGCTGACTAGTTCCCAGAGTCCAAACTTCCTACATCAAGGGACTACAGGTCTGAACTAAAACAATACTGACCTTTTCCCTCCATAAAAGTAACAAAATTTGCATTATATTTGTTGGTGTGAAGTTTCTCTTCCAAGTCAAAAGTTCTTTTCCCTTCAATTTCATCATCTGAAATGCCATCATCTTCATAGCGTCGTCGCATGGTACCACGCTGGGGAGAGAAGGACATTAAGGATGAAATCATGTACTTTTCCATGCCAATGTCATAGTTTCCCCTACATGTATGTGCAAAGTGCTTTCAACTTTAGTTGCTATGTCAAGGATCAATATTCCTTAAGACCTTTCTCTTAACTAAGGGTCAGTGAGTGTTTTCAGAAAATGTATGGAACAAAACAAAGCTTTAATGAGCCATTGCGTTCCCTACTTGTGATTTGTTCCCTCTGCTAACTCTTTCAGCCTAGAGATATAAACTTACAATAAAAATTGGACCAAAAAGGGTCTACTAAACATTTTACTTGTCTTTCATTGCTTATCAGAATGCGGACAAACTGTCTTTATGGACATTTCAAATCAGGATACAAAATATAATTTTTTCATAGAAGAAAACTGTATCTAGATTAGCTTTCTAAAACAACCTTCAAGAATAGGTTAAAACATTTTAATTAATGAAGCAAAAACTCTTTAATATCAAATAAAAGAAGAAAGTTAATCGGAACAATAGCATTCCAAACAGTATCCACCATTACTGAGCTTTAAGGATGTCTAACCAAAGAAGATATACAAATGGCCAATGAGCACATGAAAATGCTCAATATCATTAGTCATTAGGGGAAATGCAAATTAAAACCACAATGAGATACCACTTTACACTCACTAGGATGGCTATTATGAAAAAGATGAACAAACACAAGTGTTGGCAACAATGTGGAGAAACTGAAACCCTCATACATTGGTTAATTGAATATAAAATGGTGCAGCCACTTTTGAAAACAGTTTGGAGGTTCCAGTAATTCCACTTTGAGGTATATATATAAAAAAAATTAAACAAAATCCATAAAAAACCCTGGCTGGTTTAGCTCTCTGGTTAAAGCATTGGCCTATGGACCGAAGGGTTGTGGGTTTGATTCCTGGTCAAGGGCGCATACCTCAGTTGCAGGTTCCCCATCCGTGGTCAGGGTGCGTGTGAGACAAAACTGATGTTTCTCCCCCACCCCCCTTCCATTCTCTCTAGAAATCAATGGAAAAAATATCCTCAGGTGAGGCTTAAAAAAAAAAAATCCATACAAAAAATTGTACAGATGTTCATGGCAGCATTCATAATAGCTAAAAGGTAGCAACCCAAATGTCAATCAATGATGAATGGATTAACAAAATATGGTATAGTTACATAATGGAATATTATTCAGACATAGAAACAAATGAAGTGTTGGTAAGTGTTACAACACAGAAGAATCTTGAAAACACTATGCTAAGCGAAAGAAGCCAAACACAAAAGACCACATATTGAATAATTTTATTTACATGAAATGTCCACAACAGGCAAATCCATAGAGATAGAAAGTAGATTAATGATTGCCAGGGGCTGAGGAGAGGGAGGGATAGGAAGTGACCAATAAGATTTTCTTCTTGATGATATATTATAGCCTTGGTACACTTAAAACCTATATAATTTTATTAACCAATGTTACTCCCAAAAATTTAATTTAAAATTTTTTAAAGTAAAATAAAATAGAAAGAAAAAAGATTTTCTTTTTGACGGTTGATTTAAATAAGAGGAAATAATGGTGGGCTCCCTTTCAGTGCTCTGCAATTTCAGTTTACATTTCTCTGTTATTTTGCCATTGAGAAAGGCATCTTCCTTTGGTATAGCAGTCTATATAATTGTTGGTTACGTACCAATACTTAATATTGTGTGTGGTTTTCACAGATAAAACCAACCTGTAATTACGTAATTCAGAACTGCTGAATTAGTTGAGTGGGTTTTTTTTTTTTAAATTGATTTCAGAGAGAGGAAGGGAAGAGGGAGAGATAGAAACATCAATGATGAGAGTCACTGATCAGCTGCCTCCTGCACCCCCCCCCCCCACCGGGGATCGAGCCCACGACCCAGGTATGTGCCCAGACTGGGAATCAAACCTCGATCTTCCGGATGTTCAACCGCTGAGCCATGCCAGCTGGGCCTGAGTTAGTTTTTTAAGTGAACCATTCTAATAATTTCCAAAACCTTTTACTTAACTTTCACTGTAAAATATTTTCTAATTATTGTCTTAAAGGAGTTTTCTTTATAATTATTTAAGTATCATATGGTAATCTATGTGGTTGCAATAACGGTCATTCAGCATTTATTAGAACAATTACATTTCACTTGAAAGAGTTCTAAGGGAAACTTAAGATTAATTATGCTTTCCCATATTTTCTTTCATTTTCTTTTTACAACTCTTTTTTTTAAAGTTTTTATAAAGCCCGGCCAGGCATGGCTCAGAAGTTGAGCATCGACCTAGGATCCAGAAGATTCCAGGAGATCACGGTTTGATTCCTGGTAAGGGCATATGTCTGGGTTGTGGGCTCGATTCCCAGTCGGGGGCGTGCAGGAGGCAGCCAATCAATGACTCTCTCATCACTGATGTTTCTATCTCTCTCTCTCCTTCTCCCTTCCTCTCTCTAAAATCAATAAAGATTTTTTTTTTTTAAAGTTTTTATAAAAATTGAACTGAGAGAGAGGAAGAGGGGGAGGGGGGGAGAGAGAGAGAAACATCGCTGTGAGAACACTGATAAGTTGCCTCACATATGTACCCCGACGGGACAGAACCCACAACCTGGGTATGTGCCCTGACCAGGAATCAAATCAGTGACCTTTTGGTGCATGAGACAATGCTCCAACCAACTGAGCCATACCAGCAAGGGCTTTTACAGCTCTTTTAATCACTTTTCCTTCTCTGAAACTCCCTGAAGTTTTTTGGTAAACAGTATTTTGAATCAGAATTTGTTAGATGGCTTTCTTATTTATAGGATAACATCATTCTATAAATACAAAAAAAAAGAAGTGACAATTAATGGTATGGGTTTCTTTCAAGAGTTATGAAAATGTTCTGAAATTAGGTAATGGTGATATTTACACAACTCTATGAATATACTAAAAACCAGTCAATTATACATTTTAAATTGGTGAATTTTATGGTATGTGAATTATATCTCATTAGCTGTTTGTTGTTTTGGTTTCTTTTAAAGGATAACATGTTGCTTATGCTGCAAATTTACCTTTTGGTATATTTTACCTTAGCCAGTGTTGAAATTTGCTGGTATTTCTTGAAAATATACACATGGAATAATTGGTGTAGGAGTGGTAGGTGCAAGATAAGGTAGCCACAACCTACTAAGTGCTAAGAACAACCAAAACTGGTTTAAAGTTAGATACTGATTATCTGAAATTGATTACATAGCGCCTGAATTTACATAAACACGTACAAAAATGAGACAGTGGAGACAGGTCTCTTAATGAATGGGCAGAAATGGGTCACAAGAAATAAAAATTAAAGGAAATAAAATTGTTACACACAAGAGAAGAGAAAGATTCAACTTACCTGTTTTAGACAGAAACACTGAGGAATACCTGATATCTTTTCCATAAGCCACAGCTCAAAAGCCAAAAAAAGGACTAATTTTAACAGACCTTTCACTTACTTCAATAATGCCATCACTGCTCAAAATACTTTTAGGTCTATTTATTGGGAGGTGAAGGGAGTTTATTTTCACTGACAATTTCTTACATGGGTTTGTTTTTTTTTGGAAAGATAACACTCAGTTCCCTTCCTCACCTTATTCCATATATGTACCTCTGAAGAGAACTCCAAAGGATGATTTCCAAGGACATCACACAGCAAGGGCAATACCATCAAAATAAATGTAGTTTCCCAAAATAATCACTTTTAGAAAGCATTCATTTACACTATAAGTTCCTTTTTTTATTTTGTTTTACAATTAGTTTATTTTTCAAATAATATTTTTCAGTGTTATTTGCACTGTAAGTTGTAATATGCTTGTCAAAAAAAAAAATCCGTCATGTTTTCAAACTTCAAACTTTCCTAGGTTTACAACTACTGATTCTTCTTCAGTCAGGAACACATAATCACCCTGATTATACTAACATTTCTAACATGGTAGCCAGAAGTTCCCGTCCTTCCTTCTTTTTTACGTGATTTCCTTCATCTTATATCAAGAAGAATCCTCCCTCTATTTGCACTTTCAATTTGTAGAGTATAACGATATAGGGAAGGCTCTTTTCCCAGCCACACTATGCCCATTTCTTAAAGACAACAGAAAAATGAATTTGAATTCTTGTTTTCTTTTTGTTGCAATTGGGAAGTTAGTACTTAAGTGAAAATTATTCGTGTCAGTTTTAACACTGTCAAGGATAAGGCCCCCCTCCCCATCTATCTTAATGTAACCCTGGTAAAAATAAGTATCTATAGCAAATCTCTAGGTGCTTTAAAAACACTCAATCCTTGCCAAGCTGGTGTGGTTCAGTGGCTGAGCACTGACCCATAAACCTGGAGGTCATGGTTTGATTCCCAGTCGGGGCACATGCCAGAATTGTGGGCTGGATCCCTAGCAGGGGGCGTGAAGGAGGCAGCCAACTGATGACTCTCTCTCATCACTGATGTTTCTCTCTCTCCCTCTCCCTTCCTCTTTCTGAAATCAATAAAAAAAATACTTTAAAAAAAAACAAACACCATACTCAATCCTCACAATAACCTGGAAATCAGTAGGCAATGACACAATCTATTACAGGTGAAACCCTAAAGGCAGACCCGCTTTAACACTAAGGAAAACAATCACCAATGTCCTCCAGCCCACAAATAATTCCAAATGGTTTGCTAGCGTGCTGTGCTTGTTTAGTCTAGGTGTTTTTCATACAGGTGATTTTAGGCAGCCTAAAGGATGTTTTTCGCCTCCCACAGATACAAGCCCTCACTTAACCTCAGCATCATAATAAATAGCAAGCACAAACTGAATACTGAAATCTATTCCAACCATGTTTTCACTCAAAAGTAATGTGTCCTTTCCAGGGTTAATGACCTGTACTCTTGAATAACCAATCACTAGCTTATTCCATTTAGATGACCAAACTATATGGCAAACTCATGTTTTCCAGAATCCAAATAATAAAAAGAAATTTTAAACTGTCTTTAAAAAAAATCACCACTCCTGGTAGAATGGTAATTAACTATATTAAATGGTAATAATGGCCACATAAATGGAATATTTAAAGTATTAAGTACTGATAGATAAATCAAGCTGAAGGATATAGATACTAGTTACACCATTACTCTTCTACATGGTTAGCTGAAGAAAGGACAATGATGCAAGACTAGATGCAAAGAGTTATCAATTATTACATAAAAACTTCTGGCACTCTCTGTTTTAAACATGTGGTAAAAAAGAATGACGGGGCCCTGGCCAGTGTGGCTCAGTTGGTTGACCATCATCCTGTGCACCGAAAGGTTGCTGGTTTGATTTCTGGTCAGGGCATACACCCAGGTTGCAGGGTCCATCCCTGGTTGGGGCACATACAAGGGCAACAAATTGATGTTTCTCTCTCTCCCTTCCTCTCTCTCTAAAATCAATAAAAACATATCCTCAGGTGAAGATTTAAAAAAAAAAAAAAAAAGCATGCATAGGAAAGAAACACTGGAAGACATGGAAGAAGAACCGTTTATATTTGTTAACTTTATTTTTAAAAAATATGTCTTTATTGATTTCAGAGAGAGGAAAATATGTCTTTATTGATTTCAGAGAGAGGAAGGGAGACAGATAGAAACATCAATGATGAGAGAGTCATTGACTGGTTGCCTCCTGCACGCCCTCTAGAGGGGATGGAGTGTGGAACCTGGGCATGTGCCCTGTCCAGGAATCAAACCGCTATCTCCTGGATCATGGCGGAAGCTCAACTACTGAACCAAGCTGGCTGGGCATATTTGTTAACTTTCAATGATAGGTAAAGGGTCTTCAGGTTCCTCATATTATGCTTTTTTTCCAATACCTAACATTTCTTTAATTTTAAAAGTAATGTAACAGAATAAAGAACAAAAACCATACAATCATCTCAAAGGATGCAGAAACATTTGACAAAAATCAGCCACCTTTCATGATGAAAGATATTCAACTAAATAGGAATAGAAGGGAAATTCCTCTAGCTGATAAAGGGAATCTACCACAACCCCAGTTATTATCATATTTAATGGTAGAAGACTGAAAGCTTTCTCCCTAAGATCAGAAACAAGGCAAGGTTATCTGCTCTCCTAACTTCTATTCAACATTGTGTTGGAGGTGCAGGCTAAGGCAATTAGGCAAAAATAAATAAATACAGTGCAAGTTTAAAAAGGAAAAAGTAACCCTGGCCCTTCTGGCTCAGTGGTTAAAGTGTCAGCCCAAGGACTGAAGGGTCCTGACTTCAATTCTAGCCAAGGGCATGTACCTTCGTTGTAGGCTCTGGCCCCGGTCGGGGCACATGTGGAAGGCAATCAATTGATGTGTATCTCTCACATTGATGTCTCTCTCTCAGATCTCTCCCTCCCTCCCTCCCTTCCACTCTCTCTGAAAAGCAATGAAAAAAATATCCTCAGGTGAGGATTAAAAAAAATTTTTTTTAAAGGAAAAAATAGAACTTTATTCACAATGACATGATCTTCTACATAGAAAATTATAAGCAATCCACACAAAAAAACTTTTAGAGCTAATAAAACCAGTTGCATTTCTATACTAGCAATGAAAAAATCTAAAAATGAAATTAACAATTCCATTTACAATAGCACAAAAAAAATAATACTAAGAAATAAATTTAACAAAAGAGGCCCAAGACCTGTATACTAAAAAAATACATACTATTGTTGAAAGTAAGAAAATTTAAGTAAATGGAAAGACATCCCATGTTCATAGACTACAAGACATTATAGAAGATGGCAGTACACCCTAAATTGGCCTACAAATTCAACACAGTATTAACAAACCTTGACGTAACAGGACAACGTGTTAACCAACTGAGCTACCCAGCCATGGCATAGCTGCATTTTTTCTTAAGAAATTAGCAAATTATCTTAAAATCGCATGAAAATGCAAGGGAACCAGAATAACCAAAACGACCATGAAAAAGAAGAGCAAAGTTGGAGGACTCATACTTCCTGATTTCAAACTTACTATAAGGGTACAGTAATCAAGACTGTAGATCAGTAGAACAGAATTGAGAATCCAGAAATAAACCTTTACATTTATGGTCAATTGGTTTTCAGTAAGGATGCCCACATAATGCAACGGGAAGAGTCTTTAGGAAATGGTGAGGGGTCCCCTAGCCAGTTTTGCTCAGTGGTTACAGCACAGGCCCATGGACTGAAGGGTCCCAGGTTCAATTCTGGGCAAGGGCATGTACCTGGGTTGCAGGCTTAGGCCTGGTCGGGGCATGTTCGGGAGGCAACAAATTGATGTCTCTCTCTCACATCAATGTCTCTCTCTTTCTCTCTCTCTCCCCCTCTCCTTTCTTTTCTCTGAAAAGCAATGGAAAAAATATCCTCAAGTGGTACTGGGACAACTGGATATTTACATGTAAAAGAATGAAGGTGGACCTCTACCTTATACCAACAAACTAACTTAAAATGGATCAAAGACTTAAATGTAAAGGCTAAAGCTATATAATTCTTAGAAGAAAACATGGTATAAATATTCATGACTTTGGATTAGGCAGTGGTTTCTTAGATACCAAAAGCATAAGTACCAACAACAGATTAACTGGACTTCCTCAAAATTAAAACTTTTTGTGCTTTAAAAAACACCATCAAGAAAGGTAAAACTCCCAGCCAGGTGTGGCTCAGCAGTTGAGCATAGACCTAGGATCCAGGAGATCACAGTTTGATTCCCAGTCAGGGCACATGCCCAGGTTGCGGGCTTGATCCCCAGTCAGGGGCGTGCAGGAGGCAGCCAATCAATGACAACTCTCTCATCAGTGATGTTTCTTTCTCTCCCTCTCCCTTCCTCTCTCTGAAATCAATAGATATATATTTTTTAAAAAGATAAAAGGCACCTATGCAATACAAGAAATATTTGCAAATCATGTATCTCATAAGGGTCTAGTATCTAGAATATATAAAGAACTCTTACAACTTAAAAACAGGCAAAAGATTTGAATGAGTATTTCTCAAAATATACAACTGGCCAATAAATACATGAAACATCATTAGTCATTAGCTCAGCATTAGTCATTAAGAGAATGCAAATAAAAACCATAATGAAATACCACTGCATACCTACTAGTCAGATAGTAAGTGTTGGTGAGGATATAGAGAAAATGAAATCCTCATACAGCTGGTGGCAATGTAGAATAGTACAACTCACGGTGTGGTTTAACAGATTTACCATATAACCCAGCAATTCCATTCCTAGGTATCTACCCAAGAGAATGAAAACATATGTCCACACAAAATCTTGTACACAAACATTCATAGCAACATTATTCATTATAGCCAAAAGAAAGAAACAACCCAAAGGTCCATCAACTAATGAATGGATATAGTGTAACCAAACACTGCTTAATAACATTAAAATTTTTTAAAATTTTATTTATTTTTAAATCCTCACCTGAGGATATGCTTGGAGAAAGGAAGAGAGAGAGAGAGAGAGGGAGGGAGGGAGGGAGGGAGAGAGAGAGAGAGAGAGAAACATCGATCCGTTGTCTTCCATATGTACCGACTGGGAATCAAGCCAGCAACCTTTCAGTGCACAGGATGATGCTCAACCAACTGAGCCGCTCTAGCCAAGCACACTTTTTTAAAAATCATCACCTGAAGATATGTTTCTATTGATTTTAAAGAGAGAGGAAGAGAGAGAAACACTGATGTGAAAAACGTCGATCAGTTACCTCCAGTACATGCCCCAACTGGGGATCAAACCTGCAATTTAGGCATGTTCCCTGACAAGGAATTGAACTCCCAACCTTTTGATGTATGGGACAATGCTGCAACCAATCAAGCTACCTGGCTAGGGCTGCTTAATAACATTTTTTTTCAGAAAGCACAATATATTTTTTCTACATGATTTCCAGTCATTTAGTTGATTTTATATGAAAAGCATAGACAAGTGACTAAAAAAGTTAAATATTTAATAAACTACTATGATATGCCATGCCACAAATGCAAAGGCACTGTTAGTTCTGAAATTTTCCACTCCATCTATTGATATAATTCATCAAATCAACAGATTAAAGGAGAAAAACCACATGATCTAGATCTGTGCTGTCTTATATGGTACGGTAGCTACTAGTCACATGTGGCTATAAGACTGAAATTAAGATTAAATACATCTTCAGCAAATGATGCAGGGAAAACTAGATATCTACATGCAAAAGAATGAAGCTGGACCCTTACCTTACACCACATACAAAAATTAACTGAAGACCTAAACATAAAAACTAAAATGATAAAATTCTTAGAACAAGGGGAAAATCTTCACAGCATTGGATCTAGCAAAGATTTCTTGAACATGACATCAAAAGCAAAAGAAAAAAACAATTTTGGACTTCAAAGTCCAATTTTAAACTTCATCAAAATTTTAAAATTTGTGCAAAGGGCACTATTCAAGAGAGTAAAAAGACAAACCATAGAGAGAGGTAGAAAATATTTGCAAACTGTATATCTGATAAGGGATAAATATCTAGAATACACTATAAAGAACTTTTACAACTCAACAACAAAATTAACAACCCAACTCAAAAATAGGCAAAGACTTAAATAGACATTTCTCCAAAGATAGACAAATGGTCAATAAGCACATGTGAAAATGCTCAACATCACCAGTCATTAGGGAAATGCAAATCAAAATCACAATGAAATACTATTTCACATCCATTTTGATAATAGGCATTATTATCAAAAAGCCAAAATAACAAGTGTTAACAAGGAAGTGAAGAATTTGGAACCCTATGCACTGCTGGTGGGAATGTAAAAGGATGCAGTCTGTGTGGAAAACAGTACAGCAATTCCTCAAAAAATTAAAAATGGAATTGCCATATATCCAGCAATTCCAATTCTAGGTATACACCCAAAAGAACTGAAAGCAGGAACTCAAACAGAAACTTTTATAACAGCATTATTCATAATAGTCAAAAAGTAGAAACAGTCTCAAATGTCTAGTGACTGATATATGGATAAATAAACTCTAATCTACTTATTTACACACACACACACACACACACACACACACACTCTGAAATAATATTCACCCATAAAAAGGAATGGAGTCTGATACACACTGCAGCATGGATAACCTTGAAGATATTACGTAAAGTGAAATAGGCCAGAAACAAAAGAATAAATACTGGATGATTCCACTTACATAAGGTACCTAGAATAGGAAAATTCATAGAGAAAATAAGTAGATTAGAGTTTACTGGGGGCTGGGGGTAGGAAGAATAGGAAGTTACTGATTGATGGTTACAGAATTTCCATTTGGGGTAATGAAAAAGTTTTGGAATGTCCAGCCAGAGTGGCTCAGTAGTTGAGTATCAGTCAGGGCACATGCCCGAGTTGTGAGCTCAATTCCCAACAGGGGACACATGCAAGAGGCAGCCAATCAATGATTCATCATTGATGTTCCTCTTTCTCTCCCTTCCTCTCTCTGAAATCAATATAAATATATTTTTTAAAAAGTTCTGGAATTAGTGGTGAAGGGTGCATATCATTATAAATATAATTATTGCCACTGAACCGTGCACTTAATCAGGAAATATGGTGTTATTTTACAAATGAAAAAAAAGATAGGTAAAACTAACCTATATTAAATAACCCTTTTAGATAATAGCAGAAAAACAAGAAAGCAAAAGTGTCTATATGGACAACTTATCTAGTGTCAATTCTATTATTACTACTTCGCTGTGTGATCTCAGGCAGTTAAATGAATCACCTAACCTCTCTAGATCCTGATTTTTCCCTTGGATGTAAATAATTTAAGGTCCATTTGTGTTCTAAAATAAGTTCTCTACAATCTGATTCCAAGTAAAATCTCAGCCTTGCTCCCATTTACATTATACCATGTTGAAGATTTGCTACATACCAGCCCCCCAGGTCAGTCTGTCCTTACTGAAAGAATATCTAACTCCAGACCCAGCCCTCTCTGTCCTAACCAGACACTGGGAGAAAGATCTGACAGTAGGTCAGCAGGGTAGCCCACACAGAGACTTCCACATCTTCCTGCTATACTCCCACCCCAACCCCCACAGTAAACAAATCTCCATGTATATGATCAACCAGATGTTAGGGGCAGTTCTTTCTGGAGAGTTGAGGCAATTCCCGTTCTCCCAGGGACATAAAGGAGTCAGAGAATGAAGAAGTTGTATAAAATATGAAAAGACTGTTACTGTTTTTATTAATGACAGCCAGAAAAGCTACTGCTCTGAACTATGTATGATGCCAAGGCAAAAAAACAGTACTAATAGCAGCTAACGTTCGGAGTGCTTACCATGCGCCATGTACTGTAATAACCACTCTGAATGCATTAAATCCAACATCCCTATAAGATTCTTATTCTACTTTACAAATGACGAAAATGAAGGACACAAGTAACATGCCCAATTAGAAAGCTACTAATTGATACAACAGGGACTGGAACCCAGGCACATTTGGTTCATATAGCCAAGGGTCTTAACCACTGCTCTATTCTACTGAAATCCTTTTAGGGTGAAACTTCAGCCTTCTAGTAGCTTGAGGCAGATGGAAGTAATTATCAAAGGAAGGTGAACCCCACACAGCTGAAATGACTCTGGCAGACAGGAGGTGAAGTGGTGGGACCCGCTGGCAACAAAGGAGACTGTCTATAAATCAGAAAACTGTGCTTGGTAGGTAGATAGCTAGCAAAGACTCTTCCCCAGGGCAGGAAGTTTATGAGGTTTGCTAAGGGACAGTATGCCACTGTTTACTTAACATTCCACCATTCCCGGTTTCTAATTCTAACTTTTTAAAAACTATGTTTTTATTGATTTTTCAGAGAAGAAGGGAGAGGGAGAGAGAAACATCAAATGAAGAGAGAATCATCCATCAGCTGCCTCTTGCACACCCCCTACTGGGGGTGGAGCTCCACAACCTGGGCATGAGCCCTGACGGGGAATCAAACTGTGATTGCCTGGTCCGTGGGTCAACCACTGAGCCAATACTGGCCCGGCTCTAATTCCAACTTTTATTTGACAAATTATTTTACTAGTCATTCAGCTATTTTGGCTGAAATAAAAATACTGCTATTTCTAACCAGAGATAATTTTACATTAGAGTGTTTTGAAATTAATACATTTATTGTGTATGCTATTAAAATTTGTTCTCATTCTCTATAGTTGTAATCAAACTGACATTACCAATCTTCTATAAAGATGAAATTGTCAATATTTTTTACCAATATTAATTTTATCTCTAATTTTCTCTAAGATTCTGATCTTATTCCACTACCTGAGAGAAAAGTTTTAATTACAGAGCCTCTCTGGTGGTAATGGGATAAGAAGCCAAGTAACAACTAGGTTTTCATGTCCCACATCATGGAGAAATAAGTTTGGGGGTATCTTTTTTATAAATGTATAAAGCTATATGGATTAAATCTGAATCTTTGCAACATATACCAAATCCCCACCTTATAGCACTAATACGCATTTATACACACTTTAAAAAACAAACAAGCTCAGGCTCTCATCCTGCCCCTTTCACAAACATGAACATATATATATCTCCTTAATCAACTGAACTTTGAAGTGTTTCCATGTTTCTTTCCATGTTTTTGAAAACCCAACATTACCACAAGGTCACACACTGGGGCAGACATATATATCTGTCTACCACCTCCCATGTGTATGTACTATAAAAATTATTAGTTGAACACTTATTCATAAAACAGAGACACGCTGAATATGGAATTAAAAACCAGATGCTTTGCACACAAAGATAAAAGGGCACAGTTCTAGCCCTCCAGGATATCTCTGGCCAGTAGGGGGAGACAGACATGCAAATAAATTATAGTATTGTAATTCACTGTGTCATTAAGACAAGAAGAGACAAATGTCATGGAAGTCCAGGAGGAAGAAAAACTAACACAGAGGAATTGGCAAACACTCCACAGAAGTGACACAAGAGGAAATGTTTGTTCATTCAATATAACTTTACTGAACACTTAAGTTCTAAGGACTATGGATAAAGACTATGTTGTTCCTCTATAGCAGTGGACCTCTTCAAATATTTTTGGGCACCCCCTTCGCCCTTATTGGATTTCTCCGTATCTCCTTATAAATGAGAGACAGACAGACAAGACAGACAGACACAGAGACAGAGAAACAACTCTTTTCAAAAATTAAAGGTTATAGCCTTGGCCAGTTGCTCAGTGGTTAGAGCACTGGCCCACAGACGGAAAGGTCCTGGGTTTGATTCCAGCCAAGGGCACGTACCTCAGTTGCAGGCTCAATCCCCACTCCTGGTCAGGGCATGTAGGGGAGGCAACCAATCCATGTCTCTCTCTCACATCGATGATTTCTCTTTCTCTCTCTCTCTCCCCCCCCCTTCCCTTCCCCTCCCTCTGAAAGGCAATGGAAAAAATATCCTCAAGTAAGGATTAAGAAAATAATAATACAACAAAGTTTATGATCTTGGTTTAGAAAATTTTATAATTTCCTTACACCTCATGAGGGATTTTAATGGGAACACCCTAATGTGGTATAAAAACAGTGGGAATCAGTGCCTTACAGGGATTGGAACTTGGGCCCGAGGGTTTTTTGTGTTTTTTTTTTTTAATCCTCAGCTGAAGATATTTTTTTTCCATTGCTTTGGGGGGGAGGGGAGAGAAACATCAATGTGAAAGAGACACATTGATTGGTTGCTTCCTATATGTGACCCGTTGGGTGGGGATCGAGCCTGCAACAGAGGTACGTGCCCTTGGCTGGAATCGAACCCAAGACACTTCAGTCCACAGGCCAACACTCTAATCACTGAGCAAAACTGGCTAGGGCAGGCCCAAGTTTTTATTTTATTTTATTTTAAATATATCTTTATTGATTTCAGAGAGAGGAAAGGAGAGGGAGAGAGAGAGATAGAAACATCAATGATGAGAGAGTCATTGATCGAGCCCACAACCCGAGCATGTGCCCTGACCGGGAATTGAATCCCGATAGCCTGGATCCCAGGTTGAGGCTCAACTGTTGAGCCATGCCCGGCCGGGCAGGCCCAAGTTTTTATCTCTTGATCTCTTATTGCCCCTAGAGTAATGAGAGACCTGAGCACAAAGATAAAGGAAGAATACATGCTTAGTTTTAACATAACTGCTTTAACACATTATAAACAATGTGTTCTGATCAACTGACACAACTGAAAAAGCTTGCATTTCTTTAGCAGATCACAGTAATTTCAACAAGACAGAGTAATCCATAAAAGGAAGGCATCATCTACAAAATTTGGTAAGGTTATTCACATCTAAGTCTGATTTTTTTTTAATTTAAAAAAAGGCATCTAAGAAGGCAGAAAGCTCAAAAGAAGACTATACAACACAAAGTAAACTTTCCCCTAAAAGTTCCCTCAAAACTTGTGCAAAATGCCTACTATATATAGAATGACCATAAAATTTCTGACTCAGGATGCACCTACCCCAACCACAAATGTGACCCCCACAAAACCAATCAACTGAGAAATGAGTTCAAGCGTCGGATCTTTTCCCGCACATTGCCTGCTTTTCTATAAACCATTTGGTATAATCAACTGTTCAGCGTGCTCGCTGCACATTTAACCATGATATCACCACAATTCTGCAAAGGGAAAAAGGTGGCTACAAGTGGCAAATTACTCTCTGAAATTCATGAAGATAAGCATATCAACACCATCTTGAAGAGAAAAAAAATCTGAGTTCAGATGTTATACCAAAAGCACATTTTCTTCCTCTAATAAAGGTTTTTATTAGAAATATACAAATACTCTTCTACTTAACTATGAAATAAAGAGGTATGTAATTCCTCACTTTACCTTTTGTCCCACTCTTTCAAATCTTCCCACCTTTAAAAAGTAGTGAAATCATAACCCAAAGGAATATAAAATGCTTGCTTTTTCTAATTATTTACCTCTTACAACAGAAAAGACGGAATTTTAGAAGATCTAATCACTAGGAAATAATTTTTTAATTACCCACACACAACAAAAATACTACCCACCAAAAATGAAAATAAACTCCAAAATACTGTTTCTCCCTCAACTCAACCAATTTCTTAACTTTATTTTCATTAGCCAATGTACATCCATCCAATGAGATTCAAATACTCCCTGAACACTTCTGTTTACTGCTTGGTTTGTTTCTATAGCAACAGAGACACAGAACACAGAAGCAAAGATAATGCCTAGTTTTTTCACCATCTTCTGTAACTGATGCAACGGTGCAAGCCATGCTATTTCAGTTTCTAGAAGGTAAAGATTAGTACATTTGTTAAGCAAGAACAATTTATAGAAAAAGGAAAAAACCCTGTAAGTTTATCTTAAATCTAAAGGGAAAGAGTGACCTTTCTGCCACTGAGAAAGGTACTGTGAACCTTAAAGCATAGCTTGTCTAAAAAACACTAACTCTAGACATCTGCTCAGTAAATGATATAAACCATGAAATGTGTACCAAATGCTGCTTCACCTGAGTCTTAGGTGAGTAGGGAGAAGGCAAAGTAGTCACTCAAAGCTAGAAGACATTATTTAAATGCACCTCTCTGCAGCCTTGTTACATCCTTTCCTTCATGACCTCTGTGTTTAATGTATTGATTCACAAACAAAGGTCAATCTTTTAATCAACTATGACCTCTTTTTCAAACTTGAGATAGAGAGGAGTCATGAAATTTTGTATTTAGGAACAGAAGCTCTAAAAGGAACTGGCAAAGGATCAAGAGCTGGTATTTTAAATTGTCCCCCACAAACACATATATTACTCCTATCTCCACTACCATTACTATATTATAACCCAGTAAGATCTCTTCTTGTAAGCTTTCTGTCAACCATCTGTGCCAAGTTAAAGCAGACAAAACTATGTCTTCACTTCTCAATTTACTAGGAACATTAGCATAAGAGTAGTAAACTGACCCACAGCATTAAAAAGTCCAATAGCACCCTGGCCCATTTTGCTCACTGGTTAGAGCATCGGCCCGTGGACTGAGGGGTCCTGGGTTCGATTCCGGCCAAGGGCACCTATCTCAGTTGCAGGCCCGATCCCCGGCCCTGACTCAGGGTGCATACGGGAGGCAACCAATCAATGTGTGTCTCTCACATCGATGTCTCGTCTCTTCTCTTTTCTCCTCTCTCCTCTTCCTCTCTTCCCCCCACTCCCACCTTCCACTCTCCCTGAAAAGCAGTGGAAATCCTTGGGTGAGAATTTTTAAAAAGTCCAATAGCAAAAGGAATACTTAATAAAGCAGTTATAGGCCTGGCCGGGTGTGGCTCAGCGGTTGAGTGTCCACCTAGGATCCAGGAGATTGTGGTTCGATTCCTGGTCAGGGCACATGTCCGGGTTGCAGGCCTGATCCCCGGTTAGGGCGTGCAGGAGGCAGCCAGCCGATCAATGACTCTCTCATCACTGATGTTTCTCTCTCTCTCTCTCTCTCTCTCTCTCTCTCTCTCTCTCTCCTTTCCTCTCTCTGAAATCAATAGATATATTTAAAATAAATAAAGCAGTTATAGTCAAGTTACCAGAGAAACCAAGAATGCAAGTTGATGACCACATCTTTGCTAAATTTCTCCAGACTTAATTATCACCTCTAAACCATTTCCAATCACCTTCAACCAAGTTAAAATTTTTAGAAGATTCACCTACAGGTATGACTCTCAGTATTTATTATTTGTTATCGTTAACAAAACTACATAATGAGAAGGAGTTGGAGTCAGAAGTGGATGTGGGCCTGAGTCTAAGTACTGCCCTTTGAGCTTCACAGTCCTTAAGCTTCCATTTTCTCATGTGAAAATGTGAAGAATTTCACCTAATGAAAATGATTGTTGTGAGGTTTATATAAGAACATATGTACAGCCCAGTCTGTGTGGCTCAGTGGTTCAGCATCAACCCATGAGCCAGGAAGTCATGGTTCAATTCCAGTCAGGGCACATGCCTGGGTTTCGAGCTTGATTCCCAGAAGGGGGATAAAGGGGGATATGTAGGGGGCAGCCAATGGGGGATTCTCTCTCATCATTAATGTTTCTATTTCTCCTTCTCCCTTCCTCTCTCTGAAATCAATAAAGATATATATTTTTTAAAAGAATATATGCATAAGTACTCTGCAAACTGTGAAGTGCACTATTACATAAAAAGGGAGGCAGTATAAAGTAATGGCAGAGTCTAGACCAGGTTTCCAGGGTTCAAATCCTGGTTCATCCTCTCACTATATTAACCACTATAGTGAGCTACTTAACCACTGATTATAATAGAAGCCATTGCACAGGGCTCTATGAGGATTAAATGTGATAAAAGATGAAAAGTAGCCAGCACATGCTCAAAACTATTAGCAATTATGGTTTTGAACATGAATCAACATCAAATTGGGAAACCAACTATCTTTCCCAAAAAGAATGGTCTATGTGGCCAGAGCCAAGTCCCACTTTGCATGCCTCATCTCCAATAGCCTTAAATGTCAGATAAGATTTTCTCCTTCCTTATCATGCCAAATGGTAGGCTTCTGGTGAGTTTCCCAAGTCCATCCCTTTCAGGATTTGTCTTAGGACTCCACTATCTCTAACTCTCCTCACACCAAATGTCTAATTCTAGGGATTAAATCTAGTAACTGTATCTTCTCCACTATCACAGTGCAGCAACATAATACGAAGGGTCATTTCTAGAAGGTGTTACTTGAGAGAAGCCCCTGCTCTAAGTGGCAGAGTCGATTCTACTATTGTTCATTTCTGGGTAGAGGGAGCTTAAAAGAACAGTCCCACGTGAACTTCTGGGAAGTATAGAGCCCAGAAGAGTAGCAATGTGCTTATTACAAAGACAAGATTCTGGACATTAAAACAGACTAGAGCAGAAGGCTGAAGACAGACACAAAGAGAGAATGACCAACAAAAATAGGTTTAAGCAGAGTTCAATTCCTAACTTTAAAAAATATTCACACCTGCTTGCCTGTGTTTCTCTAAACCTCAGGAGGTTCTATAGGAGAAATCATCATTATATACAATTACAGACAATAAGAATTAAAAGTCCTAATATGAATTATTTGGCAGCTGTTGCTACAATTCTCTTGTACTGTTGGGATGTAATGAGAGAAACCCTGGTGAAAAGTATGCCAATTATGTTACAATTTCATACTGTCAAGAGAAATGGGATTAACCAAAGATAATGAAGTTGATTTAATAAATTATAATTCATCCTTCACTATACTTCTTAGGAAGTATATTCAGTAGTGAAAGAAAATTCATAAGAGAGACAGAGTAAAGAATCAGAAGAACAGGGACCTAAAAAGCTCTTTTTCCACCATCATCCTCATGGGGATTACAAGCTTGTGTGTCCCATGCCTTTGTACTAGGAGTTACAAGTCTTGAGTGCTTCCTATAGGCTGAGTACTGTCTAAGACACAACAGAAAGAAATAAAAGCAAGCTACTAGTTTCAAAAAGCTCACAATTTGTTTGGAAAACAAAGCCCACTTAATTAAGAAAAGTCAAGAGGCATAGACAAGAGCAAATGAGAATAAGAACTTATAGAAGGTTTAGACAATCCAGTTTCACACAGGTGAGTATTGCTAAGAAATGCTACAGCTAATTATCAATGTGACTAAATGTTTCTACATCTTCTATTATAATAATAGCTAACATATGAATGCTTCCAATGTGCTAAAAATTTTCAAGTCTATTTTTCCAGTTCATTTAATCCTCACAACAATCCTATAAAGTAAGACAGTAAATGCCAATTTTAGTTATGAAGAAAGTAAAAAACAAAAAGGTTGGATAACTTGAGCCAGTGGCCAAGCTGGGATTCAAATCCAGACCCAATTGTTATAAAAAAGCCTACATTCTAATCAAACTCAAAGAAGCAGGCAGTAAAATGGTGGCTGCTAGGGACCGAGGGGTAGAGAAAATGGGGAGTTATTGTTCAATGTGTAGAAACTTTCAGTTATACAAGATGAAAAAGTTCTAGAGATCTGCTGTACAACATTGTGTTTATAGTTAACACACTTAAAAATTTGTTATAGATCTCATGCTACACACACACACACACACACACACATTTTTACCACTAAAGAGAGTGTGATATCCTCCCTACAAAAACAAACAAAAATAAGTCTACATTCTTAACCTCTACACCAGAAGTTCTCAAACTTTTTGGTCTCAGGAATCCCTTACACTCAAAAAATTACTGAGGACCCCAGCTTTTGTATATTTGAGTTATATATATACATACACCTGTATATGTGTGTGTGTGTGTATATATACATATATATACATATTTATTCATTAAAAATTAAAAACAGGAATTTTCTAATATATAACTGCAAAATAAGACAACAAACTGTACAGCATGCCTTTGAATAAAGTCGTTTCATTATAACATTGATGAGGAATAAAAAGTCGATTCCCAGCCAAGATGTGTGAAGTTTGCACGTTCTCCTCACGCTTGAGTGGATTTTCTACGGGTACTAGTTTCCTCCTGCATCCCAAAGATGTGCACCCTGAAGTGTCTACATTGTCTCAGTGTGAGTGTGAGTGTGTGCGTCCTGTGATGGAAGAGCATCTGGTCTAGGGTTGGTTCCTTCATTTCTTCCTTGTGCCCTGAGCTACTGAGATGGGCTCTGGACACCTGAAACTCTGAAATGGAATAAGTAGGTTGGAAAATAATTATCTTTCTTGTCTTTATTCATCTTTCTTAAATGTATGTATAGCCCACATTTATTTCAATGTTTAATATTAGAAGTGTTTTGGTCTTTATTTAGACATTTGGTAGTATTTCTGTGACCAGAAATACAGTGTAGGAACTTAACTTTTATTTATGTCAACTAGGCTATGGTATAATGGGTTTCATTATACGTCGTGTTGCTTAGTCGCAGTTTCCAAAAACCTACCAATTACGTTAAGTGAGGACTTACTGTACTAGTTATTTCTACAGAGGCTCAAGGAAAACTTCAGGATTTCAAAGTAATGATTCCTTAGACCACAATGAAGTTACAGAAGTCATAGCGGGTATAAGCAAAGTAGCTGGCATGAGCACAATGAGTATTAAAAACTGAGTTAATTTCTGGGGGAGGGAACCCCAAAATTTATATCCCACTACTTTAGGAAATTCTAGGAATCACAAGAATACACAAATACACATTTCATTATCTCTAATAATGATGCTATCACACATCATATGGTTTTGGAAAATTCTACTGTATTTCTGGAAAATTTTCACTTAGTAGAGAATGAGAGAAAAGGATAATATCTTAGTGTTACTACGAAAATAGTTTTGACTGCACAGACACTCCTATCAAAGAACCCTGGGTATATACCATATTTTGAGAATCACAGTTCTATACCGATCTTCTTTAAACCCTGGGGCATAAAAAATCAATTTAGGTCATATATACATTTTGTTTATTGTGGATTTTTTGTTGTTGTTTTTTAAGAGAAGGAGGAAGGGAGAGGGGGAGAGAGACAGACAGAGAAGCATCAATGTGGGAGAGAAACATCAATCAGCTGCCTTCCATATGCACCCTGAGGTGGATCGAACCGTAGCCTGGGTATGTGCCCTGACCAGGAAAATTGAACCCTCGACCCTTCAGTGTACGGGATGATGCCCCAAACAACTAAGCCACACTGCACTAGGGCTTATATATTTTAGAAAATAATGACGACAGAATAAAATGAAATGGGAAATATCAGAAAACACAGTATGGATAAGTACCAATTCCTGAAAGTTTTGTTATAGTTATATATATCCATGTGTATGATAGTACTACAGGTCAGAACATAAAATGTATTACTACTGCATTAAAACTCTGAAAAACACTGTTCTACAACATATTAATTTTCTATTCTACTGCCAAAGCAAAGGCTATACACACATATATAGACTGAAAACAGAATCTGTGATAAACTGGATATTCTCCAGCATGAAGGCAATTAAAGGTTCCACACGGATAAAATTTCTATAGATTAAAAAAAGTCACAGTTCACCTTACCATGATATCATGCTGTTGCTACATTCACATTAACGCTTTTCCTACCACCTTCTCTTCCACAGTCAATTCAGGCAAAAAGGGAAGGCAAAAGTTATCCGAGCTCCATCAGCCACAAATAAAGGTGTTCTTTCCTTCCCTCTAAATAGAGCTCCTGGTCTTAATCACAGGATTCACTTCCTAAATGAAGGGCCTGCCTGCACAGCAAACTGGTCAACAATCTCTTTGCTGCTAACATTATAATTACTGCTCTCATCATGAATCTATAAGATTTCTTGGATTGAAATGGCAACATTCAAACAATGATTCAAGTTGTAGAACTCTCTCCATATCCTGGCAAAGCCAGGCCTGCACCTGGCAAACTGTAACAAATGGAAAGAGCACACAGTGAAAGGCAGAGCCTGTCTGCACCAACAGCTGAAGCTCCACCCACAGCCTGGGCCCAATCCAGGACACCCAAAGATCTCAACAATGGTTTGTTTCCCTGAAAGGCTACACAGGCAAACTATACTGGAGGCCGGGGGAGAAGAATAAGTGAGGGGGGAAAAAAGAAAAAAAAGAAAAACTAAGTGAAGCACAGATTTTCAGGGCAGTGAGACTATTCTGTATGACACTGTAATGGTGGATACATGACATTATGCATTTGTCAGACCCACAGAACTGTAAACACAAAGAGTGAACCCTAATGTAAGGTATGGACTTTGGGTGATAATGTTGTGTCAATATTGGTTCATTAATTGTAACAAATTTACCACACTAATGCAAGATGTTAAAAACAGGGGAAATTGGGGGGCAGAGAAAGAGATGAGGGGATTCTCTGTATTTTGTTTGATTTTTCTGCAAATCTAAGCTGCTTTAAAAATAAAGTCTATTAGTTTAAAAAAAAAAAGTCAATGTCACAAAAAGATAGAGGAACTGTTCAGAGCCAGCAAACTTTTACTGTACAGGGCCAGAGAATAAGTATTTTAAGCTTTGTGGGACATATGGTCTCTATCACAACTACTCAATTCTGCCACTGCAGCATGAAAGCAGCCACAGACATAGGGGGAAAAATGTAAAAACTATTCTTATCTGGTGGGCTGTATAAAAACAGCTGGCTAGCCAGATTTGGCACATTGATTGTAGTACACCAACCTCTATTCCAAATTAAAAAAGACTAAAGAGTCACAGTTACATGCAATGCATAAACCTGGATTGAATCCAAGGTTGAAAAAGTGAGGAAAAAAAGCTATTTATAACACTTGGGGGAAATGTGAATATTAGGTATCATGGAATTATTGTAATTTTCTTAGGTAAGACAGTAAGGTCATGTCCTCATTCTTAGGAGAAGCATGCTGAAATATTTAGGGGGTAATGTGTCATGATGTGCAAATTACTTTCATATAATTCAGCCCCAAAAAAGTATATAGAGAAATAAAGAAATGTGGCCTTTTTTTTTTTAAACAAGTGGAGTCTCGCCCGGCTGGGCATGGTTCAGCAGTTGAGCATCGACCTAGGATCCAGGAGATCATGGTTCAATTCACAGTCAGGGCACATGCCTGGGTTGCAGACTCGATGCCCAGTTGGGGGCATTCAGGAGGCAGCTGATCAATGCATCTCTCCCATCATTGATATTTCTCTCTCTCCCTCCCCCTTCCTCTCTCTGAAATCAATAGAGATATATTTGAAAAACAACAAGTGGAGTCTCTAGGTAAAGAATATAAAGATGTCCATTATACTTTTCCATATTAGAAAAGACAGCAATAGTGACAATTACTTCTACCAACTATAAGTGATCTAGTAAAGACTCTAAGTTAATCAACAGATATGCATGTACTAAGTCAGTTTATATTACTCCTAGAAGTCTTACTACAAGAATCTCTAATGTCTGGGAACTACACAGTCTCTGAGGAAGCCCTTGATCCTTGAAATTCTCTTTCCTTCTTTCTTTAATAAGGGTTAACTAGGTTCACTGACTCCTGAAATCCAGTGAAAGGAATATCTTTTAACCTAACCTTTCCCAGGATGGTACAAGAGAGGTGGTTAAGCCTGAATGAAATACAAACAAGGCTTGTTTCTACTCTCATATATCAAATCTTCCACAACAACATTGTTTTTAAGTCAATTACACACTCTGGACTTACATAGCAGACACTCATAAATCTTAGTTCTGTTTCAACTTCCATCTTGCATAGCTTTTTTGGCTATTTATATCTGCGTTCAGGAAATCTTTACTGTTAGTATACAAATTAACTTTAGTCCTCCAGTCCTGAGGGAGTTTCAAACATATTAACATGATCCCAAATGAGATCAGAAAGCTATGTAGCTTTGAAAACTTTTATAAAACACTTTTATCCTGCAGTTAAGGAATAACTACATAAAACACACAAATGAGGAGGAGGGGACCATGGCATTATAATTTATAACCAATATTAAACTGAAAAGTTTTCTGCAGCAAAAATTGAGAATGGTTATTTTCATCCAGTTTCAATATTGCTCATTTTGTATTTGATGGGTTCAGTTCACACTACACATGTGGTATCAAGTTCCTTTCCAAAACTCTATTCCCAGTTCTACCTCTCCTTACAAATGATGACCTTATAACTCACTCTATACAAAACATGAAAACCTTAAAAGCTACGAATTATAGTTTTTCTTCCTCAGCACATTGGGCCATCCCCTTCTTCTTTATCCTACCCCTATTATCAAGCTACCTTCTCACCCTTTCACTGGGTCTCAGTAAATTCACTCAGACAACTAAACCCTCTTTCCTTTAAAAAAATTATGATTTCTTTGGCTTTCTTACCCTTACCAGTTCAAAACCCACCATTTCCAGAGAAACCATTCCTTAATCCTGATTCCTATCATCACAATCCACCCAGGTTTATACCCATGAACTTATAACCACGAACTAACTCTTCTCTTCTCTCTGCCACTATATAGACCAACCAAGTAGATCCCAAATTCTGTGTCCTCTTGAAAGTTTCTGCAATTGAGTGCTATATATCTGCTTACTGATGTCAATTTTAAAAGAAAACTCAGAAAATTTTAACAGGACAAATGTGTGTGTGTTATGCTATGCAACAATTAGAATACAGAACAATGCCTCTGACATACTTCATAGAGTACATAGTTCTAAAATAATTTAGGAATTGCAAAGTTGTTATAAAATAATAAAAGCTCAATGGTGCCTTTGGATTTTTTCTTTTTTATTTATTTTTTACTCTTCACCCGAGAATATGTTTTTTGACTTTAGAGAGAGGAGGGGAGAGAGAGAGGGAGAGAGAGAGAGAGAGAGAGAGAGAATGAGAAACATCGATGTGAGAGAGAAACAATGATTGGCTGCTTCCCTCACATGCCCAGACCAGGGATCAAACCTGCAACCTAGGTATGTACTCTGTCAGGAATCAAACCTGCATCATTTTGGTGCCAGGACAATGCCCAACCAACTGAGTCACCCAGCCAGGGCTAGACCTTTGCTTTTAAGATCACCTATTCTCTTTTCTACAGTAAAAAATATATTATTAAAAAAAAAATTTTTGGTAATAAATTTTTAAAGATAAAAGTATAATCAGAGCAAGAAAAATAAATAGATGATTAGTGAAAAGTTGTTGGGGGAATCTCAAAGTACTATCCCACAAATTACTTTCTAATTACAAAACAAAAAAATATTTTTACAGGAAAGATCTGACAGTCACACCCTTAATAAAACGACCAAGCCCAGCATCACCAAGGGTAAGACAACCTAACACTCTCTCCTGGTATGATGCAATAAATATGCATAGATGGTGACCTATGTAGTATTTTTGCCAAAATGTTAAACCTGAATCTAATCATCTAAAGCTCCATACTCTTAAATATATCTAAAATGCTCCTTTCTCGTTTTAATTTCAATTTAGCCACTATCAAAGGGCTTCTGGGAGGACCCCCAACAACCATTATAAAAAAATATAGCAGTAGAATGAGTATGGGTTTGGAACCAGACAGACCTAAGTAGGAATCCTGGATCAGCTACTTACTATGCATACATAAACCTTGAGCCTCAGTTTCCTCATCTATAAAATTAGGTTGTATAAAGTACCACCAATTTCAGAGATTGTCAAAAGGATCAAATGACATATCTACTGTACATAAAATATAATACTGCCAGTATGGCTCAGTTGGTTGAGTGATGTCCTGTGCACCAAAACGTCACTGGTTTGATTCCGGGGCAGGGCACATGCCCAGGTTGCAGGTTCAGTCTCCAGTCAGGTTGGAAGGCAACTGATCAATGTTTCTCACATTGGGGGGGGGGGGGGGGTGTATGTGTGTCTCTCTCTCTTCCACTCTCTAAAATCAGTAAAAACTAAAAACAAAATAAATTAAAAACGTATTTTAAAAAAACAAAATAAAATACTGCCTGGCATATTAGAGCTGTCCATGTTAGTCGTCCTATCATACTACATATTTGTTCTCTATAAGTGTCATGGCTAACAATGGGCTTTTATTTACATACAGTATCTCGTCATCTGATCCTCCCTATAAACCACAGCTACAAGTCAGTAAAAATATAGTGACATTAATCTTCCTGCAAGGAATTAATCTTCTAACATTATAAAATCAAAGCATTTGTGTTCATTCGTACACTCTCTTTACACTGGTAGAACTTGCTTTGCATGGTCCCAATGTGCACACATTTGTTTAAATAACATCAATCCCCTAACAACATAGTTCAAATTTCAGTTACCATTGTATATGAACTGTGAGTAGTCCCACAAAGTACAAACTTTACTATTAGTTTTTGGTCCACAAATCACCCTGTAAATAACAGGTGTGCATCATGATCAGTGACCAATCATATTACTTCTTTCAAAGCCTGTTGGTGACAAGTCACTGGGCATGTTACTCAGTTCACAAACAGCAAGGCATAAGTGTTTCCTCCTAGTATCCCAGCGATAAAACACATGGCATTTTATAAAAATGGATACCCAAAAGAGGGAACTGGCCTACAAAGATAAAAATGAAGCAAAGAAATAAAAAGTGATAATACTGGAAATGAAATCTGAATAGAGAAATAAATGGGATTATATGCATCAGAGGAACTTAGAAAAGAGGAACAAGCTTATCAACATAAATGAGGAAAAGGGTGAAGGATAAAGAAGGACCACCAGCAAAACCTACAGAAACTCCCAAAGACATTTCACGACACTGGAAGTGCAAGGGATAGTGCCTTAGAAGCCAAGGCACTCAAAAGACGTTTACTCTGTATCTTAAGTTATACGACAAGAAGGCAAGCACTTCTGAAACTACCTTTGATAGGATTTTTAATCCTCACTTGAGGGTATGTTTTTATTGTTTTCTAGAGAAAGAGAAATATCAATATGAGATCAAACCCTTGCCTGAGAATCGAACCCGAAACTTTTGGTGTATGGGATGATGCTCCAACTGAGCCACCCCGCCAGAGCCCCTTGGTAAGTTTTTAACAAAGAAATAAAACACTTTAATATTCAAGGTTTCAAATGCTTTAAATTACAGTATACCAAATAAATATGTTTTATTTTTTTAATTTCCTCGTACATATAACCAATGAAATCGATTTTAATATTTTGAAGATCACATCATAATTTTTCCCATTGATCATCATGCATGATTTCAGTCTGCAGTCATTTTTACAGTCCCACACTACCATGCAAACTGAGAACTGCCTTTGCATATATATATATATAGCTATATACCAGTGTGCGTGTGTATGTATGTATGTATGTATTTTTTCCCACTTACCCCCAAACCATCTGAGAGCAAGTTGCATATATAATGGCTCTTTACTTCTAAATACTTAACAGTGTATTTCTTAAGGATAAGGATTTTTTTTTAATTTAATATATCTTTATTGATTTCACAGAGAGGGAGAGAAAGAGAGAGAAACATCAATGATGAAAGAGTCATTGATCGGCTACCTCCTACACGCCCTGACTGGGGATCGAGCCTGCAACCCCGGCATGTGCCCTGGCCAGGAATCGAACCACAATCTCCTGGATCCTAGGTCGACGCTCAACCACTGAGCCACACCGTCTGGGCAAGGATAAGGATTTTAACCTAACCACAAAAGTTGTCAACTTTAGTAAATTCTGTAACTTACTTTTTAAGAACCTATCTACTCCTTTTTTATATATATACACACGCACATATATATATATTTTTATTGATTTCAGAGAGAAGAGGAAGGGAGAGGGAGAAACATCAATGATGAGAGAGAGTCATTGATTGGCTGCCTCCTGACAACCCCTCGGTGGGGATCGAGCCTGCAGCCCAGGCATGTACCCTGACTCAGAATTAAACCTCGATCTCCTGGATCACAGATTGATGCTCAAACTCTCTGAGCCACACCGGCTGGGCTACCTATCTACTCTTTATGAATGAAAGATGGAATTAAAGTCTGCTGTTCAAATCAAAGACAGCAGCTAAGAAAATTATAAATTAGTTTTTCAGATATATCTTTCAGGCAATTATATAGTTTAAAGTTTAAGACACCATCAACAGTAAAAGTAAATGGATAAAAATAAAGTAAATGGGTAAGAAAACTTCTGAAAGGCAGTAAAATATTCAATTCAATAATTTTTAATACTTCCTAAGTATGCAGGGACTATAAAATAAATTTTTATAACCCTCACTTTGAAATATGTTACAATCCTTTCGGGAATTCAATAATCACAAATGGAACTTCATGATGCTACACAAAAATAATAAATTCAATACACCACACCCAAAACTAATATAAAATAATATGAATGTCAAGTGTAATTGAAAAAAAATTTAAAAATAAAGTTTACAAAAGCAGTAAATACATATACACTGCAGGGTTTAAGAACACAGGACAAAAAAGAATCTGTCACAAATAGATAGGAAGAGAATTCTATTCAACTGAATTTATTATATTTTTTAGTATCTACCATGTGCCAGACAGTGCTAACATTCTGGTAAATAAGACTGTCATGGTTCTTGCCCTCAGAATCTAGAGATAATAAAGCAGAAAGACAATCAGGGTGCTATTTCCTATGAGAGCAGGAAAAAATATAATGTCAAAGAAATGGGGAGAAGAGGCACCTTATCTAGCAGAAAAGGAGGGAGATGTCAAAAATTTCCCAAAGGATATAACATCTAAGCTGAAACCTGAAGATAAATAAAGAGAGAAGGGAGCCCAGCCAGAGTGGCTCAGTGACTGAGCATTGACCCATGACCCAAGAGGTCACCGGTTTGATTCTGGGTCAGGGCACATGTCCAGGTTTCTGGCTCAATCCCCAATAGGGGGCATGCAGGAAGCAGCCAATCAATGTTTTTCTCTCTCTATCCCTCTTCCTTCCTCTCTTTAAAATCAATAAAAACATATTAATAAAATTTTAAAAAGCTGTAAATTTCCTTTAAAAAATAAAGAGAGGAGGGAAAGTGTTCAGTTCAGAAAGAAATGCATATGCAAAGGCCCCAAAGTAAAAAAGAGCATAGAACTTAAAAAAGAGAAAGTGAGTACAATACTGTTCTCAGGCAGTGGGAAAAGAGAAAGGGAGAATACAATGTAATGGAAAGAAATTCAACCTGAAGTTAAAAGACCTGATTTCTAGGCTTTGCTCCACCACATATTAGCTGTTGTAAGTTTAGGACAAGTCATTTTATGTCTCTGAGTCCCTTATTCCCTAATAAGCAAAATGGGGGCACTACCATATTCCCCCTCAAAAGGTTGTCTCAAGGATCAAATTCTTAAAAGCATGTAACAAACCATAAAATAAAAAAATGATTTAAAAACTCTGCTTATTAAAATATACCATTAAGAAAATAAAGTGAAAAGTCACAGACTGGGGAAAAGTATATGCAGCACATATTCTAATGAAGAACTTTTATCCAAATACATTAAGAATTACAAACCAACAATTAAAAGATGAACAAACCAATAAAAAAAAAAAGAGACAAAAGACTTGAACAGGCACTTCATCAAAAAAGACATACAAATGACCTATAAGCACATGAAAAGGTGCTCAACATCATTAATCATCAGAGAAATACAAATTAAAATCGTGAGATACTATTTCACACTCACCAAAATGGCTAATCTCAAAACCAAATGTTGGCAGTGATATGGAGTAAGAACAGCTCTCACACATCACTGGTGAGAATATAAAATAGAGCCCTTTTTAAATAGTTTAGCAATTTCTTACAACATTATACATACATTTACCACATGACCTAGCAATTACTCCTTTGTATTTTCTCAAGGGAAATAAAAACATGTACACATCAAGACTTGTACAAGATGCCCTGGCTGGGTTGCTCAGTTGGTTCGAGTACTGCCCCTATACACCAAGGTTGTGGGTTCTATCCCTGGATCAGGGTACATACAAGAATCAACCAATGAATGCACAACAAATGAAACAACAAAAATCAGTGCCTCTCTCATTCTCTCTCCACCCCTCTCCTCTCTCTCTAAAATCAATCAATAAATAATATCTTATTTTTAATGAATGTTTTGGAGTTTCTTTTTTAAATATATATTGATTGATTTCGGAGAAAGGAAGGGAAAGGGAGAGAGAGAGAAACATCAATGATGAGAGAGTCATTGACCAGCTGCCTCGTGCATGCCCCCTACCGGGGATCAAGCCCACAACCTGGGCATGTGCCCTGACCGGAATCGAACCATGATCTCCTGGATCATAGGTCATGCTCAACCTCTGAGCCATGCCAGCAGGGCAATAATTTCTTTTTAATTTTAAAACTTGTACAAGAGTATTTATCAGCCCTGGCCAGTGTAGCTCAGTTGGTTGGGCATCGTCCCCTGCATTGAAAGATTGCTGGTTCAATTCCCAGTGCTGATCAATGTTTTGCTCTCATATCGATGTTGCTCTCTCCCTCCCCCTCTCCTTTCCTCTCTCTCTAAATATCAATTAAAAAATCTTTTTTAAAAAATTTAAAGAAGAATTATTTACCACAGCCTTATTCATAATAGCCAAAAACTAAAAACAAGCTAAATGTCCATCAAAAAGAGAACAAACAATACCCTCGCTGGTGTTGCTCTGTGATTAGAGTGTCAGCCTGAGCACCAAAGGGTCAGGGACTGGGTTCAATTCCCAGTCAAGGGCACATTCCTGGGTTGCAAGTTCAATCCCCAGCCCTGGGTGGAGCGCATTCGGGAGGCAACCAATGGACATGTCTCTTTCACATAGATGTTTCTCTCCCCCCTCTTCTACTCTCCCTAAAAAATATCCTCGGGTGAGGATTAAAAATAAATTAAATATAAACTAATTGTGATGAATGTACACATGGAATATATTCAACAATAAAAAGGAGCTAACTATGGAAACACAAAGACAAATCTCAAAAATGTAATGTTAATTAAGTAAAAGGAGCACCCATAGAAGAGCACATGCTGTGATTCTTTATATATATGAAAACCAAACAGGCCAACTTATCTATAGCAATAGAAGCCAGATACAAAGATGAAGTAGGGACACTAACCGCAAAGGGGCACAAGGGAAGTTTCCATAGAGATGGAAATGCTCTCTATAGTATCTTGTTTTGAAAGTGATTATACTGTCAAAACTCCCCAAATACAAGATCTGTGCATTTTACGGTATGTAACATATATCTCAATTTTTCTTTTAAATGACACCATGAATATACAATCAGCAAAATCTATAAAGTAGGAAATTGTACGGGACAAGTGACCAGATTTTTCCACAAGAAAACAAAAAAGGGGAGAAGTGACCTACAAGTTAAGAGAGACTTCAGACAAATACCAACTAGATACAACATGTGCATGAACCTTGTCTGACTCATGATTCAAGCCAATCAACCATTAAAAAAAAAAATCAGGAAATTAGGGAAATTAGAACAATGAAGATATTAGGAAAATGTTCATTGTTTTCCTGTGATACCAGTAATGTGGTTATGCTTTTAAAAAGTCTTTGTATTACAAGGCAACATGAATGAATCTCACAATGTTAGGTAAAACAAGCCAGACAAAGAAGGATACATGCTGTATTATTCCATTTTTTTAAAAGTTCAAAATCAAGTAAAACTAAGTGATACTGCTAGATATCTCCATTGGGGAAGAAAAATGAACTGGTGATTGGGAGGAGCATGAGGAAGTATCTGTGGTGGTAATTCGAAATCTTGATTGAGTGGTAGTTACATTCACTGAACTATAAATTTATGTTTTACATTCCTTTCTGCATGTGCAGTATACTTTACAAATATAAGTTTTACTACAAACTTAGCTATATATATCTGAAGTATATACAGATAAAATAAATAAAACTGAGACTTTCCCTAGCCGGTTTGTATCAGTGGTCGCCCCTCGGACTGAAGGATCCCAGGTTCAATTCCAGCCAAGGGCACGTACCTCGGTTGGCCCTGGTGAGGGTGCGTACGGGAGGCAACCAATCAATGTCTCTCTCTTGCATCGATGTTTCTCTCCACACCCCCATTCTCTCTGAAAAAGCAATGAAAAAAATATCCTCGGGTGAAAAAAAAAACCCACAAAAAACACTGAAATTTATTTTCAATATAAGAGAAAGTAGAGGATATATATGAAAGAAGAGTTCCATGTATTGATGATTGTTGCAGCTGGTGATGGGTATAGGGAGTTCACTGCACTATTGTTTACTTTGTATATGTTTAAATTTTTCCATAGTCTAAGTTTTTAAATGTTTGTAACTTCAATTGCTGCACTTCTAGGAATAATAAGAATATACATGGAAACACAGAAAAATAAATACATAACTAAGCTCACTGCATTTTTATTTTTAATGCCCCCCCAAATGGATACAACCTAATGTTTAGTACCAGAGAAATGGGCAAACTATAGGAAATCACAGCATAACTTTTACAAGAGTTTTTAAAAAATTTTTTATGTCTTTATTGATTTCAGAGAGAGGAAGGGAGGAGAGACAGAAACATCAAAGATGAGAGAGAGTCATTGATCGGCTGCCTCCTGCACATCCCCAGTGCATGTGCCCTGATCAGTGACTCTCTCATCATTGATGTTTCTCTCTCTCTCTCTCTCTCTCTCTCTCTCTCTCTCTCTCTCTCTCTCTCTCTCTCTCTCTCTCTCTCCCCTTTCCTCTCTGTGAAGTCAATAAAGACATATTAGAAGAAGAAGGGGGGGGGGGACTACTCTACCTATGTGGAAAGAGACTCGCAGTCAAATAATTACAACACAAAGTGACTGGTTCCACAAAAGAAGTGTATATAAAGTGCCTTGGGAATATAACTGAAGAGGACTCTAGAGAAGAACACCTGGGGGCCTTGGAGGATTCCTATTAGGAGCATGCCAAGAAGACAGAATGGGGTGGGATGGAGAGCATTTTAGATATACACATTCACAGAAAAAATATCCATCAAGCACCTACTGTGGACCAGGCATTATACCAAGCATGGGATAAACTGGTGAAAAAGGCATTGTAGCAGGCTTTAATGATGCTTACACTCTAAAAGAAAAACAATCAAATAATAACCGAAGTAAATATAAAGTGGCAATTTTGATAAGTGCTATGCATAAGAGGTATTCTATACCATGAGAACTTAGTCAAAGAAATACTTCTCTGAGAAAAGGGTCTAAGCTAAGGTATGAAGATGGTATCTTAACATTCTACACACCATGTTCAAACCTTTGCACATAAACAGTGTTTGTAGATACTACTGTTAAGTAGATATCTTTGCTTCCTTTATTTTAAAGTTTTAAATTGATTTTTAGAGAGAGGAGGGGAGAGAAAGAGAAACATCAGTATCAGAGCGACACATCATCAGCTGCCTCAGGCACACCCCCCAAGGAGAATTAAGCCTAAAATCAGGGATCAAGCCAGAAACCAGGACATGTGCCCTGGAGAACTGAACCAGCAACCCCTTGGTGCCCAGGACAACGCCCAACCGAGCCATGTGGGTGAGGAATATTTTTGTCTCCTTTAAAGTTCAAAGAAGAAATCTTGGTAGGCTAATAGTCAATTCTAGAAGACAAAAGAACTGTCAGTTAACTTCTCACAATGCCTATTACTGACTGAATACTTATGCCCACTATCCAAGGAACCCATTTCCCAGATCAAGGAATAGGGGAACCAAACTAATCGTTAGAGAAGCCTGATGAGCACAGTGTAAGAGCAAAGGTAACTGGTCGGTCTCAGAACATGAGCAGCCTGTTTCTCCTTTCTCTTATGACTAGAACAAGTGAGGCGATCAGATATGGCAAATTCTTGTTCTTTGGCTCCCCTTCTTTGACTGTGTTCTGACCACCACCACCCTGATAACTGTCAGCACTTCACCAGAGAATGGAGTAATTTTATTACGCTCTGCTTTATCTTTTTAAATTATTAATTTTGTTGTTGTTGTTAATCCTCACCTGAGGATATTTTTTCCATTGATTTTTAGAGAGTGAAAGGGAGGGGAAGGAAGAGAGGAAGGGAAAGAGAGGGAGAGAGAAAGAAATATCAACATTTGAGACACACATCGACTGGCTGCCTTGCGCCCATGCCCAACCAGGCAGGGGATGAAACCTGCAACCCAGGTATGTGCCCTCGACCAGGAATCAAACCCGAGACCGTTTGGTACATGGGACTCTAACCACTGAGCCAAACTGGCCAGGGCTTTACTATTCATTTTGAAAGACAGATCCTTGTTTGTGGGAGTGAACTATAATAAGGCAATTTTTAAAAAGAATATGTTTCTATTAATTTTTTTAAGAGAGAGAGGAAGGCTGAGGAAGAAAGAGAGAGAAACATCATACACACCGAGACTGGACCAAATCCACAACCTGGGCGTGTGCCCTGTCTGGAAGTGAACTGGCAACCTTTCAATATACAGGATGATGCTCAGCCAATGGAGCCACACCTGTCAGAGCACAGTCTCTCTGTCTTCATGACAAAGTTAACCAACCAGTAACGTTAGTCTCAAAGATATACATGGTACTGTGCTATGTATATGCCAAGGAAGTCATAATTTTTCCTCAAGGAGCGTATAATCTGACATAATTAAACTTTCTATCTTGTATCCATTTAGATATCATGAGGGGTAGAGAGAAAAAATTATGAGGATTCAGGAAAGAGGTTTTCTTCAGTACACGAGATTAGTAAACAGTATTGCAAATGGGCTTTAGGGGATAAAAAACAAGGCAGGGGCAGGGAGACAGGATATCGCAAGAAAGCAGGTAGCTTGGTTTGGCTGGAACATACGTAAGTTAAGAGTAGATAAGCCCTGGCCGGGGGCTCAGTGGTTGGAGCATCGTCCTGTACATCAAACGGTTGTGAGTTTGATTCCCGGTCACAGCATGTACCTAGTTTGCAGGTTCAGTCCGAGGTCAGGGTTCATACAAGAGGCAACCAAGTGATGTTTCTCTCTCACGTCGATGTTTCTTTCTCTAAAAATCAACAAATATATCCTCAGGTAAGGATTAAAAATAAATAATAAAAGAGTAGATAATAAAACTAACAGTCAACTGGGGCCTGAATACCAAGCTAAGGAGTTTATGCCTACAATGGCAAAACCTTAAAGCTAACCAAGCACTTATAAATGATTTTCAAAAGGTAAATTTTGTTTTCACTATTCCACTTGTGAAAAATTAAAGTTCATCAAGGTTAAGTAACTTGCCCAAGACTACACAGAATATAAGCTAAAATTCAAAGCCACATCTCATGAACCAAAGTCCAGTGTCCATCCCACACCACGATGACTTAAGAGTGGGAATGTCACAGAGGATGGGAACCACCTAATTAGAACCCTGGATGCACAAAGTAAGAAATGATGGTAAAGATACCCAGAAAAAAATCTAAGAAGGAAGCTACTACAAGAGTGCAGACTGAGTCAGAACTAGGACTGGTAGCGGGAATTACAAAGAGTTGAATATGAAAATCCAGCAGGTCTTAGCAACTGATTAAATGGAGGATAACAGAAAGAAGTAAGCCATTAACAAAAAAATGTCGTAGTCACTCCCATCTTAAAACAAAACAAAACGAACAAAAACCCAAGAGAACCTTCTCTGGATTCTGCATCTGAACACGATTTGTACTCCTTCTCTCTTCACAGCCAAACTTGGCTAAACTTCTCTTCATTTACTGTCTCTGTGTAACCTCACATTTATTTTGAAGAACGTCTTCTGCCCCTAAATGCCACTAAAACTCCTATTTAAAGTCACCAATAACCTCTATGTTACCACATCCATGGCAATCTCAGTCTTCAATATACTCAGTGTCTGAGCAGCTGACCACTCCCTCCTCTTTGAAACACTATCAGTATAAAGTGATGTTTAAGAATATAAATTGGAGCCCGGCCGGGCATGGCCCGGTGGTTGAGCATCGACCTAGGATCCAGGGGGTCGGGGTTCAATTCCCGGTCAGGGCACATGCCTGGGTTGCGGGCTCCATCCCTCCCCAGTCGGGGGCATGCAGGAGGCAGCCGATCAATGACTCTCTCATCATTGATGTTTCTCTCTCTCTCTCTCTCTCTCTCTCTCTCCTTTCCTCTCTCTGAAATCAATAAAGATATATTTAAAAAAAAAAAAAGAATATAAATTGGAGCCAGACAAACAACTACCTAAAATGCAACTACCTTGATTTTACTCATACCTCTCTGGCCCCTCCTTCTCATTCCTTTAGTAAGCCATTCCATATCTACCCAACTTCAGTTACCATACATATGCCAATGAGACCCAGCTCTATCCCACTAAGTCCTTCCTTAGGCCCAGAATCATAGTTACCTACTCAACAATTCTACAGGCACCTCATATTCAACCTGCCCAAACTTACTCAGAATGGATTTATGCTATTTTCCTCAATCTCTAAACCTACTCTTCCTTCAGTGTGCACTATCTCAATAAAAGGACTGCACCACAAGTCACCAACATGAAAATAATCTGGGAGTTGTGCTTACATGTACCCCTTTAACCTCACCCTCCACACATCCAATGAACCAAAATCCCATGATTCTAGTTCCTAAATATTTCTCAAAACCTCTCTAATTTTACTGTCAGTACTCTCAACCACACCATTGTATCTTAGCTGAACCTCTGCAGTAGCTTCCTAATTGGTTTCACCAAATCCATTCTTACGCTCTCCCTGATCCTTTATACTGCAGCCAGTTGATGTTAGTCCAAGCATATTATTCCTCTGCTGAACATTCACCTTCCCTGCTGCCTTCACGATAAAGCCCTACCTGGACTGGCCCCTAAAAACCTTGTCAAGCCTTTAACTCTTTCCTCCACTCTCTTCTCTCCAGTTACACTGGACTTTTTGGTTTTGTTTTGTTGGTAGGTTCTTCAAATATATCAGATTCCTTCCAACCTCAGGGTTCTTGCATATGCTAGTCACTTCTCTTTTAAAGCTGGTTACCTCTTACCCTTCAGGTCTCAGCTTTAAAGGCTTTCTCAGGAAAGTGTTCTCTGATGCCTTCTCCCACTCCTAAAGTTTAGATTAGGTTACCCTATTACACACTCACTGCATCCTGTATTTACATTTGCTGTCCTTTGTTTAACTATAATTAACATTATTAGTGTAAGTTATTTAATGTCTGACTTCCCCACCAGACTGTAAGCTTCATGACAGAGGGACCATGCCTGTTTTGCTCATCACTATATTCCAAGAGCCTTGCATGGCGTCTGACACATGGTTAAGTGCTTGCAACGTTTTCTCATCCCTACCATAGAGCTTTAATGCTGGTCCCTCTACCTAGAGCTCTACTGACCCAAATCTGGTCCCCTAAGTCCTTGAACTTCACAAAATTGGCTCCTCCTCACTCCAGTCTCAGTTATAAAATGCCATCTTCAAAGGAAGCCTTTACTGATCACCCAATCTCAAGAAGTTATTCCCATCATACAACAATTTTACCACCCTCTTAATTTCTTCAAAGCAGTCAGCACATCTGAAACCATAGTACAGCATTTAGAAATCTAACAAAGCAAGACCCAAGCAAAGTGCCTGACACAGCGTAAGCATTCAACAAACACTTAAGTGACTGAATCTCCTGAATGAAAAAAGATGACATGGGAACACCCCAAATTCATCAGCAAAACATTTAAAAGCTGCTCCAACAAAGTTGAAAAAGTGGCAGTATAGCTCAGCAGGCTTGAAAGCCTGACTGCCTATTTTGAATCCTGGCTCTTTCCCTTATTAACTGGAAAACCTTGGACAAGTTACTTAAGTGCACTATACCTGTTTCTAAACGAGTAAAATGGGAATTAGAATCTACCTCAAAGGGTTGCTGAGAATTAAATTAGTTAATACATTAAAGTGCCAGTACCAAGCACATAGTATACATTCAATGTGTACTATTATCCATCAGATCAGGCTTTTCCTCCAAATGTTTCAAATGCACAGGGTGACTTTTCCTTTATCTCTCCCACCCTAAAAGGGCCACCATTATTTTTGTACACTGAGCAATTCCAAGGGCATCTTTCACATAGATTAAGGTATGTGAAGGGCACCATCTCCAAGTTCTAGCAACCGCTTGTGATGATCTAAAGGTTAAGATGATCAAAAGACACAAGAAACAGGGAAGCACTTTGGAAACTTAAAAAGTACTGTAATGCAGAAAGATTAAAACTACGTAAATGGTTTTTCTGAAAATTATCAGTTATAATATTTTAAAAGGGGTGGAATGACATCTTTGTTTATAGGACATATGTAAATAAAGCAAAATTTCCAAGCAAAAAAAAAAAAAAAGACTATAAAATGATCACTATATTTACGAATCTACATTCTCTTGAGATCACTGTAAGAAAAGTTGGCCAGATTACTGCTCTGTGATCCAGGGATATAAAGAGATGGAATAACGGTCAGGCTACCTAGAATTCACACTGAGGACTACAACTACCTTGAGGTTGTTTTTCAGAAATGGTCATGGGGTATTCAGCTGTAGGGAAATTCATAATATGTCAATATTTGCTTACATCAACACTGCAGCTCTTATCTCATTTTTCTATCCTTCAAAGAGAATATCAAAAGGAAATTTCTTCTTGAAACTTAATTTTTTAAAAAAAATATATATCTTTATTGATTTCAGAGAGAGGGAGAGGGAGAGACAGAAACAGCAAAGATGAGAGAGTAGTCACTGATCAGCTGCCTCCTACAAATCCCACACTGGGGATCGAGCCCACCACCCGGGTATGTGCCCTGACTGGGAACTGAACCACAATCTCCTGGATCCTAGGTCGATGCTCAACCGCTGAGCCATGCCTGGCCAGGCTGTTGAAACTTAATTATTAATCTCAAGACAGTGAATACTTTAGTTACCCAAATAGGTTGATCTTAGAAAAAACTAACCATGAAGTAAGTTTTGTGAAAATTCAACAAATAAAAATGCTTCATGCTTACTTTGGCAAAGCCCTGAGAAACAATCTGAGAGCGCTTTCAAGATGTTTTGTGATAAGACTTAAAATTCTAAAATGAACAGCAACTAATCAGGATAACATACATAAAACCTATCTACTGATTCTCAGTCTTTACACTATTGGCATTTTGAGTCAGATAATCCATTGTTGTGGGTAGCTAACCTATGCATTTAGGATGTATTAACAGCATCCCTGGACTCTATTCACTAAAATACCAGTAGTGCTCCCCTAATCTGACAATCAAAAATGTCTCCAGCCCTCGCCGGTTTGGCTCAGTTGTTAGAGGGTTGGCCCATGGACTGAAGGGTCCCGGGTTCAATTCCGACCAAGGGCACCACGTACCTTGGTTGCAGGCTTGATTCCGGCCCTGGTCATGCGGGAGGCAACCAACCAATCAATGTGAGGATGTCTCTCTCTCACATCAATGTTTCTCTCTCCTCCCCAACCCCTTTCTACTCTCTCTGAAAAGCAATGGTAAAAACATCCTTGGGTGAGGATTAAAAAAAATTTTTTTAAATGTCTCCACATATTGCCAAACTCTTTTGACTGAACAAAAATCACACCCAGATAAGGACCCCTGCTTTACACAAATCTGTTCCAACTGTCTAAAACACCCACCCAAGTTCTCTCTTCCCCCTTTCAAAACTCCCTCCTTCTGATCTTCCTGGTAACCCAGATTTAACCCAAGTCTACCTCAATTCTTCAATTGCCTTCACCTAAAAAATCTTCAGAAATCAATTATTAGAACTCCCTCAATTAGAACTTCCTCCATGTCAGTTCTGTTATTCAAAACCATAGCTGGTGATAGAGCTGATACTAGTACTCAGGGTTCATGATCCTAATCAAGCACTCTTTTCCATCATAACACATTGCTATTCATCAGTCACCAAGTTTTAGCAGTCCTTCTCTGCCAACATGTCTTGCTTACATCCCTTACTTTCCAATTCTACTATTTATACCCCAGAGCAGTGGTTCTTAAATTTTTGCATGCATCAGAATCACCTCGCTTGTTAAAACACATTTTGCTGGACCCTAAGCCCAGCGATTCTGACTTAGTAAGAATGCAGCAGGGCCCAAAAATATGCACTGCTAACATGTTCCCAGATACCCAGATAATGCTTATGCTGATGGTGAGAGGACAACACTTTGAGAACCACTGGCCTAGAGTTCAGGTACCTTTCACTTTAAGAGGTAACTTATTTCAGTATTCTTCCAGACACCTCCCAGCCCCATAACCACAAAACTATTATTTCTAAAGCTTTGATCAAATTACTGTTCTATTCAAAATATACCACAACTTACGGCTCTCTATTTTCCATACCTGGCTTTCATAATTGTTTAAAATGTGTGCCCAACGTTATCAACAGTGCTTCCCTCCCAAAACAAATCTTCCACTTTAATCCTACTAATCTAATGGGTGTCTTCGGAATACACCTTATAGGCTTCCCACTCATAGTACAGCTTTATGCTGTCTTTACCTCCTACAAGGCCACCCTCTCCCCTCCTCCTCTCTACCTACCTGAAGGAGGCCTTCACCACTGTCTTTGTCAAAACCACGTTTGGTCACTATCTGCTGCCTTTTATCTTTATGGTTTTAAGTTTTTACCAAGTACTCACAGATAGAGAAAACCCCCAAGAACCTAAAATTTAAAACAGAAAACAATGATATGAGTGACATGCATAAATAAAAGGCCTGACATACACACAAACTATACAAATACTGGTGTTTTAAGAGATTAAGTGCAATAAATGCAAAGTTCACAAAAAGAATGTGCCAATCTTTTTTCACATATGATTAAACACTGGCTGTCAAATATTTACAGCTATTTCATTTAGAATATTAGCAAGCATCTGTTAGAGAAGAAAATTTTAAAGTAGAGAAAGTACTTAGTCTACAACTTCCTACAACAGAAGTAGGTATTGTCCTGGCCAGTGTGGCTCACTGAAGGGTCTCGAGTTTGATTCCCGGGCAAGGGCACGTACCTGGGTTGCAGGTCTGATTCCCCACCCTGGTCCAGGTATGGTTGGGGTGCATGCAGAAGGCAACCAACTGATGTGTCCCTCTCACATCAATGTTTCTCTCTCTCTCCTCTCTCTAGCCCTTATTCCCTCCCCCCTCCCTTCCACTCTCTCTGAAAATCAATGGAAAAAATATCCTCACTCCTTGGGTGAAGAGTAACAAAAAAAAAGTGGGTATCATTTGTTTTCTGTATGAAATGGTCTGAGAGAAGGAATATGAGCCCTGGCCGGTTTTGCTCAGTGGATAGAGCATCGGCCTGCGGACTGAAGGGTCCCAGTTAGATTCCAGCCAAGGGCACTACGTCGGTTGCAGGCTCGATCCCTGGCCCCGGTCGGGGTTCATGCGGGAGGCAACCAGTTGATGTGTTTTGCCACATCGATATTTCCCTCTCTCCCCCTCTCTCTCTCTGAAAAGCAATGGAAAAAAATATCCTCTGGTGAGGATTAAAAAAAAAAAAAGAAACACGGGGTTCAAGGTCTGGTTCTACTTCCAACCATGATCTTGGGCAAGTCAAGCAAGGTTCCCCCAAGCCTCCATTTCCATAATAAGACAAATTAAGGTTTAAAACTATACAGTCTACCTTCCAGGTTTGCTTTGAGGGTTAAATAAGATAATGTATATGAAAGAACCTAATCTAGTACTTGGCAGGTGATAAGCATTTATTGAATTTTAACTTTTGTTAATGTGAAAGCACAATGCAAAAATACAGTATTATTACAAAAATAAGATAAACAGAGCAAATTAATGAAACCTGATTAAGGATGTCTATTTCCCAAGAAAAAAAAATTTTAAGGATATAAAATAAAGAATGTAAGTCCCTCAGCATGGTATACAGTAAATGTATCAATTCCCTGACATAATGGCCAAAATCAACACTTGAAAATAACACAAACTCCATCACTTGCAACCTCACAACTTTAAGGTTGTCTAAAAGTCAGCAAAGGCTTTTGACACACAGAGCTTAGGACAGGATTAGAGGCAGGAGAACTTAAATTCAGACTGAGCTTTTAAAGTTTAACTAGACATTTTCTTACTTGTTCTAATGACCCAAACATTATAAATGTGTTCATCTGGCATGTGTATCATGCGTAAGTCTTTATCTGCTACAGCTTAGACCTTCTGGTTCTTACGTACACTACAAGACCCAATACTCAGAGATTTTGCTCATCCCTGTGCACCAAACTCTCCTCAATTCTAGTGGCCTATTCCTAGCACTCAAGAAAACTGGTAGTACAGAAAAGTATTAAGGCTTCCAACAACATAAACAAATACTTATTGAGCACTTTCTATGTTGTAGACTGAGTACCTTTTTTAAAAAAAAAAAAATCTTTATTGATTTCAGAGAGAGGAAAGGAGAGAGAGAGAAAGATAGAAACATCAATGATGAGAGAGTCATTGATTGGCTGCCTCCTGCAATGCCCCGACTGGGGATCGAGCAGGCAACCCGGGCATGTGCCCTGACCAGGAATCGAAGCCCGATCACCTGGATCCTAGTCAATGCTCAACCGCTGAGCCACGCCCAGCCGGGCTTTAAGGCTACTTATTGAACACTTTCTGTGTGTCAGGCACTATTCAAAGCATTCAATATACAACATAAAAACAAAGTCTCAACTCTCAAGGAGCTTACACTAATGGAGAGATGTGCACAAATTTAAGAATGGTAGGGAGTGATCAATGCTCAGCAAAATAAAACATGAGAAAATGACAGAGCTTAAATATAGTCCTTACTCTGGATCCCCAAAATACAGCTCACTGTGGAAGACTTATACATAAGAATAAATAATTAGCTCCCTCATTTCGAATCACCCGAAAATGGACAAGTTTTTCCTGTATCATCAAGGAGGCTGACACTTTCAGAACAACGTAGTCCTCCACAAACAGACTGAAAAATAATTATAATTTTATAATTAAGTAATTATAAATAAGCAAATTCAACATTTCAGACCATCTATGATTTTTTCTCTAGTTGTTAACAATATGACACTTTCATGCTAGGTAAAAAAAATGCCTTAAAATTAGGATTTTATTTTGCCTAGTCCAGTCCTGGTCAAAAGACCTTAGAGTGGGGGCACTGCCAGGTAGCCCACAGTTAGTTAGAGCATCGTCCTGACACGCCAATGTTGCGGGTTTGATTCCCATCTGGGCACATACAAAAATCAACCAAAAAATGCATAAGTGGAACAATAATCTGATGTTTCTCTCTCTCTTTCTCAAATCAATAATAATAATAAAAAAAAGACCTTGGAGTGGGGTCATTCAAAGTGGGACTGTTTGTAAAAGGGATAATCTGGTAATCGCTGAATACAGAGAGACAATTTCAAGGGTAACCCAAAGAAAGGAAAATATCATCATGGCTTCAGTGTCCCCCGTTTCTTGCAAAGATAATGATTTAACTATTTCAGAGAAATCATATGTACGACATATTAACAGGAGTGAACATCCAATGGTGTAATAACATCCTTTAGAAAAATCTCTTAATCTCATCATCAAAACTGAAAAGTAAAATGAATTCTCATGTAAATCAACATCTCCCCTTCAGATAATACCACAGGCTTAAATGAATTCAAGAGAAAAAATTATTCAGATTATATAACTTCTTTTACACTGAAATACACTATCTTCATGTTCTTTGACACTGACTTAGATGTTCATTTGTTTCTACAATTGCCTTTGGCAGGGGCTAGGGAATTATACTATACAGGTTGATGGCAGGTATTATAATCCTGTATAACAAAGGTCATCTTTTCCAATAAAAATGAAAAAAGTCTCAAGTTAAAATGAAGGTCATCATATTACATAGCATAGAAATGTTAAGTATTTACTTTAAACACACATTATTTTGTCCTTGATTTTCTATGCAATTAAGGATAACTCAGAATTGGTGTGACTTCAAGACTCTAAAAGATCATCAATTGTAATTGCTAAGGATTTAACTACATTTCAGATTAAGAAACTGTAAGATATTACGCTAAACATTCCCTATAAATGAATACTTAAATATAAATGGAGAGTCACAAACATCCAAAACTACTCCAATACTTTGGCTTCTGAAATCAAATGAAGGAAAAAAAGGTTCCATCTTTAGTACCTGTCAATGTTTTTCAATAAGGTCCTACATCTAAATTTATTAAAATACAAAAATAAATCATTACCTCCAGACAACCAAAGATACACCCATCACCAAAACTGAAGCTTCTGTTCCTCTCCTCAGGTATATCAATTTGACTTGGAGATCTACCTGGCTACTACTAACCTTTTCATTAAAAAAAAAAAATCTATGCTTTGCTTTAAAAAAGCCACACAGTATTTACCCTCCCATGTAATTTCCTACACTGCAAAATGTTTTCTGGTTCCAGAAAGTAGAGTTTATGCTCAAATCTACACATACACATGATCTTCAAAGGTACAATTCTCTTCCACATGTAATAAATAATAGTTTGGTAAATGACAAACCAATTTTTTAAAATTAGCTATTTCTGATATTTAAAAAAATGACTTGTCATAAAGATGATATAAACTTATCAAAATTTACTATGTCAGTAAAAGGCATTAAAAGGAACTATTCAATCATGACTATAGTATAGCATTCTTATTAGTACGAATAGACGGTTTTTTTAAAGACAGGTAAAAGGTCGCCCCAGGCGGTGTGGCTCAGTTGGCTGGAGCATTGTCCCAAGTACTGGAAGGTCACAAGTTTGATTCCCAGTCAGGGCACATACTTGGATTGTGGGTTCGATCCCCTAGGGGGTGGGGAGGGCATAGGGGAGGCAACCAATTGACGTATCTCTCTCACATCAATGTTTCTCTTTCTTCCTCCCTCTCTAAAATAAAAAATAACATAAAATAAAGATAGGTAAAGGATCTTGAATACAAAAGCCATTCTAGTTCCAAAACGAGTTTAGACTCAAGACTTTTAATAGTTTTAATAGTACTATTTTTCTTTCCCAAGAGACTATTTTGAAGGTATTTTAAAGAGGGATGAGCATTTAGGTTCTGTCCCCCAAAATAACATGAAGTAACAGTAAATACCAATATAGTAAATGTACTACATGATTCAATTCAATTTGACAAACATATACCATATGAGACAAATGTACACTTTCATCACTAAGCCAAATTGGTAAACCTCTCATTTTGTCTTTCAAACTTTGTGTTCCATGTCCAATTACTGCAAAACAAACCTAAGTTCTATACTATGACCTACTTTAAATATAGTCAAGGTGTTAAAAATATATAAACTACTATAAAGATTAGCCTTTATACCTTTATGTTAGTCTTAAAATTGTTCAAGTAAGATCTAACTTAATCAGTAGAGAATTCTGTAATATGAGTACTCACTGAAGAGATATTAAGTTTATTTAGTAAGCAAACTGCCACATAAATAAGCCACCAATATGCTCTCATATCAAAAGTTATGCTATGGAAGGGATTTACACTTCAGATAGAACTTTATCATATAATCTTAGGAAAACAAATGTCAGTCACCCTAAACTTCCAATTATCCAAAATTCTAAGAATGATCCCCCCAAATATCTGATATTCCTTCTTACATAACATGGCTACAACTGAACATGAACCAAGAGAAAAACAGGTTAGATAAGGAAAGGGTTAAGGTGTGCAACAGGTAGCAATCACTGTAATTAACAACAACAAAAAAGTCTTACCAGGACAAAAATCAGATTCCTTGTATCTTCCCACAACTACCTTGTTAAAAAATGTGAAAACTTTTGTTTGATGAAAGGCTCTTCCTTTGAAAGACTGGATCCCAAGATCCCTCAGATATTAATGTAACAGGTCAACAATTCTACAAACTTGACATGTAAGCGTAATCTTTCTTTTATCCCAAAGTTTAATCAAGAAAGGTCAAAACAAAATAATTCCTCAATGTACAAAATTCCACTACTGATACACTTTATTCCTAAAAGTCAGATATAAAGAATTATAATCTCAACACCTGGATTGGGAGACAAGAAGCAAGTCTCTGAAATAAGGCTTGCCAGGACACATGCCTGCTCGATATACTTGCCAATACACTCCACACCTTTTTACCAGTCGCATCAAGGGGGAGTGGAGATGATCAGAAAACGGGTTAAAGAATTACTATTTTTCCCCTCCAAACTAAGTCTAAAAAATGCAGAGCCAAATAAACCACCATAAATTCCTTCAGTGATTTTCTAGGTCTTTCAGTTCACCAAATTTCACATCATACATACAAGTTTGTGGCTTTCCTCATACCCCACTCTACAAACACAAATTCAAATTTCTGAAATAAATATATGGTGAGAATATTAATAATGCTCTCTTTGACTAGGGAAACAAAATCAAGTTCTTAACTGCAATAGGGAAACCTTGAGAGAAAGACAGGGCCTAAAAGGAACATGTATTCATATGCACATACAAGCTAATTCCCTCCAAATCATTACTAAGTAAAAATTTCTTTCAACAAGATGTCATACATTCCTCCCAAAATATAAAATACAGAATTTCATCAACATCCAGTATTCTACCTTTTCTCAATCAACTGCCCCCCCAACCTACCTTCCAAACCTATCAAAGCATTAATTTGTTTAAAAAAAAAAAAAAAAAAAAAAAAGACTCCATAGTTCTACTCCCCAGCTCAAGGCCACAAATCCTGGCACACCATAATCTTTAACAAAATTATATCAAACTATCCTTCCTCAAACAGTTTTGCCTCTGAGATTTACATTCTAATCTAACTTAATTTGAATTATTACAATGTCAGTATTGCAAAATTAGGAATCCTCGTCACGTTGTAATCCACAAAATCCCTGGATTTACAATGGTTTTATAGAAGTTAAAGGCTACATAATAACTCCATTTCCAAACAGGAAGAATAATAAGGCTCTAACCACTTGGCATAAAACCCAAATGAAATATCGAGATACACCTTCTCTCCTCCCCTGGTGCACAGAAAAGCCACCTGGAAAGTTAGAATCACAGTATGTTCACAAATGGAAATAGTACAGTTATTCTACTTCAAAACTGGGGGGGGGGGCGGGGACAACGACAAACAAACAAGAAAATACTAACCAATCTCTGACTGTAACGAATCCTTTCTTCTTCGGGTTCCATCTCTCACTCTTCTGTTGAAATTACTGTCAAGAAACCACTCCAGGGCTGCTTTCTTCTTCCTTAGGAACCAGACTGATTGCAACACTAAAGGATAATGAATGATATGAGCAGAGATAAGAACTCAAACTCAAGCTTTCCTTTCACCAGGGAAAAAGTGTTTAAAATATGTGTAAGTTAAAGGCTCTTTGAGAAATCTGGTTCCTCTTCATCAGTTTGGGACCTTTCTGCTCTTGGGCAATGTCATGACCAACATTAATCGCATTACAACAGTCCCAGGCCTAAACCAAAGGAGATGCTAGTTTCAGTTCCCCGTGGTGGAGCCACACCACTTGTTTCTCCCCACAGGATACAAATAGCAAGGATCCCCTTCATGGCAGCATTAGCAAATAAGTAAGTAAATAAATAAATAAATAAATAATTGGGGGGGTGGGTCCTGACCAGGTGAGGAAGGCCCTGAGGTAATTCAGATCCTAACCAAATTAGATCTCTCACACTGGTAATTAGAAACTAAAGGAAAGGGCAGACTAACCATACAGTAAGAGGACAAGAAATTTGGATTTGAAGAGAGACTTCAAGACAATTTCCCATACCCCTCTAGAAGGCGACAATGGTCTCCTTCCTTCCTAGACTCCCGGGATCTTTTCATTCCCAAACCAACCCTCCACCCCAACCCAAGATGTGTACAACTCTGAAACAAATTCGAGAGAGTTGCAAATCAGGGACAAAAATTCCACGAGATCCTTCTGGGTAAATTTTTAAAAAAATAAACGGTTCTACCTATAGATATAAGTAAAATACATATTTTCCAAAAATTAAATAAAGACAGCTTTGCGCGACGGATCCATAATCCCAAGAAAGGTTTTTCTTTTTTTCCAAATATTTTTATAGATAGTGGCTTCCATAGGAAATGCAGATTTGTTTCCCTTTTTTCTAACTACACTACCGCCACGTTAATAGCATCCTTTCAGAACTGCTACGAGACCAGAGGACCCCATGACACAGTTTTCAAGAACAGTTCGCGGCAGAGCCCTCCTGAAGGAAGCCCTCGCCGGCGAGGACCGCCCGGGCTTGAGAACAGCCAGGGCCGGAGAGCGAGAACCGCAAGTCGAGCCGGGCTCCCCCTGGGAACGGAGTTTCAATGGTTCGCCCATCGGAAAAAGAAATAGAAACTTTACATTAAGTCTTTAGATAACGCCGCGAACCAAACTTCCAAAGGGGGGGAGGGTAGAGGGGGAAATCTCACCGGGGATTTTGCTCCTGAGTTCTTGACCAAGTGAGAAGTAAAAGACTCCCAAAACTGAGAGGAAAAATTAAATCCCAAACGTCTTCGGGTTTTTCCGTGGATCAACCCAGTATCCAGAGAGGGTCAGAGCGACCCGGGAAAGAGGAAACAGTTGCTGAATCAAAATCTCCTCTTCTGGCTTTGGAGACCGGGAGTCGGAGGCGTCAGGAGAGGGGAGCGCGACCCCTCGGCGCCGAGCCCGGGGCGCCCCCGCCTCCCCCGGGCCAGCGGTCAGCAGCCCGAGCCCGAACCCCGGGCCAGCCCCGGCCGCGGGGAGCGCCCTCCTCGCCGTGCCCTCGGCCAGCAGCCGCCCGGCCGCCTCTGGAGCCCGAGATCGGCGGCCGATCAGCTGAGACCGGCCGGCCCGAGGATCCCCGCGCCGCCCCGGCCCCCCGGAACGCGGGCCCCGGCCCCGGGGGGCAGAGAGGGCGGGAGCGGCGCGGCGCGCCGGGATGGGGGCCCGGGCTCCCCTCGCGTCTCCCCCTCAGCCCGGGCTCCGCGCTGCGGGACGAGCCCCCGGCTACTCCCCAGTCGCAGAGGAGGGATTCCGGGGGATGGGCCCCCTGGCGTTGCCCCTCCTCCCAGAGCGCCCCCTGCCCAGAATAGACAGAGCGGCGACAGGCCCAGCCGCTGGGAAGGTGCTCTGAGAGCCGCAGCCGCCGCTGCCGCCGCCGCTGCCGGGGAGGGGTGTTGTTTCCCTCACACAGGAGGAGCCGCTGAAGCAGCCGCCGCCATTTTGAACCCGTCAGACTCTCACATACACACAGCTCCTCCGCGGCGCACTGCGCAGGCGCCGCCTCCCCACCCCTCCTCCGGCTCGCCTATCCACCCCCCACTCCCCTTCAGGCCTCCCTATGCTTCTTACCGCTCTCCCGGTCGCACGTGAACGCGCACGCGTCACTTGCCTCAACGCGGACACTCCGCCGGCGCGCGCACGCGAGGAAGCGTCGGCCTCGAAACGCCCGCGCCCGGCGACGCCGACGCGGCTCCCCGCCCCCCCTCGCGTCAAGCTGCTGGCCCTCCCGCAGGCCCTCCGCCCCCACTCCCCGCGGGCTTCCTTCCAGAGCTCCGGCCCGGCCCGCTGCTCGCGCCTGCGCGCAGGCCAAGGTTCCTCCTCCGCGCGCGTCCCCCCCCCCCCCGCCCCGCGCCCTTGTTCGAACACACTCACTCACACACGTACACTTCGTCTCTGTGACCCCGCCTCTCGCCGGCCAGCTGTGCCGGCGGCCCTCCCCCACCTCTCCTGGGAGGGTGGTGACCCCCGACCCCCCACAAAGCAAACAACCCCCCAGCAGTGGGGAGAAGCGCTCGGTTCCCCTGCAACCGCCCCAGTCAGTCCCTTCAGTCACACAACCTGAGGGCCGGGCGGCCTGGGCGAGGGCAGCCGTTGCCCGCCTCAAAGCGGGGTCTCCCGGGGTCAGGCCGCTGGGCCCGGCCGGCCCGGCCTGGGCGCCCCGCTCGGGCCTGCCCAGGACTAGGGGGCGCGGGGACGGGCCGCCTTCCCGTCTGCTGCCCTCCCCTAGCGCCCGCCAGTGGGCCGAGGCCGGCCTGCCCGCCATCTCCGGGCAGGCCCGGCGCCCCCGCCGCCCTCAGCTCGGGGGGCTTCTCGGTGCAGCGGCCTGGCCCCGCCTCACCCACTCCTCGCCGCTCCGAAGGGGCAGGATACGGGAGAAGCATTTCTGTCCTGGTTTCGGCTCCCGGGAGGTGTGGGGGGGCTCCAGGCGCTTGACACGGGCGTCCACAGGTACCAGGCGCAGGAGAGGTCTCCGCGACGGCCCGGGGGCGGCGGCAGCCGGCGCGCCCACCGCGGGCCCGAGGCGCCCGGGTAGGTGGCCCTGGAAGCCCCCCGCTCCTCGGCCACGCTCAGGTTTCCGCAGCGCCGGTGCCCCCGGCGGCCCGGGTGGGACGTGACCCCGCCCCCGGCGAGTAGGGGCGCCCCCCACGGAGGGGCGCGCGAGCCGCCCCCAGTCCAGAGTCGGCCTCGCCGCCCCGGGGCCGAGGCGGGCGCGGGAGGCCCAGCCGGGAAGATGTCTCCTCTCGGTGCGCGCAGCTTCGCGTGAGGGTCAGCGACGGGGCAGCGGCCGCCCGAGGCGCGCCGGCCCTGCCCACGAACGGGCTCCCGAGGCTCGACAGCTGCCCGACGGGCCGGCAGGCAGGGGACGTCGACCGAGCGGGGCCGGAGGTATCTGAGCAACGCCATGCCGGCAGCCCGGCCGCGAGCAGGGCATTCCCCCAGCCAATCTCGTGCTTGGGGCCCTTTTAAACTATCACTCCCATCAAGGACCGTGGCTTGGGCGTTACGCATCCGGGTCCGCACCACCGGCCTGACTACACCCGTGCTGAGAGGTGTCGCTCGGCTCCCCTCCTCCCCGCCCCGGTTCCCCCTCTCTCTCCTCCGATGCCTGGGATGAGGGGACGGAGGAGAGAGGAAGGGCGCGGAGCGAAGCACACAACTCCCATAAACAACCTTCAGCGCTTCCAGGAAGACTTTGGAGAAAGACAATGGAAAGAACGATACCTTCTATTTCTATCAAGGTTTGAACTCCGGCGTAAAGGCGCTGTGTAAACCCAAGGTATTATTTATTACCACACTAGGTTTTCCTACATGCAAACTCAGGGAGTTTTGCGGACATTCTGTCCTGTTTCCCAGCCATCCTCAGGAGACAAGCTTAAGTGACAGGTAGCCTTATACACCATTTAAAAGGCAGACACTTTGAAGGATCAACAGCCTCGCATAGTTACTCTGACAGAAAGGGGTCCAGCGTTCTGCAGTTAGCCCGCTGCAGCAACATCTCACAAACAACAAAGATTTGTTACTATGGTACCACCCTCTTGCATTCCAGTTATTGGGAAATATTCTGTATTCAGATACCAGTTTTGTTCAGACTTTTTAGGTGTTCGGAACACTGATACCAAGAAGATCTTTACCAAAACTTTTATCAGGTCTAAAGGCTTTTTAAGTCTTTCAGGCTATATATATTTAAAAGTCTTTCACACTGGTACCACCAGTTGTGATCCCGTAGGCATCCAGCTCTCTGTAGGTATAGAAAAAAAACGGGCAGCAGCTTGTTTGTTTTGTTTCTAAGTAGGAAAGACTTTTTGCCATTGTCAGATTAAGTAAGAGCTGGGCCTTGTTGCTATTGGCAAAATAAGCGGCTTTATTTTCTTCCCACTCATCCCTATAACCCACGGGGTACTTGGAGGCAAAGAGAGAGAGAAGGAGGTCTCTAGCCGTAGCTCAACTTGGTCTTGCCCTTTATCTTAAGGTCCAGAGCCCCTTAACTAATTAATACTTAGCGAACTGAGTTGCTCACCTTCAGTAAACAAGTGCCTTCTGTGGGTTTAACTCAGGTGGGTATGCTGAGAGGAAACCTAAGAAGTCTCCAAGAACAATAATAATAATAATAATACTTATTTTGGACAGGATTGCAAGTAAAGGTTTGTCAGGTTTCAGCCAGCTCTTTTCCAGTTGAAAACCATTTGTTAACTAGTCTGCATTGGGAGAAATGATGTTTAAACAGACATACCCAATGGTTTCTCCATAGGCAGGCTTTGTTAATATTCCAAGGCAGATGTGCAGGGTCAGATAAGAGATAAGCAGATGGCCAGTGATTCCCCCACAATCACAATGGCTGTGGTTAGCAAGGGAATATCATAGGATTTACTGTTTTACCCTAAAAAAAAAAATTAAAAAAAAAATTTTCAAGGAGAATAGAGCTTGGGGGGAGTCCCTAAGAAGGCCGCTGGAATTGTGAACTATATGACTTCAACTGCAATGGCAGGGAGAGGGTGAGAGTGGTAGATGGGAAGAAGAAAAGAAAAATTCCTTCCGCACCCAGCCGGGCGTGGCTCAGCAGTTGAGCATCGACCTAGGATCCAGGCGATCGAGGTTTGATTCCTGGTCAGGCCACATGCCTGGGTTGTGGGCTTGATCAATGACTCTCTCATCATTGATGTTTCTCTCTCTCTCTCCCTCTCCTTTTCTCTCTCTGAAGTCAATAAAGATATATTTTTTAAAAGAAAAATTCCTTCCAGAATCATTGAGAAGAGGGTACCTGGCTGGAATAAACTGGTGCCTTTATAAGGGATTAACAAATCTCTGCCTTCATGAGCAAAGCTAAGACCCAACAAATGCTGAGAGTCAAAATCCACATCACCCACTTCTTTTGGGAGACTTTAGTGGGCGAAAAGAGAACTCTGTAGTCTGGTCAACAAGGTTAAAGTATTTTTCATTTCTCCACACTCCTTAAATGTTAAGGAGGAAGTAAGGATGTCCCAAACAGTGGGGATCTGAACCAAAATGGAGAAGTTGGTCTTGAAGATCCCCTGGGAGATGGCATAACCGATAAGTAGTTAAAAAGCTGTGGAACCAGCCGTAGCTGATGTGGTTCAGTGGTTAAAGTGTCCTGTGGACCAAGGGTCTGGGGTTCAATTCCCCGCCAAGAGCACCTACCTCAGTTGCAGGCTCGGTCCACTCTCTTTGAAAAGCAAAGGAAAAAATATCCTTGGGTGAGGATTTAAAAAAAAAAAAAAAAGGCTCTGGAATCAAAGACTGAAACTCTACTGGCTACTAGCTAATCAGTCCAAGTGAACTCCTCAAAGCCTTGATTTTTCATCTATAAAGTTAGAAAAGTACCTGACTCTCAACATGAAATAAATACTGTCTTGAAGCTCAGTGTCTGGCACACTTACTGTTTCTGATCTGTGGTTTTAAGGAAAGTTTTGTGTAAAGATTTAATATCTGCTTCAATATTTAAGCAAATTTACAGAGTGTAAGTCATGACTTACTCATAGCTTCTCCTCTTTCCTTTCCTAGTTCCTAGTCTCTCTTTCCTCCTTTACCCATGGTGTTTCTGATCTCCCTTTTTCCCCTCTTCCCTGACTCTGTCTGTCATCATCACCCACCTCCTGGGGCCTCTTTATTCCCAATCTTTTCTCAATCAGTCTGCTGCTCCCCACCTGCTGTGTCCATTCCCCTCTCCTAACCAGCTGTTGTCATCTACTCTGTCATTAACAGAGTAGACCTTGCTTGCCCACTTTCCTTTACCCATCGGTTTGGTGCACTTGACATGTGCTATCTAGTTTTGTTACTTAGTCATTTCCTGAACATCTCCCTTCACCTCCCTCCGCTGGACTGTAAGTTCCTTGAAGTCCACATTTGTAACCCTCAAAAGGCCTTCCAAAATCAATGCCACATACTGCCTGTGTCAGCCCGAGGAGGGATAAAAACTAGGTGTTGGGTGATTATAAGTTTTAAGGGATAGAAATTTTTCTTTTGAGCCTGGAAGTAAAATCTGAATTGATGGGGGGGGGGGAGGGAAGGAAGCCAGAAATGCCCTGCAGATTCTCATATCATTGAACATGGATGGCACGAGATACTTGTAAGTTTCATGGAGCATGGTTGACCCTCTCTTTGGGACTATGGTGCCACCACCCTCCCCAGCCCAGTGCCTCCTTGCTGCCACCCCCCCCCTTGGCATAAGGCCTGCCCTTGTACAGACCCGCCTCTCCTGTTGGGGCAGCTGCAGCAGCATCTGGGATCCACTTGCTCTTTTAGCAGCCTTAGCTTCACCTTGAGGGCAGGCCCACCCTAACTTCCACCTCTAGAAGGGAGGGACTTCCTGCCCTGGCTGGTTTGGCCCAATGGTTAGAGCCTTGGCCAGCGGACTGAAGGGTCCCGGGTTCAATTCTGACCAAGGTTACGTACCTGGGTTGCAGGCTCCATCCCGGCCCCAGTCGAGGTGCGTGCGGGAGGCAACCAACCAATGTGTCTCTCTTACATCGATGTTTCTATTTCTTTCTCTCTTTCTCTCTCTCCCCCTCCACTCTCTCTGAAAAGCAATGGGGAAAAAAATATCATCAGGTGAGGATTAAAAAAATAAAATAAGAAAGAAAAGGGTGGGACTTCCTGCCCTTCCTGAGAGTGGGGCCTCACTACACCTGTGCTTGGTAGAGGGAAGTTTCTTGCCACGTGGGGTTTCAAAGTCTGTTTTTACAACCTTGTGTGTGTTTGCTGGCTCAGCTGGTGATAGTCCTCTGGTGCCCAGCCACATCCCCGAGGGGCCAATTGCCTAAACACTTAAGTGTGTTCCTAGATCCTCTCAGAGGGTCTCACCTTTGCCCATCTTCTTCATGGGCACTCACTGCCTTTTGTCAGCTTTGGTTAAAGCTGGCATCCCTTTGGCTGCTTTGTGAGGGGTCTTTACCAGCTGCGTGTAACTAGCCCAGTCCCTTAGCCTATCAGGAACTCCATTCTCTCTTCAATAAAACACAGATAGTGACTACTGCCGGATTTCCTATTAGGATTATTGTGGAGTCAGTTGGACTAATGGACATAAATGCCCTATGGAAGCTGGAAGACAGTACATTTAGAAAGTATTTATGGTCCTCCTATTTCTTTTTATTGTTGTTTTCTTACATGAAGATTTGTTTTAGTTACTGAGTATCTTGTGCCCAACACTAAATTAAGTGCTTGGATGAAGAAAGTGGATTTGAAAAATTAGAAAGCTTGCTTTTACCCTTGAAGACTTCACATCACAGAGGAGATCCCATGAAGCTGTGACATCCTTAGGGAACCAGCGTCTTTGTAGTGAATCTCTGGAAGACAATGAAGACAAAAAGGTCTGGGTATAGAATCCACTTGGATGTGGCCCCGTAGGGCAGGAAGTTTTGTTCATGTTCATTGCTGCAGCCCCTGTGCCTAGAACAGTGCCAGGCATAGTTGGCGCTATTTCTTTGTATTTATTAAATCAATGAATAAAGTAATGCAGTGATGCTTTTGAGGGACAGAGGAGTGTGAAGGCTTGGGGGTGGGGGGATGGGGTTGAACCCTTGCAGAGAAGTTTGATTTTGATAGAGTAAGAGAGGCACATATGTCTTGGAGTAGAAGGTAATGTAATAGCTATTATTCCAGGTTACTGCAAACCAGCCAGGGGGTAAGTATGCAAATCTCAGGCCAAATTCTTCACTCTCTTTTTATTCCAGCCTCTCTTGTGATCTAGTCTCTCTGCTCCACTTATCTCTGCTGTCTCCAATGCTGGGTGCTGTCTTTAGAGTTCATATCAGAGCACAGCTTTTGATATGATACTATAAACTTAATATCTCCAGTTCAATTGTTTTTCACAATGCCTCTTTAATTATACTCTTTATTATATTTGAAGTGTGTAATTTAAAAATGATAATCTTTTTTTCCAAGATACCTCCTACATATTTAAACTCTGAAATGTATTCCATCTTTTTTCTTTCTGGTTAAATCTATTTTTGCACTCTCTGGGGGACCACCAGAAAATATTGACTGTGTTTAAGGTGAGATTTCCATGTTATATTTTTTGCAGTTATACTTGATTTGCCACAGCTTGAAGTTCATGGGTGTTTTTGTTTTTTGTAGGTTTTTTTTTAATGGGTTTATATTTTGATTGGTCATAATTATTAGATCTGCTTCTACTTTGATCTAATTATCTTCTTATTGGTGAGCTACATACATATCCTTATTAACTTTCTATTCCTATATAATTTTATTGGTATAAGGCATGTGGGAGAATTACAACATTTACCCATCTATGGGTTTTTAAAAATGTTTTATTGATTTTAGAGAGAGGAAGGGAGAGGGAGAGAGAGAAACATTGATGTAAGAGGGTAACATCCATCCGCTGCCTCCTGCACACCCCCTACCGGGGATGGAACCGGAAACCGGGACATGTGCCCTGACCAGGAATTAAACCCGTGACCTTTTGGTGCATGGGACGATGCTCAGCCAACTGAGCCACCCTGGCCAGGGCTGCCCATCTATGTTTTTAATGCATATTTTATATTTGTAAAAGCTTACGGTTTCCATAAATGTTAGTATTTTCTATAATATATTTAAACATTTTCTATTGCATTTTGGTATTTAGTACTATTTCTTATTTTTATGCATTTTAGAGTCAAAAGATTCATAAAAGTGGGCAATTAAATTCCCAAGTCCAGCTCACTGGGAGCTAAGTATGGACCTGCAGGGGCTCCTTTTCTGAATCCACACTATTCCTCTTGAAGGGACCATGTCCTTTCTATACGCATTTCCGTCGCTCCCTAATGCGCGGGCACATCATTTGGATTAGGACAGTGCCCCCAATTTCCAGTGCTCTCTCTTCATTCTTTAGTGTACTTCTGACTAAAACTGCCTCCCTCCATCTCGCATCTGATCGGATCTCTAATGACCGCAAAAATACGTGCCAATTTCCAACTATCTGCGGGGTCCTCAGGATGCAAAAAGTACAGGATTTGGACCCTGCCCTCAAGGAGCTTACAGTTTAAATAGAAACACATGACTACTTCAAAAATTCTGACTTGCGTTAGACAGACAAACAGCATGGCAGAGCCAGAGAAGGAGAAATGGAGCCGGAGCCTGCACAGCTTGGGGAGCTGCAGCAGCACCTCTCTCCCCTGAGAGTCCCGTTGCGCTTACTTGGTGCTGCACTAACTTCTTCCCTGCACAGCCTGTTAGGGCCGCATCCATGAAGGGGATGTTCGAGCTGAGTCTCGGGACTCACAGCTGGCATGGAGCTTGGAGGTCATTTAATCCAACCAGATCATTTCACTTTTTTTTTTTGAGAGAGAAACATCAATTTGCTGTTCCACTCATCTGTGCACTCATTGGTTGACTCGTGCATGTACCCTGACTGCGGATCGAACCCGCAACCTTGGCTTATCAGGATGATGCTCCAACCAACTGAGCTACCCGGCCAGAGCTCCAACCAGATCATTTTAAAAACTGGCAGTCTGGGGCCTGAAGATGTTAAACAGCTTGGCCAAGGTCATGCAGCTAGTTTAGTACTGAAATTGGAACCATAAACCATGTCTTCTGATAGCTGTTCTTTCTGCTACCCCTTAAATTGATGGCATTTTTAACTGTCAGATCTAATGTCTGTTCATTTGTTCCGTCCCCAGAAAGAGCATCTGCCTGTGCAGGGCACTGTGCTTGGCACTGGGGTTGGAACATGGTGAGTGCATGAGGCCACATTTTGGGGGTGTCAGGTGGCCATGTAAATTAGCCTCTAAAGATCCTTGGAAAGAGTGGAAGAGTCTAATAACTATGTGCACATTAGGTATAAACAAGGACACGTTCCATGATGGACATCAGGTCTACTCAGGATATAAACAGGATACTTACTATGAGGACACAAAGATGGGAGGGGCCAATTCCGCTGAGGGGGGAGGGGTGTCCATTCCGGGAAGGCTTAGTGGAGGAGGTGATGCTTGAAAGTTACTGGGGTTTTGGTATTCATCAAGAAGACAACGGGGGAAGGGCATCTCCAATCTCTGGCATGCTCTGGGCAGCCAAGAAGAGCTGAGGCTGCAGAGGGCGAATCCTATCCTAGAGGACGTCTTCCACCCTATTCAGCACTGGACAGGGCCTTGTCCTTTGCAGGGGATGGGTATTTGGTCATCCGGGCAGCAAGTGTTGTCCACTAGGTAGCAGGCACTGCTGTAGGCACTGGGAGTACCATGAACACTTCAGGCAGATCCCTGCCCAGACGCGGTGTAGTGGTCCAGCGGGGACCCTGGAGATACACTGTGTTCCCAGCCCAGTTGCACCACACAACGAACATGTGACCTTGCTCAAGCCACACAGCTCTCAGGATTTTGGTTTTCTCATTTGTCCAATGGGGGTCTGAGTCCAGAGTAGCCTGTAGGTTGTTGTCCTAAGATACGAGTGAGTTAGCATTCACAGTGCTAAGACTCCGTCAGGAACATAGGAAGTGCTTATAAGCAAATCTGTGAAATAAAACTGAGCGTATAGTTAGTTGGGACAAGCACAGCAAATTGTTTGTTAGACACATTCGAGGAAGAAAATAGGAAGGCTTCTCTGAAGAGGTAACACTGGATTTGAGACTGTATGACTAAAAGGAACATTCCAGGGAGAGGGAACAGCCTGCGCACGGGCTCTCAGTGGGAAACGGCATCTGTGCACTGGAAAAGCAGCAGTTGGAGTGGCCAAGGGGAAGAGCCATGTGAGACGGACGGAGTCACAGAGTGGCCAGGCTGGGCCATGCAAAGCTTCCTGGGAGCCGAGAGTGAACACCCACAGCGGCTGTGGCAGCACAACCGAGATACAAAAGCAGAATGCTGGTGAGGAAATGGAGGTGCTCTGTGATCCCCACGAGAGTTGAGGACATAGCTTCAGGCAGTAAAATGGGTACGGAGAGGAGAGAGGAGAGGTGAAGGATGGCTTCACAGGGTCTGGCCTGGCCACACCTTAGATGTGTGGGAAGTGGGGAAGAGGGAGGGGTCAGGGGTAGCTGCTGCTTTTCTGCCTTGGCTTAATGTGCTGTGCCACCCTCTAAAGTGGGGAGTCGAGGAGGAGCAGGGGGCGGGGCCACATTGGCCCTCTTGAGGCTGAGAGGGGCTCTGTAAGGAGAAGAGCAGTCTGCACCTAATTTGGAGATCCAAGAATCAACAGCACCAGGTTAAGGCCACGGGAGGAACAGGATGTGCCTGGAAAGTGCAGAAAGGAGGCCAGAATCCAGGGACAGGGCTGCAGCAGTGAGGACGGTGCCCCACCCACTGCACGTGCTCAGTGACCGCTGGCACAATGAATGGGTGCGGGAAGTGTTCAGCAGAGGAAGAGGAGCCCACGAAAACAGCCCGGAAGGAAAGAGCTGAGAGGTAAGAGAGAGAAAAATGAAACCAGCATGGAGAGTGTGAGCAGGAGGGACGGGCCCAGGGATCAGATCAGGCTGGAAGACCAGCCTTGGATGGGGAAGCATTATGACATCGCTGTCAACCTTCGCCAGCAGTGTCCGTGCAGCCGGGGGTGGGGCAGGTGGAACGCAGCGAGCCAAGAACGAGTGGGGAGCAAGCAAAGACGGCAAGTGTGCACCCTTCTACTTTTGTTTTCAATCCTCACACAAGGATGTTTTTTCCATTGCTTTTCAGAGTGGGGAGAAACATCATCGACTGGTTGCCCTGCCCTAACCTGGGCTGGGGATTGAGCCTGCAACCGAGGTACCACTTGGTCAAAATCGAACCCGGGACCCTTCAGCCTGCGGGCTGACGCTCCATCCACGGAGCCAGAGGGGCTAGTCCACTCTTCTTTCAAGTAAGAAAAGCTTGCGAGTGGACACCCTGTAGAGAGGAGCAGAGGGGAGGTAGGAAGGGGCCGTAACTGGAAAGATACGAGCTTGCGCGTCCTGAAAGAAAGGGCCGGTAGAGGAAGGTGGTTTGAAAATGAAGCCTGGAGATAGGGGGTAAGAGATGGAGCAGGAGGTTCTCGGTGTGGAGTAGCTGGCGAGGCGGACGGGCCATGAGATCAGCTCCAGCTGAGGCTAGACAAGTCTTCCTCTGAACCTGGAGAGAGGTCCTGGGGGCTGCGCAGGGGAGGGAGTGGGAGCAGGAGGTTGAGGGAGTTGACACTTGAAACCCCACTTCCTGTGACCACTAGTCATGCCAGAGGTCAGCGAGGACCCGGGCAGGTGCCCTACACAGGAAGGCGAGCTTAGAGTCCAAGGCAGGCTGCGATGGCCCCGCTGGCGAGTAAACCGGAGTTTCTCCCTCCCTCAGGCTCAGCCACTGCTGCCCTTGGGCTTTCTGCAAAGCCTAGCCCTCTGCCCTCAGCTCTTCTCTTCTCTGAAGTCCTCATTTATTCTAACTTCAGATGTCATCTCTGTGGGGGTGACTCCCAGGTGACCCGGGCCCTGGCTTTCCTCAACCACCTGGCTGGCAACTTCACTGGTGGAGTTTCCCCTGAACTCTCCCCCGTGAGGAACCAAGTCTCCTACACGATCCTCCCCTCTACACAGGCTTAGGCTCTGCTCCCCCCTCCCCAGGCCTCCCCCCCCCCCACCAGACCTGCCCGCTGCCCCCGAGAATTCCCACAGCGCTGTCAACCACCTCCCAGCTGGGCATTTCCTGCAGGCCCTCTCCGTTCACTTCGGTTCTCCCTCCCGGGGAGGAAGCCCCTTGAAAACTGGGGCTTGCCCTGTGCTCCTGTCTGAAATCAGGCCTGGAAAACAGCCATTTCCTCACTCACCAAATGCTTGAGAAGGTAAATGAGAGTAGGCCACCGTGCAGCGGCTGAGGGCACAGAGCAGACTAAAGGGCTTGCCAGAAAGAGATGGAATTTGTTAAGCGCAGTAAAACCTCCGTACGACGGACTAATTCCGGGTGAGGGGGTGTCCGTTAAAGCCGAAAGTCAGTTATATAATAAAGTAGGTTTTCCGAACGCTTATGTTAAAAAATTGAAAAATTAGTTTACCTATTTTTACTTATGTAGATACATTTGTGTAATTAAACTTAAATATGTATGAAAAGTTTAATTTGACAAGTTTTCACTCGGCCAGGCGTGGCTCAGCGGTTGAGCGTCCATCTAGGATCCAGGAGATCGTGGTTCGATTCCTGGTCAGGGCACATGCCCGGGTGCTGGATCGATCCCCAGTCGGGAGTGTGCAGGAGGCAGCGGATCAATGACTCATCGTTGATGTCTCAACTCTCTCTCTCCCTTCCTGTCTCTGAAATCAATAAAGATACATTTTTAAAAAAAAAGTTTTCTACAAAAATAAAATTTAAAAATTAAAAAAAAAGTTTTCTATATGCATTACAGTAATTTTAAATTTATACTGAATAGGTCTAGTAAATGCCTGCATTCACCAGTCGCGGGGAGTAAGCAAGTGCACACCCCTGGAGCATTGCTTGGCTGCTGGGGTGTGGCTTGGCTGCTGGGGCGTGGCTTAGCTGCTGGGGCGTGGCTTAGCACACCCGGGAACATCAGTTAGCACGCCTTAAAACTGCTGCAGAAATTCACCCCACCAGACAGCAGAACCAATTACTGCTTGAGATTTGGTGGATCAGGTGCTAATCATTCCCGCAAGCACTGTTTACGAGCGGTGACTCTTGTATTTAAATATGTAGACTACCGTTGTAGATGTGTAATGTTTGTTTATGTCGACGAAATTACTAGTGTTTTTTCCAACATATGGCCTATTAGTTAAAATTTGTTAAAAATAACAGTGAATTAGTAACCAAAAAAAAACCCCGTTAATTTCATTAAACGCAAATCTTGGTTATAAGCATTTAAAAATTAACGGAATGTTAATTTTCGCATATGACACACCCACCGGAAATTTTTTCCGTTAAATCCGAAGTTTGCTAAATCAAGGCCTGCAAAATCGATCGAGGATTTACTGTAACTATTGCAGGAGAACATTGCAGGCACGTAAAGTGTTTGCATCTGAGCAAAGACTCAAGTGGAATGAAATGATGGGAGGAAGGGAACATGGAGTCGCTTTGCCAGGAAGGCCCAGCCAGGGGTCGAGGAGGAGCAGCTGGAAGAGGGCCTGGGGAGAAGAAGCTGGTCCCGGGAGAAGAGCTTGGTCACTGACAGCCACTGGAGGCTCTAGAGAGGGCAGTATCATGCTCACAGCAAGAGGTGGGCAAAGCAGCTTTGGCACCTGGCAGGCAGGAGCTGGAGGCTGGATACCTCGGGGAGGAGGTGGTAATGGGCAGGGTTGAGAGTCAGAGACTAGACTGAGACAGTGACTGAGGGCTGAAGTGGGACAGAGAAACACCGGTGTTTGGCAGAGGGCATGGCGTGACTAAGCTTTGCTCTGGGAGTGGAGGGAATAAAGATAGTCTGATGAACAATGTATTTCTTAGTGGTCCCCATCCAACCCCATTCATGAGGGTTGTTCCTACAGGTACCCCAGACTCTCAAAGACCCCACCCTGAGTGGTCTTGACAGAGAGCACTGGCATCTTCCCTCTGCAGAAGCTGAGAGGGCAGGCTCCTCCTCTTCTCACTTGGTGCAGTTGGGGTGGCTTGTGACTTAAGTTTGACCCAGCAGACCCTCTCTTTCAGGATGTTGACTCTTGAGCAGGTGACCTGAGGACATAGGGTAAAAATGGAGATCATTTCTACCTGGAAGTAGCCTGTTCCTACTAAACTACTAGCAGTGGGTCCACAGAATTCCCTGGCTTCCCACCAACCCAAACCTGGTCCTGCAGTGCCCAATCGGTTCAGGGAGGCACCTTCACCACCACCACCACCACCACCACCACCACACACACACACACACACACACACACATGCACTCCTGCTTCCATTAAATTCCTCTGCTTTAGTTAGCTGGAGTCAGTTTCTGTTGCTTGCAACCAAGAGCTCGGAGTCTGAGAGTTCAATCCTATTAACGCTCGAGAACACTGTCAGCTTCCTCTGCAGATGTGGAGTCGGTGGGAGAATTCAGAAGAATCTCACGTTTGTTCATGTCTTAGTCTCTTTTGTGCCAGATGCTATATGCTGGGTGCTGGGGATAGAAAGAAATACAACAGGCCCTGGTCTTCACGTAAGCAAGTGAGCATGTCTGAGTTTGGGTTCACGCAGAAGCAAACCCCAAGACAAGGATTCAGGTGCACGTAGTTTATTTGGAAAGTGGTCCTCGGAAGCACCAGTAGGGTAGGGAAAAAGGGAAGGTAGCAAGGCCACGGGAGAGGGTATGTCATCAAGCGAGCTGCTGCAGTGGTGCCTGGGCTCAGCCTGGCGGGGCAGGAGGCCGCAGTGCAGAGCAGGCCTCAGAGTTTTATTTCTCTACTGATGTGGGAGAGAAGTGTGCCCTCTGCACACTCCCCAACGGAGATGTGTCCACACGAAGTAGCAGGCAGCCCAGTGCGGGGGTCACCCTGCCAGAGACCAGCGGGCAGGACATTTGCAAGGGCTGAAGAAGGCACTGTCCTTTCTCTTAAACAGAACCACAGTCCAGTGGAGAAGATCTAAAAAAGCCCAGGACAAATGGTGCAGGGAGGTGACAGCTGCCGCGATGATGTGACAGCAGCCTGGGAGTGGAGGAGGACCTGGGAGGTAGGGAGGGCAATGTGGTGAGGATCCTCCTGTGAAGAGTTTCTGGCCGAGGCTGCAGCGATGTGCTCTCGGGCCCAGCCAGGGCCTGGGCGCTCACGGTCTCATGACATATCTGAGCACAGCGATCCCCTTGGACACAGCCCTGAGCCTTAGCCGTTTAGTCAAGCCTGGGGTGCTGCTGTGACCCTTTGGGTACTGGGGCGATACACCAGGTAAAGAGGGCTGTTCCCCTCAGGGCAGGGCACTGGTCTGGAGAGACTCTGGACCGCACAGCTCAGGCTTTTTTCCATCTCGTCCCTAGATGCTCCATGGTGGGCATGAGGCAAGTTAAATTGAAGTTCTGGTGGCTTTGGAGAGAGAGCCCCAGCTAGAGACTAAAGTGCCTTTACTTTAACCCCCTCAGAGATGGTGCTGGACAGGCCAGGGGTAGGGGGGTTTGCAGGGACTGTGGCCAAGGTGCAGGTGGCTGAGGGTGGCCCCACTGCGAGAAGTTTGCTCTGTGCCCATGGACACACTGACCCCATCTCCCTTAGATCACAGTAGCTCCACCCCCCACCCCACCCCCACTCCCGCAGCTCTAGAAAGGGGGGTGGGGGGAACTGCCCTCTCCAAGGAGGAGGGAGCTGGGGCAGGTAAGGCGGGTGCCTCCCTGAACTGATTGTCTGCAAGGTTCAGTGTAGTTTGTGTGATTGGTGCAGAAGACTCTTCTGAAACACATATGTGGCTGTGGGGGCAGGGTCCCCTCCAAAAGGGAGATTTGGTCTGGGTCTTGCCCTCAGCTCTGAGTGACCATGATGTCAGGTATGTACTTGGTGGGAGCTGACAAAGCAGCTTTGGGAGAAGGGAGTTGGGGTGGGGGTCAAATTGGTCCTTTGCTCTTTAAGTGAAGGGTCTTGGTGCTGTCCCTGGCTGAATGTATGCTCGAGTGTCCTCCATCCAGGCAGGTCTGCAGGTCTGTCCAGCCCATCCTGCAAGTGGTTCTCTCCCTGCCCTGCTTCACCTTCAGCCAGGCTGCAGAAATTCTCCAAGGTCCTCCCTCCTGGCTTAGCTCAAAATTCTTCCCTCACCTCCACCATGACCCCTGATTCCAGGGCCCATGCCCATGCATAGGTAACCGGAGACCATAGCCTGTTGAGGCTGGACTGTACAGAACTTCCACCAGAGGCATAGGGGGGCTCTGGCCAGGTGAGTGAAGGGATCAGGACTCCTGGCCAGTGGACAGCTAGCTGTGGCCCTGCTAGTGACTGGCCTCCCTGCCTGGTCCACAATCTCTGCCCAGCCCCACAGGCTTTTTATTTTTTTCCATTGCTTTTCAGAGAGAGTGGAAAGGAGAGAGAGAGAGAAACATCAATGTGAGAGAGACACATTGATTGATTGCCTCCTGTATGAGCTCTGACTGGGGCCGGAGATCAAGCTTGCAACCGAGGTATGTGCCCTTGACCGGAATCCAACCCCGGAGCCTTCGAACCACGGCCGATGCACCAACCACTAGGGAGCCAAACCGGCTAGGGCCCTACAGGCTTTTTAATACCTGTTATAATCCCTTCTGATGAGGAGACAGACTGGGGCGGGGCAGGAAGAGTGGCCGGCGAGTTTGGAGACGCCCTGGGAGCTGCTCTGCCAGCAACCCAGAGACTTTGGGAAGGGCGGGCTGGTGTCCTGGACCCTCAAAACCAGTGTCACTCAGGCTGCCAGCCCAGTGGCAAGGCCGGGCCCTGGGGCTCTGAAATGAGCTTCTTGGGCCAAAGTGCTTAGATCTGATTCGAAAGTGTGTTTGGATAATCTAATGTTAACTGGGTTCCCCAATTCCTGGCTAAGGGAACTTGGGTTTGGGTGATACACACCCCACCCTAGAGTAAAAAATGTGCGAACAATCCCATCAGAGGCTGTTTACATTTCTATTGTCAGCTGCCAGAGTTATTTGTTTAAACCTCCAGAGGTCCATCTCAACCAACCCCCTTCCTTTTGGTTCCTAGTTCCAGTTCAGAATTTGAATTTCACAAGTAGGTGTGAACCTCACCCATCTTATCTGTCTTGCCTGGATGTGGGGCAGTTCAGGCCTTACACAGCCACAAGCATTTTCAAAACATTGATTTGAGAGAGAGAGGAAGGGGGAGAGAGAGAGGGAAATATTGATCGCCAGCCTCCTGCATGCACCCCAAACGAAGATCAAACCCACAACCTGGGTATGTGCCCTGAGACCCTTTCGGGACAACACTCCAACCTAGTCACACTGGGGCAGCCCCCGTGCATTTAATGAATATTTTCTGCACTGAGGAAGGACTCCCCAGACAGGGGCTGTCACTAGGTCTCTGGGACCTGCCCTTAGACGGTTTGACATTTTTTTTTTTTTAATGTTTGCATTTATTTATTTATTTAAAATATATCTTTATTGATTTCAGAGAGAGGAAGGGAGAGGAAGAGACAGAGATAGAAACATCAATGATGAGAGAGTCATTGATCGGCTGCAGCCCGCAACCCAGGCATGTGCCCTGACCGGGAATTGAACCCGGATCTCCTGGATCCTAGGTTGATGCTCAACCTCTGAGCCACGCCCGGCCGGCCGACGGTTTGCCATCTTGGTAGCATTTGGGGAGCCCCTCACCATATGCCGGGGGCTCCAGCCATGATGATTAGGGTCTTTAAGGCTCTCAGTTGAAAGATTACGGGCCCTACCCCAGCATAGCTCACAGGATATCCAATCACCTCCTTGATTACTTTTTAAATAGCCTTTGTATTTTAAAAACTTTAGGTTTACAGAAAAAGTGTGAAGATAGTACAGGGAGTTTTGCTATACCCGTGGACTCTGTTTCTCCTATTATTAGCATCTTAGCCTGGTACAGCTGTTGCAAGTAATAAACCAGTACTGATATGTTAGTATTAACTTAAAGTTCATACCTTATGCAGATTTCCTTCGTTTTTACCTAATGCCCTTTCCTGTCCCAGGATCCCATCCAGGACACCACACTACCTTTGGTTGTCCTCTTCCCTTAGGCTCCTCTTGGCTGTCACAATTTCTCAGACTTGCCTTATTTTTGATGAGCTTGACAGTTTTGAAGAGGACCTGTCAGGTAGTTTGTGAAATGTCCCTCAGTTAGGGTTTGATGTTTCTCTCATGATTACATAGGGGCAATGGATTTTAGGAGATCACCGAGGTGTGGCTCAGTGGTTGCTCAGTGGTTAGTGTCGGCCTGCGCACCGAGGGGTCTAGGGTTTGATTCCCGGTCAAGGGGCCAGGGCGTGTGCAGGAGGCAGCCAATCAATGTTTTGCTCTCTCTTTCCCTCCTTTCCACTCTCTCTAAGAAAAGTCAAGGGAAAAAATACCCTCAGGTGAAGATGAACAACAACAAAATTTTAATATAAAGTAAAATTTATTCCTAAAATTGTTCATTTTCTCTCCCATTCCTTCCTCCCTCCCTTAGCTCCTGCCTTCACTCTTCCTCCCCCGAGCATCTGCTTTGCTGGCTCCCAGCACTTCCTCCCAGTCTCTCTGTTGGGTAGTGGAGGAGGGGGCTGGGCTGGCCCTCAGAGCTAAGGAGTTGGGGGGCAGGAGGGCACTCAGAGGGACCGGAGGAGGATCGGGAAGGCTGCGGCTGCAGGGTAGGAGGGGGCCAGTGCAGTGTAGTGGTTAAGACCCTGGAGTTCCTGGGGTCAAATCCCAGGAAGTCCTGCACTTTCCCCACTTACGTTAAGAACGCCCACCTTGTTAGGTTGTTGGGAGCATTAGGTGAGCTGGCAGAGAAGAGCCCCGCTGGAGGGGGTGCTTGAGGTGAGCCCTAAACAGACCTGCAAGACTGGAGTGGTGGGAGATGAAAGCAACACCCCGTCCCCCAACAGGTTCTACAGCAGAACCGCCCTCTGGGCTGGCTCTCAGGCTGCAGGGACATCCCTGATGACACAGCGGCCTCCCTGGAACATCCACTAGCTGCCCATCTGCTGGGCACTCGCCAGGCCAGGTGCCTGGAAGGGACTCTGGAGGGAGGAACTATCATCACTGCCACTTTCCAGAAGAGGAAGCCCAGGCCCCACCCACTGGGCTGGCCTGGTTTACTGACAATAATTCAGGGTATCTGAAACCGGGAGTGTCAGGGAAAGCGGGGAGAGAGTTTTCCCTTCTTTAAAACCTCTCTTCTCTAGTTGACAGATTCCTGGGCTACCTTTAAAAATTCTGAATAAAAGCCACACTAGCACTTTGATGGGACAGAGTTTCAATTAAGGGACAGTCACTCCAGACAGGATTTAAGAGCTGGAAGACCTGAGCCTGCACCCCGCCAGCACCAAGTAACTCTGGGTGGGTCTCCTAACCTAAGTTTCATTTTCTGCATGTGTGTGTGTGTGTGTGTGTGTGTGTGTGTGAGCGCTTGCGCTTGCGTGTGGGGGTGGTGCTGGGCCAGTGAGTAGTCTGCTGATCGGCAGACTCCTACTTAAATAGCATTTGTTCTAGAATAAGCTTTATAGCAGAAAAACCAGAAATAATGCAGATAAATACACAACAGCCAATAGGTTTAAAAAAATTTTTTAGAATATTTACTAGATGAAATAATGGGCAGCCACAGAAAATGATCTTCGCCCAAATGCACAATGGTATCCTGCATTGGATCTTGGAACAGTAAAAGGATATTAGAGAAAAAACTGGGGAAACCAAATAAAGGCTGGAGTTTAATACACGGTATTAATGTTAATTTCTTAGTTTTGTAAATGAATGTTAACGGGAAGCTAGGTGAGGGGTTTTTGGGGACTCTGTGCGTTGCAGGCGGCGGAACGGCACTGGGTGTTAGTCCGGTGGGATCAGATGGGACTTGGGTTCAGCAACCTGGGTACTCAGGTTCTGGCTAGAAAAGAATTCGGAGCCAAGACCCGAACTATGAAAGATCGTTTTGTCAATCGCAGAGGTAGAAAAAGTAATTCCTAGGAGGAATGGGCTTAGGAAACAAGTTATAGAGGCAAAGGAAGGGCTCTTGGAGCTTGATTGTGAGGAGGCTAATGCTAACGTGCCTGGAGGGGGAAGAGAAGGGGAAGGCAAGGACATGCCCGGGGGAGGGAGCTCGGAGGCCTCAGGGGAGGCCCCAGGGGAAGGTCTCACACTATTCAGCAGCTCTCCAGGTGCGTCCTTTCAGGGTTGTGGTCTCCGCTGATTGATTGGTTGGCACCGGTTCGGGGGAGGGGAGAGGCATCATTCAAGGCAGCTGGTCCTGAGGTCAGCCCTGGGTGGTTCTGTTGCTCTTCTGGGCCTGGATCTGAGACACAACTGAGGCCTAGATGTTCTCTCTAGGGAGGAAAAGTCATGGGGTCTAAACCGCATGGCTGACGATATGCTACCGACGCTAGGCTAGGGGAGGAAAGGCCACCCTGGGGCCGAGGTCCCACTCTACTATTGTCCCTTGCTAGGCACCTGGGGCTTTCCACCCTGATGACCTTCCGTACCTGGCCCATCGTCCTTGCTCTGCCCACATCTGTCTAACTGCCTACCACATATGTACCATTTTTATAATTCTTGTTTAAATCTAAAATTATTCCAAAATAAAAAAATTAATAATATTCACAAGTTATTTGTAATATGGGAATGTTTAGGCTAAAACGTTAAATGAAAAAAAGCAGAATTCAAAATTGTGTGACAGTGTGATTACAACTATGCAAAAGTTTTTTTCATAGGAAAAAAGAGGGAAAAGGAAACGTGCAGGTTATCAAGTCATTTAATGTGGTTGACCATGAAACTGAGAGTAACTTAAATCCTTTTTTTGTTTGTTAATCCTCACCTGAGGATATATATTTTTTTTCACTGATTTTTTTAGAGAGAGTGGAAGGGAGGAAGGGAAGGGGAGAGTGTGAGAGAGAAACATCGATGTGAGAGATGCGTCAATTGGTTGCCTCCCGCATGCGCCCCGACCACGTCTGATCGAACCTGCAACCCAGGTACGTGTCTTTGACCAGGAATCGAACCCAAGGGAGGACACGCCAACCACTGAGCCACACCAGCTTGGAGTGTTTAAAATCCTGTTGTGTTTTCTCATTCTTCCTTAATATGGGATCTCAACCTCTCTGAGCTCTTCAGAAGGTGTGAACATCAGAAGGGGCTGGTTAATACTGGGAAAGGACATATGGGAAGGCTGGTGGATTGCTCTCTGAGGAAGTGAGAGAGCTGGGGAGCAGGCAGGCCATCACAGCTCAGGTTACACCTACTGGATGCTGCCTACGGGCTGGGCTCCCTCCTCCCCCCCCCCCCCACTGCCTGGATGCCCAACGGATCCAGCCCAGGCTCAAATCCTAGACCTGTCGCTTGCGACACTGGACAAGTTTCTTAGCCTCTCTGCCCCTCAGTTTCTTCATGTGTAAAATGGGGCTGCTGCTAACTATACCTACCTTGTAGGGTGGCTATGAGGATTGAATGAGTTAATATTAGAACCGTCTGGCATGTAGCACCTGCTATATACTTGTTAAAGAAAAAAATACTGCCAGTGCCGCCACAACGAATTTAAACATCCCTCTTCGTCTCTTGACCCAGATTCAAAGTCCTAAGGAGGGGGTCGGGAGAGAGCAGGAGGAGTGGATGTCGGCACCGTCCTAGCTGCCGGGGTCAGGAGAGAGTGGGAGTCCAGGTGGGTGGCCCGGCTTCCAAGAGGGAGGGATTCTGCCTTCCAGCAGGGCTGCAAGAGGGCGGAGAAATCCGGGAGGGTTCTGGCCCAGGGCTGGAGGCAAGGATTTTGCAATGTGCTCAACCCAGAATTGTGAATGAACTGAGCAGGCAGCCAAGACAAATGCAACAACTACCACAAACAGCGGAGCTCATCTGGGAGGGGACCCCAGGGGGCAGGAGGAGGGAGTTGGGCTAGTGAGACAGGAAAGCGATCTCGATGTGTCACAGAGGTGGCCACTAGGGCGATGGGCATTCACTTCTGCCCTACACTGGAGCTGAGGTGTCCCGGCCTGGGGGGGACGGCAGGGGTGAATGGGAAGTCGCAGAGATGGACCTAGGGCTCGTGACAACTGTAAAGTACTTTTTATCTGGCCATTTCTTTTTCAAGGGGCGGAGGGGGGTAGTTTGGGTGGGAAGCTGAAAAGAAGAAAGCCCAGCGTGTCTAAAGTGGCATTGTTGGGCCAGAGGGAAGCTCGGGGGGGGGGGGGGGGGGGGAATGTCACCTATTGGTCACATGACTTGACTTTGTCACATGACTCAGCTCCTTCAGTTGTAGGGAGTACTGGGGAGAAGCCGGTTTGAAACTTTCCCAGCAGCTTCCCGCCCCCGTCCGGGGCCTGGGTCTCCCTGTGGCTAGCTCTCCAGCAGGAAGGACCCCAGGGGCCTCCAGATCCTCCTCCTCCTGCCAGCCCCCCAGGATTGTTCTGGCCCCAGGTGCCGGCTCGGCGCAGCACCTGACATTCTGGGAGCACACCCTGGGCTTCTTTGACATTCTTGGAGAATTCTGTTCATCTCCCCAAACTATATTACAAATCCTTGGGTGGAAATTTCAGGGGAAGGCGGGCAGGGACCGGGACCCCTCAGGCCCCACGTGCCTCCCCAGGTGTAGTGTGGAGGAAAAAGCGAGCCTGGGTTACGCGGCCCTGTGGGAAGTGCTCGGCGGAGAGGGTTCCTTTGACTTCACCATAATCCTGCGAGGTGGTAATTGTAGGGCCAGGACTCACCCTAGATTCTGACCTAGAGCCGTAACAAACTGGGCACAGCATGCCCAGGCTGGCCGGAATGGTCAAGTCACTTGGCTACTCTGAGCCTGCTTTTCCTACAGTACAACTTGGGGCGGGGGGAGCGGGGCGGGCATCGCTCAGTGGGTGGCAGCTGGTGGGAGTGGTGTGTCACCGAAAGTGCCCCAAGCAGTAGGGGATGAGGCTGACTGCTCGCCTGGCCCGCCCGCCCGCCTCTCCCTGCGGGGAAACGCAGCTCTCCTTGGGCCCTGCTGCCCTCTGCTGGTCGAGGTCCAGCCGCCGGCCAGCGCCCTTGGGACCTCAGGAGCTGGGGGCTGTGACTCCTCCTGTGTCCAAGCATCCAGCTTGCCACTCACTGCTTTTGGTCCTGCTCTTTAGCTTTCTCAACTTGTTTCCTTATCAGCAAAGTGGGGATTGTAAGGACAGAATGAGGTAGAATGTGCAGAATGTCACCTCCAGGGCCTGGCCTGACAGAACCGGGATGGTCTGCGGGCAGACAGAAGAGAGGGTCCTAGAAGCACCCTGCAGCAGATGATGGGTGCGGTGGGTCAGCTCTGGGTTGGCCGTGTCTTTCATTCAGTGGGAAGCGCCTCCCTGACCCCTGTACCCCCAGCTCCCCTCCTGTTTATCTCAACAGCAGAAGGCTGCTGAGTGAATACTGGACGCTGCCCTCCCCGTCTGCTTGTGTCCACATTGGAGCTCCCATGGAGTATGGAGGATAGAAGCTTGGAAAGCCAGGACCATGTCCTTCTCACTTTCCCCAGCCCCCTGCCCTGCGCTCGGCGCTGGGTCAGGTTTGGTGTCTCCTCTGCAAACATGAACCCTGGAGGAATTCCAACCCCATCCTCCTGGCTCCCTCGCAGGGTCCAGCTGGTCTTCCAGAGAGTCCTCTGAGGCCCCCATCCTTGTTACCAGGAGGGTCCGAGCTCCCTCCCTCCTCCTCCCAGGGTGTGGTGACCCAGACTGGGAAAAGGAGACCAACATCCACCAAACATGTCCACGCTCGCTCCCGCGCTGCAGATTCTGCAGTAACCTGGCAGAGCAAATCGTGACCCTCATTTCATAGTTAATACCTCTCGTTAGTGTTAACACTGAATGAGTAAAGACTAGTTGCATGGACTCATTTAGTCTTCCCAACACTCCAGGAGGTAGGGCCTACTCATACCCTTTTTCCAAATAAGGAAACCGACACAAAGAGTGCCCTGGTGACTCCTCTGAGGTCACAGAGCTTGTAAGTTGCAGAACCAGGATTTGAACCCAGGAAAATCCTATACTTTCCACAATCCGGCCTTAATCAGAAGAATTTAACTTGGAGGTGAAGCCCTGGAATGTAGGGTGGGTGGTCAGGTGGTCAGTTTTGGATCTCTCTGCTCCCCAGCCTGGTCACAGGCTTTGTTGATTCCCTGATTCCTGGGCCAGGGGCTTTGGGATGACTTCCTGGGGGCCATGAGCTCTCATCCTCCACAGGAGCAGGAGGTCAGAGAGAGCAAAGAGGGTGACCTGAAGTGGAGTGATCTGCCAAGATGTGGGACCCAGGGTGCTGTCCAGGCAAAGAGGAGAGAGAAGCTTCATGACTCAGAGTGCGCCCCATCCTGTCCACCCGACGATGCCAGGGAGTGGCATGTCCTGGAAGAGTTGACTTGGGGTCCCGACCTCCGCCCCTTGCCTTCCTGCAGACACCAGACGCCAGGCGGAGGCGGTGTGGAGAAATGAGGACTGTGGTTTGTGGCTTAGTCCCGCCGGCCTCTGTGCTTTGCCTTCCCCAGCTCCCACTTGTCTGGTTGTGCCTGCCCTGCCGGGCGGGGCCGTGAGGAATTGAGAGCAGGAGAGCCACCACCCATAATAACAACCCTGGCTCCTCAGCAGTGTCTCCAAGTGCTACCACTGGCCGTGTCCTCCTGTGACACCTGAGATGGCTGCGTGTGGCCTGAAGCTGGAACCCAGTCACCTGACACCCCCCGGGACACCTCTCCCAGTCCCAGTGTCTAGAAGGGGCTTTCCTTCTCGGAGTTTCTCACGCAGGGGAGAGGCCAGCATTCTCCCTGGCTCTCAGTGTCCCCGCCCTTCCCACAGTCCATCCTCAATGCCCGAGTCACCTGGCCTTGACTTGTGGTGGCCTGTTCCCTGTTTCTGGACGTCTGCAGCAGCTGCCCGACTGGTCTCCCGCTCCCACCTCCACCCTCCCAGATGCCTGGTCCTGCCACCACACCTGTCATCTTCAGGAGTCCAAGCTGGCCTCTCCCACAGCACAGGAAGAAAAGCCCAGTTCCTTGGCCAAAGGGCCCTGACAAAAGACAGTGGACGTTTGCGTGTGGGAGCAGTGAGGTGGGAGCAAGGAAGCCGGTGGGTCCAAGGGCTTGATGGAAGGTGGTGTCTGAGCTGGACCCTGGAGGACTTGGGGGTGAACAGGCAGTGACTGGGAGGAAGTGTGCGCTGAGGTGGGGGAACAGCCAAAGGCTTGGAGGCTGGTATGGGTGTTAGCGCTCCCTAGGTGTGGCTGGGGTGTCAGGCATCCTGGGCATCCAGAGGGTAAGGTGGGCTGCGGTCAGATGCAGGAGAGCCCAAGCCCCAGCTATGGAGGTCGGACTTCCTTCTCTGGGCACGTGTGTGACTGCTTCCTGTGTGCTAGGCACTGTCTGAGGCCCAGGGGATTCCAACTAAACCAGTCTGTGCTCTAGGGAAGCTGGCAGACAGGACTATGTCACATAGCCATGCCGACCAAGCTCTCAGAGAAAGTAAAGGGGAGAAGCCAAGGGCGGGGCCTGGATCCAGCAGTTCCACTCCAGGGCCTCCACGGGGTGGGCTCTTATGCACCCTGTAACATGTGTGTAAAGGCATTTCGAAACAAGAGCATGTCACAATTGACAGGTGATGTCGTTTTAGTTGTTACAGTTACCACTGGGAAGGGCAGGACGAAGGGGTAAGGAGCCAGGTGTGAGTTCTGGTCGGGGTGGGGGTGGTCCCAGGTGCTGCTTGAAGGTGCTGACGGTGCAGCCCCGGGAAGAGCCGCGAGGTGGCGCCAGGCTGCGTGGCCGCTCCAGGATGTGCGGTCCAGGGCTGGGAGCTTAGAGTGTGATTCTAGGGGACTCCAGGACTAGCCCTCCACAGGGCTGGTGGGCCTGGGAACCCCCTTCCTCACTCCTCTGAAGGGTTTTGCTTCAGTCTAGGGATCTCAGTCAAAGGGTTGGAGGCTGGTACGAAATCCCCTGTGCCTCAGAGGGGTCTGGGGCCCGGCCTCTGTTTGAAGGACACCATCTGTTTGAAGGACAGTTCGGTCACAACCTGGGAACTGGGTCCAGCAGTAGGTCAGCGCCCAGCTCCGTCTGGTGCTGCTGGGCGGCCTGGGCAGGGAGGGCCCCACACAGTCAGATCACCACGCAGCAGCTCCGGGTAATCCGCCGCCAGAAGTTGCGGCTGCGGGTGCTGAGGGCCACCTCGGCTGCCTCCTGGAAGACCGCGTGCACGTTTTCTTGGAGCCGCGCAGAGCACTCGAGGTAGGCCACTGCACCCACGGACCTCGCCATCTCCTGGCCCTAACAGGGAGGGTGACGGGCAGCGTGAGATGGGGCTGCTGGGGCACCTCGTGCCCAGCCTCCGCACAGCACCCTTGACCATCCTCAGGAGTCTCCAGGACAGAACTAGAAGGTGAGTTTTTCTAGGGTACCCATAGCTCCTGCCCCCCGGCTTGACCAAGCGCCCTTGTGGCTTCACTGGGTTTCCTGCCTCAGGTCTGGGCTGCGTCTCTGCCTCTCAAGGTACCAACTAACTTCTCAGGAGTGTAGCAGAGAGGGGCCTCCAGGCTGAAGAGCTGGGGGTCTTTTCTGGGCTCCAGGTTCCCCACCTGTGACGGAGTGGGCAGGACACTATCCGACTTGCACATCTCTGGTCCTCCCACAGGTGGAACCTTCGGGAGTATTCTAGGTACCACTTCCAAGCACCAGCAGTCTGACCCGTGACTGCCTCCAAGGAGGCCCCTCCCCTGCCCCGCATCCTGAGTATGCTGGGAGCTACTGAGAGGCTGTGCTGTCAACGTATCCCAGAGGTCCCCGCTCCCGGCACCCCTGCCCCTGGGCTGGGTTTCCTACCCTGTGGTAGGTCACAGGCTCCAACTTATTTTTCCGCAGCTTCTTCACCAGTGACCTGTCCTTGCGCAGGTCAGTCTTGCAGCCCACAAGGATGATGGGCACCTGCTTGCAGAAGTGATTCACCTCTGGGTACCACTGCGGGGAAGGGGCGGCATGTGTGTCAGCCACGGGGAGCACCGCCTTCTCCGCAGAGGGGAGGGTGGGCCGTCCTCCTGCTCCCCAGGCAGCTCCATCGTCAGCACAGCTGGCGTGCAGGGTGACCTGCTCTGTGCCAGGCTCTAAGACTCTACACCTATGAACTCATTAACCCCCCAGGTCCCTATGAAGCAACTTCTACCGTCAATCCCACGGTACACATGTGGCAGCTGAGGCCCAGAGAGGCTATATAAATTGGCCCTGGTCAAACAACTGGAAGTGGCAGGATCTGAGGCCAGTGACCTGCTCCCAGCTCCTCTGGAACCCTGCCTATCTACAAGGTAAGGGCTCCCACAACCCCCTGCCCAAGTGGGTAAAATATGTCAGCAGATGAGTGGTCCTTCAAAGACAAGGCAGCTTACAACATGACTGCCGCAGCTGTTTGCCTGCACGAGGGAAAGCTTGTCCTGAGCCAGCTGCTCTTTGGAATGTAGGCCCCGGGTTATACAGCCTGGACTACAAGCGGGAGCCTGGGACCCTGGAACCCAGAGCCCAGGCTTCACGTGTGCCAGAGCGCATGCCTGCTTGGTGCCCGTGCAGGAAAAGGGGCGTCAAGCCGGCTAGCTCCTGGAGGCGCGTGGGGCCCGGGCGGACTCCCCACACCCTAGCCCTCCACAAAGCTGCCCTCAGAAGGGGTCTCCTGCTAAACCCAAAGTGAATCCTCAGGCCTCATCCTACCTGACACGCGATCATCACACCCTTCTCCGAGACCTGGTCTGCACTTCACCCCAGGACCTCATTCCTGGCTCTTCTCGGGTCTTACCAGCACCCGCCCCCCTAAGCTGTGGGTGTGCCTCTCCTCTAGCGGCTCTTGCTCTCCAGGTGACCTCCAGGTAACTGCCCCCAGCCCATGGCTCTTCCCTACTGCAGCTCCTGAATGCCCAGGCTGGCCCAGCCCTCTCCTAGAACCCCAGACTCAGGCTTCCACCTGCCTACCTACCACCTGCACTAGGATGGCCACCAGGCCCCCGCCTCCCACCTGCTCCTTCTCATCTCAGGAAATGGCAAGTCCCCCTTCCAGTTACTCTGGTCAAAATGGCTCTCTCCCACCCACATCAAACCACCTGCAGATCCTGATGGTTTTGCCTTTCAAACAGATTCAGTATCCACCCACCTCATTACCCCCTCTGCTAGCACCCTGGTCCCAGCCACCACCATCTCGCCCGGTCCCCAGTGCCTACAACAGCGCCTGGCACGTAGATGAGCTCAGGCAGTCTTCTGAATGCCTGTGTGGAGCAGGATGCTTGGGTTCAACCCCTGAGTTACCACTTCACTAGATGTGTTTCTTGGAGCAAGTGGGATAGTAATAGTATGTGCTCCCTGAGGTTGTAAGGGTGTTAGATGGGGAAATATGTGTGTGTCCAGAAGAGTTCCTGGCACATGGGAAGTTTCAATGCTGCCACTGTTGTAGTGTTATTAGTAATGCTGTCACCGGCTGTGCTCTGAGGACCCTGGGGCATGCTGGTCACACGGAGGCCCTGACACCTGTGTGCAGCTTCTAGACCCGACATAACTGGGGGGCATCCTGGGAGGCCACCGAGAGGCGACAGTCACAGAGACGGGGGCTGAGAGCTGCTGGAAGCTGACAGTTCACGCGACCTTGGTCAGGCCCAGGCAGGGGAGATTCAGGGGCCCCTGGGCCACCCAGTATTCTCAGGCAGGGTCACAGCGATAGAACCACAGTGTTCTGAGTCTGCAGCAGAGAGCAGGCGAGGAGCACTGGACTGGGAGTTGGGAGGCCAGAGATCCCTGTGGAACCCCTGGCAAGCTGCCGCCCACCTTTGGGCCTCGGTTTCCCTATATATATGCCAAAGGCACTGGCCTTGATGTCATCCAGGGCCTGCTGAGCTCTGACAGTCTGTTGGATCAAGGAGGGATGGAGCCTGGCTTTGGGGGCCGTGCCTCCCGCCCCCCCCCCAAGTACCTACCCTGTTAAAGATGTTCTCAAAGCTGTGTGGGCTGGTGACATCGAAGCAGAGGAGCAGGACACTGGCGTCAGGGTAGAAGAGGGGCCGCAGGCGGTCATAATCAACTTGTCCTGGTAGAACGGGTGTAGTCACTCCTTCTAGATCTGCTGCTGTCAGCACCTCCCCAACATCAAGCCCGAGGTCCTACCACACTGTGTGTGTATCAGGGTCTAGTTCTGGGTCCAACACAAATGTGGCACTTAGGGTGTCATTCCACATGAATGTCCCCCTCAGGGCAGTGTTCCCCTGGCCCGCCCGCAGGCTATGCCAGCCCTGGCCTGGGTGAGACCATTTGCTGGGATATCCTTGCTTTGGAAGGTTAGGGCAAGGTAGAGGCCCAGCCTGGAGGGGCTGAGGCCATCATTCAGAAGCCTGCTTTGCCCTGGGCTTCAGGAAATGGGGAGAAAGAGGCAGGCGGGACCCCAGCAAAGACATCTTTGCCTATTCAAGATGAGGGGGCTGCGGGGACTCCTTGAGGTTAGCTTTAAGCTCTGGTGTAAAGTTGGCTCTGAACACTTGTGTGGGCAAGGAGGCTGGAGGGCAGAGGTTAAGGTCAGGCAGATCTTATAGAAGCTAAGCCAGGGTGGAATTAGCCTGGCTGAGGCCAGGAACAGTCCACCCCTTGAGAGCAAAGAGCTCTGGGACTCCCCTTGTCTCCAGGACACGGAGGGCTGCCCTGTGGTGGGGGAAGCAGCGGACACAGGCACAGAAGCAAGGATGGTTCAGTCCCTGGGGGCCCTAATCCTGGCCCACACCTGTCCCCTGGAGATTGGCTGGCCTTGCTGGTTCAGGAGGAAGGGAGTAGGGCTTGGCTCCCAGCATCTGGGCCCCTCCTTCCACCCTACCCCCAGCCCTGCACACCTACCTGCCGTGTCCCAGATTTGGAGGTTCACAGGTTTTCCCTTCATTTGCAGATTAACGTTGAGCCGCTCAAACACTGTGGGGGTGTAGCTCTGAAGAAAAAGGGAGCATGGGGAGGTTGTATGGACAGCTTCTGAAGGAGGGCAGACCCAGTGCCCAGGCCAGAGCCCAGGGATGCCTGCGGCACTGCCCTTGCTAGGAGTTGACAGTGTGGTAGTGTCTGGAAGTGGCCTGGTGGGGTTGAGGCCTAGAGCCCCACTTCCCAGCTGTGCGCCCAGCAGGCACCGGCCTCCCCGGCCTCCCTTCCCGGGATGCCAAGCGGGAATATCAGGAGTACCCAGCACAGCGAGCTGCTGCGGGGCTTCAGGCAGATCCTCCACACAGAGCCCTCTGCACAGGGCCCAGCACCACAGAAACACTCCGTACGTGCCAGCCACTGATATTTTTATCTTTGTCCCCCCGGACAGGGGACCGTCCCATTTCCGAGCCTTCTGTCACGCTGTCCCCTCCTCCTGGAATGGCATCAACCTACATTTGTTTGTGTGCCCATTCATTCATACATTTGGTCATAATACCTTCTCCAGGCCCAGTTTTGGACACTGGGAGCAAGAAATGAACAAGACTCAGAGCCTGAAATGAACAAGACGCAGCGCTTGCCTGAGGAGCATGCTCTTTTTTTTGGGTCTCCTTTGCCTCTCAATCTCTCACAACCCAACCAGGACCCCTGCCCAAAGCCACCTTCCCCAGGGTCCCCTCTCACAGCCCCTGCCTGGTTTCTGCCCCTCTTGCTTGCCCTGTCTGGGCTCAGGAGGAGGTCACCCAGGCCACACTCCCCTGTGCCCCCAGGCCTGGAGCTTGCTCCCTCTCCATAAAGGCAGGGTGAATGGAAATAGGACGGGTTTTGTACACAACGGGGAGCTTTACAGATGCAGTTGGAGCAACAGGTGAGGTTTTCAAAACTCTGCCACACAAGCCCTCTGCCCCGAGGGGCACGCTGGACTGCTGCAGCTTGGGTCCTCAGGCCTTGCTCACTTGCTCAGGGCTGGTCAGTGGGGTGACAGCCAGGGAGACCCTGTCTTCCCCCCACTTCCCATGCTGGTGGGGCCTGCCTGGGACTAGCCCTGAGTCAGGCCCTGGCCTCTGGGAGGGGCAGTCCCCTATGGGCAAGTTTGGGTAGGTGCAGTCTTCCAGGGCACTTGGGAAGCTGCAGGGGGAGGGTGGGGTGAAAGGTGGGTCCAGAGCAGGCAGCTGGGCATTGAGGATGGGCGTGGGGTAGGGGTTCAACTGCCCCGGACTCGAGTCACCCCTCACCCCCTCTACTAATAGGAACACAAAAGCCTCCATGCGCCTCCCCATGTCCCTCGCCTGTTCAGGGCCCCTCTCCTCTCGTCTTGCGGCGGACAGTGTGACAGGGTGGCTAGGAGCACTGCTTTGGAATCAGATGTGCCTAGCTTAGGACTGGCTCTGGCACTCGCCAGCCCTGTGACCTTAGGCCAGTGTCCTCACTGGTTAAAGGAGAAGACTGTTACCTCACACTGTGGCAGGGAAGACTGGCTGGCAGGTGAGGTCCAGCATAAATGTCTGCCACTTAGAAAGCTGGTTGCCAGGGACAGTGTCCACTCCAGCCACTGTCCATTCCTCTAGCTTGTGCCCCTGTCTCCACCAGCCGGTAGCTGGAGGACACTGATGTCTGCTGAGCTCCCAGCTTGGCCACCCACTCACCAGTAGAGGGGTCCAGTAGAGGACCCCTCCTGATCTGAGGTGCAGGGAGACACGTCAGTACTTTGCAAATGCCTGTGGAGATGACACGTCACCCACGTTCTCTAGGGATTTACTGTGCATGGCCCGTTACCCCCACCATCTCTGATCCCTGCAACCTTGGAAAGTCAGTACTATCCCCATTTTCCAGATGAGGACACTGAGGCCCAGAGAGGGGACGTCACTTGTCCAAGGTAACATAATGGACAGCTGGCTGAAGATGGAGCCAGGTTTTTCTGGCTCCAGAGGCCAGGTTTAACCTCAGTCACCTGCATGTCCTGAGGTCACCAACTCTAGCCATGGTATCAGGAGCAGGTAAGTCCTATGATGTGGGGCTGGGTTGCTCCTCTGGCTTGTGATTGTCATAACCCTTCCCCGACTCTGGAATGTCATCCTGGAGACTGTCTATGTCTTCTCTGCTTCCAGGCAGAGTTACTCTGCCCATAGGGTCAATAGCACCTAATCTTATCTGTTGAGCTGTCCTCAGCCAGAAAGGCAGGGCCAGGCCTGGGCCACACCAGGGCAGAGATGACTCAGGCTTGGGTCTGTCCTCATCGGGCTCACAGACAATCAGACCGATCATTCCAGGATGGGGGACAATGCACAATAGAGGAGTCAGGGGCTTCCCTGGGCAACACACCCATGGCAGCCCCTGTATGGAAGGAAGACTCGGCTGGCTCTGGAAGGTAGGGCTGCTACTCCCGGCTGTGCGGCCCCTGGGCTTTGGCCCTGTGGGAATGGTTGCTGCCCCAAATGTCAGCCAGGAAATCCCCTGCCCCAGGAGTTCTCTTACTCTGCTCCCTCCTGCCCTGAACCTGAGGTTGGGGCACAGCCCGACAAAGGTCACTGAAACCTCTCCAAATCCCAGCCTGCTCTTCGCTGCAGACAAAAGGCCTGGGAGATGGGGCTCCACGTCTCCTAGTTCCTGGCTCCCTGGGCTTGAAGGGCTGCCAGGAGGAGGTGTTCCAGGGGCAGGAGCAAGAGCAGGAGCAGGAGAAGGCTGAGTCCAGCAGGCAGAGCACTGGGGGCTGCAGAGAGTGTCCCGGTCAGGGGTGGGGAGACCTGGGTTCTAGGCCAGCATTGCCACTGCTGGGCCCTGGGCCCCAAGGCAAGACTCTGTCTCTCTGGTTTTAGTTTTTCCATCTATAAAATGAAGACCTTTCCAACTCTTGGACCTGGGTTTCTTTTAAATGAAGAGGCCTCTTTTGTGTCTGGAGGCAGAGAGGTTCCTGCAAATTCAGGATCCCCAAACAGGGAGGAACCTAGATAAGGCCGGGTCCATCCCCCAG